>NC_058368.1:18004500-19217500 GCF_018350175.1 Felis catus | reverse complement strand
GCTTCCACTTAGGAAAAGTTGTATTCAAGTCCCAAGATCTGAGTCCTTCTGTGCTCCACCTCCCTTCTGCTGTGGCCCCTTGAAAGCGCCCTACCTGTAGGTAAGCAGATCTGAGGTTTGCAGGGACAGAGGATCCTTAGATACGTGGCTCTGTCTTGGTCCACATTGGTTTTCCTGGCCACCTCTGGAAAAGAACTTTGGGATTCCTACTCCCACTGTCCATGAGGTGATACCTCTTGAAGATACAGGATTTACAGGTGGCTTGCTCTCAAGCCCCAAACTCAAAATAAAAATTTATGCCCCAATTGATTTATTTATGAAAAAAGTATTTTTCAGTTTGTTTTCATTTTTTTGCTCTTTGCCAAGAATTTAGGGCCTTGTGGCACATTTCAGTCGCCTATTTGGTAACTTGGCAATGTAATTGGCAATGTCTTATTCTCCAGTGACTTCCAGTTCCCTTGCATGCCACGAATCTGCTATGTGAAATGTTGAAGGACATATCTTTGCTTTACCACTCCTTTGATTTATGCTATGGAATGTTTCAAGATGGAAATATCATAAATCACTATGATGATGTAAATTTGGTTTGAAATTCACTTTATTTCACTTGCCGGGTCCTATGTAGCAAGACAGCAGTCTTTTTTTTTTTTTTTTTTAATTTTTTTTTTAACGTTTTTTTAAATTTATTTTTGAGACAGAGAGAGACAGAGCATGAAGGGGGGAGGGGCAGAGAGAGAAGGAGACACAGAATTGGAAGCAGGCTCCAGGCTCTGAGCCATCAGCCCAGAGCCTGACGCGGGGCTCGAACTCACGGACTGCGAGATCGTGACCTGGCTGAAGTCGGATGCCTAACCGACTGCGCCACCCAGGCGCCCCAAGAGAGCAGTCTTTAAAGTGTTCTGTCTTTGAACTAAACTTAAATTTTACTGAACATTCAAAAAACTTTTTCTTCCATTCCTTGAACTAAAATAAAATACAGAATACATATTTCAGAGGAATGATAAAATTGTACAGTGTTGTGGATCTTATAAGTTGTAGATTCAAGACTTTAGAAAGGCCAATGCATACCTGGTAGGTTCTATGTGTGACTTTCTTCCTAACAGGGCAAGTATCCTATGTATTTTAAAAATCCTGAATATAAAAGTCATATGTGCTTTTCTTTTTTTTTTTCAGATTAATTGTAGATTGTGGTTGTCCACAAGACAATACCATGCAGAGATTAAAGAGGAACCCTTTATATCTCTGGTTCATGCATCAAAGAAATAATAAGTAAGTAATAAGATGCAAATTTTACCAAATTTTAAGCACCATTCAAGGTGAATTGAATAGGGAATATATATATATACCTTCTTTCGTAATGAGCGTAAACTATACATAAATGAAATTCGGCAAACTCACAACTTAAAGACACTGTTTTATGCTTACAATTTCCTATGCTACTACTGCTTAGACAGTATGCCATTAACAATATGCATATGCCAGTTACAGTCACTTTAAGCTTTCCCTCTAGGACAGCTGGATGCCCTTATGGGGGATGCTCTGTCCATGGCTGGTGGGGGATGACCATTTTGAGATGGTCATTGCAAGGGCTTCCATTGTCCCATTTCAATCAATACCTGAAACACTGTAAATTACCACAGGGAAGGTCACAAATTTTTATTAGCAATGAGTGGCTTATAAATCAGTATGGTGGATATTAGAAACATGACTATTCAAGATCTGTGAATTGGTTAAAATAAATAATAATTGTAACTATCTTGAAGGTTGAGGACCAATTGAAATATTTGTGAAGCATGAGGACAATACCTGGCACTTAGTAAATACCATGTAAATGTTTGTTAGATGAAACATCACTTTTGATATTTTCTTTAATTTGGGGAAATTTATTTAAAAATATATATATATATTTTGTTATCTAGAGTCCAGGTGTTAGAGATCTGTTTTTATCCTTTATATCAACTGGTTTTTCTTTTGTGGTCTCTTCTGTTTTCTGGGGATTTCTCAACCTCCTCTTCCAACTCTGGATTAACTTGCTTTCGACATGTATCCAAATTACTGTTTATGCCATGAAGTGATTCTTTATTTCAACAATTTGACTTTTACATTTAAGATATCCTCTTGGGTTTTTCAATACGATTTCTTATTCTTATTTCATGTTACTAACATCTTCCCTTGTATCTTTAAGTGTATTTCTCATGTTTACTTAAAAATCTTGTTCATGAGAAAGAATGAAATATGGCCTTTTGTAGCAATGTGGATGGAACTGGAGAGTGTTATGCTAAGTGAAATAAGTCACACAGAGAAAGACAGATATACCATATGTTTTCACTCTTATGTGGATCCTGAGAAACTTAACAGAAGGCCATGGGGGAGGGGAAGGAAAAAGAGGGGGAGGGAAAACCATAAAGGACTCTTAAAAACTGAGAACAATCTGAGGGTTGATGGGGGGTGGGAGGGAGGGGGGGTGGGTGATGGGTATTGAGGAGGGCACTTGTTGGGATGAGCACTGGGTGTTGTATGGAAACCAACTTGACAATAAATTTCATGTTAAAAAAAAATCTTGTTCAGTATGTTCCAATAGTCCTGTTTCAGATGGTATATGTTTTTCAGTTTGTTGTGTCTCTTTTTCAGTCGTACTCATCAGGTATCTAACTATTTTGATTTGTGAGCTCATATTCCTTGTGGCCATTGAGCCCTCTGACTGGTAAATTGTATTAGGGAAGGACTGAAGATTTTCTTGGGAAAATCTCAATCTGTGGCTGTTGTCTCAGCAAAATTATTAATAACATGTCCTTTTCACTTTCAAACGTATCCTGGGTTGGGTGACGTTTTATATAGTAACTGTTGTTGAAAGCTAGGACCTAAGGTATGTTTTTCTCAGTAAATATAACATGAAGGGAGGTGATAGCCTGGGGACAGAGACTCTGCATAATGGTGAAACACTGTGATCCAGGTAATTTCTCTTGTCAAGATATGCTACCTTTAAGGTCTTGGACAAAAGCAGCATTGGAGAAGGCAGACTTCTAGGTTGTTCACCTGGGACTTTTGGAGGTAAAAGGGTGGAAGAGTGAAGGCCCAAGGATTGCTCTTTAGCCCTTCCCTGTTTTCATCAGCTAACCTAATGCCAATGAAAAATTTTTTTATCTTAGAGTGAGAGAAACCATGTGAGTGGGGGAGAGGGATGGGGGGAGGGAGAGAGAGAGACAGAGAGAGAGAAAATCTTAAGCAGTTTCCATGCTCAGTGCAGAGCCCAACAAAGGGCTTGATCCCACAAACCTGGGATCATGACCTGAACAAAAGCAAGAATTAGATGCTCAACTGACTGAACTACCCAGGTGCCACAATGCTACCCAAATTTTATCCTAACTACATCTGGGTAGTGGCTTCTGGTTTCTACTGAGAATGGCAGTTATTGTCTCCAAGCAACTCAGAGGAAAAGCAAGAAAAGAACTTAAAAATTTCCCTCCCGCTAAGCCCCTCAAGACTGCCTGTATCAGACTTTTTCCTCAGTCTGTCCACCACAGAAGACAGCTCTCAGTCTTCTGGCTTCTCCCAGGGTTTCTGTTATTGTTAGTTTTTAAAATCCATACTTCAGTTTGACTTCTATAGTTTTGGGAGGAAGACTCTCCTATGGATAGGAATCCAAGATTTCCTAGGAAATTATGGAAATTTAGTACTTTGAGAATCTTGAAGTGTTTTTGAAATTTATGATTTTCTTCCATGTTGTTTGTCACATTGGTATTTTTGGTATAACATTTGGTGAAGAGGGAAGGCTGCCTAAAAACCAGTAATGTTTGTGATATGATGAACATACAGCATGATTTTATTACCTGGACAAATGAAAGTGCATTTCAATGTGTCTTATTTTACAGATGAGAAAATTAAATTGTAGAGAAATTAAGTTATCCAAGCCAGTGGTTTGGTGGTGAGGAGTCTTGACTTTGGATAATTTAACCAGATACCTTTTCGTAAAATGAATTGAGAGAAAAAGAAACCATTCTGAATACCTGTTTGTTTGTTTTGAGTGAGAGAGAGAGAGAAAGAGAGAGCATGGGGGAAAGGGGGAGAGAGAGAGAGGGAGAGAGAGAGAATCCCAAGCAGGCCCTGCACTGTCAGCACAGATCCCAATGCAGGCTCAATCTCATGGACCATGAGATTATGACCTGAGTTGAAATCAGGAGTCACTTAACCAACTAAGCCACCCAGGTGCCCCATTATTTAGGCAATTCTTGACCTACCTACTAGTTTCTTCTCTACCAAATGGTGATCAGGGACTAGTCCTTGAAACCGGAATATTTATTGTTGTGGTATTTTCTTTATCTCTGTATCTTTTCATTAGTTATTATCTGGATCTCCCTCCCCATCCTTTTGCTCAGATCATTCCTATTTCCCAAACGGATTCCAGAATATGTGAATGGTTGACAAAATGGAGAAGAAAGGAGGTTTAATCACAAAAATTATACCTCCCTTAATTCTTTCCTTCTCTTTCCAGTGGGCAGACACACACACAGCCAAGAGGCTATCTCAGAGGTCTCATTGCTGTACGCTGACAATGTTTCTGTCATTTTGTCATGTTTCCTCATGATTTTACTTTTCATGTCATAAAATTCTGTCGGGAAGAAGAAACTGATTGCTTTCCAGAATGTCTGAATTTATTTTTTGTGTGTTTTTACCCTTTAGCAGAATTATGGATTCCTCTGACAACAGTGATGACCATGGGTGAGTTGACTTGACTGATCTGAGTGCCGAAAGGTATTAGAGAGCATTGTTGGCAATAAGAGGTTTCCATAAGAGACTGTAAGCTTCTGTAAATAACTGTCTTTCTTTTGGGGTCTAAGTCGGGGGGATAAAAGGAAGAACATGTCAGAAGAGGGAGACTTCCTGCTCATAGTTTATGACCCTTAGTAACCAGAAGCCAGAGTTTCTTAGGATACTCTCATAATATATGTGTGTGAGACTCTGCTAGAGTAGACCAGGTAAAGAGAGGATCCTATTATTTGAGCGAGAGGTGGCAGTGGACAGGTAACTGTGGAGCTCTCAGCAGAAAAGGATGGAGCTCATAGACCTTGGTCTGTCCCCTTTCCCTCCAGAGGTTTACAATCATCTGAAGCTGGTGTTTCAGATATAAACCCATCATTATATTTGAGGAAGCCCCTGACTCAAGCTTGCAGTTATTTGAACCAAACTCAGGAACAGAAGAGACTTACATGACACACGAAGAGTAAGGATACAGTGAAGAAACTTGATAATCAGGAAATAAGCTGAAAGACTGTATACCTACAAAATGAAGCTATATTTTGAAGTAAATTCCACCTCAGTGCAGTTTCAGGAGAATTGAATTTAGCAGTAAAGAATTGTACTTGCCTTGATTTGTTAGGCTTTTTTGATTTGTTAAGCCAGAGATTTTCATTACTGCTATTAAAAAAAAAAAACCCATTTCTAAGGAAAATGGAAATGCCAGTTTCCAAATAACTAATTTACAAATAGTTACAGGGAGTCTTCAATTTGTAAGCTGGCTGAATTCTAAAAAACAAACAACAACAACAACAACAACAAAGCTAAGTTAAAACAGAAGTTTGGCTATGAAGCCACTGGGGTCTGATCATACACATTTTTAATTCTTTAGAGATGATCTAGATGAATTCATATCAGGAATCTCTAATGAAGCCACCAATGAAAGGTAAGGTATAATATATTGGGGGATGGTGAGAAATTCAGTCTCAGGGGTATCCATGGCAACATAGAATTTTCTGGACAGTGATCTAAAATAAAATTTGTTCTAAAAAGTTAGGGCTTTCTGTGAGTTAGGTCATGTTGACTATACATTTTAGATTCAAGGAGTTTTTGGGGCCCCTGGGTGGCGCAGTCGGTTAAGCGTCCGACTTCAGCCAGGTCATGATCTCGCGGTCTGGGAGTTCGAGCCCCGCGTCAGGCTCTGGGCTGATGGCTCAGAGCCTGGAGCCTGTTTCCGATTCTATGTCTCCCTCTCTCTCTGCCCCTCCCCCGTTCATGCTCTGTCTCTCTCTGTCCCAAAAATAAACGTTGAAAAAAAATTTTTAGATTTTTAGTTTTTGTTGTTCAGATAAATTGATCACCTCACTGCTCCATGTAGGAAATCTCTAATGATATTTTTTCATTCGTTGGTGTTTAAAGTAAGCTAGACCAACTTTCTAGGCACAATGATGGTGATGAAGACATTGATTTACATCAATTTCAGATGAATTAGGAAAATCAGATTGAAGTCTTGGGGGAGGGGAGCTATTGATGAATCTCTTATTTGGGGGGAGATATGGCTTGTTCTGAGCTAGGAAGAAAATGGAGAACTATGGAAAGGTATCAAAATGTGTGGGAGGGAAAGGCATACAATAATTCATATAGAAAGTACCATGTTTAAAATTTTTTTTCTATTTACCACATTTAAATGTTCTAGGTTGAAAATGTGAATATATCTTTTGAAATTTTATCAGTCTTTTAAAATAGAGAAATGAGGGCCACTGGTAAATCTTCAGTTATATTCCTGTCTCATTTTTGCTGGATGTATTATGATTCCCCATTTTGTGGATTTTTGTCTATGAGTAATGAGACTAATAGATGTGAACATGTTTTGCAGATTAAATTTTTGCTCATTGGAATTAGTTTTGACTTGTTTCTAAGTAATCTGACTGAGAATACTTTCTATTGCTATGATCTGAAGGCATTTTTACTGTGTACTCGAGCCAAGGAAAGAAGACATTTTTAAAACCACATATGTCTGAACTGCACAAAGAGTCATGGGATTTTTCTGGCCATATTATTCAACCATTTAATATTGTGTCAATGTTGAAGAATGAGGAGTGCTGAAGAGGAAATTAACTGGTCACTGTTGGAATTGTTTTACTGTCTAGACAAAGATTACATGGAACATAAAGGGCCAACTAATGACTACAAATACTTGAGATTATCTGTAATTTTCCCTTTAAATTCTTCTAATTCCAGTATAAACATACAGCGTTACTAGTTTCAGGTATACAATATAGTGATTCAATAATTCTATAATTACTTCATGCCCATCCCGATAAGTGTACTCTTTAATCCCTTTCACCTATTTCACTTGACCCCCTCTTCCTGCCACAGGTAACCATCATTTTATTCTCTATTTAAGGGTTTCTTTTTTGGTTTGTCTCTTTTTTACTTTGTTCACTTGTTTTGCATCTTAAATCCCCCACATGAATGAAATCCTAGGGTATTTATCTTTCTCTGACTATTTCACTTTGCATTATACCCTCTAGATCAATCCATATTGTTACAAATGACAAGATTTCATCCTTTTACATGGCTGAATAATACTCCAGTGGTGGGAGGAGAAGGGAAGGGGGAGAGAGAAAAGCAGGGCTTGAGCTCTCAAACCCTGAGATCACGACCTGAGTTGAAGTCCGATGCAGTTTTCTGCCCCATTTTTAATTTGATTATTTGTTTGGGCATATTGAATTGTATACATTATTTACACATTTTGGATATTAACCCCCTATCGGATATATCCTAGATTGCCTTTTTGTTTGTTGATGGTTTTTTTTTTGCTGTACAAAAGTTTATTTTATTTTTTTATTGTAGTGTAATTCCAGTAGTTTATTTTTTTCTTTTGTTTCTCTTGCCTGAGGACACATATTTCAAAAAAATGTTGCTATGGCCAATGTCACAGAAATTAGTGTCTGTGTTCTCCTCTAGAACTTTGATGCTTTGATCCCTTGTGAATTTATTTTTGTGAATGGTATAAGAAAGTGGTCCAGTTTCATTCTTTTGCATGTAGCTGTCCAGTTTTCCCATCACCATTTGTTGAAGAGACTGTCTTTTCCCCATTGTATATTCTTTCCTCTTTGTCAAAGATTAATTGACTATATAATTGTGGGTTTATTTTTGGCCTCTCTGTTCTGTTGATCTGTGTGTCCATTTTTGTCTGTTGATCTGTGTGTCTATATAGCTTTGCAATAGAGCCTGAAATCTGGAGTTGTGATATCTCAAGTTTTGTTTTTCAGGATTGCTTTGACTATTGGGGGTTATTTGTAGTTCCATACAAATTTTAGGTTTGTTTGTTCTAGTTCTGTGAAAAATGTTACTGATATTTTAATAAAGATTGTATTAAATCTGTAAACTGCTTTGCATAATATAGACATTTTAAAAAGTTTATTTATTAAAAAATATATAGACATTTTTAACAATGTTTTTCCTCCAAACCATGAGCGTAGAATATCTTTCATTTGTTTGTGTCCTTTTCAATTTGTTTTATCAGTGTTTTATAGTTTTCAGAGTACAGACCTGTCATCTCTTAAGTTTATTCCTAGGAATCTTATGATTTCTGGTGCAATTGTAAATGGGACTATTCTCTTAATTTCTTTCTGCTGCTTCATTAATAGTATATAGATATGAAACAGATTTCTATATATTGATTTGTATCCTGTGACTTTATTGAATTTATAAGTTCTAGTATTTTCTTGTTGGAATCTTCAGGGTTTTCTCTATATAGTATCATGTCATCTGCAAATAGTTTTACCTCTTCCTTACCAATTTGGATGCCGTTTATTTCTTTTTGTTGTCTGATGGGCTGTGGGTAGGACATGCAACACTGTGTTGAATAAAAGTGGTGAGAGTGGACATCCTTGTCTTATTATTAACCTCAGGGGAAAAAGTCTGTTTTTTACCATTGAGTATGATGTTTGCTGTGGGTTTTCATATATGGCCTTTATGATGTTGAGGTATGTTGCCTCTAAACCTACTCTGTTGAGGGTTTTTAATCGTGAACAGATGCTGTACTTTGCCAAATGCATTTTCTGCACCTATGGAAATGATCATATTGTTGTTATCCTTTCTTTTACTAATGTGATGTTTCACCTTGATCGGTTTGCAAATATTGAACCGCCCTTTCATTGTGGGAATAAATCCCACTTGATTGTTGAATGATTTTTTCATGTATTGTTGGATTTGATTTGCTAGTATTTTGTTAAGGATTTTTGCATCTATGTTCATCAGAGATATTGACCTGTGGTTCTCATTTTTTGTGGTGTCTTTATCTGATTTTTGGTATCAGGGTAATACTGGCCTCATAGAATGAATTTGGAAGTTTTTCTTTGTTTTCAGTTTTTTGGAATAGTTTGAGAAGAAGGGGTATTCAGTCTGCTTTAACTGGTAGAATTCTCCTGTGAAGCTCTCTGGTCCTGGACTTTGGTTTGTTGGGAGTTTTTTGATCGCTGATTCAATTTCATTGTTGGTAATCAGTCTGTTCAAGTTTTCTATTTTTTCCTGCTTCGGTTTTGGTAGGTTATACGTTTCTAGAAATTTATCCATCTTTTGGGGGTTATCCAGTTTGTCAGCATATAATTTTTCATAATAATCTCTTACAATTGTTTGTGTTTCTATGGTGGTTATTTCTCCTCTTTCATTTGTGATTTTGTTTATTTGCGCTTCCTCTTTTTTTTTCTTTTGATTAGTCTGGCTAGAGGTTTATCAGTTTTGTTGATCTTTTCAAAGAACCAGCTCCTGGTTTCATTGATCTGTTCAATTTTTAGTTTCTGTATCATTTATTTCCTCTTTTATCTTTATTATTTTCTTCTGGTTTGGAGTTTTATTTGCTCCTTTTTCTCCTAGCTCCTTTAGGTGTAATGTTAAGTTGTTTGAGATTTTTCTTACTTCTTGAGGTAGAACCATATTGCTATAAATAGCCCTCTTACAATTGCTTTTGTTGCATCCGGAAATTTTGACTCATTGTATTTTCACTTCCATTGGTCTTCATGTATTTTTTTAATTTGATTTCCTCTTTGACTTCTTGGCTGACCCATTCATTATTTAGTGGCATGTTATTTAACCTCCATGAATTTGTGCTCTTCCTAATTTTTTTCTTGTGGTTGACTTCTAGTTTCATAGTGTTGTGGTCAGAAAAGATGCATACCATGACTTCGGTATTTTCTAATTTGTTGACTAGTTTTGTGGCCTAATATGTGGTTTATCCTGGAGAATGTTTCATGTGCACCTGAAAAGAATATGTATTCTGCTGTTTTAGGATGGGATATTCTGAATATATCTGTTAAATCCATCTGGTACAGTATGTTGTTCAAAGCCACTGTTTCCTCATTAATTTTTTTGATTGGATGATTTGTCCATTGATATAAGTGGGTGTTTAAAGTCCCTTACTACTGTTGTATTAGTATCAATTGGTTCCTTTATGTTCGCTATTAACTATTTTATATATTTGGATGCTTTCATGTTTGGTACATAAATATTTACAATTGTTATATTTTCTCTTTAGACTGTTCCTGTTATGATTATGTAGTGTCCTTCTTTGTCTCTTGTTACAGTCTGTGTTTTAAAGTCTATTTCTTCCAAGACTGTCTCTTCAACAAGTGGTGTTGGGAAGATTGGACAGCATCATGCAAAAGAATGAAAATGGACCACTTTCTTACACCATTCACAAAAAATAAATTCAAAATGGATTAAGGACCTAGATGTGAGACCTGAAACCTATAAAAGTCCTAGAAGAGAATACAGGTAGTAACTTAATTAACATTAGCCATAGCAACATTTTTCTAGATATGTCTCCTGAGGCAAGGGAAACAAAAACAAAAATTCACTGTGGGAATACATCAAAATAGAAAGCTTCTGCACAGCAAAGGAAATAGTCAACAAAACTAAAAGGCAGCCTATGGAATGGGAGAAGATATTTGCAAATGATATATGTGATAAAGGGTTAGTCTCCAAAATATATAAATAACTGATACAACTCAACACCCAAAAAACAATCCAATTGAAAAATGGGCAGGAGTGCCTGAGTGGCTCAGTATGTTAAGCATCCAACTCTTGATTTCGGCTCAGGTCATGATCTCCTGGTTTGTGAGATTGAGCTCTGTGTTGGGCTCTGTGCTGATGGTGGAGTCTGCTTGGGATTCTCTCTGCCTCTCCCCTGCTTGCTCTTGCCCTTTGTCTCTCTCTCAAAATAAATAAACATTTAAAAAACAAAAATAAAAAAGGTAGAAGACAGGAATGGTAATTTTCCAAAAAAGACCTATAGATGGCCAGCAGACATATGAAAAGATGCTCAACATTATTCATTAGGAAAATGCAAATCAGCACCATGATGAGATACCACCTCACACCTATCAGAGTGGCTAAAATCAACAACACAAGAAACAATCAGGTGTTGGTAAGGATGTAGAGAAAGGGGAACCTTCTTGCATGGTAGATGGGAATGCATACTAGTGCAGCCACTCTGGAAAACAGTGTGGAGGTTCTGCAACAGGTATAACTGCCCTATGATCCAGCAATTGCACTACTAGGTATCTACCCAAAGAATACAAAAATACCAATTCGAAGAGATACATGCATCCTGATATTTATAGCAACATTATTTATAATAGCCAAGATATGGAAGCAGCCCAAGTATCCATAGATTGATGAATGGATAAAGAGTGTGTGTGTGTGTGTGTGTGTGTGTGTGTGTGTGTGTGTGTGGTGTTGGAATATTACTTGGCCATCAAAAAGAATGCAATCTTGCCATTTGTAACAACATGGAAGGAGCTAGAGAGTATTATGCTAAGTGAGATAAGTCAGTTAGAGAAAGGTAAATACCATATGATCTCACTCATATATGGAATTTAAGAAACAAAACAAACGAGCAAAGGGGGGAAAAAGAGAAGCAAGCCAAGAAACAGACTCTTTACAGAACAAACTGATGGTTACCAGAGGGGAGGTGGGGGTGGGTGGGTTAAATAGGTAGTGGGGATTAAGGAGTGCACTTTTAAACAAAAATTTTTTATGTTTATTTTTTTTTTGAGAGACAGAGCATAAGCAGGGTAGGGGCAGAGAGAGAGGGAGACACAGACTCTGAAGCAGGCTCCAGGCTCTGAGCTGTCAGCACAGATGCCGGTGTGGGGCTCAAACTCCTGAATCTTGAGATCATGACCTGTGCCACAGTTGGCCACTTAACCAACAGAGCCACCCAGGCATCCCAAGGGTGCAATCGTTTTGATGAACAGCAGGTGATGTCTGGAAGTGCTGAATCACTATATTGGACTCCTGAGTCTAGTATTATACTGCATGTTAACTAACTGGAATTTAAATAAAAACTTATATAGGAAAAAATACTTTTTTAAAGTATTGCTACCCCTTTCTTTTGACATCCATTTACATGATAAATGTTTCTCCCCACTCACATTCAATCTGCAGATGTCTTTAGGTCTGAAATGGTGTCTGACAGGCAGATGGGTCTTGTTTTAATCTACTCTGTCACCCTATCTCTTTTGGAGTGTTTGGCCATTTACATTCAAAGTAATTATTGATATGTATTTATTGCCATTTTCTTACTTGTTTTGTGGTTGTTTTTGTGATTTTTTTTTTAAATCTTTTCTTCCCCTGCTCTTTCCTGCTTTTGTGTCTTTCTTTAGTGATATACTCAGAATACTTTCTCTTTATTCTTTGCATAGCTATAACTGGTTTTTAAATTTTTAAATTTTTTAACTTACTTAAATTCAAGTTAGTTAACATAGTGCAGTATTGGTTTCAGGAGTAGAATTTAGTGATTCATCACTTTCATATAACACCCAGTGTTCATCCCAACAAGTGCCCTCCTTAATGCCCATCACCCATTTAGCCCATCCTCCCACCTACCTCCCCTCTAGCAACCCTCAGTTTGTTCTCTGTATTTAAGAGTCTCTTATGGTTGGTTTACCTCTGTTTTTATCTTCTTTTTCCTTCCCTCCCCCTGTGTTCATCTGTTTTGTTTCTTAAATTCCACATATGAGTGAAATCATGATACTTGTGTTCTCTCTGACTTATTTCACTTAGCATAATACACTCTAGTTCCAACCACATTGTTGCAAATGGCAAGACTGCATTCTATTTGATCACTGAGTAGTATTCCATTATATACACACACACACCACGTCTTCTTTATCCATTCATTAGTTGATGGACATTTGGGCTCTTTCCATAATTTGCCTATTGTTGATAGTGCTGCTATAAACATTGGGATGCACATGCCCTTTGGAATCAGCATTTGTATGTGTGTTTATCATTAGGTTTCTATATATCCTCTTCTGCAATATTGTAATCTATATTAAGTTGATGGTTGCTCAAGTTTGAATCCATTCTTTATTCCTCCCCTACCCCCCCCCCATTTTAGGAATATGGTGTCATATTTTACATTCTATTTTGTGAATCCCTCGCCTGGTTTTTACAGATATGCTCATATTTACTGCTTTAGTGTTTCCTACTTTTTATACTCTCACTTACAGTCTTTCCTTTGCTTTCAAAGTGTCTCCTTTAATATTTCTTGTAGAGGTCCTTTAGTTTTTGTCTGAGAAACTCTTTATCTCTTCTTCTATCCTGAATGATAGCCTTGCTGGATAAAGAATTCTTGGCTGCCCATTTTTCCCTTTCAGGACTTTGAATATATCATGCCAATCTCTTCTGGTCTGTAAAGTTTCTGCTGAAAAATCAGCCGATAGCCTTATGGAATTTTCCTTGGATGTAACTGTCTTCTTTTGCTGCGTTTAAAATTCTCTCTTTATCACTACTTTTTGCCATGAAATTACTATGTGTCTTGGTGTGTACCTCCTTGGGTTGATTTTGTTGGGGGCTCTCTGTGTCGTCTTTATCTGGATTTCTGTTTCCTTCCCCAGGTTAGGGAAGTATTCAGCTATTTACTCAAATTTTCTCCCTTTCTTTTTCCTTCTGGGATCCCTATAATGTGGATGTTGTTATGCTTGATGGTGTTTCTGGGTTCTCTTAATATATTCTCGTTTCTTATTATTGTTTTTTTTTCTCTCTCATGTTCAGCTTGACTATTTTCTATTACTTTGTCCTCCAGGTTGCTGACCGATTCTTCTCCTTCCTCTAATCTATTTATTCCCTCTAGGGTATTTTTAATTTCAGTTGAGTTCTTTAACCCTGATTGGTTCTGTTTTATGTTTTCTATCCCTTTATTGAGGGTCTCACTGAGGTCTTTCACTCCTTTCTCAAGTCCAGTGAATATCTTCATGACCATGACTTTAAATTCTCTATCAGGCATGTTACTTATCTCTTTTTCATTTATCTCTCTTGCTGTGATTTTGTCTTCTTCTTTGTTTGGGGACCTATTCCTTTGTCTCCTCATTTTGTCTGTCTGTGTCTGTTTCTATGTGATTGGCAATTGAGCTGTGTCCCCTGCTCTTGAAAGTAGTGGCCCTATGAAGAGGTCCTTTAGTGCCCTGAAATGCAATGTCCCCTTTTCATCAGAACCTGTTGTTTCAGGGGTGCCTCCTAGGTGTGTTGTGTATACTCTACTATTGTGACTTCAGTCCAGATGTCTGCAGTGACTCTTTGCCTTTTGCGGGCAGGGTTTGTTGCCTATGTTCTTAGTGGGCCAGTCTGGGGGCCACCTTAGGCTTGAGTTCAGTCAGACCAGGCATTTGCCAGAGATGCAGTAGCACCAAATTGCAGGATGCTCTCCCAGTGTTATTTCCTGAGCTGCTTTCTTTGGGGGGCAGAGCTTGAAGTCAGACCAGATGTCTGCCTGCAGCCTAATGCTGTGGCCGCAGTCTGACTGTATGTGTGTTTGGTTTTCTTCCCCTTTCTCCAGGGCAGTAGTTGCTTTGGGAAGGTGCTGGCCCCTGCTGGGACTGCTTTCTCACTCTCACATCCTCTTTGGATGGACTCCTGCCCAGGGCATGTTAGATGAAGTGGATCTGCAGGAAAATATAGGGGTGTGTTATATAGTGTCAGCAAGGTATGTGGTTTTCACCTGTGGTAGGGGAACTTCTGGAAAACTCTTGGCGAGGCTAGGGTGGAGGGGGCAGGTCCACAAGAGTGTGGGTGTAGAGTGCACAGCTGGGTATAGAGTGTTTGCACTGTGCTGGTTTCTGCAGCTGTCCGTATAGCTAGGTTGGGGAGTAGGGGATGATACGGTACCTGCCAATTCTTTTGTTCTCCTAAAGATCCCCACCCCCTCCAACACAAGCTCTGATATTAGCAAACAAATGTCCTTCCTGTATTCCTTAGGTGTTTTTCAAACTGCTGCTTCTATGCTGTACCTCAGTCAGGCTGTTTGTTACACTGTCTCTTTAAAGGTGAGGACTTAGGTTCCTATAGCCTTCCACCTCTCTCAGAGCTAAGCCTGCTGGTTTTCAAAGTTTCAGGTGTTAAGCCCCACTGATTATAAAAATTCAAAAGTTAGTCTCCTCTGGTTTTCAAAGCCAAATGTTATGGGGATTTGTCTTCCCAGTGCAGGTCCCCCATGCCTGGGGGTGCCTGGTATGAGGTCTGCTCCTCTCCCTTCGTGACCATGATGTCCTTCCCTCCTAAGGACAGTCTTGTAGGTCACTTTGACTTCCAACCACGTTTCTGCCCTTTTCTATATGGCCTCTTCTCTACATTTAGCTGTGAAGGGTTTGTTCTTCCAGTCTTCAGGTTGTTTTCTGGGTTATGTATACTGATGTGGGTGTTATTTAGGTTTATCTGTGAGACATGGTGAGCCTAGAATCCCCCTACTCCAACATCTTCCTTGCAAATCCATGATTTTTCATTTTCATGACTTCTTTCATCATGGGTCTTCAATGGAGAGTTTACTCTGCCACTTAAGGGTCCTGGAGTATGTCACATGAATTTTATGGACTGGGGTAGTGACAGAAATGAGCATTTATTGAATATATACTCTATGTCAGGCAGTTTGCCTAGCCAGCTCTATTTATTTAGATATTTGATTTGATATGTCCCTGGAACAAAGTCTCTTGCTAGGTAGTATCTATAACCCTGTTCTCCTTATGCAGAAACTGGATTTCTAAGAAAATATTAGTAAGTATTCTAAACCAATTTTTAATATAGCCAAAATTATACTTAATGAAAATATTTAGGAAAATGATGCCAAAAATAAAAGTATAGCTCATCACATAGTGATACACTGGTACATACTTTATCGAAGTAAACCAAGGAAGGAGGGAAGCCAGTAACCACAGCACACAGTGGGATTACTTTACAAGAACACAGGAAGTATTCTGGTGTATTGTAAGAGGTACAGAGCTAAACTGATACAACTGTGTCTGATCAAAACCTGTAGGGATGTGGAATTCAGTTTGATTTTTTCTTCATTTAGTTTCCCATGGGCAGAATCTCAGTCTTGGGAATCTCTCCTTAGTTGGCCTAGTTGCTCCCTCCCTTAGGGACATCTGAATAGTTTGGCCAACAAGAAGCCTACAGATGACCTGGTCTCAGTTCAGATTCCTCATTATAGGACCCTGGGTGGTACATAGGTCTCCGTATCATGGTTAGTTTCCATCTGTTTCCTTAATCACCAAATTATCCATTTTCTCCAAAATGTATTTCCAGAAAATAACTTGGCATTCCTTTTTTTGATGATATGAGAATAGGCAGTGGATGTGTTACATGTCTACATATTAGCTACACTTATTCTGCAATGGGATTGAAAATTTGGATAGATTGAGCAAGGCAAGCATTTTCTTCTTCCCACCCAACTCCAAATAAAATAGATTTGGGGGTGGTTTTCTTTGTGTTTTTTTAATATTACAAAAGTTTACTATATAGGGAAAGGAGGTATTTGCAGTACTCCCTGTGAGAAACACTGATGATTTCTACTTAAGGGATGGTCTTGGATTTGTAATAAGAGCTGGTATCGATGCTTGGAAAGTCCCTAAACCTCTTCAAACTTGTTTCTTCATCTGTAAACTGGTGGTAATACTATTGGAGGTTTCTGTCTAACTGAGATTTGTATAATAAAAAATTAACAGTAAAAGTGGAAAAAATGTTGGTGAAGGTGCTTCGAAAACTCTGAAGCACCGTAATTAAGTTTTATGCTAATATTCAAAAAGGGGGGTAAGGATAAATAGGAGAAGCACACAGGATTTTGAGGGCAGTGAAAATACTCTGTATGATATTATAATGATGGATCCATGTCGTTATACATTTGTCGATACCTATAGGATGTACAGCCTCAAAAGTGAACTAGAAATTATGGACATTGATTATAATATGTCGGTGGATAACAAATGTACTATTCTGGTGGACGATGTTGCTAATAGAGTAGGCAATGCACATGCAGGGATGGGGCATATGGGAAATCTCTGTACCATCCTCTTAATTTTGCTGTTAAGATAAAAATGTTTTAAAAGTAAAGTCTTTAAAAACTAACAAAACACAACTGTCTCCTCATGTGGGTGCCACCTGCATCCTGAACTGGGATCACAGGGGTTGTTTCTTCTTTGCTCTGGCATATCTGGAGCCATGAAGCACTCAGAAAACTGTCGAATGAATGTCTATAAAGCGCTACAACTTTGTATTTTAAAATTGCCAGGCAACATTATCTTCTAAGGTCTCTCTGAAAGGAGAACCAGGCAATACCATACCTATCAGCAAGCTACTTTTTGCCTGTTTTAGATAAGTGCAATGGTGCTCTTAAAAATAAAACAACCAAAAGAACAC
Organism: Felis catus; assembly: GCF_018350175.1. Classification (NCBI taxonomy): domain Eukaryota; kingdom Metazoa; phylum Chordata; class Mammalia; order Carnivora; family Felidae; genus Felis; species Felis catus. Next base: position 19,200,067 of record NC_058368.1, on the reverse strand, counting down.
AAGTTCATTATAGCAAAATCAGAAAATATAAGCAATAAGTCCATCCACAAATAGTCATTCTTATTCTGATACATACCCTTCTAGTTTTTTAGGTATATACATTTTTTGTTTCTAGGTACTAAATCACACATTCTTTTAAAATATTTTTAACATTTTATTTATTTTTGAGGGGGGGGGGTGGAGGAGTAGAGAGAGAGGAGATACAGGCTCCAGGCTCTGAGCTGTCAGCACAGAGCCCAACACAGGGCTCAAACCCACGAGCCCTGAGATTATGACCTGAGCCCAATTCGGACTCTCAACTGAGTCACCCAGGTGCCCCAATCACACATTAAAAAAAAAAATAACTTTATTACTTAATGACATATCATGAATATATTTCCTAGTTAATAAAACTACATATGCATTTAAAACCTTTTTCCACCTTTATGAAGGTATAATTGACAAAAATATAAGATATTTAAAAAGTACAAAATGATGATCTGCTATACATTGTGAAAGGATTATTCCTAGCCATCACCTCACATATTTACTTTATGTGTGAGATCATTTAACTTCTGTTAGCAAATTTTAATTATACAATATAGTGTTATCAACTATAGTCACCAATTATACATTAGGTCCTCACACCCTAATTCATCTTACTTGCAAACGTGATGGGTGTGCACAAAGAGACAATGAATCTGTGAACATTAACTCATGGGCAGGAGGGAAAGGGGGTTTTGAAGAGAGACAGTGTTAGGGGTTTGGGTCAATGTAAACCAAAATCCTGGCCCCGCCGGGCAGTTGGATGATAATTGCAAACAGGAGGCTCCAGGTCTCTTTATCTCAGCCAGCCCAGGGGATAAGACAGAGAACATGCGGCCTCAGGGTTAACAAGGCACCTTTCTTTTGCTAATTAGCTCTCTCTGGGCAGCTTCACCCACAGCTGTCTATAGCCCTATTTACCTGTTTCCCTATTTTGGTCCTTCCTTCCAGTGAAAAAGCAGCTTTCTGCTACAGTAGTAAATTGCCAGACATTTTTGCCCTGAATACCTAATACCTTTGCACAGGGGCCTTTGCCCCTCCCTGTCTATCCTGGGGGACTTGGCCCTGCCCCCTCTATACTTATTTACCTGATCTTGTTTACTCAAACTTGGGTGTGAGCATCCTATGGCTTTGTAATTCTTTTTGCCTCCTTACTCCAGGTTCATCCATGTCATTACAAATGGTGAAAATTCCCTTAAGGTTGAGTATTGCTCCATTTTTATTTATGTATATACCACATTTTCTTTGTCCATTGTGTATCAGTGAAGAGTTAAGCTTTCATATCTTGGCTATTTTGAATAATGTCTCAATGAACATGGAAGTACGTATAATTGTGTGAGATAATAATTTCATTTCCTTTGGAGGTATACGCAGAAGTGAGATTACTGGATCATATTGTGGTTTTATTTTTATTTTTTTGAGGAACCCCCATACTGCTTTCCATAGTGGTTGTACCAGTTTACATTCCAACAGTACAAAGGTTTCTTCTTCTCTGTATCCTCACCAGCATTTGTTATCTCTAGTCTTCTTGATAAACAAGTATGATGTGATCTCATTGTGGTTTTGATTTGCATTTCCTTTATGATGATTAATTATGTTGAACACCTTTTTATGTACCTGTTGTCCTTTTGTAGGTCTTTGAATAAATGTTTATTTCAGTCTTTTGCCTATTTAAAAAAATTTTTTAATATTTATTTTTGAGAGAGAGACAGAATGTGAGCAGGGGAGGGGCAGAGGGAGAGGGAGACACAGAATCTGAAGCAGGCTCCAGGCTCTGAGCTGTCAGCACAGAGCCTGACGCGGGGCTAGAACCCATGAACTACAAGATCATGACCTGAGCCAAAGTCAGATGCTTAACCGACTGAGCCACCCAGGCACCCCTTGCCTATTTTTTAATTAGGCTATTTGGGTTTTTCCTATTGAGTTGAATGAGTCCCTTGAATATTTTGGATATAAACCTTTTATGTGTTATGTGGTTTACAAGTATTTTCTTCTATTGCATGGGTTGCATTTTCATTTTCTTGATGGTTTTCTTTGCTGCACAGAAGTTTTTTAGTTTGATGTAGTTCCACTTGTTTGGTTTTGCTTTTGTTGTCTTTGTTTTTAGTGTCGTCCAAAAACTTACTGCCAGGACCAATGTCAAGGTGCTTACTTCCTATGTTTTCTTCTAGAAGTTTTATGGTTTCAGGTATTCAAGTCTTTAATCTATTTTGAGTTGAGTTATGTGTATAGCATAAGATAGGGGGTCCAGTTTCATTCATTTACATGTGGCTATAGAGTTTTCTCAACACAAGTTTTTGTGGCTCCTTTCCTGAAATTTGACTATATATAATGAGTTTATTTTTGGGCTCTCTATTCTGTTCCATTGATCTATGTGTTTTTTATGCCAACACCATACTGTTTTGATTACCCTAGCTTTGTAAAATTGTTTGAAATCAGGAATGACTTCTTTAACTTTGTTCTTTTCCCCTCAAGATTATTTTGGCTGTTTGGAGTCTTTAGTTCTGTGCAAATTTTTGGATTTTTTTTTCTATTTCTGTGAAAAATGCTGTCAGAATTTTGATAGATTGAATTGAATCTGTAGATTGCTTTGAGTAGTGTAGACTTTTTAACAGTGTTAATCATTCCAATCCATGGACATAGGATATCTTTTGTTTTAATAAAATTTTTTTTAATATATATAATTTATTGTCAAGTTAGCTAACGGTGTATACCATGTGCTCTTGGTTTGGGGGTATATTACCATGATTCATCACTTACATACAATGCCCAGTGCTCATCCCAACAAGTGCACTCCTCAATGACCATCACCGATTCCCTCCCCGCCACCATCAACCTTCAGTTTGTTCTCTGTATTTAAAAGTCTCCTATGGTTTGTCTCACTCTCTGTTTGAAACTATTTTTTTCCCCTTTCTTTCCCCCGTGGTCTTCTGTTAAGTTTCTCAAGTTCCACTTATGAGTGAAAAGATATGATATCTGTCTTTCTCTGACTGACATTTCATTTAGCATAACACCCTCCAGTTCCATCTATGTTGCTACAAGTGACAGGATTTCATTCTTTCTCATTGCTAAGTAGTATTTCATTGTATATATAAACCATATCTTCTTTATCCATTCATCAATTGATAGACATTTGGGCTTTTTCCATAAATTGGCTATTGTTGAAAGCACTGCTATAAACATGGGGGTACATGTATGCCTATGAATCAGCACTCCTATATCCTTTGGATAAGTTCTTGTAGAGTTATTTCTGGGTCATAAGGTAGTTCTATTTTTAATTTTTTGAAGAACCTCCACACTGCTTTCCAGAGTGGCTACACCAGTTTGCATTCCCACCAACAGTGCCAGAGGGTTCCCATTTCCTTCACATCCTTGCCAACATCTGTTGTTTCCTGAATTGTTAATTTTAGTCACTCTTACTGGTGTGAGGTGGTATCTCAGTGTGGTTTTGATTTGTATTTCCCTGATGATGACTGGTGTTGAACATCTTTTCATGTGTCTGTTGGCCATCTGGTGATCCTATTTGGAAAAGTGTCTATTCATATCTTCTGCCCATTTCTTCACTGGGTCGTTTGCTTTTTGGGTGTTGGGTTTGGTAAGTTTGTTATAGATTTTGGATACTATCTTTTATCTGATGTGTCATTTACAAATATCTGTTCCCATTCTGTTGGTTGCCTTTTAGTTTTGTTGATTGTTTCCTTTGCAGTGCAGAAGGTTTTTATCTTGATGAGGTCCCAATAGTTTATTTTTGCTTTCATTTCCCTTGCCTTTAGAGATGTGTTGAGCAAGAAATTATTGTGGCTGAGGTCAAAGAGACTGTTGCCTGTTTTCTCTTCTAAGGTTTTGATGGCTTCCTGTCTCACATTTAGGTCTTGCATCCATTTTGAGTTATTTTTGTGTGTGGTGTAAGAAAGCAGTCTAGTTTCATTCTTATGCATGTTGCTATCCAGTTCTCCCAGCATGATTTGCTAAAGAGACTCTTTTCAGGGCACCTGGGTGGCTCAGTTGGTTGAGCGTCTGACTTTAGCTCAGGTCATGATCTCACAGTCTGAGTTCAAGCCCTGCATCGGGCTCTGTGCTGACAGCTCAGAGCCTGGAGCCTGCTTCGGATTCTGTGTCTCCCTCTCTCTCTGCCCCTCTCCCGCTCATGCTCTGTCTCTCTCTGTTTCTCAAAAATGAATAAACATTAAAAAAAAAAAGCCTCTTCTTTCCATTGTATACTCTTTCCTGCTTTGTCAAAGATTAGTTGGCCATACATTTGTGGGTCCAATTCTGGGTTCTCTATTCTATTCCATTGGTCTGTGTCTGTTCTTGTGCCAGTATTATACTGTCCTGATGAGCCTTGTAGAGAGGCTAAAGTCCAGGATTGTGATGTCTCCCACTTTGGTTTTCTTTTTCAACATAACTTTGGCTATTCAGGGTCTTTTGTGGTTCCATATAAATTTTAGGATTGTTTGTTCTAGCTTTGAGAAGAAAGCCAGTGCAATTTTGATTGGGATTGCATTGAATATGTAGATTGCTTTGGGTAGCACTGACATTTTAACAATATTTGTTCTTCCAATCTGTGAGCATGGAATTTGTTAACATTTCTTTGTGTCTTCTTCAATTTCCTTCATAAGTTTTCTGTAGTTTTCAGCATGTAGATCTTTACATCTTTGGTTAGGTTTATTCCTAGGTATTTTATGGTTCTTGGTGCAATTGTAAATATGATTGATTTCTTGATTTCTCTTTCTGTTGTTTTATTATTGGTATATAGAAATGCAACTGATTTCTGTACATCGACTTTGTATCCTGTGACTTTGCTGAATTTATATGTATCAGTTCTAGTAGCTTTTTGGTGGAGTCTTTTGATTTACCATCTAGAGTATTATGTCATCTGTGAAAAGTGAAAGTTGACTTGTTTGCCAATTGGAATGCCTTTTATTTCATTTGTTGTCTGATTACTGATGCTAGGACTTCCAACACTATGTTAAACAACAGTGGTGAGAGTGGACATCCCAGCTGTATTCCTGATCTCAGGCAGAAAGCTCTCAGTTTTTCCCCGTTGAGGATGATATTAGCTGTGGGCTTTTCATATACGGCTTTTATGATGTTGAGGTATGTTCCTTCTATCCCAACTTTCTTGAGGGTCTTTATTAAGAAAGGATGCTGTATTTTGTCAAATACTTTCTCTGCATCTATTGACAGGATCATATGGTTCTTACCCTTTCTTCCATTCAAGTGATGTATCACATTGATTGATTTGCGAATATTGAACCAGCCCTGCAGCCCAGGAATGAATCCCACTTGATCATGGTGAATAATCTTTTGATATATTATTGAATTTGATTTGCTAGTATCTTGTTGAGAATGCATCCATATTCATCAGGGATATTGGTCTGTTATTCTGCTTTTTAGTGGGGTCTCTGTCTGGTGTGGGAATCAAGGTAATGCTGGCTTCATAGAATGAGTCCGGAAGCTTTCCTTCCATTTTTATTTTATAGAACAGCTTGAGAAAGATAGATATTAACTCTGCTTTAAATGTCTGGTAGAATCTCTCTGGAAGCCATCTTGCCAAGGACTCTTATTTGTTGGGGGATTATTGATAACGGATTCCATTTTTTTGCTTGGTATGGGTCTGTTAAAATTTTCTATTTCTTTCTGTTTGAGTTTTGGTAGTGTGTGGGTGTCTAGGAATTTGTCCATTCCCTCCAAGTTGTCCAGTTTGTTAGCATATAATTTTTCATAGTATTCTCTGATAATTGTTTGTATTTTTGTGGTGTTGGTTGTGATCTGTCTTCTTTCATTCGTGATTTTATCATTTGGGTCCTCTCTCTTTTTGAGAAGTCTGGCTAGGGGTTTATCAATTTTATTTTTTCAAAAAGCCAGCTCTTAGACTCATCTGTTCAACTGTTTTTTTGGATTCTATATTGTTTATTTCTGTTCTACTCTATTATTTCTCTTCTGCTGACTTTGTGGTTTCTTTGCTGTTCTGCATCTAGGTACTTTAAGTGTGCTGTTAGATTTTGTATTTGGGATTTTTCTTGTTTCTTGAGATAGGCCTGGATTGCAATGTATTTTCCTCTTATGACTGCCTTTGCTGCATCCCAAAGGGTTTAAACTGTCATGTTTTCATTTTTATTTGCTTCCATATATTTTTTAATTTCTTCTTTAATTGCCTGGTTGACCCATTCATTCTTTAGTTGGATGTTCTTTAACCTCCATGCATTTGGAGGAGTTCCAAATTTTTTCTTGTGGTTGATTTCAAGTTTCATAGTGTTGTGATCAGAAAATATGCATGGTATGCTCTCGATTCTTTTATATTAATTGAGGGCTCTTTTTGTGACTCAGCATGTGATCTATCTTGGAGAATGTTCCATGTGCACTTGAGAAGAATGTGTATTCTGCTTTTGGATGAAAAATTCTGAATACCTGTCAAGTCCATCTGGTCCAGTGTATCATTCAAGGCCATTGTTTCTTTATTGATTTTTGCCTAGATGATCTGTCCATTGTTGTAAGTGGAGTATTAAATTTCTCTGCAATTAATTTATTCTTATCGATAAGATTGCTTATATTTGTGATTAATTGACTTATGTATTTGGGTGCCTCCAAGTTGGGAGCATAAAATTTATAATTATTAGCTCTTCTTGATGGATCAATACCATAATTATGATATAATTCCCTTCTTCATCTCTTGTTCCAGCCTTTAGTTTAAAATCTAGTTTGTCTGATATAAGTATGGCTACACCAGCTTTATTTTGATTTCCAATAGCATAATAAAGGGGTCTCCATCCCCTCACTAAATCTGAAGGTGTCCTCAGGTCTAAAATGGGTCTCTTGTTGACAGCATATAGATGGATCTGGTTTTTTATCCATTCTGATAACCTAGGTCTTTTGCTTGGGGCATTTAGTCCATTTACATTCAGAGTTATTACTGAAATATATGGATTTAGTGTCATTGTGTTATCTGTAGGTTTCATGCTTGTGGTGATGTTTCTGGTCCTTTGTAATCTTTATAGCATTCCACTTACAGAGTTCCCCTTAGGATCTCTTTGTAGGGCTGGGTTAGTGGTCATGAACTCCTTCAGTTTTTGTTTGTCTGGGAAAGCCTTTATCTCTCCTTCTATTCTGAATGATAGACTTACTGGATAAAGGATTCTTGGCTGCATATTTTTCCTATTCAGCACATTGAATATTTTCTGCCACTCCCTTCTGGCCTGCCAAGTTTCAGTGGATAGGTCTGCCACTACCCTTATGTGTCTACCTTTGTAAGTTAAGGCCCACTTGTCCCTAGCTGCTTTCAGATTTCTCTCTTTATCTGTATTATGCCAGTGTCACTATGATATCCCGTGGAGAAGATCTATTCCTGTTAAATCTGAAGGGAGTTCTCTGTGCCTCCTGGCTTTGGATAGCCATATCCTTCTCCAGGTTAGGGAAGTTCTCAGCTATAATTTGTTCAAGTAGACCTTCTGTCCCTTTCTCTCTCTCTTCTTCTGGAACTCCTGTGATACGGATATTATTACATTTCATTGAATCACTTAGTTCTTTAATTCTCCCCTCATGGTCTAGTATTTACTTATCTCTTTCTCGGCTTCATTTTCCATAATTTTATCTTCTATTTCACTTAATCTCCCCTCTGCCTCCTCCATCCTACTGTCACTGCATCTAGTTTATCTTGCACCTCATTTACAACATTTCTCAATTTGTAGTGACTATTTCTTAGGTCCTTGATCTCTGCAGTAATAGATTCTCTGCTGTCATCTGTGCTTTTTTCAAGCCCATCTATTAATCTTATGACTGTTATTCTAAATTCTCACTCAGTTATATTTTTATATCTGTTTTGAGCAATTCTCTAGCTGTCATTTATCCCTGGAATTTCTTTTGAGAACTCTTCCATTTCATCATATTGGCTAGTTTTCTGTCCCTTATGTGTTTTAATAGCTTGTTATGAGTCCTGCACCTGTGATCACTACTATATTAAAAAGGGATCATATGCTGTTCAGGGCTTGGCTCTTTAGGAGGTGTTTTTGGAGTGTGTTTCATGCTGTTGTTATGACTCTGGTTGCTTTATCTCCCTACTCATAGTGGTGGTTTGAACCTTCCACCAGGTGTGCTTTGATTTGTTCATTGAAGTATATATGGAAAAGTTTAAATAAGATGGGGGAGGTGATGGAAAAGGCCTTATCCCATACAAAGAGAGAAATGACAGAGGCAGGGAAAAGAAAAAGAAAAAAAAATTGAGCAGGCAGAAAATCAGAGAAGCTATATAGCTTAGTCCAGAGAGAGAGAGAGAGAGAGAGAGAGAGAGAGGAAAATAAAGAAGGAGATACAGAAGAGGTGTAAAAACAATAGATTAAAAAAGTCTGCTTAAACAAACCAAAAACCAGAACAACCAGACTAGAAAAGGGAAGAAATAAGAGGAAGAAAAAGAAGAAAAAAAAATGTGTGTGTGTGTGTGTGTGTATACACATATGTGTATATGCATATACACACATGAAACAAGAATTGACCAAGAATCAAATCAGAGAATGCAAAACCACTGGGCTGATATCTGATAGTGACTTGGAACTGGTGGCTGCGCTGGTCTGGAGGAAGGGCTGTCTGGTTCTGTCAGTGTCAATCTTGCCTGTTAGATATGCAGTTGCCAGGCACAGAGGGGCATGGTTTGGGGTAGGTGGTCCCACCTCCACTGTGGGCCCATTGTCCATTCCCTGAAACCCCACCTTGTTGGTGATGGGTAAAAAAAAATGGCAACACCCCTGTCTCTCCTCCCCACGCTAGGTGTCCCAAACCACTCTGTTCAGGCCATTTTCACAGTGGCCTGAGTGGGCCAGTTCTGTTCCACTCCACAGTCTCCCATGCCTCTCAGGTGCTTTGCTGGGATTCAAATCCTGATGCCTTAAAGGATCCTGCTCCGTGCACCCTGGTTCCAGGGTACTGTCATTCTGCCAGCCAGCTAAGGGCCTCTGGCTAGTGGGTGCCTGCAGGGTCTTTTGTCCTTGGAATGGTTATTTGCCTTCTTCTCACAGCACTCATGGGAGAGGATTGCTCTCTTCTACTGCTCCTGGGAGCTAGCCACCGTGCCTGGGGCTGGCTCCCCTCCTTTCCAGGCACACAAACAGGGCTGAGAAATCCTCACAATGAGAAATTAGCTCTTTCTCCATTTCCCAGTCTGTGGTTTTTCTCTTGTCCAAATGTAATCCTACACTTCACAGCCTCTCCTCTTTCTGTTGTCTTCACAGAAGGAGATCCCTCCCCTCCATTCCTATGCTGCCCATTTTATCTCTCCCGGTTTTCAATCATGCACCTAGGGCCCATCACATTGTCCCCGTGGGCCCCTGGAGATGTTTCTGTCAGTCTGTAGCCAGGATTCCTAGAATTCCAAGTCTTCTCACCTCAATACTGCTGTGTTTGAGGGACGAGGGAGCTTCAGGTCCCCCTACTTCTCCACCATGTTCAGCATATCTTTCCATTTAATTATGTCTTCTTGAACATCTTTCATCAGTGTCTTGTAGTTTTCAATGTGCAGATCTTTCACCTCATTGGTTATACTTATGAAGTATCTAATTCCTTTTAACCCTTGTGTAAATAAGATTTTTTCTTGATTTCTACTCCCCATAGTTTGTTGTTGGTATTACAGAAACACAACTGATTTTTATATGTTAATTTTGTGTCCTACAACTTTGATTCAAACAATAAAATTGGTCATTAGTTCTAACAGTTTTTTGGTGGACTCTTTAGCATTGTCTCTATATAAGATAATATCATCTGCAAATACATACTGTTGGACTTCCTTTCCAGTTTGGATGCCTCTTATTTCTTTTTCTTACTTGATTTCTCTGACTGGGACTTTTGGTGAAATGTAGAATAAAAGTGGGGACAGTGGGCACCCTTGTCCTGTTTCTGATCTTAGAAAAAAAAAGCTTTCATAATTTCACTGTTCAGTATGATGTTAGCTGTGTGTTAATGGACTTTATTATGTTGAGGTACATTCCCTTTACATCCAGTTTGTTGAGAGTTTTTAATCATGGAAAGGGGTTTTGTGAAATGCTTTATCTACATCTTTTGAGATGATCATGTTTTTTATCCTTCATTTTATTAATGTAATGTATTACATTTATTGATTTGCCGATAGTGAACCATATTTGCATCCCTGGAATAAATCCCATTTAGACACAGCGTATGATCTTTTTAATATATTGGTTTATTCAGTTTGCAAATGTTTTACTGAGGAAATTTGCATCCACATTCATGAAGAATATTGGCCTGTGGAGTTCTTTCCTTATGATGTCCTTATCTGGCTTTGGTATCAGGATAATGCTGGCCTCTTAAAATAGTTTGAAAGTATTTCCTCCTATTTTTGGAAGAGTTTGAGATTGTTATTAATTCTTTATTTTTTAAAAAAAAATTAATATTTATTTATTTTTGAGAGACAGAGAGAGAGCACGAGTGAGAGAGGGGCAGAGAGAGACACACACAAAATCTGAAGTATCTCCAGGCTTTGAGCTGTCAGCACAGAGCCTGATACGGGGTTCAAACCTGTAAACTGTGAGATCATGACCTGAGTTGAGCTGGACACTTAACCAACTGAGCCACCTTGGCGCCCCTTTACTTTTTTATTTCAAGTATAATTAACATACAGTGTTCGTGTCTGGTGTACAATATAACGATTCAATACTTCTATACGTTTCTCAGTGCTCATCAATATAAGTGTACTCTTACTTCCCTTTATCTGTTTCAAATTCCCACCAACCTCCCCTCTGACAACCACCAGTTCTTGTGTTTGAGTCCAGGTTTTTGTTTGTTTTTTTCTTTGTGTTGTTTCTTAAATTCCACATAGAGGGAAATTATATGGTGTTTGTTTCTCTCTGACTTTTTCCACTTATTTATACCCTCCAGGTCCTCCATGTCGTTGTAGATGACAAGATGGCATTCTTTTTTAATAGCTGAATAATATTCTATTGTATATATACACCACATCTTCTTTATCCATGCATCTGTCAGTGGACACTGTGTTGCTTCCATAATTTGGCTATTGTAAATAATGTTGTAGTAAACATAGGAATATGTATATCTTTTCAAATTAGTCTTTTCATTTTCTTTGGGTAAATACTGATAGTGGAATTACTGGATCATATAGGAATTCTATTTTTAATTCTGGGGGGAACTCCATACTGTTTTCCACAGTGGCTGCACCAATTTGCATTACTACCACCAGTGCACATGGGTTCCTGTTTCTCCATGTTCTCACCAACACATGTTATTTCCTGGCGTTTGTATTTTAGGCATTCCGACAGGTATAAAGTGATAGCTCATTGTGGTTTTATTTTGCACTTCCCTGATGGTTAGTGACCTTGAGTGTCTTTTCCTGTGTTTTTGGCCACTTGCATGTCTTCTTTGAAGAAGACCTATTCATGTCTTCTGCCCCTTTTTAAGTTGGATTATTCATTATTTTGGGTGTTGAGTTGTATCAGTTCTTTATATATTTTGGATATTAACTCCTTATCAGTCATAACATTTGTTTCTCCCATGCAACAGGTTGCTTTTTTGACTTATTGATAGTTTCCTTTGCTGTGCACAAGGCTTTTACATTAGTGCAGTTCCAATAGTTTATTTTTGCTTTTGTTTCTCTTGTCTGAGCACATAGAAAATTGTTGCTATGGCCAGTGTCACAGAAATTATTGTCTATGTTCTCTTCTAGGATATTTGTAGTTTCAGGTCTTAATTTAGGACTTTAATCCCATTGTGAGTTTATTTTTGTGAATGGTGTAAGAAAGTGGTCCAGTTTCATTCTTTTGCATGTAGCTGTCCAGTTTTCCTAGCACCATTTGTTGAAGAGATGGTCTTTTCCTTATTGCATATTATTCCTTTCTTGTAGATTAATTGACCCTATAAGTATGGATTTATTTCTGGGATCTCTATTGTGCTACATTGGTTTATGTGTCTGTTTTTGTGCCATTACCATAGTGTCTTGATTACTACAGCTTTGTAGTATATTTTGGCTTTTTTCTTATTTATTTATCTTCTTATTTATTTACTTTAGTTATTTAATTATCTTACAGTACAATATTGGTTTCAGAAGTAGAATTCAGTGATTCATCACTTACATACAACACCCAGTGCTCATCACAAGTGTCCTCCTTAATGCCCATCACCCATCCACCTCCCTCCATGGACCCTCAGTTTGTTCTCTATCATTGAGTGTGTGGTTTAGTTTCTTTCTCTTCTCTTTTTATCACCCTTCCCATATGTCCATCTGTTTTGTTTCTTAAATTCCACATATGAGTGAAATTATATGAGATTTGTCTTTTTCTGACTGACTTCATTTGCTTAGCCTAATACACTCTAGCTCCATCCACATCATTGCACATAGAAAGATCTCATTGTTGTTTTTTGATGGCTGAGTAGTATTCCATTGTATATATATATACATATACCGCATCTTCTTTTTCCATTCATCAGTTGATGGACATTTGGGCTCTTGCTATAGTTTGGCTATTGTTGATAAAGCTGCTATAAACATTGGGGTGTATGTACTCCTTCAAATCCATTTTTGTATCCTTTGGGTAAATACCTAATAGTGCAATTTCTGGATCATAGGCTTGTTCTATTTTTTATTTTTTGAGGAACTTCCATACTGTTCCCCAGAGTGGCTGCACCATTTTGCATTCCTACCAGCAGTGCAAGAAGGTTCCCCTTTCTTTGCATCCTTGCCAACATTTGGTGTTTCCTTGAGTTATTAATTTTAGCCACTCTGACAGGTGTGAGGTGATACCTCATTGTGGTTTTGATTTGTATTTCCCTGATGATGAGTGATGTTGAACATCTTTTCATGTGTCTGTTAGCCATCTGGATGTCATCTTTGGATTAGTGTCTATTCATGTCTTCTGCCCATTTCTTCACTGGGTTGTTTGTTTTTTGGATGTTGAGTTTGATAAATTCTTTATAGATTTTGGATACCAGCCCTTTATCAGATATGTTCTTTGCAAATATCTTCTCTCATTCTGTAGGCTGCCTTTTAGTTTTGTTGATTGTTTCCTTCTGTAGTATATTTTGAAATCTTAGATTGTGCTATCTTCAGCTTTGTTGTTCTTTCTCAAGATCGCTTTGGCTCTTCAGGATCATTTGTGGTTCCATTCAAATTTTAGGATTGTTTGCTCTAGTTCTGTGAAAAATGTTGTTGGTATTTTCATAGGAATTGCATTGAATCTATTGATTACTTTGGTTAGTATGGACATTAAAAAAAATTATTCACGTTTGAGAGAGAGAGAGAAAGACAGACCATTAGCAGGGGAGGGGCAGAGAGAGAGAGAGAGAGACCCAGAATCTGAAGCAGGCCCCAGGCTCTGAGCTGTCAGCACAGAGCCCAACATGGGGCTCAAACCCACGAACCACGAGATCATGACCTGAGCTAAAGTCAGACACTCAACTGACTGAGCCACCTAGGTGCCCCAAAATTATTTTTATATTATACTTGATGAATTGTTAGCAATTTTCACAAATACTTGAAATGTGAAGTCTCAAAGCTATTGTGCAACAAAGTCTCATAAAGTAGTAGGTCTTTTGATAAATTTAGAAATAATTGATACTAGATTTCAAAGTACGTGGAAGATTGTTTCCCACCAGAGATCTCCCTTCCATCCAACTATATCTGGTATTCTCTTAGCCTGAAAGTCCCTGTCTCCTTCTTCAAATTTTATCTCCCCCTCGAGAAGCCTTCCCAGACTCCCTCCACCAGAGAAGTTTTTACTTTCCTTCTATCCTCACTAACCACTGATGCTATAATGAGTGGTTTGCATATTATTCCCCCTGCTTGGCTGTGAGCATCTTGAGGTAAAAAACTCAAGGCCTGGTCCTCTCTGGACCTTCTATGTTAATGGCACACATGCCTACCAATGGCCCATTGATGTATCACCTATTTCCCATTTCTGTGCTCTTGCTCATATTTCATTCTCCAATATTCTCAATCTCCTCAGTAATCTTTGTTTCCTGCACAACTGATTGTCTTTCCCTCTGTTGCTTTCTTGTCTCCACAGTCCATTTATGCCCAGCATAGAGATTTATCTCCTTCTTGTGTCCACACACTGCTTCAAATTGCTCTCTAATTACTCCATGTGTGCATACTTCACATCCAAAGCAAGATCCTAAACAGAAATCATGGGGCCTATTTTAAATTTTTTCAAATATCCTGGTCCCAAACACAAGTGATTTAATCATCAGTTCTGGTTAAATTAAGGAACATACCCTTTTCCCCATGTCTCTAGATCCTCATCGTACCATCAAATATGTTATCAAATTTATAATTTTCTGACTTGTATTTAATGGATGGATTAGGGAGCACACACACAAAGACAATGACTTTCTGGGTGTTAATCTGTATCCTGAATCTTTATTGACTTCATTTATTACTTGTAATAGCTTTTTTTTTTTTTTTTTTTTTTTGGGTGGAGTCTCTATGGGTTCTATGTATAGTATTATGTCATCTGTGAATAGTGACGGTTTAAATTCTTCCTTACCTAATATGGATGTCTCTTATTTGTTTCCTTTATTTCCTTGCTTTCTTTCTTTTATCTGATTGCTGTGGCTCGGACTTCCACTATTATGTTGAGTAGAAGTGGTGAGAGTGGACATGCTTGACTTATTCCCAATCTCTGAGGAAATGTCAATTTTTCACCTATTAAGTATGATGTCAGCTGTGGGTTTTTCGTATATGGTCTTTATTATGTTAAGGCATATTCCCTCTAATCCGACTTTGTTGGGGGTTTTTCATAGGAACGATGTTGAATTTTGTTAAATGCTTTTACTACATCTGTTGAGAAAATCAGATGGTTTTTATCCTTCATTTTGTTAAGTTGGTGTAACATATTGATTGATTTGTCAATATTGCACCGTCCTTGTATCTCTGGAATAAAGTCCACTTGATCGTGGTGAATGATCATTTTAATGTATTATTGAATGTGATTTTGCTAACATTTTGTTCAGGACTTTTGCATCTGTGTTCCTCAGTGATATTGGCCTGTAGTTTTCTTTATTTGTGGTGTCTTTGATTTTGGTATCAGAGTAATGCTGGTCTCATAGAATGAATTTGGAAACTTTCTGTCCTCTTCTATTTTTGGAATAATTTGAGAAGAATAGGAATTTGCTCTTCTTTAAATGTTTGATAGAATACACCTGTGAATTCATGTTGGCCTGAACTTTAATTTGGGGGAAATTTTTTGGTTACCAATTCAATTTCATTACTAGTAATAGCCTGTTCAGATTTCTATTTCTTCCCAATTCAGTTTTGGAAAATAGTATGTTTCTGGGAATTTATGCATTTCTTCTGAGTGGTCCAATTTGTTGGCATGTGATTTTTCATAGTATTTTCTTATAATTCTGTTTTTTTCAGTGGCGTCAGTTTTCCCCTTTTGTTTGATTTTAACTGAGTCTCTCTCTCTCTCTTTTTTCTCTTAATGAGGGTGGCTGAGGTTTTGTCAATTTTGTTGATGTTTTCAAAGAACCAACTCTTGGTTTTATTGATATATAAACACACAGGCAGAATGTATATACATGTATACACATATATACATATATATATTTACACATATATACATATACATAGATATTTTTTAGTCTCTATGCCATTTATTTCTTCTCTGATAGTTTTTATTTCCTACTTTCTACTCACCTTGGGCTTTTTAAAATCTTTTCCTAGTTTCTTTTAGGTGTAAGGATATGTTTTTTTTATTTGAGCTTCTCTTGTTTCTTGAGGTAGATTTATATTGCTACTCCTTTCCCTCTTAGTACTGCTTTTGCTGTGCCCCTAAGATTTTTTTTATCATTGGTTTATCTTCACTCTTCTTCATTCTTTTTTTTTTTTTTTTTTTTTTTTTTTTGCTCTCTGATTAGATGAATTGCACTGCCCTGTATTTGAATTCATTGATTGTTTCTTCTATTTGGGTGGTGGGGGTCCAAAGTTACGAATTTCTAGCTATAAAATAAACAGGTTATAGAGATGTACTATACAGCATGGTGACTCCAGTTAATAATACTGTATTGCATGTTTGAAAGTTGCTAGGAGAGTAAATCTTAAAAGTCTTCATCACAAGAAAAAATTCTCTAAGGTGACACATGTTAACTAGACTTACTATGGTGATCATTTTGTAATATATACAATAACAAATTATTAGTTGTGCACTTGAAACTAATATAATGTATGTCAATTACACCTTAATTAAAAAAAGTTGTTAAAGGATTAACAGCAAGAAAAGCCATTCTAATGATGTGCTCCACTTTCAAGAAACATTTGTGAACAAAATTTAGGCATATTCTTGTTTCTACCCTACCAAATAGCAACTAGGGACTGGCCTTGCCATTGAAATTCTCATTGTTTGGGCATTTCTTTCCATTAAATCTGTATCCTTTCATCAACCGTTACCTGGATCCACTTCCCCATCCATTTACTCTCATGTCTGTCTGTCTGTGTGTCTGTCTCTCTTCCCAAATTTATTCAGCAGTTTCCAGAATTGCAGAGAAATTGGGAAAGAAGCAAGGATATTAATCATCATTGCTGCTTCTATTTCCAGTAAATATGTACCTGTGTGTACACACACACACACACACACACACACACACACACACACTGGAGGCTGGCTTACAGGTTACACTGTGGTAACTCAAAGCTGTTGCTTCAGTTTCTGTCACCTCTCTTCAGGATTTGTGATGTGTGATTTACTTTTCGTGTCTGAAATTCCTTTCAGGAAAGAGCGTGATTTCCTTCCACATCATCTGACTTTATTTTTTGTGTATTTTTTTCCCTTTGGCAGATATAACAACACTCCAATGTCCTCTTTGGTGTCCTCTGGCCACAATATCAACAATAGGTGAGTTGATTTTCTGTCATCTGGGTGGGAAAACCACTTGGAAGCATCAGTGGCATTAGGGCTTGTTCATGATAGCTTGTTAGCTTCTGTATGTAATTTTTTGTCTGCTTTGGATCTAAATAGAAAAAGAAGGAACAGATCAAAGAGGGAGAACATTTATTATGGGTCTGTTTGTGAGCGTTGGGGATTAGCAGTCAAAACAGTTGGGAAACTGGGGGACCTGGGTGGCTCAATTGGTTGTGTCCGACTTCGGCCCAGGTCACGAACTTGCGGTTCCTGAGTTCAAGCCCCTTGTTGGGCTCTGTGCTGACAGCTCGGAGCCTGGAGCTTCCTTCAGATTCTGTGTCTCCCTCTTCCTCTCTGCCCCTCCACCACTTGCACTCAGTCTCTCAAATAAAAAAGATTAAAAAAAATTAAAAACAGTTGGGAAATTATCACAGTGATTGTATATGACATTCTACTTGTGTGGAACAAGGGAGGAGAGAATACTACTGGGAAGCAAATAGGCAAAAGCAGTGGACAGGGAGCAGAGGCACCCTCAGCAGAAAATAAAGGAGCTAAGAGATCACCCTTCAGAGCTCTGCTACTTGTGAGGCTAGTTGTTCTAAACCCAAACTCACCATCATATTGGATGGAGCCCCTGCCCTGGCGTGAAGTTACTTGCCCATAGTGGAAGAGCAAGAAAAACTTCATGAAGCATGAAAATATAGTTGAATTTGAAATAAATGCAAGCACAAAAGGCACATAAACACTGGGGTTCAGTTCAGTAGTAAAGAAATGTTTTTAAATCTTTATCCATGAATGATTCTTGTACAAGCTTAAGAATTTCATTTCTACCATATAAAGCTGAATTTCTGGGGGAAAATGAAATACTTCTTTCCAGATAACCAAATTACATAAGAATTTTTGAGGGTTCAACCACATTATCAAGTGTAGATAAATTGTAGCTAATTTGAATGAAAAAAAGTAAGTAAGGGATCACATGGTGTTTGATCAGATACATTTTATCCTTTAGTTCTGATCGAAATAAATTGACATCAGTAACTGATAAGGAAGTCACCAGTAAAAGGTGGTATGTGTGTGTGTGTGTGTGTGTGTGTGTGTGTGTGTACATGTATATGTATATGTATGGTATATGTATATATAAAAGTACAAGATATTCAGTGCAGAGTTTCTTGGACACTCTTTCTAAAGTGTTGGCAATATCAACTTCTGTATTAACATTTTTTTTTTATCTAATTGGATAGAGGAGGAACAGGCCCTCCTGTCTTGAGTTACCAGCAGCCAAAACTCTTGGGAAAGCTGTCAGATTGCTGTATATGAGATTCTACTAGATTGGGCTGTATTCATTTGCCAGGGATGCTGTAATAAAATATCATAAAACGGAATAGTTTAAACAACAGAAGTTTATTGTCTCAGTCTTAGAGGCTAGAAGTTGATATCAGGATGTCAGCAGGGTTGTTTCCTTCTGAGAGCTGTGAGAAAGAATCTAGTGCATACCTGTCTCCTAGCTTCTGGTGATTGCTGTCAATCTTTGCTGTTCTGTGGTATGTAGCATCATTGCTCCAGTTACTACCTTAATCTCTGCATGGGTGAAGTATGTGTGTCTGTGTCTAAATTTTTCCTTTGGCTATCCAGTCAGACTGGATTAGGAGCCCCCCAAACCAGTTTGACTATATCTTAATAACATCTTCAGCAACCCTATTTCCGACAAAGTCACATTCTGAGTTCCAGGAGATAGGATTTCAACATTTCAGTTTTGATGGGACTATATCCAACTTATAGTATGTGACAAGTGAGGAGAGACTCCTATTTGGAGCAAGGAGAATGATGGCAGTGGACTGGAATCTGCCCCATACCCTCCAGAGCTCTGCCACTATGTGAAGTGACCCTCAAACTCAATCCCACTACTATAGTGGATACAGCCACTGCCTCAGGCCTGTAGGGCTTCACCCAGTCTGAGAAGCAGGAGAGATGACCATGATGGGTGAAAGTAAGGAGGTGATGGAAGGACTTGAGAATCAGGCATTTAGATGGAGTAAGAGGGATGTGTACTTAATAAACTGAAGTTAAAGTGAAATAAATGCCACCACAAAAGGCTGTTAGTTATTGAGATTAGGGAAAAGTAAAGACCATTACTTAAACCTTGATGCTTACTATTTTCACAGTCCTAAGATATTAATTACCACCATACAAAGTCTCATTTCTTCTTTTCAATTTTTCAATTCCAGTATATTTAACATACAGTGTTATATTAGTTTCAGGTGTACAATATAGTGGTTCAACAATTCTGTAAATTATTCAGTGCTCCTCATGATGAGTGTACTCTTAATCCCCTTTACCCCCCACCTACCTCCCCTCTGGCCTAGTTAGGAATCTGGTTTAGGAGTCTGATTATTTTTTTTTGTCTCATTTTTCTTTGTTGGTTTGTTTTGTTTCTTGAATTTTTACATATGAGTGAAATCATAGGGTATTTGTCTTTCTCTGACTTGTTTTGCTTAGCACTATGCCATCTAGATCCATCCATGTTGCAAATGGTGAGATTTCATTATTTTCTATCGCTGAGTAATATTCCATTGTGTACATATACCACACCTTCTTCATTCATTCAACTATCAATAGATACTTGGTTTTAGCCATTCTGACAGGTGTGAGGTGATATCTCATTGTGGCTTTGATTTGCATTTCCCTAATGATTAATGATGTTTAGTATCTTTTCACATGTCTGTTGGCCATTTGGATATCTTCTTTGGGGAAATGTTTGTTCATGTCTTCTGCCCATATTTTAATTGGATTATTTGGTTTTTGGTGTTGAGATGTATAAGTTCTTCACATATTGGATGGAGCCCCTGCCCTAGGCCTGAAGTTACTTGACCATATTTGATACTAACCCTTTATCAGATATGTCACTTGCAAACATCTTCTCCCATTTAGTAGGTTGTCTTTTAGTTTTGTCGATTGTTTCCTTCACTGTGCAGAAGCTTTTTATTTTGGTGTGATCCCAATAGTTTATACTTCTTTTGTTTTCCTTGCCTCAGGGAAATATCTAAATAGATGTGGCTACAGCTAATACCAGAAATTACTGCCTGTGCTCTTTTCTAGGATTTTTATGGTTCCAGGTCTCACATTTAGGTTTTTAATCTATTTTAAGCTTATTTTTATGTATGGAATAACAAAGTTATTCAGTTTCATTCTTTTGCAGGTAACTGTCAAATTTTCCAAACACCATTCATTTCTTAAAAAGACTGTCTCTTTTCTCATTGGATATTCTTGCCTCCTTGTTGAAAATTAATTTGACTGTATTATCATGGGCTTATTTCTGCCCTCTTGATTCTGTTCTACTGACCTATGTATCTGTCTTTATGCCAGTACCATACTTTCTTGATTACTACAGCTTTGTAGTATATCTTGAAATCTGGGATTGTGATACCTTTAGTTTCATTCTTTTTCAAGATTGCTTTGGCTACTCAGGGGTCTTTTGTGATTCCATATCATATACGTTTTAGGGTTCTTTTTTCTAGTTCTGTGAAGAATGTTGGTAATTTCATGGAGATTGCACTGAATCTGCGGGTTGCTTTGGGTAGAAATTTTAACAATATTCTCCCAATCCATGAGCATGGAGTATTTTTCTGTTTGTTTTTGTCATCTTCAGTCTCTTTCATCAGGTGTTTCATAGTTTTCAGAGTACAGGTCTTCTATCTCCTTTGTTAAGTTCATTCCCAGGTATTTTATTTTATTATTTTTGGTGCAGTTGTAAATGGGACTGTTTTCTTAATATCTCTTTCTGCTACTTACTTAATTTCCTTTTATACAGGTTTTATTTATTTTTGAGAGAAGGAGAGACAGAGTATGAGCAGGGAAGGGGCAGAAAAAGAGGGAGATACAGAATGCTCAGGCTCTGAGCTGTCAGCACAAAACTCATTGTGGGTCTTTGAACCCACAAACCTGGGGATCATGACCTGAGCTGAAGTTGGTCACTTAACTGACTGAGCCACCCAGGTGCCCCTCTTAATTTCCTTTTTGATTTTATTTTGGTTGACCTGTTTATTGTTTAGTAGCATGTTATTTAACCTCCATGTATTTGTGTTCTTTCCAGATTTCTTCTTGTGGTTGATGTGCTGGTTTCTTAGTGCTGTGGTCAAAAATGCATAGTATGCATTCAGTGTTTTTTAATTTGTTGAGACTTGTTTTGTGGCCTAACCTGGGATTGATTCTGGAGACTGTTCTATGTGTTATTGGGGAAAATGTGTATTCTGCTGTTTTAGGATGAAATGAAATGTTCTGAAAGATCTTTTAGATTCATCTGGACTAAAGCCACTGTTTCCTTATTTGATTTTCTGTTTAGATTATCTGTCCTTTGATGTAAGTGGGGTGGTGAAGTCCCCTACTTTTACTGAATTATTATCAATTAATTTATGTTTGTTATGAATTACTTTATGTATTTGGGTACTCCCATGTTGAATGCATACATATTTACAATTGTTATATCTTCTTGTTGAATTATTCCCTTCATGATTATGGTAATGTCTTTCTTTGTCTCTTTTCAGTCTTTGTTTTAACATCTATTATGTCTACTATAAGTATTATCACCCCAGCTTTCTTTCCACTTTCATTTGTATGACAAATGCTTTCCATCCCTATACTTTGAATCTACATGTGTCTTTAGTTCTGACATGTGTCTCTTGTAGGCAGCCAATAAATGAGTCTTGCTTTTTTTATCCATTCCATCACCCTATGTCTTTTGACAGGAGCATTTAGTCTGTTTACATTCAAAGTAATTATTGATACGTATGTGCTTAACTACCGTTTTGTTACTTTATAGTGGTTTTATTGCTCTATTCGTTTCTTCTCTTCCTTTTTCTCTCATGGTTAGTTGGATTTCCTTAGCGACACACCTGGATTCCTTTCTCTTTATTTTTTGCATATCTATTACTGGTTTTTGTTTGTGGCTCCATTAGGTTTATATATAACATCTTATACATATAGCCGTCTATATTAAGTTGATGGTTGCTTAAATTTGAACCCATTCTAAAAGCACTAAATTTTTACTCTTCCCCCACATTGTAGGTATATGGTGTCATACTTTTCATCTTTTATTTTGTGAATCCCTTAGCTGATTTTTATAGATGTACTTAATTTTACTGCGTTTGTGCTTCCTACTTGTCTTATTCCTGCTTATGATCTCTTTTTTTGTCACTCAGAGTCCCCTTTAAATTTCTTGTAGGGTTGGTTTAGTGATGTAGAATTTGTTTAACCTTTTGTTTGGGAGACTCTTGATTTCTCCTTCCATTCTGAATGATGGCCTTAATGGATAGAGTATTCTTGCTTGCAAGTTTTTTTCTTTCAGCACTAATATATCAGCCATTGTCTTCTAACCTACAAAATTTCTGTTGAAAAATCAGTTAATAGCCTTATGGGGTTTCTTTCGTATAGAACTGTTTGATTTTTCTTTTGCTTCTTTATAAATTCTCCCTTATCACTACTTTTTGGCATTTTAATTACTATGTGTCTTGGTGTGGACCTCCTTGGGTTGATTTGGTTGGGGGTTCTCTCTGCCTCCTGGATCTGGATTTTAGTTTCCTTCTCCAGGTTAGGAAATTTTCCTACTATTATTTATTCAAATAGATTTTCTGCCCCCTTTTGTCTCTCTTCTACTTTTGGGATTCCTATAATGCAAATGTTATTATGCTTGATGATGGCACTGGTTCCCTTAATATATTCTCCTTTTTTTATTGTTTGTTTTTCCTCTCTCATGTTCAGCTTGATTGCTTTGTATTACTCTCCCATCCAGGTTGCTGATCCACTCTTCTTCTTCTAGTACTTATTTCCTCTAGTGGTTTTTTTTTTTTTTTTTTTTAGTGAGTGTGTGAGTGGAGGAGAGAGTGAGAGAGAGAAAGAGAATCCCAAGCAGACTCCATGCTCAGTGTAGAGTCTAATGCGGGGCCCAATCCCATGACCTTGGGATCATGACCTAAGCTGAAATAAAGAGTCAGGTGCTTAACTGACTGAGCCACTCAGGTGCCCCTCCCTCTAGTGTACTTTTAACTTCAGTTATTGAATTTTTCATTCCGATTGGTTCTTTTTTAAAATTTATTTATTTTGAGAGAAAGAGAATGAGCACGGGAGGGACAGAGAGAGAGGGAACAGAGGATCCCAAGTGGGCTCTGTGCTGACAGCAATGAGCCCAATGTGGGGCTCAAACTCACAAACCATGAGATTGTGACCTGAGCTGAAGTCAGACACTTAACCAACTGAGCCACCCAGATGCCCCTGATTGGTTCCTTTTTATGGTTTCTTTCTCTTTCTTGAAGGTCTCTCTGAAGTCCTACCTCTTTTCTCAAGTTCAATGAGTATCTTTATTACCATTACTTTAAATTCTCTCAGGCATGTGACTTATCTCTATTTTATTTAGCTCTATTGCAGTGATTTTTGTCCTTTTTTTTTTCATTTGGGACATATTCTTCTCTCTCCTCATTTGTTTAACTCTCCGAGTCTGTTTCTATGTGTTGAGAAAGTAGCTACATCTCTTGCTCTTGAAAGAAGAGGTCCTGTTGTGTGCTGCAGTGGTGTCCCCTGTTCACCAGAACCTGGCACTTCAGGGGTGTCTTCTGTGTGTTACATGTGCCCTACTGTTGTGACTGAGCTGTGTTTGCCTTCAGCCTAGTCATTTGCAATGGCTCTATTTGCCTATTGTGGGCAGGGTGTATTATTTGTGTTGTTAGTAGGCCAGTCTGTGGCCACCATGGGCTTCAGGGGATCAGACCAGGCATTTGCCAGAGTTGCTGTAGCACCAAACTGCAGAGCACTCTGCCTTGTTGTTCCCCGAGAAGCTTTTGTTGGTGGGCAGGGCCTGCCCTGCCAGTGCACTTGAACTGGTGTGTGTGGTTATCTTTCCCTCCCCAGGGCAGGAGTCACTTTGTAGTGGTGCTGGTCAGTGTCAGGGCTGCTTGCATACTGCTTGTGACACAGCTTTGGAGGGACTCCTGCTGAGGATAGGTCTGCAGGAGAATGCGGGAGAGGGGTACTGGGTCCACAATGGTCCAGTGTGGGAAGGGACCTGCAGCCGCTCCTAGAAAACTCTTGTCCAGTCTGAGATGGTGGGGGAGCATCAGCAGGAGAATATGGGTGCATGGCACAGTTAGCAAGCTAGGTGGAGAGTGTTTGTGCTGCACTGGTTCCTGCAGGTATCCATGTAACTTGGCTGAGAGGTGGGGAAGGGAAATGGCACCTGCCAGCACTTTTGTTCCTGGACAAGTTTCCCAAAGGTCCCTCTCCCTTGAGCACATGCTCTGAGATGAGTAAGTAAATCTTCCTGTATACCACAAGTGTTTTACAAACTGCTATGTTTGCGCTCTATCTTGGGAAGCTGTTGGTTGTGCTGTCTCTTTAAGGGCAGGTACTTATTTCATATTGCCTTCCAGCTCTCCCAGAGCCAAGCCCACTGATTTTTAAAGTTCCAGGTGTTAAGTCCTACTGATTCTAAGAACTAGTAAGGTTGATACACCGCCTCCCCCGCCCCACCAGGTTTTTAAAGCCTAATGTTCTGGTGATTTGACTTTCCTGTACATGTTTCCCATGCCTGGATGCATGGTGTGAAGTCTTCTCTACCTTCGATGTGCCCACAGCATCCCTCCCTCCCATGAGGAGTCCTGTGGGTCCATTTAGCTCCTGACTGTGTCTCTGCCCTTCTTACCCTCTTTGATGTGGCCTATTCCCTACATTTATGAATGAAGAGTCTCCTCTGTCAGTCTTGGGTTATTTTTTGGGCTATTTATACTGATATGGGTGTTATCTAGGTGTATCTATGGAATGAGGTGAGTTCAGGATCCTTGTTTTCCACCATCTTGCCCAGAAGTCTAATACCTTATTTCTAATAAAAAAATATATACCAGGTTCAATTTACTGATATCTACATGAATGTTTAAAGATCAAACAGTTCATAAAAATAGAATAATTACAGTTATTTGAACAAAAAAAATAAGTGTAGAATTATATGTGGTATCTGATCATGTACCTTTTCAATCCTTTAGCCCAAACCCTAATGAATTGACATCAGAAACCTATGAGGAAGACGACAATGAAATGTGAGCTTAAAAGGCATAAAGATATGTGTATATATATATAAGTATATAATATATACACACACACATATACATGCTCCTGTCAACACGAACACACAACACTCATACACCTGCACACACACAGATATATAACACAAAGAAATAGAATTTGTGAAATTCACCTGAGAAACATCCAAAGCAATACAGAATGTCTGACACTTTTTCTAAGTCTTCTCACATTTACATTGTAGATAACTATTATTTTCAGATTCACTTAAAATAGGAGCAGGTCATGAAAGGGATGCTTCTTCCTCTAAGCATGTTTGTTAGCCTTAGTGGGTAGCAGCCAAACCCTGAGGAAATTACCAGATGGCCTGTATATGAGACTCTACTAGGGTGAGCCAAGAGAGGAGAGATTGGTATTTGGAACAAGGAAGAGTCTACAGTGGGCGGCACATTGAAGCCAGGAGGAAACAATGGAGATAATAGACTGATGTGTCCATGACTCTCAAGAGTTCTGCTACTGTATTAGGCTGAGACTCCATCCTAAACCTACTGTTATACTGGGGGGAAGCCTCTACCTCAAGTCTTTAGTTACTTAGCCCTGTCTGGGGGTCTGGAAAGACAGCCATGAAGCATGAAGAGTAAGCAGGGGATGGAGGAAATTGCCAATCATGCAATTAGTTGGAGTCAAAGGGATATGTACTTATAAACCTATAAACTGAGGTCAAATTGAAATAAGTTCTACCACCAAAGGTAGTTACATATTGGGTTAGGGTAATGACTAAGAACACTTTACCTAAGTCTTGATGTGTTCACTATTCATGGGCCTAAGATAATCATTACCACCATATAAACCCTCATTTCTAATATGAAATGACACACAAGTTCCAGATTATTGATTTGCACTTGGACTCTTAAAACTCAACCAACTCATACTGTAGAATAATTGTAGCTATTTGAATGGAAAAAAGGAAATCTAGAATTACACATTGTGTCTGACTATGTACCTTTTTGATTCTTTAGCCATGCCCAGAATGAACTGACATTAGAAAACTATGAGGAATCCACCAATGAAATGTGAGATATGAATGCATAAATTTAAAATTGTATGTATAATCTCAACAAATACATAAAACAATAGAGAGATTAATATTTGTAAAAAACCTTCTCGGGAGTATCCACAGCAATAGAGTATCTTCAATACTGCTCCTAAGTTCTCTCACTGTAGTATATCTAGGTAACTTCTTTTAAATTTAGTTAAATCTAAAAGAGGAGGGCCCAAGAGGAATGCTTCTTCCTCTGAATGGATTTGTTTCTCTTAGCAGGAGCCAAACCCTTAGATGAAAGTCAGGAGAAGAGGGAAGGGCCTCAGAATCAGGAATTTAAATGGATAAGAGGGATTGTTTCCTCCAAACTGAAGTTGAGTTTGAAATAAATTCTACTACAAAAGGCTGTTACACACTGGGTTTAGAGTGATAGCAAAGAACTTCTTATAGATTGATGCATAAATTTTCATAGGCTTAAGGTAGTTATTAGCATCCCATATAAAGCCTCATTTCTTTCTGGGGGGAGCTCTTCTCATTTCATTTTATTTTATTATTATTAATATAATTTATTGTTAAGTTAGCTAACCTACAGTGTACCCAGTGTGCTCTTAGTTTTGGGGGTAGATTCCCATGATTTATTGCTTACATTTAACACTCAGTGCTCATCCCAACAAGTGTCCTCCTCAATCCACATCACCCATTTTCCCCTCTCCTTTGCAGAATTGATAAAGAAGATGTGGTTTATATATACAATGGGATACTACTTAGCAATGAGAAAGAATGAAATCCTGCCATTTGCAACAACGTGGATAAAACTGGAGGGTATTACACTAAGTGAAATAAGCCAGTCAGAGAAAGACAGATATATGTTTTCACTCATATGTGGAACTTAAGAAACTTAACAGAAGGCCATGGGGGAAGGGAAGGGGAAAAATAGTTTCAAACAGAGAGGGAGGCAAACCATAAAAGACTCTTAAATAAAGCCTCATTTCTTATCAAAAATGCCCTACCAGGTTCAATTAGGTGATACATACATGAATTTTTAAGGAGTGACCAGTTCTTGAGTATAGAGCAGTTGTAGCTTTTTAAATGGAAAAAGTCAGTCTAGTATTTATTACACATGGTGTCTGACTATGTACCTCTTTAATCTTTTAGCATAACCCTGACTGGATGGAAATCAGACAGTTATGAGGAAGTCACCAGTAAAATGTGAGATATAAACGAGCAAAGATAAATATAGATTTATATATATGTATATGCACATATGTATGAATATACTTATATCAACACAGATGCACAAAGACATGTATGCAAACATAAATACAATGAATGAAAGGGATGAGGTTTCCAAATGCATTCTCAGGATCATCCATGACAATACAGTGTCTTTGAATGTTTCTGAATCTTCTCACTGTAGCACCTGTAGGTAACTTCCTGCCTTTTTTTGGATCTATTTGGATCAAAGAGGAGCAGGTCATAAGAAGAATCCTTTCTCCTCCTAGTAACTAGCTGCCAAAACCTTTTGGAGATTTCCAGAATGTCCATGTATGAGTCTTACTAGATTGGGTGAAGAAGGAACAGAATCCTACTTAAGACAAAGTAGGAGGTAGCAGTAGCCAGTGGACAGAGAAGCCCTCAGCAGGAAGAAAGGAGCTAATTGAAACTGGGTCTGTCCTGCATACTCCAGAACTCTGCTGCCATGTGAGACTAGTGCCCCAAACCCACCACCATATTGGAGGGAGCCTCTGCCTCAGGTCTTTAGTTACTTAACCTGTCTGAGGGTCTGGAAAGACAGCCATGAAGCATGAAGAGTAAGCAGGGGATGGAGGAAATTGCCAATCATGCAATTAGTTGGAGTCAAAGGGATATGTACTTATAAACCTATAAACTGAAGTCAAATTGAAATTCTACCACCAAAGGTAGTTACATATTGGGTTAGGGTAATGACTAAGAACACTTTACCTAAGTCTTGATGTGTTCACTATTCATGGGCCTAAGATAATCATTACCACCATATAAACCCTCATTTCTAATATGAAATGACACACAAGTTCCAGATTATTGATTTGCACTTGGACTCTTAAAACTCAACCAACTCATACTGTAGAATAATTGTAGCTATTTGAATGGAAAAAAGGAAATCTAGAATTACACATTGTGTCTGACTATGTACCTTTTTGATTCTTTAGCCATGCCCAGAATGAACTGACATTAGAAAACTATGAGGAATCCACCAATGAAATGTGAGATATGAATGCATAAATTTAAAATTGTATGTATAATCTAGACACATACACACATAAAACAACAAAGAGAGATATGAGATTTTTAAAATGACAGGTGCATCCACAGGGTGTCTTTTTTATTTATTTAAATTCAAGTTAGTTAATATATAGTGTAGTGTTTGTTTTAGGGGTAGAATTTAGTGCTTCATCCCTTACATATAACACCTTGTGCTCATTCCAACAAATGTCCTCCTTAATGCCTGTCACCCATTTAATCCATCCCCCCACCAGCTCCACTCCAGCAACCCTGTTTTTTTCTCTATATTTAGTTGTCTCTTAAGGTTTGCCTCTCTGTTTTTATCTTATTTTATTTTGCCTCTCCTTCCCCTATGTTCATCTGTTTTGTTTCTTAAATTCCACATATGAGTAAAATCATATGATTTTTGTCTTTCGCTGACTGACTTCTTTTGCTTAGCATAGTGCACTCTAGTTCCATCCACGTCATTGCAAATGGAAGCTTTCATTCTTTTTGGTGACTAAGTAATATTCCAGTGTGTGTGTGTGTGTGTGTGTGTGTGTGTGTGTGTGTGTGTGTGTGTGTGTATACCGCATCTTCTTTAGCCATTCATCAGTTGATGGACATTTGGGCTCTTTCCATACTTTGGCTATTGTTGATAGTGCTGCTATAAACATTGGGGTGCATGTGCCCCTTCAAATCAGCATTTTTGTATCCTTGAATAAATATTGAGTAGTACAATTATTGGGTTGTAGGGTAGTCTATTTTTAATTTTTTGGGGAACATCCATACTGTTTTCCAGAGTGGCCGCACCAGTTTACATTCCTACCGGGAGTGCAAAAGTCTTCCCCTTTCTCTGCATCCTTGCCCACATTTGTTGTTTCCTGAGTCATTAATTTTAGGCATTCTGACAGGTGCAAGGTGGTACCTCATTGTGGTTTTGATTTGTATTTCCCTGATGATGAGTGATGTTGAGCATCATGTGTCTGCTAGCCATCTGGATGTCTTCTTTGGAAAAGTGTCTGCTCATGACTTATGCCTACGTGTGAACTGGGTTGTTTGTTTTTTTCATGTTGAGTTTGATATATTCTTTATAGATTGTGAATACTAACACTTTATCAGAAGATTTACAAAAATCTTCTCCTATTCCATCAATTGCCTTATAGTTTTGTTAATTGTTTCCTTCCATTGTGCAGAAGCTTTTCATCTGGATGAGGTTCTAATAGTTCATTTTGCTTTTGTTTCCATTGCCTCGGGAGACATGTCTAAGAAATTGCTGCCACTGAGGTCAAAGAGGTTGCTGCCTGCTATCTCTTCTAGGATTTTTTATGGTCTTACCTTTAGGTATTTCATCCATTTTGAGTTTATTTTTGTGTGGTGTAAGAAAGTGGTCCGTTTTCATTCTTCTGCCTGTTGCTGTCCAGTTTTCCCATTCTTCAACTATTTGTTGAAAAGACCATCTTTTTTCCGTTGGATATTCTTTCCTGCTTTGATTTAGTTGGCCAGACATTTGAGGGTCCATTTCTGGGTTCTCTATTCTATTCCATTGATTGTTTTTGTGCCAGTATCTCGTTAGTATCTTGTTGAGAATTTTTGCATCAGTGTTCATCAGGGATATTGGTCTGTAATTCTCCTTTTTAGTGGGGTCTTTGTCTAGTTTTGGAATCAAGGTAATGCTGGCCTCGTAGAATAAGCTTGGAAGTTTTCCTTCTATTTCTATTTTTTTAAATAGTTTGAGAAGATTAGGTATTAATTCTTCTTTAATGTTTGGTAAAATTTTCCTGGGAAGCTATCTGACCCTGTTTGTTGGGAGATTTTTGATTACTGATTCAATTTCTTTACTACTTACAGATCTATTCAAGTTTTCTATTTCTTCCTATTTCAGTTTTTTTTTTAATTTTTTTTTCAATGTTTATTTATTTTTGGGACAGAGAGAGACAGAGCATGAACGGGGGAGGGGCAGAGAGAGGGAGACACAGAATCGGAAACAAGCTCCAGGCTCTGAGCCATCAGCCCAGAGCCTGACGCGGGGCTCGAACTCCGGGACCGCGAGATCGTGACCTGGCTGAAGTCGGACGCTTAACCGACTGCGCCACCCAGGTGCCCCTTTATTTCAGTTTTGATAGTTTATATGTTTCTAGGAATTTATCCATTTCTTGCTCATTGCCCAATTTGTTGGCATATCTTGCTCATAATATTCTCTTATAGTTGTTTGTATTTCTGTGGTGTTAGTTGTGATCTCTCCTCTTTAATTCTTATTTTTTATCTATTTTGTTTTTTTCTTTTTTCTTCTTGAGACATCTGGCTAGGGGTTTACCAATTTTGTTAATTCTTTAAAAGAACCAGCTCCTAGTTTCACTGTTATGGTCTACATTTTTTGTTTTTTTCCGATATCATTGAGTTCTGCTCTAATCTTCATTATTTCCTTTCTTGTGCGGATTTAGGGCTTTATTTGCTTTTCTTTTTCCAGCCCTTTTAGGTGTAATGTTAGGTTGTGTATTTGAGACATTCATTTCTTCTTTAGGAAGGCCTAGATTGCTATATACTTCCCTCTTCTGACTGCCTTTCCTGCACCACAAAGATTTTGGACTGTCGTATTTTCATTTTCATTGGCTTCCATGTACTTTTTAATTTCCTCTTTAATTTCTTAGTTAGCCCATTCATTTTTTAATAGGATGTTCTTTAATCTCCAAGTACTCATGTTGTTTTCATATTTTTTCTTGTGGTTGATTTCAAATTCTGTACCACTGTGGTCTGAAAATGTGTGGTATGGGCTTGATCTTTTTGTACTTTTTGAGAGCTGATTTGTGACCCAATACATGATAT
Source organism: Felis catus (assembly GCF_018350175.1). Lineage (NCBI taxonomy): Eukaryota > Metazoa > Chordata > Mammalia > Carnivora > Felidae > Felis > Felis catus. The sequence goes on along the minus strand of NC_058368.1, from coordinate 19,169,026 downwards.
ATTCTGGAGAATGTTCCATGTTTTCTTGAAAAGAATGTGTATTCTCCTGCTTTAAGTTGAAATATTCTGAATATATCTGTTAAGTCCATCTGTTCCAGTGTGTCATTCAAAGATGTGGTTTCCTTGTTGATTTTCTGCTTAGATGACCTGTCCACTGTTGTAAGTGGGGTGTTAAAGTCCCCTAATAATATTGTATTATTATAAATTAGTTTCTTTATGTTTGTTATTAATTGATTTATATATTTGGGTTCTTTCAAGTTAGGGACATAAATATTTATAATTGTTAGATCTTCTTGATGGATAGACCCCTTAATTATTAGGGTAGACCTATTCTTCATTTCATGTTAGCCTTTGGTTTCAAATATAGTTTGTCTGATATAAGTAGGGCTACTCCAGCTTTCTTTTGACCTCAGTTAGCCTGATCTATGGTTCTCCATCCCCTCACTTTCACTTTTAAAAGGCAATTTTATTTATTTTATTTTTTTTAATATATGAAATTTATTGTCAAATTGGTTTCCATACAATACCCAGTGCTCATCCCAAAAGATGCCCTCCTCAATACCCATCACCCACCCTCCCCTCCCTCCCACCCCCCATCAACCCTCAGTTCTCAGTTTTTGTTTTTTTTTTTAATTTTATTTTTTCAACGCTTATTTATTTTTGGGACAGAGAGAGACAGAGCATGAACGGGGGAGGGGCAGAGAGAGAGGGAGACACAGAATCGGAACCAGGCTTCAGGCTCTGAGCCATCAGCCCAGAGCCCGACGCGGGGCTCGAACTCACGGACCGCGAGATCGTGACCTGGCTGAAGTCAGACGCTTAACCGACTGCGCCACCCAGGCGCCCCTGTTCTCAGTTTTTAACAGTCTCTTATGCTTTGGCTCTCTCCCACTCTAACCTCTTTTTTTTTTTTTCCTTCCCCTCCCCCATGGGTTTCTGTTAAGTTTCTCAGGATCCACATAAGAGTGAAACCATATGGTATCTGTCTTTCTCTGTATGGCTCATTTCACTTAGCATCACACTCTCCAGTTCCATCCATGTTGCTACAAAAGGTAAAAGGCAATTTTAGACCTAAAGGTGCCTTTAGATCTAAAATGGGTGTCTTGTAGGCAGCATAGAGATGTATCTGTTTTTTTTTTTTTTTTAATCCATTCTGATACTCTATGTCTTTTGATTGGAGCATTTAGTCCATTTACATTCAGAGTGATTATTGAAAGATATGAATTTAGTGCCATTGTGTTGCCTGTGGAGTTGGTGTTTCTGGTCATTTTTAGTCTTTGTTGCTTTTGGTGTTTTGTTTTGTTTTTCTCCACTCAAAGAGTTCCCATTCAAATTTCTTGTAGGGCTGGATTGGGGGTCATGAACTCCTTTAGATTTTGTTTGTTTGGGAAACTCTTTATCTCTCCTTTTATTCTGAATGACAGCCTTGCTGGATAAAGTATTCTTGGCTGCATATTTTTCCCATTTAGCATGTTTAATTATCCTGCCACTCTTTTCTGACCTGCCAAGTTTCTGTGGGCAGATATGCTACAAACCTGATTTGTCTTCCCGTGTAGGTTAAGGACTTTTCTTCCTTTGCTGCTTTCATAATTTCTTCCTTGTCTGTGTATTTTGTGAATTTGACTATGGTATTCCTTGGCGATGGTTGGCTTTTGCTGAACTTAATGGGGATTCTCTGTGCTTCTTGGATTTAGATGTATGTCCTCCATATTAGGGAAGTTTTCAGCTATAATTTGCTCATATAAACCTTCTGCCCCCTTTTCTCTTTCTTCATCTCTGAGATTCTTATGATACAAATGTTATTCCTCTTTAATAAGTCACTGAGTTCTCTAAGTCTTGTATTATGATCTTTTGTCTTTGTTTCCCTCTTCTTTTCAGCTTCATTATTTTCCATAATTCTATCTCCTATATCACTGATTCGCTGCTCTGCTCTATCCAGCCTCGTTATCATGGCATCCATTTGAAATTGCACCTTGGTTACAGCATTTTTAATTTGGGGCTGACAAGATTTTAGTTTAGGAATTCTCTGCTGTCTTCTATGCTTTCTTCAACCCCAGCTGGCATCCTTTTAATTGCGGTTTTAAATTCTAGTTGAGACATCTTACTTAATATCTGCTTTGATTAAATCTCTGACCATGAGGGGCGCCTGGGTGGCGCAGTCGGTTAAGCGTCCAACTTCAGCCAGGTCACGATCTCGCAGTCCGGGAGTTCGAGCCCCGCGTCAGGCTCTGGGCTGATGGCTCGGAGCCTGGAGCCTGTTTCCCATTCTGTGTCTCCCTCTCTCTCTGCCCCTCCCCCGTTCATGCTCTGTCTCTCTCTGTCCCAAAAATAAATTAAAATGCTGAAAAAAAAAATTAAAAAAAAAAATCTCTGACCATGAGTTCTACTGCCTGTTCCTTCTTTTGGGGTGAGTTTCTCCATCTTGTCATTTTGTCCATAAAAGAAAAGAAAAACTAAAGAAAACAAACAAAGAAAAAAATTAAAAACAACAACCACCCTAGATCCTGGGTGTGCTTTGGGTGGCTTGTTAGGAGTCTAGACCCAAATTAAAACATAATATAATGAAATGAAATGAAAACAAACGATAAAAAGTAAGAGGATATGTATATATAAAAATGTATACATAAAAATGTAAAAAAAACAGTAAATTTTTTTTTAATTTTCTTTTTTTAATGTTTATTTATTTTTGAGAGAGACAGAGATGGAGTGTGAGTGGGTTAGGGACAGAGAGAGAGGGAGACACAGAATCCGAAGCGGGCTCCAGGCTCTGAGCTGTCAGCACAGAGCCTGACGTGAGGCTAGAACTCACAAGCTGAGAGATCGTGACCTGAGCTGAAGTCGGAGGCTCAACCTACTGAGCCACCCAGGCAACCCCAAAAAAGTAAAAATTTTAAGATGAATTTAAAAAAAATAAGAAAATGAATGAAAAAAGTAATAATAAAAACATAAAGAATAAAAGTAAAATGGAATTTAGATCCTATGTTTCCTAGATCTGTTTGCCCAGTAGACTTGGTGCAAGTGAGTTGTTGGTGCTGGTCTTCTGGAGGAGGAGCCTGCTGCACTAATTCTCAGGCTGACTTGTTTGAGCGGAAATTCGCCTCTAGGGTGCGAGGGGAGGGGCTTGGTGTAAGTGGCTCTGACCTCCACTAGGTGGTGCTGTTTTGCTCCCTGAAGCCTTTTGGCTCTGAAAAGTGGATTGAAAATGGCAGCTCCCTGCTCTATAGCCCTGGAGCTAAATGCTTGCGCCACTTACTCTTCAGGGAAACCTCACAGAAGAGCAATTAATCACCCTTCTTGTGTCCCCGGTTTTCATCAGAACCCTGCATTCACCCTGCCTATGTCCAAGCTTTTTTATTCAGGCTTACAACTGAGTTTAAAAATCCCAAATATTAGGGATCCCGGTGGGGGCAGACCCACAGTATTCCTCTGGGGGAGGGTCTCACCAGGTTTTTGCCAGCCTGTGCCAAAAAAGCAGTGGCATGAATATACCGCTGTTCAGAGCTTATGTCAGAGCAGACAGCTAGCACTCCTGTTTGCTGCCCTCTGCCAGAGCGAGTCCCCTCTCTTATGCCTGGAAACAGCACAGTATGTTGGCATGGCGTGTGTCTTTCTTGTGCCCCAAGGGATTCTCAGACCTCACTGTCACTCCTGGGATTCTGCTCCACTTCACCACTTGAGCACCTTTAAGCCGGGAACTTCCTCCGTGGTAGCAGACTGCTAAAAGTTGAGATTTTGTGTTCCGCTACTTATACTACTTTGCAGTAGCCTCTCCAAGCAGGATCCCTCCCCAAGCTGTACCCAGAACAACAGCTCCCCCATTAAATTCTCCATGACTCCTACCTCCTAAAGGGTGGTCACTTTTCCACTTGCAGTCTCGCGAGTTTTGTTCTCTCAAACCTCTGTTTGATTTCTTTGGTTTCAGAATGATTTGATAAATATGTAGCTGTGTTCAAGGGACTAGACAAGCTTGGGGTCTCCCTAATCATTCCCCATCTTAACTCCTCCCCGGAGTGTCTTCAATACGGCTTCTAAGTTCTCTCACTGTAGTATATGTAGGTAATTTTCTATCTTTTTTTTTTTTTTTTTTTTTTTTTTTAGAATTAGTTGAATAAAAGGGGAAGACATAAGAGGGGTACTTCTTACCCTGAGTGGATTTGTTTCCCTTTCTAGCAGCCAAACCCTTAGATGAAAGTCAGGAGAAGAGGGAAGGGCCTCAGAACCAGGAATTTAAATGGATAAGAGGGATGGCTGTCTCCAAACTGAAGTTGAATTTGAAATAAATTCTACTACAAAAGGCTGTTACACAATCAGTTTAGAGTGACAGTAAAGAACTTACAGATTGATGCATTATTTATAGGCCTAAGGTAGTCATTAACATCTCATATAAAGCCTCATTTCTTTCTTTCTTTTTAGAAATCTTTTTAATGTTTATTTTTGAGAGACAGATAGAGATGAGCAGGGGAGGGGCAGAGAGAGAGGGGGAGACACAGAATCCAAAGCAGGCTTCACGCTCTGAGCTGTCAGCACAGAGCCCATTGCTGGGCTTGAACTCACGGAATCATGGGATCATGATCTGAGCCAAAGTCAGACGCTCAACCAGCTGAGTCACCCAGGGGCACCCCAAGCCTCATTTCTACTAAAAAAAATGACCTACCAGGTTCGATTAGGTGGTAAATACATGAATTTTTAAAGACTGACCAGTTCGTAAGTATAGAGCAATTATAGTTATTTAAATGAAGGAAAGTCAGTCTAGTATTACACATGGTGTCTGATTATGTACCTCTTTAATCCTTTAGCACGGCCCTGACTGAATCGAAATCAGATGGCTATGAGGAATTCACCAGTGAAATGTGAGATATAAATGAATAAAGATAAATATATATTTATATGCACATATGTATGTCTACATTTATATGCACACAGACACACAAAGACACGTTCAAAAACAAATGCTATGAGCGAAAGGGATAAGGTTTCCAAACGCATTCTCAGGATCATCCATGACAATACGGTGTCTTTGTTTCTGAATCTTCTCACTGTAGCACCTGTAGGTAACTTCCTATCTTTTTGCATCTGTTTGGATCAAAGAGGAGCAGGTCCTAAGAGGAATCCTTCCTCCTCTTAGTGTCTAGAAGCCAAAACCTTTGAAAATTTCCAGCGTGCCTATGTATGAGTCTTACTAGGCTGGGTAAAGAGGGAACAGAATCCTACTAGGACAAAAGAGGAGGTGCCAGTAGCCAGGGGACAGAGGAGCCCTCAGCAGAAAGAAAGGTGCTAATTGAACCTGGATCGTTCACCCTCCAAGAGTTCTGCCACCATATGAGGCTGCTGTCCCAGATCCAAACCTACAGTCACATGGAGGGAGCCCCTGCCTCAGGCCTGCAGTTACTTGACACTATCTGAGGGCAGAGAAGGCAAGAGTGGTAAAAGGAGATGAAGGAAGGACTTGAGAAGCAGAACATTTGGGAGGGAAGAAGGATGTATACTTGCAAATTGAGGTCGAATTGAAATAATTTCCACCATGAAAGGCTGGTACACACTGAGCCAGCATCAGTAGAAAAGATCTGTACTTAACTCTTGAATCACTCATGTTTTTGCTAGGTCTAAAATACATATTGCAAACATATAAAGGTTCATTTCTAGGAAAAATGAGATATTGGGTTTCAAATAACTAATTTGCAGGCAAATTTTCTAAGTATCAACCATTTTGTAAGTTCAAGAGTAATTGTAAACAATTTGAACTAAATCAGTAAGTCTAGAAGTCATGTGGTGTCTAACTATGTCTACTTTTAATCCTTTAGAACTGCCATGAGTGAATGGACAGCAGTATCCTCCAAAGGACTCTCCAATGCAAAGTGAGCTATGATGAATACATACATAAATATGTGTCTGTACGCACACATATTGGGATTTGGGATGGGATTTGGGATGTTCACTCCCCGTGGGGATACACCGTTCTCTTGATTGTTTGTAAAGTCTTCTCATGGTAAGCTTCTATATGTAATATAGAATCAAGGATTTTTGAATCAAGGTAGAAGAAAGATGAACGGGTCATAGAAGGAGTTCTCTTACCCCCAGTCTTCACCGTCGGTTATGAGCAGCCAAACTGATAGGAAATTTTCAGATTGCCTGTGTCTGAGTCTGTACTAGGGTAGGAAAGAGAATACTAGTAAATTATAAACAGCAAACATATGGGGGGACAGGATGCAGAGGGTGCCTCAGCAGAAAATAATTGAGCCTATAGACTTGGATCTGTGTATGTTTGCCACCATTTGCAGCTGGGGGTGCCCAAGCCCAGACCTACCATCATATTGGATAGAGTCATTGACCCAGACCTGTAGTGATTTGATATTAGCTGAGGGGCAGGAAAGACATCCATGATTCCTAAAAAGCACAGATGGGTTGGAAAGACTTGCAAATGAGGAAATTAGATTGGTCAAGAGAGGTGTATTCCTACGCTGAGGTAAATAAATAAATCCCACCCAAAAAGAATGTTACACATTGAGTCAGATTCAGTAGTAAAGAACTGTACCTAAATCTTGAGTCATTAATTTTTTTGACAGGTGCAAGGTATTCATTACAAAGACAAAAAGCCTCATTTCTAGGGGGAAACGACATACCAGGTTTCAAATAACTGATTTATATGTAAATTTTAAAAGAGTTAACTATCTTGTAATTTGGAGAGTAATTTTAACTAACTGACCTGAAGTATTTAATGTAGAATATCATGTAGTGTCTGACTCTGTCCCATTTTTATCCCCTAGCATTGCCTTGAGTGAACTGACAACAGTAACTTCTGGTGAAATCATCAAGGACATGTGAGATATAAATAGAGATGTAAACAGAACTATACATGTATAAAGACACATATGGAGACGGTGGGAGGGAGAGAGACTGAGATTTGGAGGTTCATTTTCAGGAGCATTCAAGACATTACAGTGTCTTTTTTTTTTTTCCTTCTGTGTCTTCCTTGTTTTTTTTTTTTTTAATTTAAATCCTAGTTAACATATAGTATAATAATGATTTCAAGAGTAGAATTTAGTGATTCATCACTTACACATAACATCCGGTGCTCATTCCAACAAGTGCCCTCCTTAATGCTCATCATCCATTTAGCCCATCCCCCACCCAACACCCCACCAGCAACCCTCAGTTTGTTCTCTGCATTTAAGTCTTTTGTGGTTTGTGTCTCTCTCTCTGTTTTTATCTCATTTTTGCTTCCCTTCCCCTATGTTTATCCGTTTTGTTTCTTAAATTCCACATGAGTGAAATCATATAATACGTGTCATTCTCTGACTTATTTCAATGAGCATAATACACCCTAGTTCCATCCACATTGTTGCAAATGGCAAGATTTCATTCTTTTTGGTCACTGAGTAATATTCATATATATATATATATATATATATGCACACACATACATATGTGTGTATATGTGTATATACATATACACATGTGTATGTATATATATGTACATATACATATATATGTATGTATATACATATGTATATGTACATATACATATATACATATGTATATGTACATATACATATATGTGTATGTATATATATGTACATATACATATATATGTATATACATATGTATATGTACATATACATATACATATATATATGTACATATACACATGTGTATGTGTGTATATATATATATACCACATCTTCTTTATCCATTCATCAAACAGTGGACATTTGGGCTCTTTCCATGCTTTAGCTATTGTTGATAGTGCTGCTATAAACATTAGGGTACATGTGCCCCTACGAATCAGCATGTTTGTATCCTTTGGATAAATACCTAGCTGTACAACTACTGGGTTGTAGGGTAGTTCTATTTTTATTTTCTTGAGGAACCTCCGTACTATTTTCCAGAAGACACTGAGAGTCTTTGACACCATTTCCAAATTACTGTGGCATACGAAAGTGACTTTGTCTCCAGTTTAGACAGAGTTGGATAAAAGAGAAACAGGTCATGAGGGGATGCATCTTATTCCTCTCCTGTTTGTCAGCCTTAGCTAGTGGCCACCCAAACCCCTAGGAAATTGTCAAAATGCCCCATGTATGAGACTCTAACGGAAGCGGAACAAAGGGGCACCTGGGTGGCTCAGTCAGTTAAGCATCTGACTCTTGATTTCTGCTCAGATCATGATCTCATGGTTCCCGGGATTAAGCCCCGTGTTGGGCTCTGCACTGACAGCATGGAGTCTGCTTGGGATTCTCTGTCTTTCTCTCTTTCTCTCTTCTCCTCCCCTGTTCATGCTCTCTCGTGCTCTCTTTATCAAAATAAATAAATAAGCTTAAAAAAATAAAGTAGAAAAAGAGAGGAGATAAACCCATTTTGGAGCAAGGAGAAGATTCAGGAGTCAAGAAAATGTACACAAACTTGATTTATTAAGTTTTTGTCCACAGGAGTAAGAGTCTCATTTTAAGCATATAAAGCCTCATTTGTAGGGAAACATTGAATGCCAGGTATCCAAGGCTGATTAAATTATTTTTAAGTCCACTTGAGTACAAATTGTAGCCAAATTGTACCTAATTTTCATATAAAAATTAAACAAATCTAGAGAGACATGTGAAGTCTTAAAATGTGCATTTTTAATCCTTTAGCAATGACCCAAGTCAGGGGAAAAAAGTAACTAGTGTTGACCCTTTGATGAAAGGTGAGATATAAATACATGGAGATAGAGGAAGGGAGATACTGAGATTTGTGAAGTTCATTCAGGAAAGTGCTCATGGCAATACAGAGTTTCTTTGACACTTTATCTCAAGTCTTTGCAAGCTTCAGAAAGTAACTTTCTTTTCTGGATCTATTTGGGGCAAGGAGACCAGGTCATAAAAGGAAATAGTCTGTTACTTTTTGTAGCAGCCAAAACACTTAGGAAACTATGAAATTGCCCAGGTATGAGATGACATACCCCCTGAGTGTATGGGGCCAAGAGAGGACAGAATTGAATTTGGAGCAAGGAGGAATCAGCAGTGGACAGGGAGCAGAGGAACCCTCAGCACAAAACCCAAACCCACTATCACACTGGAGGCAGCCCCTAACTCAGGTCAGGAGTTATTTGATCCTTTCTGAGGTGCAGGAAAGACCTCTATGATTCTTGAAGGGTTAATAGGTGGTGTAGGGAGTTAAGACAGAAAATTACAAGGGCAAGCAAGATTAGTATCTACAGACTGAGGTTCAATTTGAAGCAAATTTAACCACAAAATGGTATTATATTTGGGGATTAAAAGAAGTATACATAAACTTGATTTTATAAATTTTTTCTACAGGACTAAGATTTTCATTACAAACATGTAAAGTTAGTTTCTAGGGAAATATTATATACCTGGTTTCAATGAACTGATTAGGATGTTATATTCTTAGGTCAGCCAGATTATAAATCTAGAGTAATTGACACTAATTTGCATTTAAAAATAAGCCTAGAAAGACATGGAGTCTTACAATGTGCATTTTAAATCCCTTAGCTATGACTCAAGTGAGTTGAAAAGAGTAACCTGTGTTAAAGCACCCAAGGAAAGGTGAGATATAAATATATACAGAGAGAGGAAGGGGGATACTAAAGTCTATGAGGTCAAATTAGTTATGAAGTCCTTGTTTCTAACAATTATGTACATCCTATCCAAGTTATCCATGATATGTGAAGAGTAGAAGGTGGTGGGAGGGACTCAGATTCCAAATAACTAATCGACATATTTTTAAGAGTTCAATTAGTTTATATATTCTATAGCAAATGTATCAATTTCAACCAAAAAAAGTAAGTCTATGAACTCACTTAGCTCCATGTACATTTTTAATCCTTCACACTGACTTGAATAAAGTGGCATCGGAAGTATTTGACTACTGTGATATATTTTACCTCTCAACGATGGTGCATTAAAGACTACTGATGTCATTTATTTGGATCAATTATATATATATATATATATATATATATATATATATCAATGATATATATATATATAGAGAGAGAGAGAGAGAGAGAGAGCGCGCGCGCGCAAGCGAGCGCACACCCAAGAAAGACAAAGAGGGTGAAAGAGGCAGAAGACAGAAAGGAGACAAAGTGGGGGGTGGGGGAGGGAAGGGGAAGGAGAGGGGTAGAGGGTAGGGATGAGGGAGAGACGGGATGGGGGAGGGGAAGAGAAAACTAGAGAGATTTGGAAGTATCCATGAGAATACAGTTTTCTGAACAATAAGTCTAAAATTCTTCCTAAAAATTTAGGCCATCCAGTGAGCTAAGTCATGTTTGCTATATCCTTTAGATTCAAGGAATTCTTGTTCAAATACATTTTCACATCGCTCATCCATGTAGCAAATTTCTAATGACATGTTTTTGCATTTGTTGGTGGTTAAAGTATAGTGGAACGACTCTCCAGGTTCCATGATGATGATGATGAAGACATTGGCTTTCTCAATTCATATGAGTAAGTCAGTTTGAAGTTTGGAGGAGGGGGGTCATCAGTGGATTTCTTATCTTTGCAAAGGTAGAGCTTGTGTTGAGGCAAAAGAGAAGAACTATGGAAAGGTATCAAAATGTTTGAGAGGGAGAGTACACAACAATGACTCAACTTCAATTTGCAGATAAGTACCATGCTTGAAAGAATTATTTTCACACATTCACAAATAAATGTTCATCTAGTTAAAAAATGTGAAAATATTCTGAATAGACACTAATTTTATTATAAAGTTTCTTCTTAACAGAGGATTGCAGAATTCTACTTATTCCTTAGTTGTGTTCCTTTCTCATTTTTTTTTTTTTCTGGATATATTCTGGTTCCCAGTTTTGTTAATTTTGTCTATGAGCAAATGGGACCCAGAACACAAGTGAACACAGTTTTCTGATTAAAGGCCTCTTCATGCTCACTGGAATTTTGTTAATTTTGACTTGTTTCTGAGTAATCTCCCTGAGAGTAAGTACTTCCTATTGCCCTTGACCTGAAGGCATTTTTACTATGTACCCATGGCAAGGTAACAATATGTTCTTAGAATCACATGTGTTGGAACTGCAGAAATATTCATGAGATTTTTCTTCTGCTTTCCTCTTGGCCACTTATTTGACCATTTAGCAGTTTGTGCCAATATGTTGGAGAGTGAGTAGTGCTGAAGAGGACATTAACTGGTCACTGCTGTAATTTGCTTGCTATCTAGACAAAGATTACATGGAAAATAAGGGGGAAACTAATGAATCCAAATAGTACTCCAGACTACCCATGAATTCATTTCCATTTTCTATGACTTTTTATCATGGGCCATTACTGAAGAGTAAACTCTGCTATTTAATTAAATTTTAGGTCTTGATATTAGCTATACATTTTCTGCCCAGGACTGAGGCAAAGTTTTTTAAGTTTTTAATTCCACTGTAGTTAACATATGGTGTTATATTAGTTTCAGGTGTACAATACAATGATCCATCAATTCCATACATTTCTCTATGCTCATTATGACAAATGCACCCCTAATCCCCATCACCTATTTAATTCATCCTCCTACCCACCTCCCCTCTGGTAACCCACCTCCCCTCAGTTAAAAGTCTGTTTGCAGCTACTGTGGAAAACAGTATGGAAGTTTCTCAAAAAGTTAAAAATAGAATTACCCTATGATCCAGCAATTGCGCTACTGGGTATTTACCCAAAGAATACAAAAACACTAATTCAAATGGATACATGCACCCTTGTGTTTATAGCAGTGTTATTTACAATAGCCAAATTATGGAAGTAACCAAAGTGTCTATTGATTGATGAATAGATAAGGAAGATGTGGAAGATACACACACACACACACACACCTACATAATATGAATATTATTCATATTATTATTATTCATATTATTCAGCCATAAAAAAGAATGAAATCTTCCCATTTGAATGACATGGATGGAGCTAGAATATAATGCTAAGCAATGTAAGTCAGTTAGAGAAAGACAAATACCATACAATTTCACTCCTTTGTGGGATTTAAGAAACAAAACACGCAAAGGGGAAAAAAAGAGAGGGGCAAATTTTGAATAGACTGAGCAAGGCAAGCATTTCCTTCTTACCTCCTCCAAACAAAATGAAGTGGGGTTTTGTTTGTTTTGTTTTTTAAATTGCAAACACTTATTGCATAGATACTGGTATTTGCATTAATCCCTGTGAGATACACTGGTGTTTTCAGCCAGGGAGGTGTTATTAGATTTGGAGTAGGAGCTGAAATTAATGCTCGGCTTTGGCATCTAAGATTCACCTGGCACTTGGGAACTCACTAAATCTCTTTAAACTTTAGATCATCCATCTGTAAACTGGTACATTTCTATCTACAGTACCTATCTACTGGGTGTTACATAATTAAAAACTAATAATAAAAGTAAATAATAGGTGTAAAAGTGTTTTTAAAACTAAAACACCATGAAAAAAAAAGAAAAAGAAAAGAAAAAGAAAAAAAAATTAAAAAAAAAAACTAAAACACCATAAATAAGTTGTATGCTAAAAGCCAAAAATAACACAACAAAAGTTCTATTAGGAAAATCAGAAAATACAGACAAGCAATAAATCTACCCATAAATAGTAATTCTTAATTTCTGAAACCTGTTATTTTAGGTTCTTTATACATGGTTTGTTTATGGATAAGGTATCATGCTTACATTTGTTTTTTATTAAGTTTTTTAATTTCAATGTACTTAACATACAGTGTTATATTTCGGGTGTACAATATAGTGATTGAACAGTTCTATATATTACTCAGTGCTCATCATGATAAGTGTACTCTTAATCCCCTTCACCTAGGTCATTCATTTTCCCACCAACCTGTCCTCTGGTAATCCAGTTAAGAGTCTGTTTTTTGGTTTGTCTCTTTGTTCCCCTTTGTTTGTTTCTTAAATTCCACATAGGAGTGAAATCATACGGTATTTGTCTTTCTGTGACTTACTTCACTTAGCATTATACTCTCTAGCTCCATCCATGTCATTGCAAAAGGGAAGATTTCATTTCTTTTTATGGCTGAATAATATTTCGTTGTATGTATATACACATCTTCTTTATCCATTCATCTATCAGTGGACCCTTGGGCTGCTTCCATATCTTAGCTATTGTAAATAATGCTGCAGTAAACATAGGGGTGCACATATCTTTTCAAATTGGTGTTCCATATTCTTTGGGCTAATACCCTATAGTGCAATTACCAGATCACAGTGTAGTTCTTTTTTTTAATATTTTGAGGAAACTCCATACTGTTTTCCAGAGTGGTTGTACAGTTTGCATTCCCATCAATAGTGCATAAGCATTCCTTTTTCTCCACATCCTCACCAACACTTGTTGTTTGTGTTATTGATTCCAGCCATTCTGACAGTGGGAAGTATTATCTCATTGATTTGCATCTCCCTGATGCCTTGGGATGTTGAGCATGTTTTCAAGTGTCTGTTGGCCATCTGTATGTCGTCTTTTGAGAAATGTCTGTTCATATCTCCTGCCCATTTTAAATTGGATTACTTGTTTTTTTTTAGTGTTGAGTTGTAGAAGTTCTTTGCATATTTTGGATACTAACCCTTTATCAGCTATGTCACTTGCAAACATCTTCTCCCATTCCATAGGTTGCCTTTTAGTTTTGTTGATTGTTTCCTTTGCTACGCAGAGCTTTTTATTTTCATATAGTCCCAATAGTTTATTTTTGCCATGCTTATATGTGTTTAAAAATACATTTGTTCCTTAGTGATGTATTATGAATATATTTCCAGGTTAATAAAATACACATATACATTTGATTATATATTTTTAACATTTCAAAATTTTTACTGAGGTTCTGCCAATAGCTGAGTTGATTTACTGTAACATTTTTAACAGCTGTGTAATAAATTTGTCATGGCGTAGATGTGCCATAATTTATTTAAATAGATATAGCTGGACATCGTTTACAACTTTTACTGTTGCAGAAAGTGACAAATATTTGAGACCAAATCTCTGTGTGTTATCATTTCCTTATGATAAGTTCTTAGAAGTGGAATTCTGTGTCAAAAGAAATGCTTATGAGGCTATTGATATTGATAAGCTCTCCTACACCAAGATACAGAGGTATGCATTTCCTCCCTACCCACACTAGTCATCTTTGATCTTATCAATATTAGTAAATATGTTTGTTCTAATGTACATCTCTTTGACATACTTTTTTCGTAGAGTTGAATTTCTTTGTTGGCAAAATACCTTTGCCCATTTAAAATTGTGTTTTGTATCTCTGTTGTTGGATTGAAAACTTAAATATATCAATCTTTATTATATTCTATATAGGGCAAGTAATTTTTCCCAGTTTCTCTAGCTTTTCACTATACAGAAACTTATAATTTTCATGCAATAGAATATATCTATACTTTATGATTCATGCCGTTAGGGTCATACTTAGAAAGTATCTACTCAAGATTTTCATATATACACCAAAATTTCTACTATATTTTGAAATTATTTTCTACACTTAAATGAAACATCTTCCCAGAATTTATTTTGCATTAAGGTATAAAGTGTAGGAATCTATTTTTCTCCCACATGACTACTAGTTTTCCCACGTCAAAATTGCATCACCCTCCATTTTCTTTGCCCCATTTTAATTATCTTTACTGTGCTTATCACCCTATAACTTACGATGATACTTGCTTATTTACTGTATTTATGGTCTATCTTCACAACAAGAATGCAAGCACAATAAAGGAATAAATTTTTTTCTATTTTAATTGCTATCTGTATAGTGTCTAAAGCAGTTCCATGGCACATAGTAGGCATTCAATGAGTTTGGTTGAATCAATTAACCCTTTATTGAAAAAATTTATCTTTTTCAATGATTTTTAAATCCCTTTCTATTATAAAATCCCTTTCTATTATATTATGAATCTTTGCATACTTGTTGCTTCCAGAATCTATTTTATTCCATGATTTTACTAGCTTGTTGAAAACATTACAGTTTTCACACATTAAAGTACAATTTACAGCACACTAAGACATTTTTTTAACTTAAGATACAACTTATATGTGATGAATTTCATGCATTTTGTGGCAATTCTGTGAGTTTTGACTAATACATTCATGTAACCACCACCATAATCATGATAAGAATGATTCTAACATGCCCTTAAAATTTCTCAAGTCCCTTTGTGTTCAGGTCCTCCTACAACCCAGCCTGTGGCGATCACTGCTGTTTTCTGTCCTCATAGTGTTACCTTTTCCAGAATGTTATTTAATGGATTTGAGCAGAATTGTAGCCTCTTCCATGTAGCATAATGTATTGGAGATTTAACCATATTAATACATGTGTCAGTAGTCTGTTTCTTTTTGTTCCTGACTTGTATTCCACTATTTGAACATAACCATATTTTCTTATCCATTCAGTCATTAATGGTCATTTGTATTATTTCCAGTTTGGGCCTGTTACAAATAACGTGGTATGAACATTTGTGAGCAAAGCTTTGTGTAGACATAAGTTTCATTTATCTTTGGTTAATACTGAGGAATAGAATTGCTGAATCTTGGGGCATCACCACCTGGGTGGATCAGTCAGTTAAGTATCCGCAGCCACCAGTGGCCCTTCCCTTCCTTGCATGGCCAGTGTTTTTAAGGAGATCGAGGCCTGCCGCCAGGACACCCTTCATTATAAGGGAGGTGCCCCAGAGCCCCTGACTTTGAACACTGAACAGCATTTTTTCTGCATATACTGCTTGATAGGAATATGGAGGGAGGATGGGATCTCTACATTCTCAAGATAGTGATTAACAGGCATTTGGGTTATGCTTGCATGAACTAGCTATCCAGCATGTACCATATACTCATCCCAGCACACCCTGAATGGCCTGTACATTCTTTACGTGCTCCTCTTCCATGATGTTCCTGGGGCCAGGTATGCTGAGGTGCGCTGCAATCAAATCCCACAGCAACAGTATAAGCCACAACATCCAAATGATAGAACACAAATAGCTAAGAAACTACAAAAAACATTTTTCCAGGAAGAAGGCAAGTGCTTTATTTAAACAAGCACTAGCAAGACCAGTGTCCAGGGAATCAATAGCTTTAATATCTGTGTTTAAACTAGCCATGGCTTGAGAAATGTGGAATAGTCAGGTATATACGTGCTGCAATCTGCCTTGATGATGACATATGTCAGAAACCATCCTACTTTGCAGAACTACTTTTCTCATTTGGAAACCCTCCCCGGTAAGGAGGATGATTACCTTATGCGTGGAATTAAAGGTGGCAACCATGCATTTGGCTAAGGTCTGTACCCACCATTTTATGTCAGTTGTGGCCACAGAGGGGAGAGAGTGGACAGGGGATGGAACCATCAAGATGATCTGTTGGTTCTATATCGGGCCCTGACCACCTCCCAGTTGGTAGGCTTCTCCTGTAACTGGGTGAGTATACAGCCTGGCAGGTAGGGCCACCCCTAGGTGCAGCACTTAGTCTAGTTATAGGTTAAGTAGGGACAGCCATGAGTACCACATGCCCAGAACCATCCCCACAGAGAGAGGAAGGCACCCACAGGAACGGATGCATGTTGTTTCCACAGCCAAGTATCATCAGTGATGAGTACAGTGTTAATTGCATTGTTGTGTGCATGTCCATCCTACGTTATGACCTATAGCATTTGTGGTCCTGTTGCGCCTCACTATGCACCATGGGGCCACTCCCATAATTTGCACCTGGGTTGCAGTTAATCATTCCAAGCCTTCCCAATGGCATATTCCATTGGCAGAGTCTTATTTATTCCCATATCAATTGGAAAATTTTGTCCTTTGTGTCTTTCTGGGTGGGAAGCCTGAACACTTAGTGAATATGGGTCAGTCCGGGTAGGGGCCCTAAAGGTGTTACACCAAGGGTAGAAGCCTTCCCAAATGCTGAGGTTGGTGGCTTGGATTCCCCAGAGGAGGCCCACAGTCGCTGATAGGGGGAGTTCACTATACACCCAACAGTTGGTCTTATTCTGTAGAGAAGCTATAGTCAGGGCCCACTCAGTAAACAGGTTTCTTATGCAGAATCTAAGGGCAAAAAGTAAGCTGTTGAGTAGGCACCAGAAAAGGAAAGTCTCAGTTGTCTAATAGAATGCAGGAAGTGGTGGTGTTCTGAAATAACCCCACCCTTGGCTGCAGTTTAGCTCCAGGTTTGCAGTACCAAATTGTTTGTTCCCCTTCTGCTACAAGGTGGGTCAAATCTGAAAAGGTTATGGGGGTAAAACAATGCTCCATAAGGCAATTATGATAGTGTCCCTTTTTTATGAGAGGCCTAGGGATGTTTTCATTGTTTTCAGTGGAGTGGGGTGAAGAAATGGGGTGATGGTTAGGACCTGTTCTATCCCTATCCCTATAGGGCCAAAAACCCAAAACACTGTGGACTTGTTTGCCATTTCCAGGGACAGGCAATTACATGTTCCCCTGTAAATAGATCTTGTGGCAAGGGCAGTAAAAGGTTCCCTTGTGTGCCTACCTGCAGCAAAGAACATCTTTCCTGCATGCTGTCTACTTATATTTCTAAGGGTGACATCAGGCCCTTGCGTGAGTATAGGCACTGGGTCGACTGGAATGTACGTTTGTTTAATGTCCATATAGCTGTTGACAGGTGATGTGTCCAAAAGGCCAGTGAATGGGTTTCTAGTTAGTTGTTTCAACAGGCCACTCCTGCATTCTATCAACCCAGCTGGGGTGGGATTGTATGGTAGATGGAAATGCCAATGGACGTCTTGAGCTTTTGCCCGCACTTGCACTTCATGTCCTCTGAAGTGGGAGACTTGATTGCTGTCAGGGTCAGTGGGCACCCTGTATGCAGCACACAGCTATTCCAGGCCACAGATGGTGGCCCTCTGTGTGGTACATTTACTGGGGTTGGCTTGCAGGTGTCCTGAATAAGTGTCACACATGTCAAAACATAACAGCAGCCATCAGAGTGAGGCAGGGGACCAATATAGTCAATCTTCCATCTCTGAATGAGGTGCCCCCCTCCCCACTATCTGTCTGGTGTCTCTCAGTAAAGGTCATAGTCAATCCTGGGCACAGGTTGGGCCTTCTTGGCAGATGGTTGCAATGTCTTTGTCATGCAGCGGCAAGCCCCAGTTCTTAGCAATGGCCCACAACGTCTGTTGTCCTTGATTTCTCATGTTGTGTAGCCAGGTGGCAGTGTCTTCCATTGGAATGTCTTCTAGGAGGCGGATGCAGCCCAATTCATCAGCCTGTCGATTACCAGGTGAGGTGTGTGCATCTACATGGTAAACAGTAATGTTTACCTCATGTGCATTGGAGTTCTACATGTTGTTTCCCAAAGTGGTCACCCTGCCACCATCTAGTCCTGTGCCTCCCATTGGAGAAGCCAATGGCTGGTCCCTTGTAGATTTCCCAGCTATCTATTCATAGAACAGTGGAATCAGGCTCATGGAACAATACCATCTATGCTGTTTGCAATTCAGCCCACTGCAGTGGGCTACTGTGTCCAGTGCCAGAATCTTTCCAGATACTTTCAGTTGAGGGTTGGATGGCAATAGCTGTCAAGGTGCAGGGGTCACCTCTTGTTGACTCTTCAGTGTACAGGCATGCTCAGGGATCGGTCCACCTCCTTTCTGCATAAAGAGTGGCAGCTGCGGTGGCTTTGCTGCCTCAGCTAGCTAATGGCTATCCTTCAGAGGTGACATGAGTCACAAGGCCAAGAATGGAGTACAGATCTACAATAAGAGGGATGTTTATCAAGGTACTATGTTGTTGCAAGAAGACATGCCATTTGGCTACAGTCTGGATTTTTGGGCAATGCCTGACTTGGACTCTTGAAATGTATCCTTTAGCCCTCCTGCTCTAGGGTACTGAATGCGAATGGTCACTGGGATTCTTTTAGTCACGTCTTCTACTTGCTGTAAGGCCTGGTAAGTAGCACACAGGTGTTCTAAAATGCAATACCACAACCAGCTCCTTGCCGTAACTGTGACCGGAAACCTAACAGTATGCATTTAATGTGCCCTTGCCATTGCTACAAGTTCCATCTAAACCCTTTCTGGGTGACCGGCTGCATCCATTCAAATGGTTGTCCCTATACACAAACACCTAAGGCTTGGACCTGTTTAACAGCCACCTTGGCTTGAATGCTTCTCTTTCCTTTAAGGACCAGTCCCACTGGGATTCCGTTTTTACCAATCTGTGAAGAGGCTGAAGCACTTGAGCCAAGTGAGGGATAAATGGACACGAATACCCTAAGAAACCTAGGGACGTTTGCAACTGCTTTGAGGTGGTGGGACATGGATATTTTACTAATAACTGCTGCAGGAACAAGTTTTTTTTTAATTCCATTATAATTAACACACAGTGTCATATTAGCTTCAGGTGTACAATATAGTGATTCAACAATTCTATACATTCCTCAGCTCTCGTTATGATAAATGTACTTTTTAATCCCCTTCACCTATTTGACACATCCTCCACCTACCTCTCATCTATAACCATCAGTTTGTTCTCTATATTTAAGTGTCTGATTTTTTTGTCTCTTTATTTCTTTAAAAAAATTTTTTTAGGTTTATTTATTTATTTTGAGAGAGAGAGAGAGAGAGAGAGAGAGAGCGAGCAAGGGAGGGGCAGAGGAAGAGGGAAAGAGAGAAAGAATCCCAAGCAGGCTCTGCACTGCCAGTGCAGAGTCCAGTACAGGGCTTGAACCCACAAACTGTGAGATCATGACCTGAGCCAAAACCAAGTCAGACACTTAACCGATTGAGCCACCCAGGGACCCCTTGTCTCTGTTTGTTTGTTTTGCTTCTTAAATTCCACATCTGATATTTGTCTTTCTCTGGCTTATTTTACTTAGCATTATACTCTCTAGATCTGTCCAGGTTGTTGCAAATGGCAAAATTTCATTTTTTATGGCTGAATGATATTCCATTTTGTATATATTCCACCTCTTCTTTAAGCATTCATCTATCAATGGACACTTGGCTTGCTTTCACAATTTGGCTATTGTGAATAATGTTGCAGTAAACATTCAAATTCATATTTTTGGGGTAAATACTCAGTTGTAGAATTAATGGATCATATGGTAATTCTATTTTTAGCTTTTTGAGGAACATCCATCTGTTTTCCACAGTGGCTGCACCAGCTGGTATTGCCACCTACAGTGCTTGAGGGTTCCTTTTTCTCCACAGCCTCACCAACACGTGTTTCTTGTGTGCTTGATTTTAGCAATTCTGACAGGTGTGAGGAGATAGGTCATTGTGGTTTTGATTTGCATTTCCCTAATAATAAGTGATGTTGAGCATCTTTTCATGTATCTGTTGGCTATCTGTATGTCTTGTTGGAGAAATGTCTTCTGCCCATTTTTTAATTGGATTGTTTGGGGTTTTTTGGTGTTGAGTTGTGTAAGTTCTTTATATATTTTGGATACTAACCCTGTTTTTCAGGTATGTAATTTGCAAATATCCTTTCACATTCAGACAGGTGTCTTTTCATTTGGTTGATTGTTTCCTTGACTCTACAAGAGCTCTTAATTTTGATGTTGTCCAAGCTGTTTCATTTTGCTTTGGTTTTCCTCACGTTAGGTGACATATATAGAAAAATGTTGCTATGGCTGATCTCAAAGAAATTACTGCCTATGTTTTCTTCATTGAACTTTATAATTTGAGGTCTCATATTTAGGCCCTTAATCTGTTGTGAGTTTGTTCATGTGTGTGGTGTAAGAAAGTGGTCCAGTTTCACTCCTTTATATGTAGCTGTCCAGTTTTCCTGACACCATTTGTTAAAAAGACAATCTTTTCCCCATGGTATATGCTTGCCTCCTTTGTTGTAGATTAATTTGCCATAAAAGTATGGGTTTATTTCTGGGCTCTCTGTTCTGTTCCCTTTGCATGTCTGTTTTGGTGCCAATACTATACTATTGTGATTGCTACAACTTTGTAGTGTATCTTGATATCTGGGATTATGACACTTCCAACTTTGTTGTTGTTTGTCAAGACTGATTAGGCTATTTGATGTCTCTTGTGGTCCCAAACAAATTTTTAGGATTATTTGTTCTAGTTCTGTGAAAAGTGCTTTTGGTGCTCTGATAGGGATTACATTAAATATGTAGATTGCTTTGGGTAGTATGGCTATTTTAACAATATTTGTTTTCCCAGTCCATGACCATGGAATGGCTTCCATTTGTTTGCTTTCCTTTTTTCATCGATGTTTGATAGTATTCAGAGTACAGGTCTTCCATCTCCTTGGGTAAGTTTATTCCTAGGTAGTTTATTCTTTTTGGTGCAGTTACAAATGGGATTGTTTTCTTAATTTGTCTTTGTGCTATTTCTTTATTAGTGTATAGAAGTGCAACAGATTTCTGTATATTAATTTGGTATTGTGGGACTTTACTGACTTTATCAGTTATAGTAGTTTTGGTGGAGTCTTTAGGGTTTTCTACATATAGTTTTAGGTCATCTGTAAGCAGAGACTCTAATATTCTCTTTACCAATTTAAATTCCTTTTGTTTCTTTTTTCTTGTCTGATTGCTGTGGCTAGGACTTTCAGTACCATGTTGAATAAAAATGGCGAGAGTGGACATCCTTGTCTTGTTCTATATCTTAGAGGAAAAGCTCTCAGTTTTCACCATTGATTATGATGTTATTGTGGGTTTGTCATATATGGCCTCTATTTTATTGAGGTATGTTCCCTCTAAAGCTACTTTTATTGAGTTTTTATCATAAATGTATGTTGTATTTTATCAGGTGCCTTTTCTGCATCAATTGAAATAGCCATATATGTTTGATCCTTTCTCTGGTTGATATGTTGTATCACATTGATTTGTGAATATTGGCCCACTCTTGCATCCCTGGAATAAATCCCACTTGATTGTGGTGAAAAAAATTTTAATGCATTGTTGGATTTGATTTGTTACCATTTTGTTGAGGAATTTTGCATCTGTGTTCATCAAGATATTGGCCTCTAATTCTTTTTTTTGTAGTGTATTTATCAGGTTTTGGTATCAGGATAATGCTGACCTTATAGAATGAATTTGGAAGCTTTCCTTCCTCTTCTATTTTTAGAATAATTTGAGAAGAATAGGTATTAACTCTTCTTTAAATGTTTAATAGAGGGACGTCTGAGTGGCTCAGTTGGTTGAGCAACCGACTTCGGCTCAGGTCTTGATCTCACAGCTCATGAGTTCGAGTCCCACGTCGGGCTCTGTGCTGACAGCTTGGAGCCTGGAGCCTGCTTCAGATTCTGTCTCCCTCTCTCTCTGCCCCTAACCAGCTCACATTCTGTCTCTGTCTGTCTCAAAAATAAATAAACATTTAAAAAAATTTTTAAAAAGTGTTTAATAGAATTCCCCTGTAAATCCATCTGGTCCTGGGCTTTTGTTTATCAGGAGTAGTTTCGATTACTGAATCAATTTCATGCTAGTAATTGGTCTGTTCAAATTTTTGATGTCTTCCTGATTCAGTTTTGGGATGTTATGTTTCTAGTAATTCTCCAGTTCTTGTCGGTTGTCCAGTTTGTTTGCATATAATTTTTTTTTCAATGTTTATTTATTTTTGGGACAGAGAGAGACAGAGCATGAACGGGGGAGGGGCAGAGAGAGAGGGAGACACAGAATCGGAAACAGGCTCCAGGCTCTGAGCCATCAGCCCAGAGCCTGACGCGGGGCTCGAACTCACGGACCCCAAGATCGTGACCTGGCTGAAGTCGGATGCTTAACCGACTGCGCCACCCAGGCGCCCCTGCATATCATTTTTTATGATATTCTCTTATAATGGTATTTTTGTGTGTTGGTCATTCTCTTCCCTCTTTCATTTCTGAATTTATTTGCATGCACTCGCCCTTGTGTGTGCTCTCTTGCTCTTGCTTTCTCTCTCTCTCTCTCTCTCTCTCTCTCTCTCTGTCTGACTAAAGGTTTACCAATTTTGTTGATCTTTTCAAAGAACCAGTTTCTGCTTTCATTTATCTGTTCTACTGTTTTTGTTTTTGTTTTAGTCTCCATTTCACTTATTTCTGCTCTAATCTTTATTATTTCTTTCCTTCTACTGGCTTTGGGCTTTGTCCTTTTTCCAGTTCCTTTAGGTGTAAGGTTAGGTTGTTCATTTGAGATATTTTGTGGTAGTTTAGGTAGGCCTGTATTGTTATGATCTTTCCTCTCAGAACAACTTTTGTTGCATCCAAAATTTATTTCTGGTTTCACACCATTGTGGTCGGAAAACATTATGATATGATTTCAATCCTTTTGAATTTGTTGAGATTTGATTTGTGGCCTAACATGTTATCTATTCTGGAGAATGTTCCATGTGCACTCAAAAAGAATGTATATTCTGCTGTTTTAGGATGGAGTGTTCTGAATATATGTGTTAGGTCCATCTGATCCAATGAGTCATTCAAAAACCACAGTTTCCTTGTTAATTTTCTGTCTGGATAATCTGTCCATTGATGTAAATGGGGGTAGTAAAGTCCCCTACTATCATGCTGTTACTCTCAATTTCTTGCTTTATATATGTTAATAGTTGCTTTATGGATTTATGTTCTCCCAAGTTGAGTGCATAATTTATATTTGGATGCATACAGTTATGTTTTCTTGTTAGTTTGTTCCCTTTATCATTATGTCTCTTTGTCTCTTTGTTTAAAGACTTTTTTTATGTAAGTATTGCTATCCCAGCCATTTGCTTCCATTTGTATGGTAAATGTTTTTCCATTCCCTCACTTTCAATCTGTATGTCTTTAGATCTGAAATGAGTCTCTTGTAGGCAGCATATAGATAGATATTTTTATCCATTCAGTCACTCTGTCTTTTTATTGGAAAATTTAGTTCATTTACATTTTAAGTAATTATTAATAGGTATATGTACTTATTTGTTTTACAGTTGTTTTTGTAGTTCTTCTCTGTTCCTTCTCTTGCTCTCTCCCTTGTGGTTTGATGTCTCATTTAGTGATATCCTTGGATTCCTTTCTCTTTATTTTTTGCATAATCTATTACAGCTGTTTGATTTGTGATTATTAGTTTCATGTATAACATCTTATGCACATAGCAGTCTATATTAAATTGGTGGTTGCTTAAGTTTGAACCCTTTCTAAAAGCACTAAAGTTTTACACACCCTGTGTTTTATGTATATGATGTCATACTTTGCATCCTTTTATTTTGTGAATCCCTTGAATGATTTTTATAGATATATTTGATTTTGCTGCTTTTTGCTTTAACCTCCATACTGGCTTTATAAGTAACTAGTCTACTTACTATGTTTGTATTTACCTGTGGAATTTTTTCCTTTCATAATTTTCTTACTTTTGATAATGGCCTTTTCTCTCCACTGAAAGAATTTCCTTTAACATTTCTTGTAAGACTTGCTTAGTAGTAATGAACTCCTTTCACTTTTTTCTGGGAAACTCTTGCTCTCTCCTATTCTGAATGACAGCCATGCTGGGTAGAATATTTTTGACTGTAGGTTTTTTTCCTTTCAGCACTTTGAATATATTATGCCACTCTCTTCTTCCCTGCAAAGTCTCTGCTGAAAAACCAGCTGATAGTCTTATGGGATTTCCTTTTTATGTAACTGCTTTATTTTCCTTTGCTGCTTTGAAAAATCTTTTTATCACTACCTTTGGCCTTTTAAATGTTATGTGTCATGGTGTGGAATTCTTTGTATTAATTTTGTTGGGAGCTCTCTGTGCCTCCTGGATCTGGGTACCTGTTTCTGTCCCCAGATATGAGCAGTTTTCAACTATGATATCCTCAAATAAATTTTCTGCCCCCTTGTCCCTCTCTTCTCCTTTTGGGATTCCTATAATGTGAATGTTACTATGCTTGATGATTTTGCTTGATTCCCTTAACCTATTCACATTTTTATTCTTTTGTGTTGTTGTTGTTAAGCTTGGTTGCTTTCTGTTATTCTATCTTCTAGCTTGCTAATCCATTCTTCTGCCTCTATTCTTTATTCCCTCTAGTGTTTTTTTTTTTTAATTTCAGTTATTGAGTTCTTCACTTCTGATTGGTTCTTTGTTATATTTTATATCTTTTTACAGTTCTCCCTGAGGTCCTCCAGTCTTTTTTTTTTCCAGTAAGTATCTTTGTGACCATTACTTAGACTTTTTTATCAGGCATATTGCTTATCTATGTTTCCTTTTAGCTCTTTTGCTGTAGTTTTGTCCTGTCCTTTCATTTATGACATAGTCCTCTGTTCCCTTACTTTATCTAACTCACTGTGTTTGTTTCTATGTATCAGGAAAGTCAGTTATGTCTCTTGACCTTGAAAGTAGTGGCGTTATGAATAAGAGGCTCCGTAGTGCCTGTTTACCAAAAATAGGTATCTCCTACGTGGATTGCATGCATTCTACTCTTGTGGTTAAGCCTCATTTCCTTTCAGTCCAGTTGGCTACAATGGCCTATGTTGCCTGTAGTAAGCAGGGTGTGGTTCCTCTGCTGTTAAGGGGCCAGTCTGGGGCCGCTGTGGACTTGCAGTTGAGTGGTGTCAGCAGTCAGAAAAGATGCCTGGCTTCAACCCATTTGCTGGGACTGTAGTCACACTGAACTCAGGGCACTCGCCTTGTGTTGTACTGTGAGAAACTTTGGTTGGTGGGTGGGGCCTGCAGACTATCTAAATGCCTCCCCCCAGTTTATCTTCCAGAACTGCGGTGGCCCAAACTGTTGGTCTCTCTTCCTGTGCTGCCCCCTGGGAAGTTTTTATTGGTGGATGGCAATCACATCAGATGCCTGCCCCCAGTCCATCTGCTCAGGTGGGGCATGTACATTGGCTGACAGGGCACTCTGTACTGCCAGTTATAAGTTTCAACTGCTGGGACTGCAGTGGAATTGGTGTGTGTAGTTCTCTTCCCCTCTCCTCGGGGCAAATGCCGCTTTGAAGGGAGCCCCTCTGAGTGGGGCATGTTGAATGTGGCAGATTCACAGGAGAACATGAGGGCCAGGTGCATAGTGTTAGCAAGGCAGGTGAAGAGTGTTCCCACTGGTTCCCACAAGTGCCAGGCTATCTAGGCTGGGGAGGGGGCAAATGGTCCCACTCTCCCTGGATCTCCCAGGGATCTCACTAAGGAGCCCTACTCTCTAGCACACACTCTGAGATTAGTAAATAAATCTCATTCACTGTACCCCAGGTATTTTTCAACCTGATGCTTCTATGCTTATCTCGGTGGGATTGTTTGTTGTTCTGGCTCTTTAAGGGCAAGGACTCAGTTTCCTATCACCCTCTGGCTCTCCCAGAACTAAGCCCACTGATTTTTAAAGTACTCTGAGTTAAGCCCTGCTGGTTGTACAAACTCACAAAGTTAAGCCCCACTGATTTTCAAAGCCAAATGTTTTGGAGACTCATCTTACCAGTGCAGGCCCCCCATGACTGGGGTACCTGCTGTGGAGTCTGCTCCTCTCCCTTTTCCAGGCAGGATCCTTCCTGTTGGTGGTTAGTCTCAGCAGGACTTTTGTTCCCGTCTGCATCTCACTCCACATCCCCTTTTTCAATGTGGCCTCCTCTCTATAATGAACTATGGAAAGTCTGTCCTGCCAGTCTTTGGGTCATTTTCTGGGTTAGTGACACTGATGTGGCTGCTATCCTGGTGTGCCCAAGGTGAGCTGAGTATCCTCCTACTCCAACATCTTCCTAGAAGTCTCTAGATAACCTGCAATATTAAAGCCATGCTATTATGGAGAATTTCATGTTATTTATCCTTGGTTTTAGAATCATTTGTTTACATTGCCACATGCAACACTAACAATGATTATTTAGACTTAGTTCTGAATTTTTATGATTTCTTAACACGTTTTCCCTGTGAGGTAGCTTCCTTATTCCTGAGTTCTTCATTTTGATTCATCGCTCAGTTGAGCACTTCTTTGAGTAATTGTTTTTAGGAGAGACGCATGCCTGCTATGTTTTGAACTGTGGCATGTTGGGGGTGTTTTTCTGTTCCTTTCAAACATGAACAGTGCTTCTCCTTCAAATGTGAACAGTTCTATAGAATTACTGAGTTACAGTTCTTTCCCTGCAAACTCCACACACGTTGTTTAAAGCTATACACTTAACATGCTCTTTTTTAAAAATCTCAATTGTACATTTACTTGAAGTAGTTTGGGGAAGCCCTGAAAGAGGTAGGGGAATTAAAGCACCCCCTTTGTGCCTCATGATTCTCTGCATGGTTCTCTGTAGTCACTTTGTCAAGCAAGTTCCAGTTTATCATAATATTTCTTCACTACCCAGAGATCCGGTCTGTGTGGGATCAGAAGGGCATGTTTTAAGAAAATGGCAACCTCTATGCAATTCACCTCTTTTGGCCAATCAGGCACACATCCACATTATCCTGAGCTTCCTAAGCCTGGGCAGAGGTGGTGGATGCAGGTGGAGGAGGGAGAATTTGCAGAAAGGAGGAAGCTCTTATATCTCTGCTTTGCCATTCATCTGTGGCCAATTTTGGGAGTGCCCAGTTCTATTCAGCATATGTTCACTCCATTGTTTAGTTCAGTCTTGGGTACAGGCTATGAACACTGCTTTGACATTGATGCCACCGGAGAGGAGTTTGGGTCCCACATTGTAGGCGTCTGCAGGGCAATAAATTGCTCCCCAGTGGCTACCTTGTCTCCAGTCATAGAGTAAAATGAAGCATAACTTGAAGGCCCCATCAAACAGGCTTCTCCTCCTCCTATTAATGGAAGGAGCCCAATCTCTAGGGTGTTTCTCCTTTGGAATATATCTTACTAAAATTCTTTATCTCCAAAGTGCACTTGCACCCCCAATGTGATTCTCATTAATGATTAACTGTTGTGTTATGGGATATCTTTTTTCAAGAGATGAACATTATAGGACAAGAGTATCATTTATTCCCTACCTATCCCTGAAGTCCTTTATTTGGCTGCTGTGGAAACAGACCTGGCCAAGGTTTGATAACTTGCACAGGATCCCTCAGCTCATCTATGGGAGAGCTGGAATGCCTATCTCTCTACCACGCCTTTCTGTCTCTACATTATCTTGCTTTAGTTGATGACCCCAACTTAATATTACCATAAAATTGGGATTGGGGCTTTGCAGGCCAGGGAAATACTACTAAACACAGCTTAGAGTTTTATTTGAATTTATTCCACATATGAAAACTTAAAAATCATGAAGCAGAACAATGAAAATCCTAGTAAACAGCATTTTGTTATGCAACTTCTGAAGAACTTTCTTTTAAAACTATGTTTCTAGAATCCTTTTTTATTGGCTAAATTCATATTCCATATTAGAAGAAATCTGTGATAAATTTGAAGACTCTGGAATTTAATTTTTACTTCTTTTTGTTGCAGCATGATTAAGAGAATTGTGTACTCACTTGTATCATCACTCACATTCAGGTATGTGAGACCCTAGAAAGGGAGGAAATTAAATATGCATAATATTTAATATTTTTAATGATAAAGGACCTGGGAGGGGGAAACACATTTTCACTGTCAGTATGTTGCTAAATAACTCTTGTGCCCCATTTTATGTAACATAATTTGTATTGAAATTTTAGTTTCAGCTGGACATTGAGAAATTCAAAGAAATGATATTTACGTAAGCCTAATAGTAACATATTAGTATGTTTTTTCTACCTGTAAAAGTAAAAATAATGAAGCATGCTTTTAAAAATTCTTTAAGTGTTTTTATTAGACACTTTATTTGTCTAGAAATACTCCTTAATTCTGGGACCATTTTACTCAGGCTTCTTCTCTACATGATAGTAAGATTTATTTCATGCTATCATACAGAGTCACACAATATACTTGCTTCCTTTTAAATTTATAATATTTTAATTTGCATTGTAATTTTTAAAAAGTATTTTGAAGGCTAATGAATGTATCTTCATAGATTATACAAGTAGTGTACTCAGTTTATGAAGAATGTGTTTAGAATATATGAGAGGAAGGCTTAGGAGGTACTTTAGAGTTTAATCATGTATATGGTATGATTCCTTCTCATGTGCCTAGCACTGTGCTAGAAGCATCTATATAAGTATATGAAGCAATAAGCATCATATACTTATTGAAAATCTCACTGATAAAACATCGTAGTGGTCAAAGAGGTCTTTTAAGGTTATGTTAGTCATGCTTTCACTTGGTTTTTATTGCTAAATTTGTAAAAGTTAATCAGTATGAATGTGGTTTTATTTTTTATGAGAAATTGGTAGAAACCCCTTAAAAAATTCTCAGATTTTAAGAAGAGTTCACAAGTGGGGACGTGTAATTTTAATTCAGGTTGCCTGTGCTGTCTTAGAGGGTTAGTCTGATAGGTCTTTTATAAAAGGACATGATAACATGAAATGGTATGGGAGAGATTTTAATTCTCTAATAACTGCTTCCATTGGGCGAAAACTTAGTAATTTTTTTTGATATTTTAAGGCAACACAGTATTCCCTACCAGTGGATAATTTAATCCTAAATTACATTTTGTTATCAGATCATTGACCTAAATATGGTCTAACTTTAGGAGTGAAAACCATTTTATCTTTATTCTGTTTATCTGTTGTAGAATATTTGGAATTTTGCTTATCTTTGTGGATTTGTCCCTCGTCATTACAGACCTGCTTGTCACTAAAAACGCAATATATATTCCTATGGAAATTCATTTAATTTCTTTAGCTATTTCTTTATTTTTTGTCTTGGATGTTCTTCTTCGAGTATATGTAGAAGGGTAAGTTTCACTGATTTTTTTTTTTTTACCTATTATAAAGCTGTTTTGTACTGCTCTGAGAAGCATCCCAAAATAATTACCAAGTCAACCCAACCAAATGTGAATGTGTTCCTCTTTGTTAAAGAGGAGGCGGGGCGCCTGGGTGGCGCAGTCGGTTAAGCGTCCGACTTCAGCCAGGTCACGATCTCGCGGTCCGTGAGTTCGAGCCCCGCGTCGGGCTCTGGGCTGATGGCTCGGATCCTGGAGCCTGTTTCTGATTCTGTGTCTCCCTCTCTCTCTGCCCCTCCCCCGTTCATGCTCTGTCTCTCTCTGTCCCAAAAAAATAAATAAACGTTGAAAAAAAAAATTTTTTTTTTAAAAATAAATAAAGAGGAGGCATGGTCCACATGGTCCACGAGAAAACAATCCAAATCCCAGTTTCTACTAGAGTGGGCTTTAATTTTATTGTTGCAACTGATACTCTAGTTTCCAGCAACTTATTATGGATAGTTCCTTCAACAGGTAAAGCTTAAAGGGTTTGCAAAGTAGAGCCAGGCAGCTGATGTGTCTACATGTACATTATTTTTTTAATTATTTTTTTAATGTTTATTTATTTCTGAGACAGAGACAGAGCATGAGCGGGGGAGGGGCAGAGAGAGAGAGAGGGAGACACAGAATCCGAAGCAGGTTCCAGGCTCTGAGCTGTCAGCACAGAGTCCGATGTGGTGCTCGAACTTACAAACCGTGAGATCATGACCTGAGTTGAAGTCGGTCACTCAACCAACTGAGCCACCCAGGCGCCCCTACATGCACATTATTAAAAGGAATATGTGTGTGAAGTACAAATGTAAACTCTCCCTGAGAGTTGAATCTAAATAAAAGCTGACAGTGTATTAAATACTAAATAATAGGTCTGAACAACCCCTACCTCAGTTAAAATAAAAATTTATGTTAAGGTATGTGAGAATCAAACTCAACACCCAAAAACCAAATAATCCAGTGATGAAATGGGCAGAGGACATGAATAGGCAATTTTCCAAAAAAGACATCCAGGTGGCTAACAGACACATGAAAAGATGCTCCACATCACTCATCATCAGGGAAATGCAAATCAAAACTCCCATGAGATACCACCTCACACCTGTCAGAATGGCTAAAAGCGACAACTCAGGAAACAACAGATGTTGGCAAGAATGCAGAAGAAGGAACACTTTTGCACTGTTGCTGGAAAGGCAAACTGGTGCAGCCATTCCAGAAAACAGTATGGAGTTTCCTCAAAAAGTTAAAAATAGAACCACCCTATGACTCAGCCATTGCACTACCGGGTATTTATCCCAAAGACACAAAGATGCTGATTCAAAACACATGCACCTCAGTGTTTATAGCAGTGCTATCAACAATAACCAAAGTATGGAAAGAGCCCCAATGTCCATTGACTGATAAATGGACAAAGATGTGGTATAGATATATACACGATGGCATATTACTCAGCCATGACAAAGAACGAAATCTTGCCATTTGCAAAAACGTGAATGGAACTACACTGTATTATGCTAAGTGAAAGAAGTCAATCAGAAAGACAAATACATGATTTTGCTCATATGTAAAATTTAAGAAACAAGCCGGATGAACATGTGGGAAAGGAAGGAAAAATAAAATAAGATAAAAACAGAGGGAGGCAAACCATGAGAGACTCTTAACTAGAGAGAACAAACTGAGGGTTTGTTGGAGGGGAGGTGGGTGGGGGGATGGGCTAAATGGGTGATGAGCATTAAGGAGGGCACTTGTTGGGATGAGCCCCCGATGTTATGTGTAAGTGATGAATCCCTGGATTCTACTCTAGAAACCAATACCACACTATATGCTAACTAACTTGAATCAAAATAAAGAAAAAGATAAGTTATAAAGTTTCCCCCCACCCAAAAAGTTACACAAGAGCTCTGAAGCATGTTCATCCCATCAACAAGGCTTGGTGGTGAGGCAGCAGCTGTTTTTCTCTACTTGCTGGCTTTATGAAAAGGTGGATCAAGTGAGCCAAGCCCTGGATCATGTCAGCTGTGGGAGGCAGGGACTAATTCCCCAGCCTCATTTCATCCAGAGCATTTTAGAAGCCTGCTTGTCTCCTCTCCTGCTGAACTGCTATACTCACACTTTAGGGGAGGACTTTTTACCTCCAGATTACTCAGAGCCTGAGAGGGGTTACCTGAGAATTGGACGGAGGTTTCCCTGGGACATCGTGTCCTTGCCTGAAGGGAGCCAACATTGGGGAGAAAGGCAACGTGGATGGAAATTCAGCTTTGCACAGTGGAGGCCACTAGCCCTTTGGGATTCTACTGTGGATGTAAAGCCAGATGATGAGTTTACAGGCCAAATTAGGGGGCCCATCTCTCTCTCTCACAAACTCCTCTTTTACACTCATCACAGCCAAGTGGCTCTAAGGCCGTGACAAATTTGGCTTCTATTGCTCAGCAGGACTGCCAAATATCCCACTTTTCTTGTCCGATATGTGAAAGCAATGCTTGCCTCTTGTTCAGTGGTTTGGTCATATCTCTTACTATACTTGAATTGCTACATTGATGCTTTTGTCATTTGTATGTATAAAGTAGGATAGAATTTGGATGTCTTCCCTCTTAGTCCAGTCTAGTAAATGCATTTTAAAGAATCCATTAAGTAAAATTCTTAATGGGATGAGTCAAATAATTTGTGCTCTTAAAATATCCCTATCTCCTCTTTGAAGGAGCATAAACTAATGTTTTTTGTTTTGTACTACAGGATACGACTGTATTTTTCTGGTATACTTAACTGCTTAGATGCTGTCATCATTGTAGTGACTCTACTGGTTGATATAATTTATATGTTTTATGACCTTAAGGTTCTTAAAGATATCCCCAGGTAAGAAACATATAATCATTTCTCTTAAAGTTTTCATTTTTTCCCTTTTGTTTATTTCGGGGGGGGGGGTGCCTTTCTGTGGCTTTCCATTTGTATAATCCTTCAAAGTCTGAATGTGTTGAATATGAGCCAATTAAGTTGCCAATACTGAAATATTTAGAAAAATTTCCACCTACTTGGACACTAAAGCATGGTTGTTTATTGGGAAGTGTGAAGGGTGTACACATTAAGCACCTTTAGCTGAATAAAGAACATGGAACACCGAAAGAACAAACTGGGAACTTGGCCTCTTGTACCTAATTTAACTTTTCTACGTTTTGAAATTCCCATTGAGTTTCAATCACAAGTTCCTTACCTGAAATTCCTGGGTTTTTCCTGTAATCCAGAGTATTGGTTTGGTCATATGCAAAATTTGAGAGACTCCCATCATGATTCTCCTAAAAAGGAGCAAGTAGAACAGAAAACAAGGTCATATAGGTAGCACCATGGAGGTGGAAACTTACAGTATAGTTGAAATGAAGAAAGCTGAAGCAAAGTTAGAACTGCTTAGCTATCAGGAAACTAAAATGTGTATAAGCGACTGATGGCTTTCCCTCCTTTCTTCCTCTTGCTACTGTGGCAATGAGGAAAAGGAAGGAGATGTGTATTGGGATATAGATGTTGGATGACTCGCTCATTAGTCCAGCACCTTCTTTCTGCACTCCAGTAACCCAGGACTTTAATTCAGGTCCCAACAAAACTTCATATCACATGACAGGCTTTTGGAATTGTTTTGAAATAAGTGGATCCAGTATGGTCCTCTGGCAACCTCAGTATCACCTAAGAACTTGCCAGAAATGCAAAAGGAAAAACATCTCCAGCCCCATGCCAGGCCTACTGAATTATGTGCACACTCAAGCTAGAGAAGCACATATTCGAATCATCAGCGCTCTGCCATGTTTTTTTCTGATGGTAGGAGAGACATGAGCTAGTACACTTGGGAAGTATCTGAGTCTGCTGCCTGCCCGATGTATGTTAGCAGCTGTAGTGAGCCTCTGTTACAGATGGGAATAACAAAGGTGAACAAGAACGCTCAGTTTCTTTTGATGGGAAAATGACTGACAAATGCTTGTCTTAAGCCACAAAAGTTCAGTACACAAATTCTAAGTCTATCTTATAACTATTTCTCTCTCTACCAGAGTTTCTCAACCTCAGCACTATTGAGAGTTTGGACCAGATAGTTCTTTGTTATAGGGGCTGTCCTGTGCATTGATTGGTGTTTAGCAACATTCCTGGCTTCTGCCCACTAGATACAAGTAGCATACCTTCACACACAGTATGATAATGAAAAATATCCCCAGACATTGCCAAGTATTCCCTAGGTGGGTGGGTAGGAGACTTGGTGGGGGGTTGTGTATGTGCAAAATCACCCTGGTTAAGAACAAGTCCTCTGGACTTGGTCCATATTGACAAAATCCTGTTTCTAAAGCAAAAATTGATCTTTTTACTGTTAGATTGGCAATTTTATTTCAATCCCTACGACTTATTATTCTGATAAGAGTTTTCCATCTGGCTCATCAAAAGAAACATCTTGAAATGCTGACCAGAAGGCTGGTAAGTGGCCAAAACATACTTATGATTCAGAAAATGTTTGTTTCAGGAAATACTGGCAAGGGTTGTACTTATCTATATAACATTCTTTATTTTACATTGATTTTTGTTTTGCAAGTTAATGATTGTTTTAAACTCTTAGGTTTCAGAAAACAAACGGCGATACAAGAAGGATGGATTTGACTTAGACCTCACTTATGTTACTGGTTTGTGAAGTTCAACTGTTTATTTATATTAGCTTCGACTCTTTCTTGTGTGTAATTATGTTCATTTTGTTCTTGTTTTGTCTGAGCCATGTTCTTTCAAAGTTGATTTATTCATTTTGAGAGAGTGTGTTCATGTGTGAGTGGGGGAGGGACGGAGAGAGAGGGAGGGAGAGAATCCCAAGCAGACACCATGCTGTCTGCACAGAGCCTGATGTGGGGCTCAATCTCACCGTGAGATCATGACCTAAGCCAAAATCAAGAGTCAGGCGCTTAACTGACTGAGCCACCCAGGTGTCCTCCCGACCTTTTTAAAGTTTATTTATTTATTTTGAGGAGCCATGTTATTTCAAAGCATTCTTTACCCATGAAGATATGAGCCACTGTGGTAGTGCAACATATTTGTAGTTTACTCCTCCTGACAATGGAAAATCTGCTTTGATCTCTCAAATCCGGGCTGCTTGGTTACAGGAAATTGAACGGATTTCCAGCTGGCTCCCTTTGTTTGGTTTGGAATTTGAGTCCTAGTTGTTTTCCTGTGTTGCAAGGATTTCAGAGAGTCCTCTTCTCTTCCTCAAACCCTAGAGAATAAGGGGTCTCAAGGTTTCCGAGTCAGAAGCACTGGAAAGCACCAATGCCACCATTCCGGGGGCCCAGATCTCTCATTTTTCTTTGGTGTTTAAATAAGAAATAAATTCCCACTTATAGGTCATCACAAATTTGTCACATATGGCTGGAACCAGTTGAGTCCTAGGAACACAGTGTGAGTTTAATGGTCATTATATTGGATAATTTAATACGTTGTCTTGGTTATCTGAAAGGTAGTTCTGTCATTCTCAATCCTGAAAGTTCTTTTCTATGAAAAAGAAGTCTGATTACATATATAGTAAGCTCTCATATATTGTTTCACATCTATAATGACATTCATAATAATGACTCTTTTGACTTCCAGAGCGTATTATTGCCATGTCATTCCCATCTTCTGGACAGCAGTCTTTCTATAGGAATCCCATTAAGGTGAGGATATTTACACAACACATGTTCCTATTTCTCACTAAACATAGACTACAGAGTCGTAAGTGTACCACTGGCTCAGAGATGGCAGTGTTGTAAAAATTTGCTCTCCCAGGTAAAAAATTATAAAGGATCGATAGCAATTAGCTTTTTCTATGTAATGAAGGGTGCAAAAACTTAATGGCTTCTGGCATTAACCATTTACTTATTTCATAATGGGTTTCCGAATTTGAATTTGGGTTGGGCTTCACTGAGTGGGTCTGCTGATCAGGGCCAGGTGTAACTAATCACAGCTGGGCTAATGTATCCATCTGTGGGCAGCTACTTGGAATCGGAGGATTGGCTGGTCTAAAATGGCCTGGTTGGATGGCTCCACGTGATGTCTCACTCTCCAGCAGACTAGTTGGAGGCTTGTTCACATGGTGGCAGTGGCAAAGATCCCACAAGCAGCAGGCAGAAGAATGCAGAGCCCCTAACGGCCCAGGTTCAAAACTAGTATTATATGGCTTCTACCTCATTCTATGGTATGAAGCAAATTACAACTCAGTCCAGATTCAAGGCGTAGAATAGACCACATCTCTTGCTGGCAGGAATTGCAACAAATTACGGCCATTTTTCGTAGTCTATCATGGGGAGAAGGATGGGAATTCTTTAGATAAAATGTGTGTTCTTAGGTTGAGATCCTAAATTATAGTGGAGGCATACTGCTTTAGAGTCTGTGTATTAAATAATTTCAAACATAAAATGATATGTAATATGAAACTCCAGTTAAAAGCCATTGTTTAAGGAGTTTGCATATGTGTGTGGCTGTGTATTCATTAGCGTAATTTATATTTTTGTTATGTATTAATACGGTGTAATTACGTACATATATGTATATGTCTACATATAAGTCTGCATATATACATGCATGTATAATTATACTTTTGTCAAGGCATAACAAATACTGTCAATTGCACTTACCTTAAGTGGATTTTGATGAGATTATATACAGGTCTATATGCATGTAACCAACACCCCGAACAATATATAGAACATTTCTTGCTCTTTTTCAGTCAATATCCCAACACACTAGAGGTAATTCCTATTCTAACTTCTGTTACCACAGATTAGTTTTACTTATTGCTGAATTTAACATAAGTGGAATCATAAAATACTTATTTTTTGACTGGCTTTTTATGCCCCAAATCTGAGATACATTCGATATTTTTGTACAGTTCTTACAACATTTATATATTATACTTATTCACTATAACACTAAAATTTACTGCTTTCTAGAATCCTGTATCAAAAGCTTAAGCATTCAGTTTACATACAGAAATCATACAATCATACACCACGTCACAAAGACAGCAATGGTGTTATATTCTATAACATCTACATAACAGAAAATATAAAACTCAAAAAAGATACAGCTAAAGAAACCAGCATAAATTTGGCAATCAGTAATTTTGACAGGGAAGTCGTATAGCTTGCATGACTTTAAACATGTGAATTGAAAATACTGCATTTAGGGGGAGGAGTTAAGATGGCAGAGGACCCTAGGGGGACCCTACGCTTGCCTTGACCCTTGAGCACAGCCAGATAAATATCTAATCATTTTGATCACCCAAGAAACTGATCTGAGGACTTAGCAAAACTGCACAATTAGAGATGGAAAAATAGCCACATCGTGGAAGGTAGGAGCCTGTGGAGAGTTGATTTGGGGGAGAAAAGAACTACAGGGGCCATGAAGGTGAAGGAGCCCTGATCATGGAGAGAAGAGTGAGTGAGAAACAGAGTGAGAGAAAGAATGAAAGTGCACGCAGAGGAATGCTCAAGAAAAACTCTTCCCCAAACCATTGACTGGAAAAGGAAGAGGGACTGACTACTGCAAGTTTTTATAAGCAGTGGAGTGCAAAGTCTGAAGTTTTGGAGTCCGTGCCAGCACCAGGGTCATGCCTGGTGGGCTTAGAGTTGCTCTGGTGAGGAAGGAGGGCAGAGACCTCTGAGTGGATAGTGCGGTCCAAGGATCCCCTGCATCACACAGGGATAAACAGTTGCCCTGCTTAGAGTGCATTTGGGAGAGGTGGCATGGCCTTTCCAGGGAAAAAAGAGCTGGCACCACCAAAGTACTGCCCTATTCCCTAATGTAGGAACAAAGAATACAAGCTGAGGGCAGCAAACCTTGGTGCTGGCTTTCCGTTGCACTTTACCATAAACTCCAAACTGCTGCATGGTCACACAACTGATTTCTGGACAAACCAGCACTGGCCACAACTCAGCAAGACCCTCCCTCAGAGAATCAGTATGGGTCTACCCCACATAGACATCTAAAATTTGGAGTTTTGGAGCCCAGCTACATGCCTGAGATAAAACACAGACTTCTGCTACCTGGCAGACAGACAACTTGGGTGCAGGGATCTGGCAGAAGTCAGGGACATGAAAGAGTGATTGTTTGGCTCTTCTGTGTGAGCTCCCTGAAGAGTAGTAGGCATGAACTCCATGCTCCAGGGAGGAGAGAGTGGGGTCATGTAATTTTTCCCCTCCCCCCATCAGCACTGACCAAATCAGTGAGCAAAACAGCGCCTCCCAATGGAGGCTGAAGCTGTTTACACCAAACCCAACCACCCTGCACCCTGTAGGTGCATCTCCACTAGGGCACGTCAGCCTGAGAATGGGTGCAGCAGGCCCCACCCCCAGAAGACCCGCATAAACCCCTTGCATGCACCAAGTCTAGTGATCACAGAGTGCTGCTGCAAACTTCAACTCTAGGGGAAATAGAATCTAGCTTTTTTCTTTTTTTTGAGATCTAGCTTCTTTTAGCAAGCAGACCAAAGCACAACTAGTATCTAGCTTCCAAGTTTTTCTTTTTTGGTTTTTTTGGGGGGGACACTTACTAATATAGCCATTACTCTCAGGAGCAGGAATACAACAGGCTTTCCTAACAGTCTCTCTCTCTCTCTCTCTCTCTCTCTCTCTCTCTCTCTCTCTCTCTCTCTCTTACACACACACACACACACACACACAGTGAGCCAGACAAATGACAAGACAGAAAATTCACCCCAAAGGAAAGAACAGGAAGAAGTCACAACCAGGGGTTTAATCATTACAGATACAAGTAAGATGTCTGAACCAAAATTTAAAAGAATAATTATAAGGGTACTAGCTAGGCTTGAGAAAAGCATAGAAGACACTAGAGAATCCCTTACTGCAGAGATAAAAGAACTAAAAAATGAGTCAGGTTGGAATAAAACAATGCTATAACTGAGATGCAAAACTGAATGGTGCAATGACATTGACGATGGGTGAAGCAGAGAAATGAATCACTGATATAGAAGATAAAATTATGGAAAATAATTAAGCTGAAAAAAAGAGTGAAAGAAAGGTATTGGATCATGAATGTAGACTTAGGGAACTCAGCAACTCCTTAAAGTGTAATAACATTTGTATCATAGGAGTCCCAGAAGAAGAGAAAGAAAAAGGAGTAGAAGGTTTATTTGAACAATTTATAGCTGAAAACTTCCCTTATCTAGGGAAGGAAACAAACATTGAAATCCAAGAAGCACAGAGAACTCCCATTAAATTCAACAAAAGCCAGCCATCACCAAGACATATCATAGTCAAATTCACAAAATACACAGAAAGGGAAAGAATCCTGAAAGCAGCGAGGGGAAAAAGTCCTTAACCTATAAGGGAAAACAGATCAGGTTCACAGCAGATATGTTCATAGAAACTTGACAGGCCAGAATGGAGTGGCATGATATATTCAGTATGCTTAATGGGAAAACTCTGCAACCAAGAATACTTCATCCAGCAAGGCTGTCATTTAGAATAGAAGGAAAGATAGAGTTTCCCAGACAAAAACTAAAGGATTTTGTAAGCACTAAACCAGCCCTGCAAGAAATATTCAAGGGACTCTTTAGAGAAAAAAAAAAAGACCAAAAACAACAAAGACCAGAAACAACCAGAGAATGTCACCAGAAACACCAACCCTATAGGCAACACAGTGGCCCTAAATTCATATTTTTCAATAGTCACTCTAAATGTAAATGGACTAAATTCCCCAATCAAAAGACATAGAGTATCAGAATGACTAAAAAAAACAAGACCCACCTATATGCTGCCTATAAGAGACTCATTTTAGACCTAAAAACATTTGGAGATTGAAAGGGAATGGAGAACCATGTGTCATGCTAATAGATATCAAAAGAAACCTGGAGTAGTTATATCAAATTAGATTTTAAACAAAAGACTGTAACTAGAGATAAAGAAGGGTATTATATCACAATTAAGGGGTCTATCAAGAAGATTAACAATTGTAAAATTGGTGCCCCCAACTTGCAACACCCAAATATATAAATCAATTAATAACATAAACCCCTTGATAATAATACAAGTAGGGAACATTAATACCCCATTAATACAGCATGGACAGCTCATCTAAGCAGAAAATCAATAAGGAAACCATGGCTTTGAGTGACACAATGACCAGATGGATTTAACATATCTAATTGGAATATTTCATCTTAAAGCAGCGGAATACACATTCTTTTTGAGTGAATGTGGAACATTCTCCAGAATAGATCACATACTGGGTCACAAATCAGCCCTTTTTGTACAAAAAGATTGAGATCATACCATGCATATTTCCAGAGTACAATGACACTTGTAGTCAACCACAAGAAAAAATTTGGGAAGATCACAAATACTTGGAAGTTAAAGAATGACGTACTAAAGAATTAATGTGTTAACCAGGAAATTAAGGAAGAAAAAAAAATACATGCAAGAAAATGAAAATGAAAACACAGCAATCCAAAACCTTTGGGATGCAGCAAAGGTGGTCCTAAGAGGGAAGTCTATTACCATACAGGTCTACCTCAAGAAGCAAGAAAACTCTGAAATACACAATCTAACCTTACACCTAAGGAGCTAGGAAAGGAACAGCAAATAAAGCCCAAAGCCATCAGGGGAAATAATAAAGATTAGAACAGAAATAAATAATAGAGAAACAAAGCAGAAACAGATCAACAAAACTAAGAGTGGTTTCTTTGAAAGAATTAACAAAATTGATAATCCCAAGCCAGACTCATCAAAAAGAAAAGAGAAAGGACCCAAATAAATAAAATCACAAATGAAAGAGAAGAGATCACAACCAACGCCACAAAAAATACAATTATAAGAAAATATTATGAAAAATTATATGCCAACAAACTGTGCAATGTGGAAAAAATGGACAAATGTCTAGAAACATACAATTACCAAAACTAAAACATGAAGAAATAGAAAATTTGAACAGACCCAAAACCAGCAAAGAAATTGAATCAGTAATCAAAACTCCTAATAAACAAAAGTCCAGGGCTGGATGGCTTCCCAGGGGAATTCTACCAGAGTAAGAAGAGTTAATACCCATTCTTCTCAAACTGTTCCAAAAAACAGAAGTGGAAGGAAAACTTCCAAACTCTCTCCTACAAGGCCAGCATTACCTTGATTGCAAAACCAGACAAAGACCCCACTAAAAAGGAGAATTACAGGGCAATAATCCCTGATGAACATGAATGCAAACATTCTCAACAAGATGCTAGCAAGTTGAATCAAACAGTACATTAAAAGAATTATTCACCATGATCAAGTGGGATATATTCCTAGGCTGCAGAGTAGTTCAACATTTGCAAATCAATCAACATGA
This sequence comes from Felis catus, assembly GCF_018350175.1. Classification (NCBI taxonomy): domain Eukaryota; kingdom Metazoa; phylum Chordata; class Mammalia; order Carnivora; family Felidae; genus Felis; species Felis catus. Next base: position 19,128,093 of record NC_058368.1, on the reverse strand, counting down.
TATACCACATTAATAAAAGAAATGATAAGTACCATATGATCCTCTCAATAGATGCAGAAAAAACATTTGACAAATACAATATCCATTCTTGATAAAAAAAAAAAACAACACCACAACAAAATAGGTATAGATGGACCATGCCTCATCATAAAGGCCATATACAAAAGACCCACAGTTAATATCCTCAGTGGGGAAAAACTGTGAGAGCTTTTCCTCTAAGGTCAGAAACAAGACAGGGATATCCATTCTCACCATTACAATTTAACATAGTACTGGAAGTCTTAGCCTCAGCAATCAGACAACAAAAAGAAATAAAAGGCATTCAAGTTGGCAAGAAAGAAGACAGACTTTCACTCTTCGCAGATGACATGATACTCTACGTGGAAAATCTGAAAGACTCCGCCAAAAAATTGCTAGAACTAATACATGAATTCAGCAAAGTCACAGGATATAAAATCAATGTACAGAAATCTGTTGCATTTCTATACACCAATAATGAAGCAACAGAAGAAGAAATCAAGGAATCAATCCCATTTACAATTGCACCAAAAACAATAAGACACTTACAAATAAACCTAACCAAAGAGGTAAAAGAGCTGTGCTCTGAGAACTATAGAACTCTTATGAAAGAAATTGAAAGAGGACACAAAGAAATGGAAAAACATTTCATGCTCATGGATTAGAAGAACAAACATTGTGAAAATGTTTATACTACCCCAAACAATCTACACATTTAATGCAATACCTATCAAAATACTACCAGTATTTTTCGTAGATCTAGAACAAACAATCCTAAAATTTGTATGGCGCCACAAAAGACCCCAGATAGCCAAAACAGACCTGAAGAAGAAAAGCAAAGCTGGAGGTATCATGATTCTGGATTTTAAGCTATATTGCAAAGCTGTGGTCATCAAAACAGTATACTGGCACAAAATAGATCAATGGAACAGGACAGAATACCCAGAAATGGGCCCACAACTATGTGATCAATTAATCTTCAACAAAGCAGGAAAGAATATCCAATGGGAAGAAAATCTCTTCAATAAATGGTGTTGAGAAAACTGGACAGCAACATAAAGAAGAATGAAAATGGACCACTTTTTTACACCATACACAAATATAAATTCAAAATGGATGAAAGACCTAAATGTAAGACAGGAAACCATCAAAATCCAAGAGGAGATAACAGGCAGCAACCTCTTTGACCTCAGCTGCAGCATCTTCTTACTAGACATGTCTCTGGAGGCAACGGAAACAAAAGCAAAAATGAACTAAGACTTCGTCAAGATAAAATCTTCTGCACAATGAACAAAACCATCAACAAGACTAAAAGGCAGCCTATGGGAATGGGAGAAGATATTTGGAGATGACACATCTGATAAAGGGCTAGTATCCAAAATCTATAAAGAACGTCTCAAACTTAACACCCAAAAAACAATCCAGTGACAAAATGGGCAGAAGACATGAAAAGACATTTTTTCAAAGAAGACATCCAGATGACTTACAGACATGTGAAAAAATGCTCAACATCACTCATCAGAGAAATACAAATCCAAACCATAATGAGATAATACCTCACACCTGTCAGGATGGCTAAAAGTAACAACTACAGATGTTGGCAAGGATGCAGAGAAAGGGGAACCCTTTTGCATTGTTGGTGGGAATGCAAACTGGGACAGCCCCTCTGAAAAACAGTATGTAGATTCCTCAAAAAATTAAAAGTAAACATATTCTATGATCCAGGAATCACACTACTGGGTGATCACACTACTACTCAAAGAATACAAAAATACTAATTTGAAATCATACGTGCACCCGTATGTTTATTGCAGCATTATTTACAATAGCCAAACTGTGGAAGCAACTCATGACCATCAATAGATGAATGGATAGATATGGATATATATGGGTATGTAATGGAATGTTATACAGCCATAAAAAAGAATGAAATCTCACCATTTGCAAAAACATGGATGGAGCTAGTACAGAGAATACAGGTTGTTATCAGAGGGGAGGCAAGTGGGGAGATGGGTAAAATAGGTAAGGAGGATTAAGAGTACTCTTATCCTGATGAACACTGAGAATTATGGAACTGTTGAATTACTATTTATACACCTGCAACCAATATAACACTTTGTTAATTACAATGGAATTAAAATTTTAAAATAGAAATAAACAAAAGATCACAAAATGTTAATTCATGGATTCATTTTAGTAATTTGTATATTCCTTGAACTTTTTATGCATATAATCATATCAAATTACTTTCTTAGTATACTTTTAGTTTTTTTCTTTGTTGAATTGTCTAGGACCTCCACTTGTAATGTTGACTAGTACTAAGAGCAGATACCATTCCTTGTTCCCAAACTTAAATGGAAAGAATTAGAAATTCCGCTATTAAAATGATGTTTTACAGAAGTTTTTTGTACATGTTCTTTACCAGATTAAGAAAGTTTTATTTATTTCTACTCTGCTAGGAGTTGAATCATGAATTGATGAACGTGTCAGATACTTTTTCTATGTGTATGGAGATAATGAAATGTTTTTCTCTGTTATTCTGTTATTTTCAAATGTAAAGCCAACCTTTTTTATTCCTAGAATAAGCTCCCCTTTGGTCTTAATATATTATTTACTTATCACTACTTTCTATTGGCTAATATTTTATGTACAACTTTTTGTATATGTTAATGAGAGATATTGACCTTCAATTTCCCATTCTTTTGTTTTGTTTTGTTTTGTTTTGAGAGAGAGAGCAAGCAAGCAAGTGGGGGCAGCTGGGAACAGAGGGAGAGGGAGAGAGAGAATCTTAAGCAGGCTCCATATCCTGTACAGAGTGCATTGCGGGTCTCAATATCACAACCATGAGATCATGACTGAGCTGAAAATAAGAGTTGGGTGCTCAACTGACTGACCTACCCAGGCACCTCTTTCTTTTTTTACTGATGTGTAGTTGACATACAATGTCACATTAGTGTCAGGTATACAGCATAGTGATTTGAAAAGTCTATATGTTATGCTGTGCTCACCACAAGGGTAGTTACCATCTGTCACCATAAAACACTATTATACCATTGACTATATTCCCTATGCTGTGCCTTTTATCCATATGTCTTACTCATTCCATAACTGGAGGCCTGTATCTCCCACTTGCCTTCATGTATTTTGTCCATCCCCGCACTCCTCTCTCCTCTGGGAAACATCAATTTGTTCTCTGTATTTATGGGTCTGGCTCTGCTTTTTGTTTGTTTGTTTTGTTTTTAGATTCAAAACACAAGTAAAATCATATGGTGTTTGTTTTTCTCAGTCTGACTTTCACTAAGCAAAATACCCTCTAGGTTCATCCATGTTGTTGCAAATGGCAAGATCTCATTCTTTTTTATGGCTCAGTAGTATTGTGTGTGTGTGTGTGTGTGTGTGCAACCTCTTGTTTATTCATTCATCTGTTGATGGACACTTGGGTTTCTTCCACATCTTAGCTATTATGAATAATACTGAAATAAACATAGAGGTACAGATAATCTTTTTGAATTAGTGTTTTTGTTTTCTTTAGGTAACCCAGTAGTGAAATTATTGGATCATACAGTAATTTTGTTTTTAATTTTTTGAGGAACCTCCATACTTTTTTCCACAGTGGCTGTACCAATTTGCATTCCTATCACCAGTGCACAAGGGTTCCTTTTTCTCTACATCCTCATCAATACTTGTTATTTCTTGTCATTTTGATTTTAGCTATTCTGACAGGTGTAAATATCTCATTGTGGTTTTGATTTCCCTGATGATAAGTGATGTTCAGCATCTTTCATGTGTCTGTTGGCCATCTGAATGGTCATCTGTTGGTCTTTGAAAAATGTCTATTCATGTTTTCTTCCCATTTTCAATTGAATCATTTATTTTTTGGTGTTGAGTTGTGTAAGTTCTTAATGTATTTTTGATATTAACCCCTTATCAGATATTTCATTTGCAAATGTCTTCTTCTATTCAGTAGCTTGCTTTTTTGTTTTGTTGATGATTTCCTTCACCATGCAAAAACTTCTTATTTGGGAGTAATCCCAATGGTTTATATTTGCTTGTGTTTCCCTTGCCTGAGGACACATATCTAGAAAGATATTGTTATAGTTGATGTCAAAGAGCATATTGCCTATGTTTTCCACAAGGGGTTTTATGATTTCAGGTCTCACATTTAGGTCTTTAATCCAGTGTGTTGATTTTTGTGTATGGTGTAAGAAAGTGGTCATTGCATTCTTTTGCCTGTAGCTGTCCAATTTTGTCAGTACCACCTATTGAAGAGACTGTCTTTTCCTCAGTGTATATTCGTGCCTCCTTTTTCCTAGATTAATTATCCCTATAAGTGTGGATTTATTTCTGGGCTCTCTATTCTGTTCTGTTTGTCTGTGTGTCTATTTTTGTGCTAGCACAATACTGTTTTGATTACAACAGCTTTGTAGTGTATCTTGAAATACAGGATTGTGATACCTCCAGATTTGTTCTTTTTTCTCAAGATTGCTTTGGCTTTTTGAGATCTTCATGGTTCCATACAGATTTTAGGATTATTTGTTCTAGTTCTGTGAATGATGCTGTTGGTGTTTTGATAGGTATTGCATTGAATCTTAGACTGCTTTGGGGAGTATGGATATTTTAACAAGATTAATTATTCCAATCTATGAGCCTGGAATATCTCTTCATTTACTCCTTTTTTTTCTTCAATTTCTTTCATCAGTGTTTTTTTTTAAATGTTTATTTATTTTTGATAGAGATTGAGAGCTCTAGCAGGGGAGGGACAGAGAGAGAGGGAGACAGAGGATCTGAAACAGGTTCTGTGCTGACAGCAGACAGCCCAACATGGGGCTTGAACCCGCAAACCGTGAGATCATGACCTGAGCCGAAGTCAGATGCTTAACTGACTGAGCCACCCAGGCGCCCTCATCAGCCTTTTATAGTTTTCAGAAAACAGATCCTTCACCTCCTTTTGTTAAGTATATTTTTAGGTATTCTTTTTGGTGCAATTATAAATAGAATTGTTTTCTTTTTCTGCTATTTCATTATTAGTGTACAAAAACATAATGGCTTTCTATGTATTAATTTTGCATCTTGCAACTTCACTGAATTCATACATACTAATAGCTTTTTGGTAGGGTATTTAGGATTTTCTATGTGTAGTATCATATCATCTGCAAATAGTGACAGTAACTTCTTCCTTACCAATTTGGATGCTTTTTTTTTCTTTGTCTTATTGCTGTGGCTAGAGCTTTCAGTAACTAGTATGTTGAATAAAAGTGGTGAGAGTAGACATCCCTATCTTGTTTCTGATCTTAGAAGAAAAATTCTCAGTTTTTCACCACTATGTATGTTTGTCATATATGACCTTTATTATGTTGAGTTATGTGCTCTCTAACCCCATTGTTTTTTAGTTTTATCATGAATGAAAGTTGAATTTTGTCACATGATTTTTCTGTACCTACCAAGATGATCATATAATTTTTATAGTTCATTTTGTTGACTTGGTATATCACAGTGATTGATCTGCAAATATTGAGCCATCCTTGCAACTCCAGAATATATCCCACTTAATCATGGTAGATGATCCTTTTACCGTATTATTGAACGTGGTTTGATAATATTTTGTTGAGAATTTTTGCTTCTATGTTCTATGTGATACTGTTCTGTAGTTTTCTTTCCTTCCTTTCTTTCTTGTAATGTGTCTGGTTTTGGTATCAGGGTAATGCCGGCCTCATAGAATGTAGTTCAAAGCTCTCCTTCCTTTGATATTTTTTGTAATAGATTAAAGAGAATTGGTATTAACTTTTCTTTAAATATTTGGTAAATTCACCTGTGAATCTATCTGGACCTGGAATTTTGTTTGTTGGTAGTTTTTTGATTAACAGTTCAATTTTGTTAGTAGTAATTTGGTTTTCAAATTCACATTTCTTCCTGATTCAGTTTAGGAAAATTGTACGTTTCTAGGAGTTCATTTATTTTTTCTAGGTTATCCAATTTGTTAGCATATAATTTTTTTGTAGTACTTGCTTATAATCCTTTGTATCTCTGTAGAGTTTTTTGTTACCTCTTTTGTTTCTAGTTTCATTTGGTTCCTTTTTTTCTTGATCAGTCTGACTAAAGATTTATTGATTTTTTTTTTTTTTACATTTTGAAAGAATCAGCTCTTCATTTCATTGACCTTTTCTATTCTTTAAGACTATTTCATTTATTTATGCTATGATTTTCTCTAAAAAAACAAAAAAAAAACAAAAAAGGCACTAGTAGGGAAGGGGCACAGGGAGAGGAAGAGAGAATCTCAAGATCTCAAGTACACTCCACATCCAGTGTGGAACCAGAGATGGGGCTTGATGTCACAAATGCGAGGTCATGACCTGAGCTGAAATGAAGAGTTAGACACTTAACTGACTGATCTACCCAGGTGCCCCTCTGTTCTGATTTTTATTAAATCCTTCCATCTACTAGTATTGGGCTTTATTTTTCTTTTTCTAGTAGGTAAGTTTAGGTAAGTTTAAACTGAAGTTTTTCTTATTTCTTCAGGTCAGCTGGTATCTCTATAAATATTCCCCATTAGGACTATTTTCTCTAGGTCTCAAAACTTTTATTTTTTTATTAAAAAATTTTTTTAATGTTTTTTTTTTTTGAGAGAGACAGAGAGAGTACAAGAAAGGGAGGGGCAGAGAGAGAGGGAGACACAGAATCAGAAGCAGGCTCCAAACTCTGAGCTGTCATCACTGAGCCCGATGTGTGGGCTTGTACCCATGAACTGTGAGATCATGACCGGAGCTGAAGTCAGATGCTTAACTGAATGAGCCACCCAGGTGCCCTTCAAAGATTTTAGACCATTGTATTTTCATTTTCATTTGTTTCCATGTATGTTTAACTTTGGTCTTTGTTTTTCTTGTCGACTCATTTGTTGTTTAGTGGCATGTTGCTTAGCTTCCACCTATTTGGTTTTCCAATTTTTTTCTTATGATTGATTTCTATTTCATCCCATTGTGATTAGAAAAGATATATAATATGGTTCAATCTTTTTAAATTTATTGAGACTTGTTTTGTAGCCTACTATGTGATCTATCCTGGAGAATGTTCTGTGTGCATATAAAAAGAATGTGTGTTGTGTTGTATTTGTATGGCATGCTCTGTATTTATCTTTTAAGTCCATGTGACCTAATGTGTTGTTCAAAAATACTGTTTTCTTATTGATTTTCTGCCTATATAATCTACCAGAGTGATGTAAGTGCTGTGTTAAAGTCTCCTACTATCATTTTATTACTCTTTCTTACTCTATGTGTTAAAAATTGCTTTACATATTTAGGTTCTCCGTTATTGGGTACATAGATATTTATAATTGTTATGTCATCTTGTTCAACTGACTCCTTTTATCATTATGCAATGCCCTTCTTTGTCTCTTGTTAGTCTTTAAGGTCTACTTTGTGATATAAATGTTGCTACTGTGGATTTTTCTCCCACTTCCTTTTGCATGAAATATCTTTTCCATCCATTCACTTTCAGTTTGAGTGTATCCTTATATCTGAAGTGAGTATCTTGTAGGCAAAATATATATGAGTCTTGTTTTTCATCCATTCTGCCACCCTATGCCTCTGGATTGGAGCATTTAGACAATTTACATTTTAAAAAATTGTTTTTAAGTTTATTTATTTATTTAGAGAGAGAGAGAAAGCGCAAGTGAGGCAGGGCAGAGAGGAGAGACAGAATCCCATGCAGGCTCCATGCCATCAGCGCACAGCCAGATGCCAGGCTTGAACTCACAAACTGTGAGATCATGATCTCAGTGGAGATCAAGAGTTGGACACTTAACTAACTATTGCCACCCAGACACCCCTAGACCATTTACAGTTAAAGTAATTATTTTCAGTGTGAACTTATTGGCATTTTTATTGTTTTCTGGTTGTTTTTATAGTTCTTCTCTGTTATTTCATCTTCCTCTCTTTCCTTCAGTTTATGACTTTCTGTAGTGTTATGCTTGGCTCTCTTTTCTTGTGTATCTATTATAGGTTTTAGGTTTGTGTTTACCATGAAGTTTGTATATAACATTCTAAGTATATAACCGTCTATATTAAGTTGATGATTATTTAAGTTCTAACATATTCTAAAGGAATTTTTTTACTCCTTTCTCCATGTTTTATGTATATGTTGTCATACTTTATATCTTTTTATTTATAATTTTCTTCTAATTATGGCCTTTTTGTTTCTACTTTAAAAAGTCCCTTTATGGGGCACCTGGGTGGCTCAGTCGGTTAAGCGGCCAACTTCAGCTCAGGTCATGATCTCGCGGTCCATGAGTTCGAGCCCCGCGTCGGGCTCTGTGCTGACAGCTCAGAGCCTGGAGCCTGTTTCAGATTCTGTATCTCCCTCTCTCTGACCCTCCCCTGTTCATGCTCTGTCTCTCCCTGTCTCAAAAATAAATTTTAAAAAAAGTTAAAAAAATTTTTTAAAAAAAGTCCCTTTAACATTTCTTATAGAGCTGGTTTAGTGGTGATGAACTCCTTTTGCTTTGACTGAGAAATTCTATCTCTCCTTCAGTTCTGAATGAAAGCCTTGCTGGTGGAGTATTCTTAGTTGCAGGTGTTTTCCTTTCAGCACTTTGAATATATCATGCCACTCCCTTCTGGGCTGCAAACTTTCTGCTGAAAAATCAGCTGATAGTCTTACTGGAGTTTTCTTTGTATTTAACTTTTTGCTTCTCTCTTGCTGCCTTTAAAATTCTCTTTATCTGTAACATTTGACATTTTAATTATTCTGTGTTATGGTGTGGACCTCCTTGCGTTCATCCTGTTTGGAATTCTCTGTGCTTCCTGAATGTGGATGTTACTTTCTTTCCCAGGTTAGGGAAGTTTTCAGCTATTATTTCTTCAAATATGTCTTCTACTTTCTCTCTCTTCTTCTTCTGGGACCCCTGTAGAGCAAATGTTTGCTTGCTTGATGTTGACCACGAGATCCCTTAATGTATCCTCATTTTAAAAAATTCTTTTTTCTTTATGCTGTTTGACTTGTGTGCTTTCCATTTCTCTATCTTCTAGATCACTGATCTTTTCAGCTTTAGCTAGCCAACTGTTGATTTTTTAAGATTATATTCTTAAACTCTGATTGGTTCCTTTTTGTTTTCTCTCTTTTGAAGTTCTCTTCAAGGTCTTCCACTTTTATCCACAGTCCAATGAGCATCTTTATGATCATATCTTTAAATTCTTTATCAGGCATATTTCTTACCTCTGTTTCATTGAATTTTTTTTCAAGGTTTTGTCTTGTTCAGTATTTTGAAGCATATTGTCTCCCCATCTTGCTTGATTTTCTGGATTTGTTACTATGAGTTAGGCAGAACAGCTACTTCTAAACTTGAAGGAATGGTCTTGTGTATGGTCAACCCCTGTGCACACTGTGTGTGTCTAGTGACTTTGAGGGGCTGGCTAGAGTTGTGGTTTGTATGTTCAGTGGGTAGGGCACTCCATGCTGGGGCTGCCCTAGGGGGTGGCCACAGGTGAAGTGAATCTGAGCTAGGTCATTCCTGGGGATGTCCACACACGGTGCCCTGGCAGGACAGCTGAAGTTGAAATGGGTGCCAACAGAGGGTCCCAGGGTGCTACGTGCACAGAGCATCCTGGCAGGATAGCTGAAGTCAGTGCCAGCCAGTGTGCCCATGGCTCTCCATGCAGAAAGTGCCCTGGCAGGGTGGCTAGGTTGAGGTGGGGCACAAACTGGGAGGTCTTGGGACACTCCACACAAGTGGCACCCTGGCAGGGCAGCTGTTACTGAAGTGGGTGCCAGCCAGGGTGTCCTAGGGTCTCCACACAGAGGGTGCCCTGGCAGGACTGCTGAAGCTGAGGTGGGTGTAGGTCAGGGTGTCCCAGGGTGCTCACTGCAGTGCAGAGGGTGCTCTGACAAGTTGGCTGGAGCCAAAGCAGTTATGAGCCAGGAGGTCCCAGAGCACACTGTGCTACAGGTGCCTTAGCAAGCCATCTGAGGTCAATGTAGTGTGGGCCTGCAGTATTTCAGAATGCTTTGCACCCATGTGACTTTGATGCAATGGCTAGAAGTGTAGTGGGTGCCTACCAGGAGTGTCCTGGTGTGTGCCTTACTGGGGCCACCTCGGTGGGATGACTAGGGCTCACGTGGGCTAGGGGCCCAGGGCTCACTGGGGTTACATACTGGCTTGTGTATCCAGACCCCGCTCCTATCCACACTACCAAGGTGAAGGGGGGACATAAACCATGACATGGAACAGCCTGTCCAATCCAGAGAGATTTCTAGGAATTCCCCCATCATTTGGCAGAATTGTAGGGCTAGATGTTTTATATTCTAGTGGCCCTTTTAAACTATGGCTTTTTTCTGTGCCCCAGGGCAGATGAATCTCTTCTTGGACCCACAGTTTACAGCATCATTACTGTGTCTCCCTCTTTCTTGCTGCTCTCTGTGTGATTTGTCTACCTTTTGTTGTGCGGAAGCTGTTCAGTCAGCCCTCAGTTCTGCAAGAGGAATTATTTTATTAGTATGTATAAATATGGTCCATGGAGAAGATGAGTTCAGAGTCTTCTTATATCACCACCTTGGAATGGAATCTCAATTTTCCTTATCAGCTGGTCTACAATGACCTTACCTGGGGTACCTCATATCTGCTCCACATATTTTCATCCTCCATTAGACTAGCCTGGGTGTGTTCTTATGTGATGACAAAAGGTAAGAGGTGGAGTGGAATCTTGCAAAAGGCTTTTGCAAGTTCCTGCATTGTGGCATTCCACTGACTAAACCAACTCATGTGATAGAGCACAATGTTGGAGAGCAAGGGCAGTACAAGGTAGATGCAGGGAAGGACAAAGTATTTGGACAATAAATGAAATCATTCTACTTATCCTAAGACATGGAAACTCTTCTATACATGCAAAAATTTTTCAAACAATAACTAGTACATATTTGTAGTCTTGAGATTGGGGCAGTTGAATAAAATCCATTTGTAAATGTTCAAAAAGGTCTTGAGGAGAGTGTGAACTGTATCTTATCTATGTTATGCTGTTTATGAATAAGACATGATTCTACTACTTTGCCAATTTTGAAAAATTTTCTAAACCTCTGTTGAATGAAAGGATAAACTACTTTATTCTTCCCATATGGGAATAGTTTTGGAGTAATTTGACCAGTACCCATTGGATGGATCATGTCACTTCAAGACAGTCACCCTCAAATTTCCAGAATCTATGTCTAGGAATAAAGCATTCTTTGCCAATATTGCTTTTCAGTAAGTTGAGCTGATGACTATGAATTAATTATAACTCATCTAAATTGGTTCACTTTTCTTTTGTCGATTTGGTGGTGATAAACATAAATTTAGCAACACTTAATATTAGCTAGGGTGTTAAAAAGCCACAAACTTCATTAGCTTGTAAGTCAAAGCAAAGACATTACTCTTGGTTTCTAGGGTGGTCTCTAGACTATTGATTTTTTTTTCCATTATTACAGTGTTATCTCCATAGGATATTGATGACATTCTAATAAGTCATGATCTTTTTATCATTTTCAATCAACATATGTGAAGAAGAGGTAATAAATCATCAGTTTTCATAAAATCCATAAATCATGAACCACCCCAAAAGCATATCTACTATCCATATGAATATTTATGGGATATGGCTCAGGGGTAAAGCATTTGACTGCATATGAATATTTGGCCCCCTCTTTTGCCAGAATGCAGGCTCATGTCTGAGCTATTAGGTCAGCTACCTCGGCAGACTGAGAATTCAGCAATGGAACGGCTTCAGTGCTTGCGTGTTCAATGATAACAACACAAATCCTGCACAGAGGATGCCTTTGTCATTTTTAAGATAAAAGCCATCTGCAAACTAATCTAACTCAAGTCTGACTAAAGAGTGCAAGATTCAGATCTTGGCATAATTAACTCCCGACAGAATGCTAAGCAATCATGTGGTTCCCCTTCACTCTTAAGAGAGAATACATTTGCAGAATTATATTGTTAACAACAGTGAATAGTAATATGCAGAGCAAACAGTGGAAATTCATAAGTGGTAAATTTGCTAACAGAAATGTCAAGTGTTGCCTAGAAGTAGCAAGGATTGTACATATGTGGGGATGAAGAAGCAAGCACTCTCGTGGGAGTGTCAACAGCCTGGCCACTGTTGCTACCACATTCTAGCAATAAGGGTGTACCTTCATCTCCAAATCAAGGAAAATGCTAAGGTAGACAATAGGCTTCTGGTCTAAGGTGTTCTGTTTAGGTAATATTTGAGTTAATATTGTGTGAACACACCAGAGAGAAGGGTTTGGCACATTCAGGATACCCAAAGCCTTTTTGTTACAAAAAGTCTTTCAACGAGTAGACAGCGTTTTTCGCTTTCACATCCCAAGGAAGAGTTTCAGGAATTGTAAATTTAGTAAACCCATGCAAAGGCTGAGCTATTGAGAAAAAGGAGATCTACATTACCTACAGTCCTAAAAATCTTAATTATCTTTTAGTTTTTGACCTGGGTTCAGTTGGATATTCTTTATTCTGTTTGAGGATGGAAACTATCCATCTATCCTCAAAAATGTAGTTTCTTCCTCAAAAAGTTAAAACCAGAGCTACCCTATGACACAGCAGTTGTGCTACCACATATTTACCCAAAGGATACAAAAATACTGGTTTGAAAGGGCATAGGCACCCCGATGTTTATAGCATCATTATCAACAATAGCCAAATTGTGGAAAGAACCAAAAAATCCACTGGCCGATGAATGGATAAAGAAGATATATACATGTGTACACACACACACACACACACACACACACACACACACACACTGTGATATTACTCAACCATCAAAAAGAATGAAATCTTGATATTTGCAATGACATGAATGACACTAGAGTGTATTCTAAGCAAAAATAATTTAGAGAAAGACAAATACCATGTGATTTCACTCATAGGTGGAATTTAAGAAACAAAAGAGATGAGCAGAGGGAAGGGGAAAAAAGAGAAGCAAACCACCATAAGAGAGACTTAACACAGAGAACAAAACAAGGGTTGATGGAGGGATGGGGGGGGATGGGCTAAATAGTTGACGAGTATTAAGGAGGGTACTTGTGATGAACACTGAGTGTTATATGTCAGTGGTAAATCACTAAATTCTACATCTGCAACCAATTTTACCATATATGTTAACTAACTAGAATTTAAAAACTTGAAATTTTTTTAAAAATGTGCTTCTTGGCAGAGTTGAACTTTCTTTTATATGCTTTTTGTCTCTATTCAGCTAATTAGTTTAAGAGGTATTTGGAGTCTTCAGATAAACTATTTAAATCAGAAAACACAGCAGTAAATTGTCTATGTATTGAGTCAAGAATGGACTCTTGGAAAAAACTCAAATTCTTGAGTTTTTTTTAGACATATAGAGAACTATGAAGGTGATTTTTTTAAATCCCAAGGCTTAGCCATCCAGGCATATTAATTTTTTCATAAAAAATAAAATACTATCGTTAAGTGTGTGTATACTAAAGAAGGTTGCACATAAAGTAACCACTGTGACATATTTGTTGAAGGAATGAAGGGCAAGACGGTATTCTAATGGTTGCATTATATTTCATTAGTGCTGTAATCAACCTCGAATGTTGGGTATTTAGATGTCACCAATATTACTAATGCCACAACAGAGGCATAAAGACACAAAGACATAAAACCTTTTCTGGATAGATTCCTAGGAGTAAAGTTACTTGGTTATGGAGCATTGAGTATTTTTAGGGTTCTCAAAATATATTGCCAAATCCAAGGGATTGTGTTAACAATGAATCAAATGTTTTATTTTCATGCCATCTTTGCCAGCATTGGATTTTGTCATTAAAAAGGAAAAGGCTAATTTCATGGGTGAAAATGGGATTTTATTGTTGTTTTAGACTTCTTTATTGGTGAGGCTGAATATTTATCTAGGTAGGTTGTTACACAGTTAGATTTTCTCTTCTATGATTTTATTTATGTCCTAGATCCACTTGTCTATAGGTTGACAGAATACTATTTAAATTGTTATTATAAGTTACTAGTTTATACTAGTATAACTAATGTATAGATAATACTAGGCATAGTCCCCTTTCACTCAATTTTTTATCTGAAAAATATTCTCCCGTATTAATGTTTGTTGTACTGTAACATTTTTTTAAAATAGAAATTTCAAATTTTTGTAAAGTCAAACCTAAATCTGTTGTCTGTTGATCTTCCACTGATTTAACAGTGCTTTTTCTTATCCAAAGAACTGGTTAATATTCGCTTAAATTTTCTTTATATTCCTCAATCAATCTGGATTTTATTTTGGGGTAAAGGAGCTCATGAATTTTTGATGTGTATGAGTCTATTTAGCCCCCCCATTCCAGTATTATGCAGACTTGAAGTGTTTATCTTTTTGACTTACTATTTCCTCCTGACAATTTAACCAATTGATCAGTTTGATATCTTAATTTGTCTTTTCCCCAATACGAAGCCAGTAAACATTGCTCAGGGTACTATAGTCCTCAATTTTTGAGCTTTTTTATAGTCCTTTTGTTGTACAGAGACATGCACATGTGTGTATTTCAGATGGATAAATTTGCTGGAAATATTGTATTAGGATGGTGATAGGAACCATTTTATTATTTTTTTTTTAATTTTTTTAACGTTTATTTATTTTTGGGACAGAGAGAGACAGAGCATGAACGGGGGAGGGGCAGAGAGAGAGGGAAACACAGAATCGGAAACAGGCTCCAGGCTCTGAGCCATCAGCCCAGAGCCCGACGCGGGGCTCGAACTCACGGACCACGAGATCGTGACCTGGCTGAAGTCGGACGCTTAACCGACTGCGCCACCCAGGCGCCCCAGGAACCATTTTAAATAATGTCTATTTGAAAAGTTACACATATATGCACAAATTTGTGTCTATATACATATATGCACATATGCACACGTGTGTATTCATTTTAGAAAATATGAAAACACAGATGACCCCCCAAAAATCTCCATATTGCCACCACTTAACTAAAATTTAATATAATTAATAATTTAATATAATAAAAATATTTATTTTTCTATCATGCATATAATACCATAATCATACAATATCACATCATGTATATCACACATGTCCAGTGTCATGCATATCACACACAATCATACTGTACATTTTTGCATTTATTCATTTAAACAGTGCATACATAGATTATGATATCCAACTCATTATCTAAAAAAACCTATTCAGAAAATAAGAACCATATACTACTGTGAATTTATAATTCAGAACAAATTTACTTAAAGCCAGTTTACTTTCTCTGGTAGCTTTAAACAGTGTGTATTTATAGTAGAGGTTAATCAGAGTAGTCAAGCACAACTTTGTAGGCTATTTGAAAACCATCAGTGGATGAGATGGGACTTGGAATTTGCATACTCTTATATTCCCTAAATCTCCCCTAAAAGCTGCCAAGTGAGGGACAAGTGAATAAAAGGTAATGACCAAGGGCACCTGGGTGCCTCAGTCGGTTAAGCATCCAACTGCTTTTTTTGGCTCAGGTCATGATCTCACAGTTCCTGAGTTTTAGCCCCTTGTGCACTCTTAGTGCAGAGCCTGCTTGGGATTGTCTCTCTCTCTCTCTCTCTCTCTCTCTCTCTCTCTCTCTCTCTCCCTCTCCCTCTCCCTCTCCCTCTCCCTCTCCCTCTCCCTCTCCCTTTTTCTCTGCTCCTACCCCCCCTCTTGTGCTCTCTCTCTCTCTCAAAATAAATAAATAAACTTCAAAAGAAAAAAAAAGGTTATGACCATTTCAGCTTCCTCCTAAGGAATGGTTTATGTTGGTGCCATGTGCATTTATGTAACATGTGTGCCTATTTTTTCTAGGAAGTTGTGCGGTTCCTGGATACCAAACATCAAGACCACTATCAAGTCTATAATCTATGCAGTATGTACATAGTCAGATAGTTTGCTACCATCAACGGAAAGCAGATCACTGCATAAAAGAAGATGATTCTGCTTTTACATGTCATTTAATCATAAGTATTTGGTGGCGGTGGAAAGTGAGTTTGAAAATCTCTGTGTTGCACTGGCTCTATTTGGTAGGAAAAGACCGATCAACGGCATACATGCCCTGGTGAGGGAGGCAGGAGGCTTAAGTGGAGGCAGAGCCATGGGAGGTAGAATCTGCCCTAATGGTATTAGGTTTAGGAAAATACTTCTATTTTTCCTGCCAGCTCGTGTTTTGAAGACAGGCAATTCAACGAATACATTTCTAATTCACTAGGAGTGGGGTACGAGGACAGCAAAGCCCAAATTTAAAAAAAATGCAAGTAGTCAATAGACAAGGGGAAATACGCTCAAAGAGCAAAACCCTGTAGAAAGCAGATATATCCCAGTTTACTACTCTGCCTCTCTTGACTTTTCCTGTATATTAAATAGACATTTCCAGGAGGCAAGCACTCGGGTTGGCCACTTTTGCTTCTGCTCTGTGGTGTCTCTCTACCCTATGATAACATGATGAATAGCCTGATAGAAAATTAAAAGTAAGGTCTGTTAGACCCAAATAAGTTGTGCTTAGGTTACTCAAGGTGGACAAACCACTACTATCTCTGTTTTTCAGACTCTTAATATTCTTACAGCAGCAAGAGCCGGTCAGAAACCTTTTAAAGGTGGATAAGGAATTTATAATACAAAAGTATGACTTATTCATAACTTGATCCTTTACTATGTTATTAGGCATAGAAATATGATCCATGCATCATTTCTTGTAGGTGAAAGAGCCTATGATCCTAAGTACTTCCATTACAGGGTCCGGCGAATCATGATTGATGATCACAATGTCCCCACACTAAGGTAAGTTTTATGCCAAGTTGGCTGTCAAAAGAAAGCTAAATACCCTGGCCTTGATTTGTGGGTGTATTTTAATTCAACTAAAAATTTTGCATTTGAAATCAGTGAGATGTTGGCATTCACCAAAGAAGTAGATGAGTGGATGGCTCAAGATGACGAAAACATCATAGCAATTCACTGTAAGGGAGGCAAAGGTAAAAACTCTCTTTTTTCTAAATTTCTAAAATTTCTCTTTTTCTAAATGTTAATACATTAAAGTACAAGAACAAGATATATACTGCTGTTGATTAGTATTAATAGTTATTAACATATTTAATAATTTTTTAAAAATATTTATTATTTATTTTTTGAGAGAGAAAGACAGAGTGTGAGTGGGGGAGAGGCAGAGAGAGAGGGAGAGGGAGACACAGAATCCGAAGCAGGCTCCAAGCTCTGAGCTGTCAGCACAGAGGCCAATGCGGGGGCTCAAACTCATGAACTGTGGGATCATGACCTGAGCTGAAGTCAGATGCTTAATTGACTGAGCCACCCAGGCACCCCAGTTATTTTTTTTAACTTTATTTTTTTGATGTTTATTTATTTTTGAAGGAGAGAGAGAGACAGAGCATGAAGGGGGAGGGGCAGAGAGAGAGGGAGACACAGAATCCGAAGCAGGCTCCAGGCTCTGAGCCGTCAGCCCAGAGCCCGATGCAGGACTCGAATCCATGAACCGTGAGATCATGGCCTGAGCCGAAGTCGGAGGATTAACCTACTGAGCCACCCAGGTGCCCCATAGGCATCCCAGTTATTAACATTTGTTGATGTTAGCTTCAAGACTGAAGGAAGCAAAGGAAAGAGGAAAGAGGGAGGATGGACAGTAAAGACTAAGGAAGGGAAGAAAATAGGAATAACAGAAGTAAGGAAGATTGAGCATATTTTTTTCTTGTTTCTGACTGCTTGCGTTTCTTCATTTTTGATTTGCCAAAATATCTATGAAAATAAAAACATGTTTAATTTTAGAAACTCAGAACACTTTTATTGAAGATTGTTCTTAAATTTTGTGAAAACCTTTTAAAGTTAAGGAGCCAACAGTGATGCGATTTCAGAAACCAAAAATCAGTGGAATTTTTATAGCATAGAGATACAAAGAAGTTGATTTTGGTGAGGTAAAATGGAAAAAAAGTGTTTGTAAATTCAATCAATTTAAGTCGAGTTAGATTTTTCTCTCAT
This sequence comes from Felis catus, assembly GCF_018350175.1. NCBI lineage: Eukaryota > Metazoa > Chordata > Mammalia > Carnivora > Felidae > Felis > Felis catus. The sequence continues at coordinate 19,110,070 of NC_058368.1, read as the reverse complement.
TCAGCTTTAGGCTTTAATAATCATCTAAGCACATTTTATAATTTTTGACAAAGAAGTACATTTTTGGTGGGCTACAAAACAGTTTTTTATTGTATTCCAGGAAAACACAATACTTTAAAACTGCCTTAAAAAGTAAAAAATAATAAAATAAAATAAAATAAAATAAAATAAAATAAAATAAAATAAAACTGCCTTATAGAATTGAGTGGAATCAAGTTTTAGTCTTACCTGAAAACTTATTTCAAGCCCATTAATTAGTAGGTAGATTCTGTCTTTCGTTCCATAGGTTGAAATATTCTGGATATGGAATTTATAATACCACAGAGAAATGAAGACCATAGGTGGAACCATACGGAATTGCCAGTTTTTGACCATCTCTTATTTACAAAAATGGTCATTTCGCGTAGCTCAACCTAAAATATTATCTCTCATGCATGCAACTGACTTCTGTTTTCTTTTAATTAAAGCTAATTCCCTGCTTGAAGGATAAACATTCATTTCAAATTTCATTTTTAAATTTTTTCTGAGAGGGGACTTAAAACTGTTCTGTGTTCACATGTCTTTCATTGACTTTCCTTTAGGATTGCTTGGGGGCTGGCATTCAGGTGGAAGGCACCAGAGTAGCCTCTTTTTTTCAAATTTTCATTCATATTGATTTTGCTCTCTTCTTGGTGGTTGGTGCCTATACATTACCAGTAGTATCATGATAGTCAGAATATTTTACTATTGATTTATGAGACTACTTTAAAGTGGATGCTAATTTTTTAGTATAGTTGACACACAATGTTAAAATAAAAACACTAGTTTGAAAAGACCTATGCACCCCTATATACATTGCAGCATTATGTACAATAGCCAAGATCTAGAAGCAAGCCAAATGTCCATCAATGGATATTCATCTATTGATGAATGGACAAAGGAGATGTGGCGGGGGGGGGGGGTGTATGTGTGTGTATACATACACATGCAATGGAATATTACTCAGCCGTAAAAAATGGATGCTGTTTTTTATTAGTAGTTTATATTATAAATATCTCCTCCCACTGTGTCTTTTAACTTGATTATGATTTATTTTGTCACAGAAGCCATTCTACACTATGTTAATTAGCTTGGATTTAAAATACAATTAAAAAAATAAATATTTATAATTTTGCATGTAGTGAAATTTATCAGTGTGTGTGTTTGTGTGTGTGTGTGTATGTGGTTATGTTTTGTGTGGGGTGTGTGTGTGTGTGTGTGTGGTTTGTGCTTTTTGTCATGTTTAAGAAATCCAGGCTGTACACTGAGTTAGTGAAGGTATTCTATTACTTATAAAATATTAAAGTTTTATTTTTTACACTTAGGCCTCTAATCTAATTGAGATTTGGGGAGGGAGGTGTTTTTGTTCATATGGACAGACAGTTGTCCTAACCCCATATATAGCAGGCTCATTTATTCCCTCATTGACTTATATCCCCTTCTTAGTCATGTACCAAGTTTTGATAGAAGTTTGGGACTGTTTCTGAGTTTTTTATACCACACAACTGTAATTTTTTATTTAAAAAAAGTTTTTATTAAAGTATAGTTGATACAATATGTTACAGTAGTTTCAGGTGTACAACATACTAATTCGACAAGTCCATACATGATGCTATACTCCCAACAAGTGTAGCTACTGGTCCATCGCTATGCAATGCTTTCATGATACCTTTGACATTGCTTTACGATGCAATTGACTGTATTCCCTGTGCTGTAGCTTTCATCCCCTTGACTTACTCATTCCATAACTGGAAGTCTGTAACTCCCACTCCCCTTCATCCATTTTACCCAAAGCCTCACTCCCTTCCCTTTGGCAATGACCACTTTGTTTTTTGTATTTATAGGTCTGTTTCTGCTTTTTGTTTTTTACAGTCCACATTTAACTGAAATAATAGGTGTTTGTCTTCCCCTGATTTATCCCACTCAGCAGAACACCCTCTAGGTCCCTCCATGTTGTCACAAATGGTATGACCTCATCCTTTTTATGGCCAAGTACTATTCCATTGTGTATATATACCACCTCTTATTTATCTATTCATCTATTTATGGGCACTTAGATTGCTTCCATACCTTGGCTATTGCAAATAATGCTTCAGTGACCAGGGGTGTGAATACATCTTTTTGAATTAGTGTTTTTGTGTTCTTTGGGTAAATACCAAGTAGCAAAATTACTGGATCATATGCCAGTTCTCTTTTTAAGGAACCTAAGGAATTTTAAGGAATTCTGTTTTGAGGAACCTCCATACTGTTTTCTGTGGTGGCTACACCAATTTACATTCTCACCAACAGTGCACAAAGTTTCCCTTTTCTCCACATCCTCACCAACACTTGTTATTTCTTTTTAATTCTAGCCATTTTGATAAGTGTAAGGTTATATCTAATTATGATTTTGATTTGCATTAACCTGAGGATTAGTGATATAGAACATCTTCCCATGTGTCTGTTGGCCATCTGTATGTCTTTGGAAAAGTGTTTATTCAGATTCTCTGCCTCTTTTTAAATCAAATTATTTGGGGGGGGGGGTGGTTGGTATTGAGTTGTGTAAGTTATTTACATATTTTGGATATTAACACCTTATCAGATGTGACATTTGCAAATATCTTCTCCCATTCAGTGGGTTGGCTTTTCATCTTGTTGATGGTTTCCTTCGTTGTGCAAAAGTTTATTTTGGTGTAGTCCCAAAGGTTTATTTTTGTTTTTGTTTCCCTTGCTTGAGGACACATATCTAGGAAGATGTTGCTATGGCTGATGTCAAAGAGCTTTCTGCCAATGTTTGCTTCAAGCAGTTTCATGGTTTCAGGTCTCACATTTGGATCTTTAATTCATTTTTAGTTTATTTTTGTGTATGGTATAAGAAAATGGTCCAGTTTCATTCTTTCACACATATCTGTCCAGTTTTCCCAAAACCATCTATTGAAAACACTTTTTCCCATTGCACATTCTTGTTTCCTTCATCCTAGATTAATTGGCCCTATATCTGTGAGTTTCTGGGCCCTCTATTCTGTTCTATTGGTCTATGTTTGTCCTTTTGTGCCAGTACCATACTGTTTGATTACTACACCTTTGCAGTATATCTTGAAATCTAGGATTGTGATACATTCTTTTTCAAGATTGCTTAGGCTATTTAGGGGTCTTTTGTGGTTTCATACAAATTTTAGAACTGTTTTTTCCTAGTTGTGTGAAAAATGGTATATATGTTGACAGGGATTACATTTAATCTATGAATTGCTTTTGGGTAATACGGACATTTTAACAATATTTAGTCTTCAATTCATGAGCATGGGCTGCCTTTACATTTGTTTGTGTCGTCTTCAATTTCTTTCATCAGTGTTTTATAGTTTTCTGAGTACAGGTCTTTCCCCTCCTTGATTAAGTTTATTTCAAGGTATATTATTATTTCTAGTACAATTATAAATGGCACTCTCTTCTTAATCTCTCTTTCTGCTACTTCATTAGTAATGTATAGAAATGCAATGAATTTCTGTATGTTGATTTTGTATCCTGCAATCTTACTGAATTTATCAGTTCTAGTAGTTCTTTGGTGAAGTCTTTAGGGTTTTCTATATATAGTATCATGTCACCTGCAAAGAGTTTTACTTCTTCCTTACCAGTTTGGATGCCTTTTATTTCTTGTCTGCTGTAGCTAGGACTTCCAGTACTATGTTGAATAAGAGTAATGAGTAGACATGCTTGTCTTATTCCTGACCTTAGGGGAAAAGCTCTCAGTTTTTTACCATTGTGTATGTTAGCTATGTGTTTTTCATATATGGCCTTTAATATGTTGAGGTATGTTCCCTCTAAACCTACTTTGTTGAGGGTTTTTATCATGCGTGGATATTGTACTTGGTCAAATGTTTTTTCTACATCTGTTGAAATGATCATATGGTTTTTATCTTTTCTTTATTGATGTGATGTATCATGTCAGTTGATTTGTGAATATCGATCCACACTTGCATCCCAAGTATAAATTCCACTTGATCATAGTGAATGATTTTTTTGATGTATTGGATTCAGTTTGCTAACATGTTGTTGAGGATTTTTGCATCTATGTTCATCAGAGATATTAGCCCATAGTTATCTTTTTTTTTTTTTTTTGTAGCACCTTTGTCTGGTTTTGGTATCAGGGTAATATTGGCCTCATAGAATAAATAAATTTCCTAATTTCCTTCCTCTTCTTATTTTTGGAATAGTTTGAGAAGAATAGGCATGCTCTTCTTTAAATGTTTAATAGAATTCACCTGTGGTGCCTTCTGGTCCTGGACTTTGTTGGAAGTTTTTGGATACTGATTCAACTTCATTACTGGTAATCAGGTAAACATATTGTGTTTCTTCCTGATTCAGGTTTGGGAAGTTATATATTTCTAAGAATTTATGCATTTCATCTAAGTTGTCCAATTTGTTCACATACAATTTTTCATAATCTCTTATAACCCTTTGTATTTCTCGAGTATTGGTGATTATTTCTCCTCTTTCATTTGTGATTTATTTGAGTTCTCTCTCTCTCTTTTTCTGTCTGTCTGTCTCTCTTTGATGAGTCTGGCTAAAGGTTTATCAATTTTGTTGATGTTTTTCAAATAAACAGGTCCTAGTTTCATTGATCTGTTCTATTGTTTTTTAGTTCCTATTTTGTTTATTTCTGCTCTAATATTTATTATTTCCTTCCTTCTACTTGTTTGGGGTTTTGGTTGCTCTTCTTTTTCTAGGTCCTTTAGGTGGAAGTTTAGGTTATTCATTTGAGATTTTTCTTGCTTCTTCAGGTAGACCTCTATTGCTATACACTTCCCTCTTAGGACAGCTTTTGCTGCAACCCAAAGATTTTGGACCATTGCGTTTTTATTTTCATTTGTCTCCATGCATTTCTTGATTTCCTCTTTGATTTTTGGTTGACCCATTTATGGTTTAATAGTATGTTATTTAACCTCCATGTATTTGTGCTCTTTACAGATTCCTTCTTGTGGTTGATTCTAGTTTCATAGTGTGTTGGTCAGAAAAGATGGATGCTACAACATCAGTCTTTTTGAATTTATTGAGATTGTTTTGTGGCCTAATATATGATCTATCCTGGAAAATGTTCCATGTGCACCTGAAAAGAATGCGTATTCCACTGTTTGAGGGTGGAACATTCTGAATATATGGTAGGTTCAATGTGTCCAAAGCCATCCATCCCTTCCTGATCTTCTGTTTGGATCATATGTCCATCAGTGTAAGTGGCATGGTAAAGTCCCCTACTGTTATTGTATTACTATAGATTACTTTCTTTGTTTGTTATTAACTGCTTTATGTATTTGGGTGCTTCCATGCTGGGTGTATAAATATTTACAATTATTATATCTTCTTGTTGGATTGTTCCCTTTATGATGATATAGTGCCCTTATTTGTCTCTTGTTATAGTGTTTGTTTTTAAAATCTATTTTGTCCAATGTGAGTATTGCTACCCCGGCTTTCTTTTCACTTCCATTTGCCTTCATCCTTTCACTTTCAATCTGCATGTGTTTTTCATTCTTTTTTATTTAATTTTTTAGAAACGTTCTTTTCCATCAACCTTATTTCCACATATTTTTAGTTCTGACATAAATCTCTTATAAGCAGAATACAGATGGGTCTTGCTTTTTATCTATTTTGTCAACCCATGTCTTTTTATTGGAGCATTTAGTCCATTTAAATTCAAAGTAATTATTGACAGGTATGTACTTACTGCCATTTTGTTACTTGTTTGTTGTTGTTGTTTTTGTAGTTCTTCTCTGTTCCTTTCTTCTCTTGCTCTCTTCTCACACAGTTAGTTTGCTTTCTTTAGTGGCATACTTGGATTCCTTTCTCTTTATTTTTTGCATACCTGTTACTGGTTTTTTATTTGTGGCTACCATTAGGTTTATACATAACATTTTATGTATAGAGCCATCTATGTTAAGTTTATGGTCACTTAAGTTTGTCATTCTAATACCACTAAATGTGTGCTCTTCTCCCCCTCCCATGTTTTAGGTACACTGTGCCATACTCTACATTCTTTTATGTTGTGAATCCTTTGAGTGATTTTTATAGACACACTTAATTTCACTGCTTTTGTGCTTCCGACTTTTCTTACTCCTGCTTATGGTCTTTCCTTTCCACTCAGAAAGTCCCCTTCAGCATTTCTTGTAGGGATGGTTTGCTGGTTATAAACTCCTTTATCTTCTACTTGTCTGGGAAACTCTCTCTCCTTCTATTCTGAATGATAGCCTTGCTGGATAGAGTATTCTTGGCTGTGGGTTTTTCTTTTCCAGCACTTTGGTTTTTTTTTTTTTAATTTTTTTTTTCAACGTTTATTTATTTTTGGGACAGAGAGAGACAGAGCATGAACGGGGGAGGGGCAGAGAGAGAGGGAGACACAGAATCGGAAACAGGCTCCAGGCTCTGAGCCATCAGCCCAGAGCCCGACGCAGGGCTCAAACTCACGGACCGCGAGATCGTGACCTGGCTGAGGTCGGACGCTTAACCAACTGCGCCACCCAGGCGCCCCACCAGCACTTTGAATATATCGAGCCACTCCCTTCTGGCCTGCAAAGTTTCTGCTGAAAAATCAGCTGAATAAAAGCAGCAAACTTTTATTTATTTTTTATTTTTTAAAGTTTATTTATTTTGAGAGAGAGAGAGAACACATTGGGGAGGAATAGAGAGAGAAGGAGAGGGAGAGAATCTCAAGCAGGCTCCATGCTGTCAGCAGAAAGCTCGATACGGGGCTCAAACTCATGAACAGTGAGATCATGACCTGAGCTGAGATCAAGAGTCAGATGCTTAACTGACTGAGCTACCCAAGTGCCCCTCTTTTGCTTTCTTTTTTTTTTTTTTTGAATGTTTATTCATTTTTCAGAGACAGAAAGAGACAGAGCATGAGTGGGGGAGGGGCAGAGAGAGAGGGAGAACACAGAATCTGAGGCGGGCTCCAGGCTCTAAGCTGTCAGCCCAGAGCCCAATGTGGGGCTTGAACGCACTGACCAGGAGATCATGATCTGAGCTGAAGTCGGATGCTTAACCAACTGAGCCACTTTAATTACTATGTGTCTTGGTGTGGACCTCCTTGGGTTGATTTTGTTGGGGACTCTCTGTGCCTTCTGGATCTGGATATCTGTGTCCTTTCCAAGATTTGGGAAGTTTCAGCTATTACTTCTTCAAATACATTTTCTGCCCCCTTGTCTCTCTCTCCTCCTTCTAGGATCCCTACAATGTGAGTATTATTATGCTTGATGGTATCATTGATTTCCCTTAATATATTCTCATTTTTTATTAGTCTTTTTTCTTTATCCTGTTCAGCTTGGTTGGTTTCCATTACTCTGTCCTCCAGGTCACTGATCCATTCTTCTGCTTCCTTCAGTGTGCTGCTTATTCCCTGTAGTGTACTTTTGATGTCAGTTATTGAGTTCTTCATCTCTGCCCGGTTCTTTTTTATGTTTTCTGTCTCCTTACTGAGGGTCTCACTGAGGTCCTCCACTCTTTTCTCAAATCTAGTGTCTTTATGACCATTTAATTTTTCTATTATGCATATTCCCTCTGTTTCATCTAGCTCGCTTGCTGTGATTTTGTCCCATTTTTTTCATTTGCAACATATTATTTTGTCTCCTCTTTTTGTCTGTCTAGTCTGTTCCTGTGCTAGGAAAGTCAGTTATGTCCCCTACTTTTGAAAGTAGTGGCCCTATGAAGAAGAGATCCTGTAGTGCCCTGAGTGCAATGTCCCCTATTCACCAGAACCTGGTACCTCAGGGGTATCTCCTATATGTGTCGCGTGTGCCCTACTGTCGTGTCTTGGCCAATTTGCCTTCAGTCCAGTTATCTACAATGGCTCTCTCTTTGCCTATTGTGGGCAGCATTTCCTGTGGTGTTAGTGGGCCAGTCTGGAGCCTTCTTGGGCTTGAGTTCAGTCAGACCAGGCATTTGCCAGAGATGCAGTAGCACCAAACTGCAGGGCACTTTCTCTGTATTGTCCCTGGAGAAGCTTTTATTGGTGGGCGGTACTAAAAGTCAGACCCAATATCTGCCCCCAGCCCACTGCTGGGGGCCACAGTCAAACTGTGTGTGTGTGGTTTTCTTTCCCTCTCCCTGGGCAGGAGTCCCTCTGGAGTGGTGCTGGCCCTGTCAGGGCTGCTTGTACACTGGCACCACGTTGGATGGACATCCAACAAGGGCGTGTTGGATGAGGTGGGCCCACAGAAGAAGCAGGGTGGAGCGTGTGGTGCCAGCAAGGCCCATGCTAGCTCTCTGCTGGAGGGGACCTGCAGCCCCCTGAAACCTCCTTCCGGTGGGTCTGCAGAAGAGCCTGGGGTGAGGTGCACCGTTAGCAAAAGCAGAGTGGAAAGTGTTCCTGCTACACTGATTCCCCAGATGTGTATCTAGGCTGGGGGGCTGGGGAGGGAAGCAGTACCTGTCAAGCTCTTTTGTTCTTGGAAAAGTCTACTGAAGATCCCTCCCCACTCCAGCATAGGCTCTGAGATGAGTAAACAAATCTCCCTCCCACACATCCGTTTTTCAAACTACTGTTTCTACTCTGTATCTCAGCTGAGCTGTTTGTTGTGCTGTCCCTTTAAGGAAGGGGACTCAGTTTCCTACAGCCCTCAAGATTTCCCTGAGCCTATCCAGTTGGCTTTTAAAGTTCTAGCTGTTAAGCCACACTGATTGTAAGAGCTAGTGAAGTTAGGCTCCTCTGGTTTTCAAAGCCAAATGTTAGGGAGATTCGTTTTCCCAGTGCAGGCCTCCCGTGCCTGGGGTGCCTGGTGGGGGATCTGCCCTTCTCCCCTCTCCATGCCACTGGTGTCCTTCCCTCCTACAGACAGTCCTGAGGGTTTTGGCTCCCAATCACTTCTCTGCCCTTCCTACCCTCTTCGATGTGGCCTCTTCTCTACATTTGGCTGTGGAGAGACTGTTCTGCCAGTCTTCAGGTCATTTTCTGGTTTACTTACACTGTTGTGGGTGTTATCTAGGTGTATCTATGGGACAAATTGAGCCTAGGATCTTTCTACTCAGCCATCTTTCTCGGAAGTGTTTGGTTGTTTTTCAATAATAATTTCTACTTCATGGTGGTCTTGAATATTTTTTTAGTAGACACACAATGTTACATTATGGCCTTGTATATCTTTGTTAAATTCATTCCTAGACATACTGCTCCTGCAAATGGAAGCTGGTTTTTCATGTTACATTTGGATCATTTCCACTTTTTACTATTATGGATGATGTTGCCATTATAAATGTATGTTCCTTGTTGCGCATGTACCCCCATTTCTGTTGATTATGTAACTTGGACTGTAAGTTTTGTATTTAGGGTAACGAATCACAGACTTAAATAGCTGATGTCCAAAAACAGTTGTACCAATTTCTACTCCACTGGCAGTGTATGAAGGTTCCATGTTCCATCTCTTTACCCAACAATTAGAATCTTAGTCTTACTATTTTTAGCCACTGACTGGTGTGTAGTTGAATCTCATTATGGGTTTAATTTGCATTTCTTTTATTACTAACCAAATTAAGAAAGTTTTCGCAGGCTTATAGGCACTTGAATATCCTTTGTTATAAAGTAACTCTAATATCCTTGCCCTTTTTTTTCTCCTGACCCACTTTTCTCCTGAATTTCTGTTTTTTTCCAATTGACTTTAGGAGTTCTTTATGTATTCCAGATTTCAACCCTGTTATTTGTTTTATGTATTGCAAGAATCATTTTCCACTCTGTATTTTGACTTTTCTGTATCTTAGGAGTATCCTTCGGTTAACAGACATTCTTTGTTCTAACATAGTCTATATCATTCTTCCTCTTTATAAGGTTAGTGGTTTTGTGTCCTGATTAAGAAATCTTTCCCTCAGTTTAAAAAAAGACATTCTCCTATGATATCTTATAGACAGTTTATTCTATTTGGAATTGATTTTTATGTGTGGTATAAGACAGGGGTCAAGTTTCATCCTTTCCCTATGGCTGTTTTGGCACACTGATTGGAAAGACTTATTTCTTTACTGCTCTGAGGGTCATGGTTCAGTTTCTGTAGTTTCTGTTCTGTTCATTGATTTTCATCTATCCGTGTGCCTGTCACACAACCATCCTACTTATCATAGTTTTCTACTAAGTCCTGATTTCCAGTCAAAGGAGTCCACCCATCTTGTCCTTTCTCACAACTGTTTGGGGTTTTTTAGGCCATCTGTATTTCCACATAAATTTTTAAATCATCTAGTTAAGTTACATACACACCCTGATGTTATTTTGTTTGAAATTATGTTGAATCTGTAGATAAAAAGGAATTGAAATCTTTACAATACCGAATCTTCCAACCCATGAATGGAATTTCTCCTCATTTAATTAGGACTTCTTCAATCTGTCTTCATAATGCTTTTTCATTTTCTGTACAAACACCTTGTATATTTGGGGGAGGGGACCTGGCGGGCTCAGTCAAAAGAGCAAGGAATTCTCGATCTTAGGGTTGTGAGTTTGAGCCTCACGTTGGGTGCAGAGATTACTAAAAACTAAATAAAGTTTTTTTTTTAAAGAAAGCTTGTATATTTTTGGTTAGACTTATTTCTAGATATCTTTGATACTATTATAAATGATATCCCTTAAAAATTTTTATTTTCTAAATGTTTATTGTTGCTCTGGAATGCAATTGATCTTATTAACCTTCAAGTAACAACCTCGCCAAACTTTCTTTTTTTCTTTGAATATAATTTATTGTCAAATTGGCTTACATACAACACCCAGTGCTCATCCCAACAGGTGCCTTCCTCAATGCGCATCACCCATTTTCCCCGCTCCCCCATCCCCCATCAACTCTCAGTTCTCTGTTTTTAAGAGTCTCTTATGGTTTGCCTTTCTCTCTCCCGGTTTGTAACTATTTTTTTTCCCCTTCCCTTCTCCCATGGTCTTCTGTTTAGTTTCTCAAGATCCACATATGAGTGAAAACATATGATGTCCTTCTCTGGCTGACTTATTTCTTTCAGCATAATACCCTCCAGTTCCACCCATGTTGCTGCAAATGGCAGGATTTCATTCTTTCTCATTGCCAGGTAGTATCCCATCGTATATATGAACCACATCTTCTTTATCCATTCATCAGTTGGTGGACAGTTAGGCTCTTTCCTTCACCAAACTTTCTTATTCTAATTTATCCGTAAATGCTTTTGGATTTTATGGTACATGATTATATCGTGTGAAAATAATGAATCGTAATTTTTCCTCTTCAATTTTTTTTTTTTTTTTTTCTAGCACTGGCTAGAATCTTTGATCCTCTGTTGAATTAGAAGTGGTGATAGCACTCATCCTTGTTCTGTTCCTGGCAGAAAAGTTGCCAGGTCTGTCACCAATGAATTTAGGGTGTGTGTGTGTGTGTGTGTGTGTGTGTGTGTGTGTGTGTGTGTGTGTTTTAGATACTCTTTATCAGATTAAGAAATTCCTTTAATTTGCTAAGTTTTTATCATGAGTAGATTTTTATCAGACAGTTTTTCTGAGTCCTGAAGATGATATAAGTTTTACCTTATTCTACTAATCTGATTGATCGCATTGGTTGACCAGCTTTGTATTCCTAGAAGAGACACAATTTTGTTGTACTCTATTATTTTGCATAAATTGGTGGATATTTAATTTTAATTAAAATTTAATCTTAAGAATTTTTGTATCCAGGCCATAAGTATGATTGGCTATGCTTTTCTTTTCTCATAATATTCTTTTCAAATTTTGGCTTCATAAACCAGAATTGGGTTGTGTTTCCTCTTTTTTTTTTTTAATTCCCTGGGTGAGTTTGTATAAATTGACATTTTTTTTCTTTAATGTGGCATTCTCTGGTGAAGCCACATTGGCCTCCGTGTGGGGGTTTGGCCTCATTTTCTTTGTGAGGAAGTTGTAAAATTGTGGTTTAATTTCTTTATTAGATACAGAATTATTTATAATTGTATTTATTCTGCACATTTTGGTAGGGTGTATTTTTCCAAGCACATGTCTATTTTATCTAAATTTTCAAATGTCCTGGCATCAGTTGGTTCAAAATATCAGTGTATTCTAATGTCTACTATAGTGCTCCCTTTTTCATTCCTTATATTACTTTCTTGGTGCCTTCTCTTCTTTTCCTTTGATTAGTCTCATCAGCGATATATTGATTTTATTAGTCCTTTCAAAGTACCAAGTTTTTTTACTTTATTGATTCTCTTGTTTGTCTTCTACTTCATTAATTACAATTGTTTAGTGTTTCCTTTCTTCCATTTTCTTTGGTTTAATTTGTTCTTGTTTTTTAACTTCTTTAGAGGGATGATGAACTCACAGATTTTTGGCTTTTTGTTTTCTATTTAGTATTTCAGGCTATAAATTTTTCTCTAAGAATTTCTTTAGTTTCATCCCACAAACGTTTATATGTAGTATTTTTTATCAGTATTCAAAATATTTTCTAATTTCCATTGTACTTCTTTCTTTGACCCATGTATTACATAGAAGTACACTTTCTTATTTTTAAACACAGACGTATCTATAATTCTCTTTTAGAAACTGATTTCTGGTTGTATTGCATTGTGGTCAGAGAGCATATTACATATTTTTTTTAGTTCTTGGAAATTTGTTTATACTTGCCACAATTTGGTCAATTTTATCAAATGTTTTCTGTGTACTTGAAAGTGTATTATGCTTTGGTATGAACAGTTTTTCTGTATCCAATAGGTCATTTGTTAATTGTTTTATTCAAATCTTCTGTTTATTCTTTATTCAAATCTTACTGACATTTTATTTTGGTTTGATTGAAATTTTACAATATAATACCTTTCTCCCCTGACCCCACCATTAGCTTGGAAGTCATATATTATTTTGATATTCCTTTTTGATATTCCTATAGTAATTATATTAAAGATTTCAACCTATATCCTCCATTTAGCTATTGATTTTTTTATGTTGACCTTGTAGCAATCTACCTGAACTCTCATTAATTTTAGGAGTTAGCTTGTAGATTTACTTTTTTTTTTTCTAATCTGCAAGTAATGAAAGTTTGTTTCTTCTATTTTTATACCTGTATGTTTTGTTTCTTTTTCTTAGTGCACTAAGCCCTGTACTATAATGTTAAGTAGGAGCAGTGAATAATGGACATTTTATTTAGTTCTTGGCTTTAAAGGGAGCGCTATCAACATTTCATCATTAATATGATGTACAGATTTCCTGCTATCCGATAGTAGAACATTTCCATGAACTTTTGTAAGCCAAAAATGGTGTAAAACAAAGAAGCAATTGCCATTAATTTATATGGAAAATTTTTGCAGCATCCCAAGACCTGAAAAAATAACCTGTCTTAGACTTTTCTGGTACCTTAGGGCACATCTTGATAATGGAGGCACAAAATAAATCACGATAAAGCACAGATGCTCACAGACACAGTTCAAAGCTCTGGTGGCTTGATGCCAAGTGTAGTTCCCAGGGAAGGACCTGGGCAATGTCACTCTCACTGCTCAGAGTGTGTGCTGCCTCTGTAAATAGTCCCTGCAAAACAAAAGTGGAACAGTATTCTTGCTTTTTCCCTTTTTTTTTTTTTAATAAAAGTGAAAATCCTTTTTGGATTTTTTTTGGGTAGCAAAATAGGTACTAATGTAGATTTTTCATAAAAGCTATGTGGCATCATGCAAACTTGTGTAAAATGTGGGTTCCCTATACCTGGGAAGGTATTTTGGTAGATTCCCTTCATCAAGCTAAAGAAGTTTCCTAGTTTTTCTTAGCTCTTAAAATTATGAATATATGCTGAATTTTAGTAAATGGTCTTCTCTATGTTCATTGAGATGATTGCAAGGTATGTCTCCCTTAATCTGTAAGTATGATAAATTACATTAATATAGGTGTCTGATGTAAGAGGATTCTCGGGGTGTCTGGGTGGCTCAGTCAGTTGAGCGTCAGGTCATGATCTGTCTCAGATTCTGTGTCTCCCTCCCGCACTCTCTGCCCTTCTCCCACTCACTCTTGCTCTCTCTCTCTCAAAAATAAATAAACCCTACAAAATTTTTAAGAAGTGAGGATTCTTGCATTTCTGAGATAAATGGCACTTGGTATTGTTATATATTTTTTTCTATTGCTGGATTCACTTGACAAATACTTTAAGTTTTAACGTCTATATTCCTCAGTGACATTGGTATAAAATTATCTTCTATGGTATTTTTGTAGTATTGGCATTTGTTATACTGGTGTTAGTAAATAAGCTAAAATTTTTTCTCTTCTCTACTATGATCTAAAAGATTTTATAAAAGACAGGAATTATTTCTTCCTTATAGATTTGGTAGCAATCTCATCTTGTCCTCTTGGAGGGAGGTAGTAAGAAAAACTATAAATATTTTCAACACAGTGTTATTGTTTTATTCAGATTTTCCCTTTTTGAGTCAGTTTAAAAAAATTTTTTTAATGTTTATTTATTTTTGAGACAGAGAGAGATAAAGCATGAATGGGGGAGGGTCAGAGAGAGAGACACACACACAGAATCCGAAGCAGGCTCCAGGCTCTGAGCCATCAGCAAAGAGCCCGATGCAGGGCTCAAACTCACAGACCATGAGATCATGACCTGAGCCAAAGTCAGACGCTTAACCAACTGAGCCACCCAGGCGCCCCATGAGTCAGTTTTTTAAACTGATACTGTCTTGAAAATGATTGACTTAAAGTTATTCTTACAATGTTTTTCAATTTCTACTGTACAGTACTTTGCCCTTTTATTTCTAATATTTATGCCTCCTCTCCTTTTCTAAAAATCAGTTTTATAAGAGACTTGTGTATTCATTTTTTGAGGAAAAAAACTATTTTGTTTTCTGTTTCATTAAGTTATTCTTTAATGCTTATTTCACTTTTTGACTTTAGTAGATTCATTTTCTTTTACTACTCTCTTGAATTGAAAACTTAGCTAATTAAATTTTAATTTTTTAGCAGTATGACTTATTTAAAGTTTATGGGTTTTTTTTGTTAATACTGCTTTAGCTGACTTTCAGTTGTTTTATAGTGACTACTTTTGTTGTTTTTTAGTTTTTTAAAATTCATGATTCTACTAATTCTCCTAAAAATCATTCTCCTGAAAATCATCTGATTTTTAAACACAGAGATTATCTAGAAGTGATTTTTAAACATCTGGATTATTTAAAAATTACTTATTTTAAATTCCCTAGTGTTGGAGCACCTGGGTGGCTCAGTTAGTTGAATGTCTGACTCATGATTTCAGCCTGGGTCATGATTCCAGGGCGGTGGGATTGAGCCCAATGTTGTATTGAAATTTTCAACTGGATTCTGAGGGAACCGGGAAAAGGAACTGACTGGCAACAAATAGAAATGTCTTGGCTGCATTGAGGGTCCAGCTTGAGTGTTAAACTGTTCCTTTATATTACCAGTGTGAAAAGTTGTATGATTTTTCTCCAGCGGTTCTCTGTACTCTGGTGTCTCTACATTTCTGGTGTAGGAACAGGGGAAGTAGGTGCCCGAACCAAGCCAGGGTTAGACTTTTACAGAGTGTGGGTACAGAACCCAGAAACAAGAAAGGCAGTGATTTTTCAGTGTTGACAAACCCAATAGTGAAATTGTCTACCATGCATCTAGGTGGATGAGGGAGTGGTCATGGGACTGGATGTCATGATAAATTGAAAGACCAGATAGTCATTCATTTATGCATTTAACACCAGATACTATGAAGTGCAGGGTATGTGGAAGTGTATGAAGCATACACGTACACTGCTCCCATGGAGACCACAGTCTATTGTTTACAAAGAAAATAGTATTAAATGGCGATTTGTGTAATAGAAACAAATAAGAGGATAAGAAGAATATGAAGTGGGGAAGAGGTTGCTAATTTGACATATAAATAGATGATCAAGAAGTCTCACCAATAAAATGGCATTTGAGCAGATGCCATACAAGGAGTACCCTGAGAATACAAGAAAGTATGAAGTGTATCATGGGACTATCAAAGAAATAAATGAAATCTACCAGAACTTAGAAAAGTCATATTTGGCCTGAGTAACCATGGCTTTTCTTCATCTATGTGTATACAACCAATCCTTTTAAGTATATCTGCCTTAGTATTTTTGCCTGAATTAACACCAAAGCTAATGGCTTACGGTTTGGGAAATGTACCACCTCCTGATTTTCAAAGTAGGAAATGAAGTCAGCTCTAAGTGACAGCACTTCTCATGTTCTTCACCGTGAAGAATATCCAGTGATGGTGAGCAATCTCTTGTGTAAATTTATTCATTCAGGAATTTTAAGTTTTCTAGAATGTAAGCGCACGGGAATTTAACTGAGAATTTTCACAGATTCCTTAGCTGTCTTTTACAGACATCTTTCACCAATGTTTAGTCTTTTCAATTAGATTTTTTTTCCTGTTTGAAAGACTGAGGGGGGAAAAAAAAAGGTTGAAAAGTTCCAATTATCAAAACATAATGATTCTCTTGTTGGGATGAACACTGGGTGTTATATATGGGGGATAAATCACTGGATTCTACTCCTGAAAAGATTGCACTATATGCTAACTAACTGCCATGTAAATTAAAAATAAATAAGTAAGGGTGCCTGGGTGGCTCAATTGGTTAAGCGTCTGACTTGGGCTCAGGTCAGTATCTCGCGATTCATGAGCCTGAGCCTGAGTCAGGCTCTGTGCTGACAGCTCAGAGCCTGGAGCCTGCTTCAGATTCTGTGTCTCTCTCTCTCTCTCTGCCTCTCCCCCACTTGTATGCTCTCTCTCTCTCTCTCTCTCTCTCTCTCTCAAAAATAAACAAACACTATATAAATATATAATGATTAAAAGCACAGGCTTTGAAATAAAATATCTGGGTTCACATCTCAACTATGCCATTAAATAATTGTGTGGCATTGCATGAATTACTTAAAATCTCCCTGCCTTTGTTTTCTAATATTTCTAAAATGTGATGCTGAAATACAGACCTCCTAGTCCTATTGTGGAGATTAAATGAAATGTGGAAATTACCAGACAGGAGGTGGCAACAGCTCAATAATATTGGCCATTATTATTATCCCTCAGACCTACACTTGTCAACTTTTAACAGCAGACTTTTCTTTCTGTAGTCTTTTTCTAGTAAATATGCAATCAGCATGTTTTTATTTATAGAGGTGAATGTCTAAGCTTCTCTAGCTCTTTCAAAGTGGGTTAATGGATGCTACAAGGTACATCTTTCTTTGAGATATTAATTATATCAAGTGAGGCACCGTATCAAACTGGCAAAAGGCTATTTTGACTTGAATATCTTGAAGAAGACATTCTTTTAGTTACATTTTTTTTTCTTTTATTGAAGTATAGTTGACACACAATGTTACATTAGCTTCAGGTACACAACATACTGATTTTGGCAAGTGTATACATTATGCTTTGTTTATCACAAGTGGAGGCAGCTACCATCTGTCAAAATACAATGCTATTACAATACTGTTGGCTATATTCCCTATGCTGTACCCTTTATCCTGTGACTTGTTCATTTCATAAGTGGCAACCTGTACCTCCTACAGGATACCTTTGCTATCCCTTTACCCCCTCTTTTCTGGGAACCATCATTTTGTTCTCTGTATTTGAGTCTGTTTCTGCTTTACATTCATCCATTTATGTTTTGTTTTTTAGATTCCACGCATAAGTGAAATTATGTGGAATTTGTCTTTCTCTGCATGACTTATTTCACTAAGCATGATACACTCTAAGTCCAACCATATTGTTGCAAATGGCCAGATCTTCCTTTTATGACCAGATAATATTCCATTGTATGTTTTTTTTGTTTTTTTGTGTTTTTTTTTTAATTTTTTTTTCAACGTTTATTTATTTTTTGGGACAGAGAGAGACAGAGCATGAACGGGGGAGGGGCAGAGAGAGAGGGAGACACAGAATCGGAAACAGGCTCCAGGCTCCGAGCCATCAGCCCAGAGCCTGACACGGGGCTCGAACTCACGGACCGCGAGATCGTGACCTGGCTGAAGTCGGACACTTAACCGACTGCGCCACCCAGGCGCCCCTCCATTGTATGTTTATACCACCTCTGAATCCATTTATTATGGGTGGATACTTGAGCTGCTTCCATATCTTGGCTATCGTAAATAATGCTGCAATATACATAGGGGTGCATCAATGTTTATAGCAGTGCTATCAACAATAACCAAATTATGGAAAGAGCCCAAATATCCATAGACTGATAAATGGATTAAGAAGATGTGGCATATATATATAATAGAATATTACTCAGTGATCAAAAAGAATGAAATCTTGCTATTTGCAGTAACATGGTTGGAACTAGACTGTATTATGCTAAGTGAAATAAGTCAGGGAAAGACAAATCTCCTATGATTTCACTCATATGTGGAATTTGATCAACAAAACAGATAAACATAGGGGAAGGGAAGGAAAAAATAAGATAAAAACAGAGAAGGAGGCAAACCATAAGAGACTCTCAAGTACAGAGAACAAACTGAGGGTTGCTGCAGGGGGGAAATGGGTGGAAGGATGGGCTAAATGGGTGATGGGCATTAAGGAGGGCACTTGTTGGAATTAGCCCTGGGTGTTACATGCAAGTGATGAATCACTGGGTTCTACTCCTGAAACCAATACTGCATGGTATGTTAACTGACTTGAATTTAAATAAATAAGTGAAAAATAAATAAATATAGGGGTGCAGATATATTTTCAAATTAGTGTTTTTGTGTTCTTTGAGGAAATACCCAGAAGTAGAATTATTGGGTCATATGGTAATTCTATTTTTAATTTTTTGAGGAATCTCCATTCTGTTTTTCACAGTGGCTGCACCAACTTACATTCTCACCAACAGTGCCTAAGGATTCCTTTTTTTCCACATTCTTACCAACACTTTTTATTTTTTCTCTTTTTGATTCTAGCCACCCTGACAGGTATAAGGTGATATGTCACTGTGATTTTGATTTGCATTTCCCTGATGATGAATGATGTTGAACATCTTTTCATGTGTCTATTGGCCATCTGTAGGTCTTTTTGGAAAAATATCTATTCAGGTTCTCTACCCATTGTTTAATCAGATTGTGGTTGTTGTTGTTGTTGTTGTTGAGTTGTATAGGTTCTTTATATATTTTGGGTATTAACCCCTTATCAGATATATCATTTGCAAATATCTTCTCCCATTCAGTAGGTTGGCTTTTCAATTTGTTGATGATTTCCTTCACTATGGAAATTCTCTTCATTTTGGTTTAACTCCAATAATTGTGTTTGTTTTTTGGTTTTAGGGTTGCTTTTTTGACTTCTAAGACTTTATTTAAATTCAAGTTAGTTAACATATAATGTAGTATTGGTTTCAGGAGTAGTATTTAGTGATTGCTTTTGTTTCCCTTGCCTAGGAGACATATGTAGAAAAATGTTGCTAAGGCCAATGTCAGAGGGTTTACTGCCTACATTTTCTTCCAGGAGTTTTATGGTTTCAGGCCTCACATTTCGGTCTTTAATCCATTTTGAGTTTAGTTTTGTGTATGGTGTAAGAAAGTGGTCCAGTTTCATTCTTTTGCAGGTAGCTGTGCAGTTTTCCCAACAGCATTTGTTGAAGAGACTAGACTCTCTTTTCCCCATCATATATTTTTGCCTCATTTGTCATTAATTAACTGACCCGGTGAGCATGGGTTTATTTCTGGGTTCTTTTTTTCTGTTCTATTGGTTTATGTGTCTATTTTCGTGCCAGTACCACACTGTCTTAATTAGTACAGCTTTATAGTATATCCTGAAATCTGGAATTGTGATACCTCCAGCTTTCTTCTTTCTCAAGATTGCTTTAGCTATTCAAGGTCTTCTGTGGTTCCATACAAATTTTAGGATTATTTGTTCCAGTTCTGTGAAAAACGTTGTTGGTATTTTGATAGGGATTGCATTAAATCTGTAGACTGCTTTGGGTACTACGGGCATTTTAACAATATTAATTCTTCCAATCTATGAGTATAGAATATCTTTCCATTTGTTTGTGGTGTCTTCAATTTCTTTCATCAACATTTTATAGTTTTCAGAGTGCAGATCTTTCGCCTCCTTAAGGGTTAAGTCTATTCCCAGGGCTTTTTAAATGATTTTTGATGCAATTGTAAATAAAGTTGTTTTCTTAATTACTCTTTTTGCTACTTTGTTACTAGGGTATATAAGAACAACCAATTTCTGTGTATTAATTGTGTATCCTGCAACCTTAGGGAATTCATTTATCGGTTCTAATAGTTTTTGATGGGATCTGTAGGATTTTCTGTATATAGTATCGTGTCATTTGCAAATAATGACAGTTTTACTTCTTCCTTACCAATTTGGATGCCTTTTATTTCTGTTCTGCCTGATTGCTGTACCTAGGGCTTCCAGTACTGTGTTGAATAAAAGTGGCAAAAGTGGACATCCTTGTCTTGTTCCTGATAGAGGAAAAACTCTCAGTTTTTTACCATTGAGCAGAAGGTTAGCTGTGGGTTGTTCATATGTGGCCTTTATTATGTTTGTGCATGTTTCCTCTCAACCCACTTTGTTGAGAGTTTTTATTATGAATGAATATTAAATTTTGTCAAATGCTTTTTCTCCATCTATTGAGATGATCTTGATTTTTATTCTTCGTTTTGTTGATGTGGTGTATCATGTTGACTAATTTGCAGATATTGAACCATCTTCGCATCCCCAGAATAAATCCCACTTGATTGTGGTGAATGATCCTTTTAATGTGTTGTTGAATATAGTTTGCTAATATTTTGTTGAGGGTCTCTGCAACTATATTCATCAGGAATATTGGCCTGTAGTTTTGTTTTCTTTTCCTTTTCTTCTTTTTTTTTGTTTGGTTTTGGTATCAGGGTAATGCCAACCTTGTAGTATATATTTGGAAAGTTTCCTTCCTCTGCTATTTTTTGGAATAGGTTGAGGAAAATAGATATTAATGCTTCTGTAAATGATTAGTGGAATTTACCTGTGAATCCCTCTGGTTCTAGACTTTAGTTTGTTGGTAGTTTTTTTTTTATTACCAATTCAATTTAGTTACTTATAATTGGTCTGTTTAGATTTTCTTTTTCTTCCTCATTCAGTTTTAGAAGATGGTATGATTCTATGAATTTTTTTCACCTCTTCTAGATTATTTGTTGACATATAATTTTTTTGTAATACTCTTACAATCCTTTTTATCTCTGTGGTATCAGTTCTTAACTACTCTTTTGTTTCTGACTTTATTCATTTGGGTCCTATCTCTTTCTTTCTTGAAAAGTCTAGCTAAAGTTTTGTCAATTTTTTTTTATCTTTTTAGGGAACCAGCTCTCCATTTCATTGATCTTTTCTATTTCTTTTTTAGTGTCTATTTTGTTTATTTTTGCTCAAATCTTTATTATGTCCTTCCTTCTACTAGCTTTGGGCTTGTTCTTTTTCTAACCCTTTTAGGCACAAGGTTGGGTTGTTTGTTTTAGATTTTCCTTATTGTTCTTTTTCTAACTCTTTTAGGCACAAGGTTGGGTTGTTTGTTTTAGACTTTCCTTATTTCTGGAGGTTTGTTTGTATTGCTATAGGACTTGTCTCTTAGAACTGCTTTTGCTACATCCCAAAGACTTGGGACTGTTGTGTTTTCATTGTTATTTGTTTCCATGCATTTTATTTCTCCTCTGATTTCTTCATTGACCCATTGGATGTTTAGTACCATGTTATTTTGCCTCCATATGTTTGTGTTTTTCCACTTTATTTCTTGTGACTGGCTTCTAGTTTCATACTGATGTAGTCCAAAAGATGCATGATGTAATTTCAGTCTTCTTAAATTTAGTAAGGGTGTGTGTACGTGTGTGTGTGTGTGTGTGTGTGTGTGTGTGTGTGTGTGTGTGTGGTCTAATATGGTATCTTTTCTGGAGGGTTTTTCATGTGTATTTGAAAAGAATGTGTATTCTGTTGATCTTGGACGGAATGGTTTATATATCTGTTAAGTCCATTTGGTCTAACAATGTCATTCGAAGATACTGTTTTTGTATGCATTTTCTGCTTGGTTAATCACTCCATCAATGTAGGTGTTACAGTCTCCTATTAAAGTATAATTATCAGTTTATCCCTTTATGTCTGTTAATATTTATCTATTTAAGTGCTCCAACGTTGGGTGTGTGGATATTTACAATTGTTATACCCTCTTGTTGGATTGACCCATTTATCATTATGTAATGCCCTTTTTCTGTGTCTTATTACAGTGTTTATTTTAATGTCTGTTTTGTCTGGTATGAGTACTGCTACCCCAGCTTTTTGTTTGTTTCCATTTGCACCGAATATCTTTTTCCATCTTTTGACTGCCAGTCTGTATATGACTTTAGGTCTGAACCGAGTCCCTTGTAGGAAGCATATAGATGTGTCTGGTTTTTCCATTCTGTCACCCTATGACTTATGATTGGAGCATTTAGGTCATTTATATTTACAGTAATTATTGATAGGCATGTACTTATTACTATTTTTAAAATTTTTAAGTTGTTTTTATAGTATTTCTCTGTTCCTTTATTCTTCCCTTTTTCTCTTTCCTGTGATTATAACTTTTTAGTGTTATGCTTAACTTTCTCTTTTAAAAAAATTTTTTTTTAATGTTTACTTTTTTGAGAGAGAGAGAGAGAGACAGAGTACTTGTGGGAGGGAGGGGCAGAGAGAGAGGGAGACACAGAATCCGAAGCAAGCTTCAGGCCCCGAGCTGTCAGCACAGAGCCTGACACAGGACTCGAAGCCATGAGCTATGAGATCATGACCTGAGCCCAGGTCGGACACTTAACTGACTGAGCCACCCAGGTGCCCCTAGCTTTCTTTCTGTTTATTTTTTGTGTATCTATAGGTTTGGGGTTGTAGTTACCACGAGGTTCACGTATAACATCCCAAGGGTGTAACAGTCTGTATTGAGCTGATGGCCACTTAAGTTCAAACACATTCTGAAATAACTTTTTTACTCCTCCATGTTTTATGTATATGTTATCATATTTACAACTTTTTATTCATAATATTCTTAATTCTAATTATTGCCTTTTTCTCTTCCAGTTAAGTCCCTTTAATATTTCTTATAAGGCCAGTTTAGTGGTGATGAACTCCTTTAACTTTGGCTTACCTGAGAAACCCTCTATTTCTCATTCAGTTCTGAATGATAACCTTGCTGGGTAGAATATTCTTCGTTGTAGGTTTTTTTCCCTCTCAGCTCTTTGAAAATATCATGTCATTCCCTTCTGGGCTGCAAAATTTCTGCCAAAAAATCAGCTGATAGTCTTATGGGGTTTCCCTTGTACATAATTTTTTGCTTCTTACTTGCTACTTTTAAAATTATCTTTTTTAAGTTTATTTTTGAGAGAGAGAGAGAGAGAGAGCGAGAGAGAGAGAGAGAGAGAGCGCACATGAGCAGGGGAGGGGCAGAGAGAAAGGGACAGAGAATCCAAAGTGGGCTCCACGCTGACAGCAGAGACCCTGACTCAGGGTTCAAACTCACGAACCAGAAGATCATGACCTGAGCCAAAGTCAGGAGCTCAGCCAACTGAAGCCACCCAGGCACCCCTAAAATTCTCTGTATCTTTAACATTCAACATTCAACATTCAAATTAATAATTTTAATTATTATGTGCTGTGATGTGGACCTCCTTGGGTGCATCTTGTTTGGAACTCTCTCTGCTTCCTGGACCTAGATGTCTGGTTCCTTCCTCAGATTAAGGAGGTTTTCAGCTATTATTTCTTCAAATAA
Source organism: Felis catus (assembly GCF_018350175.1). Lineage (NCBI taxonomy): Eukaryota > Metazoa > Chordata > Mammalia > Carnivora > Felidae > Felis > Felis catus. The sequence goes on along the minus strand of NC_058368.1, from coordinate 19,086,430 downwards.
GTTTTCTGCTCCTTTCTTTTCTCTTTCTGGGACCCCAAAATGTGAATGTTTGTTTTCTCGATGTCATCCGGAGGATCCCGTAACCTACTCATTTTTTAAAAATTTTCCTAATTGCGTTCAGCCTGTGTGTTTTCCATTACCATGTCTCCCAGGTCACTGATTTGTTCTTCTGCGTCTGCTAATCTGGTGATTCCCACTAGTGAATTTTTCATTTCAGTTATTGTGTTTTCAACTCTAGTTTGGGCTTTTTTGTTTTCTTTCTCTTTGTTGAAGTTATCAAGGAGTTCTTTGTCTCTTCTCTCCAGTACAATAAGCATCTTTATGATTATGACTTTAAACTCTTTATCAGGCATATTGCTTATATCTGTCTCATTTAGTTCTTTTCCCAAGGCTTTGTCTTACCCTTTTGTTTACAGGATGCTCCTCTGTCTCCTCATTTTACTTGACTTTCTGCATTTGTTCCCATGAATTAGGCAGCACAGCTACTTCTTCTAAATTTTGAAGGGATGGTCTTGTGTATGGTCGTTCCCTGCATAGACTGTGTGTGCCTGGTGACCTTGGCTGACTGGAGCTGTGAAGGGCCTGGGCTGTGGGTCCCAGAACACTCCATGCTGGACTGTCCTGGCAGCATGGCCAGAGCTACAATAGGCCTTGGCCAGGGCGGACCCTGGGCTCCCTGCACACAGGGCATCCCGACAGAACGGCGAGGCTGAAGTGAGTGTGATCCAGGGAGTCTCTGGGCTCTCCACGCACAGGGTCCTTGGCAGAATGGCTGGAGCCATTGGTGCAGCCATAGGTGCGACCGGAGGGATCCTGGGGCTGTCCGTGTAGAAGGTGCCCTTCACTCTAGGTCCTGGAGCTGAGGCACAAGCTGGGGGTCCCAGGACACTCCATGTAGGGGACTGGAGTGGCTGAGTTAAGGTGGCATGCAGGCCAGTGGTACTCTTCCCAGGAGATGCCCTACTTCCCAGGACAGCTGTAGCTGAACTGGATGTGCACGCCAGGGCAGTCCTGGGGCTCTCCGTGCAGAGGGTGTCCTGGGAGGACAGTTGAAACTGAAGTGGGTGCAAGTCGGCATCCAGGGGTGCCCCCATGGAGGGGTGCTCTGGCAGGGTGGCTGGAGCTAAAGCAGGTATGAATTGGGAGGTCCCCGAGTGCGCTGCATTAACAGAGCTTTAACAAGCTGCCTGGAGCTGAAATGGGGCAAGCCTGTGTTCTGCGGTGCTTCGCATCTGTATCACCTTGGTACAACAGCCAGAGTTGTAGTGAGCGCTAACCAGGGGTGTCCCGGCGCATGTAACACTGGGGCTGCCTTGGTGGGACAGCTGGGGCTGGAGTGGATCAGTGGCCTGGGGCTCGTTGAGGTGGCAGGCCATCTAGGGCACCCGTACACTGCTACTATTCCCAGTATCAAGGTGGAGGGGAAGCAGAAACTGTGTCGCTTACCAGCTTCTCTGACCCGGAGAGAGTTCCAGCAGGTCTCCCATTGTTTGGGAGAAGTTGTGGGACTGGATCTTTTGTATACTAGTTTCTCTCTCTCTCTCTCTCTCTCTCTCTCTTTTAATTTTTTTGAGAGAGAGAGAGAGAGAGAGAGAGAGTAGGGCAGAGGGAGAAAGAGTAGGGCAGAGGGAGAGAGAGAGTAGGGTGGAGGGAGAGAGGGAGGGAGAGAGAGAGAGAAAGTGAGTGAGTAGGGCAGAGGGAGAAAGAGTAGGGCAGAGGGGGGGAGAGAGAGAGTGAGAGCGAGAGCGAGAGCGCGCGCACGCGAGAGAGAGAGAGAGAGAGAGAGAGAGAGAGAGAGAGAAGGGCAGGGAGAGAGAGAGAGTAGGGCAGAAGGAGAGAGAGTAGGGTGGAGGGAGAGAGGGAGGGAGAGAGAGAGAGAGTGAGTGAGTAGGGCAGAGGGAGAAAGAGTAGGGCAGAGGGAGAGAGAGAGAGTAGGGTGGAGGGAGAGAGAAAGAGTAGGGTGGAGGGAGAGAGGGAGAGTAGGGTGGAGGGAGAGAGGGAGGGAGAGAGAGAAAGTGAGTGAGTAGGGCAGAGGGAGAAAGAGTAGGGCAGAGGAAGAGAGAGAGTAGGGCAGAGGGAGAGAGAGAGAGTAGGGTGGAGGGAGAGAGAGAGAGTAGGGTGGAGAGAGAGAGAAAGAGTAGGGTGGAGGGAGAGAGGGAAGGAGAGAGAGAAAGTGAGTGAGTAGGGCAGAGGGAGAAAGAGAGAGAGTAGGGCAGAGGAAGAGAGAGAGTAGGGCAGAGGGAGGGAGGGAGAGAGAGACACACAGACAGACAGACAGAATCTCAAGTAGGCTCCATGCTCAGCATAGAGCCCAATACAGGGCTGGATCCTATGACGCTGGGATGCATGATCTGAGCTGAAAACGAGAGTCAGACTGTCAACTGCCACCCAGATGCCCTACTGGTTTCTCTTTTAGACTTTTTCTCTACCCTGGGGCAGATGAATCTGCTCGGTCCCTCAGTACCGTCCCTCCCCACCACAGTTTGCAGTGTTGGGCGTGGGGAGTCCCTTCATTCCCACGTCTCCCTCTCTCTTGCTGTTCTCTGTGTGGTCTCTCTATCTTGTGAGCAGCGGGAGCTGTTCATTCAGCCCTTGGTTCTTCTGCAGGTGGAACTGTGCTTAAATAGGTGCAGATTTGTTGTGTCCAGATACGAGGTGAGTTCAGGATCTTCCTATGACGCCATCTTGGACTGGAACTCTCCTCTTTTATTTATTTTTTTTTTAATTTTTTTTTCAACGTTTATTTATTTTTGGGACAGAGAGAGACAGAGCATGAACGGGGGAGGGGCAGAGAGAGAGGGAGACACAGAATCGGAAACAGGCTCCAGGCTCCGAGCCATCAGCCCAGAGCCTGACGCGGGGCTCGAACTCACGGACCGCGAGATCGTGACCTGGCTGAAGTCGGACGCTTAACCGACTGCGCCACCCAGGCGCACCTGGAACTCTCCTCTTTTAGCTACATGTTAGGTGCTTTAAGCAGCTCTAAGGGACACACGCGCGCGCGCACACACACACACACACGCACGCACACACAGCTGGGGTCAGGAACATTGCCTCAGTCTCTGCTTACAAATTCCAGAATATAGAGTATAAATTGTACATTGTAGGGAGGGTAATGGATGCAGCTGAGAAAGAATAAAGTTTAAGGACTGTTGTAAGAGATCATATAAACTGGTATTAAGATGTCTTTGACCATGTGAAAGTTGCTTCAATGTGTAGAACCTCAGTTTCTCCCTCCTTATGCAGGGTATTTACCTCACAAAATTGTTGTAAAGATTATATGAGATCTGTAAAGTATTACCCAAGTGTTAGTCATCATTATGAAAGCCAGTACTGTATTGCATTTAGAGATGCAAGATGCTTCTGCCGACTTCAGGATAACAAAGGCTCTCTCGCAGACTCCCTCTAACCAACTTGGTGAATATTCTCCATTCCCTTTATAAACACACCTGTGGTGTTCCCTGGCATCTTGAAAACTTGCAACTAGTAAGCTTCAATTTAGCGTGCCTGTGTGTTTCTTCTTCCACCAGTGTCTGTCACTTCTACTTGTTATTATGCTTCTGCCAAAGAATTAAATGTTACATAGATCTGTAAAATGGCAGAGTGAACAGAAAGCTATAATTTTATGAGCCCTTAGTTGAAAGTTTCAAGAAGGTTCAATGAAGTTGAGCGGCTACAATAAAAATTGCAGCGGAATTAAATGCAAGTAAGACTAGGGGCACCTGAGTGGCTCAGTCTGTTAAGCATCTGATCCTTGGTTTCAGCCCAGGCCATGGTCTCATGGTTGTGGGATCGAGCCCTGCATCAGGCTCTGTGCTGACAGTGTGGAGCCTGCTTGGGATTCGCTCTCTCCCTCTCTGCTCCTCCCCTGCCCCTCCCTCTCTCTCAAAATAAATAAATAAGCTTAAAAAAGTGCAAGTGAAACTCATATGAAACATGGGGAGGAAAAACCCCAGCAGTAAAATCTAAGAGGCTTCTCTACCTAGATTGCTTTAAAGAATCTGAAACTAGAAATTATAGATGATGCAGTGGTTTCTACCACAGGCCTGGCCTTTCCAAGAAAGAATTCCAACTGGGGAGACACATATTTAAAAAGTTGAAACCTCTGTCCGGAATCGGAAGGTTAGTGAATAAGTGTATATTTATGTTTGAAGTTAAAATTAAGTATTAAAGGTAATACTTTTCATACAATCATTTTCATGATTCCCTGCTCTACCTGACTTGACTGGATGAGAGGGCATCTACTGTGTCTTTGGTTGTACACAACCACAAGGGCATGAAATCTGCAAAAATATTTTTCAGATGGGAAGATACCAGTATAGACATCCAGAGATGTCCTCCAGAATTGAAATGTTAACAGTCTATACCACTGAGAGCTGGGGTGTTAATAGTCAGGATTTCCTTTAGCAAGAAGCCTTTATGTATCATAGCATTGGGTGGTACCAAGTCTTTTTTGTGGGGGGAGCCTGGATGACCCAGTTGGCTGAGCGTCTGACTCTTGATTTCAGTTCAGGTAGTGATCCCAGGGTTGTGGGATCCCCATATGCAGCATGCAGCCTACTTAAGATTCTCTCTCTCTCTCTCTCTCTCTTTCCCTCCCTCTGCCTCCTCCCCAACTTGCACTCTGTCTCTAAACTTTTAAAAAAATGATAGTCTTTTTTTTAGAAGTACTTGGCTTAGAATGTTTTTCAAACTATGAGTTGCAAAATAAGTTTGGATCATTAAAAAAAAAGAATCGAATAGAAAATAGAATGTATCTCAAGTTAAAAAGGTAAGTTTGAAATTACATAAAGTAAGTGTAAGTTCAGCACGCACTGGCTAAGACAAAAGCTAGAAGTAACTGTGGAAATAAAAGAAGCAACATATTTTTTAAAACAAATTTTGTATAGCGGGACAAAAATATAAATTAGAATAAAACAAGAAACTTTGAGGATGAAATGACTGAAGTCAAGGGTTTGCTTTAAAATGCTATAGAAGAGGGGAGCCTGGGTGACTCAGGCCACTAAGCATCTGACTTCCGCTCAGGTCATGATCTTGCGGTGAGTTCAAGCCCCACATCGGGCTCTGTGCTGACAGCTCAGAGCCTGGAGCCTGCTTCCAATTCTCTGTCTGCCTCTCTCGCTCTCTCTCTCTCTGTCAAAAATGAATAAACATTTAAAAATTTTTTAAAAAATAAAATGCTATAGGGGCGCCTGGGTGGCGAGGTCGGTTGAGCATCCGACTTCGGCTCAGGTCACGATCTCGCAGTCCGTGAGTTCGAGCCCCGCGTCAGGCTCTAGGCTGATGGCTCAGAGCCTGGAGCCTGCTTCCAATTCTGTGTCTCCCTCTCTCTCTGCCCCTACCCCGTTCATGCTCTGTCTCTCTCTGTCTCAAAAGTGAATGAACGATAAAAAAAAAAATTAAAAATAAAATGCTATAGAAAAAAGGAAGAAAAATGGGGAGAGGGAAGAGGAGAGAGAAAAGTACACAATATGATACACTCTGGGGAACAGATACATGGGGGTTCATTATACTATTCTCTTTACTTTCTTACATGTTTGGTAGCACACTTAAAAATAGGGGTGCCTGGGTGGCTCAGTTGGTTGAGCGTCTGACTTCAGTTCAGTTCATGATCTTGTGGTTCATGAGCTGTGCTGACAGCTCAGAGCCCAGAGTCTGCTTTGGATTCTGTGTCTCCCTCTCTCTCTGCCCCTCCCCCTTCCCTGCTCATGCTCGCTCTCTCTCTTTCTCTCAAAATAAATAAACATTAAAAAAAAAACAGCTCAAAAATAGAAGGAAAAATGGATGTTGTAAATGCTTCGTCATGTTTTGGGTTCTGATGACGTTTTATCTTCTATAGGTACTTTCACTTAGGTTAGTTAGAAAAACAGAGTGTATAATTAGCTCTTAATTGGTAAGTAGCTCTTTAGCTTCCGAGTCCCAGAATAGACCTCACTGCCTCTGCCTGCAGCTGTGATCCCCAGCCGTAGCGACTCAAGAACCGTACACGAGTGCACATGTGTGTCCCTGCGCACAGGACAGAATTCCAGGGACAGCTCCAGACCCACGAAACAGCTTTGCCTATTCCTGAATTGAAACATTTTCAACAAGCACTTTCAGAGCGAAAGAAAATCAATCCAAACTGAGCTCTCTGAATATTCATGACAGCATTTTTATACCAAGTACTGCCACGAACAATGGTTCATGGACTTCTTTTCTTTTCCAGGAAGAACTGGAACGATGGCTTGTGCCTGCCTTATTGCCAGTGAAATATTTACAACTGCAGAGGTAGGAAAGATGTGACCGCAGGCTCTGTCTTATGCTGATTGAGTTCGATAGTTCTGAAACCTCACTGGTAGGACGTTAAGATGATTCTTTGAGTTGTGGCGCTTAACAAAGTTGTAATTGGGGAAGCAGTTATTAGAAAGCCTGGTTTTGATACTTCCTTGTTTAACTTGCACTGGTTAGCAACTGACCTAGGTGCTTCTTAACTCTGGGCCAGGACTAGAGTGAGGTCAGTGAAACACTCACTTCAGGCACAAAATTTAAGGGAATGCCAAAATTTTCAGTCACTAAGATAAATAATCTAATGCATTATTTTTAACGATCAAAATGAATGCAAAAAAAATCCATGGTATATACAATAATACCCAACATTTTATTTTATTTAAATATTTTTTATTTTAGAGAGCGAGTGAGAGAGCAGGGGAGGGGGGCAGAGGGAAAGAATCTCAAGCAGGCTCCACGTGAGGCTCAATGCTGTGACCTTGAGATCATGACTTGAGCTGAAGCCAAGAGTCAGACACTCAACCTACTGAGCCACCCAGGCATGCCAATAATTCTAACATTTTAAATAAAGACGGCTCAGGCGCACCTGGGTGGCTCCTTTGGTTAAGTGTTCGACTCTTGATTTCGGCTCAGGTCAGGCACGATCTCACGGTTTGTGGGGTTGCGCCCCAAGTCGGGCTCTGTGCTGACAGCACGAACCTTGCTTGGGATTCTCTCTCCCCCCTCTCTCCGCCCCTTCCTGCTTGCACTTGCTCTCGCTGTCTCTCTGAAAATAAATAAATAAATTTTTAAAAACTAATAAAATATGTAAATAAAGACAGGGACAAAGAGGGACAGAATTAAGATGAGGTAGGGTCAAGCAGTCCAAGTGCAAAAAAAAAAAAAAAAAACAACTCTACAATTGTAATGCTTCCTTCACTTCACCTCATCCCAGCCCCGCTCTTATGCCCCCAGTTAGGGGACTTCCTCCTTCCTCACAAGAATAATATCAAGACTGGTTTGATAAGTTCTCTAAAGGACTTCAGACATCCTTAGAAGTAGTAAATAGGAGTGCCTGGGTGGCTCAGTTGGTTAAGTGCCCGACTCTTGGTGTCAGCTCAGGTCATGATCTCACCGTTTGTGAGTTCGAGTCCCATATCAGACTCCATGCTGACGGTGTGGAGCCTGCTTAGGATTCTCCCTCTCCCTCTCTCTCTGCTCCTCCCCTGCTCACACACACATTCTCTCTCGCTCTCAAAAAATAAATAAATAAACTTAAGAAAAATAAAGAGGTTCTAGGTAGATAAAAGGTACATTTTGCCATGCAGAACAAAGTCTCTCTTGTGTGTTATTAACTTCTCATAATCACTCTCTGTGGGGTCTATGCCCTCTGGAAATTTCTGCGAAGAGAGGGTGGGCTATTTCTGTTTCTTCAAGTGGGGTTCTCAGTGTTAGTTCCACCATGATCCTGCTGAGAAGCTCCCACTGAACAGGGGCACCCAGCAGTTCTGCTCCCCACTTGGCCCACAGTCTGAGAAGGGGCCTTCACATTGTCCATGTGGCCCGCCCTCTAGCGCCACCTTCTGCTTTGTTCCTAATTTGAGACACACAGGTTAGGAAATTGGGTATTGGACAGTGTTTTTCAAACTGGATCCAATCGATCCGTGAGCTGTAAACTCAACTGCATTGGGTCGTGACTGGCATTTTTAATGACAAAATGGAATCGATTAGGATAGAAAATAGCAACAGGTAACTATTGTTTTGTGAAACTTTGGTTTCAGTCGTGTGTGAGTGTGTGTGTGTGTGTGTGTGTGTGTGTGTGTGTGTGTGTGTGTGTAACAAGCCTGCATGTGGCTTTTTGTTGTTGTTAACTTTATTTGGGGCAGCCTCTGCTCAGAGGCTGCTGACTTAAGGAAATAATGTGCCCTCAGAACTTTTAAGGATGCCTTACAAGGAAAAGAACATGCAGGCGAACCTTGATTGTGTGGCCCCCTTTTCTGTAGGACAGCCTTTATTATTTTGGAGAACGGCGAACAGATAAAAGCACCAGCACTAAATATCAGGGAGTGGAGACTCCTTCTCAGGTAAGTTGTGTTTTTCACAAGGGGATTCTTCGGGAAGTTGGTTAAGATTGGCAGCTATTATTTGGTTTCATTTTAGATTCTTTTCCTCTGGTGATCAGGCAGCCTGACTCTGGTGCCTGTGATAGGCCTTGATCCCTCCCAGGGCCCGAGAGCCACAGCTGGGGCCCTCCTGGTGCTCTGCAAACACAAAGTTCTCCCAGGGCATCCATGGTCCATTTTATATTGGTCATTGCTCACAGAGTTCAAGAGTTGATTCCCTTCCCAAAGTAGGAAGGTCTGATTTCTAAGATTCCAGACCCTTGAAGATTATTTTAAGTCACTAGCCTTTGATTTTCCTTATTTTTTTTAATATGAAATTTATTGTCAAATTGGTTTCCATACAACACCCAGTGCTCATCCCGACAGGTGCCCTCCTCAATACCCATCACCCACCCTCCCCGCCCTCCCACCCCCCATCCAACCCTCAGTTTGTTCTCAGTTTTTAAGAGTCTCTTATGGTTTGGCTCCCTCCCTCTCTAACCTTTTTTTTTTCTCCTTCCCCTCCCCCATGGTCTTCTGTTAAGTTTCTCAGGCTCCACATAAGAGTGAAAACATATGGTATCTGTCTTTCTCTGTATGACTTATTTAACTTAGCATAACACTCTCCAGTTCCATCCACGTTGCTACAAAAGGCCAGATTTCCTTCTTTCTCATTGCCACGTAGTATTCCATTGTGTATATAAACCACAATTTCTTTATCCATTCGTCAGTTGATGGACATTTAGGCTCTCTCCATAATTTGGCTATTGTTGAGAGTGCTGCTCTAAACATTGGGGTACAAGTGCCCCTATGCATCAGCACTCCTGTATCCCTTGGGTAACTTCCTAGCAGTGCTATTGCTGCTTCATAGGGTAGATCTATTTTTAATTTTTTGAGGAACCTCCACACTGTTTTCCAGAGCGGCTGTACCAGTTTGCATTCCCACCAACAGTGCAAGAGGGTTCCTGTTTCTCCACATCCCCTCCAGCATCTATAGTCTCCTGTTTTGTTCATTTTAGCCACTCTTACTGGTGTGAGGTGATATCTGAGTGTGGTTTTGATCTGTATTTCCCTGATGAGGAGCGACGTTGAGCATCTTTTCATGTGCCTGTTGGCCATCTGGATGTCTTCTTTAGAGAAGTGTCTATTCATGTTTTCTGCCCATTTCTTCACTGGGCTATTTGTTTTTCAGGTGTGGAGTTTGGTGAGCTCTTTATAGATTTTGGATACTAGCCCTTTGATATGTCATTTGCAAATATCTTTTCCCATTCCATCATTTGCCTTTTAGTTTTGTTGATTGTTTCCTTAGCTGTGCAGAAGCTTTTTATCTTCATGAGGTCCCAATAGCTCATTTTTGCTTTTAATTCTCTTGCCTTTGGGGATGTGAAGTAAGAAATTGCTGTGGCTGAGGTCCGTGAGGTTTTTTCCTGCTTTCTCCTCTAGGGTTTTGATGGTTTCCTGTCTCACATTCAGGTCCTTTATCCATTTTGAGTTTGTTTTTGTGAATGGTGTAAGAAAGTGGTCTAGTTTCATTCTTCTGCATGTTGCTGCCCAGTTCTCCCAGCACCATTTGTTAAAGAGACTGTCTTTTTTCCACTGGATATTCTTTCCTGCTTTGTCAAAGATTAGTTGGCCATACTTTTGTGGGTCTAGTTCTGGGGTTTCTATTCTATTCCATTGGTCTATGTGTCTGTTTTTGTGCCAGTACCATGCTGTCTTGATGATTACAGCTTTGTAGTAGAGGCTAAAGTCTGGGATTATGATGCCTCCCGCTTTGGTCATCTTCTTCAAAATTACTTTGGCTATTCGGGGTCTTTTGTGGTCCCATACAAATTTTAGGATTGTTTGTTCTAGCTTTGAGAGGAATGCTGGTGCAATTTTGATTGGGATTGCGATGAATGAATAGATTGCTTTGGGTAGTATTGACTTTTTAACAATATTTATTCTTCCAATCCATGAGCATGGAATGTTTTTCCATTTCTTTATATCTTCTTTAATTTCCTTCATAAGCTTTCTATAGTTTTTAGCATACAGATCTTTTACCTCTTTGGTTAGGTTTATTCCTAGGTATTTTATGCTTCTTGGTGCCATTGTGAATGGGATCAGTTTCTTTATTTGTCTTTGTGTTGCTTCATTATTAGTGTATAAGATTGCAACTGATTTCTGTACATTGATTTTGTATCCTGCCACTTTGCTAAATTCATGTATCAGTTCTAGCAGACTTTTGGTGGAGGCTATCGGGTTTTCCGTGTATAATATCATGTTATCTGCAAAAAGTGGAAGCTTGACTTCATCTTTGCCAATTTTGATGCCTTTGCTTTCCTTTTGTTGTCTGATTGCTGATGCTAGCACTTCCAACACTATGTTAAACAACAGCGGTGAGAGTGGACATCCCTGTCATGTTCCTGATCTCAGGGGGAAAGCTCTCAGTTTTTCCCCATTGAGGATGATATTAGCTGTGGGCTTTTCATAAATGGCTTTTATGATGTTTAAGTATGTTCCTTCTATCCCGACTTTCTGGAGGGTTTTTATTAAAAAAGGATGCTGAATTTTGTCAAATGCTTTTTCTGCATCGATTGACAGGATCATATGGTTCTTATCTCTTCTTTTATTAATGTGATGTATCACACTGATTGATTTGTGAATGTTGAACCAGCCCTGAAGCCCAGGAATGAATCCCACTTGATCATGGTGAATAATTCTTTTTATATGCTGTTGAATTTGATTTGCTAGTATCTTATTGAGAATTTTTGCATTCATATTCATCAGGGATATTGGCTTGTAGTTCTCTTTTTTGCTGGGTCTCTGTCTGGTTTAGGAATCAAAGTAATGCTGGCTTCATAGAATGAGTCTAGAAGTTTTCCTTCCCTTTTTATTTTTTGGAGCAGCTTGAGACGGATAGGTATTATCTCTGCTTTAAATGTCTGGTAGAATTCCCCTGGGAAGCCATCTGGTCCTGGACTCTTATTTGTTGGGAGATATTTGATAACTGATTCCATTTCTTTGCTGGTTATGGGTCTGTTCAAGTTTTCTATTTCTTCTGGTTTGAGTTTTGGAAGTGTGTGGGTGCTTAGAATTTGTCCATTTCTTCCAGGTTGTCCAGTTTGTTGGCATATAATTTTTCATAGTATTCTCTGATAATCGCTTGTATTTCTGAGGGATTGGTTGTAATAATTCCATTTTCATATATGATTTTATCTAAGCAACCTTATTGATAAGAATGTGGTAATTGCAGGGGACTTTAATACTCCACTTACTTAACATACTTTAATACACCACAATATACTTTCTTTTGAGTGCACATGGAACATTCTCCAAGATAGATCACATACTGGCTCACAAAACAGCCCTTCATAAGTATAAAATAATTGAGATCATACGATGCACACTTTCAGACCACAATGCTATGAAGCTTGAAATCAACCACAGGAAAAAGTTTGGAAAACCTCCAAAAGCATGGAGGTTAAAGAACACCCTACTAAAGAATGAATGGGTCAACCAGGCAATTAGAGAAGAAATTTAAAAATATATGGAAACAAATGAAAATGAAAATACAACAATCCAAACGTTTTGGGATGAAGCGAAGGCAGTCCTGAGAGGAAAATACATTGCAATCCAGGCCTATCTCAAGAAGCAAGAAAAATCCCAAATACAAAACTTAACAGCACACCTAAAGGAACTAGAAGCAGAACAGCAAAGGCAGCCTAAACCCAGCAGAAGAAGAGAAATAATAAAGATCAGAGCAGAAATAAACAATATGGAATCTAAAAAAAACTGTAGAGCAGATCAGTGAAACCAAGAGTTGGTTTTTTGAAAAAAAACAAAATTGATAAACCTCTAGCCAGGCTTCTCAAAAAGAAAAGGGAGATGACCCAAATTGATTTTCCTTTAAAGAGGAACTCAAGTCTTTCACAAACCCCTACTGGGGCAATTCAACTCTTGCAGAACATCACGTCTGTGTGTGCGAGAGAGAGAAAGAGACAGGAGAGGCTGCTGTATTTTGAAAGCGAAAGAAGAGGGGAAATGAATATCTTTCAGAAACGTATTATATACTAGACACAATTGCACTTTGACATATATTATCTCATTTAATACTCAGAAAACCCATGTGAAATATATGCAGTTACCCTATTTCGTCCTTTTAAAAATGTTTTATGATGGACAATTTCAAACAAAAACATCAAAACAGGGGTGCCTGGGGTTCGAACCCCGTGTCAGGCTCCATGCTGTCACCATGGACCCTGCTTGGGATTCTCTCCCTCTGTCTCTGCCCCTCCCTGTGCTCACTCACACTCACTCTCTCTTTCAAAATAATTAATTTTAAAAAAGTCAAGACAGTCTTATAATAAGTCCCCTTATAGCCCTCACAGCACTTCAACAATCATTTTATCACCCATCATTCATTCCCTCCCCAATCTCCTCACACACACTCCCCTTCTCCACTTTTTCTCTGAATTTGGATTACTGTGAAGGAAATCCCAGCCATCAGACCATACTATCCCACGAGTATTTTAATATGACATCCAACATAGATTCTTGAGGGGAAAAAGCACCTTAAAACCATTTATCAAATCTAAAAATGTTAGACCTTAATAATGCCTTGATAATAACAAGTGGCTAGTGCATGTTTAAATTTTCATAATCATCTCAAAATGTTTCTAAAATGTAGTTTGCTTCAGTCAGGATCCAAACAAGGGTCACACATTTCATTTGGTTGCTATATCTCTTCAGTCTCTTGTAGTTTATAGGTTTCCCACCTGTCTCTTTTATAGCTTAAAATGTGTTTATTGCAGAAGCCAGGATATTTATCCTATAGAGCTTACGACATTGTAGACTTTGTTGTAGAAAGCATGCATGTTCATTACCTCCTGTAATATTCTCAAAAACTCTGAACGTAAAATGGTGCCCATTTTATAGATTGGGAAATGGAGGTTCAGGGAAACTAACTTTTTGAATCAAGAGCTCAAATCCAGCTCTGTCAGACTCCAAAGCCAATTATAAGAGCCAAAGTAGGCTCTGATTTTTGTGTTCGGCGGGGGACGAAGTTATTTCGCATTGTTCTCTGGCTGTTTGACTTCTCTACCTCTTGGGCAGGCAAGGCCCCTGCCTTACCCATCTTAGCACCTTTTGCATCCCAAAGTGCTGTTTGTAGGGAACGCTTACTAAACACACTGTTCGTTGTATTAACTCCCGTTGTTTTAAGCTCCAGGAGAAGGAAGGATGGGGGGGCAAAAGCAGCCTGAGGGCCCTGCTGCGTGACAAGCCTTCCGCGGAGAGTAGAGAATCCGGTGGCAGGAGCAAGGGGATGTTAGATGCGACTCCTTCAAGGACGCTCCCTGTACATTTTCCCTTCCCCACCGCTTCTGTGCCGTGCGGTCCCCCTCACTCCCGAACCGGCACACCAGAGGCTGCCACGGACTGTCTTCTGGTTCACTGGCACAACAAGCACTCGGCCTCAGGTTTGGGCGCTGTGTCCTCAGGGCCCCAAGACAGCGTTCCCTCCCTGGGGGGTGGCAAATTGCAGATACCATCACGTTTTGGCTGTGTATGTGGCCCGTTCTGTGGACTACACTTCATCCATCCATAGGCTACGAACTTGCTCGAGCGTTTCTCTTGACTGGCACTTTCCAATGGAAAGTGTGGCAGTTAATCTTATGAACCCTTCCCATTGGGTGGGAAAGAATCTGTGAGCTTTGAAGTCCGTTTGATTCAATGTCAGAACTCTTTCACTTCTTGAAGAAGGAGTCGGGGAGAGGGGCGCCTGGCTGGCTCGGTCAGTGGAGCCTGCAACTCTTGACCTCAGGGTTGTAAGTTCGAGCCCTGTGTTGGGTATAGAGATTACTTAAAAACTAAAAAATAAAATAAATCTTAAAAAAGGAGTCAAGGAGAGGCCCCGTGAGCAGCTTGCCACCGAAGGACTCGGCAAAGAGAATCCAAGGCTTCCTTACAAAAATAGAATTGGGGAAATGGAAAGTGAGTAAACTCAAGCTGGCCACAGGGATAAGAGCATATGTGTCTGTTAATGGCCTGTGGAGGTCTTCTTGAGTTCTTTCATGACTGGGAGGCAACTCCTCACCAAACCACAGAGCTTCCTTTAACTCAGTCACCGCGAAGGCTCCACCCTCAGATTGACCTTTTTCACAGTTGCATCAGGTACATCTTGGTGTCATGTCATAGCTCTTGGTTGGTTCTGGTTAGATGCCCTCTCAGATATGAGCAGCCTAAAAGCAACACCTGGCTCCTTTCTTGTTACTTCCCCACAGCACTGAGTTCGGTATATTTTTTTTGGGGGGGTAGATACTGAGTCATAAGGCAGCGACCATGAAAATGCTTAGTTCTATAATGACACCCAACAAATGTTTCTTTAGTGAATGATTGGCCTTAAGTTTTGTGTTAAAAAAAAAAAAAGAAAAATCGGGAATGCGGAGTTTTTCATCTCCACTTAAATTGAGTCTTCTGTTGTTTTGCAGAGTAGATATGTTGGATATTTTGCGGACGTGAAAAATATCTACAACTTGAATCTCCCTGCCAGAAAAACACTCAAGATTAAAAAAATCGTTATTTATTCAATTCACGGTAAGTGCTTTACATACAATTGGAGAATTGGGCAGGAGGGGGCGATGGTCTTCGTTTTCAAGTGCAGGAGGGTTGCTCCTAGCTCTCTGTACCAAAAATCCTAACTCATGGCCGTCCTCTCATGCATCCTTACATAGGCACCCCTCCCCCAGGAAGAGCCCAAGAGCCCTTTCATGTCCTCTCTTTTCCTTTCCCACCACCAACTAGGGGGCCCCCTCCCCTTCCCTTTTCTCCTGTTCTCATTGCTGCTTTGGCCTCAGCTGGGGGCAGACTTTTCAGAATAGGATCTCTGATGGAGAAGACAGGAAGGGCCCATGAGCCCTGGAGACCACCTCGTCCTCATACCCACCTTTAGCTCAGGGTGCATCTTGGCAGAGGCACCCTTGTATCATTTTCTCACACGTTCCTTTCAGAAACCCTCGTCTCATCACAGTGGTTTCTCCCTCTCCCCTCCTTCCTCCATCCATAGTCCTCTCCCCCCAGCAACTCAAGATGTCTTCATATGTCTTAAATACCCAAAGACATCTGAAATGCCCAAACAACAAATGAATTTTGTTGCCACAAATTCTTTTTTGTGAATAACTACCAAGTGCCTGCTTTGGGCCAGGTCCCATGCTAGTGTTTCCTTGCCCTTAAGAAGGAGAGGAATGAGTACATGTAGATTAAAAGCTGGCCACAGTGTTGCGGGCACACAGACTGGGCCCTGGCCGTCAAGAAAGGTTCCTAGGGAGCAGCACCCAGGTCTACCTGAATCTACATGAACGCAGAAAGAGTTGGGAGAACCCTGGGTGCTATGGGGGTGTCTTATCAGTTATTACTGGAAGTAAAAATCCTTATAAATTTTTTAAAAACTCTTCACCTTCTTCAAGAATGTCAGGAGAGACTGGGATCTACCATCACCCCAGGGAGGAAGGAGAATTGGTCAGACTGTCCATCTCTGGGGCTTGAGAAAGGGAGAAGAGGAGCAGGGAGGAATTGTCCTCATGGCTCTCTTTCTACATGACCCACCTCACTTCCTGCACTGCTCACAGGGGAGGGGACAGAGCAGGGCCCCCTCGGTGGGGACGGGGATGGGGCCTCATTCTTGCTGCCATTGGTGCAGCAGGGGGCAATGCTCTGGCTCCCCAAAGTCAGATTGTGGACTCTGTGGAGGTGCTGGGTCTCTCATGGTTGGTACAGTGTCAGGGCATTGGTAACCATCCAGACAGCCTAGTATTTTTAGCCTTCTGGGGAGTCACACAAAATAAGATCTAGACTTTTTTTTTTAACATTTCATCCAATTATTCAGAAATAAAAGAATCCTTTAAAATATATTTTAAAAACTGCAGAGTCAAAAAATTATAGTTCATTAAAGTACAAAATGCTCTTTTCCAATTATTTATGTGTTCCTTCCTCCCCACCACACACATAGAGGTGGTGGTGAGGAATTTTAACGGATCACCCCAAACAGATCGCATAGGTTTCTGGCTTGTGAAAACAAATGTCAACCCAGTAGCATTTGTTTCTGTGGGAAATTTGAGTCTAGGTTTCCAAACAAGCATTGTGCAGGCGGACCCTTGAAACACAGTCTGTTCTAGCAGAAGGCTGCCTATGTATATAAATGAGCAACTGTTTGTGAAAAGGTTTTGCAGACTGCAAAGTCCCCTGCGGAGTCCATCAGGACTGTTTCAGGGGCTGTGTGTGAATTAGGAGGGACAGGGTTACGGCGGATCCTAATGGCTGACCTCAGAACTCTACGGCTGTGAGACCTCCCCAGGGTAGAACCAGGCTTATGCAACAGGTGTTAGAAGGTGGGGGACAGCAGCGCTTTGCTGGGACAGCAGCGCTTTGCTCCGTTCCCTTTCCACATTCCGTGGGGTCCTGGAGAAAGAGTAAACTGCTTTATTCTACAGCCAGAGAAGCAACACAGTCGGCCATAGGAGCAGTTTCTTCCACTGAGAAATATAAACCCAATGATAAAACCAACTCAGTGGCATGAGAGCCAGGATTGTATCTGCGTGTATATTCTGCTTCAGTTTCCTCTTTGTTAATGAGACCAATAGTATCTATACAAACCTCCGTATTAAACAGGCAAATAGGCATTCAGTCCAGTGGAGTTTTAATATATTTTTCTAATATGAATAGTGAGAGTGGGAATAGTTTCTCAAAATTCTAAGCTTAAAAATGTTTTAGGGGCTCCTGGGTGGCTCAGTTAAGTGTCTGACTCTTGATTTTGGCTCAGGTCATGATCTCATGGTTTGTGAGTTCGAGCCCCACCTCGGGCTCTGCACTGACAACTCAGAGCCTGCCCAGGATTCTGTCTCTTCCTCTCTCTCTGTCCCTCCCCCATGTGTGCTCCCTCTCTCTCTCAAAGTAAGCATTTTTAAAAATTAGAAAGGTTTTAAATAACTTCTACAATTTCATGTTTCTCAGTCTGATATATCCTAAGACTGTGATTTCTCTGTTCATATTTTAAGTTTTAGATAAGATCTGTGGAAACGTTGTGTACTTAAAACTATAAGGCACAGATGTGGAGAACAAAGGAACTGACCCAAATGTGGGAGCTCTGCAGGGGAAAAGTGGTAGAGAATTTCATGGGTTTGGTTTGCTCGTCTTGGGCTAACATGAAATGGATTATAAACGTCCAGTTTGAGATTCCTCATGTAGACTTCCAGACAAAGTTGCAACCTTAGCAGTTGTTTAGTACAATGTGGGCCCAGGCTTGCAGAGCTGACTTAAGAAGGCCCACATGGTAAGTTAACATTCTTTCTGCACCCATGTAAATAATCAGGCCACAGCTAATGACACCAGCCTTCTTTTGTTTTTTTTTTGTTTTATTTCACTTATTATCCTCCACCTGTCCTTCAAGCCCTATCTTCTAGGCTAAGAAGTTCTGTTAGCCCTTGGGGGTGGAGACTCTTGGTGCCCCATCAGCATCCCCTTGGATCCCCTCTAACATCTCTGTGCTCCCACCCCCCAGCTTCCACTCCCTTTGCTATAATCTTCAGAGAATTACCACTGGAGCCAATTCACCTACATGGAACCCAAAATGCCTGAGAGTGACACCACCCTGTTGGGCAGCCCATAGCCATTTAGCAGGTGTACAAAAACCTAACTCTATTGCTTCAAAGTGTGACAAATTCGGCAGTACAATTTACACTAAAGAATTCCCCATGGATCAAGCTGAAGCTGTTGCTTGAAATCCCACCCTTCCTTGGCTCTTATGAATTCCTCCTAGGAACACTTCCTTTGTAAATCACTAGCACCTTAATGGTTGGCTCAGGGTCTGCTTCTAGGAGAACTCAAACTATGGGTGGCCATTTGCTTATTATTAAGGTGTATTTATAACACTATAGTCTAAGTCGGGGGATATAGCCTATATTGCAAACTGCGTAAGGACAGAGACCATTATCCATTCATCTTTGAATCCCCCAGGCCATGACACATAGGTGGAGCTTGGTAAATCTCTGTTGTCTTGAACTAGGATGTCTCTGGCATGTCTCACTACACCAGCTCTATCCCTCACCATCCACTTCTCTGATTTTATCCCTTCCTCTCTGTCCCTCCATAAATTAGCTCCAGCAACATTGGCTTTCATTTTTTTTGTTGTTGTTGTTGCCACTCTTTTATAGTAACAATTCTTGGACTTCTACATGTTGTCTCTCCTTATTTTTATAAACTTTTTCTTGGGGCTCCTGGTTGGTTCAGTCAGAGCATGTGACGTTTGATCTTGGGGTTGTAAATTCAAGCTCCACATTGGGTATGGAGACTACTTAAAAATAAAATATTTAAAAAATTTTTTAATGTTTATTTTTGAAGGAGAGAGAGGGGCAGAGAGAGAGGAAGACACAGAATCCGAAGCAGGCTCCAGGCTCTGAGCTATCAGCACAGAGCCTGACATGGAGCTCGAACTCACTATCAGTGAGATCATGACCCGAGTGAAGTCAGTCACCCAACGGACCGAGCCACCCAGGCGCCCCCAAAATAAGATCTTTTAAAACAAACTCTTTTTATTGAGGTATATTTGACACAAAATGTTAGTTTTAGACATATGACCTAGTGATTTGACGAGTCTGTATGTTATGTTCACAAGTGTAGCAACTGTCCAACATCATACACATACAATATCACTCACTGTATTTCCTAATGCTGTACCTTTTATCCCCATGATCTATTCATTACATAGCTGGAAGCCTTTCTCTCCCACTCTCCTTCACCTCGCCACTTGCTTCCCCTTTGGCAACCATCAGTTCTCTATTTTTACAGGTCTGGTTCTGCTTTTTCTGTTTGTGCATTTGTTTGTTTCACTTTTTAGATTCCACGTATAAGTAAAACCAAATGGTATTTGTCCTTTTTTGTCTGACTTCTTTCATTTAGCATAATACCCTCTAAGTCCATCCATGTTCTCACAAATGGCAAAATCTCCTTCTTTTTATGGGTAATATTCCATTGTATTTATATACCACTTTATTCATTCATCTATCAGTGGACACTTGAGTAGCTTCCATATCTTGGCTATTATAAATAATGCTGCAATAAACATAGAGGTGCAGATATCTTTTCAAATTACTGTTTTTGTTTTCTTTGGATAGATTCCTGGTAGTGCAATTACTGGATCATATGGTGTTTGCATTTTTCATTTCTTGAGGAACATCAATACGGTTTTCTGCAGTGGCTGCACCAATTTACGTTCCAACTAGCGGTGCACAAGTGTTCCTCATTCACCACATCGTTGCCAACACTTGTTATTTCTTGTCTTTTTTATTGTAGCCATCCTGACAGGTGTTAAGTGATATCTCATTGTGGTTTTGGTTTACATTTCTGTCATGGTTACTGACGTTGGGTATCTTTTCGTGTGTGTGTCCTCTTTGGAAAATGTCTATTCAGGTCCTCTGCCCACCTTTAAATTGGATTTATTTTTTGGTGTTGAGTTTTATAAGTTCTTTATATTTGGATATTAACTCCTTATAAGATATACCATTTGAAAATATTTCCTCCCACTCAGGAGGTTGCCTTTTCAATTTGTTGGTGGTTTCCCTGACTGTGAAAAAGCTTACTTTAGAGAAGTCCCAATAGCTTATCGTTCCTTTTGTTTCCCATACTGGAGGAGACAAATCTAGAAAAATGGTGCTAAGGCTGATATCAACCTGAAAGGAAAAAACCTGCAATCAAGAATACTCTACTCAGCAAGTCCACCATTCATAAGGAGAGAGAAAAAATTTCCCAAACAAAAGTTAAAGGAGTTCATTACCACTAAACCAGGCTTACAAGACATGTTAAAAGGAATTCTTTGAGTGGAAAGAAAAGACCATAATCAGAAGTAAGAAAATTATGACAGGAAAAAAATTCACAGGTAAATGCAAACATATATTAAAAGCAGTAGATAAATCATAAAACCAGTATAGAGGTTAAAGCATAAACACACTAAAATCAATTATGTCTACAAAAATCAGCCAAGGGATTTGTGAAATAAAAGGATATAAAGTATGACATCATGTGCATAAAACATGGTTGGTACAAAGTAAAAGTTTACTGCTTTTAGAATGTGTTCAAACTTAAGCAACCATAAACTTAATATAGACTGCTCTGTGTATAACATGTGTATATATGAGCTTAATGGTACTCATAACTCAAAAACTTGCAATAGAAATGCAAAAAATAGAGGGGCGCCTGGGTGGCACAGTCGGTTAAGCGTCCGACTTCAGCCAGGTCACGATCTCGCGGTCCGTGAGTTCGAGCCCCGCGTCAGGCTCTGCGCTGATGGCTCAGAGCCTGGAGCCTGTTTCCGATTCTGTGTCTCCCTCTCTCTCTGCCCCTCCCCCGTTCATGCTCTGTCTCTCTCTGTCGCAAAAATAAATAAACGTTGAAAAAAAAATTTAAAAAAAAAAGAAATGCAAAAAATAGAAACAAATCCAAGCATAACACTAAAGAAAACCATAAAACCACAAGGGAAGAGAGGAAGAGAAGATAAGAACAGGGAAAAACTATAAAAACACAACCGTAAAACAAGTAACACAATGGCAATAAGTATATACCTAATGATAATTACTTTAAATGGACTAAATGCTCCAATCAAAAGACACGGGACGATTGAATGGTTAAGAAAGCAAGACCCATCTATATGCTGCCTACAAGAGACTCACTTCAGACCTAAGACACATGCAGACTGAAAGTAAATAGATGCAAATCTACTCCTGAAATCATTATCGCACTATATGCTAACTTGGATATAAATTTTTAAAAAAGAAAGTAAATAGATGGAAAAACACTTACCATGCAAAATCTGGGGTCACAATACTTAGACAAAATAAATTTTAAAACAAAGATGGTAACTAGAGACAAGGACATTAAATGATAAAGGAACAATCCAACAAGAGGATATAACTGTAAATATGCACCCAACATGGAAGCATCTCAATACAAAAAGCAGCTACTAACAGATCTAAAGAAAGAAACTGACAGTAACACAAAAATAGTAGGGGATTTTACAGCCCATTTACATCAATGGATAGATCATCCAGGCAGAAAATCAACAAGGAAATAGGACCAGATGGACCTAATATATAACAGGACATTCCATCCCCAAACAGCAGAATACACATTATTTTCGAGTGTACATGGAACATTCTCCAGAATAGATCACATGTTAGGCTATAAAACAAAGCTCAATAAATTCAAAAAGACTGGAATCCTATCATACATCTTTTATGACCACAATGGTATGAAACTAGAAATCAATCACAAGAAAAAACTTAACACAAATACATGGAGGCTAAATAATATGCTACTATCAATAAATGGGTCAACCAAGAAATGAAAGAGGAAATCAAAAAATGGAGACAAATGAAAATGAAAACACAACAGTCCAAACTCTTACAGATGAACCAAAAGCTGTTCTAAGAGGGAAGATTGTGGCAATACAAGTCACCTCAAGAGCAAGAAAAATCTCGAGATAAAAATAGAACTACCCTACGACCCAGCAATTGCACTACTAGGTATTTATCCAAGGGATACAGGTATGCTGTTTCGAAGGGGCACATGCACCCCAATGTACAGCCAATGCATATGCACAGCCCAAGTATGGAAAGAGCCCAAATGTCCATCGATGGATGAATGGATAAAGAAGATGTGGTATGTATATATACAATGGAGTATTACTCAGCATTCAAAAAGAATGAAATCTTGCCATTTGCAACTAAGTGAATGGAACTAGAGGGTATTATGCTAAGCGAAATTAGAGAAAGACAAATACCCTATGACTTCACTCATATGAGGACTTTAAGATACAGATGTACATAGGGGAAAGGAAGCAAAAATAATACCAAAACAGGGAGGGGGACAAAACATAAGAGACTCTTAAATATGGAGAACGAATAGAAGGTTGCTGGAGGGGTTATGGGAGGGGGATAGGCTAAATGGGTAAGGAGCATTAAGGAATCTACTCCAGAAATGATTGTTGCGCTACATGCAACATGGATGTAAATTTACATGTATGTAAATTAAAAAATTAATTTAAAAAAATCTCAAGAAACCTAACCTTATAACTAAATGAGTTGGAAGAAGAGGAATAAAGCCCAAAGCTAGTAGAAGGAAAGATATAATAAAGATTACAACAAAAATAAATGATACATAAACTAAAAACACAATAGAACAGATCATTGAAACCAGGAGCTGGCTCTTTGAAAAGACAAAAAAAATTACAAATTTTTAGCCACACATTTCAAAAAAAGGAGAGAGGACTCAAAATCATAAATGAAAGAGAAATAACAGACACCACAGAAGTACAAAAGATTGTAAGAGAATATTATGAAAAATTAAATGCTGACAAATTGGACAACCTAGAAGAAATGGATAAATTCATAGAAACATACAGTCTTCTAAAATTGAATCAGGAACAAATAGAAGATTTGAACAGACCAATTACTAGCAATGAAATTGAATCAGTAATCAAAAAACTTCCAACAAACAAAAGTCCAGGACCAGATGACATCACAGGTGAATTCTACCAAACATTTAAAGAACAGCTAATACCTATTCTCCTCAAAGTATTCCAAAAAGTAGAAGAGGGAAAGTTTCCAAAATCATTCTAAGAGTCCAGTATTATCCTGATACCAAAATGAGATAAAGATACTACCAAAGAGGAAGAAGAGGAGGGAGAAAGAAAGAAAGAAAGAAAGAAAGAAAGAAAGAAAGAAAGAAAGAAAACTGCAGGCCAATATCTCTGATGAACATAGACGTAAAAATCCTCAAAAAATATTAGCAAACTGAATCCAACAATACATTAAAAAAAATTCATCATCATCCATTCCAGGGATACAAGGGTGGTTCAGTATTTTTAAATGAATCAACAGTGACACATCACATTAACAAGAGAAAGTATAAAAACCATATGATCATTTCAATAGATGCAGAAAACCACTTGACAAAATACAACATCCTTTTGTGATAAAAATTCTCAAGGGTTAGAGGGAATATACCTCAACATAATAAAGGCCATACATAAAAAACTCACAGCTAACATCATCCTCAATGTTAAAAACCAAGAGCTTTTCCTCTAAGATCAGTAACAAGACAAAGATGTCTACTACTATCACTACTTTTATTCATCATACTATTGGAAGTCCTGGCCACAGCAGTCGGACAAGAAAAAGAAATAAAAGGCATTCAAATTGGTAAGAAAGAAGTAAAGCTGTCCCTATTGGCAGATGCCATGATACTATATAAAGTCCTTCAGCAAAAACTTCCAGAACTGATAATTCAATAAAGTCACAGGATACCAAATTAACATAGAGAAATGTGTTGCATTTCTATACACTAATAATGAAGTAGCAGAAAAAGAAATTAAGAAAAACAACCCCATTGTTAAAATTTTAAATTGTTAAAATGTCCATACTACCTAAAGCAATCCACAGATTTAACGCAAACCCTATCAAAATACCAACAACATTTTTCACAGAAATAGAACGAATAATCCTAAAATTCACATGGAACCACAAAAGACCCCAAATAGCCAAAGCAATCTTGACAAAGAACAATGAAGCTGGGAGTATCACAATCCCAGATTTCAAGATATACTAAGTTGTAGTAATCATAACAGTATGGTGCTGTCACCAAAATAGAAGCATCAATGGAACAGAATAATTAGCCCCCAAATAAACCCACCCTTTTATGGTCAATTAATCTAGGACAAACGAGGCAAGAATATACAATAGGAAAAAGACCGTCTCTTTAACAAATGATATTGGGAAAACTGGACAGCTACATACAAAGGAGGGAAACTCTACCACTTTCTTACACCATACACACAAACTCACAGATGATTAAAGACCTAAATGTGAGACCTGAAACCATAAAATTCATAGAAGAGAGTATAGGCAGTAATTTCTTTAACATAGCCATAGCAACATTTTTTTAGATATGTCTCCTAAGGTAAGGGAAATAAAAGCAAAATTAAACTATGGTACTACACCAAAAGGAAAAGCTTTTTTGCACAATGAAGAAATCCATTAACCAAATGAAAAGACAACCTACTGAATAGGAGAGGATATTTGTAAAAGATCTGATAAGGGGCTAATACCCAGAATATATAAAGAACATACACAACTAGGGGCACCTGGGTGACTCAGTTGGTTAAGCATCTGACTCTTGATCTTAGATCAGGTCATGATCTCATGATTCATGAGACTGAGCCTGACATCCAGCTCTGCACTGACAGTATGGAGCCTGCTTGGGATTCTCTCTCTCCCTCTCCGCCTCTCCCCTGCTCACTTGTGTGTGTGCGCTCTCTCCCTCTCTCTCTTTCAAAATAAATAAACATGAAAACATTTTTTAAAAAGAACATCTACAACTCAACACCAAAAAATAAAGTATCAGACTAAAAAATGGGCAGAGGACCTGAATAGACATTTTTCCAAAAAAGACCTACTACACATGGCCAACAGACACATGAAAAGATGTTCAACATCACTAGTCATCAAGGAAATATGAATTAGAACCACAATGACCTATAGCTTCACACATATCAAAATGGCTAGAATCAAGAACACAAGAAATAACAAGGAACTGGAGAAGGAAGAGCCTTCGTACATTATTGGTGGGAATGCAAATTGGTGCAGGCACTGTGGAAACTATTAATTAAAAATAGAATTATCATGTGATCCAGTAATTCTACTGGGTATTTACCCAAAGAATATTAAAACCCTAATTTGAAAAGATATAGGTGGCACCTGGGTGGCTTAGTCAGTTAAGGATCCAACTCTTGATTTCAACTCAGGTCATGATCTCACAGTTCATGGGATCGAGCCCCATGTCAGTCTTCATGCTGACAGCATGGAGCTTGCTTGGGATTCTCTCCCTCTCTCCCTCTCAAATAAGTAAACTTATGTATATATATATATATATATACACACACACACACACACATATATATACACTTATGTGTATGTATATACACACACATATCTTTTATGTATATATGTATCTTCTGTGTATATATACAAGTCTTATGTATATATGTATACATATGTATACTTACATTTATAAACAAGTAAACTTATTTATATACGTATACATATCTTATATACATATATACACATATACATATTTATATACATGTACATATACTTTTTTATGTATATACATACACACACATATCTTTTACATATATATACATACACACATATCTTTTATGTATACACACATCTTTTATGTATATGTATATACATACACACATATGTATATGTGTGTGTATATACATCTTTTATGTATATACATACACACATATGTATACACACACATCCTTATATTTATTGCAGCATTATTTACTATGGCCATTATGCGGAAGCAACTAAAGTGTCCATCAACTGATGAATGGATAAAGGTAATATATATATATACACAATGGAATATGTGTGTATATATATATATATATATATATACACATATACACATATATACATATACATGTGTATACATATATACACATATACACATTGTGTATATATATATATATATATACACAATGGAATATTAAGCCATAAAAAAATGAAATCTTGCCATTTGAGCGTGAATGGACCTAGAGGGTATATTGTTAAGTGCAATAATTCAATCAGAGAAAGACAAATACCATATGATCTCATTCATAAATGCAATTTAAGAAACAGAACCACAAGAAAAAGAACCAGGCTCTTAAATACAAAGAATAAACTGGTGGTTGCCAGAGGGGAAAAGGGGTGGGGTAAAGAATATTAATAGAACCCCGACCTTGATGAGCACTAAGTAACGTATAGAACCCTTAATCATTATATTGTACACCCAAAACAAATATAATACTGTATATTAATTATACTTGACTAAATAAAGTGCCCAGAGTTAAGCCCTCTGGTCATAAAAACTTGTTAAGCCAGCTGGTTTTCAAAGCCAAACGTCACAGGGACTCATCTTCCCAGTGCAGGCCCTCTGTGCCTGCGGTGGGGTCTGATTTTCTTGCCTAAGCTCGTGGTTCCCTCCTGTTTATGGTTAGCCT
Organism: Felis catus; assembly: GCF_018350175.1. Taxonomy (NCBI): domain Eukaryota; kingdom Metazoa; phylum Chordata; class Mammalia; order Carnivora; family Felidae; genus Felis; species Felis catus. Next base: position 19,060,003 of record NC_058368.1, on the reverse strand, counting down.
TGCCGGGACAGTTCTCAACTGTCTCCCCTTCTAACCTTTTCGACGTGGCCTCTTCTCTACTGTGGAAAGTCTGTCCTGCCAGTGTTGGGGTCATTTTCATAGTTGCACTGATGTGGCTGTTATCTCAGTGTGTTTGTGGACGAGCTTAACTCAGGATCCTCCTACTCTGCCATCTTTCCAGCAACGAAAAACGATCATCATATGATTTTTATCCTCCTTTTGCTAAAGCGCTGTACCATGTTGACTGAGTTGAAAACATGCAACCAACCTTGCGTCCCCAGAATAAATCCCACTGACTTTTCATGTATTGTTGAATGGGGTTTGCTCATATTTTGTTGAGTTTTAGATGTATGTTCATCAGGAAGGTTGGCCTGTAGTTTTTTTTTCATAGTGACTTTTGTCTGGTTTTGGTGTAAGTAATGCTGGCCTCGCAGAATATATTTGGAGGTTTTCCTTCCTCTTCTACTTTTGGGGATAGTTTGCAGAGAATAGGTATTAACTCTTCTTTAAGTGTTTAGAATTTACCTGTGAATCCATCTGGTCCCGGGCTTTAGTTTGTTAAGAGTTGTTTGATTACTGATTCAGCTTCATTACTAGTAATTGGTCTGTTCAGATTTCCTATTTTTTCCTGACTCAGTGTTGGAAACACCAGCTTTCTTTTGGAATAAGAATAACCTTCCTTTGAGATTGTTATGATCAAAACAGAAGGGGGATGGGGAGACTGTCAGAAGAAAGGGTGAAAGAATTTGAAATCAGAGTAAATTGTCTAGTGGACGCTTCTGGGATTATCTCCACCTCTCGTGGTCTTTAAGCTATTTTATAACTGTAAGTTGTAGAAAACTGGTAATGCTGCAAATAATTTTTGTACTTAAAAATGCAAATTAGTTGTGTCCGGTGGAATGCAATGGATTATTGAGCCATTTTGTATTTATTTGTAAATTCATGTCATCAGCCCTTAAATTTTTAATGCTTTTTATTTTTATTTTTGAGAGACAGAGACAGCATGAGTGGGGGAGGAGCAGAAAGAGGGAGACACAGAATCCGAAGCAGGCTCCAGGCTCCGAGCTGTCAGCACAGAGCCCGACACGGGGCCGAACCCACAAACTGTGAGATCATCACCTGAGCCAAAGTCGGACGCCTAACCGACTGAGCCACCCAGGCACCCCTATTTTTTATTTATTTTTTTAATGTTTATTCATTTTAGAGAGAGAGACCAAGTGCGCGTGGGGTAGGGGCAGAGAGAGAGAGGGAGACACAGAACCCGATGTGGGGCTCAAACTCATGAACCCTGAGATCATGACCTGAGCCGAAGTTGGACCTTCAACTGACTGAGCTACCAGGTGCCTCAATGCGGTACTTTTTTAAGCATAATGTACATTAGCTGATATTTGTTTCCGGTGTACAATATAATGATTTAACAATTTTATACATTACTCCGGGCTCATCAAGGTAAGCGTACTCTTAATCCCCTTTATTTCACCTCCCTTCTGCTAACCACCAATTTGTATTCAAGAGTCTGGTCTTTTGTCTCTTTTTTTCTTTCATTTATTTTCTTAAATTTCACATATGAGGGGATTCATATGGTATTTGTCTTTCTGACCTATTTCACTTCGCATTCTACTCTCTAGGTACATCCACATTGCTGCAAATGGCAAGATTTCATTCCTTTTTATGGCTGAGCAACATTCCATGGTATACATACACATCTTCATTATCCATGCATCTGTCAATAGACACCTGGGTTGCCTCCATCTATTGGCTATTGTAAATAATGCTGCAATAAACATAGGAGTGTACATATCTTTTCAAATTAGCATTTTTATATTCTTTGGGTAAATACCTAGAGTGAAATTACTGGACCATATGGCAATTCGATATTCCATTTTGTGAGGAAATTCCATACTGTTTTTCCCAGTGGCTTGTGCAATACTTTGAGCTGTAACATTTTACTGGTTTCTTATTGAGTAAAATAAAGTTTTTGACGTGTATTAAAAAAATGCAAGGTAGATGGGGTGCCTGGGTGGCTCAGTCAGTTAAGCGTCTGACTTCGGCTCAGGTCATGATCTCACGGTTCATGAGTTGGAGCCCCACGTCGGGCTCTGTGCGGACAGCTCAGAGCCTGGAGCCTGCTTCAGATTCTGTGTCTCCCTCTCTCTCTGCCCCTCCCCTGCTCATGCTCTGTGTCTGTCTCTCAATAATAAATAGACATTAAAAAAAAGAATTTAAAAAAATGCAAGGTAGAGGACAGTGCTATGGTATGCGTACAGGACAGTGTACGCATGCAACGCATGCATTTACGATATGCAACGATTTCTGTAAAACAAAAGTGGGGAATAACATGTATTCATGTTTGCATATATATATGTGCATAAAAACTTCTGGGAGAGTATGTATTCATATTTGATTATATATGCATAAAAAACATCTATTTGGAGTTGGAGAAATAAATGGGGGGGGTGGATGAGACAGACTCTTCACTTCATGTCTTTTCTACCTTTTATATTGTGTAAATAGGGGTGCCTGGGTGGCTCAGTAGGTCAAGCATCTGACTCTTGATTTCGACTCAGGTCATGATCTCACGGTGCATGAGATTGAGCCCATCATGTGCTGCACTGACAGCATAAAGCCTACTTGAGATTATCTCTCTCCCTCTGTCTCTGCCCCTTCCCAACTCATGCTTGCTCTCTCTCCTTCAAAATAAACTTTAAAAGTTATATTGTGTAAATATGCTTCATTTTAAAAGTTTTAAATGTGTGGTAATCTAAGCTTAGAAAGCAAGTATTTCAATTCGTTTAGTTGTTCATTTCACTGATCTCCAGTTGGCATCAGTGGGAAGAGGTTCTCCAGCTGGAATGGGGCCAGGGGAAGACAGGCAAAGAAATGATGATGGTCTACTACAAATTAATAATGTGGGTTTGGTGGAAACAAAGCAAACATAATATGACCATCAAGAATTTTATATATATATATATATATATATGTATATATATATATATGACTTTGTTAGAATATTTTTTTGAGTTCTGTACCTTTACCTCTGTGCATATTTGTGACCTGCATGGATAAAAGGAAAGCACTAAAAATTGAAGGCTTGAGAAACCAGTCCTTTTAGGAACTACTAAAAGAAGGTCCTCTGAATTGAATACAGGGAGAGAAACCATTTGTCTGTATATGTATACTGAACGTCACAGGAATGTTTAGGTATAGCCATCCAGTATTTTCATGGGGACTGCCCTGGGAACTGGAGTTAAAGGACGGCAAGAGGAATTTAGGCTATTTATTATTAAGAAACAGTATTGGGTATCTGAAAAATGCAACCCATCAGCAGGAAAGGGTACAAGTCCCATTCCCTGATTTTTTTTTCTAGAAAGGTGAAAGAGATAAAATTCTAAGAAGCTGAACTATATTTCTTTTCCCCCCTCTCCAGCCTTATAAATTGGGCTTTGGGAGACAAAGTTGGGCTTGAAGCTTTGTCTTTTAAAGACAGAATTCACGCAAGACCCAAATGATTCAGTATTGACACATTGTGAGCTGGAATAATTTTCTTTCTAAACCATAATGTTAATTGGTAAGACATTTTGATCTTTGCTCTAACTGGCCTAATTTTATTTCATTCAGGTGTTGGAAAAGGCAACGGAAATGATCTAAAAGTGCAAATAATATTGCACCGCAAAATCGTCTTTTTAAGTTCTGCTTCCAAAAATTGTTGGGTAAGAGCACGTAAACTGAAAATGCTGGCATTTGTTTTAATTCTCCACGTCAATCAGCATGTTGACCTCCCAGACCGTCACTCACCACAAAGAAAGACCATGCTGTTTTCTGGTTACCATCCAACTTGGCATCCCTGTGTTCAGATACAAGTCGGAGCACAAACTCCTTATTCAAAATAGTCTTTTCAGGGCATTTTCCAAACTATCTTTTCAGTTCAGTGTGTTGCTTTGCCTTTCCCTTTTACACAAATGCCAAGCATGTTCCCAGGAATTTATCAGAGTTTTCGATTCATGTATCTGGTCATTTTTAGCTAAATAGTCTTCTTCTTGTCATTTTATAATATGGTACTGATTCTGAAATTATAAGCTTATAGGTGATTGGCATGCACACTAAAAAGATGGAGACATCAAGACCGTACCTCAAAAATATGATTCAGGGAATCTGGAATGGGGCTCAGGAATCTCTCGAGTTAGCAATGTCCCAAGTGATTCTATCTCACATGTCCTGTGGGTCTGTACCTTCAAGAGTAACCCAAGTGGCTGGCTGGATGTAGCTCTCTGCCCAAAAGCAATGGGACCTGGTATGCCTAAGATCATCAACCTTTTCTGAAGTAATAAGAAACCTTCCTAGATCTAAGAAATATAAACTCTTAGAATTCTCTCGCAGGCTTGCCTCTATTCTATCACTTCTCCAGCACCACTCCTTCCCCTCTCCTCCACGGAAGGCCCTCACCCAGTCCTGATCCTTGGCTTTCTGTTCTTACCTCTGTACGTACCCTACTCTTGGTTCTGCTCGTCCATTCCCCTGCCTTATATATTTTTTTCTTTCTTCCACTCAGCACATGTTTATGAGCACCTACTGGGACCCACAACATGGACGGCCTCTGCCCCAACAATCCAACCATGTTTGTCAATCCACATTTGTCAAATGAGCTTTTCCTCTGCAACTGACACCAGAGTTCTCTCACTCAGGCCTTAAAATTTAGCAGTATCTTTGATTCTCTCTTTGCTGTGCCTGCACATCCAGTCAGTCACTAATTCCTGTTGATTGTACCCTTGGAATCTCTCTTCACTCTCTCCGTTCCTTTCTGTTCCTGTTGCCAACACCTCGTTTGTTCATGCCCAGATTTCCACAACGGTCTCCCTACCTCTTCCTTCCCCTCATACAATACAGTATATAGAGTCCTGCAATATGCAGGTATTTCATTGCTCCAACAGTGAAAAGCTGTAAGTAGAGAAGGCACACGGCATGCCTGTAGTCAAAGCCAGTTAATATCTTTGGCTCAGCATTATCTGTAAAGTAAAGATCACATACCAAGTGTTTTGAGGATTAGGTAATATATGTGAAGTTTCTTTGTGACCGATAAATCGCTAAATAAGTGTTATATGTGATCATCATCAGGCCACTTTGTCACATAGGAAATGCCCCCCTCTCCATATTCTTCAACTTCATTCTTATTTCCCTGGCTCTTGAACCTTAGCCATAACATACCTGAGACCTGAGCTTACTTCCATCAGGTACTTGACCTGCAGACTCCATTCCAAGTAGAGTGGGTGTCCTCTGGCCCTTGGAACACAACACTCTTAATTTCTGCTTCATGTTTTTGCTGGTCTTTCCTCCCCCTCTCCCACACCACCCTGCCTCCACTGGATTCTCTTTTCAGTGCTCCTCATTTATACAAATCCTTCCATGCCCAACTCTGTTTCTACCTTCTCTGTGAACCTTTCTCATTCTATGCTTCTTGTTAACCTCTCCAAAGTCTTCATCATCTAGCTTGACATGTAATTTATGCCATTCTGTTACTTCTTGTGCGTGTAGCTCCCTGAAGCATGCCTTGAGTCTGCACCTTCTTTTCTATTTTGCACAGGTACATAGACTTTTCTTATTGTGGGGGCCACTATTACACAAGGGTAATCAATAACAAAGAAATACTTAGTATAGCTTCAAGAAAGTCCTTCATTCCAGAAGCTTGGCCAATTCTTGGTCACTCCATCCAGCAGTCAGCCATGGACAAGGTCCATGATCCCATCAGCCGACCCCTTTTTGATAAAACATGACCAATTATGTATTGCTTTTTGAATGTGAAGGCTAGCTTTAAAACCGAGCATGTTAGCATATCCCAGCACATGAAAATCAAGTGGCACACATTCAACAGTAATGTTTACTTGGTTAAACTCTAATGGAAATGGGAACGCTTTGTTCTTTACCACTGCCCTACCATGACCTCCAAATATGTTGGCCTTTTAAAAACGTAACAGTATTGCAACTTTATAGAAATAATGATTCACGTTTACATGTAGTGACTGGACTATGAGACCAAGCGTACTTGATAAATACAGGAAGCCTTGATCTGTGACCATGAACTTCACTGTTCTCTTACCAGCTGGTTTTAAGGTTGTGAATTCCATGTGTTCATTCACAGATACTTCACGATATTGAAACAGACAACGTAATAATTCATTTATCCAGCTGTCCACCTCTGTATGATGATGTGAAAGTACGGTTTCTCTCTTCCTCAGTGAGTAATCAAGAAACAGTGTTATTCTCGTCTGGTCTTTTGAATCATTCTGCTTTAGGATTTCCTTTCCTACAATTCCCGGCAAGAAATAGGAGATGTCAAGCCCTGGCCAGGGAGAGGGAGAAAAACAAGTCAGATCCATAACAAAAATTTTTAAAAAGAACCTAAACTGGTTTTTGCTCATTTTTTCTAAATTCTATACAGTTTGCATATATTTTCAAATAAGAAAAAAAACCAAGGTATGTTTATTGCAGAGCAGTGATCACATTTTTCTTTTCTATCTCTAAAACACATTGTTCCCCATAATTTGTAGTTTATGGTGTTGAAAGCATCTTTCAACAAACACCTTCTTTCCTTAAGGTAACATTGTTTGTAAATTTATGTATACGTTTAACTCTATGAATCTATACTGTGTAGAAAGCATCCTTGAACTAACATCTTCTTTCATTAATTAGAAGTGTTTGCAATAGAGAACGAACAGAGGGTTGCTGGAGGGGAGTTGGGTGGGGGGATGGGCTAACTGGGTGATGAACATTAAGGAGGGCACTTGTTGGGATGAGCACTGGGTGTTATTTAAGTGATGAATCACTAAATTCTGCTGAAACCTATCTTACCATATATGTTAACTAACTGGAATTTAAATAAAAACCTGGGGGTAAAAGGGAGATTTTACTTTCCTTTGGATTGACATATAATTCATTTTAAATAGTATTTTTTTAAGTTTATTTTGAGGTTGACAAATACAGCATGAGTAAGGGAGGGGCAGAGAGAGAGAGAGAGAGAGAGAGAGAGAGAGAATCCAAGCAGGCTCTGCACGGACAGAACCTGGGGGCTTGAACCCATGAAACCATGAGATCATGACCTGAGCTGAAACCAAGAGTCAGATGCTTAACCAGCTGAGCCACCCAGGCACCTAGGAAAGTTTTTTTTTTAAGTGTTTTTGGGGCGCCTGGGTGGCTCAGTCGGTTAAGCGTCCGACTTCAGCTCAGGTCATGATCTCGCGGTCCGTGAGTTCGAGCCCCGCGTCAGGCTCTGTGCTGACAGCTCAGAGCCTGGAGCCTGTTTCAGATTCTGTGTCTCCCTCTCTCTCTGACCCTCCCCCGTTCATGCTCTGTCTCTCTGTGTCTCAAAAATAAATAAACGTTAAAAAAATTTAAAAAAAAAGTATTTTTAATCCGATATTTGCCTTACATAAAATGAGAATGTTTGCCATAGTCATTACTCTGAATATCATGAGTGTATAATTTATATTGAGCAGTCATAAAGTGCACGAGTGTTATTCTATATGTAACAAATTTCTAAAGGTCAGTAGTTTCATTTTCCTATTAAAATTATCAAGCAGAACTGCCAACAAGTAACTATGTCGATCAATTTAAAATGTATATCCTGTGCCCTCCTTCATGCCCTGCTTGCTCTCTGTTGTGGGAGAATCTATTCAGTACTGAAAAAAGTATCTGTGTTGAAGCAAGTGACCCATACTGGATTTGAATAACGAAGCCAGTCTGAACTCTCTCTCAGTCGGTGGTCTCTGAGCAGAAGCACTGCTACAGGCACCGGCCCAAGCAATGTTGGTCATTTTGTGATTTTCAAGGGCCAGGAGATGAAAACACTTTCAAAATGTTTAGGTATTTTTATCACCAATAATGACAATTATCAATGTAGCTGCTCCTTGTAGAAATGGATGATCTCTTCAGGCATAAACTGGTATAGGTTTCTGTTTAGAACTAAACTATATTAGAAGACTATTGCTTAAAAGTACAGAAAAATTACATTTCCTTACATTTTGATAGAAATAGCCATTTCTTAAAGCCTCCTCCTTTGTGTCATGAGTATAAAATTATATACTGTGAGTGCTGTGTACTTAATGGCTACAACTGACAAATATAGAAATGAATGGAATTTTAATCCCTTTGGAATTAGCTTTTGGTATCAATTTTACTATGAAAAATAACTTTTTTTTTTTAATTTTAGGTTCTTCCTAAATACTATGACAACTGCCCATTTTTCTTCTGGTTCCATACATCTTTTATACAAAATAACAGGTATGGCTCGGATACAATCCAGTAGAAACAGCTTAATCTTCAAGGTCTGTGTAAAGTGCAAAGGCAAACCTTTTGCTGATTGCCATATGCTCAATTTCCAGAAACCAAGAATCCTCAAATTCCCCAATTCTTCACTGCCTTTCTCCTCTTAATCTGGTTATGTAAAATATATGGCCATTCTTGGAAACTACCGTTGCATTATCAAGGTCCGTGCCCTAGGACTGTTTCACAGAAGTTAAAACATGTTCTGATCAGATCTGGAGTATGGTAATAAAGCCCTCCCATGCAAGTTTAGTAGGAGTCTGCTCAGTACCCTGTGGGAGGTCCTCCCAATGTGTTAATTTACCTAGACCGACCACCCACTAAATTCTATGCCCCAAAGGAAGGCATCTTCTAGGGAAGCTGCAGCTAGTTTAAAGGTGATTGACACACTTAGATCTAGGACAGAAGTTAGAAGACACAGTAAGCATTAATGAAGACCGCTTTAATAGTCCCCCATTTAAAAATGACTTTCTTGGGGTGACTGGGTGGCTCCAAGTCTTGACTTTGGCTCAGGTCATGATCTCACATTTGTGAGTTCAAACCCCGCATTGGGCTCTGTGCTGACAGCACAGAGTCTGCTTGGGATTCTCTGCCCCTCCCCTGTTCATGCTCTCTCTCGAAAAGAAAAGAAAAGAAAAGAAAAGAAAAGAAAAGAAAAGAAAAGAAAAGAAAAGAAAAAAAACCTTTCCCAGTTTAGTTATTAGAAAATCATTTTTAAGCTTATTTTTTAAAAAGTATATTGAGTGGGGGAGGGGCACACAGAGAGGGAGACAGAGTCCCAAGCAGGATCCGCACTGTCAGCTCGGACCCCAAAGTGGGGCTTGACCCAGGACCCAGGAGATCATGACCTGAGCCGAAACCAAGAGTCAGAGGCTTAACCAGCTGAGCCACCTAGGCACCTAGGAAAGTTTTTTTAAAAAAGTAATTATTAACTGAGGATTATTATTCCAAGAAAACTTCTACTTGTCTGGAAACTCATTCCTGAGTCTAGGCATTCTCTAGAATTCTAGTCCTCTAGTACTTTAAGGAGTATTTGTTCTTCAGCGCTGAAAATTTGAGGTGGATTGTTATCACCATACCGTAATCATCATCCAATACAAAAAGGGAAAAATATTCCAGAACCGGAGTTTTGAGGTAGCTGTGACTGTATGTGGCATGAATTGACAGTTCCCATTACATATAATCCCACCCTTTTCTTCAAATCTGACCACCTCCTCTCACACCTCAAGTCCAGTAAAGGCAACAGTAAGTTGAATATCTGGTCTACATCCTTCTGATGCACCTATTTAATGGATAGAGTGAACTTTGGATTTGATGGGGGAATTTTTACCAATTTTTCCCTGGGTGTATACAAACAATAAACTTTGACGCCCAACATGAGCCAAGCCCCTCAGTCGAGATCTGGGTGAAACTTCATTGGGTGTTACTCTTCCAAAGTGGTTCTTGCCACTGGGCACAATTTTTTCCTTTAAGACACATTGATCATACTAGAGAGGCAATGAGTTAGAAACCTATAAAAGTGAGGAGAGAAGTGATCTCATTTTCCCTACTGCTTGGTATAGCTGTTTTATTAGCTGCAAGGTGGTTAACTGGTCAAAAATGCCTCTGTCCTCCTTTAAAAGACTCGGTATTTTATTACTTGGTTTTAATACACACCTAGTCTCTCTGGAGGGTTTCACGTGGCAATTTATTAATGTCAAATGTCCTTAATCCTATAAAAGGCAATGTGAAAAGAATCGGTGATGTGTAATTACCGATGATTAAGATTTGCTTGGCTGTGGAGAGGTGCGGGGAGCTGGCTGGAGGGGATCGGACAGAGGCTGCGACTAACCGTGGCAGGTGGGTCTCCTTTTTTACCCTTCTGTGCTTGCAACGATGTTTCTGCTTTTCTAGGCTTTATCTTTCAAGAAATGAATTGGATAATCCCCATAAACCAAAAACATGGAAAATTTACCGTCCAGAGTTTGCGGTCGAGGTATTTTTTGATGAGGTCGTAGCTGGCACCTAATTAAGCGTAGTTCCCTTTCTCGGACAGAATCATGTTCTTCACAATCCCTGCCACATATTTGTAGCTTCTAAACCTCCTTCCTTGCTGGTATACTTATATTTACATTCATGTACATATGTTTTTGCCAAACCTATTAAATACATACAAAGTAACATCTCAAGGGTGCTTCTTACTTTCTGAAGGAGTTAGGTCATGTTTGCGAGAACTAACGTTCTTATGTACTATGTTCCAAATTATCACTTTGAAGAACCTTTAAATAACAAACCTTAATTCTTAAATATTTTATGATTCCTCCCAATAATCTGAGTTTACTTATCTGAAAATACAAGTATTCCCTGCTTTGTTTTACATTTTAATTTCAGATCAGAAAGGTCACTTCTGTTTTCTTCCTCTGCTTGATTTATAAACTACTTAACAAACATCAGACTGGCACAGAGACTTGCTTGTTTTCAACCCAGAAAACTGTGCACACAAGCAGACCCACCAGTGCATGGGCTAATTACACATGCAGACTTCGGGGAGGGCACGGGAATCTCGGTAAACACAAGCAGCGGTTACTGAATATTCTATTTATTTTTGCACCTTCACGAGTGAAGTCAAAGGAAATGTTTGCCTAGAGAAATCTAGATTCTTTTAAAGTCCACCTCCTTCTTCACCAACCCTGCTCACAGCCAAGTTCACTTAAGTTTAGGGAACTCTGTGAAGGAAGGTCATCTTTGCATTGCAAGTATCGGTTAGTCCTGTGTCCCCAGGGAATCGTTTTCTCTTACTATTTTATTCCAAGTACCTTCCCCGTCATTGTACCTTGACTGTCCTTATTTATGAACATGGCATGAAAGGTTCACTTTTTCCCTCCAGTCAGCCCACAAGGGGTCCCAGCTGCCAGTGCAGCAACCTACCTGAAGGCTCCTTTTGGAGGAAAAGTCTTTCAAGTTCTCAACGTGTTAGGACTACATTACTTCCTGTAATTTGTGACAGGAATGTGTTGCAGCAGAACAGCTGGTACTGTTTCCTTTAAATTTTTTTAATGTTTAATTTTGAGAGAGAGAGCGAGACAGTGCAAGGGGGGAGGGGCAGAGAAAGGAGACAGAATCTGAAGCAGGCTCCGGGCTCTGAGATGTCAGCACAGGGCTCAAACTCACAAATGGCCAGGTTATGACCTGAGCTGAAGTCAGATGCTTAACCAGCTGAGCCACTCAGATGCCTCTGTACTGTATCCTTTAAAACCCATGCAGCAGTGAGCTACAGCGGGCAGATCAGGTGGCAGGCTTAGGTCAGTGGGAAAATACCGAGCTGGCTCAGTGAGGAGCAGTAAGGTCTAGCCCTTCTCAATACTGGCAAGAAGGACGGAAGGAAACCCCCATTAAGTCTCTTGTTTTTTGAAGTATCATAGCCGGGGTTTCTCTTCTCTAACCCTCTAAGGTGCATCAAGATTCCTGGCCCTTATGAGGTGCCACACTGTCGTGCTTTTGCTCCTATAAAGAGATTTTATGGGAGGTTTCCACCTTAGAACCCAATGTAAATACTTCCTTTGAACAACTCGAAAAACTTACATCATAATACATCAGAACGATACCAGTTTTCTTAAATAGAATTTACTACCCTGAATAGAATTATCCAAAACTGAATAGCAAGTTTCACTATTTTTTAGAAATAGAACAGCATCCTGCCCCATCAGAAACATCACAGGTACCACCTGGCAGAGGGAGATTAATGCTAGCGGGCCAAGTTTCACAACTGCAGTGTAATAAAGAACACATTTTTGTCAATTTACTTACAGTGAAATTATTTTACATCAGGAATGATGCTGACCAAAAAAAAAAAAAAAAAATGCTCATTGCAATGAAGCCACCACCTTGAAACCTTACTATACTCTTAAGCAGTCCTGACAGTTGGTTCTTAGCATGTAAAATACTTAAAACAACTCATGTACTCAAATTTTAGGTAAATAATTTAATGATAGAACACCAGAATTGCTTTAAACACACAACTTCAACTTACTATTTTTGGAGTACAGATCTGAAATGGTACAAATTGTATTCAAATACTGAACCATGAATTAAGCAAATAGAATGGAAAAAAAAATTCCCCTGATTTAGGTTTCATTCCTTACTCTCTTCCTTGCCTCGGACTGCTACTATTGCAGATGTTTAGTTGAATCTTAAAAGGACAACGTATGAGAAGGTCCCCTGCCAACAGGCCTAACTCAGATGGGCTCACGGATTCTCAGGTAGCTCACTTCCTGCTGGAAGCCAGCCCCGTTTTCTATTTTGCTTCGGTCCAGGCCTGTTCAGATGAAGCACCACTCAGTAGCTACTGACCACTTAAGGTATGGAGAGAAAAGGTAGAAAAAGGACTTTCTTTCAAAGAAAACGCAGGTGGCTGACCAGCCATTGCTCCAGAGTCCATCAGGCACAACACTGAGCACCCCTCCCCAAATGTCCACAGCAGCCCCCATGGGTGAGCATGTCACTTCCCTGACCCTCCTGCTTTGGGCATGTCAGAAGCTTTGCAGAACACAAAGCTTAAGGAAACCGGAGGTTTCACGCAAGGCTTTCATCGTGCCAACAAGGACAGAAGCACACGGGACAGACACAGGTCAGCCTGCTTAAAAACACTTGTTACCGAGAGAGTCCTTGCTGGTCTTGGAGCAGCACGGAATGATGGGGCTGGCCTAAGTGGTGACAAGAAGGATCCTCTTAGACCAGGTGACCTGAGCTTCTGTGGTTGTTGTTAGTGCATACATATGGCAGAACTTAATTACTCGGCTTGTTTCCTTGCTTTATAAAGTCACCCCCTATATATAATCATCATGAGGATCCACTGACCGCTGGTACCAAATGTAAAAGGCTCCAACTCCGTAAGAAACATGGCAAGCAGTTACGGATCCCAAGATAAACTTCAGAAAGGGCCAGCCCCGACATCACTCACTGTGGAGGACACGCACTATGTTGTGTCCAGTTCCATCGGAGAGAGGACTCTGCCCACGAGCACCATCACTCAGTCACCAGCCAGGGAAAAGGGCTTCTCTTGGCTTTGGCACTCTGCTCCCTGGAAGGGTTTCTGATCGGTGAGGCAATGAGTGAGTGTTCAAAAGTGGATCAACAGCCCATAGGTGGTCCAAAGGAATACTCTGGAATCCTACCCAGGCCAGGACCCAGAGACAGAAGCTAAGGGCTGCTGTCAGTCATTGGTCTTCACAAAGCAAAGCAGCACAGTCCCCTCCCCTCAGCCCCTTCCTCAACCTAAAGCCCAGCAGAGGGGAAGTTCTTTGGGAGGGGAGAAGGGAAGTCGGCACAGGTAAGGCTACGCCGCTCTAGGCCTAGATCCCACCTAGAATGTGGCCCCATCTAGAAAATGAATGGCACTATTTTAATAGAACATCTTGGGAAATTCCAAGATGCTTACTCTAAATTTGTATCAGTAACACGGAAGCCACGCCAGTATGCAAGTGTGCTCTCCTCTACCAGTTCTAGATTGATATTTTAGTTTTCAAGCACCACAGGAAAACTTTTTAAAATTTTAGCTGCTTAGTGTAGTGCATGTGCTAAGCAGATTTTAAAAGAGACCCTACATCTACAATGAGTCAAGTATGCGTTTATAGCCGTTTCATGAACATGGTTACCTCTGGGTTTTTCTGGTGAGATCTGAGACTAAACATGGAACCAGCCTTGCTTTTTTAACAACATGCAACCATCCAAACTGCATGGACACATACAGGTTTATGCAAAAGCCCTGACAGAACTATATTTAGCCTTTCAGATTGGACATAGGGGCCAGCGGCTCACCCTAAATGCCCCACCGAGGACAAGAGCAGCAACTTTTCTATTTGATTACAGGCAAAAATTATAGGATATAAAATAGAGGCTCTTCCATAAAGTTTAAGATTTAGGGTAGGATAAGGGAAGACCAAAAAATAAAATTCTTATGAAACCAAAGTAATTCTACATTGGTCTTGTACTCCACGAAACCCTGAGATGAACTGTCGTCCTCAAACGCCGATACTTGGATCTAGGTTCACCAGGACACTTCAGTATGCTTCAAACTGGCTCATCATCAACTTCCTGCTGTACTCGTAGGCCAAAAATAGCGCCCCATTGGCAGGGAATGCTCGAATCATAGTAGGTTTCAGTCCAGAATATAAGGCCGTTATTCCTAGAAGACAAAAAGCGACCCAAGTCTGAGACATCACGTGAAACTGCAGAGCACAGGGCTGTGTACCTACAAATCCAGACAATACGCTACAAACCAGTAGGTGATGGAAGAACTTCCTTCCAGGTTTCCCTGGACTAACAGGAATGAAACGGACTAATGGAAACAAGGACAAGCGTCAGGCCTCCCAGCAAAGCTGGCAGATGCTCAGGTAACACACACTAATCTCATGCCTGGTTCATCCCCAGGAAATGGATCAGGCAGAGTGGAGGCCTCACCTGGCAGCCCAGGGCCCCCGGGGGGGCAGGGACCATAAGGCATCGGGCGAAGAGCACGGGCGCTTAAGTCCGAGTCCCGTGTCGACTGCTGGCACTGCCCAAGCTGCCTATGCAGATCCAGGTGGGTAAGGGAGGTGGGAGGACTCTGTGAAACTATCAAGTGTTCTGCAGCTTTGGGACATGAACCAAACTGTTGCCACACACCGTAACTGTGCTCTCGCTCAAAATCAAGACAAGGGCACCTGGGTGGCTCAGTCGGTTAAGCGTCCAACTCAGTTTTGGCTGAGGTCATGATCCCATCATTTGTGGAACTGAGCCCTGCGTCTGACTCTGAGCTGACAGTTTAGAGCCTGCTTGGGATTCTCTCTCTCTCTGGCCCTCCCCCACTCATGTTCTCATTCTCTCTCCCTCCTCCCCTGCCCCCACCCCCAAAAATAAACATTAAAAAAAAAATCAAGGGCCACCTGGGTGGCTCAGTCTGTTAATCGTCTGACTTCAGCTCGGGTCATGAACTCATGGTTCGTGAGTTCGAGCCCCACATCGGGCTCTGTGCTGACAGCTCAGAGCCCGCTTCAGATTCTGTGTCTCCCACTCTCTCTGCCCCTCCCCTGCATGTGCTCTGTCAAAAATAAACATTAAAAAAAAAATTTTTTTAATCAAGACAGAGAAGTTCACATCCCAAGTTGTATAGTGGATGCCAGAAGAACAGGTCTTGACTCACTAGTGGCATGAAACTGGCTTTATACAAACACCACCTGGAGAGTCTTTATATTCCTGTATAACTCTCAAAATGAATAGCAAATTGCCTTCAGGAGGACTTAGCATTAAGAATTTGTTGCGCGTTCCTTTAAATCCCTCAGTGTCTCTGTCAGAGGTCTTTTCTGATCCCATCTGTATTATGTAAAACAAATGGTGCGGCCTCAAAACATTCATCCCCTTGGACACAGACCGTATTTTAAAAATTCCCCCCAGGTGACTCAGAACAAAGACTCCTGGCCCAGAAGTGAAGAATAACAACTTCAAACATGGCTGAGGATGAAAGGGGTCTAAAGAAAGGGTGTGAAAACAGCACCAGGGCTGGAGAGAGGCGGCAGGGGGAGAGCGCAACCACACTCCCTGATCGACCTCGGGAAGGTTGGCGGAGAAACGACCACACTGGACACACCTACTCTGTTTCTAAAACGAGCGGACTCACCTTCATTTTTCACGATGCTTATCAAGGTTCCGACAAATCCGGCCTGTTTTCCAGACATGGAAAGGACTTGGATTCTGGATTTGACGCAATCCACTGGGTACACGGCCAGCCAGAGGCAGATTCCACCAACTCCACCGCTTAACATCAAAGGGACAGGGCCTAGGCGAGGAAATCAGCAAACAGCGTTTTGCCTCAAGACAGCATTTCCAGAGGTCAGGGTAGCAGCGGCTGCAGGCAGGTGCAAATAAAATTGCTAATGCGCAGAGCACAGTCCTCAGAAGGAGCGGCCAAAGCTCTGCGGGCACAAGGTCCCTTGCGGCACTCGGGGTCGGCCCCTCATCGTGCCAGGTCCGTGCTGATCACTGTGGCCTGTCTTCCAGAGGGCCGGCCCACACAGAAGCAGCACGCCCCGCCGGGAGGAATGAGAACGGTGGCCACTGAGACACAGGCACAATCTCTTCACCTCTCTCACTCTCAAGTGTTTCGATATTTTAATGCCTCACGGCCCTGATTCTTCCTTTACCATGAAAACCCAAATTGTCTTATTAAGCACAACGGTTAAGCCTGGGAGCTGCCGAACCCCAGAGTGAGTCCGAAACACTGAAGGGAGGTGTTTGAGAAAAAAAAGGAATCGTTCATGGGAGCCAAACGTGGCCATGGTTTGTCATGAGTCATGACATGAGTCAAGCAGCTCAATAGGATTATCTAGAAAGGACTACACTTTTCAGCGCTCTGGAAACACTCTTGAGATTTATTACCAAGTTTTAAGCTTACTGCAAAATCCTTTATGGGCCATTCACCCATTTATTGGAGATTTCCCACAGGGAAGGTAATTTTGATATTCTCCCCTAACACATGTTATTCCAGTAAAGAAGTTTGGGATGCACGGCTTCATCCCCATCCCGGGGACATTACCACACCGACAGGAAGGTGCCAAGTTCCCTGCCGGCCTCCAGAAACGCCAGACAGACTCCCACAGCACACCTGGCCACCACGCCACTCTGGGGCACAGCCCATCCCAGCCGACTGGGTCAACGTGGGCACACCTACCTAGTTCATCCTTCGATCTTCCTGATGCAAAAAACGACCTGCTCAGTTCGTAGCCGCCGAAGAAGAAGAAATAGCCTGGCACCTCGCGGAGTAAAGTGCTGGAGAGGCCGTGGTAGAAGCCCAAGGGGCCGTCCTTCCTGAGGACGCTCTTCACCACGGACCAGACTGTGCTGTGAGGAGACAGTGAGCCGCGCTTAGGGCAGGCAGCGGCTGATTCTAGAAACCAAGGGACCCGGATTCTGAGAACAGACGGCTTCTACTGAGAGGAAATCTCCGAGAAGCGCAGTTATTTTAGGACCAGTGTTCTCATAAACTATCCGATGACAAAGACATTTCATTAAAGTGCATTTGTACAAAGCTGGGTGTGCCCACCACACCCCCCACCAAGATTTCAACAGACTGCACCAGAACCCCGTCTCACACGGAAGCATGGTGTTCACACATCCCAAGTGGGCTGGGGATCGAGCCTACTCAGCAAAGGAGGGCCTGAGAGTACACATGGAAAAGGAGTTCCCTGGAGTTTTGGAAAATCAGGTGCTCCGGCCGTGGACAAAACAAGCGATGGACCCGGACCAGAACGGACGTGGCAAAGGGAGCTCACAGAGTTCCTTTTGGCTAACTGCTGGGCTCACATCACATGCAATGACTTTTGTAGCACACACGAAGCAGAAGGGAAAGACGCAGACAGCACCGGGCATCACTCCCAGCCCTCCCACCCAAGGACCCCTCTCTGGAGGGGCTCTTCAGGAATCTGCCCCACAGCTCCCCCCACCCCCGCCCCGTGTGAAGGACCCTCCGAAGATGTGCAAATAAAATCCAACCCCGTTTGGCAAGCAGAGAAAGAGAGGTTTGTGAAAGCCAGATAAGCTTTTTTTTTTTTTTTTTTTTTTATGGCTTGTATCCTCTGGCCCTCAATAAACAAATTCCTTAGTTCTTCATTTGAAAATAAAAAGTGCATTCATACATTCTAGAGGTCGTTATCAAAGATGTAAGAGAGCCAATACCCATCTTTTTCCAACAGCAAATGAGTGAAATTACAATAAGGAGCTGTACAAACTCAGCAAAAATAAAATGGTGTTGTATTTGCCCAGGCCCCTACCTCCCACCAGTCCTACCCTCCCCAACCTTTGTTTTGAACTGATGTGTACTGAGGCACTTGGTTCAGGTGCTTCAGGTTTGTTTTCCTCTGTGCTAGTACTGGGAAATGAACAACGGAGTAAATGTTACTTGAAGGCAAGACAAAGGAAATTCTTAGAAATACCTGGAGGGTGGGGCACCTGGGTGGCTCAGTCTGACTTTGCCTCAGGTCATGATCTCACGGTTGGTGAGTCTGAGCCCCACATCAAGCTCTCTGCTGTCCTCAGAGAGCCCGCTTTGGATCCTCTGTCTCCTCCCTCTGCCCCTCCCTGCTTGTGCCCTCTCTCTCAAAAAAATTCCTGTAGGGCAAGAAGCACCAAGAATTTAGTTTTTCAAGAAGTAGGTATGTAATAATTTTTATTTCAAGCTGCTCAGAGCCTTGTAGCAGCCGGGATGCAGGACACTTTCTGCTAGACCCCTCTTCCTGACGGTGGGCACCATGGCAGGCTTTACCCATCAGAAAAACAGTACCAGAAACACCTGCTCAGTGCAGTGTAGAGAACCCCTCGCTTCTCACTTAGCTCAGCAGGTGACCCTGGCTTGGACCAGTGGAGGATCAAACCGAAGGTAATAAAAGGCCTTTCAGAAGGCTTCCTCAGGCATCACCTACTGGCCAGGTCCTTCCTGCAACTCAGCTCCCATTCTACAATGGGAATGTAACAAAGTAATTCAACTCAGTGCCTTTGAATCCAAGTTTTAACCCTAAGCTACTATACCCCTGCGTGGGCACTGCCACACCTAAAATACAGTCAACCGATATTTACTTTTGTGCAAGGTATCCAGTTTCCTAAGTCTTTGGCCCCAATATTTACTTTCTTAAAAGTACCTTAAACTACTAAGGGGCATGAGAGCAACTTTCTGGGTGTTGTTAATGTTCTACCTCTTGATCTGGGCCCTGGTTTCAACTATGTTTGTTTTAGGACTATAGAACCCCACACTTATGATTTCTGCATATGTATTATAGTTCAATAAAAAGTTTTAAAGACTTACATTTTTGGACCCCTAAGCTAGGACTAGATTCAAACTGGCTGTAATGAATCTCAAGGGTACAGGATATAGAGCTCTGTTATACAAACACCATCCTCACTAGGAGGAGACTAACTCTGTAAATGGCTGATTTATCTGTTTTTTTCCCAGCAGATTTACAGACTTTGAGTAAACCACACTGACGAGAACTTTGGTCAGCCAGATGTTAAGATAAATAAACAAGTGTTGAGATTAACAAAGACAATAAATTGCTTGAGAATCCAAATAAATCATACTGTATATGACACACTCTCATGAGGTAACTAGAATCTATTTTAAAGACTGAAGGGGAAAAGGATAAAAAGATTCCAAGGGTACATGTACCCCAATGTTTATAACAGCATAATGAACAATAGCCAAACTATGGAGAGAGCCCAAGTGTCCACTGACTGATGGATAAAGATGTAGCGTGTGTGTAAATATATACACATTGCCATTTGCAATGATGTGGATGGAGCTAGAAGGTATTATGCTAAGCAAAATAAGCCAGAGAAAGACAAATACTATATTATTTCACTCATATGTGGAATTTAAGAAACAACACAGATGAACATGTGGGAAGGGCAGGGGAAGAGAAGGGAGGGAAACAAACAAGAGACAATGACAGAGAACAACCTACGGGTTGACAGAGGGAGATGGGTGGGGGGATGGGCTAAATGGGTGATGGGCATTAAGGAGGGCACTTGGGATGAGCACTGGGCATCATAGGTCAGTGATGAATCACCTAATTCCACTCCTGAAACCAATACTGCACTGTATGTTAACTAAAATTTAAATTTTAAAAATTTTTGGAAGAATTTGCTTATAGAAAAAAGATAAAGAAGACTTAAACATGATTAACTAATGTGGCCTAATAGATGTATAAGAATACTATGTTCAATAAATGAATATATGGTCTCATTAAAAGACTGAGGGGGAAGGGCACCTGGGTAGCTCAGTTGGTTGAGTGTCAGACTCTTGATTTTGGCTCAGGTCATGGGATTGAGCCCCGTGTTGGGCTCAGTGCTGAGTGTGGATCCTGCTTGGGATATTCTCTCTCTCTCTCTCTCTCTCTCTCTCTCTCTCTCTCTCTCTCTCTCTCTCTCAAATAAGTAAATGAAAAAATGAGGCAATATTTATTAGAAAAAAAAAGACTGAGGAGGAGAGTGGGTTGATGGTCACAGAGTAGCTCACAAGGGCTCTGAGGAGTTTTTTTAGAACATGGGTCCTCTTTGGGTACATGTGAAGGATCAGGGAGGGAAGTAAGGAAGTTACCCTGGCATGTGGGGTGATCACCCATGTGAGACCTGGGAATGGCCATCAAATATTCATCTCCGAGCCCAAACTGATACTTATGAAGGCTCAGCTCTCAGACACGTTCCAAAGCTGTCTGCTATGTGCCTCCTACACAGCTGGGGATCATGCCTCACGCACTCAACACTCAGTATTAGCTCCTGGCTTACTTCCCAGCTATTAAATATCTGCCTACAATGCTCTGATGTGGGGGCGGGGGTGGGTGCAGCCATCACAGGCAGTCCGTCCAGAAAGTTATCCTCTGGCAGGGGAAAGAGTTCTGAAAACAGTATTTTGGAGCAGATAAATCCATTTCTCTCACTTAGTTTGAGTACAATATAAAATATACAAATACCGCAGCAAGGCAACAGAGACCCAACACTTGTGCCCAAGCAGTGCTTACTTATGGCTTCTGGCTATCTTTCCCGACGACTCCATTTCATGCATGGTCTGTAGTCGGCACTTCACGAGTTCAGTGGGGCAGAGCACGAGAGCAGCAAAGGCAGAGGCGAAGGAACCAGCGGCCGCGTTCTGCAGATCACTGGAAGGAGACGAGCCGTTATTCATTCATTCAGCGTTCGCCATGCAGAGCACTCGGGCAGTGAGGGACAGCCACCATCAAAGAGAGGAACACTTGGGAACCTGCACGTGGTGTTTCATCTAAGGGTCTCACAACCCTGGGAGGCTGACAGCAACGCCCCAACTGTCATGTGGCAACACAACACACAGAATACGTAGAACGCATGCTACTACCAAGTAGCAATACTAGGATTCAAACGCAGGTCTGCCTGACTGCAAAACCCATGCTCCTTTCATCAGTCATAGTGCTATGCACCGAATGTATCCCCCACCCCCAAATTTCTATGCTGAAGCCTTAATCCCAACTATGCTGGTATTTCAGGAGGGACTTTGGAAGGTAATCAGACGGAGAGGAAATCGCAAGGGTAGAACCCCCAGGATGGAATCAGTGTCCTTATAAGAGACCACCTAGCTCTCTCTCCACCCACTGAGGACACAGCAAGAAGGTGTCCCTCTACAAACCAGGAAGTGGACCCTTACCAGACACCAAATCAACCAGCACTATGACCTTGGGCTTTCCAGTCTCCAGAACTGTGAGAAACAAAGGTTTGTTTAAACCAGCCAGTTTGCAGCCACTCTGGAAAACAGTGTGGAGGTTCCTCAAAAAATTAAAATTAGATCTACCCTATGACCCAGCAATAGCACTGCTAGGAATTTACCGAAGGGATATAGGAGTGCTGACACACAGGGGCACTTGTACCCCAATGTTTATAGCAGCACTTTCAACAATAGCCAAATTATGGAAAGAGCCTAAATGTCCATCAACTGATGAATGGATAAAGAAGATGTGGTTTATACACATAATGGAATACTACTTGACAACGAGAAAGAATGAAATCTGGCCATTTGCAGCAACATGAATGGAACTGGAGAGTGTAATGCTAAGTGAAATAAGTCAGGCAGAAAAAGATAACCATGTTTTCACTCATATGTGGATCCTGAGAAACTTAACAGAAGACCAGGGGGGAGGATATGGGGGGGCGGGGAAAGTTAGAGGGAAGGAGGCAAACCATAAGAGACTCTTAAATACTGAGAACAAACTGAGGGTTTATGGGGGGTAGAGGAGAGGGAAAAGTGGATGATGGGCATTGAGGAAGGCACCTATTGGGATGAGCACTGGGTGTTGTATGGAAACCAATTTGACGATAAATTATGTATAAAAAAAAAAACCACCCAATTGATGGTATTTTGTTACAGCATCCAGAAGACACAATGACATATAAAACAAAATCAAAAGGGGAGGAAGGGGGGGGAGGAAGAGAAGAGGGGGTGGGGGGGAGGAGAGAGGAAAAAATCACCCATACTCCCACCACCACCCCAAAGGCACCCATTATTAATACTTCAGAGTATCTGCCACTAAGCTTTATAAAACTAGGTTCCAAGGCTATCCCCACATGCCCAAAAATCCAACCTGGAGCAACCAGATATGTAACGTAACTGCCCAGATGAAAGCCCGGGATGAATTTTTAACCATAAAGCTGCTCATCGCAAAGTGTCTTCCCAGTTCCGCTGACCTCCTGACCTCAGCAACAGAGGGCACCAGGAGGCTGCAATAGTACTGAAGGAGGGGGTGAAGCCAGTGCCAGTCAGCAAGCTCGACAGTTGGAGGCAAAAAGGCTAAGTCGGAAATCTAAATGGAGGAACGCACAGAAACCGGAAGTATTCACCTCACCTCAAAAGGGTTTGGTACCACTGGCCACAGTCACCAGCAGGGCTGTGAAATTAAGGTCCGATGAGTCCAAAAATATGGGGGAAAGCCTGAGAAATCTGTGAGTGTTCATGGGGGCCAGAAAATAAGACCCTTTCCAACCTGGGCAGTGTTCTGCCACAGGAGCTCAGCTGGCACATGGGGTTGGGCAAGGAAGCAGCAAGAGGCTCACAGCAGGACAGTGGGCTCCCTGACACTCCCCCATTAAATGCCAGCATACCACTGTCACTGGACAACTGGGATGACACCCCCCCCGGGGGGTAAGCCCCCCAGGTGACTGCCCTGGGTAGAGATCCCAACAATTTTCCTCCAAACCATGAGCAAGAGCCTAATAGACCTAACATGTTCACTCATCCTCAAGTTATGTCCAACAGTTACATAAACTGACGTCAGACGTTAGTATAAAATCAAGGGCTTCCTCCAATCTCAGCCCCCTCTCCTATCCCCAGGTGACCTGGCCTCGGTGCTGCGGGCAGACAGAAGGAGGGTGCCCCGGGTCCAGCCGGTCGGCTGCACACCCAGGTCTCAGAATAGCTGGCCTGGAGGGAGGCTTCTTCCAGGAGCAAGACGCTGCTTTGAGTAGAGACTTGCTTTTTATTTCAGAGAATTAAATATCAGCCCATCACCTGGTGAGAGCCAGACACACGACTATCCTTGCTCTCAGCTTCTAGTGTGTGGAAAGTGCCCAACACCACTCACACTGTTCCTTCCCTGCCTTTCACTCCTGCTTAGCTGGTTGTCAACGCCAAAGCTTCAGGGGGTTTCTGCGGTCTTTCAGCCAGCCTGCAGATCCATACCTGGTCTCCCTCGGGGACTCTCTGTCAACTTGCGACAGGTGACAGTCAATTAGGGTCATTAACCAGAGTTGCCAAGTTTGCCGGAACAGAGGTGGCATCAATAAATGGGGACATCTATCAATCTAAGACACAATAATGGCTCAGCCACCCGAAGGAATACCGAGCATGCTGTTCCAGCGCAACAACAAGGCAAATCAGGTGTGCAATAGACTTTGGCTCTCTGATAAATACTCTCATCTTCCAGGGCACTAAATAAGGTAGGCCGGCCCAAGGCTGCACCTGCCGTAAAGGCGTTCAGAACTGGAACTGAAGCTTCAGTAGGCCTAGATGGGGTTTTGTAAGAATCCGCTGTTTGTCACCCCTTCAACAAACAAGTACCTGGACACGCCTGCTGTGTTTAGACCCCATGCAGCCAAAGGTCAAAGGAGAACTTGACTCAGGGTGGAATTTAAACCATGGACGGACAAATATTGACGAATTTGCTGAAATTCACAGTAGTTTCTTCCAAGCAGTGCCTTCCTTTCACTGCTTCTGCTGACTTATCTTTTCTCTAGACCTGACCCCTACCCACGGTCCAGAGCCCCGACTCTGGTCTTAGGGAAAGAACACCAGATGGGGGCCCAGAAGGCATGGGTTTGAGTCCTGCTCTCTGTTAGGAGCTCAGATAATATGATCCTAAGCCTGTCAGGATCTGCATGAAATTCTCCCCATCTGTAACACAATTAACACCATCCACCGGCTTTGCTGCTCTCGCAGGACATCAGTGAGGGCTAAAAACAAAAACAAAAAACACAAGAAAAACAAAAACGAACCAAAAAACCACGATAGCCGTGGGAGTCACAGCTCTGTCAACTCGAAGGTAGCATCTAAGGTAGCGTCTTCCCAACAGGCAATAACTACACACTGTTCTGAATGAGGAAAAAGCAGCCCTTTCCCACGCCAAGACCAAAAAAAGAGGAGGGTGCTGGGTTAGGCCAAGTGAAATAGGCCGGCTTCTTTGTTGCAGGACTTCCTCCGGGACCTCATGTGGCTGCTGTCTTCTCTGCAAGGCGTTCTCCTCTGGGGATGCTGCAGGGGACCTAAACCCCAGGTCTCCTCATGTAGAAAGTCTCCCCTCTTGAGCAGGGAGGGCGACACTCACTACAGTGTTCTTCCCATTGGTCTATCATGAGATCCCACCTTCTCCTCGTTTGTTTCTTGCGTATTTCTTTACTTCATCTCTTTTTTCTGACCCCTCTGTGCTGGAAGGTCCTAGAATCAGTGCGCAGCCCCCTACAGAAGCTATCTCCCTGGGTGATTTCATCCAGTCCCCTTAAAAAACAAGTTCCATCCATCAAGACAAAATTCCCGCCTGCAAAAGGGCACGTCTTAAAGACCACTAGGCACCTCCAGGGAACTTCTGGACAAAAGGGACCTACTTTTAGTCAAGTGGGACCCGAGTTGCAATAGGGTTTCCAATTCCTACCAACACAACCCGTAAGAACCATCCAGCTGATACATTTAAGTGATTTTAAAAAATTCAACGTTCAGAAAAGGGATGGCTACACATCCCAGTGTTTCCCGAGTTCTTCCTAGTTGCTGTGTACGTAAATATCCAAGGGATGGCCAAGCACATGGCAGAGTCTGACGTTTGGGGCAGACATGGCCAAACAGGTTCATCTCCATCTTCTGAGATGCTGCCGACTCTTCCTAAAATTCCAAGGGTCTCTCAGACTGGCTCAGGCAGCTTCTTCCAATCCTCCGCATTTTGCCGATGAAGTGGAATCCCAAACGTGGCTCCCAGGCTGCATCTGTGGCTCTGGTTCAGCACCTGTGCCCACAAGAGAAGTAGTACCACCTGCAGCATCTGAAAAGCATCTTCGTGAAGGACACCAATACGTAAGGGTGTCTCCTTCTCCATGGTACATTACAGGCAATCCTCGTCCTGCAGAATTCGTGGTTTGCAAGTTTTATAGGATGACAATGTATTCCTCCATAACCAGAGAGAAAGTGGGTTATTTTAAAAAAGGAAACATCCTTCCCATAAGGTATCACAAAAATCTTGACTATACAACAACGTTGTCTTTTAAATTTTTTTTTTAATATTTATTTTATTTTTAAGACAGTGAGAAAGAGAAAGACAGAGCATTAGCAGGGGAGGGGCAGAGAGAGAGGGAGACACAGAATCCGAAGCAGGCTCCAGGCTCTGAGCTGTCAGCACAGAGCCCGATGCAGGGCTTGAACCCACGAACCGTGAGATCATGACCTGAGCTGAAGTCGGACGCTCAACCGACTGAGCCACCGGGCGCCCCCAACAATGTTGTCTTTTGAAACAAACTGAGCAGGTATTAGTGCCCACGACTCACCTTAGCTTGGCCTGCTTTTCCAATCCAACCACTTTCCGCACCACCTGTTGGCAGAAGCCGTAGCACATGAAGAGGACAGAGTTCTCGGCGATGTTGGCAATCAGCGCCGGGCTGGTCCCCTTGTAGAAGCCGCGGAAGCCCACTTGGGAGTAGGTTTTCAGGCAGCAGTCGGTGAGGCCCCTGTACAGGTCGGGGAACGTCTGCATCTTCACTTTCACGGTGTCAAAGGGCTGCCCGGTCAGTACACATGCCGTGCCCCCTACAACCAGGACAGAAATCTCCAGCACGAGTCTACGTGTGTTAGAGTGCAGCCTCAAATACCCACAGAAACGAGAGGGGAGCAGCCTACCCCAGGGCTTACTTACACTTGTGTTCATTCGACTTCTTCCTCCCCCAAACCTTCGAGCCCAGTCCAATAAACAACACAGGGTTCCCAATGTGCCCGGCACCCAGCTACAGCCCTCAAAGAGCTCACCCTCGGTAGGAGACTGATGTGTGTTCAACAGTCAAAACCAGAGGATGCAAAAGAGTGGAGTGTGTTCTCAGGTGTCAGCAGTGGGGTCAGAGGGACCTGGGCTTGAGGCCTGGCTCTGCTGTGACATCCCAGACAAGCAATACCAGTTCTGAACCCTGGTTCCTCAATCAGCACGAGGATTAAATAAAAATGGAAGGAAAGACTTAACATAACGGCTGCTGCACAAGTGGTTAATAAATAGCACTTAGTCTCTGTGTACATGCAACCATATAAAAGGAGGGGAAAGAAAGTCTCGCAGGAGCTAATCACTCCCCTTTGCCTAATGCCCAGCCGTACTGATGATTATCCGAAAAACAGAGGAAGAAGCAATAGGTAAAGATGACAAGAGTCTGGCCAATCACTAAAGAGCTAAACTTTGACTCTGCTTAGTACAAATCACATATTTTTGCACTTTTATACTGTAAGACTTTAGAAAACAGCAAGATCAAAACTGCGTTAGAGGACTTCAATAAAAATTCTGAACATAAGGGAAATAACGAACTATAACCACCCTGTGATATCCCAGACCCCGGACTGGGTCAGCATTTGTGAAACGCCACAAGACTTCCATCTTTCTGGGCCCAAGAGGCCACCGTAGCTCAGACATTCCCTGCTTGTGTCAGGAAACATAACCATCGGATGAAGTTTTTAAAGCTTCATCAAAACTGAAGTCTTGGGGCCCCTGGGTGGCGCAGTCGGTTAAGCGTCCGACTTCAGCCAGGTCACGATCTCACGGTCTGTGAGTTCGAGCCCCGCGTCAGGCTCTGGGCTGATGGCTCAGAGCCTGGAGCCTGTTTCCGATTCTGTGTCTCCCTCCCTCTCTGCCTCTCGCCCGTTCATGCTCTGTCTCTCTCTGTCCCAAAAATAAATAAACGTTGAAAAAAAAATTAAAAAAAAAAACTGAAGTCTTGCATTAGATATTTAAGGAATGCAACTTCATAATCTGACATTACACATAGTTACCCCAACTGAACTGTGCAAAGCAAAGATAGGAGAGGTCCTGTCTCAAATAACCCCAAGTAATTACTGGCAGATAAAAAGACATTTTCAAGGAGTTCTGAAAACTGAACTCTTCTCTTAAGCAATCACAAGTGTGATCTCTGGGATCCTCTCCCTACTGTTCATTTCTTCTAGGAGAGTAAGGATACATTCCCACTGAATTAGTAGTTCTGAATTAGAATATAATTCAATAAGAGGTTGCTACTATTAGGGTTATTCTTTGCCAGGTATTGAGAAGAATAAAATAAGACCCTAAATCAAAAAATAATTTAATCACTTGAAAAGAGGAAGTGAATGTCAGCATGTTTAAAGAGGATACATAATCTAGGTAACCTAGATGCAGATACACTGAATAAAGCATTCAATTCAGAGCATCACAATTTTAACTGGAAGTTTCCATATTTTAACCCAGTCATCCCAAACAGTTCCACATCACAGGTTGCTAATAGACACATTTGTTGCATATCTGTAACAGTTACATTTCCAACAGAGAGAAGGTAGGAAGCTAGCACATTTTCAAATGCTTACAACAATTGTCTCCTCTCATCTATGGAGGTTAGTTGACTCTCCTGTAATTTACCACAAATGACACTGTCGAGGCACTGCCGAGCCCCACTCATGTGGATGAGGACTACTCTGAACACCAGCACCAGTCACTGAGACCTAGTAGGTGCTTAGATACCCATCAAGTATCCACGAAGCTATGAATAATTTACAGGAATATTTCTCCACTTACTTAGAGCACAGACCTCTGATCATCTCATTCTCCTTGAGAGACAAGTGGAAACAGCATCTGCATTTTTTTGTAGGTATCCCAACAGGCCCTGCATTTTATTCTGCAAGACAGGCACTCAGACTATGGTACACTCTACATTTCACAAAGGTCAGTGTTGTGGGTTTTCTCTGCTCTACACAACTGAGTCAGCAATGACTGGCAGGGCAGGGATGGTGTCAGTGGTGAAAGTAGGGAAGATAGAGCTAAAGACCAAAAAGCAGACCCTTGACCACCCTGTCCACCTATGCAAAACAGAGAATCTCAAACTCAGTGGAAGCAGTCAATAAATGTTCTGTTTAACAGCACTGGAAGCATAGCATTTTTAAAATATTCTAATGAAAAATGCTCTTGATGGACTAAATCCTCCAATCAAAAGACAGAGGGTAAGGAGGCCTGGCTGGCTTAGTTGGTAGAGCATGTAATGCTTGATCTCAAGGTTGTGAGTTCAACTCCCATGCCGGGTGCAGAGTTTACTTAAAGAAAAAAAGAGGGGGCGCCTGGGTGGTTCAATCAGTAAAGCGTCCCGACTTCAACTCAGGTCATGATCACACAGTTCGTGAGTTTGGGCCCTGCATCAGTCTCTGCACTGACAGCTCGGAGCCTGGATCCTGCTTCAGATTCTGTGCTTCTCTCTTTCTCTGACATTCCCCTGCTAGTGCTCTGTCTCTCTCTCGGTCTTAAAAATAAATAAACATTAAAAAAAGAAAAAAAGACACTGGGTGACTGAATCAATAACACACACACACACACACACACACACACACACACACACACACACACACACACAACATCTATATGCTGCCTACAAGAGACTCACTTCAGACCTAAACACACATACACTGAAAATAAAGGGGTGGAAAAACATTTAACATACAAAATAAGGCCAAAAAAAAAAAAAGCTGGAGTGTCAATACTTACACAAAATACTGTAAAACAAACACTGTAGCAAGAAACAAAGAAGGGCACTAGATCACGATAAAGGGATCAATCCAACAAAAGGATGTAACATTTATAAAGAGCTATGCACCCAACACAGGAACACCTAAATACATAAAGCAATTGTCATAAAGGGAAAAACTGACAGTAATATAATAGTAGAGGGCTTTAATACCCCAATTCCATCAACAGATCACCCAGCAGAAAACAAGGAAACAGTGATTCTGAATAAAACATTAGACCAGTTGAACATAACCTATACACACAGAACGTTCCATCCAAAAAAAGAAGAATACACATCCTTTTCAAGTACACATAGAACATTCTCCAGAATAGATCTTATGTTAGGCCACAAAACAAATCTCAATACATTTTAAGAAGACTGAAATCAGGGCACCTGGGTGGCTCAGTAGGTTAAGCGTCCAACTCTAAATAGCAGCTCAGGTCATGATCTTGCAGTTGTGAGATCGAGCCCCACATTGACTCCACACTGAGCAGGAAGCCTACTTGGGCATTCTCTCTCTCCCTCTCTCTCTGCCCCTCCCCCACTCGCTCATGTGTGTGCACGCTCTCTCAAAATAAAATTTAAAAAGACTGAAATCATATCAAGCATCTTTTTGACCACAACAGTATGAAACTTGAAACCAATCACAAAAACAAGACAAAGAAGAAACGAATGCAGGGAAGCTAAACATAAGCTACTAAACAATGACTGGGTTGACCAAGAAATCAAAGGAGAAATTTAAAAAAGCATGGAGACAAATGAAAATGAAAACAAAATGATCCAAAATCTTTGGGATGCAGCAAAAGTAACTCTAAGAGGGAAATTTATAGCAATACAGGCCTACCTAAAGAAACAAGAAAAATCTCAAACAATCTAAGCTTACACTCTAAAAGAGCTAGAAAAAGAATGAAACCCAAAGACAGTAAAAGGAAAGATCAGAGCAGAAATATGAAAGACTAAAAAATAAAAGATACATAAAATGAAGAGCTAGTTCTTTGAAAAGATAAACAAGATTTATAAGCCTATTGCCAGATTCATTAAAAACAAAAACAAAAACAAAAAAAAAAGAGGCCTCTGGGACACCTGGGTAGCTCAGTCCATTGAGCATCTGACACTTGATTTCAGCTCAGGTCACGATTTCTTGGTTTGTGAGTTCAAGCCCCACATTGGGATTCTATCTCTCCCTCTCTCTCTGCCCCCCGCCCCTGCTTGTACTCTCTCTCGCCCTCAAAATAAATAAACTTTAAAGAAAAAAAAAAAGAACTCAAAATCAAAAATGAGAAGGAATAAATAAGAACTAAAACCACTAGGATGCCTGGCTGGCTCAGCCTGTAAAGCATATGACTCTTGATCTTAAGGTTGTGAGTTCAAGCCCTACATTGCACATGGAGCCTACTTTAAAAAAAATTTAGGGGCACATGCACCCCAATGTTTATAGCAGCACTATCAACAATAGCCAAAGTATGGAAAGAGCCCAAATGTCCATCGATGAATGGATAAAGAAGATGTGGTGAGTGTGTGTGTGTATGTATATACATGTCTATACATACACACACCACCCATACATAATGGAGTATTACTCAGCATTCAAAAAGAATGAAATCTTGCCATTTGCAACTACGTGGATAGAACTAGAGGATATTATGCTAAGCAAAATTCGAGAAAGACAAATATCATATGACTTCACTCATATGAGGACTTTAAGAGACAGAACAGATGAATTTAAGGGAAGGGAAACAAAAATAATATAAAAACAGGGAGGGGGGCAAAACAGAAGAGACTCAAATATGGAGAAGAAACAGAGGGTTACTGGAGGGGTTGTGAGGGGGGGGATTGGCTAAATGGGTAAGGGGAATTAAGGAACCTACTCCAGAAATCATTGTTGCACTATATGCTAATTTGGATGTAAAGTTAAAAATTTTTTTTAAAAGGCTAAAAACCAAAAAAAAATTTTTAAATGGACACCAGAGAAATACAAAGGATTATAACATTATGAAAAATTATATGCCAACAAATTAGACAACTTAAAAGAAATGGATAAATTCCTAGAAACCTGTAATCTTATAAATCTGAATCAGAGACAGAAAAAAATTGAACAGACCAACAGACCAATTACTGGTAATGACATTGAATTAAAAAAAAAAAAACAGAAACAAAAAATTCCCAACAAACAAAATTCTAGGACCAGATGGATTCACAGGTGAATTCTACCAAACATTTAGAGAAATACCTATTCTTCTCAAACTATTCTAAAAAATAGAAGAGGAAGGAAAACTTCCAAATTCATTCCATGAGGCCAGCACTATGCTGATATCAACAACAAAGACAGACACCATGTAGGGGTGCCTAGGTGGCTTAGTCAATTAAGTATCCAACTTCAGCTCAGGTCATGATTTCTCAGTTCACAAGATCAAGCCCCACATTGGGCTCTGTACTCACAGCTCAGAACCTGGAGCCTAATTCAGATTCTGTGTCTCCCTCTGTCTCTGCCCCACCTCCACTCATACTCTCTCTCAAAAATAAACACTAAAAAAAAGACACTATGAAAAACTACAAGCCAATATCTCTGATCAACAGAGATGCAAAAATCCCCCTCAGCAAAATATTAGCAAATTACATTCAACAGAACAATAAAAAAATCCTTCAGCACCATCAAGTAGGATTTATTCCAGGGATTCAAGGATGGCTCAATATTCTCAAATCAGTGGGATACATCACATTAACAAGAGGATAAAAACCACATGATCGTCTCAATAAATTCAGAAAAAAGTATGACAAAATACAACATCCATTGATGAAGAAAACACTCAACAAAGTAGGTTTAGAGGGAATACACCTCAACATAATAAAGGCCATGTACGAAAAACCCACAGCTAATATCATACTCAATGGTGAAAAACTGTGAGCTTTTCCTTTATGATCAAGAACAAGACAAGGATGTATACTCTTATTACTTACTCAACATAGTACTAGAAGTCCTAGCTACAGCAATCATACAAGAAATAAAAGGCATCCAAACTGGTAAGGAAAAAGTTACACTGTCACTAATTTGCAGATGACATGATACTGCACATAGAAAACCTTAAAGACTTCACCAAAAAACTAGTTTAACTGATACATGAATTCAGTAAGTTTTTAGGATACAATATTAACATACAGAAATCCATTGCGTGTCTGTGCCCTAATAACAAAGTATTAGAGAATTTTTTTTAATTTTAAAATTTAAAAAAAAGAAAAAGAAAACAATCCCATTTATAATCACTCCAAAAAGAATAAAATACCTAGAAATAAATCAAGGAGGTGAAAGACCTGTACTCCTGAAAACTATAAAGCATTGAGAAAGAAATTGAAGATGACACAAATGGAAAGACACACCATGCCCGTGGATTGGAAGAACAAATATTGTCAATACTATATTAACTAAAGGTCAATACTACCCAAAGCAAATCAATAGATTCAAAGCAATCTCCACCAAAATACCAACAACATTTTTCACAGAACAAGAATAATCCTAAAATTTGTAAGGAACCACAGACATCCCTGAATAACCAAACCAGTTTTGAAAAAGAACAACATGGGGCGCCTGGGTGGCGCAGTCGGTTAAGCGTCCGACTTCAGCCAGGTCACGATCTCGCGGTCCGGGAGTTCGAGCCCCGCGTCGGGCTCTGGGCTGATGGCTCGGAGCCTGGAGCCTGTTTCCAATTCTGTGTCTCCCTCTCTCTCTGCCCCTCCCCCATTCATGCTCTGTCTCTCTCTGTCCCAAAAATAAATAAACGTTGAAAAAAAAAATTTTTTTAAAGAAAAAGAACAACAAAGCTTGAGGCATCATGATCCCAGATTTCAAGATACACTACAAAGCCTTTGGTCCATGTGTGCATCCTCAGGCGGGATTCCTTCTCCAGGCACTAAGACACAGCTGTACAGAAGACCAAATCCTACTCTGCAGAGTACTTCCTCCCAGGTGAATGATCCTCCCTGGATGATATATATTTTTTTTAATTTCCTGAGTTTGGGAAGGTCTAGCAAGTCTGCAAAAACAAAAATTACTCTTCAGGAAAATAAAACTATCCAGTTTTGACAACATAGCCACGATGTCTTATGTACTGTCATAAATTTCTAGATTTGCAAAGAAATAGGAAAATGTCACCTATAGGGAAAGAATTCAGTTGATGAAAATGACCAGGAGATGGTTTAGGTATTAGATTTAAAATGTAAAGACATGAAGGAGCGCCTGGTGGCTCTGTTGGTTAGGTGTCTGACTTTGGCTCAGGTCACAATCTCGAAGTTCATGAGTTTGAGTCCCGCATTGGGCTCTGTGCTGACAGCTCAGAGCCTGAAGCCTGCTTCGGATTCTTTGTCTCCCTCTCTCTCTCTCTCTCTGCCCCCCTCCCACCCACAAACTATCTCTCTCAAAAATAAATAAAACATTTAAAAAATTAATTGGGAATGCAAGCTGGTGCAGCCACTCTGGAAAACAGTATGGAGGTTCCTCCAAAAACTAAAACTAGAACTACCCTAGGACCCAGCAATTGCACTACCAGGTATTTATCCAAGGGATACAGGTGTGCTGTTTCGAAGGGACACATGCACCCCAATGTTTATAGGAGCACTATCAACAATAGCCAAAGTATGGAAAGAGCCCAAATGTCCATCAATGGATGAATGGATAAAGAAGATGTGATTTTATACACACACACACACACACACACACACACACACACACACACACACACACACACACAATGGAGTATTAGTCAGCAATCAAAAAGAATAAAATCTTGCCATTTGCAACTACGTGGATGGAACTGAAGGATATTATGTTAAGTGAAATTAGTCAGAGAAAAACAATCATATGACTTCACTCATATGAGAACTTTAAGACACAAAACAGATGAACATAAGGAAGGGAAGCAAAAATAATAAAAACAGGGAGGAGGACAAAACAGAAGAGACTCTTAAATATGGAGAAGAAACAGAGGGTTACTGGAGGGGTTGTGGGAGGGGGGATGGGCTAAATGGGTAAGGGGCATTAAGGAATATACTCGAAATCATTGTTGCACTATATGCTAATTTGGATGTAAATTAAAATTAAAAAATGAATAAAGTACTCATGCATGCAAAAAATAAAAAATTAATTAAAAATGCAAAGACATATCAATAAATATGAAATTTAAAGGCTTGATGGAAAATCTGCCTTGCTGGTTAAAGAGATAAGGGAATCTCTTAAAAATGACCTAAAGGGGGGCGCCTGGGTGGCTCAGTCGGTTGAGCACCGGTTTCAGCTCAGGTCACGATCTCACCGTCTGTGAGTTCGAGCCCCGCGTAGGGCTCTGTGCTGACAGCTCAGAGCCTGGAGCCTGTTTCGGATTCTGTGTCTCCCTCTCTCTGACCCTCCCCCATTCATGCTCTCTGTCTCAAAAATAAATAAACGTTAAAAAAATTTTTTTAAAAATGACCTAAAGGAAATTTTAGGAATAAAAAGTACATATCTGAAATGAAAAATCCAAAGAACTCCAGTACCAAAAAGGAGTGGCAACAAAGATTTAGCCACACGAAAAATAAGATAAAGAAAATAGAAAGAGCAAACTCTAAAGTAGTTGAGGATATTGAAAATTTGACTTTAAAAAAAAATGTTTGTTTATTTTTGATAGAAAGAACATGGGCAAGGAAGGGGCAGAAAGAGGGAGAAAGTGAGAATCCTAAGCAGGCTCCATGATGTCAGCGCAGAGCCCAACGTGGGGCTTGAACCCATGTACCATGAGATCATGACCTGAACTGAAATCAAGTCAGCCACTTAACCAACTGAGCACCCAGGTGCCCTGAAAATTTGACTTTCAAAGAAATTAGTGATCTGAGTAGCAAGTTAGATGAAGCTAAAGTGTACGATACAAACCAAGGTAAGGAACTGTCCCATGATGAATCACAAACTCACAAAGTCATGAGAAGTGTGGAAGAAGCCATCAGCAATATAGTGATGGATGCAGAGATTGCAGCACCTTGCAGAAGTAACAGGAGAGAAAGAGAGATTGAAGAGGATGAAGTGGTCAAAGAATAACAGGAAAAAAATCCCTCAGAATTTAAAGAACAAACAGAAAATTCTAAAAAACCTCTGGTAAAGATAAAGGAGCAATACTCATGGCAGCAGACTTTTTATCAGCAACGATGGACATTAGTAAGCAATGAAACAATGTCTTCAACATCCTAATGGAAAATGATTTTGAACCTAACTTTCTAGGCCAAGTTAAATTAGCATTTAAGCATTAAGCATGGTGAAGTAAGGACATTTTGCAAAGGCTCAGCAAATTTACCAGCCAAAAATCATTTATAAAAGAATTACTGAAAGATACATGCCCACAAAATGAAAAAAAAGAGGACGATATCGGACTTAAGAAAAAATGGATAAAACTCTACCAGATTCAAAGCATGGAGCTAGGGAGGAAGTCAAACAAACAAAAAAACAAAACACTAAAACAGATCAATGAAGCTGGTTCTTTGAAAGAATTAACAAAATTGACAAACCCCTAGCCAGTTTGATCAAAAAGAAAAAGGACCCAAATAAATAAAATCAAGAATGAAAGAGGAGAGATCACAACCAACACAGAATATAAACAATAATAAGAGAATATTATAAGCAATTATATGCCAATAAAACGTGCAATCTGGAAGAAACGGACAAATTCCTAGAAGCATATACACTACCAAAACTGAAACAGGAAGAAATAGAAAATTTGAACAGACCCACAACCAGTAAAGAAATCAGATTAGTAATCAAAATTCTCCCAAAAAACAAGAGTCCAGGGCCAGATGACTTTCCAGGGGAATTCTACTAAACATTTGAAGAAGTTAACACCTATTCTCTTAAAGCTGTTCCAAAAAATAGAAACGGAAGGAAAACTCTTTCTATGAAGCCAGCAATACCTTGATTCCAAAACCAGACAAAGACCCCATTAAAAAACAGAAGTATAGACCAATTTCTCTGATGAACATAGATGCAAAAGTCCCCAACAAGATACAAGCCAACAGGATCCAACAATACATTAAAAATATTATTCACTATGACCAAGTGGGATTTATACCCGGGATGCAGGGCTGGTTCAATATCTGCAAAACAATCAATGTGATACATCACATCAATAAAAGAAAGGAAAAGAACCACATGATCTTTTCAATACATGCAGAGGAAGCATTTGACAAAACACAGCATCCTTTCTTGATAAAAACCCTCAAGAAAGTAGGGATAGAAGGAGCATACCTCGAGATCATAAAAGCCATATACGAAAGACCCAATGTTAACTACCATCTTCAGTGGGGAAAAACTGAGAGCTTTCCCCCTAAGGTCAGGAACAAGACAGGGATGTCCACCCTCACCACTATTATTCAACGTAGTATTGGAAGTCTTAGCCTCAGCAATCAGACAACATAAAGAAATAAAAGGCATCCAAATTGGCCAGGAGGAGGTCGAACTTTCACTCTTTCCAGATGACATGATACTCTATATGGAACACCGAAAAGATTCCACCAAAAAACTGCTAGAACTGATCCATGAATTCAGCAAGGTCACAGGATATAAAATCAATGCACAGGAATCAGTTACATTTCTGTACACAACAATGAAGCAACAGAAAGAGAAATCAAGGAAACAAGCCCATTTACAACTGCACCAAAACCCATAAAATACCCAGGAATAAATCTAACCAAAGAGGTGAAAAATCTATATACTGAAAACTATAGAAAGGTTATGAAAGAAACTGAAGAAGACACACACACACAAAAGGAAAAATATTCCATGCTCCTAGATAGGAAGAATGGTGTTAAGATGTCATTACCCAAAGCAACCTACATATCCAATGCAATATCTATCAAAATAGCACCAGCATTCTCCACAGAGCTAGAACAAACAATCCTAAAATTTGTATGGAACCAGAAAAGATCCCGAATAGCCAAAGCAATCTTGAAAAAGAAAAACAAAGATGGAGACCTCACAATCCTGGACTTCAAGCTGTATTACAAAACTGTAATCAAGAAAATATGGTACTGGCACAAAAACAGACACTCAGATCAATGGAACAGAATAAAGAACCCAGAAGTGGACCCACAAACATATAGCCAACTAGTCTTTGACAAGCAATGGAATAAAGACAGTCTCTTCAGCAAGTGGTGCTGGGAAAACCAGACAGCAACATGCAGAAAAATGAACCGGGACCACTTTTTTACACCACACACAAAAATAAACTCAACATGGATGAAAGACCTAAACGTAAGACAGGAAGCCATCAAAATCCTCGAGGAGAAAGCAGGCAAAAACCTCTTTGACCTCGGCTGCAGTAACTTCTTACTCAACACATCTCCGGAGGCAAGGAAAACAAATGCAAAAATGAACTATTGGGACCTCATCAAAACAAAAAGCTTCTGCACAGCAAAGGAAACAATCAGCAAAACTCAAAGGCAATTGATGGAATGGGAGAAGATGTTTGCAAATGACATATCAGATAAAGGGTTAGTATCCAAAATCTATAAAGAACTTCTGAAACTCAACACCCAAAAAACAAATAATCCAGTGAAGAAATGGGCAAAAGACATGAATAGACACATCTCCAAAGAAGACATCCAGATGGCCAACTGACACACGAAAAAATGCTCAACATCACTCCTCATCAGGGAAATGCAAATCAAAACCACAAGGAGATACTACCTCACACTCGTCAGAATGGCTAACATTAACAACTCAGGCAATAACAGATGTTGGCGAGGATGCGGAGAAAGGATCTCTTTTGCGCTGCTAGTGGGAATGCAAACTAGTGCAGCCACTCTGGAAAACAGTATGAAACTTCCTCAAAAAATTAAAAATAGAACTACCCTACAACCCAGCAATTGCACTATTAGGTATTTATCCAAGGGATACAGGTATGCTGTTTTAATATGAAATTTATTGTCAAATTGGTTTCCATACAACACCCAGTGCTCATCCCAACAGGTGCCCTCCTCAATACCCATCACCCAACCTTCCCTCCCTCTCACCCCCCATCAACCCTCAGATTGTTCTCAGTTTTTAAGAGTCTCTTATGGTTTGGCTCCCTCCCCCTTTTTTTTCCTTCCCCTCCCCCACGATCTTCTGTTAAGTTTCTCAGGATCCACATAAGAGTGAAAACATATGGTATCTGTCTTTCTCTGTATGACTTATTTCACTTGGCATAACACTCTCCAGTTCCATCCACATTGCTACAAAAGGTCATATTTCATTCTTTCTCATTGCCACGTAGTGTTCCATTGTGTATATAAACCATAATTTCTTTATCCATTCATCAGTTGATGGACATTTAGGCTCTTTCCATATTTTGGCTATTGTTGAAAGTGCTGCTATAAACATTGGGGT
Source organism: Felis catus (assembly GCF_018350175.1). Classification (NCBI taxonomy): domain Eukaryota; kingdom Metazoa; phylum Chordata; class Mammalia; order Carnivora; family Felidae; genus Felis; species Felis catus. The sequence goes on along the minus strand of NC_058368.1, from coordinate 19,021,542 downwards.
ACAAGTGCCCCTATGCATCAGCACTACAGGTATGCTGTTTTGAAGGGGCACATGCACCCCAATGTTTATAGCAGCACTATCAACAATAGCCAAAGTATGGAAAGAGCCCAAATATCCATCAATGGATGAATGGATAAAGAAGATGTGGTGTACACACACACACACACACACACACACACACACACACACACACGCACGCAAAATGGAGTATTACTCAGCAATCAAAAAGAATGAAATCTTGCCATTTGCAACTACGTGGATGGAACTAGAGGGTATTATGCTAAGTGAAATTAGTCAGAGAAAGACAAATATGACTTCACTAATATAAGGACTTAAGATACAAAACAGATGACCATAAGGGAAGGGAACCAAAAATAAAAACAGGGAGGGGAACAAAACATAAGAGACTCTTAAATATAGAGAACAAACAGAGGGTTGCTGGAGGGAATGTGGAGGGGGCATTAAGGAATCTACTCCTGAAATCACTGTTGACTATAGGCTAACTTGGATGTAAATTTAAAAATAAATTATTTTAAAAAAGTTTAATGTTAAAAATGAAAATAAAAATGAGATCATGCTGCAAAAAACAAATAAACATTAAAAAAAAAAAAAAAAGATCACGAGACACAGAGGGTAGACCCAGAAGCTCCAACATCCATTTTGACAGGAATTCCAGAAAAAAGATAATGAAGAGCATGGAGCAGAGGAAATAATTAAGGAAATAATTGAAGAAAACTTTCCAGAGGTAAAGACAGATTCAAGTTTTGAGAGGATCAGTGCTTACCAAGTAGCTAGTAAGAGTGACGAAAACAGACTTGCTCCTAGACACATCTTGGTGAAATCTTGGAATTCCAATGATAAAGAAAAAAATCATAAAGGCTTACAGAAAGAGAAGAGAGAACGTACAGAGGAACAAGAATCAGACTGATGGCAGGCTTATTGGATACTCTGGATGCTAGAAGTAAACGGAGCAATATCATAAAAGTTCTTCAGGCAAAAGGCTTTAAACCTAGAATGCCATACCCAGCCAAACTGGCATTTGACGTCGAAGGTAAAACAAGAACATGTTTTGATACCAAAGCATCCACAAAGTTTATTTCTTGCATCCCCCGCCCCTTTGCTAAAGTATATACTCCAACAATTCTTTCAATCTAGGGTGACTATAAATACACACAATATACATTATCTTCTTCCCACACCAAAAGTAAACAAGGAAACTGGAAAATAAAATGTCACATTTCTACCTAGGAGGATGGACAGCTAAAGTAGTTGGGAAGCAGGGGAAAAGCATGTTATAGATACTACCCAGATGTTGGGAAAGTTAAAGAGTATATTAAAATTAATATTAATCATCATAGCTTCTGTAGAAGTAGACTTTCTGAACTATAGACAGAGGTGGGGTTAAAGTAATAAAAAAAAAAAGCACAGGAAAAATATGGCAGGGTAAATAGAAAAAAATGCGAAACCTGAACTCTTATCAAGAAGGTATTTAATTTTATCATATGTATTAATGTGAATCTTGAATCTTTATATTAAACCTTTTCTTTTAAAAAAAGATATACTACAAAGCCGTAATAATCAAAACAGTATGGTACTGGCACAAAAGTAGACACATAGATTAATGGAACAGAACAGAGAGCCCAGAAACAAACCCACACTTATAGAGTCAATTACTCAGTGACAAAGAAGGGAAGAATATACAATAGGGAAAAGAAAGACTCTTCTATAAACGGTGCTGGGAAAGGGATGGCTATATGCAAAAGAATGAAAATGGACTACTTTCTTCCACCATACACAAAAATAAACTCTTCCACCATAAACTCAAAACGGATTAAAGACCTAAATGTGAGACCTGAGAACATAAAACTTCTAGAAGAAAACATAGGCAGTAAGTCCTTTGACATTGGTCATAGCAACATTTTTCAAGATAGGTCTCCTAAGGCAAGGGAAACAAAAGTAAAAATAAACTATTGGGACCACACTACAATAAAAAAGCTTCTGCACAGTGAAGGAAACCATCAATAAAACAAAAAACCTACTAAATGGAAGAGAATATTTGCAAATGATATTGATAGGGAGTTGATATTCAAAATACATAAAGAACTTCTATAACTCAACATCAAAAAAAACCCAATCAAATTTAAAAAATGGCGGGGGGGGGGGGCATCTGGGTGGCTCAGTCTGTTAAGCGGCTCAGGTCATGACCTCCAGGGTTCTTGGGGTTGAGCCCTGCATCTGGCTCTGTGCTGATAGCTCAGAGCCTAGAGCCTGCTTCAGGTTCTGTGTCTTCCTCTCTCTCTGGCCCTCCCCTACTCACGCTCTCTCTCTCTGGAACATTAAAAACAAAAAAGGGCAGTGGACCTGAATATACATTTTTCTAAACATATCTAAATGGCCAACAGATCCATGAAGATGCTCAGCATCACTAATCAGGGAAAAGCAAATCCAAACCACAACGAGATATGACCTAATACCTATCAGAATGGGTAGAATCAAAAAGACAAGAAATAACCAGCGTTGGCAAGGATGCAGAGAAGAAGAAACTCTTAAACACTAGTAGTGGGAATGTACATCAGTGCAGCCACAAGGGAAAAAAGCATGTTGGCGGGTTCCTCAAAAAGTTAAAAACAGAAATACCACGTGATCGATTCGTTCCATTACTGGCTATTTACCCAGGAAAACCAAAAACACTAATTCAAAAAGATACATACACCCCTAGGTTCCCTGCATTAGAATAGCCAAGATATGGATAACCCAAGCGCCCACTGGCGGATGAAGAGGCAAAGAGGAGGCGATAAAGGGGCCCCTCAGGCTCCATGGTGGCGGCCAGTGGCGGCCGCCTGAGTTAGGCTTCGCGGAGGCAGGGCCCACGTGGCAGCCGGCAGTTCCCAAGCAAGGTGGGAGGCGGGGCTGCCAGGGCCAGAAGAGCTGGCCCCCTCGCTACAGCTCCACCGCAGCTGCCGACCGCGCCGACGCCTTCCGCCGCGGCCTCTTCCTCTTCTGCTGCCGGGCGCCACCATGATGCGCAGGCCCACGCGGCAGACAGCCGCTGTTCCCGGGCCAGGACCGGGAAGGCGGCTGGTCTCGCAAGGTAGGGGCCGGCCAAGGCGAAGGGGGCGTGGTCCCGCGCAGCGCCCGGTCCCCACTCCCACCCCGCTCCCTTGCGCATTCTGGGCCCCAGCTTTTGAGTTAATCAATTGTTTTTAGAAATCAGCTACCTTGGAAAAATGACTTTTACACATATGGGCCACCTTCTGAGGATACCTCGTCCAGAGACAGGTGAGTCTGTGTGCCTCCAGCTCAAGTCTGATGCTCATCTCTGCAGGGTTTGTGGCTGTGTAGGCCCCCAAACATGCTCCAGGCGTCCCAAGGCACCTTATTGCACAAGGAGCGTCAGGCCCTTAGACTGGAGACTGGGACATAAGCACGCTTGCACACAATCAGATTATTTGGACAGAACAATACCAGACCACAACTTTTTTCCAGAATTTGGAATCATAATAGAAACAAGATGAGATTACACCTGAAGTTGTTGAAAAAGCAAATGAATCAGAAATTATGGGAACCATAAGTACCTGAAGAATTGGATTCCCTGGCAAAACAAAAATCCAAGGAAGATAAAATTTTCCAGAAGTTTAAAAATAAAATAGCCCTTGAGGGGCGCCTGGGTGGCTCAGTCAATTAAGCGTCAGACTTTGGCTCCAGTCATGATCTCGCGGCCTGTGAGTTCCAGCCCCACATCAGGCTCTGTGCTGACAGCTTGGAGGCTGGAGCCTGTTTCCAGTTCTGTGTCTCCCTCTCTCTCTGCCCCTCCCCCCGCTTGTGCTGTCTCTCTCTTTCTCTCTCTCAAAAATAAAGATTAAAAAAAATTAAAAATAAATAAGTAAAATAGCCCATGAGCCAGAACAGATTCTCAGATATGGCAGAGGGATTGCACCCATCTGGATCTTCGGTGAAAATATCCCTCAAGAGAAGGATATTCCATATTGCCCCTGTGGTGTCAAGAGAACAACATCTCTGCATTCCAGGTCATGTGTCGGCTGCTCAACTACCTGAAGGCTGACGGACTGAACACAAGTGTCAGTGGGGTGTTCGGGCTGTCTTCACCTGTGCTGAAAGCTATAGACTGGGGATTCACCGCAGAGAGGAAATTGTTTGGAAGAGAGAAAACAGATACACACCAAAGAGGTTATAAAGCCTTACAAATGCTCATAATCTCTTAAACCCTGCAATTCCATTTCTAGGACTTTGTCCTAAGGAAATAATTATACCACAAAGATATTGTTTTAGGGGAGTTTACAATGTGTAAATATTCGTGAAACAAAAATGTCCAGTGACAAGTAATTAAATAAATTTTGGTGTATCCCTACAGCAGAAGGAATGCAGTCTTAATCGTACAGACCTATGTGCACATACAATAAAATACAGGTTTAAACTGACACCAAGATATTCATAGTATGTTCCTATCTTTGTACAAGTACTTATACATGTGTATGTCCACAGAAATATGGAAAGATACATACTCGGTGTGAACTAATTATGAATGGCAGGACTAGGTGAAGTAATCCTTTTACCTATGTTTCTTTCTACAGTAAAAATGGGTTGTCTATATATATATATATATATATATATACACACACACACACACAACACACACACACATATATATATACACACATGCAATGGAATATTACTCAGCCATAAAAGAGAAGGAGATCTTCCCATTTGCGACAACATGGATAGACCTAGAGGGTATTATGTTAAGTGAAATTGTAGTCAGAAAAAGACAAATACCATTTCACTTATATGTGGAATCTAAAGAACATACAAACACTCTTAAATACAGAGAACAAACTGGTGGTTGCCAGAGGGGAGGTGGGTGGACAAAACAGGTAAGGGGACTGAGAGATACAAACTTCCATGTATAAAATAAGTCATGGAGATGAAAATTACAGTCTATAATATTTTAACAACTTTGTATGGGGACAGAAGCTGACCACACGTATGGTGCACACTATACAACTGTCAAATCACTATGCTGCACCCCTGAAATTAATAGATGTTAACCATATTTCAATAAGGAAAAAAGGCTTTTGGCTTATTTTTAATTTTGGCATTTGAGAGGATAAATGCCAATGATCGAAAATGTCACATTCCCAAACTACACTAGTTAAGGCATACAGCAACAGAGCAGTCAAGGAAGACCAAGGTTACCCTTTAAGGCAATTTAACTTTTGAGCTCCACACTGCCTCATTTCAACATCATCCAATTACTTAACTATCTTCTCCAGACCCTCTCCCACCCTAGCTGCTTAGAGTTCTTGGTTCCTTCCTGGAATTTCTCCTACACTAGCTTCTGACAGGCAGTGACAGCTTCCCAGCACTTTACAGTAGATGAGCTGGACCCAAAACCTGCCAGATGGGAGAGGTCTGTTTCAGAGAAAAGGAGGCACACAGAGAAGAACACAGGTATGCTACACCTAGATCACCTCAGACCACGATGGCCCGATGTCCTGATCCAGAGAGCCGGGCGGCAAAGGCTCCAGACTAACCTCCACCCTCAGGAGTGCTGTTGGCCCATTACATAGTATTAAAACAAAGGCAATAGGGCTGTCAAGGAACCAAGCATCCAAGGTCCTAGCACTGTCTTGACACCATCTAGCTGTGCAATCATGACCAAATCCACTGTCCCTCTCTGGGTCTCTTTTCTACATATACAGTGAGCGTTAGAACCAATGGTCTCTTCTAAAGGCCCTTCTAGCTCCATCATTGGGAGACTGAGACCCCTCCAAAGTGGGGCTGTGGCCTCCTGTTGGCACTGCACACACCTCCCAGCAGAGGGAGTTCCCAGATCACTAACAGGAGCCTCCTCTGCCAGCACTGCTGGCTTAGAGCACAGACCCCTGCAAAGGAGCCTGTTGTCCTCCAAAGTAAATACAGGGCAATCTACATCAGTGAGGGCTGACCCTGTGTTACCAGTGCAGGAAGAAATCCTACATAGTCATCAGGATAATTAAATGCTATACACGTAAGGGCCCAAAACATGTTAATACTATGATTAAAAACAAAGCATGTCCACCAGCAAGTGCCTTACACGCTAGACTCCCAACAATACCCTTGCAACTTAGATCTTTAAAATATACTGTCCTCTCTCTCTGACCCTCCCCCGTTCATGCTCTGTCTCTGTCTCAAAAATAAACTTTAAAAAAAAATAAAAAAAAAAAAGGGGGGGGGGCACCTGGGTGTCTCAGTCGATTGAGCGTCTGACTTCGGCTCAGGTCACGATCTCACTGTCCATGAGTTTGAGCCCCACATCGGGCTCTGTGCTGGCTGCTCAGAGCCTGGAGCCTGTTTCAGATTCTGTGTCTCCCTCTCTCTCTGACCCTCCCCATTCATGCTATGTCTCTATCTCAAAAATATACTTAAAAAAAAATTTTTTTTAAATGTACTGTAAATTATAAATGTGGCACCCAAACACCTGTCCACACAGAAAAGCCTTCATAGGAAAAAGAAAATCCTATCACAGCAGATTCTACATCTTTGATAGACTGACTGAGGGACATTTAATTCCAAAAGCTGAGAATTTTTCATGTGGTTAAATACCCTCCTGTGACAGAGACAAAAACTGAGCCCAGAGCATTCACAGGACTGTTAAGAAGGTGCCAGAGGTAGGCAAATGGGTCCACCGTTCCCATGGTGCCTTCCCAATGTGGCATGGGGAGTGGGGTGGGGAATGGAACATGTGGTCAAGGGTTGCAGTCGGGTAAGGGACCGACCCAAAGGCACTCAGCAGCCAAGAGGCCAGTGAGGCAAAACCTAGGCAGCCCTTAGTTTCCCCTACTCCTGGACCAGGACCCTCCTGGGGTCTCAACCTGGAAGCTGGTGCCTGCACTTACTAGTGTCTACAATGCACGGTCTATAGCCTTCCTCATTAGCCTACCTTGGTCGACCCTTGGTTCATCAGAACTGTGACTTTCTTCACAATTAAGGGAATGACAGGATGACAGGTGGCAGCCCACTTGGTGTGTTGACTCAGGAGGTCCCACTGGATAAGAGGACAATGGGCAACCCACCTCTCTTGGCCTCTCCACTCCCAGGAGCTGCGACCCATTAGAAGAATCAGTAGAAGAGGCAAGGGTAAACCAGGGTTCTCCTCTGGGAAATAGCATCCCAGCACTTCTCTGCCCCTAAAATAACACAGGAACCTAGAGAACCAAGTTACTACGCATGCACTTCCAATTACTGACCTCAGGCTGAGCAAAGGTAATCTTTCTAGAGAGTGGCTTGTGTGTTACAAGCACAGCCCAAGAGTACTTGTGCCCTATGGGGCTGCAGTCAACTCTGGGGCTCGGCCCCAGTCCAGCCCACCATTCCCTGGCAAATCCTAGGACCTCTCCTTTCCTTTTAGGGCTGCAGAAACCATCAAATATCAGTCTCATTTACCAAAGACATTTCTAAAGGGTGTCCTCCTTCCTGTCGTTGGCAGTAATAAGGGCAGTAACTGGGATTTCCCTGGAGAGGTGGCACAGTGTGATCCGGGACTACAAGGGCTCTGCAGATTGATTGCCAGGCTTGGAGTAAAATCCCTTATCACCCGCATATCCCAGCCGTGTGACAATGGACAAGTGACTTCAGCTTTGAGCTGTGAGGGTTTCTGGCTGTAAACTGAGGACATTCCCACTCTGCACCCTGACTCAAAGTTTTACTGTAAGGGAACTACTCTACCTTCGGCCGTTCTTGGAACACAGTATTACACATCCGTTAAATGGATCCACTCCAAGGCGAAAGCATGTTGCTTCTGGAGTGACAAAGGTAATCTTTTCTTCGCCCTTTCACTGGAGCTCACTTGTAGCAGGTACTTGAGGAATAGAGGATGAGGTTTCCCCTGGAATTACCTGCGGCCCCCGCTGTAAGGTCAATGGCAGCTTGGATGGCAGGACTGGTCTTCATGTTTGCCCACTCCTCTGCTGGGCTCCGTAGAAGGCAACTCTCTGGAGCTTATGATGGATGTCTCATATCCCTGAGAGGAGACAAGAACTCTCCATCAGTGGGGCCTCCGCAGCTCACCATCTACTGGGACCTCAACTTCTGGGAGCCAGGAGATTGGCTCTACATTTCTCCAAAGAAAGGCAGCCAAAAGTGTCAGTGCAGCTTAGAAATTGGCCTCCCGTTCTCCCCACCCACCACCTCCTCATAAAAAACTCACAAGTCAAAAAATGGAGTATCAATGCTATAGCCACTGGTGGGAGGGGTGGGGGGAGGGGCATTTCAACTGACCTTTCTGAAAAGCCTACAAATTAATGCCAAATACCACAGACACCCAAGCCACATCGAACTAGTTTTTCAGAGCCCTAAGTGGAGCCGTCAGTCCACTAGGCTCAGCTCTAAATTCAGACAGCAGCCTGTTTTGGGTCCCTAAAAGGAAGTCACGAAACGGTAGGTCTGTAAAGGAATGGGTTAGGAGCACCGCAGGGTGACACATGCCTGGGTCTGAACGCCTGCTCTGCCACCAGCAGTGTGGCCCCTTGGGCCCCTAAAGCTAGGGGTCCCCACATATAAAAAGTGAGTAATAGAAGTATTATAATACAAAGGCAATCACAAATAGTGACATGGGACAGGTGTTCTTAGAGCTATGAAGCATAGCACCAAACATGATCATCATAGTCCCTTCCAGAGTTTCTCAACCATAAATGTATACACAAATCACCTGGGGACCTCGTGAAACTAGATTCTGATGAGATAGGCCTCACGTGGGACCAGAAACCTTACCAGTCATGATGAGCTGCGAGATGAGGCTGATAATGACTGAGCCCCCAACCACATTTTGAAAAGTAACACCTGGTCAATTGTGTGCTCAATTTGCTTGATAAGAATCACTGGGGCACTTAATATTCAGTTACCCAGGCCTCTGTGCTAATGATCATGATTCAGCAGGCTTGTGCTAGATCCCAAGAAGTTTGGGAGGACTCGAGTTTACTCCTCTGCCTTTACACAAAAATGACCTATTGCAGAGGGAGGGACTTTATAAATATGGATTAAAAAAAGGAAAGGTGGCTCATTGACAGAATATTAAGATAACCAATTCAGCAACCAATTCTGTGTGGTTTTCAAGCTATGTAAGTGACTTATCTGTGAATAACAAAGAACAATTTTTATTCATCACACTAAAGACCTTTGTGCTCATCAGGCCACCTCTCAGAGGGTGGTGGGCCGGCTGGATCATTAATGAAGGCCAATGTCAGCCTAAACATCAGCAGAAAAGAATTTTATCCACTCACAAGTTTAGCCACTTGAAGCATGTTGCCAATGACCAGACACTAAGAATCTCGATTTCTTTACCAAAAACTGCAACCACAAAAGCACAGTACTGGACTTGAAAAAGCAACTAAGTTAGACAAGACCTGGGTTTTGTGTTGATAGGACTGGAGAGGCAGGATCAATAACTAAAGCTTATGAGGTGGGAGGAGCCTGGCTGGCTCAGTCTCTGGAGCAGGGGACTCTTGATCTCAGGGTCTTGAGTTCAAGCCCCACATTAGGCATAGGGATTAGTTAAGGAAAAAATAAAGCTGATAAGGTGGTGGCCATCCGGTACCTCGAGAAGGATATCAGGGTCCTAATCCAATCTCCCCCTTTTCCAGATGGAAAACTGAGGCCAGTAAGCAAGGGCTTTTCCAAGGTTTTATAAGTAGTCAGTGGACTCAAGTCTTGCCTTTTGGGTCTGTGCTTACCAACCAGTATTTAATTCCACAGTATTCCAACCTGACCAAAAAGGAAAAAAATAAACACTGAACCTTGCGTTTTGGAGGAAAAATGGCAGCACACAGAGAGAAGAGTCACACAGGGCCCAACCAATGTGGCTTCTCAGAGTGGTCAATTATTTGGGTGTGGACATTTCTTAATTCACAAAGAAAGGCAGGCATAGACCGTACTGTGTCGTCAGTGTGAATTCAACCCCTGCAGGTAAGCCAAACTTAAACACATTGAATCCTACAAATAACGACTTCTAGATTAGGACACTAAACAGTGGTGGGAACAGACCAACTCAGAACGCGTGGGCAACGGACTTAAATTATTGTGTAATTTAAGAAGGCTTCAAGAAGTCTTGAAGAGGACATACGGCTCGCCCCGAGGGAGGCAAGACTGGTCAGCAGGAGTTAAAACTCATTCCTGAGCCTGTTGAAAAGCTGAATCCTTTCAGCGTCCCTTTACCCCTCCTGCAAAGGACACGCGTGTCCGACTCCAAGAGAGACAAACCACAGAGCCAAACAGGCCTTCTCTCGTTCCCTGGGGAAATTAATTTCTCGGTCGGGAGAATCCTCTGAGGTCGCGTTCTCCGCCAGGTAACTCCGCGCACTGACGAAAGACTCCAGCCTCAGGCCAAAGCTGGCGCGGGAGGAGGCCGCCCGCCCGCCAGGTCACTAGAGCCGGGGCACCAGGCGCTGCGATGCCCACCCGTCTGGCCGCTGGGACGCCGGCCAGGCAGGCGCTCCTGCTCCGGGGCTCGGGGTCCTGGCGGGCACAGGGGCAGCTCAGGGAGACCGCTCCCAACTTTCTCTTCCCAGCTTCAGCGTTCGCTGACTCTGCCCCCAACAACCTGCAGGAGTCTCCCATTCATAAGCGCCTCCGTCCCCCACCCCAACCCCCACCCCGGGCTGGAGCACCGGCGGCGCGGCGCCCGGAGGCCTGATGGCACTCGGAGGGAGCAAAGAGGGCAACGTTCCCAGCAGGTGAGCACCGCGGAGAGGAGGCCGCGGAGCCCGCGAGTCTCCGGCGAGCCCGGGTCCCTGGGCACGTGTGCGGCGCGCCGGGCCGCGGACCCCTGAGCCCTGCCCGGCTGCCGGGGAAGGTCACGCCGCCCGGGCGTGGAGGCCCGCCCGCGTCCCGCTCCCTCCTCCCCGCGGGCTCCCTGCAGCCCGGAGCGCCGGCCGGGGCTGCGCTCACCGCCGCGCCGGCTGGCCGCGTTGTGCTCGGGCTCCGCCGCTGGCTCCCGGCTCTGCCTCCGCGGCTCGGGGCGGCCGCTTAACACTCGCGGCGGCCACAGGCCGGCCCTCCGCCCCGCCCTCCCGCGCGGGAGCACACGGGGCGGCGACCCCGCGGGCCCAGGAGCGCCCCGGCGGCGGCGGCGGCGGCGGCGGCGGCGGCGGCGGGGGGCGGGGGAAGCGGAAGTCCGCGGCGGAGGCGGGCGCGCTCGGGCCGCGCAGCTCGCGGGTCTCCGGCGCCGGGAGCGCGGGAGCGGGCGGGCGGGCAGAGGTCCCGGAGTCCCGGTTGCCTTTCTTCTTCCAGGTTCCCGGGGCCCTCGTGAGAGGCAAGACCCCAGTTAGACCTCGGGGCGGGGGCTGGGGGTGTCAGGAGTTAGGAGGACCCACTGAGTCTTTAGGCTGGGTTACCTTGGTGGGACTCAAGGCCTCAATTTTAAACTATAATTGAAAAATAAATAAAAAAAAAAACTATAATTGAGTACAAAAGTACTGGAAACTGTAGTGATAAAAACACATTCGTTTACTGCCATAAACACACACACACACAATTTTTCCCATTCTGCCTACCGCACGGAATTCCATTTTCACCAATGACATTGGAGAAAGTACACCCACCGATGAAAGCTAGCTGTCAGTCGGCCTCTCTGATCTTTTAGTTCTAATGAATTATAGGCTATTTCTATGGCTCTCCGACATTTTATGAAAAAGCACTATTCAAGGAATCTTTTATACTGGGAGTAAAGGAATTTTCCCTAGTGTCCTAAACCAAAGAGCCAACACCTACTCAATTGGAAACAGCTTGGTCTAGCGTTGCTTCCAGCTGCTCAGTGTAACTCGGTCATAGCCTTCTGATTCCTTTGGTTCAGCCTTCATGCGTTTATTCTCATTTTCTACACTGTTTTCTTCCTTAAACCATGCTATCTTTTTCTTTTACAATCTATGTTTGCCCTGTTTGGATGCGGCATGTGGCTAATGCCAATGTAAGTTAAAGTGATGGAGGCAGGAGGCAGGGACTCAAATATTCCACGTGACTTGTGTTAGTGCTTAAGGTGAATGCAGGAGGGACTAGACCTTCCTTTGGTAGGTGGTGCCATGAAGGTACCAGACCCCTGATCAATGGGGGCACTCCTCAAAACAGCACAAAACTGACTTTTCACAGAATCAGCACTTTAGAAGTCAAACTTCTGAAACAGAATGCAATTATAGAAACAAGCCAGGGAGTTTGAAATACTTGTCCAAAGTGGCTTGTGACGTAACTGGTGGGAAGCAGACTAAGGAGCAGAACCTACAGTTAGAACGCCCCATAGGACTAAGGGACTTTCAGTATCCCCTGGTCCAGTGGCTTTTGCAAACTAGAATGAGGTCCAAAGGAACCCTAATTAAGGGCAGATCCAGATCCGCAGTTACAGATTGGAAAAAGCACTGAACTTGGAGCCAGCATACTTGGGTAAAAATCTGTATGACTTTTAATGAGCCATTTAACCTTTTCAGACCCCAGCCTTCACGGGACGGCGTCACGGCCTCTGATCTCTGTGATCCTGGAGGAACAGTCCACCACGTGGGCCACTGCTGCTTTGGGAGCCTGCTGGGGCAATCCACCGCGAGGGCAGAGGCTTCTCCGGCTCACCGCATGCACCCTTGCTGAGCGCCCAGCCAGTCTCATGCTTTGTCCTGTCTCCCTTGAGCCCCTTCTTCTAGTCTCTCAAAGGCTATTCCAGGCTCTCCTCACTCCTGCTACATTTCTTCTCTCCCTCACCTCTCCTCAACAACCTTAGCTTCCACTTATTCCCGTGAATTTAAGAGAAATAACCAGGAAACATTTGTGCCGCATTTTAACCCCTAACTTACGAAGTTACCTTTTTTGCACAAACTCTCATCCGATAGCCTCTGCCCTGTTGTCTTCCTTGCTGTATCCTGGTGCCTTACCCCGTGGCTGGCACCAAGGATGCTCGTGAAGGAAACTGAGGCTCAACACTTGCCCAAATTTATATAGGCACTAATGAAAGCGCTGGGACTCCACAAAGTTCTGTCCAATCTGAAGTTGATGTTCGTAACTGTGACCCTCCACAGTAATACCTCCCAGAAGGCTTCCTCTTAAAAGCCAGAGGGTTTCAGGAACCAGTTGTTTCTCCTGAAATAAGTCTCCCTGCATGATAGTGTATAAAATCACCTCCGCAGCTGAAAATCCCTCACAGGAGTGGCTCCTTCTGTTATCTTTGCTTTAGGACTAGAGGCACAATTACAAGGTGTTGAAAAGCTTAACAGCTCACAGAAGCTAAGAGAGAACTGATTGGAAAAAAATCACCTGCTTGGCATTAAATCATGAAAGTGACCGCGCGAACTTTGTTCTGAGGGTAATTCCCCAGGAATCCGATGGCCTCTTGAGAACAAGGACTTTAGATTCTTGCATCCCTGCTGTCAATACAGGTAGGTTCACCCAGTGGCATCTCAGATCTGGGTTCCAAACAACAAGCAAGTCGGTGCACTGACCCCTTTGCTCCGGTGGTTGTTTGCTGCACTTGGGATTGTGTAATCCAGGGGCATTAGTGCAGCTGACAGTGTGCTGAGGGGGCAGGTGTAACGCAGGCCAGAGGTGAGGGGACAGAGTGGCTAACGTGGAGAAGGGAGACTTTGCTATTTCAACAGTATTTCACAATGCACTAGTTAATGATACCAAAAGGAGAAATAATTTGATTATTTAAAGCGTTTTGGCCCTAATACCATGTAGATGTGTTTGAGCAAAGTGTTAATTGCAGTTGCAAATAATTCAAAAATGTAAATCATCTCTGATTCAAGGGTACTTTTAATTAATGAGAATGAAGAAAAAATGCTTTGATTACACAACTCCCATTACACAAATCCCATTGAATATTGTTGGCTGCTGATGTAACATTTACTGAAGACTCTCTCAAATCTTTTTTGGAATCAAGTAGAGTTTGTATTTGCAAAAAACATAGATTTGGATTTTTTCATCTATGTGGAATAAGAGGGTATTTTGTATCCCATGAAAGATTTTGTTAAGACAATATTTTAAGGGTGGGGGAATTTCTTTTGTCTTTTCCTTGACAGCTTTTAAGGGTATAAGCAAGCAAAGAAAGAAAGAAAGGAAGGAAGAAAATCACCTGAGATGTATATTTCACGAGTCTTAGATTTGAATTTGTCACATAAATATTTTTAAAAACATAATTTATAATAGCAAAGACTTAGGATAAATGCCCATAAATGGATACGATTCAATGGATCATCAATAAGAGGAAATACTATGACATAATTTAAACAATAATTTTCTTAAATCATATGTTTTAGGGTATATTTGGCCACAAGTAAAAGACGCCCAACTACTATTAATATATTTATTTTGCATATAAAAAGAAGTCTAGAAATAGGAAGTTCCAGAGTTGGTTAATTTAATAGCTCAAAAGTATCTCGGTCAGCTTCTCTGTGATTCTCTTGACTTTTCCCTCATGATCACAAAGTGGCTGCCATAGCTCTATTACACCTTCACATGCAACACACAAGGGCAGGAAGGAAGCCTTCTCCATATCCTTTTTATCACACAAAAAAATCCTTCCCGGAGTTCCCCTGTTAAGCTTCCCCTTGTATTAGCCCAGAACTGAGTCTCATGCTTGCCCAAACATAAACACTGGGAAGAGAATGGAGTTACCATATTTGGTTTAGAACAGGGGTCAGCAAGCAAACTTCTGAAAAGGACCAACCAGCTGGTAAATATTTCAGTAAGTATTTTGCAGGGCATGCAATCCCTGTCACATCTATTCAACTCTGCTGTTGTAAACAAAAGCAGCCATAGACATGGTAAAGAGGTAAGTAGGTTGTGTTCCAATAAAACTTTTTTTAAGTTTTTATTTTTCTTTTCCAATCTTTATTTAAATTCTAGTTAACATACAGTGCACTATTGGCTTCAGGAGCAGAATTTAGTGGTTCATCACTTACGTACAACATCCAGTGCTCATCACAACAAGTGACCTCCTAATACTCAGCAATTGCACCACTCGTTATTTACCCGAAGGATACAAAAAGAGAGATTCGAAGGGGCTACAGGCACCTTGGTGTTTATAGCGGCACTATCAATAGGCAAACTATGGAAAGAGCCTAAATGTCCATCGACTGATGAATGGATAAAGAAGTGGTATATCTATACAATGGAATATTACTCAGCCATCGAAAAGAATGAGATCTTGCCATTTGCGATGATGTGGATACAGCTACAGTATACCATGCTAAGCCAAATAAGTCAGAGAAGAACTTTATGAGCATTGAAATTTGAATTTCATGTAATTTTACCTGTCACAAAATATTATTTTATTTTGATTTTTTTCAACTTTAAAACTTTAAAAAACATTTTGTATGGTTCGGGCCATACAAAAAGAAATGGCAGGCCAGATCTGGCTAGCAGGCTTTGGTTTGTCGACCCCTTTTTTTGACCAATGATGACTTACCCACTTGGGACTGTGTGAGAGGCCCACCTTGCCTAAAACATCATCACTGCAGACCCAGGTGGGAAGGGGGGGCAGATTTCTGTTAGGTAATCAGGAATGTCCCCCAAAGTATAGTAAGCATATGGGGAACTGCTTAGGGATATAATAATTTTTAAAGAGCACACTGTATGTTCCCATGGGCTGCAGCTGGAGAGTCCCAACAATGTCTACCTGTTGAAACCCCTCTGCTATTTACCAAGACCTGTACTAGACACAGGCACCTCAAAAGCCTTTTCACGATCCCTAGTTCTCCCAAACAAATCCGTTCACTGCTTCCTATCAGTAACAAATGTTCATTTAGCACTGATTGGCTCTGTGTCAACCCACACTAAGTGCTGGAAATACAGAAATTAAAGAGACAATTGCTAGCCTCAGAGAAACCTCCATCCGAGGAGAGGAGGAAGGAACAAATAATTAGAATTTGGGGAGGATATGCAGCGAGAGGGGTGTGGGTAGCACGGCATCCCAGAGAAGGGAATAAATGATGGAAAAGAGGGTTTCCGGGGAGGCCCCCAGGAGCCCCCCATGTCAGGGTGGGTTTTGAAAGACAAATGGCCCCTTAGGAGGAAAGCCTGTTGATATGTCACTCGGAACTCTTAGTTGCCATCAACAGAAGCCAGCTCTGGAGCACAGGAACAATTTATTAAAAGGATACTGGGTGGGGGCGCCTGGGTGAGCGTGGGACTTTGGCTCAGGTCATGATCTCACAGTTGGGTGAGTTTGAGCCCCACATTGAGCTCTCTGCTGTCAGCGTACTTCGGATCCTGTCTCCCTCTCTCTCTGCCCTTCCCCCACTTGCACACGTATGCACATGTACTCTCTCTCAAAAAAAAAAAAAAAAAGACAAAAACGAAAAAAAAGGATGCTGGGTGACTTTCACCATCGCTGGATGAGAAGATGGAGTACCCTGAAGAACTTCTTGAAACAAATCCCAGAACACACTGCAGAAGTGTTCCGCCGTGGAAACCACGGTGCACCTCCTTCAGAGCTTCTAGATGTTGTAGTCTGTACCACTGTCCCTTTTGTGCCAGGGCCTCTGCGTGGGAACTATTGCTGGGCACCTTTGCCGCCAGCTTTGCCTGACAGGTCACTGCCAGACCATGTCCATCGCCTTGTCTAGCTCATTTCCAAATTGATAAACCACGTAGATGCAGCTGATGGATGGAACCTGAGTCCCGTGCCTGTACCCGGATCTGCAAAGGGGGCCGGGAACGCGAGACTTCTGGCTTGTCTTGAAGAGGAAGGAGTCACTTGGTAGGAAACTCCCTGAATGTAGGCAGGGCTTTAAAGCAATGCCAAGCAAATGAGAAAGAATGAAATCCTGCCATTTGCAGCAACGTGGATGGAACTGGAGGGTATTATGCTGAGTGAAATGAGTCAGAGAAGGGCAGATATCATATGTTTTCACTCATGTGGATCTTGAGAAACTTAACAGAAGACCATGGGGGGAAGGGAAGGGGAAAAAAATAGTTGCAAACAAGAGAGGAAGAGAGGCAAACCATAAGAGACTCTTAAATACAGAGAACCAACTGAGGGTGGATGGGGGGGTGGGGCACAGGGGAAAATGGGTGATGGGCATTGAGGAGGACACTTGTTGGGATGAGCACTGGGTGTTGTAAGCAATGAATCATGGGAATCTACTCCCAAAGCCAAGAGCACACTGTACACACTGCATGTTAGCCAATTTGACGATAAATTATATTAAAAAATAAAAATAAACAATGCCAAGCAGCCAGAGAACATGACACATGTCCACTTCAGACAGGCTGAGCATTCCCATCAGAGGTGTTACAAAACGAAATTCAACCAAGTGAATCTGAAGATCTAATTGGCTTTAAGTAATTCACGAATCAGGCAGCATTCCATCTGGCAAGCAGAGGAGAGTTCCGAGGAATTGTGCAAAATGGAAGGTTTCTATAGGAAGAAAGGTGTCGCAAGAAGTTACTTGCAAAAGAAAAGAAAGGATTGTTTCAGCCCAGGTAATCTTCTTCTATGGGGAAATGGAACAGTAGGGTTTAACATGGAGACATCACCTTGCTAGTGCTGATTAGGAAATTTCATATTGACCGTTGAAAGGTCACATTCCTGGGATAAGCTGAGACTGTGATTAAGTCTGAGTTTGCTGTCCTGGGGGGCAAATGATTCCAGTTGGGGCTTGTTGGATGTGTGTGTGTGTGTGTGTGTGTGTGTGTGTGTGTGTGTGTGTGTTTAACAGAGGAGACTGCGTGTGCAAAGGCAGCAAAGCAGGAAGCAACACAACTCATTTGGAGAATTGCAGCAGTCTGGCTCTGAGAGGTGCTGGAAGATTCAGCCGGATGGGTGGGAGGAGCCACCTGCTGAGCCCTGAGGCCCCCTGTAGTGGAATCTACTTAGTGTCCCCTGCTAAGGCACAAGAACTGACTTATTCCTCACTTGGCCTGGGCTTTGCCCATGGTGGGTTTTAAGGCACTCTCGTCAAAATGAATCGTTGCAATAAATTTGTTGGATTGCATCACTGTCATACAATTTACCATACTATGAACATTGTAAGTATCTGGGATCTTCTTTCCCCACAAATGGGCCTATCTGCAATGGATACTTTTCTATAGGCTAATTTGTTTTAGACATGGGAAGTATGTAGTTACTAACTCTTAGAGGCACCTACACATTCTTCACTGATACTTTCATTTAGATGTCAGATCATAACCATTTTTGAAAATAGTAATAATAAAATATGGCTCGAGAGCCAGAATGAACAATAATCTTTTTTTAATGTTTACTTATTTACTTTTGAGAAAAAGAGAGAGAGTGGGAGAGAGAGGGAGAGAGAGAATGCCAAGCAGGTTCTGTGCTGTCAGCAAAGAGCCCAACGTGGGGCTCGATCTCCCAGTTAGATCATGACCTGAGCCGAAATCAGGAGTCAGATGCTTAACCGACTGAACCACCCAGGTGCCCCTTAAAAAAGGAAATCTTTAGGAGCACCTGGGTGGTTTAGTGCGGAGCCAGCTTGGGATTCTCTCTGCCTTTCTCTCTCTCTGTCTCAAAAACAAGTAAATAAACTTTTTTTAAAAAAAAGAAGTCTTTAAAAAAAATTAAAAAAAAAAAAAAGAAGTCTTTATATTATAGTGCCAGGGATGTTGTATCAACTGATCACTTAATATATTGTTACAAATTACACTTGTGATTTAACGTCAGGAAGTGTAAGAGAAGGCTGATTCCTCTTGTCCTAAACTGCTGCTAAGACTCTAAGAAGAGGTGCTAAACCTCGTGCCTTCTAGACAGAGCCATGATGAGTGAATAGCACCACTCCTCATAGAGTTGACCGAGAGGTGGCACGACCCACTGCCTTCTCACACATCAGCCCAGCTGTCCTTGTCCAGGCTCCACTGTCACAGTCTGAACCAGGGGAGAAATGGATTGGGTGGCAGGGACATGTTTGTCATTAGTCCTAGACAAACTGAGAGGTGCAGGGAGAGTGCAGGGTGCTTGTCGAGATGCCTGTCCTTCCCCTCACAAAATCATGTGGGTCGCCAAAAGATTGCAGGGAGGGGTGGGAGGAATAGATTGAGAAGTGCAAACTTCCAGTTATCAGGTAAATAAGCCACAGAGATGAAAAGTACAGCATAGGGAATAGAGTCAATAATGTTGTAATAACGTTGTATGGTGACAGACGGTGACAACACTTGAGTGTTGTGTGAGGCATAGCATTGTCAAATCACTGTGTTGTACCTCTGAAACTAGTATAACACCGTATGTCAACTACACTTCAATAGTAATTTTTTTAAGTTGTTTTAAGTTTATTTATTTATTTTGAGAGATGGAGTGCACAAGCAGGGGAGGAAGGGGAGAGAGAGAATCCCGAGCAGGTTCTGCACAGTCGACGCAGAGCCCGATGCAGGGCTCAAACTCATGAGCCATGAGATCATGACCTGAGCCTAAATCAAGAGTCACATGCTTAAACAACTGAGCCAGCCAGTTAGTTTGAAGGGAATTGGGGCACCTGGGTGGCTCAGCTGGTTAAGCATCCGACGCTTGCTTTCTGCTCAGGTCTTGATCTCATGGTTTGTGAGATCAAGCCCTGGGTCAGGCACTATGCTGATAGTGCAGAGCCTGCTTGGGATTCCCTGTCTCCCTCTTTCTCCCTGCCCCTCTCCTATGCTCGCTCTCTCTCTCTCTCTCTCTCTCTCTCTCTCTAGATAGATAGATAGATTTAAAAAACAGTAAATAACATTTTAAAAAACGGAAGGGAATATATTTAGTTCTCCCCCAGCTGGTGGCTTGTGAGCTGTCAAGTCTGTACCCTCCATGGTGCAGTTACTGTCCAAGCAGAGGTGAGCATGACGAGGGAGTCTCGGAAGGGCTTGCTGTGTGTCCTGGGGCAGCAGGAGTGTACAAGTCTCACAGACATAAGGACTGATGCCTATTTCTCATAGAGAGATTTCTGAAGGTAGGGAGGCTTGGCCAGCTGGTTTGCAGGGATAGTGGCCTGGTGAAGGACATCGGGGTTCTCAGCCATCCCCCTGGCCGCATATGAAGGAGAATATGGTTACAGAAAGGCTGCCCAGGGAGCCAAAGGGGGTAACACATCACCTGAAGGAGGCGTTGGGGGTAGGCTAACGGCAGCAGAAGGGAAGTATGGCCGCCCTTGTCTGAGGGGGTGCTCCACCTTGGAGGGGGCCAGACGAAACCTGCACACTATCCCCTAGAGAACCCCACCCCACTTTCCCTGAAGGGCCCTCCCCCGGGCAGAGATCAGCAGCATCAGCTGGACCCAGAGCAAGGCCAGTTCAAAAGACAAGCCTGCCTTTTCTGTCGCCTTCCTGCCTCATCTCTGGGGAGCTGAACTCTGAAGAGGAAGGGGAGGAGAGAAGGAGAGAGATGGGAGCTGAAATTGGATCAGACCTAATTATCCTAACCAAAGGATCAGGAAGTTCTAAGACTGATGTGACCACTCTGCTTTAAAATGCAAGCCAGCTCCTCTATACTGCACTGTATATGCTATACCATATACTGATTTATTATGTCTCTTGTTCACTGTCTTTCTCTTTCCCTCCTCACCTCTACCCTCACCCCAAAATGTAAACTCGGCAAGATCGAGGATCTTTGCTTTTAACTGATTTCTCTAGCATCTAGAATGATACTGTCCCTTTCGGCACCCTGTCGCTACATGTGGCTACTTAACTTGAACTCACAATGAAATAAAGTAAATTCATGGCCTCAGTCGCACCCGCCACATTGAAGTACTTAATACCCACATGTGCCTAGTGGCCTCTATATTGGGCAAGATAGATAAGGAACATTTCAATATCACTGACAGTTTTATTGAACATTGCTGGTCTCGAACAATAGCCGGCATGCTGTGGCACTCGATAAATATTTGTAGAACGAGTAATTGAATGAATGGCTGAGTTGTTTTTAAGACAAGATAGTCTAAGAGTCTAGAGGCAAATTGCTCTATTATCAGTAGTGTATACACTCGGGTACATCATTTCATCTTTCTGTGCACCCATCACTAGACACTTAGTCATTTGTAAACATTTAAAAAGTGCTTTTAGGGGCACCTGGGTGGCTCAGCTGGTGAAGCATCTGACTTCGGCTCAGGTCATGACCTCAGAGATTGTGGGTTCCAGGCCCATCCCAGCTCCGTGCTGGTGGTGTGGAGCCTGCTTGGGATTCTCTCTCTCTTCCCCTCCCCCACTCATATGTGCGTGGGCTCTCTTTCTCGCTCAAAATAAATAAATAAACTTTAAGGAAGTTTCACATTTGCATCACAAAGAGGAGAGGGAGAGGGAGGAGGAGGAGGGCGAGGAGGAGGAGAAAGAAGGAAGAAGAGGATGATGAGGACAAGGAGGAGAAAGAGAAGGAGAAAGAAGGAAGAGGAGGACGATGAGGACAAGGAGGAGGAGAAAAAGATGCCTGGGTTCAATTTTTTTTAAACTTAATTTAAAAAGCAAAAATAAAAAGTGCTTTTAGAAAATTGTTCTGGAAAAACAGATACAACCACTGAAAGGATAAATCAAGGGATGCACCCATTCTTTGGAAGGCCCAGTATATTTGAGGCAACATAGCCTAGAGATTATTGGAGGCTCTGGAGTCAGATGGCCTGAGGGGAAAATCCCAGCATCTATTTTTCCAGCTGGATGATTAGAATAAATCTTCTGGGGTGAGAATGAGGGAGAGATATGGTTCTACCACTGATGCTCTGTGTACTACCCCATCCCCACTATCCCCAATGCCCATGTGATCTCACCAATGAAGACTTCCACATGTCACGTTCTAACCCTCTCTTTAAAAAAACTTTTTTTTAGCATTTATTTATTTTTGAGAGACAAAGAGAGACAGAATGTGAGTGGGGGAGGGGCAGAGAGAGAGACGGAGACACAGAATCCGAAGCAGGCTCCAGGCCCTGAGCTGTCAGCGCAGAGCCCGACGTGGGGCTCGAACTCACGAATCATGAGATCGTGACCTAAGCTGAAGTCGGACGCTCAACCAACTGAGCCACCCAGGCGCCCCAACCCTCTCTTTATAATGGGATTCTTTCCCTGCCGTGTGTAAAATACTAAAACATGGCATTCAGCCAATCCCCAAATGAATAACCATCATTCAAAGCATTTAGCCAACATCTCTGTTCCAAGCTTTGTGCTAAGCACTGAAAATTTAGAGGCGAAGAGGGAAGCTTCATCTCCCAAACAGCTGGGACTGCAGCGAGGGAAGGCTGAGTGTTGTAGAGGCATGTTCAGAATGCCAGGGAGCAACAGGGAAAGGGCACATAACCAAGCCCAGGGAACCAGGAAGGCCATATTTGGAGGAGGTAATGGCTGAGTCTTAAAGTATGAGAAGGAGTTATGAGTAGGAGTTTCAAAGGAGGGAACAAACCATACAATTATAAGAAAAGAAAGGAGAAAGAGCATGGCAGTCTAGGAGCCCCGATGGTTCAGTGCAGGATAGGAGGTGAGGGTAACAGAAGAGGCTAGCAAGGAGCAGGGCTGATCTCCGAGGGTCCCATACGCCCTGCTAAGAGTGTTGAGTTTATTCAGAGGGTGGTAGGGGGAGCCAGTGAATAGACATTCTTTGTGATGCAAATGTGGACGGTGTAGAGCAGAGAGGAGGTTGAAGGCATGGACTATGGAGCCAGACTGTTCTGTCCTTGAAGACTGGCTCTCATTCGATGGCTTTGTGATGGTGGACAGCTTCTTTAAGCCCCAAATTCCTCATCTTACAAAAGGGGAGAACAATCCTAGCTGTGTCGTGGAATTTTGTTAAGGTAAGATGAGGCAAAAAATATAAAGCACTTGCTACAGTGCCCGACACATAGTAAGTGGTCAGTAAGTGCTAACAATTATTATAGGTCGTTGGTTTCTTAGGTTTCTTGTTTGCCTTATTTTTTTAATGTTTATTTATTTAGAGAGAGTGCAAGTTAGGGCATGCACAAGCAAGGGGAGAGGCAGAGGGAGACGGAGAGAATCCCAGACTCTGTGCTGTCAGCACAGAATCCGGTGCGGGGCTCAAACTCATGAACTGTGAGATCATGACCTGAGCCAAAATCAACAGACACTTAACCGAGGTGTCCCTGCCTTATTTTTATAGTTAAATACTAATTGAATGAATTAAATTTGCCACAATGATAGGAATTTAAAATGTTGTCCGTGTACCCTAATAAAAATCTAAACATTTTATTCCTTCAACCCATATTGATTGACCATGAATGATGTGCTAGGCAGTTTTAGACTCTAAGAATAAATCCCAGGGTCTCTGCTCTCAGCTTATATTCTAGTTGGGGAGGCTGACAATAAATAAGTAAACAAAAGGGTTACAAGATGTGTATATTCCACGAGGCAGGGCTTCTCTGTTTGGCCCTGATGTAGCCCCACCGCATGAGGCAGAGCCTACTGTAGGCACTCAGTGAATGTGTCGAGTGGATGAAAGGAGATCGTTTCAGAAGGTGATGAGCACTAGGAAGGCAGTGAAACCGGGCAACACGATGGAGTGGGAACATGCTGGAGTGGGAAGGCTGGCTTCAGTCGATGTGGCGCTACTGACAAGGTGGCTGTGGAGTGAAGTTGGAAAGAGGTGAAGGAGGCAATCATGGGACAACCTTCGAGAAGAATGTTCCGGGTAAAAGGATATTCCGTGCCAAAGCTAAACATCCTAGAGCAAAGCTGTGTTGTGCCTGTGAAGAACAGGCCCAAGTTGCTGGCATGCAGTGAGTGAGGGGAGGAGAGAGTTGGGGCAGGAGGTGGGAGCCATAGGCAAGAGCTGGGCATTCAGGGCACTTAGACCCATTTCCTTGCCCTGCACAGAATCCGCCTGGGAAGCTTTTCTATTCCTCCGCTCGAAATGTCTACAGAGCGCATTACTGTGTTTGTCAGCTGCCCTCGCTCTTGTCCAATAGAATTATCTTTCCAGGCTGGGGACGTGGAGACAGACTGGATTCCTCTCTCCTGCTGTTGGCAGGCCTCTGCGTTGGCGCTCGACCTGCTCAGTGTTCCGGGCTGTGTTAGGTTTATTTGTCAGACTGATGTGACAATGAAGGGAAATCTTACCCTCTGGGGGAAAAATAGTCAAAGTGCAATGGGAAGCCAGTTCAGGATTTGAAACAGGTGAAAAAGATGGTCTGAATTAAGTTATTAATGATCGCTTTGGTGGCTGGGTAGGGAAGAAATTGCGGGAGAGTGAGAGTGACAGGAAGGGGGCCCGTTAGGTGACTTAAAATGGTCAAAGCCCAGGACGATGGTGGCTTGGACTGGGGGCCTAGAACGGGAGGTGGAGGTAGGAGGGAACCCCCCAGATCATATGCCAATCAGTTGTAAGTCTTGGGTGGGGATGTACATTCACACACCACACACCATACCACACATACACCACATACCAAATATAGATGCCCACCAACGCACACTGACCACATACTCACATACACCCCCCCCCCCACAATACCACACACCACACAAATACACCTCCACACACACAGCACCACATACACACCCACACCCACACCAGGGCATAAATGTTTTATGTAGCATGAGATTATTTCTGCCTCCAGAGGGCACTTGAGCCTTACAAATACATCCCAAGGGCAGCGAGGCCCTTTCCCTAGGACAGAATTTGAGAGGGCCAGGAAAGCAAAAACAAAGGCCATCTCATCTGGAGCTACAGTCTTTGTTTATTGGGATGTAAAAGCTCTTCTTTTAAAAATTAAATTTCCTTGCAACGGCTTTATAATAAACCGCAATTTGGGCTTTCATCCATTGGTGTAAGTTAGTCGAATTATATAGCTGTCCTTCTGGGGCATAAATGAGAGAGAGGCAGTTTGACAGGTAGGTGAGGAGAGAAGAAGCCTAATTTTGAGAGGCTTAGCCAGAGTGCCAGGCCTGGGTGAAGCCCAGAGCAGGGAGGCTCTGAGGAGCGGAAGGCAGCATAGACACAGCCCCAGGGACAGAATGCAAGGGGTGGGGGGGCACCTGGGTGGCTCAGTCGGTTAAGCATCCGACTTCAGCTCAGGTCATGATCTCAGGGTTTGTGAGTTTGAGCCCCAGGTCGGGCTCTGAGCTGACAGCTCGGAGCCTGGAGCCTGCTTCGGATTCTGGGTCTCCTTCTATCTCTGCCCCTCCCCCACTTGTCTCTATCAAAAATAAATACATGTGTGTGTGTGTATGTATATATATATATATATATATATATATATATATATATATAAAAGAAAAGGCAAGGGGTGGGAGTGGGGCAACCAAGGAATTTTCAGATGCTTCAGAATTTGGGCTGAGGACAGTTCTGCCTGGAAACATTTCTGTCATCTCCAGAAATTATTTGCTAAGCACCGTTTCATTGTGGTTCTATGTCTTATGCCGCACAATCCATGTTAGAATGACATGATCCTGCTCTTTCATAAACTTAAGATCCAAAGCAATTTTACACATAAATCTATTGAGAATGAATCACTTTACAGAGAGAGGGAAAAGCAAAGCATCTAGACAGTCTGAGCCGAAGGGCACAAAACCACTTCCTCTTCTGTCCCGTTTCCCATACGTGTCCTGCTGCAGGTGCCTCCCTGCCCCTCCCACCTTACACTGTCCTTCAGCTTTGGGCACTAAAGACCTAGTGAAGAGGCGACCGTGACCCAGGAGCTCCTCCACCTGCGCCCCCACAGCCCCCCCCCCCGCACACCCCCCCACCCGTGACTGTGCAGCTTTGAACGTAATGCCTTGTAAATACCGTTGCACTATCTGTTAACCTATCTGTGAGTCTGACCAGGTCACCAGCCCCTGGACGCATGGATGAAGTCTTACTCATCTTTGTATTCTAAGACCAAAACTTGATTTTCACATAGTTAAGTATTACATGTTTATACTAATACCACATATCTACATTTATTTTATATAAACACTTACATTCATCTATTTTAGGCTGTGTTTGATACTGTTATTTGACTAGGTTTATAGCCTAGATTAGCTGGAAATACACTTATATAGTAGGGAAAAATAAAAATTTCCTATTGAGGAAGGTGTGGTAACAAAAGAGCTCTTCCCTCAACTATGAAAAAAGAAGGGAAATATTACATCTGACATTCTGCCATACACACCCACCCATCCTGCACCCAAATCGGGGAACGTCATGACAAGCTATGCCCCAAATGAGCTAGGCTCATTTCTCCTCTGAACTTTCAGCCAGTACATCGTCTTGGCAAAGGTGTTCATAATAATTTGCTACTTTTGCTGGTGGGATCACAAGTAAGTGGAAATGACTGGCTAAAAGTGCTGGATAAGTGGATTTATTCTGCAGGCATATTTCACAAGGAACAATCCTAATGTACCAACCAATACCACTGCCAGCCTGGCTGGTTGGAGTTCCAAATATTGATCGACTCTTCCTGGACTCCTTCTTACATGGTGCCATCCCTCTGCCGTGGCACATAATTACCTTGTGTTGGATAATCCTGATGTCACTCAGAAAATTAAATGAGACCTATAGATTGTTTGGTGCTCAGTGATGGCAGTTAGTGTTGTTATTATCACCAGTTACCATATTGCAGATACATATGGTACCTCCTAGTTTTGTTGGAAAAAGGCTTATGCACTCTTTTACACTGAAGCATTGCACGTAAAATAACCCTCTTTTATTGATAGATGGAATCATAAATTCTGGATATTTAGTAACATCTACCAACGCTGAAGATAAAATATAAAATCTATCGCTAAAAAATAAATACATTGGTATCAGCAAATACTGGTATATAATGGACAACAAAGCAACATATTTATTGGAAAACGAATCACATATACAGGTAATGCTAGTGACTGAAAAGTAATTCACAATATAAATGAAACTTGAGGGGCACCTCGGTGGCTCAGTCGGTTGAGCATCTGACTTCGGCTCAGGTCATGATCTCATGTTTCGTGAGTTCGAGGCCCACGTCTGGCTCTGTGCTGACAGCTCAGAGCCTGGACCCTGCTTTAGGTTCTGTGTCTTCCTCTCTGTCCGCCCCTCCCCTCCTCGCACTTTGTCTCTCTCTCAAAGATGAATAAACATTAACACATTTTTTTAATAAATAAATGAAACTTGATTGCATATGAAGTGTATACAGACAGAGCAAGTGTGATGGAGAATGGAATAAAACTAGCAGCAAACACTTTGATGAAGGCACAGGCAAGCAGCCACAGAAGCTGTGACCTGACCTTTGTGTTTCCCTGTCCCGCCGGAGACAAGTGGCTTCTCTATTTGCCCGGTTGTGGTCCACCAGCATGAACAGATCCGTAGCAAAGAGCAGACTGGCAGAGTATTTCTAAGTTTTTCAACGATGTATTATTTACTTAGATCTAAGGTGTTCCTTAGAATTATCACAGTAGTTAAATAATGTATGAAATGAATCTGGGGTACATTTGATAGCATGGGAAGTAAGTGCATTATGAGGGGGTGAAATCGCCTTTACCATGAAGCTGACCTGCTATTTAAATATCTTTGCTGCTATTTTGTAACTTTGGGTAATTCCACCTGCTTTTAATATCTTGGTATAACTAATATTATGTCCAACATTGTTTTTCAGCTTACTGAACCACTAGTCATTGAATTCCACTTCCAACTCATTAGCTAAAAAACCTCAATGATCATTTATTCAGAGTGCTTTGGAATCAGAGCACTTTAGATATATAAAATTTGGGAGGAGTGTGTGTGTGTGTGTTATGACAATAAATATAATTACCATTCTGTACTCTAGTTAGCTGTAAGCATAGGCCTCAAATACTGCATTTGGTAGCTGGGTCAATCCTTTCCCTTCTGTACCTCTATGACACCTGAGGAAGGTCTAATTCTCCTCCCTGGACCTTCCTGTCTGCCCTCGTATTGCTGAGAACCAAGAATATCTATCTATGTCTCAGGATATGACCCTTCCTAAACTCTCAGGCTGGCCTTGTCCAAGGATGTGCTGTAATTCAGAATATTTTAAGAGGTCTTCTCAACATCCAATGCTAAGTGTACATACTGCTTTAAAATACAGCTGAATGCAGGGTGCCTGGGTGCCACAGTCAGTTGAGTGTCCAACTCTTGGTTTGGTTCGGGTCATAATCTCATGGTTCTTGAGACAGAGCAAGCCCCACATCAGGCTCTGTGCTGACAGTGCCTCTCTCTCTCTGCCCCTCCCCCACTCACACGCTCCCCACTGCTCCGTCCCTCTCTCAAATAAACTTTAAAAAATAAAAATAAAAAATAAAACACAACATTAGTAATATTTTTACTTAGATTTCTGCCTTTGAATCATAGATTCCAGAGATCTGCAGCACCATATGTTGGCTGGAAAGAATATTCTCCTTATTCCTTAAAATTATTTCATTCCCTTTTCTTCATCACCTGTATGTGTTAATGTATTAAAATTCTTAACAACAATAACCATATATTCTCCCTGGACTCTCTGGTATGAGTTGACTCATGAGAGTTCACTGTTAAGTCCAGAAGTGGTAATTGCTCAAAAAATGCCTTTGGTGTTCTCTAGGAGTGCTACATTTGAAATCAGAAGACATCCTTATAAAGAACAGTGCTAATTAGACTTCTAGATAGTTTAACATCTTCAATCAAAATGGTTTTCTGCAGGAGCTTCAGACTTGGCAAACACATCTATGTGCCAGGAGGGTGGCACACTCCAAGCCAATGGGACAAAAGTTCCTGTGCTCAGGACCCTTCTAGACCTTTCCCTATGTACCTCTTAATCCAGCTGTTCATTTTTTTAAAAAAATTTTGTAACTTTTTTTATTTTTGAGCAAGAGAGACAGAGCGTGTGCAGGGGAGGAACAGAGAGAGAGGGAGACACAGAATCCAAAGCAGACTCCAGGTTCCGAGCTGTCAGCACAGAGCCTGACGCTTGAACTCAGGAACCACGAGATCATGACCTGAGCTGAAGTCGGCCACTAAATCGACTGAGACACCCAGGCATCCCATCCAGCTGTTCATTTTTAACAGAACTAGTAATGGGACAGATAAACACTGATGCCTCTTGATATAACGCACAGTGAACACTACAACTTCACTTCTGCGGTTCTCCCGCTAAGAAACTAATAACTTATATCTGATCATTAGGAAACAAAAAAAAATTGAGGTGCGCTACAAAATAACTGGCCTGAACTCTTCAAAACTGTCAAGGTCAAACACCAGAAACTACTCTAACATTGTGTATCAACTACAATTTTAAAAAAGTCAGCGTCATGAAGGACAAAGATGGACTGAAGAACTTAACTGCATCAAAGTAGACGAAGAGGCATGGAATTAAATGCCACCTGTGACTTCTGATCAGGTCCTGGGCCAGAAAGAGTTTCTTTCTCTTTTGTTATAAAGGACATCACTGTGACAGTTGATAGAATTTAAATAAGGTCTGTAGATTGAATTATGGTATTGTATTGATGTTAATTTCCTAACTTCAAAATTGTACTGTCCTTATGTAAAGAGAATGTCTTTTTAAGGAAATATACCCCCAAATTATGTAGACGTAAAGCAAAGTGTCTCTGTAATAGATTTTCAAGTGTTTTGTGAAAAAATAGTAAGTGACAGAACGAGAATGATAAAAACAAATGTGATAAATTGTTAACATTTGGGTAGTCTGGGTTAATGACATAAGGGAAATATTTGTAGTGTTCTTACAATTTTTTCACTATGTCTACAATTATTTAAACATAGAAAGTTCATTTAAAAAATTGTCAGGGTGCCTGGCTGGCTCAGTTGGTAGAGCCTGCAACTCTTGATCTTGGGGTGGTGAGTTTGAGGCCCACATTGGGCATAAATTACTTTAAAAAAAAACAAAAAAACAAAACAAACACAAAACAAAACGCCTTCAAGACTTGTCTTCTGCACAGCTTCTTTGCTTTTTAAGTTTTCAAAGGATATTACTTTTCAAATTTTACTGTGAGAGTAGCAAATACTTCTGGAGTGCTTACTGTGTGCTAGGCACTGTTATAAGCACTTATACACATTTTAACCCACTTGATCCTCACAGCCACCTTGAAGGTAGATGCTATTATTATTCCCTTTCCACAGATAAGGCACCTGAGGCCCAAAGAGGGTAAGAAAACTTGCCCAAGGTCCCAAAGAAAGGGGCAGAGCCTAATCCCTCACTCTGCCCATCCCAGAACCGTTATATTCCGCTGCATCTATTATACCTGAGCTACAGAGTTGTTGCTTTTTTAAGATTTTATTTTTAACTAATCTCTACATTCAACATGGGGCTTGAATTTACACCCCAAGATCAAGAGTCGTATGCTCTACGACTAAGCCAGCCAGGCATACCCTGAGCTATAGAGTTTTAAGTGTGACTGCTTTATTCTCCATTTCTATACTTTCAATTTCTTGGGAAAATTATGAAGAGTATAAATATGTGTATTAGAGTTTATTTTTCTCTAATTATGAGAATTTTGTGAGTGGTCTATGTCTCATGGCACATTTCAAATAGTTTTATCTGATTATAGTACCGGGCCCTGTCTCAGCCTGTCTCCAGGTATTAAGGAGGTAATGAAGTTAACTCTGTAACATGTAACAGGATATCCTTTTTTTGTTGACTTTGACATTTGCTTGGCCTTGTCAACCACCAACACTAAACAATATCACCAATACAAATATTTGAAACCTCAAAAGGCAGAATATTTTCTTTACTACCCTTTGAGCACTCATGACTTGTCTATGTATTATTTTAGGTTACTTTGGCATCAGCTCTAACATTAGTGCATAATGGCAAACTTACTGCTACTTTTTTCAAAAGGGTTATCTCATATTTTACAAAATCAAAATCAAGAAGCCTTTTCTTTTAAATAGCACAATCAACACCTACAATCTTCATCTGAAGTACATTTTCATTAAAATGGATAGTCTCTAGTGGATAGGTCCCTAAAATTTCCTTTGCTTTTTTAAAATTTGTCTTACCACACAGGGGCACCTGGGTGGCCCAGCTGGTTGAGCGACTTCGGCTCAGGTCATGATCTCGTGATTCGTGGGTTCAAGTCCCGCATCAGGCTCTGGGCTGACAGCTCAGAGCCTGGAGCCTGCTTCCGATTCTGTGTCTCCCTCTCTCTCTCTGCCCCTCCCCCGCTCTTGCTCTGTGTCTCTCTCTCAAAAATAAATAAACATTAAAAATTTTTTAACAATTAAAAAAAAATAAAATTTGTCTTACCACACTAATCTCAGAAGCATGGCTTTGCTGACACCAGCACCTGGATGTTGTCAAGTGGACTTTGACATTCAGGCTGGAAAGATACCAAAGGAACACAAACATGCCATTAAGCAGGCATGAGAGCCAGCCAAGAGCCCTGGTTAGTCAGCAGGCTCCGGGCTGGCAGTTACTAGTCATGTGACTTCGGGTGAGTCCCCTAACTTCTCTGAGGCTCATTTTTCCCATTAGAACACTGGGCATAAAACCCTTGCCCTGCCTGCCTCAATTATTACCACAGTAATCAAATTAAATAATGTATGTGATCGTTCATTGTAAAATTTTATATAAACTGAAATATGAAGTTCTTAGAAGACCATCAGGGGGCACCTGGGTGGCTCAGTCGGTTGAGCCTCTGCCTGTTGACTTCGGCTCAGGTCGTGATCTCATGGTTTGTGGGTTCAAGCCCCACATCGGGCTCTGCACTGACAGCATAGAGCATGCTTGGGATTCTCTCTCTCTTCCTCTCTCTGCTCCTCCCCTGCTCGCACTGTCTGTCCCTCTCTCTCTCAAAATAAATAAATAAAACTTAAAAAAAATCAAGATGGTTGGAAATTAAAAAAAAAAAAAGACTAAACAGGACAGCAGAGTAGGCTGATAAAATGAATGGACTTAATTAAAAGTTTGTCAGGAGGTGGAAGCAAGTCCCCAAAGGTGATCCCAATGAGCCACTCCTGGTATTCAAAGGTAAGTATAGTTCCCTTCCTTAGAATCGGGTGGCCCTGCAACTCTTTTCTTACCAACAGAATGTCACAGAAGTGATACTATGTAATTTCCAATGCTAGGTACTAAAAAGTTGTGCAGAGTTAGCCTGGGTCTCTTGGAACACACACTGTAAGGCAAGCATGTTTCTCTGTGAAAAACTCAAATACTCTAAGATGCCATGCTGCAAGGAAGACCAAGCTAGCCAGGTAGAGAGGGGTAGGGGAGGAAAAAGATCTCTTCTCCCTCTACTCATCTTAGGTTCAATGGCTGGGACCCTGTAAATTAGAGTGATAACAGACAGGTTAAGAAGACAAAAACAAATAGAAGTTTATTAATGTGTATACTACACATACACATGGGAGCCCTCAGAGGTGAGTAACTCAAAGGTGTGGTTAGAATTTGGGCTTAGGTAGCATGTTAACAAAACAGCAGTACGCTTTCAGAGAAGTGACAACACCAAGGCAAAGGACTAGGCCTTTCTAGGCCAGCAAATCATAAAAAGGCAAATACATGAGGGAGCTAACGTAAGATAAGGGCTAGTGAGTACAGTCAGTTATGTGGATTTCTTCAGCGTCACCTCTGGGCTGACAGGGTCTAGGGTTGTATTCAGTGATTAACTTTTGTCCTTCCCAGGAGAGAAGGAAGGGGGAACACCTTCACAAATTTATGCCCTGTTTTTAGGCAAATAGGGGGAAGGTAGAGAGCTCCACTTGGATTTGCTTCTTAAGTGTCCACAGCTCAAGATAATCTTTATACTGAAGTGGCATATTTTAGGGTAGCATATTCTGCTACACTTCAGAGGCCATGGGGAGAGAGAGCAAGCGAGAGAGAAACAGAGAGAATATTACTCAGCCAGG
This sequence comes from Felis catus, assembly GCF_018350175.1. Lineage (NCBI taxonomy): Eukaryota > Metazoa > Chordata > Mammalia > Carnivora > Felidae > Felis > Felis catus. The sequence goes on along the minus strand of NC_058368.1, from coordinate 18,988,853 downwards.
CCCTGTTTCTTCCAGCCATCCCAGCTGCACCATCAGCTATGTGAATAAAAAAAAAAAAAAACCATCTGGGGCAAGGATGCCTGGGTGGCTCAGTTAAGCATCCGACTTCAATTCAGGTCATAATCTCATGATTTGTGAGCTCAAGCCCTGCATTGGCTCTGTGCTGACAGCTCAGAGTCTGTGTCTCCCTCTCTCTCTGCCCCTCCCCCCTTGCACTCTCTCTCTCGCTCTCTCTCTAAATAAATAAACAAACAAACAAACATTTAAATTAAAAAAAAAAAAAAAACATCTGGGACATCCAATCCAAACTAGCTGCTCTCTGACTGCAACCACATGACAGACCCCAAGTAGAAACCACCGGCTGAGCCCAGGGAGCCACAGAACCGTGAGAGAGAATAAACTGTTGTGTTGTTTTTTTATTTTTTTTATTTTTTTTTATTTTTGGGACAGAGAGAGACAGAGCATGAACGGGGGAGGGGCAGAGAGAGAGGGAGACACAGAATCGAAAACAGGCTCCAGGCTCCGAGCCATCAGCCCAGAGCCTGACGCGGGGCTCGAACTCACGGACCGCGAGATCGTGACCCGGCTGAAGTCGGACGCTTAACCGACTGCGCCACCCAGGCGCCCCTAAACTGTTGTTTTAAGCCACTTTTTTGGGGCGATCTGTTATGCAGCAATTGATAATTGAAATATTGAATAATTTTGTTTTTTCTTTTCATGGAAGGCTTATTGAGTTAATTAGTGTGGAATTTCATGAGGCATTTAGGAAGAAGTCACTGGTGTATATCAGGACCTATTTCAGTTGATTTGCTCTCTCTTGCCAAAGGTACAGTGTTCTAGAAAGTGCATTTCAAGGAGGCACTGAGAAGAAAATGGTGAGTCAATGCCAGAATAGAAGAAGGAGGGAAAACATTCTCTACTTTCAGGCTACATTTCTGTTGCTCTCATAAATGACTGCTCTGGACACTTGCACAAGTTATTTTTCTTCAAAGGATATTTTTCTTCAAAGGATAGGTTTATTTTTCTTTTTCTTAGGACGTACTCAAATTCTCCTGTGGCTTAATTTGTGGCCAATTAGAACTGCTTTAATTACCTTTTTTGTTACAGTCAGGTTTGTTGAGGTGTCATTTATATACAGCAAGATTCACACATTTTAGGTGTACAAGTTTTTAAGTTTTGGTAACTGTGAAAAGCTACAACCTCCACCAGAGTCAAGATATATAATATTTCAATAAGTTCAAAAGGTTCCGTCATATTCTGTCATACTCAGTCATCTCCTCCCAGCTCCACCTCGAGGTAATTTTTTTTTTACCATTGTTACTTTATTTTTTTCTTTGTGATTTAAATTTTAGTTGACATACAGTGCAGTATTGGTTTCAGGAGTAGAATTCAGTGATTCACCACTTACATACAACACTCAGTGCTCATCACAAGTGCCTTCCTTAGTACCCATCACCCATCTAGCCCATCCCCCAACCACCTCTCTCCATCAACCCTTAATTTGTTCTCTACTGTTAAGAGTCTCTTGTGGTTTGTTTCTCTCTTCTCTTCCTCCCCCCCCCCCCCCCCGCTTCCCGTGCGTTCATCTGTTTTCTTTCTTAAATTCTACATAGGAGTGAACTCACACCGCATTTGTCTTTCTCTGATTGACTTATTTTGCTTAGCATAATACATTCTAGCTCCATCCACATCGTTGCAAATGACACAATTTCACTCTTTTTGATAGCTGAGTAATATATCATTGTACACACTGCATCTTCTTTATTTATCATTGTACACACTGCATCTTCTTTATCTATTCATCGGTCGATGGATATTTGGGCTCTCTACATAGATGGGCTACTGCTGATACTGCTGCTATCAACAGTGGGGTGCACGCACCCCTTCGAATCTGTATTTTTGTATCCTTTGAGTAAATACCTAATAGCGCAATTGCTGGATCACAGGGTAGTTCTATTTTTGGTTTTTTGAGAAACTTCCATCCTGTTCTCCAGAGTGGCTGCAACTCCTGGTAACTTTTGATCTGATTTCTGTCCCTAGAACTTTGTCTTCTTCACATTGTTATATAAGTGGAATCATATAGTGCTGTCTCTTTGATCTCACTCTGTTCACATAGCATAATGACTCTGATGTTCCTGCAAAGTAATAATCTGGCTGTTGCTTTAATGCTGCACCAATTACAACACTTTTTCTTTATGTGCATTTTAAGTGTATACAGAGCTATGAACAGCTAAATACGCCATAGGGTCATTGCAGCATATCTCAAAGTTTTGTCTGAAGACCAGCACCAGAATCACCTGGGGTGCTGAATCTCAGATTCAGATCTTCTGAGCTACTCAGTAATGTGTATCAGTAAGTGCCTCCCCGTGACTTTTATGCGTGAGTAAAATCCTAAACTGTCAAGTATTCCAAAATGAACAAGAATATCAGAGTTAATTGGCTCTGAATTTGAATCTAGCTCTGCCATTGACTAGCTGCAGAAAGTTGGGCAAATTACTTAAACTCTCTGCACCATTTTTTTTTCCCTTTGCACTTGGAAATTATTTATTCACCGAATATGAGCATCTATTATATGACAGGCATGGTTCTAGAAACTGGGAATGCAGCAGTGAATAAGACAAAGTCCATTCCTTCATGGAACACACATTCTGTCAGAGTGAGATAATAAGCATTTAAGCATATAAATATGGGATAAATTTCACTTACTGATACTCTGTAGAAAATGAAACAAGGTTTTGACATAGAGGGTACCTTAGATAAGGTACAATCTAGACTACTTGCCACAAAGAAACTCAAAAATACATTTGAATAACATGGAAGTGGTTCCCCCCTCCCCTTTGTTTGTGAATGTCTGGAGGAGGTGGGTAAGGACAGAGGTAGGATGGCTGTCATCCTCATCTCCGAAATCCTTCATCTCTCCATCCCCTAGCTGCTTCAGCTCCTATCATCTGGCCTATATTCCAAGTAGGAGGAAGGAGAAAAAGGTTGTGGGGAATTTGTGCCCATTTTTAAGGGCACATCACCTCTACCCACATTCTATTGATTAGATGCAGACATACCTGCCTGCAAGGGAGTCTGGGAAATGTAGTCTCTGCTGTGGCCATGTGTTGAGCTAAAGCTCCAGAGGAAGAAGCAAATGGGGACTGGTAGACAGCAGTAATCCCTGCCAGAGAGTGTGACTGGATGGCACAGGAGGCTACAGAAGTCAAAGAAGGCCTCTTTTGGAAAGTGACAGTTGAAGGAGTCAGAGTTGAGCAAGGCTGAATTTCAATCCCTGCTTGTGACCTTCAGCCCGGTACTCTCATATAGGTCACAGCCTATCTGCCCCAATGAAGGAGGTTAAGGAATGTACAGGACGGATAGTGCAGTAGAGTTGACTAGGATCAGGATAATTGGGACAGGATATACCTCCAGAGAAGCTGTGAATCTGAGATGGCGGTTTCAGTCCCCTTTGTCAACCTTAAAAGAAAAAAAAAAAAAAAGCTAGGGTTATTATAAGAAATTGGAAAAAGGATAAAGTAACTATTTAATGTGATTTGGGGGTCGCTGGGTGGCTCAGTCGGTTAAACGCCCAACTTTGGCTTAGGCCATGATCTCCCGATTCATGAGTTGGAGCCCCGAATCAGACTCTGTGCTGACAGCTCAGAGCCTGAAGCCTGCTTTGGATTCTGTCTCCCTCTTTCTGCCCCTCCCCCGCCTCTCAAAAATAAATAAACACTTAAAAAAAGTTTAATGTGATTTTAATGGACTATTACACTCATGAATGGATTTTCAACCAGATATCAAGTGATATCAAATTAAGTATACTCTCTTGGTAATATTCTATGTCTTGATCTGGGTGGTGGTTCACACGGGCAAATTCATTCTGAGATAATTCATTAAGCACATTTTCCTCAACATGTTTATGACTTGTGCACTCTTCTGTATTTCAGATTACAAAAAAATTTGCCACCAATCTTGATTTTTTTTTGAAGTTGTGGGGGAAAAGATAGTGTCAGCATTCAACTGCCCATGTGTAACTCTAAGCTAGAGGTTCCTGGGTGCCTGGGTGGCCCAGCTGGTTAAGCTTCTGATTCTTTTTTTTTTTTTTTAATTTTTTTTTCAATGTTTATTTATTTTTGGGACAGAGAGAGACACAGCATGAACGGGGGAGGGGCAGAGAGAGAGGGAGACAGGGAGACACAGAATCGGGAACAGGTTCCAGGCTCTGGGCCATCAGCCCAGAGCCTGACGCGGGGCTCGAACTCACGGACCGCGAGATCGTGACCTGGCTGAAGTCGGATGCTTAACCGACTGCGCCACCCAGGCGCCCCAAGCTTCTGATTCTTAATTTCAGCTCAGGTCATGATCTCACAGGTTCCTGGGTTCCAGCTCTGAGTTGGGCTCAGCACCCATAGCACTGGCAGCCCAAAGCCTGCTTAGGATTCTCCCTCCCTCTCTCTCTCTCCATGCCCCTCAAGTGTGTGCACAAGCTTGCTCTCTCTCTATCTTTCTCAACATAAATAAATAGGGGCACCTAGATGGTTCAGCCAGTTGAGCCACCGACTCTTGGTTTCAGCTCAGGTCATGATCTCACGGGCTTGTGAATTTAAGACCCTGGTTGCGGGTCTGCGTTGACGGTGCAGAGCCTCCTTAAGATTCTCTCCCTGATCCTCCCTCTCAAAAGTAAAATAAAATATAAATTTTTAATTAAAAAAATATGGACACGTGGGTGGCTCAGTCGGTTAAGCCTCCAACTTCGGCTTAAGTCACAATCTCACAGCTGGAGCCCCGCATCTGGCTCTGTGCTGACAGCTCAGAACCTGGAGCCTGCTTCAGATTCTGTGTCTCCCTCTCTCTCTCCCCTCCCCTGCTTATGCTCTCTCTCTCTCTCTCAAATATAAACATTAAAAATTTTTTAATTGAAAAAAATGATAAACATTAAGCCAGAAGTTCCCATGTGACCTATTAGCTGGCATCTTCCCAGAGGGTTTATGCTCACGCACTTCCAAGTTTGATCACCGCTCATCCACTGTTCACTGCCTTCACGAAGGGCAGGAAAAAGTCAAGCCTTTCTCTTGCAGATTTCTATACGTAAAACCATTTTTGAAAAGACGAAACATGTATGTCTCACGTGCTTGACTCTACATCAAGAACAGTGCCTGAAAAGAAATACTAATTTATCGGGCAGCGTGTCCTATGGTAATTTTTCTTTTTTAACCTTGGTGGCTACAGATCATCTAGAGAATGTGATGAACGCTGTGGATCCTCTCCCCCAAAACCGCCCAGTAAGGTTAGTTCTCCGCCTCCTTTTACTGGCCCCCAAAGTAGCATTTGCACAGTAACTCCCTCCCCCCCCCCCACCCTCCCTCCTCCATCTGGGTCCTGCCTCAACCAGCGTATCTTAGCTGAACTCAGGCATCGATTTTACCTCCTCGACTAGAATCGCCTGGAAGCAGCGCACGCAACGTGGCCGCCCGCGGGCGAGTCCGGAACGCAGTTACCCGCCCCTGTTGCCCACCGGAACCGGAAGAGAAGGAACGGGCCAGGCTGGGGAACGGAAGAGAGGGCGAGGGATGTGTTTAGCAGAGGGACCCGCCACTCCGTTGTGTGTGCGATTGTGTTTGCTTCTTGGCGATGTTTCCAAGAGTCTCCGCGATCATACCTCTTCGCCTCCTCTCCCCCTTCCCTTTGTGCCCTGGAGGCTCAGAGGCACCGGCGGCTGCGATTGTGCGACTCGGTGCTCCGCACGGAACGGTCAGGTACCGCATTTCGGCGCTGTGGGCCCCGCAGGTCTTCAGGCAACCCCTGGCCTCCCGCCGGTGTATTCAGTGACCTTTCTCCTGGGGTCGATGTTACTACCCGCGAGGTCCTAAAAGCCGTTGCTTTACATCTGAGGAAAGGGAAATCCCAGAAAGGTAAAATGACTTGCCCAAGGTCATATGTGAGTGAGAAACAGAGCTACGGATACGTGCATGGTCTGTCCTGTGCTCTCTACTACGTACCGCGCCTCGTACCTCTTGCCACTTCTCCCCTCATTCAATCCAGCCTCCAGAAGTAAAGTTGTCTTATTTTATTTTATTACTTGCCAAGAGTATAATGGTCTCATTCCAGCCTCCATTTATCCTGTGGTTCATTATTGAAAGTATTCACAATGTACCAATACTGTTGTTAAGTCCCGAATAAAAACGATCCTGCCATCACGGAGCTTATGATTCCACCAGGCAGGCAATTCAAGTACAGTGGAGTAAAGCTGAGATGGTGTAGGTAACACAGACTGCTTTAATAAAGTAATCGCTGGGTGAGCAAGTCGGGACAGCTAACCATTGTAGGAAAGAAAGGTTCAGAATATCCTTTCTGGAAAAGAAATCTGATAAACTGTGGAGGGGAGCTAAGGGTTGGAGCTAGCCAGGCAACAAAGGGTAGTTATGCATACTTTATGTTGGTATTTCTTCTCTGAGAACTCACATCATTATGAAAACTTAATTTTACTGCATTATAGTCCCTGCAGAACGATTTGGGGCCAGTCTGGTTAAGTGCAGCTCTAAGCAAGTTGGTAGCAGCGGGGATGGGAAGTAACAGCTGGATGGAGGAGAAAAATTGCACAGGTAGAATTGATATGATGTGACATATGAGGAAATAAGGGTAAGGTAGTGAAAAGATTTCAGCTGGCTGCCTTGGAGGAGTAGGGTACCATTAATGTTAACAGAAGAATGAGGAGCAGCTTTGAGAAGGCTTTTTAAAATACGTCACGGTTTTGAAAATACAAAATATCTATTATGGGAAGGAGCCCCTTCGGTACAGAAGGGTGAAAAATGGAAAGTCAGTAGGAGAGGGGACTCTTGAACGTGGATTTGGATGTGTTGGATTTGAAGTGCTATGGAGGGGTGCCCACGTGGCACAGTCGGTTAAGCGACTGACTCTTGGTTTCAGCTCGGGTCATGATCTCACGCTTCGCCCGCATTGGGCTCTGTGCTGGCAGCACGAAGCCTGCTCGGGATTCTCTCTCTCCCTCTGTCTCTGCCCTCCCCCACTTGCGCTGTCTCTGTCTCTCTCAAAATAAACAAATAAACTTAAAAAACTTTTTTGTTTCTTAAATGAAGTGCTGAGGAGATGGAGGCTCTCAGCAGAAACAAGCCCAAGTGGGAGGTTACGACTGGAGTTTTATTATTTTAGTGTTATGAAGTTAACTGCCTGTACCTGAGTTTCCTGCAATAAACACAGATTACTTTCTGTAGCCTTGTAACAGCCTTGGAAGGAAACATTGAAGGAGGGAGGTTATATGTGAAATTCATTCTCCTGATTGACACCTTTCTGTTATAACACCTTTAATGTTAATTTAACTTGTACATACAAAATAATAGAGCATTTTCCTAAATTGAATTGTACCACATGGTGAATGATATTATGATGAAGGTCCTGTGTACTGATTATGAGGATGCTAGTTATGTGCCTGGTTTTGCATTCTAGTTGTTAAGTGCCTGATTTGATAGCCTCTGTCATTTTTTTTTAATTTATTTATTTTGAGAGAGAGAGAGCATCATGGGAGCGGGAAAGGGGCAGAGAGAGAGAGGGAGAGAGAGAATCCCAAGCAGGCTCTGTGCTGTCAGCTCTGAGCTGACGTGGGGCTCGATCTCATGAACTCCTGAGATCATGACCTAAGCCAAAATCAAGAGTCGGACGCTTAACTGACTGAGCCACCCACGCACCTGAGCCTCTGGCATACATGCATGTATTTGTGTGTGTGTGTGTGTGTGTGTGTGTGTGTATACACACACACACATATATAAAAGAGGCTTTGTGCCCAACGTGGGGCTTGAACTCACGACTCTGAGATCAAGAGTTGCATGCTTCACCAGCTGAGCCAGCCAGGCGCCCACCTCTGAAATTTTTATAAGCAGATCAGATAATTTGGTTCCGCATTTTTGGAAGTAGCCATTTTGTCTTTCATTAAAAGGTCCCTAGCCTGGTACTCGCGTTTGCTAGCTTTGAGAACTTGGTATAATAAGTAACCCAGGGTCTGATGTAGGGTCTTGAGATGAGTTATATCAGAATCGCCTGGCATCTTGGTTAAATGCAGGCATGTCCTTGGGCCCCATTCCAAACTTAGCAACTAAGAATCTCAGGAATATGTTTTAAATAAGCTCCCTGTGTAATTCATATGATCCCTAAAGGTTAAGAGCCACTGATTTAACATCTTTGAATGTTAAGTTCTTCTTCTATAATACAGTTTCTTCTTCTATAATACAAATAGTAAAACTGGTCCTATAAGATTGTAAGGATTAAATGACATACGTAGCATAGCTCCTTCAACGTGGTCCTCTGATGGGCAGCATCAGCGTTACTTGAAACTTGTTAGAAATGCAAACTCTGAGTCCCTCTTCAAAGCTACTGAATCAATTCCTTGGTTGGACCACAGAACCTGTTTTTTAAAAGTCACTTAGGTAACTCTTAAGCATATTGAAGTTTGAGAAACAGTGTTCTAACCTGTTATCTTCATAAAGATAGGGACCATGAAATTCTTATTTACTAATGTATCACCAGTGTGTAGGGTAGCGCTCGACACAAAGTAGATGCTCATTGTGTTTAATGAATGACTTTTCATACGTTATACTCTCTTAATCTAACACATTGATTAGTTTTTAAAGTTCTTCAGTATCAAGTATCAAAAGGTTTTTAACATCACAAAATAAAATTAGCTATTTGGGTTACTTAGATTTGGCAAATCTTTTGCATGAATTTGAAATAGATGTAATCATTTGTGTTGTTCTTTTTCACAAATGTATCTAATGAAGAAAGCAGAAAGTAGCCACTGAATATCCTTTTTTTGTTCCATTTTAGCTTAGTTTACAAATGGTGATTGTTTAATTGACACGTAGCTCAGGGAGAAAGTTAATCAGATTAGAATAATACCCAGACATGGCTTTTGTTTTTTTATTTTTTAAGTTTATTTTACTTATTTTGAGAGAGAGAGAGACAGAGAGAAAATGGGAGGGACAGAGAATCCCAAGTAGGCTTCACACTGCAGTGTGGAGCCTGATGTGGGGCTCGAACTCAACAACCATGAGATCATGACCTGAGCCAAAATCAATACTCGGCCACTTAATTGACTGAGCCACCCAGGCGCCCCTTTTATTTTTTTATTTTATTTTTAAACAATTATTTATTCTTGAGAGAGAGAGAGAGAACACACATGTGGGAAGGGAGTGGAGAGGGGGAGGGGTGCAGACAGGGAACGAGAGAATCCCAAGCACACTTCTGCATTGTGGAGCCCAATGCAAGGGAGATCATAACCTCAGCTGAAATCCAGAGGTGGACTGCTTAACCAACTGAGCCACCCAGGAGCCCCTATCCAGACATGTTTTTTAAAGAAAGTAACCTTTCTTTGTTAATAGAAATGTTTATAGCTTTCAAAGAGGTATTATTATATCATGTTAAGGACATGGCAGTCAGTCAGTTTGGGGTTTGAGAATAATAAATTGAAATTTACTAACCCTGTCAGTGTTTTGCAACCTTTTTTTTTTTAAATGTTAGTTCCTGTCTTTTGTTAACCTGTAAACAATTACTTGTTTTTGATTTGTTGAAGCAATAGGTCAGACAGCATATGTCACAATATCTGTCAAAGTGGCTAGCCATTAAAACTCCAGCACCACATTCATCTGAAGGGCATTCCTGACAAAGGCAACTGATTTGCCATTTTCGTCCACTTAATAGTATTTCAGGACAGCTGCCTTAACCTTCTTTCTCTTATACTTATTCTTCTGGGAGTGGTAGAAGACTTCTTTTCTTAACACCGCCATGAAGTCTTAACACAAGATCAAGGGTAGACTCCTTTGGAATGTTGTGACAGGCCCGGTATATCCATCTTCCAGTTGCCCGCCAGTGGAGATCGGTCTCCACTGATCAAGAGGAATTCCTCCCTTATCCTGGATCTTGGCCGTTCTGTTTTGTCTTCTTTTTGAGGGATCAGCCTGGAGAGTGATGGTCTTCCCCGTAAGGGTTTTCACAAAAATCTGCAGCTCGGCGGTCGTTCCGCTGCCAAGAGCGGATCAGAAAGTTGCGACCTTTTTTAATGTCATGGAGCAAATAGAAAATGATCTTTGTATCAAACCCTGAGGTAAATGGAGGGAGGCAACAGTTAAGTGCACCAGCAGCCCAGGCCTCCCTCAGCTATCCCAAGGACAAGTTGATCAATCAGTGTCTCAGCACATCTGTGACCCATTTGTGACTCACCAGCATGTCTTAGGTCTTAGTGAGCTTTAAGCTACATGACCTTGGGTAAATCGCTTCACTTCTCTGGTTTCCAGTTTCCTTATCTGCAGAATGGGGATAATACTTGCCTTATGGAGTTGATGTGGGTATGAGAAAATGCACATAAAATATGTTGCACCAGACTAGGCACATATTCTGTATTCAATAAATGTTAAAATTGCTTCATTATGGTTGCTGACAATAATAATAAAAAGCAAAAGGGAAGGGTTCGAATTGGAAAATTTTAAAACAGAAGCAGTGCTTTTGAGTCACTTTATTATTTTTCATTGTATTTTTCATTTTTTTCTTTAATACATCTTTCTAGAACAAAAAATGAAGTCCACCGATATTTTGGCACGAACAACGTGATCTGTAACAAGAAAGATGAGCAGTCTGCTCCAACACGTGATATTTCCAAGGAAACAGAGACCCAAGAGAGTGTGAAGGAGAACACAAAAAAAGACTTGTTAGGTATTATTAAGGGCATGCGAGTTGAATTAAGCACAGCCAAAGTACAAACAACAAGGCCACCCAATAGAAGACAACTTAAGAGTATAGAGGCTACAACTGGCAGGCTTCACAAAGTTCCGGAAGATGCCCCAAAAAAGAGGTAAATTGAATGGAATTTCAACTGTGTTGAAAGTACTTTTTGAAACTCCTTTTTCTTTTAGAAAGGAATTTTAAATTAGAGGATCTGGGAGATACTGCATGAAGATTATCAGTTTGTAAACATGGAGACTTTAATACTTACTTGAAAGATACTATTACCCTTCTGTATTTAAATAGGAAGGGGACATGTGCATACAATCTAGAGAGGAAAAAGTAGAGATCTAATTGAGAATTCCACATATTCTTTTACATATTCATCAGTGTTATTAACTGTCACTTAATTGCCTCTTTAAACTGTTAATTACCAAATTGTTTATATCCTGATTTGGAAGTAGCTTCGTGTCTCTAAAGGACTTGTTTCTTTGAAATTTCCATTTAAAAAATTCCAGCTAGGATAGAATGTAAGCATGTTGATTACAACTGTTGTATATGATTTCCTTTGACCAGTAATTATCAGTGTTCTCTACTTACATGATTTCCTTAACATGTAATTATTTGTGCTTGTCAAAAGAGTATTATACTTCATTGATTCTAAGTGCAATCAGTAATATCTTAGCATTGTGTTGTGGTTTCAATGACAGTGTTTTGTTTTAATGATAGACAAATAATGGTGTTTCTTACATCAATCAAGTAATAAGGTATGTGGCTTGAAGATCCCCATCTCTGACTTCTCTTAGCAGAATCAACAGATAATGTAGATTCCTATCTTCCAGAACGACTTAATACTTTCATGAAACTTCTTGTCTCTATATTGTATCATATTGTATCAAAACTACCTCTGGAAAGCATAATTGGGTGGTAGGAGAAAAGCTAGTTCAAAAAATGAGTGGCCATCAAAGCTACCTCCTTCTCTTTACTTTTTTTAAGTAATCTCTACACCTAACATGGGACTTGAACCCATAACCCTGAGGTCAAGAGTCAGATGCTCTACCGAGCCAGCCAGGTACCCCATCCTCTTCCTCCCTTTTAGAAACAAAATAAAACAAAAACACTACATAAAAGTATATGGAATTAGGGGTGCCTGGGTGACTCGGTTGAGCATCCAACTCTTGATTTCGGCTCAGGTCAGGATCCCAGGGTCATGGGATTGAGCTCCACATCAGGCTCTGTGCTGAGCTTGGAGGCTGCTTAAGATACATTCTCTCTCTCTCCCTCTCTCCCTTTCTGTCTCTCTTCCCCTCTTCCCCCCCACCGCTCCCCCTCTCCCTCCACTCCTCTGCCCTGCACGTGCACACACACACACTCTCTCCTTCTCAAATAAAAATCAAAAAAAATTTTTTTTGTTATTAAATTTTGTTTAATGTTTATTTTTGAGAGAGAGAGACAGAGACAGAGTGTGAGCAGGGGAGGGGTAGAGAGTGGGGGAGACACAGAATCCGAGGCAGGCTTCAGGCTCTGAGCTGTCAGCACAGAGCCCGACACAGGGCTTGAACTCAAACTGCGAAATCAGGACCTGAGCCAAAGTCAGATGGTTAACTGAGCCACCCAGGTGCCCCTCCCCCCCCCAAATTTTTTTTAAGTACATAGAATTAGACAATACAGACACACACAGGGGCGCCTGGGTGGCACAGTCAGTTAAGCATCCGACTTCAGCCAGGTCACGATCTCGCGGTCCGTGAGTTCGAGCCCCGCGTCAGGCTCTGGGCTGATGGCTCGGAACCTGGAGCCTGTTTCCGATTCTGTGTCTCCTTCTCTCTCTGCCCCTCCCCCGTTCATGCTCTGTCTCTCTCTGTCCCAAAAAAAAAAAAAAAAAAAAATACAGACACACATATATAAAAATACTTACCAAGAGTTTTTTTTAAGCTTGCAGACCTGTTTGTGACCCATTTTGCTTTTTTTATAATTATACAATTTAATTATCTGTTATGGAAATGGTTAAAATGAGCTGAATGTTTTGCAAAGACTCAGGAAAGGAAATTTTAAAAATTCCTTTCCAATTAGGTATGAATGAGACAAGTAGAAAAATGTAAGAAAATTCTGCATTCAGACTGCTTTGTAAGCATTTTTAAGTTCTTGCTGCATGTTTCTGCTTTAAAGAAATCAGAATTGGAACTCTTGGAGGATGTACTATGGGTGCAGTGTATATATAAAAGATATATGTTGAAACTTCTATTCAAAGAGGCTTTGGTCCTACATCAAAAGATTGGTGAATGAGACCTATTTGTTTTGAGTTTTTAAAAATGAATCTTTTAGGGTGCCTGGCTGGCCCAGTTGGTAGAGCATGCGACTCTTGATCTCAGAGTCATGAGTTCAAGCCCCACATTGGATATAGAGTTTACTTAATAAAAAAATTTTAATGTATCTTTTAATGATTTTGTTCACCACTCTTTTTTTTTTTTTTTAAGGGATCCCAGTTGCACAGAATTGGGTAAATCATCTTTGATTCATGATGACTGTCATTGCTCTATGCATGGCCTGTTTTTTAGTTTTTTTATTTGTATTATATACTGAACCCCCATTGATAGAGTTAGTGTGGCTGCATAACAGTTGCCCCAAAATTTAGTGGCATAAAACAACCATTTTTTTATGCTGATGGATTCTGTGGGTCAGCAGTGTGGGCAGAGCACAGTGGAGAAGGGTAATCTCTGTTCCGTGCTGTCCTTACTCAGAAGACTTGCAAGTCCAGAGGCTGGAATCATCTGAAGGTTTGCTCATTCATTGCTCTGACAGTTGAAGCTGGCTGTTAGCTGAGACCTAAGCCAGGACTGTTACCGGAAACACCTACCTGTGGCCTCTCTGTGTGGCCTGGGCTTCCTCACTGCATGGCGGCTGGGTTCCTAGGGCGAGTGTCCCAAGAGAAAGGGAGCCAGGAGGAATTTGTATTGTTTTTATGATGTAGCCTTGGAATCAGATTGGACACTGCCACTCTCATTTCCTGTTTCATATTGACTTTTGAAGGGTACTTGCTTTTTATCATAGCAACTGCCAGAAAACCCATCTTCACAAAGATGATGTCAACAAAAGACATGCGGTAGTCTGGTGTTAAAACCAGGACTACCTTGCCTTAGTAGTTCAGTCACTGACAGATTGCTGTATTTCCTTGTAGTGCTCCAGGGTTCCTTAGGGCATAGTTTGGGAACCAAGATCGTATTCTACATTGAGCTAGCTCCCTGTGCAAGGCTGTGGGACCAAACCCATAAGTTTCTTAGAATTCCTGTTTGTTTGAAAGACTCTCTGAGGCAGCATTTTAAATCTTGGGGTGCCTGGCTGACTCATTCGGTGGAGCATGAAACTCTTGATCTTGGGGTTGTGAGCTCAAGCCCCAGGTTGGGTGTAGAGGTTACTTAAAAATAAAATCTTCAAAAAAATAATCTTTGTAAGATCTTAACAGAGGGTTTTGCAGTCATGCCTATAGTTTTCCTGACACTGCACTGAATTTGATTTCTGTTCAGAAACCATTTTTTTTTTTTTTTTTTCAGAGAGAAAGAGTGCAGGAGCTTGAGCCAGTGGGGGAGGGGCAGAGGGAGAGAGACTCTTAAGCAGGCTCTACATACGTACGTAGCCCAGCACGGCACTCCATCTCATGACCGGAGCCGAAATCGAGTCAGATGCTCAACCAACTGAGCCACCCAGGCGCCCCTGTTCAGAAACCATTTTAAATTTTAGCATTGTTTGCTGTCTGGAGGGGCTGAGAATGAGAAATGTTTTCTTTTGGATACCTGCAAGTCTTGGCTCCTTTATATGGAACGGTTCTTCCTTATCTCTTCCCACATTTTACCATCTGCAACTAAGGTTCAACACTGGAAGTCTCCTTAGACTGGCTCATCCAGTTCATTGAGTGTGTTTCCTGTTTCCCACCTTACTAGAAGCAACAATGCTGCTGAACAGAAGTCCCCTTTTCTGTAGCTTCCAGTAATGTTGATTTTCCTAAAGCTCTCCCTCACAGTGGCTTTGAGAGCCTTCAGGCTCTAAGTCTCTTTGAGGCCCTAAGTTCTCATCAATACTTGCCTCAAGGTCTTTCCAGTTTCTACCCACTGCCCAATACCCAAACCTCCTCCATACATTTTAGGTTTTTTGTTACAGTAGCACCCAACTTCCAGGCACCAAAATGTGTTCCAGTTAAGTGTTGCAGCATAACAAACCATCCCAAAGCTTGGCCGCAGCATCTCTGCAGCGTAGGCAGAGGTAGCTGTGTCCGCCCCACTTGGCGCTAGTGAGAGCCGGTGCAAGGCCAAGGTCTCGTGAGTCTGAATGTGTTGTGGAACTAGTAAGAACCCTGGGGAGAACAGCAGTGACCACAGTTTCTAGCTCCTACTGTAACTTTCTCTCAACCAAGCAACTACCAGTAAGAAGGATTCAGCTA
Source organism: Felis catus (assembly GCF_018350175.1). Taxonomy (NCBI): domain Eukaryota; kingdom Metazoa; phylum Chordata; class Mammalia; order Carnivora; family Felidae; genus Felis; species Felis catus. Next base: position 18,973,711 of record NC_058368.1, on the reverse strand, counting down.
CTTATTAATTAATGAATCCACTAGTAGAAATTTAGGTTATTTCTAGTTTTCCATTAGTACAAAATAATGCTATGATTAACGTCATTCATTCATTCAGCAACTTTAGATTGCCATTAGAGCTCAGGCACTGTCCAAAGGGATGGAGGTAGAACACTGAACAAAACAAGTCTCTATTCCTTACAAAAGGGGGAAGAGTCAGGGGGCGGAAGAGGATGTTTTTACGCCACACACAGACACATAGTACATTAGGTGATGAAACATGAGGAAAAATAAGAGTGATCGGTTAGAGAGGTGCTATTTTTTAAAAAGGGATCATGGAAGAATAATGATTGAGCAAAGACCTGAAATAAAGTTATAGATAAAGCAATGCAGATATCTGAGAAATGCTTTGCCTGTCAGGCACAGGGGCTGGAACTGCTTGGGCCTTGCATTTGGAGTGTGCAGGATCCCTCCAATTCTATGTGTACCTGCTTATTTTCTTTAGACAAATACTCCTGGAAGTGGAACTGGTGGGTAAAAGGATTGGGGTGTATTTTAGACTTTCAATGTATGTCATCAAATTGCCAAAAGTTACGGTGATTTGTGTCCACTCAGTAGTATCCTTCCCCTTACTAGAATTTCTTTTCTGAAATTGTGTATGCTGTATAGTTCATATTAAAGAACTCTAGGGAGTATAGAAGGGTATAAAGTATGTTTTCATGAAATAGTCTGAGTTATAGGATAGAATAGATTTTTAAGAGACATTTTAACAAGGTCTCATTACCTTTTTAAAATCTGTGTTGAGGGGCACCTGGGTGTCTCGGTCGGTTAAGTGTCCAACTCTTGATTTTGTCTCAGGTCATGATCTCATGGTTGTGAAATCAAGCCCCGCATCGGGCTTGGGATTCTCTCTCTCTCTCTCCCCCTCTCCCCCCCCCCGCCCCTCCCCCACTCACACTCTTGCTCTCAAAATAAATAAGCTTTAAAAAATAAATAAAAATAGAAAAAATGATTTGGAGTGAAATTCAAACCTTATTCACTGGCAACAGTTTTGAAAGTAGCTCATTTCTTTTTAACTAATTGTAATAGTCCCTCTTTTATTCTATTTTTCTTCCTTGGCCGTCAGATTCTAGATCTCTCCTATCTTGGTAGATGAAGTCCTTAAATCTTATCCAACAACCTCAGGGATTTAGGAACTTTGATTTGCATATTAGACAGCAGATTTTTATATAGAAAGTCAAGTATAGTAAAACGTTAACTTGAATCCCACTCATTGAGATGGCAATTCTTAGTTAATATGTAAATAATGTAGACAATTTCCTTTTATGTCTAACACAGTTTTCTATTAATTTACCCTAATTTACTAAAGAGTAGCATTTTGGTTTTTTTTAGCTTTTTCTTCCGGAAAACTTGAAACAAAATGTAATAAACTTGTACCTAAACTACACGACATACACAAAGTGTACCTACCTGTTACGCAGCTTTAGTAATCATTTTGCCATTCTTGTGTCATCTGTGTGTTCACCTACTTTGCGTCTCCTGCTAGATGATAACGATGATTTCTGGGCTTTGTTTTTGGGTTTTTTTTTTCAGGTAAAGTTTACATACTTTGAAGTGTACACATCTTAGCTGTAGGATTCCAGCAAATGCATATGTCCATGTGCTTATCAGATGCAGAGCATTTCTCATTTCTGTCTTTCCGTCAGTAGACTTCTGTCCTGAGACAACCACTACTCTGACTTTTTTCACCTTAGGTTAATTTTGCATATTCTAGAACTTGGTGTAAATGGAATTGTACAATGCATACTCTTTTTTTTCTTAATGTAACTTTTCATTGTTTCATTCACGTTGTAGGTGTGAGTTGAACTATTCCATCATATGAACTTACCATGATGTGCGAATAGGTTTAGCTATGTTAATATTTTCTTGCAGTATAGTTTCTGAAGTAAATTGGCGCCTAATTTAAAAATCCATAAATTGGGGCACGTGGGTGGCTCAGTCGGTTGAGCATCCAACTTCAGCTCAGGTCATGATTATCATGGGCTTGCTGCTGTCAGCACGAAGCCTGCTTTGGATCCTCTGTCCCCTTCTCTCTCTGCCACTTCCCCAGTTGTGCACACTCTCTCAAAAATAAACATTTAAAAAAATAATAAATAGGGGCGCCTGGGTGGCTCAGTCGGTTGAGCGTCCGACTTGGGCTCAGGTCATGATCTCATGGTCCGTGGGTTTGAGCCCCATGTCGGGCTCTGTGCTGACAGCTCAGAGCCTGGAGCCTGCTTCGGACTCTGTGTCTCCCTCTCTCTCTGCCCCTCCCCCATTCATACTCTGTCTCTCTCTGTCTCAAAAATAAATAAAACATTAAAAAATTTTTTTAAAAAATAATAAATAATAAAATAAAAATCCAGCAAATTATAATTAAGGCTGATCCCTCCCCCTCCCCCTTTTATTTTTCTTTTCCTTACTTGTGCTTCAACAAGTATCCAGTAACTTCAGCTTTCAACATTTTAAAGTTTATATAAAACTAACACCTAGTATTTACAAATTCTCGATTTTGTCAGAAATTGATTTTTTTTAATGTTTTATTTTTAAGAAAAAGAGCGCACAAGCAGGGTAGGGGCAGAGTGAGAGGGCGGCAGAGGATCAGAGACCGATGTGGGACTTGAACTCACAAACTGTGGGATCATGACCTGAGCCGAAGTCAGACGTTCAACCGCCTGAGCCACCCAGGTGCCCCAGAAATTGATTTTGTTTTAATGTTCTTATTTATTTTTGAGAGAGAGAGACACAGAGAGACAGCACGAGTGGGGGAGGGGCAGAGAGAGAGAGGGAGACACAGAATCCGAAGCAGGGTCCAGGCTCTGAGCTGTCAGCACAGAGCCCGATGCGGGGCTCGAACTCACGAACCATGAGATCATGACCTGAGCTGAAGTCGGACGCTTAACCGACTGAGCCACCCAGGCGCCCCTGACATTTTTTTGAATGCCAGAAAAGTTTTCTCTGGAAAAAAATCATTTTACTTCCCACTAAACAAATGGCATAGTAAGTAATGCCTCCTTTTTTTCTCACTTGCGTTTCCTTTTCTTTGTCAGAACCAAGTCCCTGAGTCCTGAGTTGGTAGCAGCCGCAGCTGCTGTTGCAGATGTTCTCCCGTTTGACAAGCAGATGACCAAGTCAGAGCTGCTCAGGCAGCTCCAGCAGCACGAGGAAGTCTCAAAGGCACAGAAGGATGGAGAAAGAGCTAAAATTAGGTTAGTGGATCAAATAGTTCTGTCAGTAATGCTGGTTTCTCAAAATAGGCTGTTTTCATGTGAGTGGTGAGTAATACGCAATTATATTCATACATTTATATTTTATATAAAATATTTCTCTTAAGTGGAATATTAGTAATTAGGTTTTTTAAAAATGATCTGAAGTAAGATTGCAGTTTGTAAAAGATCAATGGGATGGTTAAAGTTTTCTTCTGCCAAGTTATACAATTTCTTGCTCCTAAAAAAGAAACTGTACATTCGGTAATGTTATTAAAAACAAATACAGAATAAGACAGTTTCTCTGAGAAGATTCATTTTTTCCGTTAAATAATCTGTTGGTCGTGTGCAGAGTGCGATCGTCTTCAGGCCTGTTTCCTTCAGTATTTGCTCTTATCCCTACGTTTAGCTGACACCTTCCCATCCATCCTCTCGTCTCATACTTGATGCCCTGTTTGAAGTCGATATACAGCTTCAAATGTTTGATACTTTTTCGTTAGTGACACTTTTTTTTTAAATAAACAACACTTTTAATTCATGTTTTAAATTCACATTTCTGAAGAACACCTTCAAAAGTTAGGTTTCAGAAGGAAACATTAATCTTGGTGGTCTGTGGAGTGTGAATGTTAATAATGTGTGTGTGACATGTAATCTTTCATTTAAGGGGTGCCTGAGTGGCTCAGTCGGTTAAGCACCTGACTCTTCATTTCAGCTCGAGTCATGATCTCCCGGTTCATGGGTTCGAGCCCCACATTGGGCTCTGCGCTGGCAGTGTGGAGCCTGCTTGGGATTCTCTCTCTCCCTCTCTCTCTCTGCCGCCCCCCCCCCCAATAAATAAATAAACTTAAAAAAAATCTTTCATTTAAACGTAACATTTAATGCTATATTACTGCATAGAAGTGAAGTATAAACAAAGTGATATGAATCTCATGTGTAAGAAAGTTTTTTACTGTTCTGTAGCTAAAATTTCTAATACACTGACCTTTTTCTTATTTCAGTGTCAGTAACATAATATCAGATATGAAAATTGCCAAATCTTCCACAGCTAGAGTTAGTACAAGACCAGTGCATCAAATTCAGTTTGATGAAGGATCTAACGATTACGTGGGCCAGAAGAAGACCAATGATCTTAAAAAAAGGTATTCAGGCTCTTTGCAGTCTCTTTGGTTTTGTTTGTTTCTCTGTAGGTTTACTTTATTCTGTGCCTGTTTATTGCTGAAAGGTGTTTGAGCATTATAGATGAAATTATATCTGTTTTCTCACTCTGCGGGTACCATGTCTTACAGAGGAAAAGGTGTTCTGGGTTTAGCAGTCTTATGCTTTTCTATACCATTAATCAAGTTGGGCCCTTTCTCCCATTTACCCACGATGAATAGAGGTCTCCTGATTTAGGATAAGTGGAGCTGATTTAATGCTGAACAAATGAACATTTTGTGAGAAGCATTATTTTTCATTCTGATTCATACATAACAATGTATATTCATATAACCTCTATATTTCTCTATATAATTATCATTATTCATATCTTAGAGAAATAAGCCATCATCAAAAAAAGAAAGAAAGGAAGATCCATTATAATATCTGAAAGTGGCAGATATTTGTGGCAATTTGAATTTGGTAATTTGCAGACTTCAAGATGCTAAGCCATGTTTTACATAATTATTTTATAATACAAAGCTGTCTGTATTCACATAAAGTTTCTGCTTTCTCTCCTTCAAGCCCATAAAGTGAAAGTTGGGGACAGGGAACCAGATATTTATAGCACGCTGTGACAAAAACTAACTGATCTTTGTAGGAGGAGGTGCCTACAGTGGAGTATTTTTGATGTGTTATGTATTCCGTGGATTTTCTTTTAATTATAATTCCAGCAACTTGAGTTAGCTCTTTTCAGAAGTTAAACTATGAATTTGTACAGGAAAATTGTAAAAGATGGTCAGCAGTTAACAAAGGAAGTTCAAGAGGTTACAATGACTTTGGGAAATTATTTGAATTACTAATTTAAAGTGATTTTATACCTATGACATATTATTAGATAAAATAGAATGAGTACTTGGAGTTTTACTTAAGATTCCTCAAGAATATTTAATTTCAGGGGCGCCTGGCTGGCTCAGTCAGTAGAGCATGCAATTCTTGATCTGGGGTCATGAGTTCAAACCCCACGTTGGGTATAGAACTTACTTTAAAAAAGAATATTTAATTTCAGTCTTGTTTGAATCATTCTTTGTTGAAATGATTTCATGATTCCATGCAATTATGTCAGAATGCTATATCATAATTTGATTCTTAATGATATTAGCTGTCATTAAAAACTAGAAGGTGGCGGGCACATGACTGGCTCGGTCAGTAGAGCTTGTGACTCTTGATCTGGGGGTCGTGAGTTCAAGCCTCGAGTTGGGTGTAGAGATTACTTAAAAGTAAAATCTTACAGGGGCACCTAGGTGGCTCAGTCAGTTAAGTGTCCGACTTGGATTCAGGTCATGATCTCATGGTTCATGGGTTTGAACCCCATGTAGGGCTCTGTGCTGACAGCTCAGAGCCTGGAGCCTGCTTCAGATTCTGCGTCTCTCCCTCTCTCTCTGTCCCTCCCCTGCTCTCTCTCTCTCTCTCTCTCTCTCCCAAAAATAAACATTAAAAAAAAAAATTTTTTTTAAGTAAAATCTTAAAAGAAAAATTAGAAAGTGGGAAGGGAGTAGCTAAAAAAGTAGGACCGGGGTTTATGTGCATATAATGGCTATATTAAAAAACTGACTGAAGGACTCTAGAGTTAGGGAAAGCAGTGGTAAGACACCAAGTTGTTCTCCCTGCTCTGTCCTGGGACAGCCTGAGACAATCCACCATTAATATGCCCTGGGCTGATTCCTTCAGTAAGAGAACAGAGAAGTGTGAGGCACAGAGCACTGGCCCTAGCATACCTCAGAGTCTTGGCACTGTGCTAGACTAATCCCGGAACTGCGGCAACTTGCATAGCCTCGTTGGTCTGTTTCCTCATCTAGGAGATGCTAACTTAAATGGCTTTCTTGAGAAATAGGAAAGGGATGTGCAGACTCTATATAGTAGATGCAATGAAAACGTCTGTTCCCTTCCTTTCCCCTTTAGTACCTTCTAAAATTCCATACTTTACCAGATCATTCCCTCTTTACCATGAGTCACCTTAATCCATCATCCTGCTGACCTGATGCAAAGTTGGGGACTGCTGGGTGCAGAGAAGAATGCAAGCCCTGAGGATGGTTCTGGAGCATAAATACCTTTGTTTAAAATACTTGGGGACCTGCTAGCAAAAACCTGAAGTGATTTGAGATCACTTTATCTAATTTTAATATGGTATTTGCATTTTTTCAGTTAGTGTGATATTGTAGAAAAAAGTAATGTGATCCAGAAAAGTATTCAAAATTATTTTAAAAGTAACTGTCCATTTTTTAAACTGGCTTTTAATCTGCCAGTAAATTTATGTAAGTATGAATGTAAGGTGATACATGAAGCGGTTGATTAAAATATACAAGGAAAAGTTATCTGTTAACTCTCTGACATTAATTTCAATAGTTAATTAAAAATGTTATATAAAGAAAGTTAATCATTATGTTAAAATTACAGAATGATTGCTTTATAAGTGGGAATGTTTTGATTTATCTGTGCCATCTTTTATAATTATAGTTTGTAATTAAACATGCAGTGTTTTCTGCCCTTAAACTGAGACAAATGTTGACTTCAACAACTTTTAATTTAGCATATTTTAATAGCTGTCTAATGTTGAGTTTTCTAAAACCTTAATATGAAATGGATCACGTAAAAATTATGGCAATTCAAACTAATCTTTTCAATTAGCTGTTTTAGACATTAAACTACTTAACCCGCTTTATTGTATCATGATGCAAAACTTCAAGTGCATTTGTTCCGGTTTTTCGTTGTCAGTTCTAAAGATGCAGAAATTTAGTTAAAATGTCTGGGTGTGAGTCAGTGGAATATTTTTAAACTTCTACATTGAGTATTTCATATACAATTTTCTTTTTCTAAAGAATTTTTTGTTGGCAGTGTATAAAAATATTAACTTAAATTGTTTTTTCTTTTCCAGCCTTAGGAAAAATATACTCAAGGGGAAGAGACTTAATATTTTTGACCTTAAGGCCGTTACTGAAAAGGCACCCGAAACAGGTTTGTTAAGAACAACACAATTGGGGGGTGCTGGGGTGTTAATAAGTTAAGAGTTCAAGTCTTGGTTTTGGCTTAGGTCATGATTTCTCAGTTTGCAAGATGAAGCACCACATCAAGCTCTGTGCTAACAGCACAGAGCCTACTTGGGACTCTCTCTCTCTCTCTCTCTCTCTCTCTCTCTCTCTCTCTCTCCCCCTCTCTCCCCCTCTCTCCCCCCCTTTCTCTCTTCCATGCATGCGTGCTCTCGCTCACTCTCTAAAAAAAAAAAATAAACATAAAAAAAAGAACAACACTGTTTCTCAAGCATACAAACATTCCATCTTTCAACAACATCCTTCACGTTTTGATTACATAATGTCAAGTATTTTAATAAGCCATCCTGTCATTGACCTGGGTCCTGCTTATGAACGTAGTTGTTGACATTGCCAGTCTTGGTCAGATGTGTCCCTTGAAATGTCGCATGCTATGAGACAGCGGGAGGTAACTCCTATCAGCTTCCTGAATCCAGAGCTATCAGTTGGCTGCTGATTTGGGTTAGAACATTAATGATCACCTACCATTTGCAGCTGTGCTGTTACAAAAGCTAAACTCCGGCTTCGGCCCTAGAGCAGCTTGCTGTCCAGAAGAGGAGATAGCATTTGTAGAAGTGACTTAGTGAGGTGATTTGGAGACTGTTTTGGAGCTGGGAAGAAGAGCATTCAGGAGATCTATTTAGCAGTCTCATGTTTTTTTCTTAATACATAGTTAGTCCTTGTTCTTTATTCTTCCCCCTTTCTTCTTTGGGTAAGAAGTCAAATCCTTCAAATTCATCATTTGAAGTCTAATTCAAAGAGATACGAGACGTCCTCTTGCTTGACATTAAATATGGTTTAGTGATAACTTAAAATAGATGAGAAAATTCAATGCAAATGGTTTTCAGCTTACAAGTGACTTTCATTTCCAAAGGTTCTAAGTTAGCTTTTGGGACTTCACAGAAATAATTTTATAATTGATTTTTAAGTTCTGAGGCCAGCCTCCAGTGTCTCATTTAATCTATCACTTACTTATATAAACATCTGATTTTTCCCAATATTCAATAAACCTTTAGATGTTGGGGCCTAGGTTTCACTGACTTTTGTATACCCAGCAGCACCTAGCCAAGTGGCTTACAGATCATAGGAATTAGTTATGTTAAATTGTAAATGCTTTTTTTTGAACAAATTGAGCTATATAATATCTATCCATAGAGGAAAACTCAAGTGATTTGAGATCACTTTATCTAATTTTAATATGATATTTACATTAATCAATCAGTGTTTGTTCATTTAAAACTGAAAAGAAAGCTAAGAGAACAACCTCCTTTCTCTTATGTGAAAACTGCATTGTTTGAGCTTGCTGTCTCTCAAATAAATAAACATTTTTTTTCTTTTTTAAAGGGAATTTACTGTCAGGGCAGTCACTGTTGTCCACCTAATGAACAACCAGAAGAGGCACTTGTATTCTTGAAGAAGCCAATTTGCTTTTTTTGATCAGAAATCCTGTTCCTAAAACTGAAATTAGCTGGCAAGGAAGTACTGAAATTTTATAAAACAGTATAAAATGATTGTACTTTAATAAGGAAAGTAATATGCAAATTTATGAAAATTTACTCTAATGAAGGTACTGTTTAATAAGTTATACTTGCATGAGTCTAAAGAACGTCTTTTGTTCCCAATTAAATACAGTAGCAGCAACATGCAGACTTAAATTTAGCATTTATTCACTGCTGTTTCCCTATCACCTAAAATAATGCCTGACATATAATTTACATTCAGTAATTATTTATTGATTGAATGAGTTCTTCTATCCCAGGATTCCCACATTTTGCTCCCTCCGTGTTCCTACCACTGCTGCAAAGGATATAGTCATAGACCCTACTGCTTATCCTGGAGTAATCTAGAGCCAAGAGGCCAGATAGCTTAATGGAAGGAGTTTCAGTATTTGATAGGTGTGGATTATTCAAATTCATATTCTGGCATACTAACCTCTTTGAGTTTTCCTTTCTCCATCTATAAAATAGGGCTGATACATACCTCTCAAGGCTTAAATGAACTAATGTGTAATTGAAGTGTCAGGAGCACAATGGACATTCAGTACATAGATGCAGCTATTAGCAACAACGATGATGGCGTTGAGGCACCTGGGTGGCTCAGTCGGTTAAGTGTCCGATTTCAGCTCATGTCATGATCTCACTGCTTGTGAGTTCAAGCCCCGCGTTGGCTCTGTGCTGGCAGCTTGGAGCCTGGAGCCTGCTTCGAATTCTGTGTCTCCCTCTCTCTCTCTGTCCCTCCCTTGCTTACGCTTTGCCTCTCTCTCTCTCTCTCTCTCTCTCTCTCTCAAATATAAAATAAAACATTAAAAAATTTTTTTAAATAGAAAAAAACGTAATGATGATGGTGTTGATGATCATGGAAAAGACATAGGTTCATCAGTGTCCACTGAATAAATCTATAAAATGGGACTATGATAATTATTTTACTGTTATGATTACTCTGGAAGTGTGGCTAATTAAGCCTAACTGCTATGATCTTTTCTCTGTATGAGATGTTCTAGGCCAACATACTTAATATCTAGCAGTCAGTGTGCAGTCAGACGTGGCTGTACATGAATTTTTGTATACAAGTCTGTGTGGACATATGTTTTCTCTCGGGTAAATATCTAGTAGGAGTCAAATGGTTGTATGCGAAGTGTATTTTCTAATTTTTTAAGTAACTGCCAAACTATTTTTCAAAGAGGTTGTGCCATTTTACACTCCCACCAACAGTGACTGGTGGAAATGCAGTTCATTCTTGAAAAGTGTCTTACGTTTCCAAAGCAAATAAAATGATTAAAATGTGATATGATGGTGGTTATAAGCTAACATGATATTAACTTACTTAGAGGGTTGGTTGTGAGGATTAAATGAACTAATGTAGAAAAAGCATTAGCAAAGAGTAAGTGCTCCGTATCCGTTAGTAGTATTGTTATTATGTTAATTTAATTTCTTTGGTCTTTGTTAGTTGTATATTGGTGACTTATCTTGACAGACTAAAAGGTAAACAGGCTGGACCATAAATATCAAAGTCACATGTCTTATAAAAAATATTCACATTCATGGAAACATCCTTAAACAAAATACATAATTTTTTTTTTCCTTTCCAGTAGAGGGGGCAGTGAGACTTCAGGGCTTGCTTGCCTAGCAGTGTAGTAAAACAGAAGCCAAGGCTTGCAATTATGGTTGCTGCAGGCTTTTTATGTCATTTTTGAACAGTTTGAGCTCTCAGAGAATGACCTTCCATTATATACTGTTTATGTATATCCCTCAGGACCTGAAATGTTTCACCAATTTGGAGTTGATTATAACATTTTTGTAAAAATAAAGATATATACGCATTGACTTGTGATTATTTGAAATGTTTTTATTGTACAGAGACAGCACCCTCCCTTTGGGATGTGGAATTTGCTAAGCAGTTAGCTGAGGTAAATGAACAGCCCCTTCAGAATGGTTTTGAAGAGATGATCCAGTGGACCAAAGAGGGGAAACTGTGGGAGTTTCCGATTAACAACGAAGCAGGTAAATCTTAATTTCAGCGTTTTGTACAATTCAGTGATGGAGATTAAATCTGGCAGGTGTTCAGTCATAGAGTCTGGATACTTACATGAATTTCAGAACGTTGTATAAATTTCATCGTGGTGTCTGAAAAGAAATTTCACAATGTTTTTGAAAGGAACGTTAGGGGGCACCTGGCTGGCTCAGTTAATGGAGCATGTAACTCTTGATCTCAGGGTTGTAAGTTCAAGACCCATGTTGGGTGTAGAGTTTACTTAAAAATAAAATCTTTAGAAAATAAAATAAAAGGAATGTAGAACTTCCCTTAATTCTAGATGTTTGATAAGGAAACTAAAGAAGTAAAGTTATATGGCAGAAATGCATCATGAATTGCTTTGTGACATGAAAGTGTTGACTGCAAATGATGACAGTTCTCTGGTTGCTCAGCCAGGATTATCTGGAAAATCTCATACATTTAATCCTGGGAATGACATCATATTTCAACTTTAGAGAACATTACAACTCTCACAAAGCCTTAACTGGTTATCTTTTACTCATAAAACCATTGCATTAATGAGGTACAAGGTTCTTGTACTTGAAAACCACTCAAAGCAAAAATGTTGGAAGGCTTCGAAATTTCTTGGAACTCTGGCAGCATACCTAGATGCTTTGGTGCTATTACCTACTTTCCTGGAGATTATTCTGGAGATGATACCTCTTCCTCACTCAAAAGGAAAACAGTATTACTTTGCTACTTACGTTTTGTGGTATTTTTTATATTATCATCAGCTAAACGTTTTAGATGTATTTTCAATTAGAAGAGGTTCATTTACTTTTATGGTACAATTAGGTAGGAGTTGCAAACACCTCAGGAAATCTTGGGAAAGTATAGTCCATATTTTAACCTTTGTAGTATTATACGGTCACCTTAATATTTTATTTTTTGATGACATTTGATTTGTTTGGATTAATAAATGGAACAGAAACTTAAATATCAGAAATATTTTGTCTTCTATCTTGATGAAGTGTTACTTTGTTTAGGAAAACTTTTTAGAGACTTAACAATTCTTTAGCAAATTCGTAATATTTTGTGTATTTGTGTGGTATATGCAGTAATAAAGGATGCTGTGTTTCATCTGTTACATAACATGTATATTTGCCAAAGTATTATGCTTTCCATACTCTGGTAGGTGTCAGGAAAAAAAAACCCCAAGGACTTTTCAGTTGTACAAACCAGAGTACAGATCTGAACTCTCCCATTGCTTAGCCATTTGCCTTTGAGGAAACTAACCTCTTGAGCCTTAGTTTCCTCATCTGTAAAAGTAAAGATACCTCACTGGAAGAGTATAAGAAATAAAACAAAGCTATTGGTTTGCTCAGCACAGTTCTTGGCATATAAGACATGTGAATAAAGGTTAATTCATTTCCCCTCCTGTATGAACAAAGGATTTTAGAAGGAGAAAAGAACTGGGGCCTGGGTGGCTCAGTTGGTTAAGAAACCACCTGCATGCAGCTCAGATCATGACCTCACGGTTCATGAGTTCGAGCTCCACGTCAGGCTCTGTGCTGATAGCTCAGAGCCTGGATCTGCTTCAGATTCTGTGTCTCCCTCTCTCTCTTCCCCTCCCCCACTTGTGCTCTTTTTCTCTCAAAAATAAACATTAAAAAAATTCAGAGAGGGGCGCCTGCATGGCTCAGTTAGTTGAGTGTCCAATTTCGGCTCAGGTCATAATCTCGCGGTTTGTGGGTTCAGACCCTGCGTCAGGCTCCATGCTGACAGCTTGGAGCCTGGAGCCTGCTTCAGATTCTGTGTCTGCCTCTCTCTGCCCCTCCCCTGCTTGCTCGCTCTCTCTCTCTCTCTCTCTCTCTCTCTCTCTCAAAAATAAATACACATTAAAATTTTTTTTTTAATTTTAGAGAAAAAAATTAACAGAATACAGTATGTAACATTAAGGGAAGATTTCATTATTTGATGAAATTTGGATGTTCCAAGTCCTCACAGTTAAAAACATGGTTTTAAAACCCAATATTGAGGTAGAATAAGTGTGACTTTATTTAGGAGAGACAGTGGTTAAGGGTTCCAGTTTTGAGTGCGTTGTATGCTTAACCTCTCTAAGCCTCACTTCTCCTGTCTATGAAATGATGGGAACAATAATAGGACTTATTTTATGGGATTCTTTTGAGAAACAAGTGAGGTTATTATACAAGTAAAGGATCATCAACCTCATCGTTCCCTGTTCCTACAATATTGTGAGAGGATTTTACTGTAAGGATTTTAAATCTTAAACTATTAGTGAGGATATGTATTTTCTAGGAACCACCAAGTAGGGTAATAGGAAAGTATGGGTTGGTATACATTGTCATCAGTAAAACACTTAAGATCATCAAAATCTCGAATGTCCATACTCCACAGGAACTTATCTTAAATTTGACCTGATTTGTAAGAGAGTTTATTTTTTACAAAAGGAAAAAAACATGTATTTTGGTTAGGTTGGGGAGATAAATGTGACAAGTTTCCATACACATGGTACATATTATTGATGCTTCAGGGTGGGAAAGGGAGGTATCTCATTTCCAGCTCCTTAAGCCAATTGTTATCTGAATGAAAAACAGGAAAGGAACTGTGGAAACTTTCTCACTTTGATCACTCCCCTCAATATACACTTAGGAACTTCAGAATACTTTAAGAGACTGGCATTAGAATTTGGAGCCTCAGCAGTTCAATAAGATTCTTCTAGATTTCTTATTTTTAAATTTTAAGATGAATAAAACGTCATGCTGTCTCTACTAATAGTTAGCTTTATGAAGATTTACTTTGATGCTTTTGGGGAAAGGGGTTTTATTTCTAGGGGCAGGCCATGCCGGTTTCTGAACGTAATACTGAAAATGACAAAATGACGTGTCCTGTGTTTATAACTTCGCTTCCCAGTGTTGTGTTTTTCATTTATGTAAAAAAATTGCAGTTTGTTGTTTTGCCGTGTAAAACATATAAATTATTTTCTGATTTGAAGTATATTTTTTCAGTTTTTTTGGGTTTTTTTTTTTGTTTGTTTGTTTTAAGAACTGGTTTGTCCCTTCTGTTTTGCTTTGCCAGCATAGAGATTTGCAGGAGCAGTTAGGTGGCATTATTACCACTTAGATTTTGTAGTAGTGATTTTATATTGGATTGATAATAAAAACATTTTTATTTTAGCTTTGACTTTGACTTTAAACTTAATCATATTTTTACCAGTACCCAGTTAACAGTCTTGCTCTTGAATGTTCTTTAGCCATACATATGCCACCAAATCGTGTTCCCAAATGTATCAGTTTTTGCTGCATAATGTGCCACCCCAAAACTTAATAAAACAACAATTAAGTTGGAACTGCTCATGAATTTTGGGGTTTTCCGGATGGTTTTGGCAGCTTAGCTGAGGGTGGGTCCTTCTAGAGTGGCTGGTCTCACATGTCTGGCTGTTGGTGCTGGCTGTTGTCAGGGAAGATGGAGATACCTGGGTTATATGTCACTCACCATCTCACAGACCAGCTTGGGTTTCTTCACATGGCCGCGGAAGAGTTCCTAACAGCAAGGAAGAGCAAGGATTGATGTGTAAGTGTTTTTCAAGCCTTTGTTTGCACTGTGTTTAGTAATACCCCATTGGCAAAGCAGGTCACTTGGCCAACCCTGAATTCACCGGTTTGAGAGACAGGCTGCACCTATTTATGGGAAGAATGGCAAAGTCACACTGTAAAGGGCATGAATAGAAACCTAGGGGTGATGTGTGGCCATTTGTTAATCTACCTCCTTGATTTTTTTTTATTTACTTTTGTTTTACTTTTTTAAAAATTTTTTTAGTTTATTTATTTTTGAGAGGGACAGAGTGCAGGCAGGAGAGGAACAGAGAGAGAGGGAGACACAGAATCTGAAGAAGGCTCCAGGCTCTGAGCTGTCAACACAGAGCCCGATGCGGGGCTCGAACTCATGAACTGTGAGATCATGGCCTGAGCCAAAGTCGGATGCTTAACTGACTGAACCACGCAGGCGCCCCTTTTATTTACATTTGTTTTAATAAAAATAACGTATGGATCTTTAAATGTCCAAATAAATTTTTTAAAAATGTCTCAGTAAATATAAACTAACTCCAAGTGTGATTAGAAAGCATTTTTTTATTTTTTTAATGTTTACTATTTTTGAGAGAGAGAGAGAGAGACAGACAGACAGAGTGCAAGCAGGGGAAGGGAGAGAGAGAGGGAGACACAGAATCCGAAGCAGGCTCCAGGCTCTGAGCTGTCAGCACAGCGCCTGAGGTGCGGCTCAAACTCATGGACCGCGAGATCATGACCTGAGCCCATGTCGACGCTTAACTTACTGAGCCACCCAGGTGCCCCAGAAAGCATTTTTCAAGCCTCCTATTTTGAGATCATTGTAGATTCACATGCCACTGAAGAAATAATAAGTATCCTGGACAGCCTCTACCCATTTTCTCCCAATAGTTACTTCCTGCATAACCAGACTACATATAACATTACAGCCAGGCCATTGGCATTGATAGTTCTTCAACCATGTTCAGATGTCACCAGTTTTACAAGTAGTCCTTTGTATGTACATATTTAGTTCTGTACAATTTTATCACACATGTAGAGTCATGTGACCAACACCCCAGTCAAGCTCCAACTCAAGGAGCTCTTGTATACATACACCTTTTATGACCACACCCGTTTGCCACCCACTGCCTCCCCTCCTTTGTCCTGGATCCCTGACAATCATTAAAACGCTTCTACATTTCCTATTATTTTCCCAGTTCAGGAAATATATACAGGGGCACCTGGGTGGCTCAGTCAGTTAAGCATCTAACTCTTGATTTCAGCTCAGGTCATGATCTCTCGGTTCCTGAGATTGAGCCCCACGTCATTAGCTTGGAGCCTACTTGGGGTTCTCTCTCTGCCCCTCCCCTGTGTGCTTGCAGAGCACTCTCTTTCTCTCTCTTCTCTCAAAATAAATAAATAGACTTAAAAATAGATACAAATAGAATCATATAATGTGTAACCTTTGGGGATTGGCTTTTTTTCAACTCCCACCTGATTAATTCTCTGGAGATGTATCCAAGCTGTTGCGTGTATCGGTACATTTGTGGGTTTGTTTTCATTGAATATGCCATATAGTTTAGCCATTCACCTGATAAAAGACACCTGGGTTGTTACCAGTTTTGGGGCTATTATGAATAAAGGTACTATAAATACTCGTGTACAGAGTTTTGTACGAATACAAATTTCCATTTCCCTAGGGTAAATACTTAGGTGCGAAATTGTTGGGTCATATATGGCAGTTGCATGTTCACTTTTTAAAGAAGTTTCTAAACTGATTTCTGGAGTAGCTGTGCCATTTTATATTCCAGCAATGTGTGAACAGTCTTTGCTTCTCATTCTCACCAGCAGTTGATGTCGTCACTGTTGTCTTTAGACTTATTTACCTTCTGATGAATGTGTATTAATAGCTCATTATGGTTTCAATCTGCATTTCGTTAATCGCTACAGAGGTTGACCGTGTTTTGTGTGTGTGTGTTTGCCATCCGTTTATTTTCTTCAATGAAATGTCTGTTTCTGTTTTTTGCCCATTTTCTAATTGGGGTGTCTGGTTTTCTTACTTTTAAGAGGTATTTTTATATATACATTCCAGATACTAGCCCTTTCTTGAATATTTGGTTTGCAAATATTTTTTCCCCTGTCTATAGTTGTCGTTTCATCCTCTTAACAGGGTCTTGGACAGAGGAAAATTTTTAATTTTGATGGGGTCCGGTTTTTCCTCTTACGGATGGTGCTTTTGGTGTCAGGTTCTTTGCCAGCCCTTGAACCAGAAGATTTTCCCCTATGTTTTCTTCTGTTCTTTTTTTACGATTTTATTTTTGAGGCACCTGGGTGGCTCAGTCTGTTAAGCATCCGACTTCAGCTCAGGTCATGATGTCACAGTTCGTGAGTTTGAGCCCCGCGTCCGGCTCTCTGCTGTCAACCCAGAGCTGCTTTGGATCCTCTGTCTACCTCTCTTTCTGCCCCTCCCTTGCTGGTTCTCTCTGTCTCTCTTTTAAAATAAATGGATAAACTTAGGCACACCTGGGTGGCTCAGTCAGTTAAGCGCCCAACTTTGGCTCAGGTCATGATCTCGTGGTTCATGAGTTCAAGCCCTGTGTGGAGCCTGCTTGGGATTCTGTATCTCCCTCTCTCTCTCTGCCCCTCCCCCGCTCATGTTCTGTGTCTCTCTCTCTCTCTGAAAAATAAACATTTAAAAAAAAAAAAATTTTATTTTTAAGTAATCTCTACACCCGACATAAGGCTCGAATGCACAGCCCCGAGATCAAGAGTCTCCTGCTCCACCGACTGAGCCAGACAGGCACCCATCCCCTATTTTTTTTCTATATGATGTATAGTTGTAGATTTAAATTCATGATCCCTTTGGGGTTCATCTGTATGAAGTGTGAGGTTTAGGTTGAGGTTCTTTCTGTGTGTTTGTCAATAGGTATCCAGTTGCTCAGGCACCGTTTGTTGAAACGGCTACCCTTTCTTCATTGAATTGTTTTTGTGCCTTTGTTTAAAAAACTGGGCCTAATTGTGTGGGTCTGTTCTTACTCAGGCACGGCTGCCATAACAAAATACCATGCATGGCTCGCTTAAACAACAGATTGATTTTTTCATAGTTCTGGAGGTTGGAAGTCCGAGATCAAGGTACCAGCAGGTTTTGTTTCTCCAGGCCCTCTCGGTTTGCGGATACTTTCCTCCTTGTATCTTCGCGTGATTTTTTTTCCTCTCTGTGCATTCTTGGTGTCTCTTCCTCTTCTTATGAGGACACCAGTCCTATTGGATCAGAGCTCCACTGTTACAACTTCATCTAACCTTAATTACCTCTTTAAAGGTCCTATCTCTAAATATAGTCATTGGGAATTAGGGCCTCAACCTATTGATTTGGGGGGGACACCGTTCAGTCCATAACAGGGTCTGTTTCTGGCCCTCACTTCTGTTCCATCAATCTGTGTGTCTGTCCCTCTGCCAATATGATGCTTTTGATTATTATAGCTATTTCAGTAAGTCTTAGCATTATTGTTTCTATTTTATTCTTCTCTGTCAAGATTGTGCCTTTCCTTACCAATTTTAGAATAGATTTATCTGTAGCAAAACCTCACTGAGGTTTTGATAGGAAGAGCATTAAACCTATAGATAAATTTGGAGAGAATTGACATCTTAATAGGTTGAGTCTTCCAATTTACATTTAATTAGAAATGTGATTGATTTTTTGTGTTGATTTTATATCCTGTAACCTTACTGAACTCACTAATTAGTTCTAGGAGGTTTTTTTTGTAGATTCTTCGGGATTTTCTATGTAGACAAACATGTCATCTACAAATGGGGATGGTTTTATTTCTTCCTTTGCCATCTCTATGCCTTTTCTTCCTCACTGCAGTGGCTAAAATTTTTAGTACTGTTTTGGGTAAGATTGGTAAGAGCTGACTTTGTTTTTGTGCTCATGAACTTAAGGGAAAAGCCGCAGTCTTTCACCATGAAGTATGATATTAGCTATAAATTTTTTATAGATGCTCTTTATCAAGTTGAAACTTTCTTATTCTAACTTGGTAAAAGTTTTTGTCAAAAATGGGTGTTGTGTCACATGACTTTTCTTCTTCAGCCTGTTGCTATGGATGACATTGTTTTTCAAATGTTAAACCAACCCTGCATAGCTGGCATAAATCCCACTTAATCCTGGCATATAAATCTTTTCATACATTGTTGGATTTGTTTGCTAATTTTGTTTAAAGTTTTTGCCTCTAAGTTCATGAGAGATAATGGCTCGTAGTTCTCTCTCTTTTTGTTTTGTTGTTGTGTCTTTGTCTGGTTTTGGTAACCAGGTAATACTGGCCTTATACAATGAGTTTGGAGGGGTCTAGTTTCTGGAAAAGATTGTGTAAAACTGATGTTAGTTTTTCTTTCGGTGTTTAATAAGATTCTCAAGTGAAGCTATCTGGGCTTAGGGATTTCTTTTTTGAGACCTTTTAAACTACAAATTTCTTGAATAGTTATAAGTATTCAGGTTCTATATTTTGGTTTGAACTTTGGTAGTTCAATCGATTTTTAAGTTGTCCATTTTTTTTCTTCCCCAAGTTGTTGAATTTTTAGTATATAATTGTTTGTGGTATTCTTTTATTATGCTGTGAACGATTTCAGGATTTGTAGTGATAATCCCCTTCCCATTTCTATTTCATTCCTCTCCTTTTTTCTTTATCAGACTTAATAGACACTTATCAATTTTACTGGTTTTCTTTAAAGGACTAAGTATTGGGGGGCACTTGGGTGGATTAAGACACCGACTTGGTTAAGCATCTGACTTTTGATTTCGTCTCGAGTCATGTTCTCATGGTTCCTGAAATCGAGCCCCACGTCTGGCTCTGCGCTGACAGTGAGGAGCCTGCTTGGGATTCTCTCTCTGCCTCTCTCTCTGCCCCTCCACCACTTGCACTCTCTCTGTCGCTCTCAAAAATAAAGATTTTTTTAAAAAGAACTAAGTATTTGTTTCACTGATTTTTCTCTATTTTCCTGTTTTCAGTTTTATCGATTTTAAATGTTCACTTCCTTCCTTTGCTTGCTTTTGGACTATTTTGCTCTTTGGGTGGGTTCTTGAGGTGGAATTTAGACTGTGGATTTGAGTGGGCCACTTGGCTCAAGTCATGGTCTCACGGTTTATGAGTTTGAGCCCTCTGTCGGGCTCTGTGCTGACAGCTCAGAGCCTGGAGCCTGCTTTGATTTCTGTGTCTCCCTCTTCCTCTGCCTCCCTCACTCACACTCTGTCTCTCCCAAAAAAATAAATAAACGTTAAAAAAAAAAAAGATGATTTGGGGGCACCTGGGTGGCTCAGTCGGTTGGGCATCCGACTTCAGCTCAGGTCATGATCTCGCGGTCCATGGGTTCGAGCCCCACTTCGGGCTCTGTGCTGGCAGCTCAGAGCCTGGAGCCTGTTTTGGATTCTGTGTCTCCCTCTCTCTCTGGCCTTCCCCCATTCGTGCTGTCTCTGTCTCAAAAATGAATAAACGTAAAAAAAAATTTAAAAAGATGATTGATTTGAGACTTTTCCTCTTATGTAAGTGCATTTAGTGCTGTGTGTTTCCTTTTTTAGGACTGCTTTAGCTGTGTCCCACAAATTGTGATATGTTGTGTTTTCATTTTCATTCAGAGTTTTTTTTTTTTAATTATCTTTGAGATTTCTTCTATGACCTATGAATTCTTTTTAAGTATATTTAAGTTTTAACTGTTTCCTATGGTCTTCCTCTTACTGATCTCTGGTTTGATTCCATTATGATCAGAGAATCTACTATGTATTACTCCAGTTATTTTCATTTGTGACCTAGGATGTGGTCTAGCTAGGTGAATGTTCCATGAATGCTTGAAAAGAATTTGTCCTCTGAAATAGTTTGGTGGAGTATTGTGTAGATGTCAGTTTGATACCGTTTGTTGATGTTGTTCACTTCTTCTCTGTCGTGGCTAATTTTCTATTGTGCAGTTCTCAGAATTGCTGACGGTGGACTTTTGAAATGCCCAACTATCACTGGGTTTTTCTATTTCTCTTTCATTTCTATCATTTTTTTCTTTCACATATTTAGAAACTCTGTTGCTTGGTGCATACATAATTCAGAGCACTGTATCTTCTTGGTGCATTGACCCATTTGTTATGTAATGTTTTTATTTCTCCCCAGTAATTTTCTTTGCTCTGAAGTCTATTTTACGTGATAATCATATAACCACTCATGCTTTCTTTTTTTTTTTTAAACATTAATGTTAACAGGATATATTTTTCTTCATCCTTTTACTTTCAACCTACTTATGTTGTATTTGAAGTGAGCTTCTTATAGAAAGCATACAGTTGCATGTATGTTTTTATATCCACTCTGCCGATCTCTGTCTTTTGATTGGTGTATTTACACCATTACATTTGAAGTGATTATTGATTGGGGTGCTTGGCTGGCTTAGTTGGTAGAGTGTGTGACTCTTGATCTGGGGGTTGTGAGTTCAAGCCCCACTTATTATAAATCTTAAAAATAAAATCTTTTATTTTATTTTATTATTTTTTTTTAATTTTTTTTAACATTTATTTATTTTTGGGACAGAGAGAGACAGAGCATGAACGGGGGAGGGGCAGAGAGAGAGGGAGACACAGAATCAGAGACAGGCTCCAGGCTCTGAGCCATCAGCCCAGAGCCTGACGCGGGGCTCGAACTCACGGACCGTGAGATCGTGACCTGGCTGAAGTCGGACGCTTAACCGACTGCGCCACCCAGGCGCCCCAAAAATAAAATCTTTTAAAAACAAGTAATTATTGATTTGTTAGGACTTAGGTGTCTCATTTTATTAGTTGTCTTCTGTTCATTTTCTCCATTTCTCATTCCTCTTTTTTTTTTAGCTTCCTGTGGGCTGCTTGAACATGTTTTAGGATTCTATCTTGTTTTGTTTATGTAAAGTTTTTTTAGTTTAATTATATGGTTTTCTTAGTAGTTGCTTCAGGTATTAAAATACTCACTAGCAGTAACTGTTGCTACCCTTTAAACACGTATTATACGCTAAGCCTTATAAAAGAGTTTTATAAGCTTTGTGTCTATGTAATCTTTACGGAAACCCCTTGAGGAAGGTTCTATTTTAATCCTCATTTTATACCTGAAAACTGATGCTCGGAGAACTTTACTTAATTTGCACAATCACACGGTTGTTAAATTGGTGGGAAAACCCAGGTCTTACTACAGAGTTCATGCCTTTAACTGTAAACCCGTTAATCTTAATTTTATGAGAGAGGTTTTACGTGAAAATCGTAATGTATTTTTATCTCATTTCCTAGGTTTTGATGATGATGGTTCAGAATTTCATGAACATGTATTTCTGGATAAATATCTGGAAGATTTTCCAAAACAAGGACCAATTCGCCACTTCATGGAGCTGGTGACCTGTGGCCTTTCCAAAAATCCATATCTGAGTGTTAAACAGAAGGTTGAACATATACAGTGGTTTAGAAATTATTTTAATGAAAAACAAGACATTCTAAAAGAAAGTGGCATACAGTTCAATTGAAGACCATGGAAATTTTTGTTTCAAGCTGGAGGTAGATACTATAACTAAATTAAATAATTTTACTAGAAGTTTTCCTATATTATGTTAATTATTACATCTGATTTGAATGGTATAAATGTTAACTTGCTTAAAAGTATATAATAGTAACTGAAGAATATTCTTGCATGAAGAAAAGTCAACATTCACAGAATCAACTAGTAATTCTTAACAAGAAGAATATCTTAGAATTAGTAATAAGTTTAAGGCTGCTTTCTCCAACATTTTTCTTTTCAGTGACCATACTTCTTTGAAATATAATTATTAGCCACGTATCTGATGATATCAGGATGCTGTAACAGTTGAGATGATTTATAGACAGGTTTATATGCCGTGAATATGTATATCTACATACACATATGTTTTATATATTTGAATATGTATACATGTATATTTTTATATATTTCACCATAAATTAATGACCCTTGTGTAAGTCTGGGTCACCAGCGGGAAGCAACCTTATAAAAATAAACAGCTTATTCTAACCCCCTCTAGCCCTTTAGGTCTTCAAGCCAAAGTTAGAACTGTTTATTTTTCTATTATGGTGCTTATCAGCGTGACTCAATTTCATACAACTGAAAGGACTGAAGATTCTACAAGACTCAAAACAAGAATTTAGTTTACAGCAACCCCAGCCTAGTAGTGTTTCAGGCCCCCAGCAAATGAAAATCCTGTGAAGGAACCCATCATAAACTCAGGATTCAAATTATAAAACATATAAGGAAACAAAGCAGCGTGATTGCACACAAGCAGAAACAGATAACAAAAGCAGACTTTGTAAAGCCTTTAAATATTCATACTATGAACTATATATAAGATAAAGTATAGAGCAAGAGACGAAAGTGATTGGGTTTTGGAAAAAAAATTTAGTGAAGAGGTGTAACAACAGATTAGATACTGGAAAATAGATCTCAAGAAATCCATATGTAGTGGAGAGAAGAAAAGAGAAAAGAAGTATGAAAGCAAGGTAAAGATTGGTATAAGAAGGCAACATTTGTTAGGCACCTGGCTGGCTCAGTCAGTAGAGCATGCGACTCTTGATCTCAGTTCAAGGCCCATGTTGGGCATGGAGCCTACTTTTTAAAAAATTTAAAAAAAAGTAATATTTGTGCAATCAGATTTCCAGAAGGAGAAAAAAAAGAAATGGGTCAGAATTCGTCTTTGGATAGTTCATGGATGCAAAATTTTTACAATTTATGAGAGACGTCAGTTCACAGTGGAGTGTGGAGAGAACCTGAGATTTGCTTCTAGCAAATAGACTATGGTAAAGGTGACTCCCTTCGTTGGGTTATGTTCTGTGGCAGAAGCGAAAGAATGAGTCACTCTTGTGATTATAGTACATTACGTAAGACTCCTTGTTAGCCAACTGGGTGAGAATTCTCCTGGCTTTGAAGAAGCTGCCATATCGTGAAAAGGCCTATGCATGGGCCACATGGCGGGGAACTGCAGGGCCACCAGGAGCTGGGAGCAACCTCCCGCTGACAGCCTGCCACGAAATGGGGATCTCCGTTCTACAGCCTCCAATAGCAATTCTACCAACAACCGTGGAAGAGGACCCTAAGCTCTGCAGAGGCACACAGCCTAGCTGACGCCTGGCTTGCAACCTTGTGAAACTTTGAAGAGAGACCCAGCTGAGTGACCCACAGAAACTGGGAGATAATGTGCGTGTTGTTGTAAGCCACTAAGTTTGACGTTATTTGTCATACACCAGTGGAAAATTGATACAGAAGAGGAGAAACGAAATTGTCGGTATGATTCTGTGGAAAAAAAGAATCTATAAATTACAAGAACTAATAGAACTTAGCAAGTTTGCAGCTGCATTTCTACATGCCAGCAACAGATAAAATGTGATTTAGAAGATACTGTTTATAGTAGCATCAAAAGTGTAAATGAATAAAATCTTAGATATGTAGGATCTTTGTGAAGCAATCTTCTTAAAACTTTAATGAAACACGGGCCCGTGGGTGGCTCAGTCAGTTAAGCGTCAGACTTCAGCTCAAGTCATCATCCTTGCGATTCAGGAGTTTGAGCCCCGCATCAGGCTCTGCACTGCTTGGGATTCTGTCTCCTTCTCTCTGTGTCCCTTCCCCACTTGTGCATGCGCTCTCTCTCTCAAAATAAATAAACTTGGGGCGCCTGGGTGGCTCAGTCGGTTAAGTGTCCGACTTTGGCTCAGGTCATGATCTCACGGTCCGTGAGTTCAAGCCCCACGTCGGGCTCTGTGCTGACCGCTCAGAGCCTGGAGCCTGTTTCAGATTCTGTGTCTCCCTCTCTCTCTGATCCTCCCCTGTTCATGCTCTGTCTCTCTCTGTCTCAAAAATAAATAAAAGTTAAAAAAAATAAAAAAAAATAAAATAAACTTAAAAAAAAAAGACTTTAATCAAACATAGTACGTAATAAATAGGAAAAAAGGAGCACCTGACTGGCTCAGTCTGTTGAGCATGCGACCCCTGATCTCAGGGTTGTGAGTTCGACCCCCACGATGGGAAGCAATCAGTCTCCAAGGAAAAGATTCATAAATTTGTTTAAAAAAATTTTTAACTTTGTTTATTTATTTTGAGAGAGAGTGAGAGCAGGGGAGGGGCAGAGAGGGAGAATATCAAGCAGGCTCCACACTGTCAGCACAGAGCCTGACACAGGGCTCAAATCCGTGAAACTATGAGATCATGACTTGAGTTGAAGTCAGATGCTCAACCAACTGAGCCACCCAGGCGCCCCCCAACTGTTAACATTTAGAACTTTTAGGGGTGCCTGGGTGGCTCAGTCAGTTGGGCGTCTGACTTCGGCTCAGGTCATCATCTGTAGTCTGTGAGTTCGAGCCCCATGTCGGGCTCTGTGCTGACAGCTCAGAGCCTGGAGCCTGCTTCAGATTGTGTCTCTCTCTCTCTCTGCCCCTCCCCTACTCTCACTGTGTCTCTCTCTCAAAAATAAAATAAAAACATTTAAAAAATTTAAAAAAAAACTTTTAATTAAAAAAGGCAGTGCCATGAGTGAAAAGACAAGCATCAAACATAAAGATAAGTACCTTACATATAGTCAGGAAATAATTTGTATATAGAATATACAAAGAGCTCCTAAAAATCAAATAGAAGGAAACAAATCAACCAAAAGAATATGGCCAAAAGACAAAGATAGGCTTTCCATAGAAGAAAAAATATAAATAGCTAACAAATATATGAAAGAATACTCAGGGAAATGCAAATTAAAACCATATCACGATAACATTTGTGTACTCTTTAGATGGGTGAGAAATTAAAAGGCAATGTCATTTATACACTGTTGGAGGGGGTATAAATTGGCAACCACTTTTGGAATCATATAATATACATATATAACAATTCTACACATAGCAATTGTATATATACGTTATATACATAATATAAATACATACAATTGTGTGTATATAAATTTATTTTACATGTATAATTGTATAACCTTATGAACAATCAATTTCTCCTGGAGTACACACCCAAAGAAACCCTTGTAGATATGTGCTGAGAGGCATGTACATATTGTTTCCAGTAGGGGCACCTAGTTGGCTGAGTCGATAAGAGCATACAACTCTTAATCTCGGGGCTGTGAGTTCAAGCCCCACGTTGGGCGTGGAGCTTACTTTAAAAATGTGAAAAAAAAAGAAACTGTTCAAAGTAATAAAAAACAGTGGAGAAAATGCCCATCGCCTAGAGAACTGATAAATTATAGCTTATTTATGCAATGTAACACTATGCCGAAATGAAAATTACTAACATAGAGCTGTACACATCAACATGGATGATTTCAGAAACTATGTTGAGTGAAAAATAAGTTAGAGAGGAATGCATATAATACAGGTCCAAGTACATAAAATTCAAAAGCCAAATTTTGAATATATTGCCTGACACCATAACTTGGATTTAAAAAGCATGGGAATTGTGAGCACAGCACCGTATTGCAGGGAGGCAGGAGAGATGTCCATGTGCTTGAGGAGGGACACACAGGGAGCTTCAATAATACTAACAGTCTAGTCAGCTGGATGATAGGTTCACAGGTGGTCATCTTATTGTGCTTTATTTTTATATTATTTATATTACAAATATTCTTTTGTATGTAACATTTCATAATATTTTAAGCAATGAACGGAAATGGGTAAATAACTGGAAGATAGGCAGAGCTTAGCCAATAGTAGCGAAAGATGATACAGATGATAAGTCCGCAGCTGAGACTGATGTTAAACACATCCTTTATTTGGCCATTTACTGACTTGATTTTAAAGAATGTATTATCCTTAGATTCTTGGTTCTAAAGGATGTATTGTCCTTAGATTCTTGCCTTGTTACCATTCTTAAAATTGATCCAAAATTTCTTTGAGTAATCAACTTTAAATTATGCAAATAAAGACAACAAAATCCTCTTAATCCTAAAGTTGCTTTTAAAATCCATGCATTTATACATGTATGCAAATCGACTATTAAATTAGGAAGATTTCATTCTAAGTAACAGAGTCATAGGGGCTAAAGCAGACCTGCTTTCCAGAATATATTAATTCAAGGACTAAGCAATTTCTGCAAAGTGAATAATTCACTGTGTCTCTGAATATCTCCTTGAACTAGAATATCGGTGATGGTGGCAGAGAAGGGGAAGTAGCTTGTCCTGTATTAGGAAAAGCAAACAGCTGTTGGAGTACGCTTGTAATTTAGAGCCTCTTAAAACCCTGTTCACTGCGCAAGAAAGAAAGGACTAATGTTTTCTGAGATTTCAGTAGTATTTTTATGGAGAATGAAGTATGGGTGCTCCTGTTGAACATAGTACACTTGGTCATGGTCTCTGGCACGGTACCCCTAAAAGGGAGCATTTCATATATCTGAGAGTGGTTTACCTGTACTAATTTTAATCATAACAAGTTTAATGTTCCTGTGTTGCTTTTAAATGGAAGGCAACAGGGAATCCTGGGTGGCTCAGTCGGTTAAACGACCGACTCTTGATTTTGGCTCAGATCATGATCTCACGGTTTGTGAGTTTGCCCCCCCGCCCCCTGCCTTGGGCTCTGCACTGCTTGAGATTCTCCCTCTTTCTCTTCCCCTCCCCCACTTGCACACATGCGCTCTTTCTGTCTCAAAAATAAATATTTAGGGGTACCTGGGTGGCTCAGTCGTACTTCAGCTCAGGTCACGTATCTCACGGTTCCTGAGTTTAAGCCCCGCGTCCGGCTCTGTGCTGAGAGCTCGGAGCCTGGAACCCGCTTTGGATTCTGTGTCTCCCTCTCTCTCTCTGCACCTCCCCAGCTCATGCTTGCACTCTGTCTCTGTCAAAAATAAATAAACTTAAAAAAATTATAAATAAATACTTAAAAATGTAATAAAAATACAGGAGGCATTTTTTAAAAATAGTTAAGTGTAAAGCAACAGCTGGTCTAAAATAGTTAGCTTTGTATGCTGTATTTACTGAACAGTTCAGAGAGCAAAGAAGCAAACAAATGCACTGATGATTCCTTTGCTGCCAGCTCCTGAATTGTTGACAATTCTGCAGTGCCCATCCTGTACTTTTCTCTCGTTTCTTTGGTTTTCTTCTCTGCTTTGGAGTCAGAAGCTTCAGTTCAGATCCCTGCTTTGTCAGTAGGAGCTGTGATCCTGAGAACACGGCTTAATCTCTCAGCCTGTTTCCTCCCTTGTGAATGAGGCTTCTAATTCCCATCTTGCTGGACTTGCAGGTGTTAGAATCGAAAGAGGCGACGTCCACCACAGTGACCGGCGCATCCTGTGTACTTCAAAGATAATGTCGGTCTCCTTTCTCTGTCCTCCTCCCCAGGGCCCTGATGTCAGGAAGGACATTTAGTGCACCATTCGCTATCCACCATTTGCTTGGGACTGGCAGCTTGCTCCTTTACGGTGTCTCATCTGCTACCATTACCATCCATCAGTGGAACGGAATACTTCATTTTATTTATGATGTATTGTCCTCACATCCTCCAAGATCCATAAACAGTCTTAATTACCATCGTCATCACTGTGTAGTAGACTCCTACCTTCGCAGGTGGCAATGGGGACAGGCGGATGTTGGGATACAAGGACCTCCTCTCTGGTGGCTGTGGGCTCAGTTCTCTACCTGACAGCTCCAGGCTCACTCCTGGTGAGAAGGAGCCCTGTTCTGTCCAAATGGGCAGATCCTTAATGAATGTCTTTTTCCTGTGGTCTGTCTCAACATCGGTTTGGGTATCCCAGGGATGTAGAATAAAAGTAGATCTGCCCATATCAGCAAATGAGAACGGTTAACTCTTGGGCGCGGTGTTTATAGCGTATGAAGTGTCTTTACGGCTATCACTCATCCATCGTTTAGCATTGCCGAGCTCTGCCATATGCCAGGCCTCTGCTAGACACCAGAATGTAAATACACCAGGGAGGCTCTCCCTGGCCTTGAAGTGTCACCTTAGAAGTCACTTCCCAAGAAAGCCTTCTCTCCCCGCTTCCTGTCTAGACAACGCAGCACTCTGTTGACTTCCTTTACGGTATTCCCGATCTTGATCTTAAGGGTAAATAGAGATTGTGTCAGCACAGTTGCCTGTGCCCAAGACCTAGCATATTGCTAGCTCCCAAATAGGTGCTTAATGAAGCCACTTGGTTGAGGAGAAGAATGGACAATGGCACGTGCTCGTGGAGAAGAGAGAAAGATTCCATTGCTGCACAGCGTGATGGATGCCCTGGCCAAGAAAGGGGTCGGGGATATAAAAGACAAGCATTTAACCAGACTGCACGTCTGCTGAAATGTGTAACTTCCTGGAGGAAGAGAGCTGTGTCAGGCCAGCACTGTCTGTGGGTGGCTGGGTAGATCGGCCCAAATCTGTGGTGCAGAATTCAGAAGGCCATCTACCCGCAAATGGAGAAAAGCTGCATTCTCCAAAATCAGCCTTATTCCTAGTAAACGTAATACTGCAGTCTCCATATGCCCTACTTTTTATAGTGTATCTCATGAATGGTTTAGAACTCGGAGAGGGAAGAAACACACTATTTATTACTCCCTCCCCTACTTTTTTCATGAAGTATCCACTCCTTATGTATCCTTTTTCTGCTCTTAATCACTTTAAAAAAATAGATCACACTGACATCATATTTGAAGAATATGCTTTTTCTCTTTTGGAAAAGAAAACAAAAGGGGTAGATGGCTGGGGTGCCTGGGTGGCTCAGTCGGTCGAGTGTCCGACTTTGGCTCAGGTCATGATCTTGCAGTTTGTGAGTTCGAGCCCCACATCAAGCTCTGTGCTGACAGCTCAAAGCCTGGAGCCTGGGGGCGCCTGGGTGGCTCCATTGGTTGAGTGTCCAACTTCAGCTCAGGTCACGATCTCATGGTTCGTGAGTTTGAGCCCCGCATCGGGCTCTGTGCTGACAGCTCGGAGCCTGGAGCCTGCTTCAGATTCTGTGTCTCTCTCTCTCTCTGTCCCTCCTTCTCTCGCACTCTCTCTCCCTCTCTCTCTCTCAAAAATAAATAAACATTAAAAAAAAAAAAAAAAAGCCTGGAGCCTGCTTCAGATTCTGTGTCTCCCTCTCTCTCCCTCTCTGCCCTTTCCCTGCTAGTGCTCTGTCTCTCTCTCAAGAATAAATAAACATTAAAATTTTTTTTAAAAGTGGGGGGTACATGACTTAATGTTGTCTACTCAGAAATCCCAGTCTTTGTGGTTGCCACAAAATGAGTAAATGGCCCAAAATAAAATAAAAATTCTTTCCTAATTCTCTTCCTGGGATTCTGCGTATTGGTGTGATGAAACATAACAGGTGTGAAAATAAAGATACAAAATGCTGCAGATTGTAGGAGTGCCTGGTTGGCTCAGCTGAGCGTCTGACTTCGACTCAGGTCATGATCTCACGGTTTGTGAGTTCAAGCCCCACATCAGGCTCTCTGCTGTCAGTGCAGAGCCCGCTTCAGGTCCTCTGTCTCCCTCTCTCTCTGCCTCTCCCCAGCTTGCACGCTCTCTCTCAAAAATAAAAATTAAAGGGGCGCCTGGGTGGCTCAGTCAGTTGAGCGTCCAACTTCGGCTCAGGTCATGATCTCACAGTTCGTGAGTTCGAGCCCCGCATGGGGCTCTGTGCTGACAGCTCAGAGCCTAGGGCCTGCTTCTGCTTCTGTGTCTCCCTCTCTCTCTGCCCCTAACCCACTCGCATTCTGTCTCTGTCTCTCTCAAAAATAAATAAACATTAAAAAAAAAAAAGATCTGTGTAAAAAAAAAATTAAAAATTAAAAAAATAAAAATTAAAAAAATACTCCAATAAATGCTGTCGAATGTAAAATTCAATAAAATGACAATAGCCAAAAGGTGGAAACAATCCAAATGTCTGTGAACAGATCAACACAATGTGACATATATGTCCAATAGAATAGAATTCAGCCCTAAGAAGGGCTGAATGGACGAACCTTGAGGGTATTATGCTAAGTAAAGTAAGCCAGACACAAATGGTCACATCCTGTAGGTTTCCGCTTATGTGATATACCTACAATAGTGAAGTTTATAGAGACAGAAGGTAGAATCGTGGTTGTCAGGGGCTGCAGCAGGGAGGGAGTGGAGAGTTATTATTTAATGGGTACAGAGTTTTTGGGAAGATGAAAAAAAATTCTGGCTAACGGTGATAGTAAATTGTGAATGTACTTAATAGCACTGAGGTAGGCACTTAAAATGGCTAAGGGGTAGATCTTACTACAATAAAAATTGTATGATAAAGTGCAGACCATGAGCATCATAAAGATACTCCAGGGGCACCTGGCTGACTCGGTAGAGCCCAGAGCCTGCTTCGGGTCTTCTGTCTCCCTCTCTCTCTCTGTGCCTCCCCAGTTCATGCTTACTCTCTCTCTGTAAAAAAAAAAAAAAAAAAAATAGCCTGGGTGGCTTGGTCCGTTAAACATGTGACTCGTGACTTCGGCTCAGGTCATGATCTTGCAGTTCGTGAACTGATAGTGCAGAGCCTGCTTGGGATTCTCTTTATCCTCCTGTCTCTGTCCCACCCCTGCTCGTGCTCACTCTAAATAAATAAATGAATGAATGAATGAATAAATAAATAAATAAATAAATAAATCTTTAAAAAATTAAAAGCAATAAAATGAAAACAATAAAATAGGATGCATAAAATGAAATCCAATTATAAAAAGATACTCCAAACATTTGAAGGAGGAATGCTCTGTTCTCAAGCCACAGAGGACCACATAACATCCCAGGAAAAGAGCACATGTTAGCTAAAGGTGCAGGAAAGGGGAAAGGGTATGGTCTGGTGACTGAGGTCAGTAGAGGGGATTGCTCTGTTCATACGAGTCTCTGGGTAATTACCATCCTCATTATCATGGTTAGTGTCCCGGCTACCATCATTAAGAGAAGGGTCCTTCTCAACCGACTG
This sequence comes from Felis catus, assembly GCF_018350175.1. NCBI lineage: Eukaryota > Metazoa > Chordata > Mammalia > Carnivora > Felidae > Felis > Felis catus. The sequence continues at coordinate 18,942,332 of NC_058368.1, read as the reverse complement.
GCCTGGTGCGATGTCCCTCACATATATTATCTCACTGAATTTTTGGAACATCTTCTGAGGTAGGTATTACGCCCATTTGCAGGAATTTAATAAAATTTCCAAGGTTGCCAATAAATGATGCAGTCAGGATTTAAATCTTAGATAGCAACTCCAAAACGCAAGTATTTTTCCAGTACCCCTTAGGAGTAGATTTTAGGAACAATTACATGGATAATCTGGAGTAAAGGGAATAGGAATTTCTTCATTAGGGTTTAGTGAGATGTACCAATGGGATGACGGCAAACATAGGAACTTTGGAATGGTAGTTAATGTTTAGACGAAAAATCATTAAAGAGTTTAAAGAGTGGACATAACAGTGCAATCAAAGAGTTCCTGGAGGCTAATTGGTAGGGCTCTTTGGGACAGATTGAGGGGGGGAAATATTAAAGCCAGAAAGCTCAGTGGAACAAATGCCACAGTGGCCACAATGAAAAAAGAATTTTAAAAATGGGCTGGTAAGTGAGAAACAGCAAGTGGAAAGGGAAGTAACTTTTCCAGTGTCCTTATGGGCACACGGAAAATTGTTCTTCTAGACTAGTCACTTTGTGATAATCCAGAGATCGGTGACTTAGGCCACTGGTTTTTCTGACTTGGAGTCTGTCTCTATCCCCTATACCGTCACCAACAGGGACCAGGGAACGGAGAGAAAAGAAAGGAGTTGGTGTGCCATACTTCTGACTGCTGATAACGCTTACATAGGAAGGGAGTCTGCAATGTCTGAAAATGAACTTTCTGATTTGAATGGGTCGAATTTCACCATGTGAAAGTAGCTCATTGCTATTCATTACTGTGTCACATCAAGAGATTTCAATGAGATTAAGATCTTTCAAAGAGAGCTCTGTATTAAACTTTCTGAGCTATTACAGATTAAGGCTCTGATTACCTCCGCCACATAAAGAGATTTTGGTTAATGTGTTGACATACTGAGCCACAATCTGGCATTTGTATTTTGGCAAGTGACTTCTAGGCCAAAGTTTGTTAGCCTCACTCAAAGGGGAAGGCCAAGCCAAGTCGGGAATTATGAAGAACAAAGCACGGATTCTCAAGTTGAGAAAGACAAATATCTTCTTCTAACTCTCCCACTGGATAGGTGTGGGAAATTGAGGCCCAGAGGGAGTAACCTGCCAGTGATTTTGCTGTTCATTTATGGCAGAGCGGAAACAAGAGCCTCAGATCCCAGATCAGGGACGTGTCCGCTCTGTCATACATTAGTTCAAGTTGGTAAGAATTATTTTCTGAATGAACAACAGGGACTCAATAAACTCAGAAGACGACAGAAGAGGGGTGCCTGGGTGGCTTGGTCGGTTAAAGCTTCTGACTCTTAGGACGCCTGGGTGGCTCAGTGGTTAAGCGGCCAACTTCAGCTCAGGTCATGATCCTGGTTCATGAGTTCCAGCCCCATGTTGGGCTCTGTGCTGACAGCTCAGAGCCTGGAGCCTGCTTCGGTTTTGGTGTCTCCCACTCTCTGCCCCTCCCCTCCTCACACTCTGTCTCTCAAAAATAAACATCAAAAAAATTTTTTTTTTAATTTTTTAAAAAAGCCTCTGACTCTTGATTTCCGCTCAGGTCATGATCTCACGGTTTGTGGATTCGAGCCCCGCATCCGGCTCCACGCTGACAGCCTGCTTGGGATTTTCTCTCTCCCTCTCTCTTTGCCCCTTCCCTGTGCGTGCGCTCTCTCTCTGTCTCAAAATTAAAAAGACATTTCAGCATTTTTTGAAAGCACATAGTTTAGATAAAGAGCATTCCAGTACTAGGGGAAATTCTGAATAAGATTCAAATCCTCCGCACAGCCATGATCAGGAGGATGTGGCATTTTTTTTTAATAAGATTTTTTTTTTGATGTTTATTTTTGAGAGAGAGAGCACGCGATGAGAGAGTGGGGAGGGGCTGAGAGAGAGAAAGAGAGAATCTCAAGCAGACTCCATGCTGTCAGTGTAGAGCCAGATGGAAGGCTCGAACTCATGCATCATGAGATCATGACCTGAGCCAAAATCAAGAGTCAGACGCTGAACCAACTGAACCAACCCAGGTGCCCCAGGAGCATGTGTTTTTTTAATGTGCACTATGAAAAGTACTCTTCAGATGAGGCTTATTCTTATTTGTAACTAATATTTTTATTTTTATTTTTTTCTAAAATAATTTTAGACCAACAGAAAAGTTGCTAAAGTAATAGAGAGTTTACATACATCTTCATCCAGCTTCCTCCCAATGTCAGAATTTTATATAACCATAATTCACGATCAAAATCAGAAAATGGACATGGATCAATACTATCAATTAAGCGACAGACTGTCTTGAGTTTCACCATTTCCTCCCCCCGTGATGTCCTTTTCGTGTTCCAGCCTAGAACCCAAGATCCCATGTTGCATTTAGTTCCTGCGTCTTCTTAGTCTCCTCCAATCCGTGCTGGTTTCTCAGTCTTTGCTTGTCTTTCATGGACTCTTTTGAGGAGTACTTGTCAGCCATTTTTAGAATATCCTTCAATTTGAGTTTGTCCAATGTTTTTCTCATGGTTAGAGTGAGGTTACAGGCTCGGAGGAAGAACATATCAGAGGTGAAGTACTCTTCTCGTTACTTCATATTAGGGGTACACGATGTCAACATGACTTACTACTAGTGAAGTTTGATCACTTGGTTAAGGTAGGATCTGACCAGTTTGCCAACTGTAACGTTATGATTTTTCTCTTTGTCATGATAACTACCTTGGAGAGGTGCTTTGAGACTGCTAACATCCTATCTCCGCCAACTCTTGCCTGTTGATTGTAACAGCCATCTGAGGTCTAGCCTGAAGCAAGATGGTCTAATGGGGATTCTGTATTTTCCTCATTCCTTCTACATTTAGTAGTTACAGTTCTTCTGAGAGATGAGTTGGCCTTCTCTCTCACGTTTATGTATTCAATTATTTACATCAGGATGGACCTAGGGATATTTGTTTTCTTTTATGGCTTATAATCTAACACTATTATTATTTACTTCTTATTTTTTTAGTAAAAGGCAAAATATTTATTTGATCTGAAGAGAAACCAAAGTATTAACACCATTATTATTTATTTGTTTCTCAAGTTGTTCTTCCTTTAGCCTTTGGAAGCTTTCTCGGGTTGGCTCTTGTGTCCTTTTGACATGTTCCCATCCTTTTAAAGTATTTCCTTGTTGTCTGGTACTGTAAGATGCTCCAGGCTCATCCTGTCCCTGCCCTAGCCCAGAATCAATCATTTCTTTCAGAAACCCTGGTTTCTCTTACTGGAGAATAAAATTTAGAACCCAAGATGTGCACACCGGGTGGAAGCTTATTCTTTGATGATCGTAAAGCTTACATATCAGAAAATTTACCAATTATAGGATCTTGCAGTCTCTTCAGTAATAATTCCGAAGCAGAGTGGCCAAATATATATGGGTTAGCCTTAATGTGGTTTAAAATGTTCTGCTTGCTCCAAGAGGTGCTTTGGGCATGAATGCCGTTTGTATCAAAGTTGGGAAAGTGCTTTTCCTTCCTAAAATGTTCCTTTTCTTTCTTTCTTTCTTTCTTTCTTTCTTTCTTTCTTTCTTTCTTTCTTTCTTTCTTGAGAAAGAGAGAGAGAGAGAGAGAGAGAGAGAGAGTGCAAGTGGGGGGGGGGAGGGGCAGAGGGGGAGAGAGAGAGAGAGAGAGAGAGAAGAGAGAGAATCCCAAGCAGGCTCCACACTGTCAGCACAGAGCCCGACTTGGAGCTCAATCCCACAACCCCCAGATCAGGAGCTGAGCCGAAATCAGGAGTCAGAGTCTCAACTGACTGAGCCACCCAGGTGCCCCATCTCCTTTATTCTTTTTTTTTAAGTATATTTATTTATTTTGGGAGAGAGAGAGAGAGAGAAAATGCAAGTGGGGCAGGGGCAGAGAGACAGGAAAGAGCAAGAATCCCAAAAAGGCTCTGAACCAGTGCAAAACCTGATATGGGACTCAAACCCACAAACTGTGAGATCATGACCTGAGTCAAACACACTTAACCTACTGAGCCACCCAGGCACCCCCATCTCCTTTATTCTTTAGTAGAAAGATTAATTTTCTTCTCCTCTCAGTAGCATAGCCTTCTATCTATAATGACAAAGTAATCACATCTTGCATTTTATTTATTTATTTATTTATTTATTTATTTATTTACTTATTGAGAAAGAGAGAGAGAGAGAGAGAGAGAGAGAGAACAAGTGGGGGTGGGGCAGAGAGAGAGGGAGAGACAGAATCTGAAGCAGGCTCCAAGCTGCCAGCACAGAGGCCAATGCAGGGCTTGAACTCACGAACCATGAGATCATGACCGGAGCCAAAATCAAGGGTTGGACACGTAATCAACTGGGCCAGCCAAGTGCCCCACATCTTGCATTTTAAATAAGAGAATGGTAAAATGTTCAATCTCATCAATAATCAAAGATATGCAAAGTTAGCAATGTGGTTATTGCCATATTACGAAAATATTAACAAATATTGAAAAGATTGGCAATATCCAGTATTGTTAAGAGTGTGAGAAAGCAGGTCCTCTATGGCACCTTCTTGAGAACAACGGGTAGTGTTGATTGAAATGTGAAACGTACATTTGTCTTAGCAGTTTCACGTCTAGAAATGGATCTATCAGAGATGTTAGTACAAGTATAAAAAGACATGGTGTGTGTGTGTGTGTGTGTGTGTGTGTGTGTGTGTGTGTGTGTCTGCATTGCTGGGATTGATGAAAAACCGGAGAGACCACTTAGAATGTCATCAAGGGAGGGCTGGTTCTGGGTGCCTGGCTGGCTCAGTCAGTGGAGCATGGGACTCTTGATCTTGGGGTTGTGAATTCAAGCCCCCATGTTGAGTATAGAGATTACTTTAGAAAGATCTTTTAAAAACGAAAGAGGGCTGGTTAAATACTTTGCACTTACTATACTGTGCAGCTGGGGAGAGTTGTGGAAGACTTCCTAGAAGCCTGTTTAAGTTGTGAACTAAAAACTTAATAGGGTACACCTCACTGGCTCCGTTGGTAGAGTGTGTGAGTCTTGACTTCAGGGTTGTAAGTTCAGGCCTCATGTTGGGTGTAGAGATTACTTACAAATATCATCTTAAAAAAAAAGAACAACTAGGAATAGACCTTGTGAAGTGTATGTGTGTGTATGTGTCGGAAGTGAGGAGAGGACATTCAAGAAGAAGCTGTAAAACATAGGGTAGGAAAGAAGGTTTTTTCCACGACACAAAGATTAAGATGGAGTGATAGGGGAGTGGCTTAAGAAGGGACTGCAGGGGTGCCTGGGTGGCTCAGTCAGTTAGGCGTCCGACTTCGGCTCAGGTCATGATCTCACAGCTTGTGCATTCGACCCCGCATCGGGCTCTGTGCTGACAGCTCAGAGCCTGGAGCCTGCTTCGGATTCTGTGTCTCCCTCTCTCTCTCTGCCCCTCCCCCACTCTGCCCCTCCCCCACTGGTACTCTGTCTCTCTCTAAAATAAACACTAAAACAAGAAAAAAAAAAAAAAGAGTAGGCTGCTTAACCGACTGAGCCACCCAGGCACCCCACCTCGAAGCTCTTTTCTTCTTCATGTTTAGCACAGGCTGGTGTTGAATAAACAGCTATTGAATTAAATACATTTGACCTTTAAACAACACAGGTTTGAACTGCGGGGTCCACTTCTACGTGGGATTTTTCAATAAATGTAGTACACTTTTGTAAATGTATTTTCTCCTCCTTATGAGTGTCTTTTCGTTTCATCTTTTTTTTTTTTTTCTTTTTTTGGTAAGCTTTCTGACCAACGTGAAGCTTGAGCTCACAACCCTGAGGTCAAGTGTCCCCTGCTCCACTCAGTGGGCCAGCCAGGTGCCTCCCCCTTTTTCCTTCCTTATGATTTTCTTAATCACATTTTCCTTTCTCTAGCTTAATTCATTGTAAGAACATGTACTATATAGATAACATACAAAATATGTGTTAATCAACTGTTTACGTTATCAGTGAGGCTTGGCTCAGCAGTGGGCAATTAGTATGTTTTTAAAAAATATTTCCAATGTTTATTTATTCATTTTGAGAGAGACAGACAGAGAGAGCCAGGGAGGGGCAGAGAGAGAAGGAGAGAGAGAGAACCCCAAGCAGGGTCCGTGCTGTCAGCACAGAGCTCGATGTAGGGCTCGAACTCACACACCGTAAGATCGTGACCTGAGCTGAAATCAAGAGTCTGACACTTAACCCACCCAGGTGCCCCTAAGTTTGAGGAAGTCAAAAGTTATATGTGGATTTTCATATACATATACCAGGTTGGTGCCCCTAACCCCCAAGTTGTTCAAGGCTCAGCTATATTCAACTGTCTATCGTTGGAATGTAGGGTCTCAACCTGAGGTCAGGGTCTTTTTAAGAGAGGAGGTGTGTCTGCGAAAGAGTTGAGGGTGGGGGAGTGTCTGTGAACTTAGAGAGGAAAAAATATCCTTATTTCCACTTCCTCTAACAGAAAATTAGCATTTCCCCTTCATTTATTAATGTGTACATCCCAACACAGTCTGTTTTTAAAAAAACTTTTAGTGTTTTATTCATTTTCTGAGAGAGAAAGAGAGAAAGAGCAGAGGAGGGGCAGAGAGAGAGAGAGAGAGAGGGAGACACAGAATCCGAAGCAGGCTCCACGGCCCGGAGCCTGATGTGGGGCTTGAACTCATGAACCACGAGATCATGACCTGAGCTGTAGTCAGACATTTAACTGACTGAGCCAGCCAGGTGCCCCCCAACATAGGCTTAATAGTAGTACTATGACTTTGCCACCCACAGAAGTCACAGCTATTTTCACATCCCATTAGAATGTTGTTGCAGATATCTCAAAATATAATTTATGCTCATTACTATTTGAAAATTACAGTAATTATTAGACCTGCCACTAGATCTTATTATTTAATGTGTCAATAAAGTAAGAACTCTTATTATTATATTGCATTTCAAAAATATTTTGATAACTATATTTCCACATAATTAGCTCTTTTATAATCCTATATATTTTAGTGTATGCATTTTAAAACATTATTCTGAGAGGAAGTCTAAAGAAAAGGTCCATGGTAGAAGTGGTTAAGAGCCCTACTCTAAGGGGGGCGCCTGGGTGGCTCAGTCGGTTAAGCGTCCGACTTCGGCTCAGGTCACGATCTCGCGGTCCGTGAGTTCGAGCCCCGCGTCGGGCTCTGGGCTGACAGCTCAGAGCCTGCAGCCTGTTTCAGATTCTGTGTCTCCCTCTCTCTCTGACCCTCCCCCATTCATGCTGTCTCCCCCTGTCTCAAAAATAAAATAAATGTTAAAAAAAAATTTTTAGAAAAAAAAAAAACCCTACTCTGAGGGCATAGCTTATACAAAATTTATACTACACTCTCCATGATAAAGGATCGTAATGGAAATTGCAAGTATCATAACCCAACTCCCTTCCTGTCAAATAGGTACCACTTTTACTCTCCCCATCCCCCAACTCGGTACATTCTGGTCTCTTTCTGCTGTCTTTAGTTGGACAAATCCCTTGCTCTAAGGTTTTCAATTCTTACTTCCATAAGAACAATTATTAAATATAAATATCCAGGCTGACCCTCTCTGAGCCCTAATCCTGTAGTAACGATTGTCTTTATTTCTTGTGGCGTGCCCAACATTATCTCAAGTTCTCCATCTTTCTCTGTCAATTACCTCTTTTTCCTAATACAGTAAAACCTTGGTTTGCAAGTATAATTCATTCGGGAAACATGCTTGTAATCCAAAGCACTTGTGTATCAACGCGAATCTCTCCATAGAAATAATGGAAACTCAGATGTTCATTTCACAACCCCAAAATACTCCTATAAAAATGATTACACTACTGCAATATGATACTAAATAATAAAGAAAATACAAAATATAAAGAAAGATAAATTAAACCCACCCTTACCTTTGAAAACCTTCATGGCTGGTGTGAGGGAGACGAGAGAGAGGAAGGTTATTGTGTAGATGACTTTCACTATCAGTAACAGAATCACTCCGATCTATTGGCTCAATGGAATCTTTTTCTTTTTGTGCAACTGTAACAAGGAACCTACCCAGTCACACTTGCTTTTGCCTCCTCTTGAGGATTTCGTGGACATGTGAAATCGCATTGTCTGTTGTTAAACAGACTCATCACTTGCACTGCCACAGCCTTATTCCCACAATTTACACAACCCAACTCTATGCATTTATGCAATAAATTTATGTATAAATAAATAAATAAATGTATGTGTATATATACACATATGCATATATGTGCATGTATGCATATATATATGTATGCATACACCCATGTTTGTGTATATATATACATACATACATTTATATATATATAAATTATAATAGATATATGCATTTTATTGCATACATTTTACGCAACCCAAGGTTTTACTGTATTTCTCTTCTCTTCTTCTCCCAAGGGTAAAATGCACCTGTCAGCTCTGCGTGTTTTGTCTAGTTGGCCAACAAAACACATTAATTCTCCTAGACCTCTGAGTTTCACTGCGTCGAATTGTCTGTATAATGATTTATTTTAAAATACTTTAGTATTAACAGTGTGTGATGTATGGGTGTATAAATTAACTTTAATCTACACCCTAGAGGCTATGCACATTGAAGTACCCTAATTAGGAACCCACTCTCTAGGGGAGGGATTAGTTAGCATTTGAAGTACCCTAATCAGAAATTCATTACTTGAGGTAGTTATGCAAACACTTCAAATCCATCACTGATTTACAGATGAAATGATATAATGCCTGGGATTTGCCTCAAAATAATCCAGGAGGTGGGGCAAATAGGTGGGGATGTGGATTGAAACAAGATAGACTTTGAGTTGGTAGTTGTTGAAACGGGTGATAGGTAATGTGGCGATGGGTTGTTAACATTATATGTATTTTGTATATATTTCAAGCTTTCCATAACAAAAACTTTTGAAATATATCACACTTGCAATCTATACCGGGGTTTCTGTCTAAAGATAACAGACGGAACACATGCCATCTACCTTCCTTCCTGAAACCTCACTAAATGACTGTAAAAGGATTTTTTTTTTCTTTAAAAAAAAAAAAAAAGAGGCCAGGGGCTCCTGGGTGGCTCAGTCGGTTAAGCATCCAACTTCAGATCAGGTCATGATCTCACGGTTCGTGAATCCGAGCCCCGTATCGGTTCTGTGCTGACAGCTCAGAGCCCAGAATCTGCTTTGGATTCTCTGTCTCCCTCTCTCTCTGCCCCTCCCCTCCTCATTCTCTCCCTCTCTCCCTCTCAAAAATAAACAACTTTAAAAATAATAATAATAAAAAGAGGCCTAAGTGCATAAAGTTGGACAGAATGGAAGAAGAGATGAAAACATTTTGGAGGCTGGATGGACAATGGGTGAGTGATAAGGTATTAGCAGACCAGGAAAATGGGACCAACCTCTTTTATGCTACAGAATCTACCCACTTCCCCCAATCGGTGGTTGATTGCACCAGATTCCTCTGGAGGCGAGGGTAGAAGGAAACAGGTAAAGTAAGGAAGGTTGGTTGAAAATCTGTTTAAGAAGCCAGGTGGGGCACCTGGCTGGCTTGCTTAGTCAGTGGAGTATGTGACTCTTGATCTTAGGTTTATGAATTTGAGCCCCACATTGGGGGTAGCGTTCACTTGAAAAAAAAAAAGACAGTAACAACAAACACTGGAAGCTAGGTGCCTGTCTCACCTACCTCCGGAGATGTGTTCCAGAGAAAGTAAAACAAAAGGTTTGGGCAGGAAGATACCAGGCTTTGGTAAGAGGTACTGTACCAATAACAGAGAAATTAAATGAAAACTCCCTAAGGTCTAGATCTCTCCTCTGAAGATATTGAGATGTTTCTCGTGTTATCCATTTCAGCTTCCTGAGGGAGGCTTCCCTGGGAGCTCTTCACCTGCTCTGGACTGGTTGTGCAATGCACGTGGTGAATACCGCTATCCTGGGATCTCTGTTCATGCCTCCCTAAGGGCACTTCTCTCCTATGTTGCTTATATTTCTTCCTATATTGCTTACATATTCCTCTTTCTTAGTTTACTTCATCTTTTGCTGAAGCGCCTCCTTCAATAACTTTCTGAGGGAGTATTGGTTAGTTCTTGCTATAACATGCTGCATAACAACCAGCCTCAAAACCTTAAGGGGGCACCAGCGCCCAGCATGAGGACTGGATGCAGCTGTGCTTCCTTTAAACTAGTAATCCTGATAGGTTATGCGAATCACCTGGGATGTTGCTTAATGCAGATCCCCCTTCCCCCCAAAAGGCAGGCATATTGGAGCCAGTTGGGGAATTTGACAAAAATACAAATGCTGCCGATTCAGCCCCAGAGACTCTGATTTCAGAGGGTCTGATGTGAGGCTCGGGAATCTGGAGTATTAACAATACTCCCTCTCCCCAGATGATTCTGAAATACAGCCAGGAGTCATGGGAGCAACGAATTAGCAATACTACCAATTAATTCAACTACTTATTATCTTTCCATTGATATTGACCTTTCCTATGTTCAAGATACTTCCTGTTATTTACAGGTCTACTGTGGGAGATAAAAGTGAATAAATTATGATCCCTAACTACAATAGCTTCATTCTGGAGTGGAAGACAGGCATGCAAATAATTAGCTATAAAACAATACTCATCAGAGCTCAATATATTTTAACCCAATCAGATTATGTATCCTTCCAATTATACCACACGTATGTACCGTATGTATTTATTGAGTGCCTATTTTGTGCTAAGTACTATATAGTTTGAACAGTTGACACTCCTCCGAATCCATATATGAATTTTGGGGACATTGGTGGATTTTGGGGGGGGGGGTGGTTTAATTGCAATCTGAATCATGATTTCCGGTTCTGATGTGGTATCCTTTTTTTTTTTGAAAATCAGTTAATTCTCTATTTTACTGCAGGTGATATATGGACATTTCAGGACATTAACTTAAAATTCTATCTAAACTCACTGTGAAATGGTAGCACCCCACTCAGAGGATATTTGGGAATGTGTGTGTCAGGAGGATAGTTTTTGATTTTTGGTTGTCACCATGACTCTCAGGGGATAGTGGTGTTACTGGGGCGGTGGGGGGGGGGTGGCAGCACTGCTAAATAAACACCTTGTAATACACAGGACAGTCCAGCGTGTTGAACTGCCCCAAATGCCTATATTTCCCCTGCGGAAATACAGTGGCAGCATATTTCTTTCTTTCTTTCTTTCTTTCTTTCTTTCTTTCTTTCTTTCTTTCTTTCTTTCTTTCTTTCTTTCTTTCTTTCTTTCTTTCTTTTAATGTTTCTTTCTTTATTTATTCAGAGAGAGAAAGAGTGTGTGAGCAGGGAGGGGCAGAGGTCGAGAATCCCGAACAGGATCCACATTGTCAGCACAGAGCCCCAGGCGGGGCTCAATCTCACAACCTTTGAGATCATGACCTGAGCCAAAATCAAGAGTCAGACGCTTAACCGACTGAGCCACCCAGGTGCCCCTCTTTTTTTTTTTTTTTTTAATTTTAATTTTTAATTTATTTTTTTAAGTAAACTCTACCGCCAACATGGGGGTTGAACTCGCAACCCCAAGATGAAGAGTCACATGCTGTACAGACAGAACCAGCCAGAGGCCCATCAGGCCCTTTTTCTTGATTCCCCAACTTAGGAGACACTGACAGCCCAACCCCAGGTATGCTGGGCTGCCCAGCCTCCTTTCCCAGTGTTGTATCCAGCACAGGTGGTGAAAGGATCAAACCTCTGATCTCTCTCAGTCCTCACCACCTTTGCAAATACCAGCTCAGCATATTCAAGTCTGTGACATCATCTTATAATCTATAAGCACCCAGTGGGCTAAATCCAGATTTAGGTAAGAGGGGTTCCCCTAATGGAAACATAATTTACTGGAGCATAGTCCTACAAGAAGATAATAGCAGAACACTTTGCATTTCTTCCTGAAGCATCACATTCCTGTCTCCTCTAGAAAAATGAGGATGAATTTGCTTCTCTGTGCATAACTAAAAGAACCCAAAATAGATCACACACTTTCTCGAGTGATCTCGTTTTTAAAAACACGATGTTGATAGGCTTCTCTTCAATATAGTTCTCCCACCCAACCTCCCCCACCAAGCCTTCCATAACCTTGCTTTGATTAAAAGGCAAACATTTTTAAAGTTTATTTATTTATTTTAAGAGAGAGAGCAGGAGAGAGGCGGAGAGAGGGAGAGAGAGAGAGAGAGAGAGAGAGAGAGAGAGAATCCCAAGCAGTCTCTGTGATGACAGCACTGACCTGGGGCTCCAACCCATGAACCATGAGGCCATGACCTGAGCAGAAATCAGGAGTTGGACACCCAACCGACTGAGACACCCCAGGTGCCCCAAATGGCAAACATTTTTGTTTTTCCACGTGCTATTCCATGTCTGGAGCACAGACCTCCTTCTCTAATTGAGAAACACCTTACCATTTCCAAAAGACACAGCTTAGCAGTGGCTGCTCGGAGATTCCCTTCCAGGATCTCCCTACAGAGCTGGCCCTCGTCTCCCCCTTGGCCCCATCGGACAGTGTCAATGCAGCACACGACTCTTAGATCACAAGCACGGGAAGCCCAGCCCCATGACAAGCTCCGTCATTGTGTATAAATGATTTCCCACCTCTGTGCCTTAGTTTGCTTATTTGATAGTGATTGGAAAACTTGTTCCTAGCCTGTAGGGTGGTTGTGATATGTTGTAGAAGACGAATAAAGTACCTGGCACATAGGAAGCACGAACCAAATATTAGCCCTTATTCATATATCTCTACTATAGCCTTAAACATTGTGCATAAGCAAGCTTCAGTGAATTTCTTATTGAACAATCATGTAATCCTAGGTTTTTCCTAAGCTAATGGTAGAACTCAGCATAAAGAAAATCAGGGCAGGGGCACCTGGGTGGCTCAGTTGAGCATCCAATTTTGGCTCAGGTCATGATCTCACCGTGTGTGGGTTCAAGCCCGGCGTCGGGCTCTGTGCTGTCAGCTCAGAGCCTGGAACCTGCTTCAGATTCTGTGTCTCCCTCTCTCTTTGCCCCTCCCCACTCACACTCTGTCTCTCTCTGTCAAAGCGTGAATAAACGTTTAAAAAATAAAAAAAAAAAGAAAGAAAGAAAATCAGGACAGATGGTAGCTATACTTGTGGGGAGCAAAGCAAAATGCATAAACCTGTTGAGTCACTACGTCGTACGCCTAAATCTAATGTAACGTTGTGCGTCGACCCTACTCTAATTTAAAAAAGAAGAAAGTGAAGAAAAAAAATTAGGACAACCGCTTTTTACATCAGGGTTTCCAACTTTCCCGACCTGTAGGAGTTATGCCTTTAAAGCACATTTAAGACCGCATTAAGCCGTAATGTGTTTGCGGGGGATGGTCTATTTTTTACCCTTTCTTCCAGCTAGGTATTACAGTCAAACTATGGAATGGAGATGAAGTTGAACTCCTTCATGAGAATGATCTGCATGTTAATAGGCTTGCTTATAAAAAAGAAAAAAATCGTCCTGTCCCTTCCCCTCCCCTGGAGCTTGAGCTGAGATGTACAGCTCAAATTTGTCATGTGCTTCTGACCTTATGAGAAATATAAACCCTGGAGTCAAGCGTGGATTTCCAAGTTGTCTGAGTCCTGTGAAGTTATAACGGGTAGGTTTGATTTCAGGAGAACTGTCAGTTAAGGCAGCTTGCTCCCTACAGTATGACTAATAATGGTCATTATTAACATTGAAGCCAGAATACCTAGAATTAAGACTTTGGCAGAAATCGAGACACATCGAGACATTCCACAGTTTTGGACCCTTAAGTATATGTCTCGGTGAAACGTCCGCTTCTCACTTAACAGATTTTAAAAGCAAGAGGTGGAAAAAAAGTGACAGAAATAAGAGGAATATGACAAACGTACCTCCAAGGCTCTCCTCCAACGAATTTTAAAATTAAAATTAGGATGAGGATAAAAAGCATGAGAAGATCAGGTCTAGAGGATTTGAAAACAGCTTAGCAAATCCTTGAGGAAGTAACAGGAGAGTATTTTAGGCAATTTAAATTTCCTGGGAAGCTTTGCTCCTTGTGAAGACATAATACTCGGAGAGTGTTTTTCACTGTCAGGGCTAATCTTTCAAATCTGGCACAAGGTGATAAGTGAAACGATTTCACTTGGCATATTTTTGACATGAATCTGTCTCTAGTTTCCCTCTGGTTTTGCAAAAACAGGCCCACCTATCCACAACTAAAGTGGAAACCCCTAAATTAGTGTCTTTCCCCTCCATGGGCCCCTGGGCCCCATCGCTGCAGATCAGGCTCCACTTGGCTGTGGAGGGGCGCTTGGACGCTGCCTTAACGTTTTCTCCTCTTCCTTCTGGCTAAGAGTGGACAGAGAGCTGTAGGCCATAGGGGGTCCTTTTTGCCCCAGTCGGCTGTACATTCTACCCAAACGCAATGAGAAAAAAATGCTTTCTCTGTGCAAATTGATGTTGCAAAATTATTTTACTATCTATAGCAGGGCTTGCTTTATTAAGGACAAAAATCTTTCTCCCATTTTTTAAAAAAAATATTTATTTATTTTTGAGAGAGAGAGAGACAGAGCACCAGTGGGGGAGGGACAGAGAGAGAGAGGGAGACACAGAATCCGAAGCAGGCTCCAGGTTCTGAGCTGTCAGCACAGAGCCCGACGCGGGGCTCAAACTCACAGGCTGTGAGATCGTGACCTGAGCAGAAGTCAGATGCTCAACCGACTGAACCACGCAGAAGCCCCAATCTTTCTCCCCATTTAATCGTCATCCTAGTTCCAAGTTACCACCCACCCTGTTTGCCTCAGTTCCTCTCCCTTTCATTCACAGTCTCTCATGTGTCATGGAGTGTTTGTCTGTTATCCTTCTAGGGATTTGGGGTTTTATCATAATGGCTATTCATTAATATACTTCCATGATCATCATTGTTTATGAAAACCTGAGGCATAAATTTCCTTTAAAGATTGATTCATTCTCAAAGCCTACTTCCTCCCTTTTCCTCAAGCAGAACAATGCTATTTTTAGATTAATAAAAAAAAGATGCTTCAGGGTTGTGAAGATCTAAGGAAAATTTTCTCTTAATAAGTATATTTATGTATTAAGTAAAATTGACCCAGTTTCCAAAAATGCAACTGATATAGTTTCCCCCCCAAAACGAAAGATTAGACTGAATAAAAAAATTAATGGAGAATTCAAGACACTTAACGTTAAAGTATGCCTATATTATGAATAATAATGAAAGTTGTGGAGTATTTGTTACCCTTAAGATATTTTAAAAATTAAACAATTTCAGGCACCTGGGTGGCTCAGTGGGTTGAGCACCTGACTCTTGATTTCAGCTCAGGCCATGATCCCAGGGTCATGCAATTGAGCCCCCACATCGGGCTCTTCACTGAGTGTGGAGCCTGCTTAAGATTCTCTCTCTCTCTCTCTCTCTCTCTCTCTCTCTCTCTCTCTCTGTGTCCCTCTCCCCCACTCCCACTCTCTCTTCTCTCTAAAATAAATAAATAACTTTAGAAAAATCTTCAAAAGGAATTAAGTAATTTCTAATCGTTTAGAATTAACTGGCTCAGTTGATAGAGTATGCAATGCTTTTTTTTAAATGTTTATTTTTGAACAAGATAAATAAAGTGCAAGTGGGAGAGGGGCAGAGAGAGAGGGAGACCCAGAATCCGAAGCAGGCTCCAGGCTCTGAGCCGTCAGCACAGAGTCCAACGAGGATCTTGAAATCACAAACCGTGAGATCATGACCTGAGTCTAAGTCAGATGCTTAACCAACTGAGCCACCCAGGCGCCTGCCAGACTGTGCAACTCTATCTCAGGGTAACGAGTTCAAGCATCACATTGGGTGTGGAGCCTACTAAAACATTAAAAAATTTCGAGGTGCCTGGGTGACTCAGTTGGTTAAGCACTGACTCCTGATTTTGGCTCAGGTCATGTTCTCACAGTTCATGGGATTGAGCCCTGTGTCAGCGCGGAGCCTTCTTGGGATTCTCTCTCCCTCTCTCTCTGCCCCTCCCCCACTCATGCACACTCTCTCTCTCTCAAAATAAATAAATAAATTTGAAAAAATTAAACAATTTCTTAAAAAAAATTTTTAAAGTTATTTGTTTGAGAGAGAGAGAGAGAGAGAGAGAGAGAGAGAGAGGGCACAGAGAGAGGCGGAGAGAGAGAGAATCCCAAGCAGGCTCAGCACTGTCAATGCAGAGCCCAATTCAGGACTCAAACCCATGCACCATGAGATCATGCCTTGAGCTGAAACCAAGAGTCCAACGCTTAACTGACTGAGCCACCCAGGTGCCCCCAAATTAAACAATTTCTAAAAGGCTGATAAAAGACTTTTTTTTTTTTTTAACTTTTCTCTGAGGTTTTTTTTTTTTTTTTTTTTTGCAAAACTTTTTTTTGCCAATGGACTACTAATGTTACATACCAGTAGGGGGCACTAAAACACTGCTTTTAAACATCACTAAAACTTTATCAAAGTGAAAAAAGGACTTTTTGGCAATTTTTCTTTGCCCCTTCTCATTCATCAGAAAACAATGAAGGACATTGGAAAGGGAGAGAAACATCGTTCAGGTAGAAGATCAAAGCTAGCAAATAACCGTAACTGAGTTTGAAAAGAATCATTTTCTGTGTAAAAAGCAGCATAACTATGTTTAGTATGTTCAGTATTAGTGACTGTCTCATGAACATAAAACTTGATGCTATCTCTCTGATGCCCCACAATGACTGTAGGCAATTACGCACGAGGATCCCCCAAATGGAAACAAATGGCAAGACTCCATTGCATGTGGTCAGTGGCACCTCTTGATGGTCTAGAATATGTAACTTTTTTTTTTAATTATTTTTTTTAACATTTATTTTGAGACAGAGAGAGACAGAGCGTGAATAGGGGAGGGTCAGAGAGAGAGGGAGACACAGAATCTGAAACAGGCTCCAGGCTCTGAGCTGTCAGCACAGAGCCCGACACGGGGCTCGAACTCATGGACCGTGAGATCATGACCTGAGCCGAAGTCGGATGCTTAACCGACTGAGCCACCCAGGCACCCCTAGAATATGTAACTTTAAAAAATACTAGATTGGAATCGTTTTCAGATAGATGGTAGTTTGGGCCTGGAACATCTAGCTGTCCACTTGAGGAGTGGCAAGAGTGTAGGATGAATTGCCAGATGACATTCTGGGGTGTTGCATGCCATATTTACCTGGGAAGGCTGGACTACTGGGGGCCTTGACTACTGGCTGGGATGACCAGCACCATGAGGTAAATGAACATCTTAAAAAAGTAGAGGGCTCAA
Source organism: Felis catus (assembly GCF_018350175.1). Taxonomy (NCBI): domain Eukaryota; kingdom Metazoa; phylum Chordata; class Mammalia; order Carnivora; family Felidae; genus Felis; species Felis catus. The sequence goes on along the minus strand of NC_058368.1, from coordinate 18,925,037 downwards.
TTTCTTGCAGTGTGTATTTCTGTGAGAACAGAGGTAACATCAAACCCATGCATTTGCCTTTGGCCATGCCACACAGCTAGAGAAAGTGTGCTGTATGTAGCCCAGCCCGAGGCATTTTGTCCTTTGTTCTACAAGTTTTAGTAGCATAGAAAGAAGCCAACAGCACAGGAAAAAAACTCCTATGGCTCTGAATATGTTAAGATTTAGCTCAAATAGGGTGCCCAGCCTGGGGTGCCTGGGTGGCTCAGTCGGTTAAGCATCTGACTCTTGATTTCAGTTCAGGTCATGATCTCACAGATCACGGGCTCGAGCCCAGCATCAGGCTCTGGGCCTACAGCTAGGAGCCTGCTTGGGATTCTCTCCCTGCCCCTCCCCCGCTCCTGTTTTCTTTCCTTCTTTCTCAAAATAAATAAATAAACTTGAAAAAAACAAAATACGAGTCCCAGCCTTGCTAGTCTCCTGTGGGGGTAAGCTTGGTGCTCTGTGCCTGCCAAGATGTTAAGAGCTCTCTCCGCAAGATAATTAAGCCTCAACCTCACAGGAGATGAGAGGGGTTTAGATCCTGACATGGGAGTAGCTACAATAACCGAGCTGGTTGCTTTAACCATCTGTAGGGAGTGTCGATGTCAAAAGCGGGTTCTCCGAAGAGTTTTTCTCTTCTCATCCCGAGGAGGCCTGTGCTAAGATCAAGAGTAGGAAGGGAATTAAGTAAATGTTCTCCTCAGCCCAAACAGGCATATGGCAGAGGAATGGACAGTGTTGCTGTGGCCAAGGCTCAGAGATGGGGGTGACTGCCTGACAACTCACATTACCGAGTGCGATTCCATAAGGTCCAAGCTGGGGGAGGCCTGAGAGGAAGCCACAGAAGTTCACCTGGAGGGCCAGTGTTTACAACCTGGGTGGACTGGGTCTAACACTCACACGTCCCAGGCCCACTCTGGGGAAGACTGGTGGCCTTAGAGTGCCTCACGGCCACTTGGACCATGGAGGGCAATGAGCCTGAATGCACTCTGGGAAGTTGGGTGTGGGAGGGAGGAGCTTCGGGCCGGTTTAGTAGGATCCCACAAGGCGCTGCCATAACATCTGGTCTTGTGCTTGCCTTGTTCAATAGGTTGGCCTTCCATTTCTTTTTCTTAAAAAAAATTTTTAATTTTTAAGCAAATCCTCACCTAATGTGGGGCTTGAACTCACAACCCTGAGATCAAGAGTTGCATGCTATACTGACAGCCAGTCAGGCACCCCAGGCTTCCTTTTCTCTCAGAGCCCCCCTCACCTATGTTTTTCCTCCAAAGACTCTGCTTTTCCTAAAGCTGGTGTTTCTAAGGGCTTTGCAGAAGCCTAGGGGAGGCTAGAGAGAAGGCTCCAGGGGCTAGGAAAAGGTGAGCAGGGACCTCTTTTTCCTCCCATCCTTACTTGCCCACAAAATGGTTTACAGGAGGCAAAGGTGGACCTGTGTGGATGGCATGGTTGAGCCCTCATGGACTGTAGAGGTAAGACCAACCAATAGGGGCTATAAACCCCTGATGGAACTAAGACCACCATGGATTCCCACTCAACAGAGAACCCCTCTAAATATTTTCAAAAGGAATCACAGGCCCTGTAAACACGCCTCCAATGCATGGGGCTAATCCCACCTGCAAAGCACCTTCATCTAATTGTCTGAGCTGACCCCCACAGCAGGTAGGCATTATCTTTCCCATAAAGGGATATCACTATCATTCAGATAAGGAAGCTACCTGGAGAGATAAGGGGCTGAGCTTGAATTCGGATCTTTTAACTTCCCCTCTGACTTCTACCTGATGTGTGCTGGGTTGGTGAGGAAGGATAAGAAGTATTAGATTCCTAATTAAGGAAGCCGCTTAGATTACTGGTGAAGAGCAAAGATTCTCTGGACTGCCTCAGTTAGTATCCCAGCTCTCACACCTGCTAGCTAGGTGACCTTGTGCCAGCGACTCAACCTCCCTGTGCCGCCATTTCCTCACCTGTGAGACAGTAATACTCCCTGCCCACCCCCCCCCAACCTAGGGTTTTGTGAAGATGAAATGAGTTTATACAGTACTGTGCTTAGAACAATTACCTGGCATAGTTTTCCTTCGGATGCTGACCACGCTGCTTGTTAATAAACCTAACATCAGCCGAATGGATTTGGTCGAGACCTTGGCTCTCAAATTTGTGTTTCATTGACTTAACTGTCTTTCTGGGTTAGGGCCCTTTAGTTCCTCAATGGAATGTTAAAAATCTAACCTAACCGTTGGAAAAACAGAACTGGTCATTTAGTGCAGTGCCTGCCCATACAAAATGCCACAGACTGGCGGGCTTGAACAGCAGAAATTAATTTTCTAACAGTTCTGGAGGCTGCAAGTCCAAGATCATGGCTGATCAAGATCAGCAGGTTTGGTTTTTTCAAAGGCCTCTGTCCTTGGCTGTCGGATGCCCTCCTCTCTCTATGTCCTCAAATCATCTTTCCCCTGTGCGTGCATATATGCCCCTGGGGTCTCTCCTGTGTACAAATTTCCACTTAAAAGATTGGATCTGGGACCACCCTAACAACCTCATTTAATTACCTCTTTAAAGACTCTATCTCCAAATGCAGTCACATTCTAAGGTTCTGGGGGCTTCAATATATGGATTTGCAGTGGGGGTTCACAGTTCAGCCCATTACAGATTCATTAAGCAAAAACAAAACAAAAAAATCCAGATGAGGTTACATCAATCAAAGAATGGGACATGTGTCATTTTTTTTTTTTAAGTTTACTGATTTATTTTGAGAGAGAAAGTGAGAGTGGGGGAGGGGAAGGGAGAGCGAGCCCAAAGCAGGCTCCACACTGGCAGCACATAGCCCTACACAGGGCTCGAACTCATGAGCTGTGAGATCATGACCGGAGCCAAGGTGAAGAGTCAGATGCTTAACCGACTGAGCCCCTATTTTATTTTATATTTAAAAAAATTAGTTTTAAGCAATCTCTACCCTTAACGTGAGGTTTGAACTCACAACCCTGAGATCAGGACTTGCATGCTGTACTGACTGAGCCGGTCAGGTGCCCCTACCCATTATTACTATTTTAATAATTTCTCCATCATGACCCATTAAAAAATAATTTTTCCATTATGACCACTTTAAGAATTTGGTAGCAAAGGTAGCTAAGAAGACCCTTACTAAAAACCAACCTCTATGTCTTTAAATGTTTTGGGATAACATTTACATTACAAATTCCTACCTTGACTGTGTGATTTTATCAACTTTTTTTTTTTTTTAAATTTCAGGTCCACCTGACTTCTAATTTAAGAGGTTTCCATGCTTCTCATCAACTTTTTTTTATTAGTGACTAAATTTGCTGTATGTTTTAATTGGGTTGTAAAAGTAAGGTGGCGATTTGTGATCTTTTAATAGAATCCTGGTACGTAACACATAGGAACATGCATGCACACACACACACACACACTGACATGTCGTTTTACAGCACCACTGCCAAGAATAACTAATCTAGGAATAACTGCAGAATCCGATAATACAGGTGGTGTTTCTTTTTAGAAATAATTTGTCTACATGAACAGACATGAGTCCTTTTTCATTTCAAAAGTGAATATTAAAATTAAGCTATTGACTCCTTCCTAAATAAGATTTAAATAGTCTTTTTAAAGATTTTTTTTTCCCAGTGTTTATTTATTTTTGGGACAGAGAGAGACAGAGCATGAACGGGGGAGGGGCAGAGAGAGAGGGAGACACAGAATCGGAAGCAGGCTCCAGGCTCTGAGCCATCAGCCCAGAGCCCGACGCGGGGCTCGAACTCACGGACCCGAGATCGTGACCTGGCTGAAGTCGGACGCTTAACCGACTGCGCCACCCAGGCGCCCCTTAAATAGTCTTTAAAAAAATCATACTAAAAAAAAAAAAAAAGGATCCAGGACTTAGAAGCCTTATATTCCAAATCTATTTAAGTGGAATACTTACTGTTACTGTTGCTGTGTAGATTTTTTCTTTTTTTGAGCAGGCTGATTTTGTAGGATGTTTTGTTTGTTTTCTCTTCATGAGAAAGTCACTTGTGTTCTGTTTCTATGTTTCTTAGATGCAACATCTACCCCTTACAAAATATGTTGAGGTGTCTAAGTGGGTTTAGTTTTTAAGAATTCTATTGTAAAGAAGAACCACAAAATACCAAAGAATATATTGTATCAATTCTCTATTGCGATTATTTTAGAGAAATTTTCTCTATTGTTAAAGTTGGGCTGCCTTTTGTGATAACATTATCTGTTGAAGTTGAAGCTGCCAGTAACACCATCAGCTAAACTCCCAAAATGAGTCAGCTAACTTTATTTTTAACTGCTTTTTAATTGTCTGCTGAAACTATCAAGAATAATAAGATTTCTAAGGCATTTATAGCAAAGTTTTGGTATATTAGACCAAATTAAAAGGTGGATCAAATGTTCCGAATCCTCAAGTCATTTTTATATGTTGTTTTCTTTTTAAACTCAGCTGTAGGGCACGGATAGGCAGTAAAAATCCCTGGTTTGAGATTTTTCCTAAATTTGTGCTATGATATTCCATGGGTATTACACACATTATTTCCGAATTCACAAAAAATCGGTTGGATTTGGGCAAACGATGCTCATAACACTCAAATATGAAGGAGCCATCGTAGGCTTTAGAACAAATGTGAGTGATTTAGAAATTATATGTTTACCTAAGTTAAAATAATTCTCCACGTAAGAAAAACCTACCCACGAGGTTGTACCGATGTCAAAGAACAAACATTTCATCCCTGTTTCAAAGCACTTTAAGACATTATTTTAATCCTTACCTCATTGAGGTATGTAGGTGGCAAGTCATACCGAGAGAAAAATTCAAAACGCACAATAAATTGAACATTGCGTAGGGAATGAAAGAGCTTCTTAGTTGATTTTCTGCTTTTCTTGGAAGATCATTGGTGCTTTCACTTTATCATATTTTGCATGCAGGGCCAACAAGCATCACAGCACCCTCGATAAAACGGCTACCAAATCTGTAAGAGAGCCACTACGTCTCCACAGTTTCCTCTTCACTCGAGCCCCGGTCCGACACAACCCCAGGAACACAGCAGGGCGTACTTTTATATTCAAGTGGAGGCTTTCGGCTGCTTTCTCCATCCTGCTTCCCCAGGCCTTATCAGGGTTCTGATATGGCTGTGTCTATAATGAAAAGTGAAAAATCCAATCAAAGATAAAATATAGGGCTATTAAAGAAAAGAGATAATGTATTTGGATGATTGATTTTCCTTGACTATCATACAAAGATGGGCACTAATCTTCAACATTTGCTGGCTCTCACAGCAAGTTCAACGGGTCATTAAAACGAGGATATCTCCTGGAGATTCTAAAGCAGTGAGGAGTGATTTGCCTTTTGTGATTCATTGGCAATTGAAACTCTTCCTGGCTGAAAGGAAGGGAGCCACAGATAAGTTCTTCTGACTAATACTGACCGGTAGTCTGTGGTTTGTAGAGGGGGCTTTACTTCCCCGTGACAAGAGAGTGCACCCTAAACCCTTAGCTAAAGGTTTTATTCACGCTTAGGAGAACTGGGGGCATTGAGATATGACCCCATACCATTCCCACAGTAGGGAGCTCTAAAAATGTTTCTGATATTTTATGCTCACTTGATGGTGGAGGAGGCACTTTCCAATTCATGTTGAAGTTGACCTTAAAATAGAAAGGAACACGGGATTTTATTTGTTTTGCTTATAATATTGTTTATTGTCCCAGGAAAGTAGACCTTAAGGCTTTGACCAATCCCCGGCAGGTTCAGCCATAGAGCTGGATTTTAAATAATATAGGAGGAAGGCCTCCACTTGAACTGTAAAATACATGTTCACGTGTTCTAATTTAAATCCAAGCTTCTGAAACGCAGATGAAACAAGGCTTTTAGGTAAAAATCCAATGCAAATGACCTTCTTCGGTAGGTAGGGATGGAACTCAATCTAGTGGTTCACTTTGGTTTGATGTGCTTTTATTCAGGATAAGAAGAGCTTTGGAAAGAGTTCCAGATAAGCCAACCATTCCGGAAGGGCTAGTCGCTCTTATTGTATATGGTCCGTTCAAATAAGCAAGTGCTAATGGCTTGAAATCCCCCACATCATTCGCGTTATACAAATGCAAACATCAGCATTATTATTGTTATTTATGTTCTATCTCTAGGCTTCTCTCATTAACATAAACTCGACTGGTTTCAGGCAGAGCCGATTGCAGATAACCCCCCCCCCACCACCACCACCAAAATAAAGTCCCAAAGTCAATTTTCTGTTCCAAAAAACCCTGAATCATTGAATTAATCTCTGGTTAATTTCTAGTTCTCTTTAAAAGAATCCCAACATTTTATGGAGGCAGGAATTTAGTGTTAAACAGGAGATAAGCTCTGGGTTTTGATAATGGTCTACCTATAATTAGATAAACGTGTAAGATAAGACCATAAGTAAGTTTCTTAGGTCTTTGTACCTCTGTTTCAATTTCTGTAAAATGCAAATCATAATGTCTCCTACATTATTGGGTGGTTTTGAAGACTCATTCAGATGAAAGCTGTTGAAAAAAATAGTCATTTTTATTAACCCTGGGGCACAAAGAAAATAACGTTTATGTATATATTCTGATTCTGGGTAAAAAGTCATCTATGGCTTATATATGAACATATCTTGAAATAAAAAATATATGTTTATATTTGTCAATTTATATATCATCTTGTTTCAGATGATATGTAAATCTGAAAAACAGGAGGAAGAGATCTCACCAAGCTTAGTCTTGGATTGTGGAAGGAGTTTTTCCTGTTGGATTCTTCCAGAGTGCAGACATGCAATATAGCTGTCAAATGTTCCGTTTTTAGTTTGTTGTCCAAACACAAACTCATTTAAAGCACACATGGCATCGTATGAGACAAATCAATTTCTCCTCCAGCATGATATCAGTGATCAACTCATTAGAAATTCCATTTTTAAATGTTAAACCTTAGAATATAGAATATTTCAATGTGTTTTAAAGGCTGTATTTACCACCAAATAGAAACCTGATACCCTAGAAAAATACTCACTATTCATCTATGTTTACTCTCTGGCACAGCAGACGTTGCATATGGGTGGGCCCTGTGAGTCAGCCAAATCTGAAATTTGATAAAACTCTTACCTCCTGTTTTTACACCTTAACTGATACAGTCAGTGACTATACATATCATTAAAAACACATGTACTCTACACAGTCATTACCTCTTGTTATTGATTCTTATCAACAAATGACAAGCAACATGGTCAGTTAGCATAAAATGCTAACAGTTTCTTGTTCATTCTTTTATTACTGTCAAGGACTCTCAGGGGTAGCTTTGACTCCCTTTCCTTTCTAATGTTATGGAAATAGGGACATTTTATTTGAAAAAAAAAACACAACTGATTATTGTAAAGCAGCAATTAATTCTTACTGCTTAACTTGAACATTCAGACATATTAGTTTTCCAAGTAAATAAGTAAAATGCCTCGTTAAACTTCCTTTCTGCCAAAAATGTATTACCATCTGTGTTCTACATGGCAGCGTTTTCTTATTTAATACATATGTCCCCCCTTTTTTGGAAGCATGTGAAGAGCTTTAATATGACACAAAACAGAAATAAAATAGTGAAAACACATTGTGCTTAAGCACGGATGCAACATTCAGATTTGTGACATTCAAAGAATTGGGATTTCATGTGCCATCCGTGAATTTTATGGCAATTCTATGAGTCCTTAATGTTAGAAAAAAATTTTAATGGTACCATTTACACAGCTTGGAGTTTGGGAGAGTTATTTTATTGTCTCAAAGATAAAGACCTAGTGTTTATTTAAAATAGGTTGAATTTAAGGGGCGACTGCTTCACTCGGTAAAGCATGCGATTCTCGATTTCTGAGAGGTGAATTCAAGCCCAACGCTGGTCAGAGAGGTTACTTCAAGAAGAAAAAAAAAAAAAGATTGAATTTTAAATTAATTAATTAATTAACTAATTGATTAGTTAAAGTAGGTTGAACTTCATCAAACAGTCTGAAAATCTCCAGTTAGAAAGGTACTGTCATGAAAACCAATGCATGAAAACCGGTTTTGGCTGAATGCTCAGAGGTCTCAATTCTGGTCCCAGGAACTGCACAGCCTTGGGCTAATCACTGAAATTCTCAGTGTCTCTGTTTTCTTACGTGTAAAAGGAGGAGTTTGTGTTGTATCAACAATGATCACCTAGAAATCCATCACCCAGATACAATCACTGCTAACATTTTTTCCAACCTTTTAAATATTGTATCCCCAGTATCAACATAGTCACAATGTCATTACAAATGCTTTGTCTATTTTATTTTATTTTCTAAATGTTTATTTATTTATTTTGAGAGAGAGAGAGAGAGAGAGCGTGCGAGCGAGCTTGGGTGCACAAGCCAGGGGGTGGAGGGATGGAGAGAGAGAGTCCCAATCAGGCTCCATGCCTTCAGCACAGAGCCCTACCTGGGCTTGATCTCATGAACCGTGAGATCATAACCTGAGCCTAAACCAAGAGTTGGATGCTTAACTGACTGAATCACCCAGGCACCTCTCATTTTGTTTTATTTTATTTTATTTTATTTTATTTTATTTTATTTTATTTTATTTTATTTTATTTTTAATGTTTATTTTTGAGAGAGAGAATGTGAACGGGGGAGGGGCAGAGAGAGAGGGAGACACAGAACCGGAAGCAGGCTCCAGGCTCTGAGCCATCAGCCCAGAGCCCGCCGCGGGGCTCCAACTCACGGACCAGAGATGGTGACCTGAGCTGAAGTCGGACGCTTAACCGACTGAGCCACCCAGGCGCCCCTGCATTGGTTATTTAAGAGTATCATAGCCTTAACTCTGACATCACAGTCATATAAAAGAAAAGAAAATAAACTGTGCACTCAAGGAATTTGCCATCAAAACGATGCACTCTAAGAGGCACAGTACCTGGCATCTACATGGTAGGCACTCTATAAATATTTGTTGGAACAATAACAAAATCCCAAGGAAATTATCCCTCAGGAAAAAGAAATGACTCCTTCTGCCGTTGCCGTAGCTACCGCTTAGTATGTCAGGTTTCAGGACATTGGTTTAAGAACCTGAAGCTGTGTTTTTTCAGATTATTTTCTACGGACAAAGTGAAGAAAGGCTGTTTTAGGTTGATAGCGGTACCTCTTAATGTAGACAAAATGGTGGAAATGGGCAATGGTTGGGGAAAGGGAATGTGAAGTATGAAGATAAATACCATGCCTGAAAAATAAACATCCAGACCTTTCATTTACTCATTAAATCGGACTTAAATGACCTATTTTGACATGTAAGAATTGAAACCAGAGATCAGGGTGTTGGTGGTGAGGGGTAAATGCAGGAGTTTCTGCCAGGGCATTGATGGAAGGCAACCATCCCTCCGTCTTCCCATCAAGGATGAGGCAATAATTACCCTGCAAACCAGGCAGAGAAAAGAACACATTGGTTTGTGAGATGGGCTTTGTGATGATGCGTTTCCTTTTTCATTTTAATTGCTCTTACCTGACACGAGACCTTTTTCTGCCCAGTTGGGCCATGTGTGCCAACTAGTGAGTGATAATCATTAGAAACAGCCTTCAAAGCAAAGGGCTACCACAAAACATACTGAAGAAAAGAGATGAACTTCTTTCTCTTAAGCAGAACCAATGCCAACCTAAATACTTTGGCATCCTTCACAGAGAGAAAGCGGGTACGTTTTTGACTAAAAAACCCCAAACCACTTCTTGTAATCTTCTTCCTTTCGTTACCTTCCTGTCGCCATCATCTTTTTGTGTCTGCTTTTCCAACCTTTTAAATCAAAACTTCATTTAGTTCAGTGCAATTCATTTAACTAAAATTACTAAAATCTGTGGAATGCACTGGAAGGAAATATACCGCAGAGTTTTATATAGTGGTTGTTGCTATATTGGGACTGCAGGTATTTCTAATTTTCTGTGTGTCCAGAAGATTATTGATGGGAAGGCCGGAAACTGGGGTTCCAGCGCTGGCAGCACCACTCAGGTCTGTGTGACCTTGGACAAATCAGCCTCTGGTGGGGTTGGGGGGGGGGCTCAGTTTCCTTGTGGAGAAAGTAAAGGAGGCCACCGAGGTGACCCGTCTACTTTCAATTGTAACATTCTGTGGTTCTAGCTGGAAAGAAAGTTTAGCTGGATACAACCCTTATGGAGGGCAATTTGACTGTGTGTCTCAAAATTACAAATGCATTTAACTGCCGACCCAGTGATCTCTTTTCTGGAAATTCCTCCTGTGTATATACTTTCACAGATGCAAAATGAGTTATGTAAGGTTATTCATTACTGAATAGCTCCTACAAGCTAAAGATTGGAAACAAGCCAAATGTTCACCAGCACCCTAAGGTTCAGTAAATTGACACATACAATGGTACCGTAGGCAGCTAGAAACATCTTTTATCACACCTTCAGTTTTTTGGAACTATGTGTCTGGGGCATTGGCGCTATAAGTATTCTGTGCCTGTCTCAAGTCAAATTTTTTATTTTTATTTTTAAAATATTATTTACTTTGAGAGTGAGAAAGAAGGAGAGGGGCAGAGAGAGAGAGAGAGAGAGAGAGAGAATGCCAAGCAGGCTCCAGACTAGTTAGCGCAGAGCACGACATGGAACTCCATCCCACGAACCTCGAGATGGTGACCTGAGCTGAAATCAAGAGTCCCACGCTCAACGGATTGAGCCACACAGGTGCCCCTCAACTCAACTTTTTAAAAAAAAAAGACCAAAAAAAAAAAAAAAACCCACCACTGCAACATCGGAACGAGGTAGGATAGTCCAGATTTCAAGGACCTGAGGGAAGTCTGTAAGAAAACTGCCTTAGCCAAATACTCTCCTCCGACTGAAGCCATGAAAAACCGGAATTGAAAGGAAGGCAAGGCCAAATTTGCAGCTGGCTTCCTTTGCCAAGAATGATGCACTAGGGCACCGCCTATTTGTAGGGTGCGGCCATGCGAATGGGGGCTGCCTCTGCAGAGCTTACTTGAGGCTATCAACAGTTCTGCATTAGCGCCTTCCTTTGAGCTCGTCGTCCGGGTTACTGAGGTCCCCTAGCGGCTGGCAGAGGAAGCCTGAGCCATCTACATTTGATAGTAAATGCAGAGACCACAAGAGGAGGAGGGTGGGAACCACCTCTATCCTTAATCCATCAGGCTCACGACCTTCCTCTTCCCTGCCCCTCTCCCCCATTTATCAGTAGGAAGCTGTGATAAGTGGATTGTGAAGAAACAGGGGCCTGAACTAGGGAGATGATAGCGAGAATGTAAAGAAGAAGTAAATCTAAGTTCTTTCAAACTTTCGTAAATGAGGCCTAATTTTCTTTAGATGCCCCTTTTCAATTGAAGAGTTACCTGTAAGAGAAAGGGGATTGGAAAAATAATTGGGAGCTGTCATTTTGGACAAGATATTTAAAACCCTACTGTCAATCTTCCATCCCAAGTGATCCCATCCCTCTGAAAGGAAATGCTTTCCTTATGCCTCCTAAATAGGCAAAACCAAACAACTGTTTCTTGAAAACTGTTTCTTTTGCTCCCCGAGACACAAGGGCCATTGTCTTTCTGCCTTTGGCCCCAATGATCTCGACAGGACGTCCAGGACCTGGAGCCCAGATGGGGAAAGGTGGGGTGGGGGGGGGGAAGTCGACTGACACTCGATGCAATTTAAAGGAACCTGGGGGTGGGCAGGGCTCACCCAGGCTTTGGTTTTACCCCTCTTGCGCTGTTACTTGAAATCTCACTACTTCCATCCTAAATAGCAAAGAAATGACAAGCAAGCCGTTGAACTTAATTAGGGGTACATAATAAAGTGACAAGGTTCTCTCTAAATGCTCTTCTCTGACCCCTTCCCCGCCGCCCCTGGACCATTAGAGTCTGAGGTTCCCGCGCAGGGGAAGATGATCCCACAGAGGGCACTGAAGTCTAGGATGCTTTTGGGTCTGTGTGTGCGTGTGAAATAGGACCGTCTTCAGCCCGGCTGAGTCCCTTTATCTCATTTCTAGCCTTTTAGGTCAAGTGTGGCGTCAACCCAGCTGGGCTGCCGCTGGGCTGGACGCCTGGCCCCCGACTCGACCGAACCTGCAGAGGCTCAGCTCTAGGGTACGAACAGGTGGGCTAGAGGCGCGGAGGCGGCGGGGACGGCGCCCGCCGCGCGGGCTGGACCGCCGGGACCCAGGTGCGGGAGGGGCTTGTGCAGCCCGCGCGGGGGCTGGAGGACTTGACAGATCGCAGGAAAATAAAACAAAAAACAAAAACAAAACCCACCGACTTCCCCACGTTTCTCTGCAAAAAACCGTGGGTGGAGTCGAGAAGGGGGCGATAGAGTAGAATTCCGCAAGGCCGCCTCCGCCCGCCCACCCAGTGCCCGCGAAGCGAGGAGCGTCCCCCTGGGCCCCGCCCCGCCCCACTTCGAGCCCCGAGCGGAGGTCGAGGCGAAGAAGCGAGCGACTTGTTCCACTCGAGCTTCTCGAGTACTCGGCTTTGCTCTTCAGTAGTAAACAAAGTGTCGCCGCCGCCTCCACGCTGGTTTGCCTCCTAGCAATCAAAACACTGAGAGGGCGAGAGACTCACAGAAATACTTGAGAATTACCAGAAAATAATAACAGAGATCCAAAAAAAAAAAAAAAAGAGAGAGAGAGAGAGAGAAAGAGAGAGTGTGTGAAAGAGAAAAACATCCCACTACCCCCCACCAAACCACTGCCGCCTCCCGGGTGGAAAACCGGCCCCCGCCCAGGCGGGCGACCACTGGCTGCCTGGGCGGCGGCGCCGCGCGCTCATTGGTCGCGTGCGCTGTCAGTCAGGGGCGGGCCGGCGCGCGCGCCGCCGCGGGCGGGGGGCGGCGGCAGATCCCGTAAGTCGGGCGGCAGCGTAGTCGCTGCAGCAGCCGCCGCCGCCGCCACATTCAACAGGCAGCAGCGCCGCGGTCGCGCCGCCGGGAGAGCGAGCGGCCCGCGGCGTCCGTCCTCCTTCGGTCCGCAGGCCCTGTCAGCAGGAGTTCGGCGCCGACTGCTGCCCGACCCGGCGACTCTGGCCTGCAGTCCTGCCCGTGCAGCGAATCTGGAAGAGCCTAGATGTTGATGGACCCGCGAAGTTAAGTTCTGGGCTCGCGCTACTACTCCGCCGCGCCTTCCTCCCGGTTTTCGTCGGCTCGAGGCGCCGACCTCGCCCCCCCAAATCTCGGACCGGCTCTTCGCGCCCTCTCTCCCTTGGCTCCCTGTGCTGCTCTCGACCCTTTGGCTCTCCCGCGGTTGGGGGAGGGGTGGGGGTCACCATGGCCGAAGCGCCCCAGGTGGTGGAGATCGACCCGGACTTCGAGCCGCTGCCCCGGCCGCGCTCGTGCACCTGGCCGCTGCCCAGGCCGGAGTTTAGCCAGTCCAACTCGGCCACCTCCAGCCCGGCGCCGTCGGGCGGCGCGGCAGCGAACCCCGACGCCGCCGCGGGCCTGCCCTCGGCCTCGGCGGCCGCTGTCAACGCCGACTTCATGAGCAACCTGAGCCTGCTGGAGGAGAGCGGGGACTTCCAGCAGGCGCCCGGGTCCGTGGCGGCGGCCGCAGCGGCGGCGGCAGCGGTGGCGGCGGCGGCGGCCGCAGCTGCCGCCACCGGGGGGCTGTGCGGGGACTTCCAGGGCCCGGAGGCGGGCTGCTTGCACCCGGCGCCGCCGCAGCCCCCGCCGCCCGGGCCGCTGTCTCAGCACCCGCCGGTGCCCCCAGCCGCCGCCGGCCCCCTTGCAGGGCAGCCGAGAAAGAGCAGCTCGTCCCGCCGCAACGCGTGGGGCAACCTGTCCTATGCCGACCTCATCACCAAGGCCATCGAGAGCTCAGCCGAGAAGCGGCTCACGCTGTCGCAGATCTACGAGTGGATGGTCAAGAGCGTGCCCTATTTCAAGGATAAGGGTGACAGCAACAGCTCCGCGGGCTGGAAGGTGAGTGGCCTCGGGACGCACAGCCGGACTGGGAGGGGGCGCGGGGACTCTGCCTCCACCTGAGGTCGTGGTGAGGCAGAGGAGAGGGCGGCTGTGGAAGTTTGCTTGGGCTGAAAGTGCAGGGCACGCGGGCAGCGCGTGCAGGGAAAGCTCGAGAAGTGGGAGATGTGAGTGGTGGGCTTGCCCAGGACCTGTCGGGGGACAGGAATAAGTGTGTGTGCGCGCGCTCAAGTGAGAGTTGGAGCGGGACGGGGAAAAGGGGCTCATTTGGGAATTAGTGAAAAAAAGTAACGGCAAGAAGTGGACATAAGAGCGAGCCGAAAAGTTCGCCCCCAGTGGAAGGAGGAAGGGGTTTACTGGGAGCTGCTCCCCCACGGCCGGCGAGGACTCTTGTCACCAATTCTTTTACTCCAGGACCTTTAGGGGGTGAGGGCGGCTCCTCTCCGTCGCCGCGACGCGCGTTCCCCCCAGTCTTGGGCTGCGCCGAAGAGCCGTTTCCGCCGCACTGGGCGGAGGAGGGCGCCGGGAAGCTCATCGGGGCCCCGCCGCCGGGGGACCGATCTGTAGGTGGAAGGGACAGGTCGCGAGTCGGCCCTTGGCAGCGCAGTTTTGGAAGGCCGGTGTGCATTTTGCTTTGTTTTGATTTTACCCGAAGTGGCCTCGAGTGCAGGGGGTCGGGCGCGACGAGCCCGAGGTAGTGCATCCGACACGTGCGAAGAGGCGGCCACCGCCTGCGGAGCGCGGGCGCCGGGCCGCGCCGGGCGAGCTAAAGTTCAAGTGTGACCCTCGGCGGGGGCGGAGGCGGGAGCGGGAGCTGCGACGGCGAGGGAGGGGCCGCAGGCGTAGGAAGAGAGCGTCTTTAAAGGGCCAGCGCGCTGGGGCGGTGCGCGGTTCCCGGCCCGGCCGCGGGGCTGCGAGGCCAGTACTTCTCTACGCAGGGAAGTGTCCCCAAACTTGGCCTCGCCCATGGTCTGAGGCTTTTGCATAGGCATGGGGAGGCTGCCTTGGGTGACCAGAGCTGGGGATGTGTGTACCTTCTTTCTCACTTTGCCGCCTCATTGTTACCGAGCGTGGAGGTACAGATCCCAGAGGCAGGCAGGGGGCTTTGTGACAAGTGTTTTCGGGGAGTCGGAGTGGAGGTGCGCATCAAAGCAGTTTGTAGGGCCGTCCTGCCACAAGAGAGGACCGTAGATGAGGGGCCTCTGGTCCTTTTTGTCTTTCAGAGAGGGAGACCCGGAGAGACGCAGGATGGGGGCAGGTACTTCCCTACTAGGAGACTGAGAAGACCCCGGGGCTCTGAGGAGGAGAGGCTGTGGGGAGGCCTCCCGGGGGTGCATTCTCCTTTGGCCTTCTGAAGCTGACAGTTTCTCGCTGTCCCAGGTGGAGGGATCGATGTGAAAGTTTAGTGGAGAACTGCCTCACTCCTCGGAACTTCTTCCTCACCCCTAATCCTGACTGTACAGCCTAATAAAGATTGATCTTTGCTGCGCAATTGGTTACACCACGGTTGTTTTACACACACTGTCATGCCTGTGGTTAATGTGTGTCAAAAAGGTTAAGATACTCCTAACGTATTGAGGTTCCTGGAGAAGGAGCCAGGATATAATTTTTTCCCAAGTGTGTTTTAGAGTAAACGTACCACTTAATAATGTCATTACTAGGCGTTAACATGTTATTTTACCAAGTGTTTCAGAAAGGTAAAGTGCTTTCTTTTAAGCTTGATATGTATTCTTTTAAGTCACAAAATCAAGATTGTCTGCCAAATCCAATTTTACTTAACATTTGAATTTAAGACCTGACTTGCTCATCTATCAGCCCTACTTGAGCTATTTATTTATAAAGCGTTTGCCATTAAAAAAAAAAAAAAACTTTTTCAAAGTACGGTGTGTACTTACACCATTCTTTTAGGTCCTTGGAAATGGATACAATCTACTTCAGCTTGCTGGAGTGCCTTTCTTCAAAGATGGAGAAAGGCGATGTTTGGGATTATTTTTAGTTTTGCCTCTCATATGGCTTTAAATCAGATTATTCTTATTAAACTAGGAATACAACCTAAACTTTCAAGTTCAAAACAAAACAAAGATCCTAAGGCCAAAGCAACCCCCCAACCATTTTTATTAGGTTTTTGTTCTAATTTTTTTTGCCAAAATGCAATTATAATTTTATTTTTAAAAATACACTTTTCAGAGCTCGAAGAGCAATTAGAATCGTTGGTATCTGTTCAAAATTGGAGGCCCAGTGACTGCTCCCAGTGGCAACCAAGTGGGGCTCTGGGAGGAGCGGGCTGCCGTTCTCAAGTGAGTAAATGTTTCAGGTGTAATGAGAGTCCGTTGGTGGAAGTCAGATTACAGCAAGTGCATTTTCACTTTGAGTAAAGGGATATTTTAAGAAGAAAAGAAACAGCCTTAAGTATTCTAAGTCATAACTAGTCTTTTGGTTCGAGTTTTCATAAAAATGAGTTACTTGTTAAAACCAAGTTTTTCAGATTTGGAAGACTCCCTTGATTTAAAGGTTCGTAAAAGGGAGAAATTTTACTATGACTTTTAGCTTTAAAAATCGAGTCCTAAAATGCAAATCAACCAAAACCTAACTATTTTAAAACTCAGGAGAGGCTGCTTTGGAACTAAATATTTCCTGTGATTTACTGGTGGGAATTAGATTGACTCTTTAATTAAATATAGTTGCTTGTGCTTTACTTTCTGGGGCCTGCCTGAGAATTTGAAAGTGGTTTTCATGGACAGAATAGTTGAGAAGCTGTTAAAGAGTTCATAAACTTCTAGTTCCTTAGACACTGGTTATATTTGTCAGATACGCATTTTGTATTTATGGAGATGGTACCTTACATGTGCTTTACAGTTGTTTTAATGTCGGCTATAATTATCATAAGGTTACACTCAAAGTGGAAGCTAAGACTTTTGGAAAACCCAGGATCTTTTAAACCATGTACACTATTTATAAATAGTGAAACTTCATTTCCATGACCTCTTTTTTTTTTTTCTTCCCCTCCCACATAGAAAGCTTTCTAGAGCTTGGGAACTAGTATTGTGAGCTCTGGTTCTGTCCGTCCCTCCCCCCCCCCCTCTTTTTTTTTAATGGCAGTTTTAAGTTGACTCTTGTTTTTTGTTTTGACACTATTTGGAGCACTTTGGTTAAAAGAATGCTTCGACAAGTGAGATATCTCAGATGTTCCTTATTTTGGAATGACATTTCTTTAATTTGGCTTATGAACTGACAGTACTACTTTTTGTGTTTAAAAACTCATATTTTGTAATTCGGGTTTGTAATCTGCAGGTGAGTTATTTAAATAGCCACAAAGTCCCTAGCACAGGGATGATAGATGCTTTCTTGCTGCAGTCACATTTGATTTAAAGAATGACCTCTTTAAAGGTGGGGCCAGCTTCTAGATTGTTACTGAAATTACCTTAAAAGAAAACCTTTTTTTTACAGTGGGGTGAAAATGTCAATATCTGTGTTTGGGGAAGGGAGCATGCGGTAAGAGAATTAAAAATGAGTAAGGGAATTATGCAGCCAAGTGTGATATCATATTTACTAAAGGCTGAAAAAGGTATGTGGGACTGACGTAACAGGTCTTATGGCTGTCATGGTTTTTTTTCAGAAATTCCAAAATTGATGTCAAGTGTGAATACCTTAATTGATAATTATAAGAATTTTATTTTTATTTTACCTGTGGATTTGTGGCAGATCCTTGGAAGAGAGTGGTGACTTCTATTTTTGACTTTTTTCAGCTTTTATTTTCTTAGGGTGGCAAACATTTGAGTACTGGGAAGAAGGCATTTTTAATTCTCATGTAGATTTTAAAGAAGGTTAAAGTTCATTGAGACAAACTCTCCCCCCCCCCCCCCCCCCCAATTATTGAGAGTCTGTCACATTGGCAGTGGACACAAATGTGGCTAGGATACCATGGACTGCACAGGGAATCTTTTAAGGGGACATATAAACTGGGGAGGAGGGAAAGAATACTCAGTGGTGAGTTAGAATCCCTGACAGGCTGGACATGTTCTCTCTGTCCTTGTGCCTTTTCATCCAGCCTCCTAAACTACAATTCTGTATGATTTTTCTAAGACAGCAGCTGTCTGTATTTGCCTGGAATTTCTTTGGAGAGCCTGAATTATTTGCATTTTTCTAGAACACTCTGCCCTTGGAAACTACCCAGTACCTTGGCATCATGGGAATTTAATCGGCTGGGTTTTTTTTTTTGTTTTTTTTTTTTTTCCCTGCGTGTGCCGTAACTTTGGGGCTTCCTGGAATCCTCTTGGAGAGGCAGGATAAACCCCATGGTGATTAGAGCAGTTTGTCGTTGTACTGAGCCTTGGAGCATTGAGTGAGCAAAGTGGATTTAGCCCTGCGTCTCTGCAGTTCAGCATTTGCCTCGGCCTTCTTAGTAACAGCTTGCAGAGACTTGCCTTTGCCCCAATCCCCTGGGACCTTCCTTGGGTTAGATAACCACCTTTTCTTGGTGTGTACAAAATTCTGAAGTTGGTATGGGCTGCTCCTCAGTTGTCAAACAGGATTGGATGAACTTGAGAAAGTGTTTCTTTTGGTGTCTGAGGGGTGACGGTTTGTGTTCCAGTGGATATGCTGTGTATAAGTGTACTGAAGCCTGGAAGAATTGTCCCTTTTTGCTAATTCTTGATTAAGACTAACAGAACTCAGTGGCACATAAATTCTTCGCAGAAAATTACTGCTTGTTATTTGTGGTCTTCTAAGGAACATATGAAACAAGAAAATGGATTTTTGTACATTAGTGATTTCATATGGTTCAGTTTTTAACATCCACCCTCCTATTGGCATCCCACTCCACTCTGTCTACCTATGGTTTATAAATTTGTGGGTTAAGCACTGCAAATATTGAGGCTTGGTTTGAATTATTCTTGCCACTTGGAAAGCTTTGGGGCTGCTTTCCCTTTTTTTTTTTTTTCTTCCCTCTTTTTCATTCATCCTCATGTAGCTTTGACATAAGCTGTTAAAAAAAAAAAAAGCAAACTATTTTTGATATTGTGCCAAATAAGATTAGAAAGCTAAATCTGCAATCCCTTTCCAGTTTATTATTTGGTGAATTTTCACCTTGATGCATTATTAATATTAAATAAGGACATACATTCAATATGTGTCCTTTATTTCAGGCCATATTTATTACAAAAAAAACCCAAAACAAACGAGTTGGGACTGTGTGATGAGCTTCTATACCCCCAAATTTTGGTTTCTCATGATTGCTCGAGCTTGTAGTCTTTATGGTCAGAGTTCACCAAGGCTGGCAGGGGAGTGTCTCAGCCTTCCATTTTCTCAGTTTTCCGTTGACCACCCCCTCTGTAGAAATCCCTTTATTGGAGACTGGGTTACATTGGACTGTCTTCATCCCTCCCCCACTTTCATACTGCTTTCTTCTCCAGTTGGTTCATTCATTTTTTTCTTCTGTGCTCAATCCTAAAGATAACCTCAGGACTAGTTGTGGACTTTTTCTCTGGCTCTTTCCTAGGTAACTTACTCCATCTATTGTCCTGTGTCTCCAGTTACTTTAAAGTCCATAAATGTCCCACTTTCACCTCAAATTGAACATGTCTAAACCCAAGCACGCCGTATTTCCTCTTAGTCTCAGATAAGGTTCCCATCTTGAGTTCCCTGATTTGGTTAATAGTCTGGTTAACCTTTTCCCTAGTTTTCAGGCTTGGATGCCCTTTTCAGCATATTCTTCTCATGCTTTTTGGTGCCCCCAAGTCTGTCAGCTCTTCTGTCTCAGTCTCTTGAGACATTCTTTTCACGACCTCCACTCATTCCCCTAGGTTAGGCCTCTTATCTCAGGTCCAGACCATCCTGTCCCCAGCACTTGGATCATCTTGTGCCTCTACTGCAAGTTCTGAAAATTTTGCTTAGTCTGCAAAGCTCATGTCCTTTCCACCAACTTCCAGTCTTGGTTCCTGCCTGAAGGCATTTTTGCCTTCTCTTAGTGAATGTCTGGTGATTTCTTAATTCATGTTGCTGTATATTGTAATTTGACTTTAATGTCTGCATGTTATATCATGTCCATTATATAGTAAATATGTGGTTGGGAAGAAATTTTTTCTTGAACCATGGGGTCTTTTATATTTCAGCTTTATGTGTGTTCAAAATGTGATAATGTTTTTATTAGTATTACTAAAGAACAATGATTATTTTCCACAGATGGTCATGGTATTTTTATTAATTTTTTTCTATTTGTTGAATAATTATTGTATACAAGATGTCATATTAGATGTATCTGAACGATAGAAAAATGATTCGAATGTGATCCTGTAGGCAGGTTAGGTATGGCACATAAATCAGTGTAGTTAGTCCACAGTAGAGAGGGTTAAGTGTCTTTGAGAAAAATGGAGTTCTGTGTTGGCTATTGAGGTGGACCTTGCAAATGGGATGTTAGTCTCCCAAGATTTCATTATAAAATTTTCAAATGTTCAGCAAAGTTGAAAGAATTCTACATTGAACATCTGTATACCTGCCATCTAGTTTCTACTTACTATCATTTTATTATACTTGGTTTTATCAAGTAACTATCCATTGGCATATCCACTTTTCTATACATCAGATAATTCTTTAAGTTGATTTTCAAAATGATGAACTGGCATTTATAAAGGCGTGAAAATAAGGGAAGCATCAGTTTCTCTGAGTAATGGCTATATGACACACAGGAAGTTTAAAAAGTATAGGGTAGAATATCGTCAGATGGAAATTGAACTTTATATGTATTAGAACAAATTTTTCTATGAAATTATGTTTTTATAATATAAGAAGCTATTAAAATAGGGTCACATTTTTAGTTTTAAAAATTCAATTTTGTAGAAATGTTCCTGTGAATATAGAAACCCATGGAATGCAAGTAAAGCCAGTGTACTGCATTGGGTTTAAAATTTACATGCAGAATTTGATAATGGAACATGGCACATATTACATAATTGACTTAACATGAAGAGTAGGTATTTCCAAAATATTTAGCTTTTTGCTTGGTCTGTTCCTTAAAACTAACCTTCAGGGGCACCAGGATGGGCCGTGGATGGAGCATGCAACTCTTGATCTCTGATCTCTGGGTGGTGAATTCTGGTGAATTTGAGCCTCACCTTGGGGGTAGAGTTTACTTAAAAAGACAAATAAACAACAAAACCTAACCTTCATACTGTCCTGTTTTGGGAGCAGAGTGATTTAAATAAAGAAGGGTCATTGTTGAGCATAATTCTTGTGTTTTTGAAAAAACAGAAATTCCTTTTTTTTTTTAGATCATTATTTGAAATATTTTGAAGAACTTTATACCATTTTCCATAATGGCTGCACCAGTTTACATTTGCACCAAAAGTGCATTAGGTTTCCCTGAAAAAAGAGAAATTCTAAAGTTGGAGTTAGCAATCTCAAAATATACTTAGGGCAATCAGGAAGAAAATTTATATTGGCTTAAAAAGATGCTTTCAGATTTAAATGTCACTTCTAATATTGTATTAGCTAAATCCTAGAAATCCTCGATAGCTTTCTCATTGTAGTTTGTCTTTACTCACTAACCTTGTATAGGAATGAATGTTATAATGAGATTGTTCAGTGGATCCAGAGGAAGTTAAATCTGGATAGGCTAAACCCAAAACTGATGTCAGGCCGATATATAACTGAATGCATTCCAAATACTTGTGAGTGAGCCTGGCTAGCTCATGGAGAACCAAAAGATTTATGTAATAGAAACTGTACTGTGGCATAGCAAAAAGGCACAGATACAGATCTTTAAGCTTATTGGCCATGTTAGAAATAACAAGTGTTGGAGAAATGTAGAAAGCTATTTTGCTAGTATGTACATATTTATGGTAGCAGACGGTATCATTTAGAAGGTGCCTTACTTTGGGGAGCGAGGGACAGGGAAACAAAAACAGATGAAGAAAGAGCTCACTTGGAGGAATTACTAAATTTGTAAGTTACCTAACACATGGACAAAGTAGTTTTCACAGCACACCAGGAGATCATGCTTGTGTGATTGCTAGTGATCAGAAGCACTAGGAAACAGTATGTAATTGGCCAGTCTGATTTTTTCCCACTGTTAACGTTTGTGGATCCAGTGAGGTTCAGAATTGCCGCTCATCTTTGGTCTTTTCATTCCGTCTTTAGAGAGATATGTAAAACATCTTCATCCGATGACTTATGTCTTATCTTAGTCTGATTTTGAAGGGGAGAAGTGTAGGCTTATTCCTAGGCTTATCTCCTGGGAGGAGAGGCAGAGTCAATTTGTAAATCTGTGGGAGGACAGGTCATTTTTTCTAAGGTAGCCTGTCCCCTGTGGACACGACGTCACATGGGTTCTTCAATTCTTAGGGCTGGTGGGTGGCACATGTGTCTTCTCAGAAGAGACACTTCTAAAGCCTGTGCTGCATTGGTCTGCACTGCAGCACCTGTGACCTGGGATGTGCTGTTACCTCTGACGACCCACGCTCCTCTTACACACTGCTGCTGGGCAAAGACATGAAGTCTCAAGACTGCCACCTTTTTGAGTGTGACCTGGTTCCAGCATCTCTAATGTGGATCCTTGAGACCTAACAAAATCTTACTCTGCCTTGATTAACTTTTCGCCCTAGATGATATTGGTCTTAAGTTACAGAAGTGACCCTCATGCTAAATCCTGTGACCTTGAAGGGTGTGGAGCTGCTGCTTAACTCCCCTGAGTAAAGCAGTGCTGTTATGTGAAAGAGGGTGGGAAGAGAGTGTGGCCCATTTTCTTTTTGTGTGATTAAACACATTTCTTGGATAAATAGATTTTTCTCAATCGCCATTCCTCGCAGATCTGGAAAATGGGTCATGGTTTTGTGAATCTCTTATATTAGAGATTCGATATGCAGCAGAGTTGGAAAAAAATGTTTTTGTCTTTACAACCCTGATCCTGAAGTTGTTCTAGAACTGCTTTCGCGTGGCTGGTGAGAGGCCTCCTGTTACTGGTTTGCTGAGTTAACAGTTTGAAAGGAGCTAAGCAAACCTGACATCAGGAAGGGGAGGGGACCTCCGTGGCTGCATTTATTTTATAACTGCAGTAGGAAAGTCTCGAAGAGCATGATTAACCCTCTGAGTCTTGTTTGGGTTCTAGCCAAGAGAGAAGGTCTAATGGAGGAAGGAGGAAGATGAGAACCAGCTTGGATTATGTGGGAAGATAAAGATCTTTTCGGTATCTCTCAAATAGTTATTTGAGGCCCAGAGGCATTTAACTTTGCCTCCTCAGTTCCTCCCCAGCCCCCATAGTAGTTTTCCTTTTGCTTTTAGTAGGCTCTGTGCCCACCGTGGGGCTTGGACTCCCAAACCCTAGATCACGAGTGACATACTATATTGACTGACTCAGTCAGGTGCCCCCAGTTTTCCTTTTTTAATTTAAAAAATTAGTGCTTTTCCTCTACCAGTTCCATACCCCAGGAGCTTGCCATGCAGGTGTCTTGAGGGAAGACCCATCTTGTCTAGGTGAGAAATCCCTGCATACAGAATGGGAGGGTCTTTATCTTCTCAGTGGTGGTGAGGGTAACTGGGAAAAGAAAAGGGCTTACTCTACATTCCGTATTTAAAAAGAAATGTATTTGGATTTCAAATGTAATTTGGAGAGTGAAATTATAATGAATTACATAATTCCTAGGCTTGTAAATATTACATGTCCTTCAAAGCTTGAAAACAAAATAACCACATAAATATTTGGGAATGGTCTATACAAGTAAATATCAAATACTTCAGATAGTTCGTTTGCTTGGAAGCAAGGTCAAAGGAAATGGTTTGCATATGGTTTAGCTAGAGGCTCTTATTTTGGCAGATTCTTGAGGTAGTGACAGTCAAATGTGGATTTTATTGTACTATTTTGACATAAAAGGAATTTTTTTCCTGTTGTTCTCACATAACCTTAAGTGGAGGTTGCATCAGGATAAATGCATCAAGATAGGTACCTTCAGTCATCCTGATTTTGTATCAGAGATGACGTAGTTTCTTGAGTTTGTGATATGTAATTTGGAGAATCATCAATTTGTCCCACCAGTGAGGGTTCAGCGTCAGTTTCAGCCCACCATACTGTGACTGAATGTAGGAGAACCCTCCTACTTTAAGGCAAGCTTTGTATCACCTGTCTGCATCTGGAGACCTCTTTCCCTTTCTCTCACCCTGCAGGGCCAGCTCTGAAGGGGGGAGGGGGAGAGGCTGAGAGGAACTTGCCGAACTTGTAAATATCACTAAGGTTGTTTGTGTACTGGGTACCAAGCTGGTTGCATTTCTCTAAACTTGAATGTAAACCTTTTCTCTCTGGATGGGTAGATATGCATGCCATCATGAAATTTACATGCAATGAATGTGAAAGCTTCCTGTGGGCCATCCTGCTGAGAGAATATTACCTAACCTGTGCAACTTGAATTGGTCTCTCCTTCAACCTTTTAGAATTTAACTTTCTATTTTTAGTGTCCCATTATTACATTTGCATACATTGAATGTGAAAGATTCCTATACTTTCTTCTGTTACCTGTGTGCCCCAACTGGTTTCTTGAACCTCTTAGAATTCATGAAATAGAATTAATTATATAGGGTCTAGATTTATATTTATTTTGTATTTGTATTAAGACGCGGGCTTTCAGATTATTTTTTTTGTTGCTGTTGTTAACACTGATCTTAAACACAGTATTTGATGGGTTTACATTTTAGACGAGCTCACCAAATGGTTTTTATTGCTTTTTTTGTTCTCTTCTGAAGTACTTAGGAAAATTAAAAAATTAATGCTAAGGAAATTTTTTAGGGTTAAAAATTCCTGTAATGAGGTGTGTTTTGATGTGATTTGCATCATCTTTTTTGCCTCTATAATGGATACTTCGCCAGCTGTGATCACTCTGCTTTGTAGTAGCACTGTAATATTATATCCCCGTATTCCTGGGATGTTTTCTGTAAGGTGCTTTATATTTCTAGAAATGCCATTTTGATGTCTTTGATAGTTACATGGAACATACTAAAAACCAAACAAAACACCAAGATTTGGGGTTACTGAAATAGAAATTTAGAAGCATGGTTGTCACAGCTTTAAGAATTACCGTGCCCACACTTTGGTGTTTAGATGGTTCCCTGTATTTCAAGGCTAGTCCCCACGCTGTCTGTATCCATCTTTTCAGAGTTTATAGCCTGAGTTTCTCAGTGTGGTGTCTAACTCAGAAAAAAATATTCTTTGTAAAAAAAATATTTTTAAGTTTATTTATTCTGAAGGAGAGCGTGTGCATGAGGGGCAGAGAGAGAGGGGGAGAGAGAGAATCCCAAGCAGACTCTGCACTGTCAGGGCGAGGAGGCCGATGCGGGGCTCAAACCCATGAATCCGTGAGATCATGACCTGAGTGAAAATTAAGACCAGGCGCCCCCAGAAGTAAATACTCTTGAGTCATCTTTCCAGGTTATTGAGTTTCAATAACTCAATTGTTGCATTTAATAAGTAGTTGGGATATTAAAGTTTGTACCATTTCATTCCTTAGTGTGATTGCTTTATTTTTGCTTTATTTTGAGCTAAAGATGGAGAAAATGGGGGAGAGACAGAATATAATGTAGAGAATATTATATTGATACATGCGTAGCTCACATTTATGCTGATCATTTCTGCTCCACAAACTATGGGAGGTTGCATGTTTGAAAGTCAATTTCAGAATTCATTACCATTACATTGCATGCCTTATAAATTCTATTTCTAGGAAAAAAAATTAAAATAATGACTTACACCATGTGATCCTGTTGAACAGCGTAAATGATTTTGGGTTATATCAAATGCTGAATGTATTCATAGAAAGGCCCTGCTTAATTTCTTTTGTGATGAAATTATGTAGACCTTTTAATCAAAGACAGACTGTTGATGGCCATGGTTCTTAGACTAACCATGACTTCCGCCTGTGTTTATATAAAAGGCAAGAAGAGAAAAAGGAAAACACATTCAATCACGGATGTCAAGAGCTGAGATCATTCTACTGGGATTGACAGCTCAGGGCTTCCAATTAAGCCTCATTCACACTTTCCACCCCCATTTGTGTTTCAAATAACTTTTAAAGAGGACTGGGAGGAAGAAGTAAAGAAGTCTAAGCATAAAATGAAAACTAAACATCTCAGATTCTAAAGTAATGCATCAGAGGGATTCCTTTCCTGTCTAAATTCTTTGTGAGCCTTAACTGTGAATATACCCCTGGGATTTGAAATGGCGAGCCCTCCCTTTAGTCACATGCCCTATTAAGCATGTTTCTGAGGAGGCTTGCCTAGACTGTTTCAGGGACTCACTTAAAACAAAATGACACTGAATTTTATTAAGCAAACTTTCCAGTCCGGGACTTGCCTTTTGCACAAAATCTCATCTCTCCTGGTGAGGTCTCCCTGCTCCCTGGGGCTGCTATTGTGTTACTCTGGCCTGAAACAAGGTGGCGGCCACTTTGCTGCAGACCCGCACAGGGCCCACAGGTAAGAGCCATAAGAGCGTCGACTTGTTAGACCACACCAGTTTTGCAGATGAACTTAAATGTCATCAGGACAGCCTTCCTGTGTGGGCATAAAAACTTTTGAATTTAATGCCTTTTCCATCTTTCATCAGGTTATAGCTTTTGGATTTATAGTTACCCGTTCTGGCTATAAATATATTAATAGTATTTTTCTTTCGCCAAATATGGGGCATGACCTTTGACATCCTGCCTGGCCATGCCTGGGAATTTGACATCCTTCAATTTGGATAGAATTCCCTTGCTTTGTTTCCTGTGATAGTGTAGGGAGTACACATTTTGGCTCTTTCAACCAGAGGTAGAGGAAGACAGGAAAAAAATAAAATAAAATTGGAACACACAAAGAGGGTATTAATTATCTCTGTTGGGTGTGGTTCAACACTGGCATGCTTCTGTAGGAGTCTGAGCCTACAAAATAATTTAGCTAGTGCAGAATATTAAGAAAATACTATAATGATACTTAGTTTTATTTTCTGTGACCTGGGTCTAATTTTTGAATAGTTTGACATGTTAGGGTCTTTGAGCTCTTGCATTTAAGTACACATGGTAAAAAGAAAATCTGACTTTTTGTGATGCTTTTATGTCCTAAGTATGCCATTGACAGCACAGAAAGCTGCGAAAAAGAACATACATGAACTTCTCCTGAGTCAGGGAATGTTTTGCTCTTACCAAGTTTACAAGTGTGTGATTGTGTATTGAATCACCAGGAGTCAGAACCACCATCAGAAATGATCCCCAGTGAATTGTCATCCAATTCAAATGTCTTAAAAGTTTGATGAGGTTGGGGCGCCTGGGTGGCGCAGTTGGTTAAGCGTCCGACTTCAGCCAGGTCACGATCTCGCGGTCCGTGAGTTCGAGCCCCACGTCAGGCTCTGGGCTGATGGCTCAGAGCCTGGAGCCTGTTTCCGATTCTGTGTCTCCCTCTCTCTCTGCCCCTCCCCCGTTCATGCTCTGTCTCTCTCTGTCCCAAAAATAAAAAAAAACATTGAAAAAAAAAAAAGTTTGATGAGGTGGAGAGAAATGTGGAAGCCAGAGTTTTGCAGTGTTTACCTTTTGAGAGTGACAAAAGTTAGCTTTTGCCTGAACTGCTTTAAACTGAAAATCACCATCTATTAATGACCACCCCCCTCATTTTAATAGGTTTATTTTTTGTTCATTAATTTTCTCATTTCTCATCTGAGGCTGATAGCTGGGGTAGATTAGTTAAAAACGTGGGTTGTAGGGAGTCTGTCTGATCTGTTCTCAGTTATTCCCTAAGTGAAGAATGCCACATAGTCTGCTGAGCTTCTGAGGGCACAGATCTAAATGACTTATATTAAAAGTGTCTTTTTGATCATCCCCTACTCCCCCTCCATACTTTTTCCTTTCTTCTTCGGTTTCTTTCTCATTTTCAGCCCCCTGGTTTATTCAATTTGAATAAATTTCTCCAACCGATTAATGTAAATCAGGTGAAAAGTTTCTTCAGAGGTTATTGCTGGTTACTGGTGCAGTTTTACTTTATCACCACAACCCTATTGTATTAACTACTGCCGTTGGAAATGGTCTCTAAATTATTAATAGATACAATCCCATTCACAGGGATGTACAAGTAGATTTAATGCCTCACATTGTGTAGAAGTTACCTTAAACTGTTTGTATTCCCATTTATTTCCTTGCTGAGTTTGGGTTTGGGCCTTCAAGTTTATTAAACTTTGTGTACCAGAAGGCATGATGAATCATGGAGTATCATTTATTTATTTAACTTTATTTTTAAGTATAATCTCAAATTTTAAAACTACCACCTGATATGGAAGCCTCTGCTTGGCCATTGTGAGATACTTGAGAATCTGTTACTTCCCACATTGCTGTAAAGTTTATTTCTGTATTGACCCCATGTGTTCGCCTGTAATTCCCCCTTCTCCTGCCCCCTGGCTTGCTTCTGGTTCTGGTTTTGGGAGTCACCTGGAATTGGCTCAGTTTGTTTCCTCTTCAGGTATGTGAAGCCAGTTTCTACAGCTAACCAGTATTCTTTTCCCGGCTAACCGGTTTTAACTCTTTAATCAACCCTTCAGAGGACTTAGATTTCTATGTGTTGACAAAACATAGAATCCCAAACCTCCTGGTTTTTCTTTTTTTTTTTTAAACAATTTTTTTTTTTTTTTTTTTTTTTACATTTACTCATTTTTGAGAGACAGAGCACAAGCGGGGAGGGGCAGAGAGAGAGGGAGACACAGAATCTGAAGCAGGCTCCAGGCTCTGAGCTGTCAGCACAGAGCCCGACGTGGGCTGGAACTCAGGAACCTCCAGATCGTGACCTGAGCCTAAGTTGGATGCTTAACCGACTGAACCACCCAGGCGCCCCAAACCAAACCTGGTTTTTCTGTTATGGATGGGGAGTGACCAGTGGAGTACACAGTGGGGTCGGGTCGGTAGTGCCCTTGTCCAGGGACACTGTGCTTCTTGAAAGGTGGCCTGAGAAAACCTGTCCTAGTTTCTGGATGCTGTGTCACCCTTTGACACAGAAGAGCTGTGAAAGAGCGTAGGGCCATAGGGGCCTGTGCTGATTCTAAGCAGTGTCTGGAGGATGGTAGTATTGTGCTTTACGGGAGCAAGTTCCACATTAAGCAACACCCATAGAGAAGAGAGTGACTGAGGGGAGTAAGCTAAATGGAAACAACTTTGTGTATTTTAGTCTTTAAGCTAAAAAAACCTGTGAGTATGTGTTTGTCTTGAAAGATATTTTTACTAACCTTAGTTTGTGCTGGTAAATAGACAAGGGGGGAAGGAAACAGCTTCTCCCTGCATAAGATAGTCTGGATGTATAGACGTAAATTTCCACTGAATCTGCACCATCAGATCCATCCCATTATGTGATGTATAGTTAACCTATATTTGACTTTTGGGAAGAGAGAACCGTACCAAGGGATAAGATGAGTAATTATAGCCATATCAGTGTTAATTCTAGGTGCCTTTTATTTTCAAGTAATCTCTGTAACCCAGTGTGGGGCCTAAACTCCTCACCTCCAGCTCAAGACTTGCATGCTCTTTTGACTAAGCCAGCCAGGCGCCCCTCTAGGTGCATGTTGTCATCACTTGTTTTCACTGAACTAAAAGTGTATCTTCATGCTGTTCAGTGGCGAATCTCGAACTCTGTAGGCATAATCAGGCTTAGCAGATTTTGTAGTCTTTCCGCTCCATCTGTGTTAAACGTGGAAATTATTGACTTGGTGATGGGTGGTGTTGGCTGACTTCACATTCTGACATGTCTCTACATTACCATAGTCTCCACGTTAGTAAAAGGAGTTAAAAATCTCAGGATTGCATGGTTTTTGTGCCTTGATGAGGATGATCAGGGATGCCATCCCTGTGTTCTGGGTGAATAATTCCATAGACATTTTATCTGTTGGTTACAGAGATTTGACTCTGTCAGTCCAGGCTTATGGAGCTGGATTCTCCAGCTCCTGTGTACTGCTTGGGAAGTGTCTGAGCCAACCCTGCATGTGTGACCTGGTACATGCCTCGGGACCCATGCACATCTTACATCAACCTCGTTGGATTGGGTACTCATCCTGTTTCTGTTTTCTCGTTGCCCTCTCTCCCTTCGTCATCATCTCCCCATTTTTCTTCCTGTTCAGAGCAGTAAAATCCCTGCTCTCCTTGTCAGTCTACATGGAAACTTGGCCTACTTACCTGGCTTCCTTTGGGCTGAGCTGAGATGGGAAAGGAAGACTAGTCCTGTCTTGATCGCAAAATGTTGGGGATGTGTGTTTCAGTTTCCTTCTGCCTCGGTTTTCCCACCTGTAATTTTGGACAGTGATAATTGGCCAGCCAGTGCTGGTGTCTACAACACTTGCTTGGAGATCTTCGGTTAGATATATTTTCTAACACCCCTGGGAAGATGTTCTTAGATCACCAGCATGTTTGAGAACTGATTCTCATCAGAATTCCCTCTAACATTGGCTTTTTATAGTGCCTTCATGAGCCTCTCCCAGGTTTGTGATTTTGCAGTAAATATTAGGATCCCTGGATTCTGTTTTTAGATTGGTAACCAGATAATTCATATTTAGATAAGTCACATCACTGCTCTATTAACTTCTTGATCTGTAAAGTGGGGTTAGTGATACCACAGGGAAGTACTTGCAGGGCAAATGGAGGTGTTCAGAGCAGGAGCTATATAATTATGCAGTATCACACATTTTAGCATTAGCCAAAATTCTTGGCCTTAAAATTCAAAGTAGCTGAGCATCTGGGGCTTTCATATTTTTATTTATG
Organism: Felis catus; assembly: GCF_018350175.1. Taxonomy (NCBI): domain Eukaryota; kingdom Metazoa; phylum Chordata; class Mammalia; order Carnivora; family Felidae; genus Felis; species Felis catus. Next base: position 18,894,355 of record NC_058368.1, on the reverse strand, counting down.
GGCTTCTGGATTATGTAGAATATTTTGAGATAAAAAGCGCAGATCGGAACCAAAGAGAGAGCCAAAATACCTATCTTTCCTAATAATGCTGTAACAGATTTGATAGGGACATTCTGAAAGACTTGTTTTGTGTTTTGGAAGAGCTTCTGATAGCATGGGAAAATACCCAGCAACATGGGAAAGCAGAATATAAAATTGTATGTAAACTGATCTGACTGTATGATATATCTTTCAGTTTCAGATCATGTGAAATATCTGGAAGGAAATATATCCAGATGTTAATGGTGGGTCGTATTTGGATTGTATAAATATAAGTAATTTATTTATTTTATTAAAAAATTTTTTTTTAATATTTTAGAGAGAGAATATTTAATATTTAGAGAGAGAATGAGAGAGAGAGCGAGCACGAGTGGGGGAGGAGCAGAGAGAGAGGAAGACACAGAATCTGAAACAGGCTCCTGGCTCCGAGCTGTCAGCACAGAGTCCAACGCGGGGCTCAAACTCACAAACTATGAGGTCGTGACCTGAGCGGAAGCTGGATGCTCAACCAACTGAGCCACCCAGGTGCCCCTATTTTTTCTTTATTTTTGATTGACTTTTCACATTTTAAGCAACAAACACATTAGAAATGAAATGTGTTCATTTTGAAATGAAAATGAACTTTGTGGTTTTCCATTCCTATTTGAGAGAGAATATTGGATTAAAGCAAGTGTTGATTAGTTATACTGTTTTTTTTTTTTAATTTTTTTAAATGTTTGTTTATTTTTGAGAGAGAGAGTACGAGCAGGGGAGGGGCAGAGAGAGAGGGACACAGAATCTGAAGCAGGCTCCAGATTCTTGAGCTATCAGCACAGACCCCGATGTGGGGCTCAAACCCACGCACTGCAAGATCATGACCTGAGCCAAAGTCGGACACTTACCCAGGCGCCCCTGATTAGTTACACTATTATAGGGAGGAGAAGAGGACTGGAATTAGACTTTATGTTTATTACTTAATTACATAAACATACCAGGTAGGTATTGTTGCTATCCCCATTTAAAAAAAAATTTTTTTTTTAATGTTTATTTATTTTTGAGACAGAGAGAGACAGAGCATGAATGGGGGAGGGGCAGAGAGAGAGGGAAACACAGAATCGGAAGCAGGCTCCAGGCTCTGCGCCATCAGCCCAGAGCCCGACGCGGGGCTCGAACTCACGGACCGCGAGATCGTGACCTGGCTGAAGTCGGACGCTTAACTGACTGCGCCACCCAGGCGCCCCGCTATCCCCATTTTTTAATTATTATTTTTTTAAGTTTTTATTTATTCATTGAGGCAATCACTATACCTAGCATGGGCTCGAACTCGTAGCCATGATCGAGTTGCATGCTCCTTGGGTTGAGCCAACCAGGTGCTCCTCTATCCCCAGTCCTTAGATTAGGAAGCTGAGGCACAAAGTTAATTTGCCCAATGTCACATAGTAAGTGGTGGAACCAAGAGGTCAGTGGGTTATTATTGCAGATCTCAGGTTCTTAACCACTTCACTGTACTACATCAGAGAGCATGATTACCTTTGGAATCTTGGAAGAAAAAACTAGGACTTCAATTTAAAGTTGGAAATACAAAGGCAGAATAAAATTAATGGATAAATGATAAGTTAATTAACAGAATCTAAATGGTTAATGCACATACTGGCAGTCCCAAGACAAATTCTGTCAGCCCATCCAACTAGTTAACTAGATTCTTAAAGATGACAAAGTACTTTGATATAGAAAACCTTTGGGCTAGTGGATTTTCTGCACCTCTGAGGAGAGGAGGGAGTGCATTTGTAGTGATGATTAATGAGTGGTCGGGAGGGGCTGACCAAGTGACCTAGACATGGCTTACGGTATGGCCAAAAGGAGTTGCCCCGTGTTCTCAGTATGTGGATGAGTGGACTCTAGTCTCTCGTAGTATGGGCTCTGTAACTCCCTCCACACACTGCTTAGGAAGAAAAGTACTTACTTTCACAGGGAGATAGACTTGGCTTGCTGATGCTCTTTGGTTGACAAATAGAACAAATACCCATTTGGACAAAAAAAAAAGACTGCTCTTGGTGTGAGCTTAAGCTTCAGAAAGATTATTGTGTCCTCATTTAAGGGGCAAGGATGAGGTAAAGTTCTTAATTAAGCTGTCATCCAAACTTTGCTAAGTGCTGGTTAGTCTTCCTTACCATTTGGCCGTATCTCCATTGCATGGGTAGGAAACTAAGGCCAAGGAAGGCCTTGTGCTTGCTCCAGACCATCTTCCTGGCATTGTAGGAGTTGCAGAATGCCAAAGCTGCCCTTCTTGCTAGATCATCAGTTGGCCTGTATAACTCCTGGGATTTCCCTTGTTTAGAGAAAGTCTTTTGGTTTTGTTTTGCAAGATGCATGGAGAGAGTAGCGTGGTTCAGAGGCAGTGATAGTCTTGGCTTCAGAGTCAGGTGCTACTTACTTGTTTTTGGATCCTGCTTTCAAAGAGTGTTCATTCCTATATAGCCCTTAAGAAATCATGTCAGCCTACAGCGATTCTTTCTTTGAACTGCTTTTGTATGTTCCTTGTATGAAGTGGTGGCATTTTAGATTTTCCTGAACAAATAGTTCATAATAGGTGGACAGGATTTGTGCCAATTTAGCATGAGATTATGTAGAAGATGATTAATATTTACTTTTTTTTTTTTTATTAAAGTGATATCTGTTTAAGTTAAAGGGCTCCTTTGGGTCAATAAGTAATGTTTAGAACCTTGAGTCTTGTCACCAGATTTATTCAATCTTGTTGAACTTAGAACTTTGGACAAGTTCATAGCTAGGTATAGGTTTCTTCATCTCTAAAATGAGAAGAATACTGCCTGAGATGGCTGTGAGGGCCAGGAGATTGGGGTTGCTGCATAAGACAGGGTGCTGTCTCCCGTGTCCTCCATCCATTTTATTTGCAAAGATTTTTCAGGTAGAAGGGAGAAAGGAAAAAAATTGTAAGTATTTCTACATTCTTATACAAAAGTCTAGGCCAGTGGTTCTCAACTGGGGAGGATTTTGACCCCCTGCCCCGGGCACATTTGGCAATTGGGGAAACACTTTTGGTTGTCAGAATGGGGTGGGAGGGGGTCACTACTGGCCTACAGAGGAGAAAGGCCAGGGTTGCTGCTGAACATTCAGCAGTGCTAAGGACAGCCCCCTAACAGAATGATCTGGCCTCAAATGCCAGTACTGCTGAGGCAGAGAAACCTCTGTGCAAAAACCTCTGTGCAAAATTACCTTATATATTTCTCTTGGACTAAAATCCCCTTATTTGTTGATTACTAAGTGACTGCAAAACTTAGACTGGCGTGAATATAGAGTTTGCCTCAATTTTTCTCATCGTTGTCTCTAAGAGGGCAAGAGTTTTCTCAGGACACTTGCTGTCCTCTGAGATCTTAGGTCCCCCAGATGTATATTAGCAAAGCGCTCATCCCAGGCCCAGTCCTCCCGCCTTCACGGAATGGGCATTGCTCACACTGTGCTTCCTCCTCCCACGTGACCTCTTTTGCCACCTCCTTTATGAAGCTTTTTTTGATTTCCTCCAGTTGAATGGGATCTCTCTCTTTCCTTGGGTTCCTCATAACAGGTGTGCTTTCTCATGGAATTTCTGTATTTGTCTCTTGCTTCCTGTGTATCATCTGACTGCGAGAGCTCTTTGGGGCAGAATTCTTCCCTTCTCTTTCCTGGTCCTGGGAAACACCTGAGTATAGTTCCTCACACATAAGGGGGCATGAAAACAGACATTTGGAAAATAACACATTACATTTTTTTCTTTTTATTTTGATGTTTGTTTAGTTTTTAAAAATTTTTTTTTAAAGTTTATTTATTTTGAGAGAGACAGAGACAGCATGAGTGGGGGAGTGTCGGGGGGGGGGCAGGAAGGAATCCTAAGTGGGCTCCACACTGCCAGTACAGAGCCCGATGCGGGACTCGAACCCATGAATTGTGAGATCATGACCTGGCTTAAATCAGGAGTTGGACTCTTAACTAACAGAGTTATCCAGGCGCCCCACATTACATTTTTCTTGGTGAGGATATGAACACTATTTTTATTCTTTCATGTGATGACTTCCTCATATTACTTTAATATTCCTCTGTAAGTTATATGATGATGATGATGTCATCATCAGAGGTTCTCATCTGGCTTCACATGGTTTTCTAGAGCAACCATTTAAATTATTAGGTCCTTAAATTACCAGGTTCACTGTTATTGTATTAACCTAACCTAATCCATACGATTTCTTAAATTTAGAAAGGAAGAGAGTATCCCAGTCCTTTCTGCCACTGAACTGTGCTGGTAGAAAAACAAGTTTCAAGAATTAAAAAGCAAAAAATACAGTTAAAGTAGGCAGACATACCACTATTAATGAAGTAGGTGGACTGGCGGTAAAAACGTGTATTGTAACTTGGAAATGAGTCTAAAATGCTTCAGAATTTTAGACTTGCCTGTAATTGATTTATAGAGAAACAAAATATTTCTGAAGTTCTGTAGTATTGGTTATCTAAACCACAGATTTAAGTTACTCTCATAAAGTTAATAGTTGCTGAGAAGTCAGTATACCTGAGGGGCCAAGAGCTTGGGTTTTGCCGGTCACACTGCCTGGGTCAAATCCTGCCTTTTGTACTTAACAGCTTTGTCACTTGAGCAGCCCACCTTACTGTGTTGTAGTTTTCTCATCTGAAAAATGCGACTAGCAATTCTCTTAGAAGTTGTGAGAATTCCTTAAAATACGGACTGTTCAGTGCAGTATTTGGCATGGAGGAAGTTTTATAAACGGTTGCTATTATCATTACTTCAGCATAGAACAGTTCATGGAAGGCCGAAAACAGGAAGGAGATTGACTTTTTTTGAGTTGGGTAAAATTTGACAGATGGGAAGACTCAAGTCAAGGGTAAAATCCCCACGTGGACCTGTTGTAAGCATTTACACTGGCATCAGCCGCCATTGCATATGACCACAGCTACAAGGCAAGCTGCCGTCTGTCTGATTTTTGAATCCAGTCTTTCTCCAGTTGTGAAGTTCTTAATCTGTATGCCTCAGTTTCCTCATCTATAAACTGGGATAATAATGATAGAGGGTTGTTGGGAGAACTAGTTAATTCATTTGAAGTGCTTGAAGAATAGTGCCTGGTACATTGTCTGGACTCAAGAAATGCCGTTGTTTCTGATTGTTTAAGAGATGTGTTGTTTATTCAGCTTCTACTTGGTGCCAGATACAGTGCTAGGATTGTTGTAGAGATGTTCTTTTGTTCCCATGGCAACCGTTCCAAGTGAGTAGTATCACCAGGAGACCCAGACAGTTAGAAGAACTTGCCCAAGATTGTATAGCTTGTGGCAGTTGTAAATGGGTTTAACTGACCCACCTGATGTTTTTGTTTTTGTTTTTGTTTTTTAGTTTTATTTGAGTAATCTCTATACCCAATGTGGGGCTCAAACTCACACCCCGAGGTTAATAAGAGTCTTCCTACTGAATAGCCAGGTGCCTCCACCCCTCTGATGTTTAACTGACATTTTGCACAGACATGTGCTACTTTGGTCCTGAGATGCATATACTGGGTCCTTGGGAGGGGGCAGTAGTTGGGACATCCCGGTGGCCAGGACCACTCACACCCCTGAGAGTGGGTAGGGTAAACCCCCAGTGGAGGGTGCAAGATTGGCAGCCATCCTCCTCATCAGAGGGTGTGGCTGATGGCCAGAGGCCCTTCCTGGAGGAGGCGCCCGGCCCTGCCCAATTGTGGAGGGCAGTGAGAGAAATAGAGTTAAAGCGGTTACCCAGACATTACATCTTTTAATTGTCCTTGGTTTACAAATACTCTGTCAGATTGTCTTAAAAATATTTTCATGATAGTTTTAACAGGGTATTTGTTCAAGGATTATAATAAACCTGATTACAGAAATGTCAGTAGTGTTTGATGAGCAGATTATGAAGCTGAGTAAAAAACTGGATTGTGGTGATTTCTTTTTTTCTTTTTAAATGGCCTCGGTGGTGTATAAAAATACCTTTTCCTTGTTCCCATGGGTTGCAGAATTAAACTATAAATTAAGTCTTTAAATGTTGCCCTTTTGTATTAAAGCGCCTTTTATTAGAAACTTAATTGAATTTTTTGTAAATATTAGGAGCTTATAGTGTAATGGTTCTCCAGAGCTGCAGATACTTGGCAGCCTACAGAAAAGTTTTATCATCTTTAATTTACTCCTCCTTTCTTCCTAGGAGGAATTGTGGAAACAGTGAAATGCGAACCACTCTTTTCCTAAACTTTTTGTTGTTGTTGTTGTTAACATGGCATTAGGCTTTATGGTTTCTTGATTGAAGGCTCTTGTAAGCATTTCTGATGTCTAACACTTCATTTCAGGCAGATAGAACAACACCAGGTGACCCATAAGGTAGATGATTTATATACTTAATTGGTTATGGTTCATGAATGTTGTGAGTTAGGTTTAGAGGCTTAGATTTTAGTGAATGGTGTTAAATTCACAATGAATTTGTAGAGGTTTCTTCTATTCTAGAAATTAAGACCAAAGCCACTTTTCTTAGTAATACTAGAGTGACTTATAAGTTGTACATTTTCTTTGCAGCTTCTTAGGTTTATGTTCAGTTTATTGAATGTCAGACTGCTCATTTATTAATGTCTAAGTGAGATTTGTTACTACCTATGTGGCAAGACAATTATATGTGCACATATGTGGTTGTATAAACATGAACTAGTTAAATTGTGGAGTCTTCTCCTGCAGATTACTCCCAACATGGACCAAGGCTTTGTGATGTCATTGGGAAAACTCTCAGGGCACTTTGTCCTGGGTAGTTTTATTAGAAAAGTGGAGCTTTTATACATTTTGCTGTCAAATCATATAGCTGGTACATCCAGCCTTGTTATCCTGTCCCATACCTATCTCTCATGTGGGCAAATAGTTTGATGTTGAAGAGCTATTGTCAAATCCTAGATTGTAAAGGAAACTTTTCCTAATTAAGTCTCCAATCTTAATACAGTGAGTGTTTTACTTGGTACAGTACTTTTGCAACTTTATTTTTATGACCCTAGGTGCTCGGCGTAATACATACAGTAGGCATTTCCACTGATGTACATATACCCGGGCTATTGTTACCTGATTGTAAGGAGCCTTGTGAATTCTTTCCTTTTCCACTCGAGAGTTACTCTGACTTGATTTTCTTTTAGGTATGGAATGGATGGACATCCACATTCATATTTTTTCATAATAGCTTTATTGAGTTATAATCCACATAGCGTACAGTTAACCCATTTAAAGAGTACAATTCAATGATTTTTATTATATCCACAGAATTGTGTAACCATCACTATAATTAATTTTAGAACATTTTCATCACGCCCCCCCCCCCCAAAAAAAAAACTATAACCGTTGCCAGTTACTTGCCTCCTACCTTCCAGCCCTAAGCCACTAACTATCCGCTTTGTGTCTTTACGGACTTTGTTATTCTGGACATTTCATATAAATAGAATCATATAATATGCAACCTTTTGTGCAACCTTTTGGCTTTCACTTGACATAACATTTTCAAGGTTCATCCATGTTGTAGCATGTGCTAGTACCTTATTCCTTTTTACGGCCAGATAGGATTCTGTTGTAGGGATATGCTGCTTTTTATTTATCAGTTGCTGGACCTTTGGGTTGTTTGCAATTTTTGATGATTATGAATAATGTTCTGTGGTCATGTACAGTTTTTTTTGTGTGTGGACACGTGTTTTCTCTTGGCTTGGATATATACCTAGGAGTCAGATTGCGGGGTCATTTGGTAATCCTTTTTTAATCTTTTGAGGCACTGCCAAACCTTTTTTTTTTTTTTTTTTTTTTTTGAGAGCGAGAGCATGCGTGAGCTGGGGAGAGGGGCAGAGGGAAAGCAAGAATCTTAAGCAGGCTCCACCCTCAGGGTGGAGCCTGATGCGGGTTCCATCCCATAACCCCTGGGATCATGACCTGAGCTGAAATCAGGAGTCAGATGCTTGACCAACTGAGCCACCCAAGTACCTCAAGGCACCGCAAAACTTTTCCAAAATGGCTGTACCGTTTTACATCCCTACAAAGAGGGTATGAGGATTCTAATTCCTCTATATCCTCGATACTTGTTACTGTGTTTCTAGCCATCCTAGTGGATATGAAGTGGTATCTCATTGTGGTTTTGTTTTCCATTTTTCTGATGGTGAATGTTGTTAAGCATCTTTTCATGTGCTTATTGCCCATTTGTATATCTTGTTTGGAGAAATGTCTATTCAGATCCTTTACCCATTTTTTTTCTTTTTTTCTTTTTTTCTTTTTTTTTAAGTAGGCTCGGTGCTCAACCTCAACATGGGCTTGAACTCGTCATCTCTAGATCAAGAGTCGCATGCTCTACCAACTGAGTCATCCGGGCACCCCTCCTTTACCCATTTTAAAATTGTGTTATTTGGGGCCCTGGGTGGCTCAGTCAGTGGAGTGTGTGACTCCATCTCAGGGTTGTGGGTTCAAGCCCTATGTTAGGTGTGGAGATTACTTAAAAATAAAATCTTAAATAAATTGTTATTTATGTTTATTTTTATTTTTTTTAGTTTTTTAAGGTTTATTTATTTTTGACCGAGTGAGACACAGAGCATGAGCTGGGGAGGGGCAGAGAGAGAGGGAGACACAGAATCTGAAACAGGCTCCAGGCTCTGAGCTGTCAGCCCAGAGCCCGACGTGGGGCTCGAACTCACAGACCGAGAGATCATGACCTGAGCCGAAGTCAGATGCTCAACCGACTGAGCCGCCCAGGTGCCCCTATTTATGTTTTTGTTCTTGAGATTTAAGGTTTTTTATTTAACCTGGATACAAATCCCTTATCATGTATATGATCTGCAAATAATTTCTCCCATTCTGTGGATTGTCTTTTCACTTTCTTAGTTTTTTTTCTTTTATTTTTTTAAATTGCAGTACACTACACGTAAACTTACCACCTTAACCATTTTTAAGTGTACATGGTTCCTTGGCATTCAGTATTGTCACACTGTTGTGTAGCCATCACCACTGTCCGTCTCCAGTATTCTTGTCATCTTGCAAAACTGAACATTGAATGTAACCCCCAACCTTCCTACCTCCTAGTCCCTGTCAACTACCATTCTACTTTGTGTCTTTGAATTTGACTGCTCTGTGCACCTCACTAGGGGAATCGTACGGTTGTCCTTTTGTGACTGGCTTATTTCACTTAACATAATGTCTTCAAGCACATACTGTAGCATGTAATAGAATGTGCTTTTTTAAATGCTGAATAATAATCCCTTGCGTGTATATACCCCATTTCCATTCATCTGCCAAGGGACACTTGGGTTGCTCCCAGTTTTTGCTACTGTGAATAATGCTGCCATGAACGGGGATCGTAGAGAGGATAGTGGTGTTCTTTGAATTAAGTTTTAAGAAGTTTTTGATGGGATCCAATTTATGTTTTTTTTTCTTTTGTTGCTTATACGCTTGGTGTTGTGTCTAAGAAACTATTGCCTATTCCAAGGTCGCAAGGATCCCTACTTGTGTTTTCTTCTACGAGTTGAATGGCATTAGTTCTCACATTTAGGTGTTTGACCTTTTGAGTGAAGCCATATTCGTGTTTTGTGGACTGGTGGCTCTCAGCGTGTCCTCCGGTGGCTCGGTCTGCTTCGGTTACGCTGCGAGGTTGGCGCTTAAAAGCCTGTGGCAGGGAGCCCTTCACCCCGGTGCTGCCTCCCCCGCCTCCTCTGTGGACTCCCAGCCGCCCTCTCTTGGCCCCAGAGGAGTGGGAACTCTGCAGTTAATTAATTTGCATCCTCTTCATTTTTCCTTATTCATCATAATGGCTTGATTCTTTCTCACTGATCTATCTCCACAGCGTAATTTATGTCAGGCAGAGAAGTCCCCCTCAGCGAGCCTCTTTGGGAATAGGAAGTCACACCTGTGTGGCCACATTGTCCCTTTTGTTCTCTTCTGAACGACACTCTAGCTGAATGCTGTGTGCCGGGAGGGGAGCTTAGTGTGGTATCTCGAGGCAGTTTCCCTCCCATTTAAGAAATTTGAAAGATTTAAACACATAAAATGACAGAGTGGTGTTGCCAAAGCGTGTAGCCTTCACAGTACCTCAAGGAAAAATAAGATTGTTTTAGGCCCTTGTTTACCAGACCAATCATTAGATGACAAGCCTTTTCCTGGTTTTTCTAGTATTGTCAAGTAAGTTTTGCTCTTTAGTAGGAACAAAAACAAAACAGCCCAGACTGTTTTGAAGGATTCCCCTTGCCTTGGGTGTGTATAAACTACATGCAGATTTTCAGTATAATCAGAGAATCTCAGGGTTTCAGTTCCCCTTGCTGTTAAATTAATAGTGCTTGAATTCCTAGAACAAAATGCCTAGCATTTTGGGAGGTCTGGGGTTCCTGGTTCACCTAATTATGTTTTAAAACCTCCTTCTCTTAATTTTTGGAGGTAGAAAGGTAGGAGGTATTACCAGTTTTTAAAACAAATTTTTTTTAATGTTTACTTTCTAGAGAGAGCACAAGCCGGGGAGGGGCAGAGGGCAGAGGGACAGAGGATCCAAAGTGGGCTCCATACTGACAGCAGTGAGTCTGATATGGGGCTCGAACTCATGAACTGTGAGATCACGACCTGAGCCGTAGTCCGATGTTCAACCCACGAGCCACCCAGAAACCCTACTGTTATCAGGTTTTTTAAAACAAAACAAAACAAAACATTTATTTATTTTGAGACAGAGAGCACAAGCAGTGCTTAAGAAACAGGAGATCATGACCTGAGTCAAAATCAAGAGTTGGACACTTAACCAACTGAGTCACCCAGGCACCCCTATCATTTTTTTTTAATTAAAGTTTATTTATTTTGAGAGAGAGAGAAAGAGTGTGAGCAGGGGAGGGAGAGAGAGAGAGAAAGAGAGAATCCCAAGCAGGCTCTGCACAAGCCCGATGTGGGGCTCAAACTCACAAACATGAGATCGAAACCAAGAGTCAGAGGCTCAACCAACTAAGCCACTCAGGGGCTCCTTATCAATTTTATTTTTAAGTGGTAAGCACTATTTAGTAAGTTAAACATACTAAACGTGACCTAACTAAAGGCTGTTCTCACACTACATACTGACAGCCTGAGTGCTGAGCATGAGAAAAGCATAAACCCGCTACGTGTTTCTGGAGCCTTCCTGATCACCAGTTCCTATCTGCCTTCTAGGTCCTCTGGTTTCAGAATGATGTATGCTCACTGCACCAGCACTCACTGAATCGCCCTGAATCCTATCGTCTGTAGCTTCCTCTTACAGAACACAGTGCCCCGGGAGAGTCATGTGGAGCCAGTGCCCTGTAGGGAAACTGGGTCTGTGGTCTCTTCCCAGGCTTTAGCTGTGGCCCGCAGCCCAAAATGTGAAAGGAGGGCCTCTGGTGGGTGGGCCCCACACCCAGCCTCGTCTCTACAGACTGTGAATGAAGTCGTAGGCAGCTTAGAACTAGAACCACTCATTGCCACTTACTGGCTGCGCCCCTTAAGTGATTACAGTCTAATCACTGTTGTTTGTGTGTTAGTGACCTCAGATCTTGAGCTCTTGGAAGCACAGCCGGCACATAAAGATGAGGTTGTTACACTTGTTTGCATCGGTGTATCTCCTTCAGGAGGTGCACTTTGATGAATGTGGTAGACTGTAGGTGGCCTCGCAAAGTATCTGTGACAGTACTGTCTGAATTCAGGGGAGAGGGGCCTCGCAAAGTATCTGTGACAGTACTGTCTGAATTCAGGGGAGAGGGGAGTCTGTTTCCAAGCAGGTGCCTGGGGGGAAACTTGGGGAAGAAGGTCGAGCCTGCAGGGCTTTAGATGCGTGGAGGTAATGGCACTCAACTCTGTTATTTTGTATTATTTCAGTTTACGCAGCACTGTCATACTTTCCTCCTCAGTTACTTGGACCTCAATCGCCCTGCCAGTTCCCTTCTGCGTCTTGTCAGCAGGTGACCCTAATCTCTGTTTCACAGATGAGGGACTGGGCTTCTCATTGAGCACTTGATACAGCTTAGATTTGAGGCGACCTGATGCAGTTTAGACTTTTTAAATTTTGTTTATTTATTTACTTACTGTTGGTGCAGCTTAGATTTGAACTGACTTGATACAGATTTGAGTCTAGCCTGCGTGAGTCCAAATTCTCTTAATCCTTTTCCAGGAAACAGTAGTAGAATGAACAAAGAGAAAAAAGACAAGCTCAGATAATACAGCGAGTTCTTCAGGATTGTGGGAAAGAGGGGTGAAGAGTGCAGGGACAAGAGGGCCACATGGTTACAAGGTGTGTTAAGACAGGTTGTCAGCCTATGAACACTGAAACCCTCAGAAGGCTTCCAGTGTGTGTGTTGTTAAGAAACCGCTTTCTGAGGTATAACTCACAGGCATAAACTGCATTTATTTTAAGTACACAATTTGATAGGTTTTGATACGTACATACACACTTACGAAACATTACCACAATCAAGATAATGAACGTTATCTATCACTGAAAAACTTCCTTATGCACCTTCAAAGGACTTTAAAAAAATGTTTTTTTTTTTAATTTGGAAATATTTTAAAAATGTAAGCTTAAAAATATAAAGAATTTCTGTGTACACTTTATCCAGATGCATCAATTTTTAACATTTGCTTGCATTCTTATGAATCTGTGCATTTGTATGTGTGTATTTATATGGACATACATTTTATACAAACATTTTCCCCTGACCTGTTCCAGAGTAGCTTATATAAATGGTGTTGGCTTCTTGGCTTCATCCCTTCATGTTGCAGGGTATATTTCCAAAGAACAAGAGTAGTCTCCTACGTAACAGTGGTACAGCTAGCACATTTAGGGAACTTACCATTTTGTCTCCCTGTTCTATTTAAACAATTAAAAGAAAAATGTTTTTAACGTTTATTTACTTTTGAGAGACAGAGCACGAGTTGGGGAGAGGGCCGAGAGAGAGAGGGAGACAAAATCTGAAGCAGGCTCCAGGCTTTGAGCTGTTAGCACAGAGCCCAATGCAAGGCTTGAACTCACAAACTGAGATCATGACCTGAGCTGAAGTCAGACGCTTAACCAGCTGAGCCACCCAGGCGCCCCCCCCCCCCCCGACCTTTTAAATTTTTTAATGTTTATTTTACTTATTTTGTTTAGATTTTTTTTTTTATTAAAAAAAATTTTTTTTTAACGTTTATTTATTTTTGAGACAGAGAGAGACAGAACATGAACGGGGGAGGGGCAGAAAGAGAAGGAGACACAGAATCTGAAGCAGGCTCCAGGCTCTGAGCCTTCAGCCCAGAGCCGGTCGCGGGGCTCGAACTCACGGACCGCGAGATCGTGACCTGAGCCGAAGTCGGACGCTTAACCGACTGAGCCACCCAAGCGCCCCTAGATTTTTTTTTAAAAGTAATCTCTACCCCCAGTGTGGGGCTTTGAACTCATGACCCCGAGATCAAGAGTTGCATGCTCTATGGACTGAGCCAGGTGTCTTCCCAAATTTAACATTAACATGGTGCTTTTTATCCCATTTTTAAATTCCGTGTTCCTTTTTGTCAGCTTCCCAGTAACATCTTTAATAGCAGTTTTCTTTTTCTCCTGGTACAGGATCCAGTGAAAGGTCCCACAGTGCTTTTAGGTATTACCTTTCTTCGTCCCCTTTGATTGGAACAGTTCCTCAATTTTCATCTTTCATGCAATTGACAATTTGAAAGAACACACAGTGGCTAGTTTAGAGAATGTCAGAGGTTTTTGAGCAGGTCGTTGAAGTGATTCCTCAGGGCTCAGGGAAGATGAACACACTGGGTTCAGGGGTGATAGAGAGACGGTCTGGGGCAGTGGCCTTGTTGCTGTGATTTCAAGAGGTCTAGGTTAAGGTGGAGGAAATGCTAATAGAATTGCTTGGCTGTGGATGGAACTGGGGAAGAGCAGAGGAGATTGCAGGGTTCTGGAAACACTCATGATCTAGCAAATTGAAATAAAGAGGAGGGAGGAGTAAAGAAAGATTGGGCAAGGGCAGGTTCATGTCCCCAAGTCATATATATGCATTTCTTAATTCTTGACGTCATATGCCTCTGGCAGGTGCTAACTTTGTGTAGAAAGATTTGGTTGTGAAATGTTTGGGGCTTTGAACCTTGTGGCCAGATAGATAGAAGATAGAAGTTTGTTGCACGAAGGGCAGTTGCTAGTGAAGTGTCCCCCTTGGGTGCCTGTTGACAGCTGGTAGCCCTCCATCTTTGGATGGAGGGAAGTTTGTCTGCTGCCTGAAAGGAATCAAGGCTAATGTCATCTTGGGTGGCAGAGTCTGGCTACCTAGTTTTAGGGAAGTTCATGTCTGCCATGAAACTAGGCATCTTTCCACAACTCAGAAAACAGACATTTGGAAGGGAGAGAGGTGTAGGTGGAGTTTACAACTTTGTTATATAGCCTAGTTTTTATTTCTCTGGGTATTTAATAGTTCACTAAGTACAAGGAGTTAACTTCTGGGTCTTCTGTATAGTGGAATCCAGAAAACTTGGGAATCTAAACTGACATGGGAGGCACTGGGCTGGTTCAGTTGGCAGAACGTGTGACTCTTGATATTGGGGTCATGAGTTTGAGCCCCGTGTTGGGTGCAGAGATTATTTAAAAGAAAGTATTAAAACTGGCATAGAATTATTTTTATAACCCTTGGGGTGCAAAGAACATTGTGCGGTTTGGGGCAGGAAATCTCTGATTGATTGCTTTAGAAACAGCATTACATTTTCAATTTTGTAAAATGTTTATTGCTTTATACTAAACCATCATAGCCACCTAAGTTCAGCAAACTTTGTCAGGAAGTTGGAAATATCTTTTAAAGTTTTTACAATATTTTAAGTAGTGGGATTAGTTAAGAATACATCCTATTACTAGAATGTGTGCTGGTAGGATTTTTCTGTTCCTCTGTTTCAGTAGAATACAAATGGCACTTGACATACGATGGTTTGACTTCTGATTTTCCAACACTACAATGGTGCAAAAGCGATACACATTCAGTAGAAACCCGTACTTTGAATTTTGAATTTGGATCTTTTCCCAGCTGGGCAGCAGTGGCTCCCAGTCAGCCACATGATTATGGGGCTAAACAATAGATACACTTATAATCATCTGTACCCATATGACCACTCTGTTTTTCACTTTCAGTACAATATTCAGTAAATTACATGAGATATTCAACACTTTATTTTATTTATTTATCAAAAAAAATTTTAATGTTTGTTTATTTTTGAGAGAGACAGAGCTTGAGCAGGGGAGGGGCAGAGACAGACAGACAGACAGACAGACAGAATCCCAAGCAGACTTCAGGCTCTGAACTGTCAGCACGGAGCCTGACACAGGTCTCAAACCCATGAACTGTGAGATCATGACCCGAGCCGAAGTTGGATGCTTAACCAACTGAGCCACCCAGGCGCCCATCTAGTCTTATCTTTTTAAGTGTTAATGGTGGGAAATTGTGGGCACCTATTGAGCAATAGTCAGTTTGCTGGATTTGTTGGAAAAGTAATCTATTAGCACTGGAGACCACAAGCAGTATAAATTAGTGATAATATATTTATTTTATTTAAGTAGGAAGGAGAACCCTTGAGTTAGAGTTTTTAGATGACACGTTGCATATTTAATCATTAGTATGTTTGTGCCCTGCCAAATTGGTTCTAGATCATAATAGTTTAGCAATATGCCACATGTATGGTACTCGTGCTAATGTTTTTATTTTCTTTTTGTTTTTTTTTTTGAGTCCAGATTGATAATTTATTATATTTTGTGTTTTCTTTCAATTCAGTGTGGTAATTCTGTTGCATTAAAGCATTAAGCAGTTTTATCTTTACTAACAAACCGCTTAATCCCAGTAGATGGTACTTTAATGGCGTCTACTGACTTAAATCTATCCAGTCAAAACTTTATATATTACCAGACTTTCGTTACTTGCATATAGCATTTGAAACTTAGCTTTATAATTGATTGGCAAAGGGCTTTAGGATATACACACAGATGTTTAATGTTGAAACAGCCCTTGTTAAATTTTCAACCTAAGAGATTGCCAGAAATACTGTTACATACATAAAAAACTATACATAACTCTTCAGTGAGCTAGTTATTTCCATTACTGAAACAATCCCATTGAAAGTTGTAATCATATATTTTTTTTAAAGTTTATTTATTTATTTTGAGAGAGAGAGAGAGAGAGAGAGAGAGAGTGCACTAACATGTGCATTCGTGCCCACTTGGTGTGTGTGAGCGGAGAAGGGATAGCATGAGAGGAAGAGAGAATTCCTACTGTCAGCAGGGAGCCTGACGTGGGGCTCGAACTCACGAACCTATGAGATCATGACCTGAGCCAAAACCAAGCGCCAGATGCTCAGGTGACTGAGCCACCCAGGTGCCCCTGTAATTCTATATCCTTTCACATGTTTACAAAAAGCTATTAGATGGGGAGCATGGGTAATTCCAACATTATATGTATCTATGCTATATAGCATTTTAGTCTGTAGCTCCATCCATGTTGTTTCATGTGGGAGGATTGCATTCTTTTCTGTGGCTGAATAATATTCCATTACACACACACACCCCACATTTTCAACTACTCATTTATTGATGGACACTTAGGCTGTTTCCATACTTTGGCTATTGTAAATAATGCTGCAATAAACATATGTATCCCTTTGGAGTAGTGTTTTTGTATTTTTTTAAGTAAATACCCAGTAGTGTGATTGCTGGGTTATAGGGTAGTTCTATTTTTAATTTTTTGAGGAACCTCCAGACTGTTTTCCAAAGTGACTGTATCAGTTTGCGTTCTACCAACAGTGCGTGAGGGTTCCTTTTTCTCTCCATCCTCACCAACACTTGTTGTTTCTTGTGGGTTTTTTTTAATTAAAAAAAAAATTTTTTTTTAAATGTTTTTGAGAGGGTGGGGACGGGCAGAGAGAGAAGGAGATGCAGCATTCGAAGCAGGCTGCAGGCTCTGGGCTGTCACCACAGAGCCCTATGTGGGGCTTGAACCCACAAACTGTGAGATTACGACCTGAGCTGAAGTCAGACGCTTAACTGACTGAGCCACCCAGGCGCCCGTGTTTCTTGTGTTTTTGATTTCATTGCCAGTAGCTTTGATCGCACTACTAACCTGCTTTCTGTGGATGACACTATCGGGCTGCAGTGTGGTGACAATTCCCAGGTGCATGAAATCTTAGACTTGAGATTAGGTTATATCTCCTTTCAGCATCTCCTGTGGAGATGTGGGACTTCTTTGCAGTATTGGCCTCCATTTCTTTTATGGGATGCACTTTCATTTATCACTGTCCTTCTTAGATCGTGTTAATAAAGAGCTCAGCTATCCTCTAGCTATAACGTGGCCAGTTCTGAGCACAATACGATTTTAATTTTCTGTGATCTCAAAACTCTACTTGGGTTAATGCAGCCTAAGACCCTGACAGCTTGTTGAGTATCTGTATCACTGTGATGGTTCATTTGAAGCCTGCAGTCAGCAAACGTTTCTGTTACCTACCTCTTTGTTTTATAATTCTGTTGAACTTTCAATTTCATCTTGATTTTTAACCCAGCGTTCTAACTTGTCAGTGTAATTTAATTCTATTGTTGATTTTCTGGCTGGTCTCATTTTGCTTCTTGTCAGGTTGGCTGCTCTGCCTTCTCTGGGTTATCATGGTATACACACAGATGGAGAAAAGGTTTATTAATAAGGGCAACAGTAAAAAAACAAAACAAAACAAAAAAACCTAATGCTCCACAGTGATCCTCAGAGTCACTTGAAAAAGCCTGTGTTCATGGAGTGGCCTACCAATGGATTAATGTTTTACAGTCATGTTTTTGGTGGTTGGAAAAATGTATTTCAATATGATTGTGTTATTTTTCAGAAGTCGGTTTCCCATTTTCGTTGTTCCTTTTCCCCTTTCCCCTACATTTCATTGTTTTTTTAACTTTCCCATTGGAGGATTCAAGGAAAGGTGAATAAATGCAAATTAGGTTGTTTGTTTTGATTTAGTAGTACTCTTGATAAAAGATATTCTCTCAGTTGAGAATTTGTGTAAATGTGCTAACCATTAGCATACTTAAAGCCAAATAAAATGATTGACATAGGCTTAAACCTCTGAATCTAACCCTGGATGCAGAGAATGCCCTGGGGAGTCTCCCCCTAAGTGGAGATTATTAATGTGCAGAGCATCCTTCCCCCTCCCGCACTTACAGCTCTAATAGTTCTTGGGGAATGGGTAAGATAGGATTAAACTGGGAAATAATTTGCAAAGGGTTGAAGTTTTTCAGTAGTAATAACAAAAAGCTAATTTTTTGTTTTGTTTTTTTAATCGCTTTGTATGTTTGGCAAAGAACTATGCGCTTTATTATTATTTTCTTTAATCATTATATAATCCTGAAGTAACTACCTGCTATTAACCCTGTTTTGTAGTTGAGGAAATGGGTTTAGGGAATAGTGGATTTAGGCAGAATTGGCAGAAGGTATGGTGATTTTGTTTAGGGATCTTTGATTTGGGAAAGGCAGATTTAGATTTGCCTTTTGCCAGAAAAGAAACTTCATGGGTGAGCTGGTATTCAGGAGTTCTGTATCTTAAGGGTGTCATGGTGAGACTTAGCCGTTTCAGAGTTGTTGGTTTTGTTTTGTTTTGTGTTTTAATAAACACCCTCTTTGTAAGTGTACCATTTTCCCACAGTTGTGAAATTTGAGATTTTAATTTTAGAATGAAGGAAAAGTCTTTAATGGAATATGGGCTGTTCTATAAAGAGACAAATGTCATGCTCATTAATTAGGATACAAATCTTTTATAATACCATATACAAATAATTATGTAATGCTATTCAATAATATTGAACAACTGCCAGTCTCACAGAGTGCTTCAGGGTTTTAAGGATTTGGAAGAACCCTGTTTTTTTCTACTGCTTTCTACTGCTGGAATGCCAATAGAAGTAAAAATTGAGCTTCAGTATAGATGAGCTAATGAGATGGCTGCTTTTTAGTGCTTATTTTGTACTAGATGGTAAGGGCATATCTAATTCTAACTCTCAGTCAAGCCATATAAAGTAGATGATGTCAGTATTGCCCTTCCTTAAAGTGGAAATCAAGGCTTAGGTATTTCAGGAAGTAATGTGGTTAATAAAAAGGACAATCTGGAATCACATCCAGGCCAGTCTCCAAAGCTCTTAGTTTCAAGTGTTATACCGTCTTCAGTTTTGTAACTCTGGTCTTCAGTAAAATGACAAGTTCTATTCTCTCTGCCTTCATCATCCAGTTGAGCAAAATCA
Organism: Felis catus; assembly: GCF_018350175.1. NCBI lineage: Eukaryota > Metazoa > Chordata > Mammalia > Carnivora > Felidae > Felis > Felis catus. The sequence continues at coordinate 18,875,082 of NC_058368.1, read as the reverse complement.
CCCACCAAAACATAATCCTGCAACATGGAACACAGCTCTCGGGAGCTTAGAAGAATGAAGAGCTTTTATTTTGTTATGAAGTGGTGTTTATACTTGTACGTTTAACGTTCTTAATTCTTGAACTTGTCTGGAAGAAATACCTGGAAATGTGGACGTTGTCATTTTGACAGGTGTTTAACACATTGGTCTCTATTTTTTCCGTGAAAGAATGAGGCTGAAGTGGTGTTATTTGTTCAGTGGCCCAAAGTGTGTGAGAGGTCTAGAACTCTTCATTTCTCGTTCATGGTAGTTTTAGGCTTATACACTAGAGCTCTCATTCTCTCCAGATCTTTTCAAATATGTCATTTGTTGTGCCGTATATGGCATAGAATACCCATGCTTTCATCGCTTAGGAAACTCTGAAATTAAAAATTAATTTCTTAGTCATTCAGCATTATTACCGGACTCTTCTATTTTCAGATCATGGTTTCTTTTCGTCCTAACCACTCATTTGATATTTTTTCTCTTGTTCCTTCATCCAAATATAAGTGAGGACAGCAGAGATGCTGGCCTGTTGAGGCTTGAGTACTGTGGCTCCGTTGTCTGTACTGACTGGGGCTATATTTCCCATCTGGCCCTTGGATACCAGGAACATGTTATTTGGTCTTCTTTTCTGTCCAAAGAGTCTGAGGTCTGCATGATGTCCCCTTTCCTTTTAGTGGTACCCTTAGGGTACTCTTAGTACCCTTTCACCTTTCTATTCCCTTATTCACTGTTCCCTAAAACACAGTTTCTCTTCCTATTATCCCATTTGGATTCCATGTAGAGATTTTAATTGAATTGTCCAATGCAAAGATGAGTACTTTTGTATATATAATATTTTAAAAGTCTGTTTAGGTTTTTTATTATTTATTATATTTTAAAAGTTTATTTTTGAGAGAGAGAGAGAGAGAGAGAGAGTGCATGGGTGAGTGGGGGTGGGGCAGAGAGTGGGACAGAGGATCCGAGGCAGGCTCTGTGCTGACAGCAGACAGCCTGGGAGACTGGAACTCACAAACCACTAGATCATGATATGAGCCAAAGTTGGACACTTAACCATCCATGCGCCCCTGCCATCCATGCGCCCCTGCCTAATTTTTAAGAAAAAAAAAAAAAATTTTTTTTTTAACATTTTTATTTATTTTTGGGACAGAGAGAGACAGAGCATGAACGGGGGAGGGGCAGAGAGAGAGGGAGACACAGAATCGGAAACAGGCTCCAGGCTCTGAGCCATCAGCCCAGAGCCCGACGTGGGGCTCGAACTCACGGACCACGAGATCGTGACCTGGCTGAAGTTGGACGCTTAACCGACTGCGCCACCCAGGCGCCCCAAGAAAAAATTTTTTAATGTTTATTTGTTTTTGAGACAATGCGAGAGACAGAGCGCAAGCAGTGGAGGGGCAGACCGAGGGAGACACAGAATCTGAAGCGGGCTCCAGGCTCCGGGCTGTCAGCCCAGAGCCCCATGCGGGGCTCGAACTCAAGAACCGTGAGATCATGACCTGAGCTGAAGTCAGATGCTTAACCGACTGAGCCACTCAGGCGCCCCTGAAGTTTTTTTAATATTTAAAGTGATTTGGATTCGGCAAGGTAGGTAGGGAATGTCTGTGTATGTGTTTGCGTGTTAGGGCAGGCACTCTAGAACAGAAGGGATATAACTTGAAAAAAGAACACCTGAAAAACTCGGAATTTGTCTTGTGTTTCCTGTAACAGTTGAGCAACCAGTACCAGTGAATTGCAATTGGAACTGGAGGTTAGTTGCTGCTTTTTCCCACATATTTCCTCTGCCTCCAGACCCCCACCCGGACTACCAAGTAATGCCAGTTTATTATTTTCATTCCTTGGGTCTCTTTTAGGTCTTCATTTTACTGTGTTTTTTTGCCCTTGTGCCCACCCTGACTCACTGATCTGCTGTGTCCTTAGCACAGGGGCAAAGCTTCATTCATCTCTCCCCTCTGTACTGCAGGCTCCTATGTGGTAGCTTCTAACATTTACCTCTTACAATAAATAATATTCCCTGTCGTACCCTTTTTGTACCATCCAGTGTCTCTCCATTACGAGATGTCCTTTCTGCTCCTCCTACCTATGATTTTACTGATAGACTTCTTGTCCTAACCTATGTGTATTTTGCTTTCTTCGTCTGAAATTTTTTTCCCTTACTCTTCATTAGACCTACATTCTTTCCTCCTCAAGACTCATTTCCTTCTCAAGAACTTTCTAGAGGTACCTGTTTTGATTCTTGTCTTTTTATCAATATTTCCATCTCTCTCCTTCATACTTCTTCAAACATTAGAGTCTTTGTAGAGCTCTCTGAGAGAATTCAGCATGGTCTGCTAAAGATATTTGTGTTCCATTCAAGTAAATATTCCAACTAATACTTTTGAATTCAGAAAGAAGACCTTTTTCCTTTCCCTCTCCACCCCACGTGCAGTTTTATTAGCCAATTCTGCCCTCTCTACCTTCAAAATATGTTCAGATTTACTTCCACTTTTCCTCCTCTACTGCTGGCCCCTGGTCCAAGCGGTATGATTTCTCACCAGTTGCTTGTTGTGTCTCCTAACTGGGTTCCTGCTTCTGCCTTTGCTTCCCATCAGCCTGGCTGCCTCAGTTGGTAGAGCATGCAACTCTTGATGTAGGGGTTGTAAGTTCGAGCCCCATGTTGGGTGTAGAGATTAATCAAATCATTAAAAAAAAAAAAAAAAGCTGAGATTCCTCCAGTGACGTATGGGGCTCCGATGGCCTGACCCCCCCAGTCATTTCTCTGACCTCATATCCCTCCCCTTGGTATCCTTCTGATCACACTGACCTCCTTACAGGCCAAGCATCCTTCTGCCCCAGAACTTTGGCACTGTCCTTTGCCTCTGTAACTCTCTTCTCCAGGTGTCTGAACGGCCGACTTCTTTACCTCACCTTTGTTACTCAGATGTTCTCCTTTCTGTGTGACTTTCCCTGACCACTTTGTTGATAATTGTAATCTCCCCCATCCCCAGTACATTCCCCACCATTTTCCTCTCTCCTTTATTTTTCATTGTGACGTTTATTGCCACCTGACCTACTGCGTGCATTCTGCTTGTCTGTCCCCCCTCTAGAGCTTGGGCTCCATGAAGGCAAGCATTTTCTGTTACATCCATTCCTTTGAACCCAGGACATAGTTGGTGCCCAGCAACTGTTTATTGCATGAGTATACTTTTCCTATACCTCTGAATTCACTATGTGCCTTCTACCTTACTGGGGTGATTGGGGTGGTCATTGGGAACATGCACCTTTTCTGTGTCATAAGGCTTTTGAAACCCCTCTTTTCAGCTGTGTACCGATTGGTCTCCTAGCTCCTTAAAACTGGTCTTCAAGCTAGGAAGGAATGCGGTTCTCAGGAGAACCTGTATAAACAGGGTATACAGGTTGAATAACTGACCCTATTTTGTACAGAGTTTAAATCTAGCAAGCTCCCCATGAGGGCCTGAGAGGGTCTCTGTGTCTGTAGATTAGTTTTCGACTTGCGTCATTTTCTTTCTGCCCTGACTTTCTGGTTTAATGTTGTCCAGATAGTCTGTTTTCTGCAGGGAGGCTGGCCGGCAGAAAAGAGGGTATTGCCACCATACCTGGCAGTGTTTCTCAGCCAAGGGGCCTGGGGCCTGGGGCTTCTGCTGAGTGCACAGCGCCGAAATCCCTCTAGCATCAGTCTCAGTGTCAACATCCTCTCCAAGAAGATTTGTTCTAAGGAGCCCTCTGTTCCTTACTTGGCCTATTTGGAAAGTGAGGGGGCCTGACTGTATTTTTAAGTCTTTTAAGTTACCAGGGACCTTGAGTCAGGGAGCTGCTCTCTGGGTAGTGTTTTCAGATGAATGAAATGCAGTGCCACCAGACTGCAGGATGTGCTTTGAAATGGTGGTCACATTCCCATCAGTGCCCTCGTCTTTCTAAAGTGGACTTAGCTCATGGTCAGCACATACTCTGATGATTAAATGTATCTAGCCTCAACATTTTCTGCCACTGAAGGACATGGGGATAGTAGGGACCAAACATACAGCAAACACTGGTATTTAGAAGCACCTGTGTGGCCGGCTGAACTTGCACATAACCATTGGTGCTGAGTTAGTTCCCGGGGACTTTTCCAACATTCGTCTTCGTATTGAATTTTGCTCTTATTCCTGAAACAGAGTGGCCACTGAAATCAGGAACTAGACTGCTGGAAAATACCTTTGGAAACCACTGTGTTGCGTGGTAGAGGAAAGGTGACTGCCAGTTGTTCAAATGCTGGGTTTGATGCTAGTTTTTTTTTTTTTCTTCTGTTTTTTTTTTCTCTTTAAAGAGGGGGTTTGATTTACTTTCTCTTCTGTCTGTTAAAGCTCTTCACAGCCGCTTAGAAAAAAAAACAAAAACGAGCCATTTAATGGTGCCAGCCATTAGGGTGCAACTTGAAATCCTGGGAGCGCCATCCTGTCGGTCCTGGTCACTGGATTCTGTTGAAGACTGTACAACTGCAGAGACTGGTCTGCCAGGCGGTCAGTCAGATGGTTCTGGTGTGGCCCACACTCCTGTTTGTTCAAGTGACCTGAATGTGCTTCCTCTTTGGGGACCTGTTTTAAATGCAGATGCTAACGCCCCATAATCACCCACTAAACTCACCCAAGTGAGAGCCAGGAAATTCAAATTCATAGTGCCTGTGACTTGGCCGCCTTGCCCACACACATATCAAGGTCTTAAATCAGAGAGACTGTCATATACAGTAACACTCAAATTGCAGATGGGCGCAGAGTTGCTGTTGCTGTGGGAACTGCAACTTTGAAGTTCCAGACTTTGATGTGATTAAAGTCTCAGACTTAAAGTCCCTCTGTGTGTGGTAACTTTTTTTTCTTTTTTTTAACACCAAACTGAAAATAAAAATTGATTTAGGTTGGGGATGGGCTGGAGAAGCAGCTTGTAAAGGGAGGAGGCCTCTTGCAAACCACATGTAACTATGTCACATTCTTATGTGCCTGAGAGAGAGAGATGACAAGCCACTGGCCTTTTCACTGTCTCTTTCTACTTCTAGCTGTTTGTTCATCACACAAACCCTGCCCCCAACACACATGCCACAACCCCCAAAAGAGGACACTTTTAACTCTGTTGTGTGTCACGACCTATAGCGATCATCCTAATGGAGAAATAAGAGTTATATGCATGAGGTGTTCTTTTTCTTTTTTCTTGTTCTCTCTCTCTTTTTTAAAAGTTTATTTATTTTGAAGCAGGGGAGGGCAGAGAGAGAGAGAGAGAGAGAGAGAGAGAGAGAGAGAGAGAGAGAGAGAGAGAGAGAATCTCAAGCAGGCTCTGCCCTGCCAGCGCTGAGCCTGACACGGGGCTTGAACCCACGAACCATGAGTTCCAGACCTGAGCTGAAATCAAGAGTCAGATGCTCAACCCGCTGAGCCACCCAGGCACACCCCCCCCCCTCCTTTTTTTAGAGATAGAAAGAGAGGGGGAGAGGGAAAGAGAGAAAATCCCAAACAGGCTGCGTGCTGTGCGTGGACACGGGGCTCAATCCCATGACCCTGGGATCACGACCTGAGCCAAAATCAAGACACTCAACTCCCTGAGCCACCCAGGTGCCTCTAGGTGTTCTTTTAATGAGGATCCCAAGGTTCAGATCCTTGGGATCATCTGGCCAATTTCTTAAAATTGTGGCTGGTGAAAGTTTACTTCTTGGCCTTCGGTCTTGCTAATGAAAGGAGTATGGGAAAGCAGAGTTGGTGGGTCATTCGTCTTTAAAACGTTGCCATTAAAATTCTAGATTACTTGATATCAGTGATGGAATGGACTTTGAAAAAAACAAGCAACCCTTGTGCCTAGGACTGTAAAATATTTTGGCCACAGAAATTGTAGGGTCAACTTTGTTTTTTACAAGATACCTCCTTAGGTATGCTTGCACTTGTGTGTGTGTTTGCGTGTGCTCGTATGTGTAACACACATGCATATATAAAGAATCCCTTCTGTATTTTTCCTTTAAGTGTGAAATCCTGAGGTGTCATCCTGGTACTTAATTTTATAGATTCATGGAGACTGTAATATTTTTCTCCCCCATTAATGGCATATTCTCTTAATATTTAAGTGTCTGTGATGTGCCGTGTGCCTGCCCTGCTCTATCCCACTTGAGCTTTGTAGAACCCCATGGGAGAGGTGGTGAAGCCCCAGGTTTTGTGGATGAGACTCGAGGTCTCCACGGAGTGACTGCTACAAAATGCAAAGATGGAGAGTGGGAACGCCCAAGTGTATTTCACTCCCAGGCCTCTGAGAGTCTACTGGCTCTGCCCTGGGTAATTCCTGCAGAAGGCAGGGCAAAATTTAGCCCCCTAGTTCTTAGGAGCTTTTTGGTATTGATAATTCTATAGCTGTGATGGGGAGGAGTGAGATAACAAGGCTCATGAGAGAGCACAGAGTTTGTGCCATAAAAGTCTTGGAAATGAGAACAACATACCAAAATATGCCTTCTGTTTGCCTTTCCGCATCTTCCTATTCATGTTTAGGGGCATAAGGAGAGTCAGGTGAGAAGGGAACAGGCATGTAAGTCCGTGGGCACACCTGGTGGGGTTTTCTACCTCTGAGCATCCTTTCAAGAGGAGATGGAAGGTGGCTTAACTCCCTTAATGTAAACAGTCAGTGGAGCTATGTGTTCTACACTGAGAGTCTTCCAGAATTCTAAATTTATTGGCCATATCTTGCCAACACACTGAATGTACCTAATATTGGCTACGGTGATGATGTCTTGTAGAGTTTTGTGGGCTTTGTTTTGTTTTGTTTTGTTTTGTTTGTACTGAACCCACTCTAGCACAGTTCTGGCTTACAAACAAGATCACGTTCTGAAGTGTTGTCATCACTGGTCTCTAGAACCCATAAGGTCACATAGAATGAGTTTAAATAGCAGGACAGAACAAACTCATTGTTCCTAGAATATGCTGCTCCCTCATTCTGGTTATTTTATCTGCAGACATAATGGGCTTTATGGTTTATATGCCGTGTACATGTCATTGAATATACATTCATTTTTGGTGAAGGTGTCACTTTCTCCCTAACTTTTAGTTTGAGATATTGCAACAGCCAAGACTCTGGGTTCTGGAATGTATGTGTATATTTGTGTATAAATAACTGCAGTTTTATCAAACCTGGCAGCCTTAACAAATGGTGGTGAAAGATTTTGGCTGTCTTTTAATAGTATTATGATGTGGTTGACAGTTTAAATAAGCGGCACTTTATCTTGATGAAGTGAAGGCATTTAATTGGTTATCTTGGCCCACCAGGGTGTTTGTTGGTCAAAAATTTAATTTTCTTTCTGGGTGTTTATATTATTTTTCCTTCTAGTTGCTTGCGAGGTATTGTTTTTATAGCGTATGTGGAAAACATGCCTTTTTTTTCTTTTTAAAGTGGATTGTAGTATAGAGCTTTGTTAATAAAAAAAATTAAAATAAAAATGGTAAGGCAGAATGACTTAGTTATTTTTATATTTTCCTGTAAAAACAGCCTCAGTTAAGTGAGCCACAATGAGCCATGATGTATTTCCTCCATCAGGATGGAAAATAAGCCATTTATTATTTCAGGTCTGACTCACAGTGAACCTGCTGACACTGGGATGTTTTAAAATCATAATCACAAGGAACAGGTTAGGGCAGAAACTTGGACGCTGGGCCTAGGATTACCTGCTTATTACAATGTTTTACAACTTGGATGCTTTAGGTTTTCTGGCACACTGTCCTAAACCTCACACACTAAACACCCCCTTGTTGTACAATTATTGCTTGCTGGTTTTAGATGGTGCCAAATAGACAGATGTCTCATCATAATTACCATTTTTTAATTTCACTGTTACACACACACACACACACACACACACACACACACACACACACACACAGGTTATCTCCTCTCCCTTCCCCCAGTGTACTGTCTCCCTCCCCATTTGGGATGTCTTCTGTTAAGGAGGACTGGAGAGAGAGGGATGTGGCACATGGGTGCAACACATTACAAAGAGCCGGTTATAGCCAGTAGACTTACTGTATGGGAATAGATATGCTTCTTCTGGCTGTTTGTTTTTTAATGTTTATTTATTTTCTTGAGAGACAGAGACAGTGTGAGCGGGAGAAGGGACAGAGAGAGGGAGACACAGAATGTGAAGCAGGCTCCAGGCTCTGAGCTGTCAGCACAGAGCCCGATGCGGGGCCCAAACCCACAGACGGTGAGATCATGACCTGAGCCAAAGTCGAACGCTTAACTGACTGAGCCACCCAGGCTCTAGCTGTGCTTCTTTATCAATGTATTAAAATAACAGGCTCTTCTGGTGAGTCACTGTAATTTTGAGGTACTCACTGGAAATAAATATTTTGAATTTTTGATAGCAACTCTGATGTGAAGATCTCAAATTTCCAGTCGTGTCAAAGTCACAGGTACTTGCTAATACTGTGTTCCATTGCCTATTTTCATAATTGCAAGAAATGCTAAATTTCAGTGAGAGGTTAGTGAAAATAAAAATGCATGTTATTTGTTGCCCACCACTTTACTAAATCCCTTGAATTCTGCTCCATGCTAAGAACTTTGGCTTTGAGGGATTTTTTTTTTCGGCTGAAGAATATCTTTAGATGTCAGTTTGAATATATGCAAATACAGTCTTCCTTGAAGACAATGCTATTCTACTGGTCTTGGTTCAAAAGCGAGGAGTAATGTTTCACTTTGTTTTCCTGGCCAAATTCTAATGAGCTGTGTGTAGTCCAAAATGACAAATGAGTAGCCTTCATTTTTTAAAGGAGATTACCAACTCGTGTGACAGAAAAAAATAGATGCCTTCAAACCTGTGTATTTTGCGCTGTTGCAGAAACGGACTCACAGGTACACGAACTCCTGTAATTCTATACACACTCCAGGCGTATGATACTGTATATACCGCTACGTGAACTTGGAAGTTACATCCTTTCAAGAGGAAGTATGTCACTTTGTAGACAAGAATAAAGAAAGGAAACACGTTGACTTTGTCGTGACAAGCAGAAGGAGATCTGTGGTAGGTTCCTAGTTTGGTATTCCATCCTCCAGATGACTCTGCTGCATAGTGTGTTCTGTTGGTCCAGACGTGATTTTATTTCAAGTCTACTCAGCTTCCAAAGTTACAAATGAGAACTATAATTAATTAAGCTGTAGCAGTTTTAACAACATTGAGCTATGTGCTGGAATAAGAGATGGCTAACTCGAAGGATGTTTACATTGGGTCTTATTGTTCAGTGTTATCCTGATTTGGAGGCCCTTTAAAAATACCAGAAATTGGTTTATTTTAACATTAATTCTAGTTAAGGATTTTAAAGCAGCGTTTTAAAAGTCTTTGGTACCTGCACTGAAAGATAGATGCACTCCTTCCCACCTATCTTTAGGATCCATCATAGGAGCTGAGAATTATTTTCAATAAATTAGCTGTGATCGTGACAAATCTTACTGCTTTGAAGGGGGAAGAAGGCTTTTTGTGAGGTGATACTGACAGGATATGGTTTTCTCCCACTTATATAATACCTACCTTAAGAATCAGTAAAACATTTGGAGATGACACTGTAATTTGGAGACCTTTTCTTTTCTGAAGGTAATTCAAATAAAAGATGGCCCTGAGGAATTAGTAAAATGGAAATAAAAAAGAATAAAGTAATTGCTACTTTAACAGCAAGCTGATACTCTAAGGGGATACAGCAGTGACAGGTAACCAGAAGTATGGGTTTTGACTTGAAGGATAAGATAGCGTACATCAGTCATCTCTTGCTGCATAACAAACAACAAAATAACAACAAAACATCCCGGTGGCTCACACTGGCTCACACCTCGCAAGCATTTATTTCTTGCTCCGTTGCCTGGGGCAGCTCACTCCGTTTGTCACTTTGAGGCCCAGACTAGAAGGTCAGTGACTCTCTGGGCTAAGTTCTCCTCATGATGCTGTCAGATGCTCAGGAGGGGGGAGCCTTACTACGCAAGCTCGTTTCAAGCCTCTGCCAGTGCCAGAGTCCCTAGCATACCGTTGACCAAAACCAAATCATATGACTAAGCCTGAAATCAGGGAGGAGGAAAGTGCACTTCATCCAGCAAGAGGCCATAGAAATAACCGCACGGGAACAATTGGGACCAACAATTCTATTTACCACAAATGCTAAAAACGTTAGCAGCTGAAGGAAGCATTTGGTTATGAGATTATATGGTGCTACCTTGTTGTCTTTGGCTTTTGTCATTTCCCATGCTCCAAGAAATATCAGTTCGGGTTTGCGTGTGACTGTGGACTGAATTTAACACGTCACGGAGGGCATGTTCCTATCAGGTAAGGGGTGAGCAGAGATTTAGGAGATTTGGATTCTAAATCTGGTTTAGCTCTTTCCTTGTTGAAGGACCCTAGGCAGTTCATATAATTTGTCTCTGCCTTGGGCCCTTGTTCTGTAAAATGAAAATATTGGGCTATTCTGTCTCTGTAGTTCCTTCTACTACTAGGATTTAGATTTCATTCCCTGTCTATATGTGCAGGTTTCATTTATTGACACCTTCAGTCCACTTTATGTGGCCATGTATTGGAAGGGTGTAAGACTTTAGGAAATGCTCAGGAACAACAGAAATGACTTTGGACGCCAAAGGAGGTTAAGTAGTGGACAGGTTACACTGAATGTATGGGGACTGATTATTTGTGTGTCCTCGGCTAAGTAGAATGGAGTAGTGACTGCTGAGTGCTGTGTTTGTGGTTACAGAATCTCCCAGCAGGATCTAAGTTCCCTGAGAGCAGAGACTGTGCTTTACTTTATCCTTCATTCATAGTGCCAAGTACAGTGCCTGACATGCAGCGGAGCCCATTTGGAATGAATGCAAGCTGTGAAAAGCTTCAAATGGGAAATTCATGCAAGTATAGCTTGAAAGTCTGCGAGAAAAATGTGGGTTTTCTGGAGCTCCTCTTCAGCGCCTAGTTGTTGCCTCTGGGGATCTGGAATGTTACAGTAGTCCGAGGGTTGCAGCACTGATGTAGACGCCGTCCACTCTTTGACTCCCTGCTGTATCTGCAGCACTCCGTTAGGTACTCAGGGTGTAGGAGAAGGAAACAACCGCTGTGCTGCAGTTTTCCAGTTGTTGCAGAGTTTCGCAACCGTGTGCCTCTTTCTGTAACAGAAAGACAAGGCGCATGGGAGAGACGTGGTGGGAGGCAACAGTGACCTCTGGTCAGGAGCAGATTTGAGGGGTTTATGGAGAGCCTCTGGGAAGCGTGAAATGACCCAATATGTTTTGGTAGCCCACGTACGAAGTCAGAAGGGTGAGACACGAAGCTGTAGAGAGGCAGGCAGGGTCAGGTTTGAGAGCCTGGCCTGAACTTGATCTTTACCTGGTGGCATCTATATGTTGATCTTTACTTTTCCATCCTGGAAAAAGGAAGCCAAAAAGGGGTTTTCCGCAGGGCCGAGGATGTGATCAGAGGTGCTTTTTTGAAAAGTGGGGAACAGGAATGGCAGCAGGGAAGCTGGATGGTGGGGATGAAGGGCTCCCAGATGACAGTATGGCTTGGGAAGAATGGAGGGACAGGGGGACACCTGGGCGAGTAGTCTAGCATGAACATCCACTTCCGTAGCCTTCCTCAGCCTCTCCCTGTTGGTGCCTTGCCCTTCCAAAAAAACCCAGAAAGCATCATGTGTAGCCACTTAAAACCCCTTTTTCATAAGCTGACAGAAGCTGGTGCACTGCTTCTGAAATATTGCTAGTCCTTGAAGCAGTTTGTTTTAGGTTAGAGAGCTTCAGGTGACAGGATGGGTGTGGTGTAGTCTCGGTGTTGAAGGATGTTATAACCTCACTTGGGTAAATCGTCAACTTGGTGTGTTGGAAACCACCTTGGTCACTAAAGTAATGGATGTTCTTTTGATCTTCAGTTTTTACGTTTGCTTTATCTTGCCATCAAACATTTAGAAAAATGGCTTTTGCACTATTTTGGTTAAGTAGAACATGCCTTTCAGTAAATTCCACTGTATTACTGTGTCAGAATATCTTTTCTATTATTCCGGATTTGTTGGTATTTTCACAATTCACTCATGCACATCTTCTAGCTTATAAGGTTCATACTTAATTAGCTTTAAACCTGTCAACTGATGTTAAGAGGCATCTCCTCGTGGTTGGGGTTGGCAGTATAACTGGTACAATTTGGGGTATCCTGTTACACATTAGTTGCTTGTATTTGCTAGCCCTGCACCTTCACTAGTCACCAGTGGTGGTGTTCTTTCCCTTTGTGCAGTCAGTGATGACACAGCCTCTTCTTGAAGTGGCTAACAACTGGTCAGGGCTTCTAGAGCTACTGATCCGTAAGTATGGTGGGCACATGACTGGAGAGAACTGTGAAAGGGAATGTCATGGGGTTTCAGGGACTGGAAAGGTCATGTTGGGTCAGAAGCACCAGGAAGAATACTGCCCTCGCTCTTAAATGGGTGCTAAAGTGTGGGTAGAATTTCAACAGGCTAGGGCAGTTGTAGGGCTGGGCAGGGAGGAAATTCAGGGTAGTGGGAGCACCTGTGACTGGAGGGTGCTTGTGGGAGAGGGTGAGCTGGTAAGGGGATCAAGAAGGACAGTGTAGTGGGAGTTGGGTTACTAGAGGTAATGCTGGAAAAGCGGGGGGGGGGGCATGTCCTCATCCATCATTTGTATTTAAGAGTAGGGTGCTGTTGGGCAGGGGAGTTTTCATATGTGTATCAGTGACAATAATACTGTTAAAGTTTTAAGCACCAACTGTGACGCTTTGGACTTAAAATTGTAATGGAGCATCTGTAAACACATTGGAATTATCCTCAAAATATCCCGGAAATCATCCACTTATTCCATGATCAGGGAATAAAATATGATTAAACAGTGGATTTTAAGAGTTTTACTGTTGCTATACTTCTGCAGACATGTACTAGTAACTGACTCTTACTATTTTTTTTTTCTACAGTGTGTGGTTTTGCAGGCTAAAAGTGGGGACTGGATTACAGTTGATCAAAAGTGTGTATGTGTGTATTAATCATTTTGGAAAATTTAAGTTACTGATTTTGTCAATCTGAAAGCATGCTTAAAAGGACTTTAACATAACAGCATAGTTAGTTTTCTTAGGATTGCCTTTGGCTTTTGCTGTTACAAACTTCAAGGTTAAAAAAATGTTAAATCACATATATATATATATCATATATGTATATCATATATGTGTATCTATATATAGATATATGTATGTAAATGATAAAGAATATCACTACCCAGTATTATTCATTTGATTTTCAGTAAATCACGAAATAATGTACCAGTTTGTAAATTCTGGAAACAAATAATTCAGGTTTCTATGGCATTTAACAAATAAGATTATTCATAGCAAAATTTGCATTCCTGTAGCAGTTTAAGAGGAAAGCAGTTCTGTCAAAGAGGAACCAGTTGGATTTTAGAAAGGAATTAACATATAGCTGTTTAACTCTCCGTAATATTAAATAAGTATACTTTTGGTTTCTGTCTGGGGGGGGGGGGGAATAATATTTTAGCCCAGCGGTTTGTGGTTTATTCTTCCACATAGAACTGTATTTAGGGATGACAGTAATATTTACAAATATGTGAGCAAATGCAGAGCTGTCTGGTTTAGAACTGTATTGCCTGTTAATGACATTTTCAAAGAGAGCTTCCCGCAGGGAAAGGCTCGTGATGATTAAATAGCATCACCTTTCAGTCATCTGCAGTATAGGTTACATGTCTGCCCTTTTGGTGATGCTGGTGGCTTGGTGTCCTTGACTAGGACCAGTCTGACACTAGGCTGAAAATGTCCAAATCAATTCTAATGTAGGAGTGTAGATCACATAGGAAGATAAACATGCTAAGAGAGCCACATACAGAAAGTACTGTGTATTCCAAAGCTTAGGAGAATTAAAAAAAAATTATCTGGCATCAGGTAATTATGAGATAATTGGGAGTTACATGCAGTCATATGTGCACATTAACTAGCATGTACATACAGGCACATATATATATAATACCACCATTCAGATTTTCCAGAAGATGGACTTGTAGGAACAAGTAATGACATTCAATTCTTACACATTTAAAGTGTTAATATAAGTGCTTCTTGGGTGGCAAGTTTTGTGTGTGTGTGTGTGTGTGTGTGTGTGTGTGTGTGTGTGTGTGTGTGTGTGTTTTAATCGAAGTTGAAACAATTCAGCCTAATTCTGTCATATTAAACATAAACATTAAAAAAAAAAATCTTTACCCTTGCCTAGCACAAAAGCCTCAGGGGACGTCCTTGTGGCAACACCAGCATCAACACCAGCATGGAGACTGTCGCAGCTCCCCAGTTGACCTTCAGTTTCCCAACACACATTAACCCACGCTCTCCTAAAGCCCCTTACTGGTTGAATGTGGCATTCTGACTGCTTGAGCTAGCCTCTGGTGCCTGGAGTTAGTTGTCTTTTTCTTGGAACTTGGTTTGCAGTTGTACTTGTTTTCCCAATTAATTAACTAACAAATGAACCCATTAAATATGGACAAAATACTTGTTTTTAGGAAAATGAAGTAGAACATTTTGGGAATACTTAGATTGCTGATAAATTAGGTGTGCTCAGACCCTATAAAAGATTAGGAGGAGACCATGGAGAATTCTGTAGTTGGATTGCTGTGCTATGGGAAGATTCCTTCTCCACTGTAAAGAAATAGCAAATGTAAATACTTGGTGACAATGCAATGTAGATTTATAAGAACAACTGGAAATCCAGCCTGAGGATGACATCTCACAGGTTTTTCTTTTATCTCAAGCACATTTACATTTATATTTTTAAGGTAAACATTTAAATCCTATATACCATTTTAAAGAAATTCTGTACTTTATCTTGCTTTTTTCTTTTTAATGTTTGTTTATTTTGAGATAGAGAGAGAGTGGGGAAAGGGCAGAGAGAGAGGTGAGAGAGAATCCCAGTCAGGCTCCATGAAGTCAGTGCAGAGCCTGGGACGGGGGCTCCATCTCACAAACCCTTAGATCATGACCTGAGCCGAAACCAAGAGTCGGACGTTCAGCTGACTGAGCTACCCAGCACCCCTCACTTGCCATTTTTCTTTTTCCTTTCCTTTCCTTTCCTTTCCTTTCCTTTCCTTTCCTTTCCTTTCCTTTCCTTTCCTTTCCTTTCCTTTCCTTTCTTTTCTTTTCTTTTCTTTTTCCCCTTCCTTCCTTCCTTCCTTCCGTCCGTCCGTCCTTCCTTCCTTCCTTCCTTCCTTCCTTCCTTCCTTCCTTCCTTCCTTCTTTCTTTCTTTCTTTCTTTCTTTCTTTCTTTCTTTCTTTCTTCTTTCTTTCTTTCTTTCTTTCTTTCTTTCTTTCTTTCTTTCTTTCTTTCTTTCTTTCTTTCTTTCTTTCTTTCTTTCTTTCTTCTAAATTGGCCAACTAGGGTTTTGATCTGGTTTGGATTCAACTGGATAACAAACATGTTTTGACCTTACAGTCAGTGTAATTAAGAACATCAGCTACCACAAAAAGCCACATCTAACCTACTTGATTTGTGATACATCTTGTTTCTCCTTATCACCTTGTATTGAAATGGTAGGTAGAAGTAAAATGGGAATAAAAAGCATAGGTATAGTAAGAAGTTGAAAGAGGCTTGGAAGGTTGTTGCCAGGGCCTTCCATTAAAATGGCTGAGGAAATGGCCCTAACAGTGGTGTAGCTGTTGAGGGACTAAGACAGTGAGAGGGTGAAGGGTGACTTCAGTGTGTGTTGTGGGTGTTGTGTTCACATTTATCCCTTATTCATCTCACAAAAATTTGCCTCTAGATTGGGACCTTGAACTCTACTGATTTTCTGGTAGTGTGAGTTTCATGCAGAAAATTGTGCTTATCAAGTCAGTGAGCTTCATAGTATGTTTTTGTTTTGTTTTGTATTTAGGACCATCTTTTAGATGCATCAGCTAAAATGGATATATATTGTCAATCTCTGGCAACAAACCCTGGAAAAGCCTTAAAATGTTTGGCAGTTGGTGGTCAAACATGGTTGTTAGGGGACTTTGTAAATCATGCCTGCTAGATAGAATGCATTGTATTGGGATGAAATTAAAAGACCAGTTTTTTTTTTTAAATTCTAAATGATTTACTTTTATTTATTTTTTAAAGTAAGCTCTAGGCCCAGTGTAGGGCTTGAACTCACACCCCCAAGATCAAGAGTCTCATGCTCTACCCACTGAGCCAGCCAGGTGCCCCTCTAAGTGTTTTTGTGTAGAAAAAATCATGAGCATTAAAAAACCGTATTAACCATTAAAGATAAATTATCTCCCCAATGGCGTTTGAAATAATCTTTTATATTGCTTACGTGGATCTCATTCTTTTTTACATTAAACATGTACATTGATTATGCATCTTCCCGTGTTCTTCTCATTCAATCCCTAAGGGATCTGTATTAATGAGTTTTAGGCTTTGAACTTAAAAAAATTTTTTCTTGTTCTCAAAAGTGAGACTGGGGAGAAAAAGGTTTTTCATATTTCCTTTGAGAGCTTTTATTTATCTCCTATACCTCTGTCATTTGAAAATTTCTCAAGTGTATGGCAGGCCTGATTTTTTACAGATGACGAGTTTAAATGCCAGAGAATAGATTTCACTATTCCTTGGTTCACTTCCTAGTTCCGTCACTCACATTCACCTTCAGAAAGTTAGGGGAAGCATAAGCAACAGCTAAGGTGTAGGTAGGTTATTAAATCTATAGCTAGTTTACCCAAAAAAAAAGGTCAAAAATTTAATTTGTTCCTATGGTGATGGAACTGAAAGTAAATTAAAAAGAAAACCAGAATGCTTGTCTTTTACTAAAGTTTACATGAATTTTTCTGTGTGTGATTTCAACCAATGCCTCTTGGCTTTGGAGGTTATGTATATATAATTTCATGATTAACAATGTATGTACTTCCATAGAGTTCCAGTTACCTTTTTTTTATTTTTCTTTTTTAAAGATTTTATTTTGGGATTCCTGGGTGGCTCAATCTGTTGAGCATCTGACTCTTGATTTCGGCTCAGGTCATAATTTCACAGTTCTTGAGCGTGCATTGCAGAGCCTGCTTGGGACTTTTCTCTCTATTCCTCTTCTCTGCCCCTCCCTCGCTATCACATGCATATTCATTCATTCTCTCTCTCTCTCTCCCTCCCTCCCTCCCTCCCTCCCTCCCTCCCTCCCAAAATAAATAAATAAACAAACAAACAAACAAACTTTAAAAATATTTTAAGTAATTTCTGTGCCCCATGTGAATCTCTAACTCATGATCCCTAGATAAGGAGTTGTATGCTCCATCAATTGAACCAGCAAGGAGGGCCACCTTATTTTTCAACCATAATTCTTTTTTATTTTAGTTTTAATGTGTATTTATTTTTGAGAGAAAGAGCAGGAGAGGAGCAGAGAGAGAGGGAGACACAGAATCCGAAGCAGGCTCCAGGCTCTGAGCTGTCAGCACAGAGCCCGACGCGGGGCTTGAACTCACAAGCTGTGAGATCATGACCTGAGCTGAAGTCGGATGCTCAACCGACTGAGTCACCCAGGTGCCCCTAACCACAATTCTTATGATTCTTTTTCTTTATTACACATAATAGGTCTGAACTGAGGATCTTTGGTGATATATCTGTTTCAAAGTATTTATCAAATCAAGATGTTAATGATAAAAATGTGCTTGTACAAAGACATGCTTTTAGTTATTGCTGTATCTTTTTCAAAAGAACAGCAAAGCATGAATGACATCTTGTAAAACATGTGCCAAAAAGTGCCAATCTGACAAAAAAGGCATTTAACCATTGAGAATTTTAATAAGAATTTCGAAATGATGTTATAGGGAAGTGTTCGTGTTTAATGTGTTAGGCAGTTCAGAAGATTTTGTTCATGTTTCTTGGAGACTTGATGAGAACAAATTTGGCTTTAAATTTGTATTTATAATTTTAAAAATATGGTTAAAATCTGAAAAATAAGGCAGTGGGCTATATAACTTTAGTGAAACAAATACAAGTGTTTTAGTAGTGCTTCCATTTTTTTATATGCATTATCTTTTAAAGATCACTGCTTAATATTATGTATAACACTTGCCAACTTGCTTTTGATTAATAGAGTAAGTTCATTTAGAGAATAATATAAAATATCATTGGCAGCATAACTGGAAGTGGCTTGAGCAGATAAAAATTAGCTTCAAGTTGGGACGCCTGGAGGGCTCAGTCGGTTGAGCGTCCAACTTCAGGTCACTATCTTGCGGTTTATGAGTTCGAGCCCCGCGTCGGGCTCTGTGCTGACAGCTCAGAGCCTGGAGCCTGCTGCGGATTCTGTGTCCCCCTCTGTCTCCACCCACCCCTACTCGTGCTCTGTCTCTCTGTCTTTCAAAAATGAATAAACATAAAAAAAATTTGTTTTTAATTAGCTTCAAGTCAAAAGCTAAATTCCTCTTTTCATATTATCTCCTGTCATCATTTAGAGAAAAGAAGCATGCCTCATCTTAGGGGTTCTTATTTAATATCTCCCACAGGCTGGGCTTTAGCAAACCAGTTTATCATTTGTCATTTGGTAGAAGTTGTAGTCTGGTGAAGGGGGAGGGAGACAAATGCAGTGAAGGCAAACAGGAGGCGGGTTGAGTTATAATCTGTGCCTGTGGGATAATTTTAGGCACAGACTGGACGTGGCTCGGGCTCATGTTTTCAGACCTCATTCCTGTGCAGGCATTTTCTCTCTTTTCAGCTTTTATTTGTAGTG
Source organism: Felis catus (assembly GCF_018350175.1). NCBI lineage: Eukaryota > Metazoa > Chordata > Mammalia > Carnivora > Felidae > Felis > Felis catus. The sequence goes on along the minus strand of NC_058368.1, from coordinate 18,856,362 downwards.
GATTTCTTTAGGCAGGACCACTGTTGATTGGTTGCTAATCATCTATAATCTGTGACGATTAGGAAGTCTAAATTAAGTATTGGATCTGTTAGATCTGATTTGGACAGAAATTTGAATGCCCAGTTTCTTGGATTGCCTTTTAATCATCCTTGGTGATATGCAAATTGAGTTAGAGTCTTGAATAAGAAAAGTACCTTCGGAGTAAATGAGACAGTTCGGCAGCTCCATTAACTCTTTCTGAATACTAGGTTGGTATTTAGTCTACCCAAACAATAATTTACTAAGTTTAGCATACCCAGACAGTAATTTGCAAAGTAATACCTTGAAGATGCTAGAAAGAGTTAATGAAGCTTCTGAAGTACCTTGTGTTTTCTTGGAGAACCTGTGTCAGCATTTCTAGTGGTTGTACTGGAGAACAAGTGTCCTTAAATCGAATGCTGATTGCAGGAATTGTTGCTAAATTTATGCTCCCATTTTTCGGTTTTTATCCCACTCCTGTCCTATCCCTGGCCCTTTTTTTTGCAAGACTCCTTTTTCTTATTCTGAGTGAGTGTTCCCCAGGGTTCATTCACTCCTGTACCTCAGGCTGTTTTGTGATGGTCTCTCTTCTCACCGGATTTAGCCCGGTGCCTTGACAACACGTGGTTTCTGGAGACCACTTGGTTCTTGCTGTCTTGTTTTTCACCTCCCATAATCTCCTGTATCTACCTCTCCACATCTTTCTCCCCAACTTTTAGTCTAATTTTCAACCAGCTGGTGACCGAACCAACTCATCTTCCTCCCTAAAACCAGCTCCCCCCACTGCTTCATTATGTTTTGAATAGCACTTTCTGCCACTCTTTCAAGAGTCTAATTTTGGAGCCATGGAAACTCCTCCCATCAACTCCAGCCTCCTTGGTGGAGCATCTGGATGAAACTCCCTTGGGGTCTCCCCTCTCTCCCCTGTGGTGCCTACTGTCTCATCTCTGGGCCTCTACCCTGGGCTTGCTGTGTCCAGTGTCCTTCTTCCTCACTCTGCTCTGGACAGGCTACCATGTCAGATCCCTTGACATGTTACTCGAATTAGAGCATTTATCTCAGACACCTTCAGACAATCTGTACTGGCATTCCAGGCCATTCACCATCTGAAAGGCCCAGCTTCCTTTCTAGCTTCCTTTCCTGCAGACTCCTGTACCAGCGCACCTTCCGTGCTGTAAGATACTCTCCTCCCCCCTGGAGTTGTTTTACTATTCTCCACACCCAGCAGGGCATGCCTTTTTCTCTGTGCACACTGATCCTTCTGGGACTATTCAGTGGAAGAAGCCAGGCCCAAAAAGGTACGTTCTGCACAATCCCATTTGTATGAATTCCAGTAAACAAGCAAAAGTAGTGTATGAGCTAGAAGTAATAATAGTGCTTACCTATGGGGAAGGGGCGGCCGACTAGGTGGGGTGTGAGAGGGCCACCCACTACTAGGGTGCTGGAAATGATTTGGGTGGTTGTTGCATGGGGATATACAAATGTAAAAATTCATAGAGCTGTACACAGCAGATTCCAGTGCTTGGCTCTATGTAAATTAAGCATCAATAAAACGTAGACTAAAACAGTGTGCACCGTCTAAGGCTGTGATAGGTTTGAATTCGATAATGAGTTTAAAATGCTGCGCACAGAGACTGCTGTGTGGGGAAAAATCCCCATGCTGCAGTAGGACAGAGTTCTTTTTCTCCTGAATTGTGTAGCAGATATTCCTCAACAAGACTAATTTTGCAAATAATTTGACCTTGAAGACCATTTTTTGTATTACATTCTTCACTTGAATCTTTATTGCCACATTTATTGCTCGGTTGATATTGTTGGTTTAATGTGGATACCTGTTTCTGTTTTTGTTTAGTGTATATTTTTGATCATCAGTAGTAATAGTGGCAGGTGTGGTGTTTTGTGGAAAGCTTGTAATAGTTTTAATGTTTCCCCTCACCCAAAATGTTGCATACATCAAAAGAAGGATTTTGAGTTTATTTTAAAAGTATTTTACACAAGCTTAAGTTTGGAGTTATTTCCCTGGTTACCAGGGAAGCATCCATAAATGGGACTTAGGGGAAGGCTGGCCTGTTCTGGGGAAGACTTTCTTGGCAGGGCTGTTAAAATGGGCTTAAATGATTTTTAAATAATAAATGTTTTGCAAGATGGTGGTTAGCAAACTTTAATGTGTGCATGAATCACCTCTGTACAAATGTGGGTTCTGACTCATTAGGTCTGGGGGGAAGCCTGAGGTCCTGCATTTGTAACCAGCTCTCAGGTGCTGCTGCTGGTTCCTGACACACTTTGAGTAGCCCAGAATTAGTGACATTACAAAGGGCAAAGCAAGAATAACTTAGCTTATAAAAACCACCCCACCAATTTGGGTGGATAGTGACCCTGTGAGCCATGTTTGTGTGAATATAACTGAAAGAACCCATTCAAGAAAGTACTAAGTCTTCTTTTAAAGTTTTAGTATTACGTGATTTTTCCCCCCACGTTAGTGGGCCAGACTGGTTGATTTCATTAATTTGTTTTTGTTCCCTCTTGAAAATAACATTGTATCAGTTGAAATGGTCATGAATCCAACCAGAATTTTTAGGGAAAGAAATTTAAAAATAACTTGGAATCATTTGTGACTGCCCCTCCTAAAAAATAAAGAAAACAGAAAAACTAAACTAAATACCACTGGCAAGGCACAGCCCTTCCCCATTTGTCACCATGTTCCGTGAACAATACTTGACAGAATAACCACCGCTGTGCCGAATGCCATGTGAAGAGCCAATTTCACTGCTTCATGTTCTCCCGCTCGCTGTGGGTAGATTTCCATTCCCCTTCTCTGAACTGGGACCTCTTTTATTCCATGTTCCCTCTTGCTTGTCATATTCTTGACTCGGCAGAGGATGATTTTATACTCTGTCAGACTTTAACATCTGTCAGGCTATGATTTGAAACTGAGGAAAATCCAAGTTACAAATTGAAGAGGAGATCCAGCCCTTTGATGTCGGGAAAGCAGTGCTGTCTGGGGACTTGTCCCCAGAGCAGTGCCCGCCAGCCCGCCACTAGCCTGCCTGCTGTTACAGGGTGACAGGAAGAATGTGGCTCTGCCTGCTGGCTTCTGGGCACATTCCTTTCTGTTTGGGACCAGAGTAAGTACCAGATATACACATTATTGAATTACTTAATGAAGATTTTGTAGCACATCTCTAATTCTGTTGAAAAGGCCGTTTCAGCCCCAGAAGTGTGTATGGGGGCAGGGAGGGAGGAGAGGAAGAGAGAGGAGCTTTTTCATTTGAGAACGGGGTCCTCTGTGACCCTCAGGATGCATGGGAGTACTCCAAGGCCGGCTGTTTCTTTTCAGCCCTGAATTGGCAAGGGGACCGATGCAAGCTCAAGGGAAGGTTCTTAATAGGGCAGGACCGTTTACCAAGGGGAGAATGCAGGGGTTCGGCTTCAGCCTTGACTCAATGTTGCCATTCAGACACAGGAGATCTTGTTTAAGCTATGATTGAGGGCCTTCAGATTGTGGGCTGTGGTTTACAGACCCTGATATCTTAGAGGGGCGCAGCTCACACTGGTAAGAATGGGCCCCAGTGGTCTCTGTCAGAATCGTGTGTAATTGAATTACGTAGATGGTTCCAATAACAAAAATACCTTCACCTCCCTATCACCTTCTTATTGGGGAGATCTCTGCCTTCGAAAATCAGAGAACATACAGAAAGGTTGGGTGGCCATGAACATGTCTTTTCTCTCAAGCTCTGAGACTTTATCTGTATTGATAATAAGAATAGTGGTCCTAAATACTAAACACAGTTATTGTTGGATTGATCGAGATAATATATATGGAAAGACTATGGACTCAAAAGTATTAATCACATACTTATTTGTAAAATAATGGTCCTCCAGGGTTTTGCTTTGAGTAAATGGTCCTCCCCATGTGTTCAGGACTAAGTCAGCAGAAAAAGGGCAGTCCGTTCCTGCTTGCACTGTACTGGGGGAGATATGGAGTGCTTTGGGATGCTATGCTATTTTTTTTTTTTTTTAACAGAATGAGGGTGACCAGAAAGACAGGGAAGGATTGATGGTGAGATGGCACGGGGGACAGTGAAGAGAATGGTTGTGCATCTTGTAGACTTTCTTTCCTGAATACCATAATGCTTAGATGATTACAAAGAAATCAAGAATTATCACCAATGTTTAAAAAGTGGGTGTGACTTCTATGTGTTGCTGGCTTGGAATGTAAGCTGGCTGAGAACAGAGCCTACCCAGTGATGTGTGTATTTAGTACAGTGCAAACTGGGATTGGTTGGGTCAGTTGGAGAAGGTGGCCCTGATGGTAACAATGATAACCCTACCCTTGAATCTCACTGGGCCAGCCACTGAGCTGCTCCACGCTCAAAGTACGTGACCTTACTGGAACCTTGGGTAACTATTGTCCTCATTTTATGGTGGAGGAAACAGAAAGTTTAAGTAATTTGCCTAAGGTCGTATAACGAGTAACTGGCAGAGATTTGAGTCGAGATCTCCAAAGAAGGCCACATTGCTTCATAAGGCTAGTTTTTAAAATTTTTTTCCTCGGGGCGCCTGGGTGGCTCAGTCGGTTGAGCGTCTGACTTCGGCTCAGGTCATGATCTCATGGTTCGTGGGTTCAAGCCCCGCGTCGGGCTTTGTGCTGACAGCTTTGAGCCTGGAGCCTGCTTCTGATTCTGTGTCTCCCTCTCTCTCTGCCCCGCCCCTGCTCACGCTCTGTCTCTCTGTGTCTCTTGAAAAGAAATAAATGTAAAATTTTGTTCCTCATGAGGAATAGCCCACAAGGACTTTAAGATAGTCTTCCAAAGGCTTACATTTTCACTGAGGTTCACCAGACTATGGAAAGAAATTACCACTAATGGCGTACCTGGATTAGAGCAACCCTGCTCCTTGTCTTGGCCTGGGCTTTCTGGTGAGGTGTCAGAACAAAAGCCTCAGGACTCCTGGAAAACAGTATAGTGACCATTTGAGAGCAAATGGGGGTTAATTTCCTTTCCATGTAAGGAAAGATGAACTTTCATGCAAATGAACACTTGGTCCATTTGGCCACTCGAGAGGACTTAAATCAGGTTCCATAACTATCAACTTTACTGTCCCTTTGTTGCAGGACAAAACACACAGACTATGTTATTCCCCCCTGAGCCCAGAGCAAATTATGTTGTGTTAAATAATCACAATGCTTTTATACTTAACTGGACTTAAACTCCCTCCCCCCCCCCCCCCCCCCCCCCGCCCACCTCCAAACTATGTAGACATTTCATGGAGTCTGTCAGTCACCAGAAGGAAAAAGACTCAATGTGTCACTGTTGTGTGGCTAGCAGACCAAGTTGTGAAATAAACATACCTTGAAATGTGACTTTCATACCTCATGTTTTTTATGGCCTTGCTCCTTAAAGTATGATCCATGGATTGGGCTAAAGGCATCAGCCTCACCAGGGAGCCTGTTAGAATCTCAGTCTTGATGCCAGGTATACTGAATCAGAACCTGCACTTGGACAAGATTCCAGGTGATTCCTGTGCATGTTCAAGTATCAAGTATTTATGGTACTTGACCCCCTCCAAGTTAATGATTAGGCTTCTTTCTTCTCTACAAAGTCCGTTTCAGGGATCAAATCTATTTTGGACCTGGGCCCTAAAGAACAGCTGTCTCAGGTTTAGCTGTTTAGCATCAAGGGGCATTTTGCCATTTGTAGCCAAGTCTGACTTATTTATTAAACCTCTTCATCTGTCTCAATTTTTCTCTGTACTGTGTATACCATTTGTGATGCAAAGCTAGTGTGGTGTTCCTTTATTTGGGGAGAGGAGTTAATCTTGGCCTTTTGAGTGTAGAAATCTCAACCAGATTACAAACATGATGCTCTCCTGTAGATCCCATTGAAGATAGAAGCCTATTAAGCAGTTGTATTATCCAGATTTCTTCCTCCAGTTGCACAACTACTTCTTCCTCCAGCTTGTGCTCTTTCTTAGAGGGGAGGGTGAGGCATATAAAAAGTTGCTATGTGAGCACGTATACAGAGGTGCTCTACCTCTTTGGTTATTGTCTATGCCTCCTGCCCTCTCAGCAGGCAACCGGGGCCTGATTCTTGTCACTTACTGGCTTTGTTATCACGGCCTCCGTTTTCTTCACCCCAAAACGAAGGTGTTGGATTCGTACACTCTGGAGAAACTCACCAACCCATTTTTACCCTCTGCAGCCAGCTCAGCTCTTCATGACCCGTGGTCATTTCTGCCCGTGTTTCTGACACCTCTCCTTTCTACCCTTTTCTTCCTTCTCTACCCTTGCTGCCCTGGCCTTCCCCTGGGCTCCTCCTGCCCTCACTCACCTCCTTAAACTCCAGAATAGCATAGAAGTGATCAGTGTGTGGTTTTTGTGCACTGTCAAGGAGGGAGATTCCATGTTCAAGGACTCAGAGTTGAACTTGGGAATTTATGTGAATTTATAGTATCTCCACTTGATTATACAGTTCTCTTGGGAGTGCTTCAAGCAGAAGTAGCCCTTCATGAATTTTGTTTTGTTTTGTTTTGTTTTGTTTTGTTTTGTTTTGTTTTAGGGAGGAGGGCTCTCCTGTTTTTAGGGAGGAGGGCCCACTAAGTCCTTTTCAAATTCAGAGAAAGTAGGGTATCTTGGATCATTTTAGTATTAACTGTGGGTTTTTGTCAGGCCAGCCTGTCTAAGGGGACCTCATTAGGCAGCGTTCTATAATGATGACAGAGCAGCTTAAAATGTCCAACTAAATGTAAATGATCTCAGAGCCAGTAGTTGAGTTTCACTTGAAAGCCAATGAAACATCTAATTAAGGAGCAAAGGAGGATGTCAGAAGGATCCAAAGTCCTGAATTTTTGTTATATTGCGGTGGATTTTACTGGAGGATTCTTTATAAACAATAAAAAAACTTGGTTTTCCCCTTTTCTTTAACCTGTGGAATAAATAGAACCAGCTCATAGGTTGGAATGTCCAGTAGATTGTATTACGTACTACCAGGGTTCAAATTTGAACTTGAAATATTTTTAAGCAAACTATACAATGGTAAACGCTTTTCTCCACTTCATGTATAATTATCTTGCTAAGCTTTTTTAAGCCCTACGTAAGGAGAAAACAGAAACATCTTGGAATGATTGTAAACTGGTGCCTATGACCCTGGAAGTGAACTGTTTTCTAATTACTGTATTACATGTATCACTTAAGGTTCTATACTCCTCCTCCTTGGAATCTTAGATTTTAAATAGTACTATTCAAAATGCTGCCTTCTGTTCTTGAGGCATAGTTGATACTTTAGCAGCGTTCAGTTTTATATACATAATTGTTGTATAGGCTGTGAAATTATTACTTATTAGATTAGTAATATCACAAGCTATGTACCTTTTAATTGTGTTTAATAATGTGAGACCCAGAAATGCCCCCTCTGTTCTCCTTTAATATTTCGTGGCAGGACAGTAGGGATGCACCATCATTGTTAAGCAGTAGGTAATAAAAGGGACTGGAAAACGGGGATTGGGGTTATTGAAAGTGCAAAACAAGAGAGAATAGCTTGTAGATTCTTTCTGGTGATTAAAAGTTTGGTTTTCCTGGCTGTGCTAAGTACTGCAGAAAGATGAACCAGGGTGAGAGTGTCAGTCCTTCAGTAGCTCACATCCAAGGCAGGGCTCACCTGATGTTAGAGTTCTAGTCGCTGAATTGGAGCTCTTCAGAAAATGTTCCCGAGGCATGTAGAAATCAGGGCATCCTTCTGTCAGCCTTTCTTCTGCCTTGCTTTCAGTGCCATTCAAAAAGAGAGCGTTCTTTGTTCTGGATCTTTGAAATATGGATTGATCTGTTGCTTTTCAAAATTTAAGGTAACTGCCTCCAAGGTACTGTAGGCCTGATTCACAAAGCAGATGGCAGGCAGGAAGGGACGTTGTCTGTATCCTGAGTTTTGATAAGTGGTTTTTTTTGTTGTTGTTGTTGTTTTTTAAATGGAGGACCAGGTACACAGGTTCTCAAATTAAGTTGTCTGGAGTTGAGTCCTCTGAGAGCTGTTGGAGGAGGAGGTGAGAATAGCATGAGGTTTAAATGAGACAGGCATTGCACATTATGGTGCCTCCAGCTTCGAAGAGTAAGACATACATAGTGTTGTGGGATGAAGATGTCCATTTGTGAACATTCAGCAAGCCTAATGATTTATTTCATTTAATATACTTGGAAAGCTTTAACTTCTTTGTTGACCTGTAGCCACCAACAATTTGGAATCGTCTTTGCTATAGAGTTACATGTTTTCCCTGGGAAATAATACATAGCCAGCAGCTAGTGGGGACAGTATGAGAAATAAGAGAGAGATTGATTAACTCCGCTCCACCCTCATACGCACAGCCTCAGGGCTATGTGTGTGCACATGTGCGTGTGTGTGTTAGCCCTGTTTTGTTTTTTTTAACTATATGACCATTTATATGCAGCCCTGTTTTTTGTTTATAACTGTATCACCATTTATGTGCAGTTCCAGAATAGTGGAAATAAGTTATGGTGAATAAAGTTCCTAGTAGAGGCTGCCATTGTTGGGGGAAGGAGGGGTTGGCAGAATGCTAGATCAATCGGAAAAGAACACAGGGAAATTTCAGGGGTGATGGAAATGTCCTCTTCTAGATTGGACTGGTGGTTCCATGAGTGTATGCAACAGCCAAACTCAACTGTCTCTTAAGATCTGTGCATTTAATTTACTATAAATTGTACCCCCCCCCCCCCCAAAACGTGAAATGCTTCATAAATTTGCCATCTTTGCACAGGGATCATGTTAATCTCTGTATCATTCCAATATTAGTACATGAAGCACATTACAGCTTCTCTTGTTAGTTACAATTTTAAAGTTCCTTTTTCCCCATAGAAGACTTATAAGACTTGGTTAAACAATACAGTGATTGGAAAGATGATGTGGTCACACTTTGAAATATATAATGTTTTGACTTCAGGTAAAACATGCATTGTAACCTCTTAGCACGTAGTATTTCATAAAAGTCACTGAAGCCTTCATTATTAGAGCCTCCCTCCCTCCCTCCCTCCCTCCCTCCCTCCCTCCCTCCCTCCCTCCCTCCCTCTCTCTCTCTCTCTCTCTCTCTCTCTCTCTCTCTCTCTCTCTCTCTCTCTCCCCCATGAATGAGAATCCCAAGCAGGCTCCACACTGTCAGCACAGAGCCTGACGCAGGGTTCGATCCCATGAACCCGTGAGATCACTACCTGAGCTGAAATCAGGAGTTGGATGCTTAGCTGACTGAGCCACCCAGGTGCCCCCATTAGATGATTTCACACTGAGATGTTCCAGGGCAAGATTCAGTGTTTTTGTAGAAAAGTCCTTTCTTTTGGAACTCTCAAAGAGATAAAAAGTAACAAATCCAGGATGAAAAGTTACTTTAATTCTAGTATCATAAATGAATTCCCACAACAGTGGCCATCTGCGGAATATGCAAAGACTTTTCTTACCATATCTCCTTCTTACTCATTGAGTCACTGTATACTAAATATCAAGTCCATGCCTGACATAGTCCCAGGGGCTAGAGGCCCAGCAGTAAACACCACTCACAGAATTCATACCCATGTAGAGTTTACAGTCTCAGTAGGAGAGAAGGATAAAAAGTGCTTTGGAAAAAGTTAAGCAAGGAAAGTGGGGGGACCCTGGATTTGAGGGTGGCCTTATTGGGGTACATTTATACAGACACCTAATATGATGACGTCTTCTTTTGGATCTTTTGAATTTTGCACCACATACATATAGTTCCTCATCACAAATAAATATTAAGAAAGAATATACAGTATCAACTCTTGACCACGTTATGTCCTTCTGTTAGGATACTGGGCCTTAATGAAGTCTTTGATCCCAAAGATAAGAAAAGTAGCTGCTACTGAGTTGGATAGTTTTATACATAAATTGCTTAAATTTTTATATTGAAGGCTTTAATGAAATGGAATATTTTTGCTATCAATTGCTGGATAATGTATTCTGAAACTTAGCAGTTTATTTTTTTATTTTTAAAGCTTACTTATTTATTTTGAGAGAGAGTGAGCACGAGAGAGAGCAGCAGTGGGGGAACGGTAGAGAGAGGGAGAGAGAATCACAGACGGGCTCCTGACCTGAGCCGAAACCAAGAGTTGGACACTCGACTCACTGAGCCACCCAGGTGCCCCTGAAGCTTAGCAGTGTAAAATAACACACAGTCATTATCTCACAGTTTCTGTGGGTCAGGAATCTGGGCCCAGCTTACCTGGGTGCCTGCAGGGGAGGAGACGTCGCAGGGCCTGAGTATCAGGAGGAGATCCTTGGGGCTTCTTAGAGGCGGGCTGCTGTGTGGTGTCTCTCAGTAGCTGCATTTCATCCTGCCCTTTAAGGAGGAAAAAGAAACTATTTCCCGGACTTTCTCATCCCGTTTTTCAATCAAATATAGCACACATCACAGGGAAGTGACGGTTGGCAAAAATAACAAAACAGTAGTGAAATTACAGAGTGAATGGCCTTTAATGGTTTTACGTTTTCTGTGATCATAGGCCCCATTGGCTGTTTCTTGTGTCAGCCTCCACTCTGCTGTCTGTCCTTCCCAGAACCTGGGTCAGGACAGCACTAGGATTCCTGTTTGGGGCCATTCCACCTCGGGCTGCCCCGCACGCTACCCTGCTGGTCGCCGCCTCCACCCCTGGCGGTCTCTGCGGCTTCGGTTCCTCACAGTCGCTCAGTTTGGCTGAGGGTGATTGCCACTAATGGTTTCTTCCTTTTGTGAGGCTTGCTTTCTCCATGAGCCGCTGCCTGTCTGGACCGTGCCTGGACCCAGATGCAGCGCTGCGTGTCTGGAAGGTGGGGGCCGTGAGGCAACTCTCCTACAACACTGCCAGCCTTCAGCAGCAAGCTGCCGGCTTGCCCTCTTCCGAAGCGAGTGTTCCGTCTCGGGTTTCTCAGGGCTCCCCCATCCCCCTTACTGGTTGGCAGAAGGGCCAGGGCCTCTTTGTTTCTCACTTGATTTGCAGAGCAGAAGTAATAGACTTCGGTAAACTTCTTGAGTGGTCCTCCCTTTCTGCTGGGACTGCTAGTCTTTGTGGCCTGACTCATCTTGTGTCTTCATCAGTCACGCTCCATACCTCCAGAGGTCTTGCTGAGCCTTTGCGTTGTAGTTTCTGCAATACCTACCACCTTAGAAACCAGAAAGGAATAAAAGGAAGAAGACCGTGGACATTAGGTAGAAGAGGATTTTGCTGGCCAGTACATGAAGCGGAATGTTAAGTGAAAATTATCGTGTGTCGGGTGAAATGTTTAGTTAAATTAAGCCCACCTCCTCCCCCAAACAATTTGATTTTCTTGCAAAAAGCTGCACAGGAGGTATTTAGTACAGTTCTTGGTGTTATTTAAACTGGAACGGAATTTCAGCCTATCACCACTTCCTCATCATGCTTCCCAGCTAGTCTGAGCCCTCGCAGCAAGTTCTAGACTTTCAGAATGCTGGGTAACCTGTGCTGCGGAGATCGGAAGGTAAGCTTTATCTGTTGCATTTTCTGGGTTTGTGCTGTGTCTGGTTCATCTTTAGCTTTCGCTCCTTCTGCGTTTGACAAAGTTGACATATTTCAGTTCTTGCTGGGCTGCCGCTGTTAGTTGGTATCTGTCCTGCAGAGCGTGGTTAGGTCCCTAACGGTATTCCCTCAGACTGGGTGGGATTACTAACGTGGGGTCCTGTTATTTGGGGCTCACAGACCCTTACAGGATCTGAAGGGTCTTTGGACGCCAGCCGTTTACTCCAGGGAAACTCTTGGGTGAGTAGCAGGTTAAGGCTGTGCCTGAGGTCACCAGGCTGGTTAGTGACACCGCATAGAGCCGGGTTTCTTGGCTCCCAGCTCAGTATCCTCTCCCACACACAGTGCTTCTTCCCAGCTGCGTCACCTTGCAGGCAAGCTGAAGGCAGTCTCCTGTCTTCATTCTACACCCTTGACAGATGAACGCTTCTCTAAAACTTGAGTCAGTTTAGCTCTGGAAGGAGTGGGCCTTTGGATAATGGTCATTTTGGAAAGAAAGCTATTTTAGGGACGGTAGCTGCCAGGAGTCATTATGTAAGAAAGGACCCAAGAGTCTCAGCAAGGAGAGGATTTCCCTGTTGGTGCCATTTAAGTCATGGTATAAATTTCTCTCATGGTGTTTTGTTTGCATCATTTGGCTTAGATGTTGTTAGATGTTACTAGCTTCATCCAATTCCTTGTTTTGTGAAAATAGGGTTTTTGTTGATCTAAGTGGGCTTCTCTTTGTCAGTGTGCCGGAATAGTCGTTCTTGGACCGAAACGATGGCTTTTGAATCTCTCTGCTGTGTTTTCAGGCATGCCGTAGGGGTTGTAAGATAATACTGTCGTTACCAGGAGGAGTTGGGTAAGGGCCATGAACACTGGGGAGAGAGCGGAGAGAGCCTGCCATAGGACCGAATCACAGGCTTCTGCTAAAGCTTCTTGACTGCAGATTGTGGCAAAGGAGTAGGACTTGCGGCTCTTTAGATTCCTTGTATCTCCGTCTTCACATTGTTGTTTCCAAGCACCCCTCAACCATCTGCTGCTTCGGGCCTGGTCCAGTCGTGCTCTGGTGACCAGCCCCAGAAGCCTGACAGCTCTTCCTGTCTCAACTCCTGCCAGTTCCGACCAGCCGAGCTCCCGGCACACGGGAACAATGGGGCTCCTTGAAGACTCGCCTACTGTTGACACACAGAAGCACATTTCCTCTTTCTGAACTTCCAGACAGAGTTACCGTGGTGGCTTTGAAATTTGCTCTGAGACGAATACACTCAAAGGATTCCGTTAATCTATTCTGATTTACTTAGGAGGCGGCCGCGCTCATTATTTGACTTATGTTAGTGGTTAATTAACCAAACTAGAACATGTTTCCTTTTTACAAATTGAATGCTGAGAGAGTAACAAAGACCAAATATTTTACAACACACAGATCCTTGAGTTTGACTCTGAAATAGTATATTTTATTTTGCAGCAACTTCCGGTTTTAGTGACAATTAAATGCTGTTTCTATTATTAGCAAGTTTTGAATTTTAAGTAAGTTGAAATGGAAATGAAAGTTGTTTCTAAAAATAATGCTAACTGTGTTTATGTGAGTTTTTCTGTTGTCTTTGTTTTGGTTTTAAATTGTGTCATTCGTGGGGAGGGCCTTGATTGGGGAGAAAATGTGAATTTCATGCCAGCCTCTTTTTGTTTAGAATTGATGAGAATCGGATCGAACTGTTTATGAGAGTGGATGGGAGTAGATGGGATTTCTTTTAGTGTCGGACACTCTTGCTCTCATTGCTTGTTGATCTTCCTTGACTGTCCTCTGGGCAGTGTGCATCAGTGGACTTCTGAGTCACCGTCATCTATTTGACGGTGAGGGGTCTGCCCTTTATTTTACCAAGGAAACCTCCATACATAGCTGCTTACTCTGAATTTGCTAAAGACGATTTGGTTGGAGACTGCTCTGATCAGGCTGGTACCTTCTACCAGTGTGAGCTGAGGAGATTAGATGGACAAAGGGGAAATAATCATACTATTCCCCAGTCCTTTCTCAGTGGGGGTCTTCTTAGAGTGACTTTTTGGCTTGGAGCAAATCTGTTCCCCACTCCTTCAAACAGAAGGAGGAAGATGTATTTCAAAGCTTATTATTAAAATTTTTTTTGGTCTGGACTTTGGGATTCTGTGAGCATTTGTTTGGCAAATTGTGGAGGGTTTAATACCCTTATTTTCACCAGCTAACTCAGTGGAAGATGAAAAGGTTGGCAGAGAATTCAGTTTCACTCGTGACATCACTTGGCTTATTCAGATTCTGGTGAATCAGGGTGTTGTAATGAAAGTGGAGCTCTGTTCTCCAGCATACCTGACCTTGCTGAGAAGTATACTTCAGGGAATTCTAGCCAGGGCCTGTCTTAGGAACACAGTAAAGCATTGGAGAGGAAAGGTGCGAGGTTCGCCTACCTTAATCCTCTCTCAGTTTCTTTAGGGTTAAATTAACATTCATTCATTCATTCATTCATTCATTCATTCATTCATTCTTTTTTAAGAGAGAGAATGAGTAGGGGGAGGGGCAGAGAGAGAGAGGAAGAGAGAGAATCCCAAGCAAGTTCCACACTCTATCTCATGATTGGGAGATCATGACCTGAGACCAAACCAAGAGGTGGACATGTAACTGACCGAACCACCCAGGTGCCCCTAAATTAACATTTATTTAAATGTGGGATTGGGTTTGCCTGAACCCCTAACCTTCTGTTAGTTGAATTTACTCTGTGAAATTTTAGGCTTTCTGTATACCATAGGAGATGTGAGGCTATGAAGCATAATAAACACAGTATTCTGTACTCTGCATTATGTAATTTGAAGGTAATTTGGAAAGCACTGTTGTTGAGATTGCTTGTTTGTTTATTTATTTATTATTTATTTATTTGCATGGGGCCTGAACTCATGACCCGAGCTGAGGTCAAGAGTCAGACGTTTAACCGACTAAGCCACCCAGGCACCTCCCGGGAAGCACTGTTCTATCCTGAAAAAGTTTGTGCATTCGTTCTCTTTTGTGTGGAAGACCGACCCCATGGTCTGCACAGAGGCAGAGAGACTCGTTTCCATTTTTACCAAACCCCTAGCCATTTTCAAAGGTAGGGATGTATGCCTAAGACAACACTTTAAATTGGATGAGTTTCATAATTAATGCCTCCTTAAGTGAAGGCTTCTGTTTAATTTGCCTTTCTAGACCATTTGGTAGAAATTGCAAAGGAACAGGGTAAGAACAGCACATCTCAGTTGGCAGTCAGTGAGAGCAGACTATGGAAGTGCCAACTCCTTTGTTTGAAAGTGGCTATTTTCTTCAAGCACTTGAAGGAGATTCGAATTGTCGTTTAGTGAGCTGTGCTGTAGGTGTTGACTGACAGCCTTCGGGAACATCCCTAGTAATTATTATGGTTGGTACCAGTTCCTCCCTCCATTTTTGAGGTTTTCTTTGAACAAAAATGACTTTTTGTTTGACCAAAGTACCCAACCATGGAAAGAAGATGGAACTGGGATAAATCTTTATTTTTATTCTTTGTATTTGAAGGGGAAGATTAAAACTGTTCATGTAAATAACTGGCTTATCTGGATTTTGCCATCATTTTTGGGTCCTGCCTCTGCGGATCATTGACCATCCAGCACTGTTGATGCCTGAGGAACTTCTCCCGCTGGTCTGCTCATTTTCTTCTTTGTTTTGAGCCTTTTCCCAGGCAGAGGAGGTCAGGCAGGTACACGTGCCTTTGGGAAGGAGGTGGTGGGAAAATATGGAATAATGAGCCCTTCTGACTTTGGATTCAGCAGTTTAGCATTGGTGCAGTAGGTGGAGTTATTCTTGGAGCCCCAGTTTGAAGATTGCTGTGCAGAAACCCATCTGCGCCACTGGTTGCCAACATTTCTGGTACAAATATTGTCATTTGCTCTTGAGGCAATCTGCTATTTCAGTCCTAGATGCAGTTTTGTAATATGCTGGGCAAAATAGTAGAGAAAAAATATCTTAAGTGGTGGTATAATCTTCAGTTTAAAAACACTTTAGCAATGTTTCCAGTAGAGGATTGTTCAACGCGTCTCCTTTCCTCCTTTCCTTGGCTGTAAACATAATCCAAATTTCATTTTTTTCTCACTTGTCTGAGGCATGGTTTCCTTGAGCTGCACCCACCCAAAGGAAAGATGGAAGGATAGATAGAAGGCTTAAAGAATTGTACTTTAAAGTCAGACTGTGCAGGTTTAACATGTCATGTTCATTCTGTTGATAAGGTAAGCTGTGCTCAGAAGTTGCTTGGTTAAAAATTCTCCAACATGTTACTGTGCAGCCCTTTGTACATCCTTCCTTGTTCCAGGCTGTAAGAATCACTTCTGCCAAGTGGGCCACTGAGAAGGCGGCCCCTCTGTTGCATGTGCAGAGTGGGAGCTCCCTGAAGGTTATGGGACATTTCCTGAAACCCCGGGGTAGCTGTACTACCATTTGATTGGGCTTTGTCAGCAAGCCTTTCCTAGAGCGGGAAAGCGTGTCCTCTAGGAAGTAGTACCTTTTTTTTTGTTACTGTGGCTTTCTCCACATTTTTCCCCCAGTCTGAGCAACAGTAAGAAATCCATTTTACAGTATGGCTCGATGTACCTGTGCACACACATGCCAGAGTTTTACAAGGTAGTACTGTCCTTGCCCTTTTGCGTGAGATTTGTTCTATTTTATTAATATTTGAAAATGCTGGCCTCAGTGCTGCAAATTGATGTCACTGCTTTATGGATTATGCTCCAGAGTTTTTAGCTTGAGGGCTTTCCCATTTCCCACATTTATTCTTTTAAGGCCTTCATGTCATGGCAGCGGCAGTGGCGTTAGGGGAGAAGAAGTGGGTGCATCCATTTGGAAGACCGGCCCACAAGCATGAAGCAAGGAGGAGGGGATTCACGATTCACGTGGATGCACATTGAAGGATTTGGGCTGAATTAAGAAAGTCGTGCCTCTTTGGATTGGTCTCAGACATGGAACTAGTTAAAATCATGTACGAAATGAAATGCTTCCCAGAAGGCGTCTGATGCGATTTGAGCTGTGGCGTGACAAACTAGCCAGGATAGTTTTGTACTTACCTGGACATCCTTGTCATTTAGATTTTACCTTCAACCCTTGAAAAACTGGTGGCTAGTTGGATCCGCTTTGCTGGGTGGGGTTTCACACTCCTGTTTTTCTGCATTAACTTCGGGTTCACCTGACCTGTGCTCAACTGTCTGCAGAATCTTGGATCCCATGAAAATACATTCCCCTGTTCAGTTCCTTAGAGCAAATGTGCAGTCCACCTTCACCCTGGAATCGGATGTGTGGTCATCAATGTAAAGGAATTTTAGGTGCTGTCAGTGTTTGATAAGAAATCATTACCCTTTCTCTGCATAGCAGGAGCTGTTGAAGCAGAGGTGATCAGTCTACAGTAGTGTTTCTCCTGCTGAAACCCTGACTGGCCTATTGGTATCTGGAGCAATGATCTTGTAAAGAGTCCATTGTGAAGTTGGCTGTGTGTATGTCCAAGGGAAATATTAAAGGGGAAAGCGGGGGAGGAAAATTCCAGGAAGTTGAAAGGTGAGGTTGACACGTCCTCATTCACCAACGATGCTTCTGTTTTTCTTTCTGAAAAACAATGATGATTTAAATATTGATCTCAGAATGAACTGGCTTTTATCCATAGCCGTATAATTATATTTTTAAACATGCTTTCTTAGTCATGTGTTAAATAACATCATGCTAATAAATAGCCATCTATTATTTGGTGTTAATGACCCAAAGTACCATTAACAAAGCATTTCTCAAACTTGCCTATCATGTGAGATACTTGTTAAGAATATTCTGGGAGTTCATCCTTTTCCTGTTGAATCAGAATCTCTATGAAATGACACAGTAGGTTATTTTCTTAGACTATCAAAATTGAAAGGAGTGTCAGTCATCAAGCTAGTTCAGTTGTTCCCAAACCTGGTGACCCTCAATATTGTGAGTGTTTTAATACAGATCCCTGGCCCCACTCCATTCATACTTGAATCCCAGCCTCCGAGCTAAGGGCTTTATTAGTGTTTCTGTTTTCAGCAAGCTTTCTGGAAGAGTGTGATCATCAGTTTGGAGTGATAGCCACTCATCTGTTCAGATGCCTTCAGGAAAGGAAAATTGACTTGATGTGCTTGGTTATTGGGCTAGATCATAGCAGAACAAAGAATCCTCTTCTGCTTATCTGTTGATTCGATCAAATAATGTTTACATCTCAGGTATTGACCAGTAGGTGAGTGTGGGCAGTTTCGAGATGAGTGAGCAGGGTCCCTGCCCTTGAGAGTAGATTGTTATTCAGCCTTTCTCAAGGGATGAATTTGGGGGTGGCATGAGAATCATCTGGGGAGCCTTTTCAAGCCCCAGCAAATCAGATGGGCGTGTGCCTGTGTGGTGGGGCCAGAGGAGTACAGGGCCCGACTCTCCTTCTTCCCCTGCTGGCTACTGGCCATCCTCCATTTGTCTTTCTCTTACAACTTCTCAAATATTTTAAACATCTAGGAAAGCATGGAGGCTAACATAGCATCCACATGACACCGCCAGGTTTTAACAGATGTCACTTATCTTGCTCTAAGCCTTCTTGTGTTGGACGGTTTCTTCAAGAAGTCTGCCTCCTGGCTGGGCTGATATACGTGGGTCCATTAAACCTCTGTAGGAACCCGCCAACCTTAAATATAATCAGTGTTGTCAGTTAACATTGCAGAATGTCATAGGTATCATTCTGCAAATTGATTTTTTTTAAGTCAGCATTATGTTTTTGTGAGATTTATCCATTGTTGTTACATGACCCGACATGACCGCATACTTAACAGTAAAATCAGGAAATTGAAGCCAGACAGCTTGAAAACCTTCTTAATGGAAAAAATTCAAGATGATGTGGGTGGGAGAGAATTTCTGTTGAGTTTTTAGTATAGAACATTGTTATTTATGGGAAAATAGTTGATTTGAATTACGCACTATTTTGAATAGCTCAGTATCAGCTCAGTGAGAATGAATTGCGTGTTATATGAAAAGTTAATTGTTTTTATTTACTGTGGGTGTATAGTTATTGCAGTTTGGTCCAAACAGGTGAAAGTTAAGATTTGTGGCCTAAAACAGGAAGCAGATGGGGGCTAATTAAAGTTCTGTTGTTGGTAAAAGGATGACTGATCAAGGAGCAGCTGGCTTCCCGATTTAAACGCAATTTGTACTGTTGTTTGAGGGCAGCCCTCTGCAAGTTTTCATGAGTATCTTTCTAAAGTGAAGGAATGTGTTACAGCAACAAGTGGGAAGGCTGTTGCACTCTATTTTTGTTCACCTTTTTGCCTGCAAGCGGTACCTCTTCAGAGTTTGTCAAAGACCACAAAACCCGGCCACAGTTTTCAGTGGTGCTCCATCCACTCTGGACACCTATTCTACCTTGGGAAAGCCTGAATCCTCTTCGGTATCCTCCAGGAAAGTGCCCTAGTGTTTGATTTAATGTTGCATTTTGTATTTCTCCCCAAACCCTCTCCTGATGGATTTAAAAATGTTGGTGCCCAGGCTATAAGCCAGGAAGGCCCATGTCTATCTAACGGAAGCGCTAAGAGGTGCGGTGGAGACTGTCTTGGACCCAAGTGTCTTTGAGCTTCTGGCTGACCTTACTTTGCTTGATTGTGCCCTGGATGACTTTCACCTTGAAATGACAGCATCTTCTGTTGCTACTGCTAATAAAGGTTGGATAAACATTGAGACCAAGTGCCCTGGATGTGTTTTGCCTGAAGAACAAATCAGCACTGGGTTCTTTCTGAATTTGTTCAGGGAGGTGACATGAGGTCAGATGAGGTTAGCCTTGCCTGTAGTCAGAGGCTAGACATTTGCTTGACATTTTGTAAGTGCTTTGCATGGTTATCTCATTTTAATCCTCATAAAAACCTGGTGTAGTGGCTATCATTCCCACTTTGCAGATGCGGCAGTTGAAGAAGCTTGGAGAGGTTAAGTGACTCAGCCAAGGTCACACGTTTGCTAAATCTCAGGAGTGGGTTAAGATCCAGGTTTGTCTGATAACAAGCCCTGTTCCTCAACCACTGTACCCTACTAGTTTTGTGTAATACTACTGTTTTTTTTCCACTTCTGCTTTAGGAAAGAGCTATTGTTTCTTGGAAAATCAAAAATCTTAGGATATGGTTTATGAACTTCATCTTCTTTGATTATGTAAATATTTATGTGTGTGTGTGTATGTATCACATGATACAGGTCCTGGCACTTGATAGGAAATCAGTTTTACTTTGTTTTTGTTTTTAGAATGAAAGCCTGAAAGAACAGGCATGGGTTTTTTGTTTGTCCTCTGCCCCCACCAAAGGAAGTAGCTTTATTCAGATAATAAAAACTATACTATACGTGCTTTTTTTTTTTTACATGCTCTTTCTTTTAAAAACAACAGCAAAAAAGACAACATGCAGAGGTAAACTAGAAAGTAAAAACCCTCATTACCTTCACCATCCAGAGACAGCATCATCATATTCATGAAAATGTCTGTAAAAGAAATAACTGACCATATAGATCTCATGTCACTGGTAATAAAGAGCACCATTTATATTAGCTACAAACCCCTCCCGCCCCCCCCCCCCCCCGCCCACCTCCACCCAAAAAAAAAGTGTGCTCTAGAGGTTGCAGAGATGTCATAATTGACATTCATTGTCAAATGTTGTATGTAGACTTTCCAATCCTAGTCGCTATTTTTGCCCAGGCTGGTCCTACACCAGTTCTGCTACTGATTATGCTAACGGGGAGAGACTGCGTGCGGGTACTGTTTTCATGACCCTAGAAACTGACCCTCTGCTCACATCACAGTTCTCACAGTATGAGGAATGGTGTCACAGTCAAAGCTTGACCCAGGAGAAGTCTCAGGAGTCTTTGTTATTTTTCTATTTCACTTGTCTTCTAAGCAAATCAGCCTACTACACTCCTCCTGTTTCCTCTTCCCCTTCTCTTCCATTTCCTGTACCTTGTGTGCCTCTTCCTTTTCACAGAACATTTAGGAAGGTGGGAGGGATTTGGAGATGAAATTAAGGGTGGGTCCATTCTTCTCCCCTGGTAGCCAGCTCTGCCTTGTGCATTTTGTTGACTGTTACTCTGTCATGTTTGGGGGAGGGGCCTATGCCAGACCTCCTTCCTACAGAGTGATTTGGCCTGTTGGACAGTCTGTGTCTCCTTCGTTCTTCAAAGGGTAAGAAGTATGTTTGCAAGAGCACCTGGGCTTTCCAAGGTAACAGGGACAGGTGGTTGTTTGGTTGGGAGCTCGGGCAGCTCTGCCCCTTCTACCTGGGGCACAATCCTAAAACCTCACAAATGCGACTCTTTTTTAATGCTTTTTGAAGCAGTTGTATCCATTACTACTACCCTGGGAGGCAGGTAGGACAGGCATTATTTTTTCCACTTTGTAGACAAGAAAGCTAAGATACACAGGACATTAAATTTGTCCAAAGTTACATGTACAAAGACAGAGCCAGACTTAGGTCTTCCACTTGACCACCATCTTGCCATTAGGGCAGCATTTTCCAAAGTGTGTGCCACTGAAATATGGCTTCACAGCAGAGTCTGTCAAGAAGTATCAGGGAAATTGTGTGTGTGTGTGTGTGTGTGTGTGTGTGTGTGTGTGTGTGTGTTGAGGAGTACATGTGATCACACCTACAAAACAAAAAAGTCTAATGGAGAGTATTTTGTTTTTGTTGCTTTGTGTATGAACATGCACATAGGATTTACTTTGGAGGTGTTCCAGGAGACCTCAGTGGTTGGAGGGAAATCTAATCTTTGGGGACCTGGAGGGAATGTCCAGGGGATGCTGTTACATGGGCATGGTTGGGGGTAATGCTTTGGGAATAAAGACTACCCTGCGGGTGGAGTGGGAGGCTGGCCATGGGGAATCCTTGTCATCATGTCATTGTCAGTTCAGTAGGAGCTTTATGGAGTAGGGTTTAAACCAGAGCACAGGACAGTTTCTTCAGCAGCAGGACTAGCATTCTAGGACCAGTTGTCAGCGTTGTCAGGTAAAGATCCGTAACTGTAACCTGAATGACAGCTGCACTGTTTTTGGCAAAGATAGACCAAAGAAATTTGGACCCAGAACAGCATGCTGCTGCATCTTGGCACACGTTTGACAAGGCACACTTCCTGTGTGAAGCCATCTGCCTCAACATGCCTACCCCCAGCATTTCTTTAATATTTAATATTCAACTTTGCACTTGTTGTTACTAGATTGGCTAATGATGGGGGGGGGCGTGACGATAAAGGTGCAAATGGCAGATTCTGCATCCATCTCATTACTGAGCTCTCCTCCTTCCTTTTAGCAGAAGCAGAACTTGACAAAACTCTTGTATTTTGAAGTAAATTGTTCAGGCAGAAATGATGGGTTACTTTCCACTGAAATCTCAAACCAAGGAAACAAGTCTAGCTTCTTAGAACTGATCTTGGACATCACACTTGATGTCTTGTCTTGTCTTGTCTTGTCTTGTCTTGTCTTGTCTTGTCTTGTCTTTTCTTTTCTTTTCTTTTCTTTTCTTTTCTTTTCTTTTCTTTTCTTTTCTTTTCTTTTCTTTTTTCTTTTCTCCCTCCCCTCCCCTCCCCTCCCCTCCCCTCCCCTCCCCTCCCCTCCCCTCCCCTCCCCTCCTTCCCTCCTTCCCTCCTTCCTAAGAACAGGGGATCTATCTGCTTTCATCCTAAGCTGTTCCAGGAATTGAGTATAGATCGAAAGTTTACAATACAGTATTTTTAACAATCAAGGTAGAAACTCTGAATTACTGGGAAGTGTTTGGTTTGGTATTGTTGTGGTGGGGAGAATGACCTCAGTAGGAGGAATGGCTGGGAGAAAGTGCTGTGAAATGGATGGGGAAGCCAACAACCTAAAGAGAACCTAATTCTCGCAGCAAGGGTTTCTCAGCTGTCCTCCAGAAAAGTGATCAGAGAAAGCATGAGACTGTGTGACTTAAGCTTTACAAAATGTTTGAACTCCCTGCTATTGTTTCTTTGTTTGCTAGTGACTTTGTGAGTTTTAAACTTGGCTGTAAGTTGCACGGCACTAACTTATTTTGGGCAAGAAAGGAAAGGAGACAGGACGCAGATGGAGGCCAGGGTATCTATGGGATTGGCCATAGGTGGTGGGGTTTATGCCCACAGTTGTGTGCTTTTACGGTCAAATCCTGATGGGATAATCAACCATTAAAAATTAAGTTCCCAAGGTTTAGACCTGTGTGTGTGTGTGGGGGGGGGGGTGCCTTTCATGAGAATGGGGGAGGTGTGGTGGGGTGGGAGGGAGTGTTGTGTGTGTGATAAGCCCAGAGCCAGATGCCATCTCAGGCCACCCTCACATCACTGCAGTCCAGCTGTGGTGGGCCATTCTTGGCCCTGGATTCCATGTGCCCCCACCAGGGCACTGACTTAACTAGTGAATAATGTGTTGTAGCTGTATTCATGCTTATGTCAAACGGTCTATGGTTACATTGTAGGGCATTATTTCCTTTAATTTCCCTTTAGCTGTTCAAAACAACCTGAAAGATGTTATGGTCAAGCCCAGACAATGACCTCAAGAAACAAAAATAAACCTTTCAAAAAGCGAGAACTGAATTTGTATGCTGAATGTCGTGAACGAGGGATAAAAGTATGAAAACATACTAGGCTTCACGAAGGGAGAATTTAAAAATTCGTTTTCAAAACAAATGGTCCCTGCCTCAGGATCCTGCCCTCCTGTGACTACGAGAAAATCTGAGATTATGCCATGAGTTCCAAAACAACCAAGTAGCATTCAAGTCATGAGACAGAAGCTAAACAGCTGCTTCGGTGATCATGTTCAGAGACATCAATCCGGTCCTGAAGATGACACTTGTGAGGCTGTTCCCGCACACCAGGCTCCGCACAAGCTGCAGCAGAGCCCTGTTAGAGGGCGGAACCGCGGGCACCTCTCAGGGTGGGGAAGAACCGTGCCAAACAGCACCTCCTGGAGATGCTTTTGTTCATCAACAAAAATTTATGTGCACGGTAAAATACACCCACACCCACTTAAATTTTTGGGTAGGTGAAAAAAATCTCTGCTTTTCAAGCAGGACACAGACTCTCCTTCTCTTCCACCATCTTGTGGGAAGATGGGTTGGCACTTTCCTCCAGGTTCCACATCGTCCTTTTTTCTGATCTTCTTTGCTCTCCTGTACGCTGCATGTAGGATGCAGTGCAGGCTCCTCGGTGACTAAAAGGTGGCTCAGCACCTTCTATTCCAGCCCCCATTCACCCTGTGGTCCTTTTGGAACAGTCACGTGTGTGTATGTATGTAGGTATGTATGTATGCGTAAACAAATCAATAAATAACCCAGCCTAGAAAACTGAAAAAAGAAAATGTTTTGTTCTACAATTGTATGCTACTCTAGCTTAATTTATAGCTACTTTAAGGACTAGAATGGTTATCCAATATATTGGTGTCCGTCTTCATGAATTGTTTAATAGAAATACATTGTGGCTTTAGAAATGGTTGAAATGCAAAACTTAACCTTCTGGGGGTAGGATTGCACTAAAGAATGATTGTTTTAAACTTTGTTCAACCAGTCACAATTCTAAGCTATTACAGTCTTAACTAGGTTGTCAGAATCTGACTACATTACTTTTCTCAGTAATAAAAAACAAATTAATACCAAAGAGACTGCCATTGGAAATGGCCCTGGAGAAATGCTGAAGCGGTCTGTTAGGCTGACGTCCCTGTATGTAGTTAAGTATCTGTGATAGCAGGGATGATAATTTCTAGAGAAACTGATTACCTTTGTTGTAGAATATCAAGAATTTACAGAAAAATTCTCTAATATGCTTCAGACTGGTAGCATCTTTTACAGTTTGGGTACTCTGTGTGGTTTCCAAACATGTTCCCGTTTGGTCTGCATTGTGCCCCTTTGCGTTGTGTGGTGGTGAGGCACCAAGACATCATCTGACTTGTCTGATTGACCTGTGGGAGTAAGTGACCTAAATTGAACCTGAATACAGGACCTGCCCTCTGGGAAGACCCTTAATTCTGAACTCTATTGGCAAATGCATACTTTTTAAAGAAGGTGGAGAAAAGGGCATCCCTGAATATACTAAATACATATCTCATGGTGGAATTCCTAGCTGTGGTTCAAAGTATCCTTGAATGCAGTAGCTTGGAAGAGATACAAAACATTTGTACTGTGTGCAAGATTTCAGTCACAATAGTTGTTATTCACAGTCCCCTTTTGGAGGAAATTCAAAGTGTGATAACACTGAGAACAATGAACACTGAAGTTCCAAAGAGGAGGTTAAGGGACCACCAACTTTGGGCTCAGATGAGAAGTTCTCAGGTTTGAATCATCCCAAGAAATGCTTCATTTATTCATTTTTTTCTTCACTGGTCTCCCTCTAAGTATTTAAGATAGAGCTAACTGTACAGAATTCTCCCTTTGCTTTCTCAGCCCCAAACAAGAAATGAATATTATGTGTAATAAGTGCATTTTCAAAGATAATGCCTTCGTAGAAATGATATTTATAACTACTAAAAGTAGCGGTGAGGTTTTTGTCTTTGGGGATTTATAAACACGGTCTTGTACTTTTCATTCTTGGCTGCAGTGTTGTTCATGTTTCCAAAGAGGACATGAGTTCAAGCTGCAGCATTAGAGTAAAAAGTTCAATGCAAGGAGAACTTTCCAGATGGTAAGGTTTGCTAATTGCTCAAGTGAGGATCCCCAGGTGGTTGGGACACCCCCCCCCCTTTTTTTTTTTTTTTTTTTTTTTGGTCTTTTGTCTTGCCTGACTTTGTCTCTTCTCTCTGGAATAAGAACCTGCCTAGCCCTGTGGCTGAGCTCAAAAACTGTGAAACACAAAGGATACTTAGCAGGCTGTCCTCAGGTCATCTAAATCTGCTTCCAGGACAGACTCTAGTTGGAGCTTCCAGCATCCCCTGAGCCCAGGAATAGTCTTGGCGAAGCACTTGCCCCCGGGGCTGGCCTTCGTCTCGACCTGAGGCCTGACTGAGGTTGCAAATCCTGTGGGTATCACTAACCTGAGTGTGCTTACTTCTGGTGGAGTGTCCGTGACTGTGCAGGGGTGAGCAGGGGTGAGACTTTGCAGGGGCTGTTGTTCACAGCGTGGGCGCTTACACAGGGGAGGAAAGCTGTTTTTACAACTAAGCACAGCGCCATGTTGTCTGGAGAGCCCTGTGTGCAGATGCTGTTTGAGATGTCAGGTGTAGCCTCGTGTTAGGACACAGGATCTGTGCTGGTGGGCAGGTGTGGTTTTAGGGTGGACGCGTTGTGGAAGGCTTTGAAGGCTATGATGTTTGTAGGCCTTTAGGTAACCACAAAAGCTGCATTTCTGAAACATGTGTTTGGGGTTCTTTTGGAGACCCTGCGCTGTTGATGTGGGCACCTGATGGTGCTGAAGGAGCCTCAGTTGTTTGGAAGGAAGGTGCAGAGAGCAGGGCCATTAATCCAGCGAACACACCTACTGTCTCTGTGGTCTGCTTGCTGAATTGGATCCCGATGTCTGCAGGATGCTTGGAAACAGCCCTGGCTTGGCCCCTGCCTCCCATGTCTGGGGGGTTTTGCTTTACCGTGGAGCAAATGGGCCCAAATGATTTTGCTAGTATTAGGTCAACCAGTGATTTTTTAGTAGCTATTTGATTTGGGACAAGAATTTTTGTGAGCTGGCCCCTAAACAAAAAAGTACACGTGCTCAGCAGTCACAAATCGTTGCTGATTAGCCAGAGTATTCGGCAAGCAAGCTAGTTTCAGGATTCTATATAACTAAGAAAACTTTATATTGCACGTGATATATAATTCAGAATATTATATTTTTGCAGTTTCTCTCCATTCTTCTCATAATCTGGATTTGTTACATTTGAGTTCCAAAAAACAAAACAAAACAAAACAAAAAAACCCCAACCCACTTTGACTTCATACTTCTTAATTCTGTTTACTAAGGGTAGCATTTCTTGGTAAATAGATTATGCATTCAGTGGATTCATGTTCGCCTAGATTTTCAGACAGTGAACATATTTAGGGCAAAAAACAATTCTGTATAGTACATTCTATGGATGGGATATTATCCTAGAGATTTTAATCTCAAAGTTTCAGGTGTGCTTGCCTTTGAATTTATATTCAATTCATAGAGTTTTTCATTGGCTCTTGTAAACAGTTGGGGTACATGCCCTGTTTTTGTTTTTGTTGTTGTTGTTTTGTTGGTTTTTAAAGCTGATTTATTTTGAGAGAGAGAGAGAGAGAGAGAGAGAGAGAGAGAGAGAGAGAGAGAGAGTGAGAGTGAGTCCCAGGCAGGCTCTGCACTGTCAGCACAGAGCCCAGTGCAGGTCTTGAACTCACAAACCATGAGATCATGACCTGAGGTGAAACTGAGAGTCGGTTGCTTAACCAAGTGAGCCACTCCGGCTCATACCTTGAATAAACATTCACCTAATATGAGTGGGTTAAAGGGCTCATCACAAAATACTTCAAAATTTACTTTAGTCCTTTAATAACTTTAGAAAACTTGAACATTGATCAAATTGTTACACACCGTGTTTCATTTTGATGCCTAATTTGAGTTACTCATCAGAAGAAGATAAATTCTCAAGTGTTCTTTTGTTTTTGGTTTCTACTTTGTTTTGCCATACTCTGGTAGCCAAGTTCACCAGTAGTTATTCTTCTGGTAGCCAAATACAGAGTTAGTTAATTAATTGCTTGTAAAGCAGTGCATTTGTAGAGCCGCTGAAGATGAGAAAAATGGTATGGCCTATAAAATAGACACAAATTTTCATTAGGAAACAGCAGGAGCACTTCGGCAACAAATGAGTTTCCTCTTAATACTATGCTATGGTGTGGCCTTCTGTGTCTGAGACAGTCCATATTCTGAGCAGTTAATTAAATAGAAGTTTCAGAAAGGATGGGCTCTTTCAGGCCACCAGATGGTCAGGATGGGGTGTTGAAGTTCTCTGCCTGGGACTTGGCAGTGCGCGGTCTTTATGCCTCCCTGGAGGGGGAGGTGAGTGGGTTAAAGGATCGATAGGGATGCCCGCATGCTGCACAGAAACTAAATTAATCCCAGGAGACACAAACTCCACTTTGAAATCCTTAGCTAGCCTTAAAAAAAAAAAAAACCAAAAACCCCACACATTTAAGAGAATTCTAGCTAAATGAAATTTAGTCTCTCTATATCCACCACTGGGACCTAATTAGCCAGAGTTGATGACACTCATTTGAGAGTTGGCATTATTGGCTTTTGTGGCAATGTACTCAGGCCAAAGTGTATGACAGCAGGAGGTAGTTTCTGTTTTCCAGACTTGACTTAAACAGGGGTCTACATTAGCCACTTTTTTTTTTTTTTTTTTTTTAAAGTAAGCTGGGCACGGAGTAGCCCAACACAGGACCCTGAATCACGACCGTGAGATCAAGACCTGAACTGAGATCAAGAGTTGGAAGCTTAACTGGCTGAGCCACACAGGCACCCTGTGTTAGCAACTTTTATGGAAGTTATAGAGAGAGAGTGATTAACATCAATACCCCATGATTTGGAACACAGGGAAAGATGCTTGTACCTAAGGTTTCAACCTCACCTGGAATTTTTGGAGTTTTGTCTTTGGGCTTCCTAGTTTCTGATAGTGTGAAAAGCATGGGGCATTAATGCTGTTGGAAAGACTTTCCTTTTCACGTTCTGAAAATTGAGGGGCTTTGCCCTTTCTTTCATAAAACAGCTTTCTTCGATAATGGGGTTTTCCTGTAGGACACAGCAAGGGGAAGCACTGTGTTGTTTTGATTAGCACCTTCTGAGAAATAAAAGCATGGGATAGTTCTGATATAATCAAAGTAAATTTTCTGCTCTATCCGTGGAGATTTTTTCTTACACCCCGATGAGGTTGTTGGCTGACCTGTTACTCTGAAATACTTAGGCTTTTGGCTAATGTGAGAGCTTATCAAAAGGCAGGCGTCGTCCCGCATTCTCACCAGGGCCATCATCTCAATGGGGTCATTTTCCGCACTGCAGGGCTTCCTCCCTGCCCCTCCTCTCAGGCTGGGGGTGCTTCCCTCTTCCCTCTTGGTTTCCTAAGACCATAGTCCCATTCACTTGTAGCTCACCTTTTCACCAAGTGTTTGGTCCTGCAACATGTTCTTGAAATCCCTCACCTCTTCAGGCCCCTTTTAGGGTTTGTTCTCTGCAAAGTAAACAGTGGTGAGTGAGCGGTGTGTGAGAAGAGATGTAGAGGGGGCGTTGCTGTAACTGTCCTCCTGCATGTAGTCTGTCATCCGTCAGCTGGTCTGTCTCCTTGAACAACCTCAGGGACCCACATATGTTCTGACATGGCTCGTCCAGAAAGCTGACAGAGCACGCTAGTTAATCACATTTTTACATTTAAAATCCTCGCAAGGGGAGAAAACGATTTTTCTGTAAAAGGATTGCAGGCTCAGTTGTGAGGACCTGGAAACCAGCTTGAGGAAGACTGTTAAACAGGAAGTTTGTGATGAATGGTTTTTAATCAAGTTGTAACCATTCACGATCGCTTTCAAATTCCTGTTTATATATCCCTTTGCTTCCTATCAGAAAGAGGCCAGCCTTGATTTCCTCATCTTTGTGTCCAGGGGTGTGCTAAGCACTTCCCATATATGTTATGCTGTTCAGTTCCTAACCATCCTATGTAACAGTCCTGTGTAGTTACTGCTTCACAGATGGCAAGACCGAGGCCTAGTGAGATCAAGGTGCTCCCTCAAGGTGGCCCTGCAGTCAGCTAGACCTTGGCTTCTGCCTGTCCGTGTGCTGAAACTTTTCATGGTGCTCATGAATTCTTACAGTTGTCTTTTTGGTACTGTCTTACATGAGAGCATAATCTCCCATATGCTTTTTTTGTTGTTGGAAGTTCTTTAACGTAGTCATATTTTCCTTCTTTGGAAAGATTTGAGTCAGAGAGAAAGCTGTTTAGAGCTAAGAGTGTATTGATAGCCATTTGTGAATCTATAGCTAAGAATTGGTTTGATTAGGGGAGGGACCCTGCATGCTCTTGATACTTGTTCTATGTTTCTTCTAGGAATAGAGCCCCAGGTGCTTGTGCTTTTTGTAAATGAACTCTTGTATAAGTTTCGTATAAGTTTCTCATCTGGATTTTAATCTTCCTAAATTCTATTTTCTGTAATGGGAAATGGGAGTGTTGGGCCAGATGACCTTCCCAGTGCCTTCTAGTTTGCACATTTCATGAGGCTGCAAGTCTTTTCTTCCCAGCCCTGGGATCACTGGAGAAGCCCAAGTCCTCATTGCAAACTGGGGGGTGAGAGTGTGCTGTGGGGTCATTGATGTTCAGGCAAGAAGGACAGGCTTCTGGAAAATGAGATCAGCCTGAGGAAGAAGAGCTGAACACTGCTGGGGCCTATTGTGTAAGCATGTAGGTTAGCCATTCACCATACATCTTCTATTACAACACTTTGAAAAGTTGAATCTATATGGCGTCTATTGACATCACTTGTAAAAAGAACAATTGGCAAACGGTCACATATTTTCCTTCCGTTTGCAAGCAGAATGGATTATTTTGCAAAGTTGTTTTATTAGCAACTAATGGGAACTCTGTTGAATAGAGATTATTTCTACTTTCTCCTTAGTTTGTTTTCACTCGTAGAAGTGCAGGAAGAGATGGTGTAAAAGAGAGGAAGCAGGAGGAGGGAGTAAAGTCCATGCTGGGAGTCTACAAAACAATTGCATGCATTGACAAAGAGTTCACAGAAATGAGATAAAATGCTTTTGGAAAAATCTAGTTTGTCTAGCATTTTGAAAGAATTTCTAGAATTTCTAGAACAACAAATTCATTTAGTCATGTGTTCCAGTGTCTTAAGTTTGAAGTTCTTTTTGTTTGATTTGGTGACTACTGCTCCCCCCCACCGTGTGGCAAGGTGACGGGCAGGTCTAGGCTGCAGGGGCCCCTGGGGCCTTTCCATTTTCCTTGTGGGTCCCCACAGCCTCCTTACACATGCTTTCCCCAGGGCGATGCTCATACCTGAAATTCACACTTCAGCTGTTATGGTTTCCTGCCATAAAGAGTCACCATTAGAATTAAAGGCAAATCATATTTTGTCAGTCTGTTTTACCCAGTGAGGCAGAAAATTCGTTTTGTACACTAGTATTTGTAAACAATTATTTCTCCTCCCTCAAGATGCGTTCATGTAACCTTAGTCTTGAGTGTGTTCCTTCACAATGTGATTGTTCACAATGGCGGAGCCAAGGAGGTGGTTTTTTAGCTGGCAGCAGTGTTGCATTCAGACTCCTGAAACCTAGTTCTGAGCCCTAGTTGGACAATTAATTTTCTGAGCCTCAGTTTTCCCATGTCTAGAACAAGGCCAGTAATCCCTGCCTTATAGGG
Organism: Felis catus; assembly: GCF_018350175.1. Taxonomy (NCBI): domain Eukaryota; kingdom Metazoa; phylum Chordata; class Mammalia; order Carnivora; family Felidae; genus Felis; species Felis catus. The sequence continues at coordinate 18,825,477 of NC_058368.1, read as the reverse complement.
ATCTTTCAAGTGTGGAATGCGATGATGGATTAAACGCAGTTTGTATATGAAGTAAAATGCAGACAAAGTATGAAGGCCCGGGGTTCGTGAGCAGGATGTACTCAGCCAAAGTTGATGGTTTTCTTTTCTTTTTGGTTATAAAGACAAAGACCCGAGTAGTCTTAGAACTGCCGAGCAGAAAGAAAAATGGAGTGATGGCAAGACCCATGGCTGGAAGGTGGTGATCTCCACGCACACCAGTGGACAGGCTAGATGGAACCAAGCTGGCAGCTCAGGTCAGAAGGCAGGATTCAGAGTGATGAGTGTCCAGGGTACAGAAAAATGGACAGGAAGGAGCCCGGGGCAGGGTAGGGGAGGAGAGGTGCAAACCCAGGGCCAGATCAGAGCATTTCTTCAGCCCAGGTCTGGTAGGCCAAAGAGCTTGCTAGTCTTGACTCTAGGACTAGTTCAACAACCTTGGTTTTCTTTGTTCAGGCTTCTAGTAGACTAGAAGTCTACTGTAATAGAGTAGGGGTCTCCAAATGTTTTTTGTAAAAATCACATATCCTTTCTGATGTCACATTTTTTCATTTGTACTACAGCCATAGATTGTGTATGTTATATAACACATTTTGCCAATATAGATTTAAAAATGAGATAAAAAACTTAAAGCAAATGAAAGGTGTGAAGATTTCTTCTTGTGCGTCAGCGACGCTCCGATTATTGCTTTAAACAGCGGGGCTGGGAGCCTCTTGGGGAGGGACAGTTCCTGTCCTGTGTCCTCAGAGTTTCTAGGGGCCAGCCCCAGAGCCTAGCTTCTGCCAGCCAGAGAGGCAGGGGACCAGCAGGGCTCATTTGTAACCACCCCCCCAAGGAGACACAGGACTGTGGTCTCTTGACTGCGGCCCGGGTAATACCTGCCACTCCTTCCCTTGTCGCACACTGGCTGAGTCCAGAGAGCTGAGAGGCCACAGCTGTGTGTGGTGCCCACACGCGAGGCTCCGTGGCAGCACCTTGAGAAGACTTCAGGATTCTGATACACTTACTGGCAAGGGCAGTAACAGACCAGCTTTGGTATCTGAGTTCCTTTATTATTAACGTCTCTTCACAGCATCTGAGGTACTGTCTGGTGCAGAGAGAAAACATCTTAAGTCTTACCTCAATGCTGGTCTACTTTTCCAGTACCTAACATGTAACACCTTATTAGTGGCAACAGTGCAAGGTAGGATAGTAAATTAGACTGATGGTTATGGTACAGATAAGTGTCTAAAACACAGACATTTTATAGATGCCATTATCCTAATAACAACAACAGTAACATCAGCTAATATTGATTGAGGTAAGCACTTTACATGTGTTCTCTCATTTAATCTCCACAACAGCCCTGTCAATGTAGAGCCTATTAATCCATTTAACAGATACTTGAGTGCCTCTTGGTGATGGAGCTGCGAGGATACATTGTACAAGAAGACAGACCAGGTCCTGAGCTCATGCAGCTTACAGTGTAGTGGGGAGCCACACATGCCCCCAGGGGACCACACATAGCAGAATCATCATTGTGGTGAGTAAGCAAGGTCCTGTGTTAGCAGTAGGATGGGATGGTTCCAGAAGGAAGGGACGTTTGAGCTCAGAGAGAAGTTGGAGGAGGTGGGGGTGGCAGCCTTTGATAGGAAAATGTCAGTGCTCCTGGACAGTGGTTTGGGCATCATTTTCTGTCCCATGTGGCTGTTTAGGTGGACTTGTTCTTGGCCCAGGCCAATCATAAAACACCTAGAGGGCAGACTCTGCCTAATTCCTCCTGTTGTCTTTCATTGCACCTAGCACAAACTAGGTCCCAATAAATGTGGTTTGGCATGAATTGGTATGTGAACAGATGGCCAAAAGATGTGTAAGACATTACACCTTCCCTGTAGTGTGTTTGGGATGTCAGTCAACAAACATTCCTTGGCTTTTTCTTGTGTGCACATCATCTTTGTGTGTGCGTGCGCGTGTGCATGCGTGTACACAGAACTCTTCTAGGGGCTTCAAGATTAGGAAATAAAACCAGACTTCCGCCCTTGCTCTTTAAGGAGCTTGGAATCCATAGAACTCCTGAAATAGAGCACCTGGGACTTGGAGGCAGGCTGAGCAAGCAAGCACATACCTTGTGCAGCTCCTTCTGCCCCCGACGCGACCCGCCCGAATGTCCCGGGTCAGGTCAGGCTTCCCAAGAAGAACGTGCCGCCCTGCTTGGGGGGGCAGGTTGTGGGGAGGGTATGTGAGAGGAAATCCAGCTCAGCATTAATAAAGAGCCCAGGCTGCAGAGAAATACAGCTGCTGGAGAGGAAATTTGCTCATGTGTCCTTGGTTGGGGGGTGAGGGTGGGGGGGTGGGCGGAGTCTAATGGCATAGCAGCTTGTGATTTGGCTAAGTATCTTGCGGTGTATGAGTTTTCTGTCTTCACAACCTGCCTTACTTCTCAGGTAATATTCTGTTTGTAGTCAAAAAACTGAGTATCTCCAAGCACTGACAGTCGAAGAGTTTGCGGGAGAACCACAGTTTCCTCCGGCCATGGCTGTGTCCCGCAGGGGTCTGCAGATATAATACCCTTAATAGCAACACATATTTTTGCAGGATTTACCTATTCACCCCGCCCCCGCTCCCTATCATAGCCCTGCTGGCTGTATGAAAAACAGGAATTTTTGTAACAAGCCCTGCACAGCAAACCTTTTCCTGTTTGGAAAAAAAATTTTTTTTAATTGTTGGCAAAGTTAGAAGACAGCTCTGTTACTCAAAGAGTGACCTGAAATGTCCTCTTAGAAAAATATGGAGCATGATGTTTTGATAAGTAGGGTATTGCTGTGGACCCTCCCCCTACCACCCTTTTGGAGAGGGGGGGTAAGTCTAAGTGGTGAGTTAGTGTATGTCCCACCTGGCTTAGTGAACGCTTTTGAACTTTTTAAAGATTTCATCATTACATATTCTGCAGTCTCATTAAAAATGTCCCCTAATTGCAGTTACAAATGACCTGATCTAATTATGAGTGTTACAGAGCTGCACCACCCTCTCCACCAGCCAGTGCAGACAACCAGGAAGCCATTATCTAGGAGGATCTTCCCCCCTTTATCATTAACTAAATGTGACAGGGACAGGAGTCAAGCTTCCTTTCCTCTAGAGATTTCATCGTGGCTTATCTATGTGTCTATTGTGTTCCAAGAACAAGATAGTCAAGATGGAATATTGTGCAAACACCCAGACTTTCAGCCTATAGAACATGTCGCAGGGTCAGAGCGCTCGGCCCCTTTCCAGGTCCTCCCCAGGGACAGGCCTGCCTCTTTAAGGACAGATTTAGAACCTGCTTTGCTGGTGTTGGTGGGCCCAGGAGATGAGGCTGTGGTTCTTGGAGCATACATAGGTGTGTGTTTAAGACCTTTCCGTGGGGTTTGGAGAATCTTACGGAAATGAAATAGGCCATTAGAAAAATGTAGTACTTGGCCTCTTTTAGGGATTCTTGTGTGTACTTAAAGTCCTCCTCAAAGCTTTTCTTGAGTTGGGGATAGATCAATAGATGGGAAGGAAGAGGAAAGTTTAGGGAACAAAAGAAACCTTCATGCCATCCACTTGGACACCTGCACAGCATCTAGCCTGGAAGGCCCATTCAGAGCCGAATCTGACCTGCCCACGCCGTGTGCCCTGGCAGAAGGGTTTGTCACGTTGCTCCTCTGTTGCAATCTTTGGGTGGAATGTAGTACAGAGGGTCAGAGGGCATTTTGAAATACGGATTTCTCAGCCCTGGCTATCCGGCCTGACTCGACTCGGACTATCCCATCTCCTTTTAGACAGTGAGATTTTTCCCCCGCATGTTTGTAATCTTTTTTTTAATAAGAAAGAACCTGAATTCATGGTTTGTGTTGAAGCCCGGGCCTTGTCTGTGCAAAGGCTTTTTCTGACGCAGCGATTGGCACTCAAGCATCTGCATCCCACGTTGATGGCATGAGGATGTGGGCACTGTGGCTGCATCCCTGGGTGACCACAAATCCAGCCAGGGCCTTTTTGTGGTCAGGGTGAGGGGCCCCAGAGGTCCAGGGGGCTCAGTCTGCTAAGCCTTGTCCCCAGTTGGCAGAGGAAGCCAGGGGAAGCTTGGGAGACATGCACAGGGGCCTGTTCCCAGGGGTCTAGGACATCCAGAATCCTGCTCCTGGACTTGGCCTCAGGGCCCTGATGACAGAGGCTGCTGAATGAGCAGGTAGTGGGAGTCTGCTGTGTGCCTTGTTCTAGATGGGGAACAAAAAGCTACAAGACAAGGGCCCTCCTTTGGAGCCCATTTTTGCTTTTCCGTATGTCCCCAGAGGCTCTCCAGATGCTGGTGATCCCATATGTGTCCATTAGGGGAGTTGGATTGGGGCTTCCTGATTTGCAGCCTGGCTTTGCTGCTTCTGCTGGAGCTTGAGACTCTCTTTGGCCTCCTTCACTGTATATTGGGAGTTGTGGGTTTGTGTTTGCAATCCCTCTGAGCTCCTGCCCACGCCCCAGTGAATAGGAGGCAGGAGGAGGGGAGCAGGGCTCAAAATGGCAATATCCTCGTGCCCTCACAGTTGGGATCTAGGCCCTACTTCTTGGGAACTGCTTGCCATGTGCCAGGCACCACTGAACATTTTATAAACTCTGTCTCCCTCTATTAGCCCTAAATGGGTCTATTATTTATCTCTGTTTTATAGGTAAGGAAACTTAAGGCACCTAGGGGCCAAGCAGTTTCACAAAGTTAAGTTGATTTTCTTTACTAATTGTGTTGGAAATACACATGGCACAGTTTAGTTGTGGAACAACTGTACTGAGCGACTGAAGCCTGGAGCTCTTTGCATTGCCACCCCTCTCCCCCGTGTCTTTTTGGATAGAGCATGACCTCCCTCCGATGCAGTGACCTGGAGTTAGTTGGCACATACCGCTGGTTATTTGTGGGAGGAGGGGTTGGTGAACAGCACTTGGATCTAAATTTTCTCTTTTTCGGCAGTTCAACTTTCTAAAATAAGAAATATGACCCTGTTTGCCTTATATTCACCTATATTAGCCTAATGGACTTGAAAGGTAGAAAGGAATCTAGGTCTTACTGTTTTTCAGGCTTTTAATTCTTGACTAAGAATATATCCTGCTTCACTTCTTTCTTTTCCATAATCACGTGGGCCCAGTAATCTAAAACTTCTCACTTGTGTAAATGGCATATGTTCAATCTGAAGAGAATTGGCAGTAGTTTTAGGGGTGATAGAATGGAAACGGTTTTTGCTATTTACGTAGCATTGTAGCTAAGCAAAAATTTAAGTGGTTTTAAAGTGAGTTCCTGTGATTTCCTGTAAAATACAGCCATGTAAAAGAAGGTGTCTATAATAATGCTTATTTAATTTTGTCCCCTCATTACATTAAGATACAGACACTGGGTTCGTTTTGGTTTGTTTTGAGAGCATGAGCGGGGGAGGGGCAGAAGGAGAGAGAAGAATCTGAAGCAGGCTCCATGCCCAGTTCGGAGCCCAGCATGGAGCTGGACGTGGGTCCTAACGTGGGGCTCGATCTCCTGAACCGTGAGATGGTGACCTGAGCCAAAATCAAGAGTCGGACACTCATCCGATTGAGCCACTCAGGCACTCCTACAGATGCCTGTTTTTAAGATAAGATACTATTTCTCTTGTACTGGTTTGGAGCTCTTTTATAGTGGAGTTCAGAACCCTTCTGATGGTATAGGTTGAAATCTGTACCACAAACTTTAAAAGATGTTTACTTGTCTTCCATTAACATATATCTATACTGAACAGTAAGTACTCCAACGGGAGAAGTACTTATTTCTAACATGATGTTTTGCTTTACAGAATTCAATTCGCCATAATCTGTCCCTACACAGCAAGTTCATTCGTGTGCAGAATGAAGGAACTGGAAAAAGTTCTTGGTGGATGCTCAATCCAGAGGGAGGCAAGAGTGGCAAATCCCCTCGGAGAAGAGCTGCGTCCATGGACAACAACAGTAAATTTGCTAAGAGCCGGGGCCGAGCTGCTAAGAAAAAAGCATCCCTGCAGTCTGGCCAGGAGGGTGCCGGGGACAGCCCAGGATCTCAGTTTTCTAAATGGCCTGCGAGCCCTGGCTCTCACAGCAATGATGACTTTGATAACTGGAGTACATTTCGCCCTCGAACTAGCTCAAATGCTAGTACTATTAGTGGGAGACTTTCTCCCATTATGACCGAACAGGACGATCTTGGAGATGGGGATGTGCATTCTCTGGTGTACCCACCATCTGCTGCAAAGATGGCTTCTACGCTACCCAGTCTGTCTGAGATAAGCAATCCTGAAAATATGGAAAATCTTTTGGATAATCTCAACCTTCTGTCATCACCAACGCCATTAACTGTTTCAACCCAGTCTTCACCTGGCACCATGATGCAGCAGACACCATGCTACTCATTTGCACCTCCAAACACCAGTCTGAATTCACCCAGCCCAAACTACCAAAAATACACATATGGCCAGTCCAGCATGAGCCCTTTGCCCCAGATGCCTATGCAAACACTTCAGGACAACAAATCGAGCTATGGAGGTATGAATCAGTATAACTGTGCACCAGGACTCTTGAAGGAGTTGCTTACTTCTGACTCTCCTCCCCACAATGACATTATGACAGCAGTTGATCCTGGGATCGCCCAACCCAACAGCCGGGTCCTTGGTCAGAATGTGTTGATGGGCCCTAATTCGGTCATGTCAACCTATGGCAGCCAGGCATCTCATAACAAAATGATGAACCCCAGCTCCCACACCCACCCTGGACATACCCAGCCAACATCCGCAGTTAATGGGCGTGCCTTGCCCCATGCGGTCAACACCATGCCCCACACCTCGGGTATGAACCGCTTGGCCCCCGTGAAGACAGCTTTACAAGTGCCTCTGTCCCACACCATGCAGATGAACGCGCTGGGGGCCTACTCCTCGGTGAGCAGCTGCAATGGCTATGGCAGGATGGGCCTTCTCCACCAGGAGAAGCTCCCAAGTGACTTGGATGGCATGTTGATTGAGCGCTTGGACTGCGACATGGAGTCCATCATTCGGAACGATCTTATGGATGGAGATACGTTGGATTTTAACTTTGACAATGTGTTGCCCAACCAAAGCTTCCCGCACAGCGTCAAGACGACGACACATAGCTGGGTGTCAGGCTAAGAGTGAGTTAGTGAACAGGTAAGATCACCCCCGTGTCAAAAGACCTTCTGAAGCCAGGACTTAAAAGAGAGGAACACGGTAACTTGCCACATATCTTCCATGGTTGGGACTTTTCCTGATGTCAGCTGGCTGTTCCTTGCAGAGAGGCATCTTTTATCATTCTTTCTTTGCCCTTTTTTCAGCTTATAATTTTTTTTTCTTTGAGCTTAAGCATAAGGAATTTTCCTCTGCTTTCAAGATTTCTTTTGACAGTTAGATGGCTGCATCTTTTTAGTAACTCTTCAATAAATGAATATGTTTGATACAAGTCAAATGCTGCAGGTTTTTTTTATAAGTGGAATTTTCCCCATTGAAAGATTTCAGAGCTGTTTGAGAAAGCTCTAGCTTCTCCCATCCCCCCCCCCCCCCCAAGTATGTCTGTCACTCTAATACGTTAAATCAAATTGATTTTAATTCGGCTGTATTTTCATTGTGTGTTTTTTCTAGGCTACACTTAAAAGTACTTCAGACTGTCTGACAGCAGGAACTGAGAGAAGCAGTCCAAAGATGTCCTTCACCCCTCCTTTTCGTTTTCTTGATTAAAAAAAAAAAAAAACAAACAAAAAACGAATTTCTTTTTTCCTTTCGTCAGACTTGGCAGCGAAGACACTTTTCCTGTACAGGATGTTTGCCCGATGTTTGCAGGTTATGTGCCGCTGTAGATAAGGACTGTGCCATTGGAAATTTCATTACAATGAAGTGCCAAACTCACTACACCATATAATTGCAGAAAAGACATTCAGATCCTGGTGTGCTTTCAAGTTTTGTACATAAGCAGTAGCGACAGAACTGTATTTGTGTGTGTTTTTGTTGTTGTTGTTGTTGTTGTTGTTGTTGTTTTTTAAAAAATATCCATTTGGTCCAAGGAAAGTTTATACTTTTTGTAATACTGTGAGGGTCTCATGTCTTTGATAAGTTAAACTTTTGTTTGTACCACCTGTGTTCTGCTGAACAGACGAACCACAGAGAACCAAGCTCTCCATCCTGCGCCTCCAAGGGACAGCTTTGGGCCTGTTCACATGGCCACTTCACATGAGAACCAATAGCCTGTTATCAATCTGCTGAATTAATGGACTTGTCAGACACCTTCGGGGGAAAAAATAGATTAAATGCCAGCCTTGTACAGGTCTTTTCTATTTTTTTGTTTGTTTATTTTGTTATTTGCAAATTTGTACAAACATTTAAATGGTTCTAATTTCCAGATAAATGATTTTTGATGTTATCGTTGGGACATTTTTGGAATAGATATTGAACTGTAATGTTTTCTTAAAACTAGAGTCTACTTTGTTACATAGTCTGCTTGTAAATTTGTGGAATCCCAGATATTTGAGGCAGCATCCATAATTTTCATTTTGTATTTCTAACTGGATTAGTACTAATTTTATACGTGTTTAACTGGTTTGTACACTTGGGGATGCTACTTGGTGTTGTTTCTGACTAATCTTAAAATCATTGTAATTAGTACTTGCATACTCCACGTTTCTGGCTCTGTTCTGGCAGGAGAGTGATGGTTAGTTATGGACATTTTGCGTTTCATGTTTAGGAGAACTTAGTAAGCTTTTATGTATGTGTTTTAAAGAAATTCCATCTGCTCCTATTATCCCGTGAACTAAGTGCACGGTGTTTCAGGGCCTCGTGATGTTTGTAGATCAGAAAGGGAGACCCGAGTCTAAAACCATGCTCCTCTCTCAAACTGGGAGTTTGGATCAACTTAACCTTTTGGAGTTGAGCTTCAGCAAATGTTTTCCCTCCTATTTCTGTGCTCTTATTTTGGTCTAGGTGGAGGTTGGTTTGATAGCTCTGCCTTGAAGGATTATGTTAAGACTCACACTTCATTCCTCTCTCCCTTCTGTCCTGCAGATTACTTAGCACACTGTGGAAATTTAGGTGGAAGGAGGAAAATTTAAAATAGGACTTCAGTGATTTGCAGAATGCTTTGTGTCCCTGAGTGCAGATGGCTACCAAATGGACTAGAGCTTGTTTAAAAATTGGGGCAATTAATTTGAAAGCCAACAAACCAGCTGTAGGTTGTATATTTGAATTTATTGTAAAACCTCTTATGGTAAGTTAGAATTGGAGAATTTCCTTAGCCTTTAGCAACCTAAACTACAATGCTGCATCATTATGTTTTAATATTTTGCAATTACCTGTAACTGACAGACTAGGTTAATGGGCTTTGCATCCGTCAGTATTTTCAAGTCTTGTGGAATGCCCTAAGTCAGCACAATAAAAGGAGCAGGTGCACAAAAATGTTCCTCTTGCCTTCTTGAGAAGGCTCTGATTTCTTTCTGTGTACTTAGCCCAGATCACACTTGCTTTGTCTTGCATGTGAATTGCCGATCTGTTGGCTTGGTCTTTCCTACATGTTTAACGAGAACACAAGTGTTCCTGAAAGATTTCCTATAGGAGGCCAGCTCTGTTGTAAGCTTCCCACTGTGACTTCTACTGTCTTGAAAGTTCATTAAACAGCCACCTGTCCAACCATCCTTACTGCTAGCCACTCCAAAATATGTCTGGTTTTGGAAACCCTAGTTCCTCTAAGCAGTGCCTTCTGCATATGTAATAGAACTTGTTGGTGCCAGAGTACTTGGGTTCTCTACTGTGTCCAGCTTCTTTCCTCCTCCTATGCCATCACATGGTGAGCCTCAGAGCCCCTGTTTGTTCATTAAAGAGGCAACTCCAGCAGAAATCACTCTTAAAATCTTATTACATCCTAGAGTAACTTTTAAAAAGATGTTTCTTCCTCCTGAGTCTGTGTAAATACCTCTTTTTTTTTTTTCCTGCAGATTTTTGTGTTGAAATTCTCATGAATCTTGAGTATCTCTCTGGGGTACAGTGAAGTCCAGTGAAAGGCACCTTGTCTATTTTGAAAACAAACATTATGTGACCTCTGGTAATACTTTTTCTGTACGAATACTGACTTTCTTGAGTAATTAGTATATCAGTTATTGTACATGATTGCTTTGTGAAATGTGCAAATGATATCACCTATGCAGCCTTGTTTGATTTATTTCCTCTGGTTTGTACTGTTATTAAAAGCATATTGTATTATAGAGCTATTCTGATATTTTAAATATAAAGTATTGTTTCCGTAATATAGATGTATGGAATATATTTAGGTAATTAGATGTATTACTTGCAAAGTTCCGCTTCGACAAACTGACAAAGTCTAAATTAATTAGCAAATGTTGTATCCCAGTGGGCAGTAAATCAATGGAGCATACTGAGAAGAGGAGAAGGACACTTGAAATGGAAAAAAAAAAGTTTTCCAAAGGTATACAATTTGGACACGTTCAACTGCTGGGTATATGTTACCAACACCTCCCTCCCTCCCCCCAGACTTACTTGAAACTCTCACACTCAGCTCTTACGAGTTCTTAATTTATAACTGACTTTTAAATGAGAAGTTTCTCTTGTGGTTTTGGTCTGGGAGTTAATTGTTCATTAAAAAAAGGCAGTGTGGTTTATGCAAACAAAACAGCCTTGCATTTCTCTTGGCCTCCTCCTTGAGGGTGGTGTGCACGGCCTGGCAGTGTGGCCAGGTGTGGCCACCGGAGTCCTGTCGGGATGCGGTCACATCCCCCCCGCATTTCACTACTCGAGTTCAGTAACAGCACAGATTCCACGTTCCTGTTCCGATACTCTCTGAGAAGTGCCTGATGATGCTGATGTACTTACAGACACAAGAACAATCTTTGCTATTATTGTATAAAGCCATAAATGTACATAAATTCTGTTTCAATGGTTTGGCGTCTTTCTTTCCTAATTGTGCAGAATAAGCTCTTTATTAGTGTTTTGTTGTTGTTTTTTAATGTTTACCTTAAGTTAAGCCTTGTCAGCCACAGTGCCATGGTTTCTTCAAATCTGATATTTCCTTTGGGGGGCGGGGGTGGGTTGGGGAGGAAACAGTCCATCTGAGAGTGAAGTCCCGAGAGTTGAAGAACAAGTAAGATCCCTGATAAGGAACAACTCGGGAGTACCGCATCTTCAGAATGTCTGCGACGACATCCTGTGCAATAATTCCTAGGCATATTAAATCTCATGCCAGACGGACCATGCTAAAGGGAAAAACACTTGAAGGGCAAGTTAGGAGGGCACTGAGCACTAGCGGGTGTGCGGGGAGCAGTGGCTTTCCAGGGCCGTGCGCGTCCCTACCTCACACACCTTGCCGAAGGGGGCGGGAGGATTGTGTCCTCCTTTAAGTGGCCACAGATTGGAGGTTTATATGTTTTACTTTTCTTTTTTTCAGAAAGTGCCTGAGGAATGAGCTAGGATTAGATTAACATGGTTAAAATGCACTAAAAAAAATTTTTTTAGCATGTATTTATTTTTTGAGAGACAGCATGAGCAGAAGAAAGGCAGAGAGAGAGGGAGTCACAGATTCCAAAGCAGGCATCCAGGCTCTGAGCTGTCAGCAGAGTCTGACACAGAGCTGGAACTCACAAAGCACAAGATCATGACCTGAGCCGAAGTTGGATGCTCAGCCAACTGAGCCACCCAGGCGCCCCTAAAACGCATTTTCAAACCAGGAAAAGCCCGGTCTCCTTGCTTCTGACTCCGTTACAAGGCAAGTGAATGAATGGGTTAGAGTAGCAACAAGGAAATAGGTTATTCTAATGTTTATCTGTTTAGACACCAGAAGGTCAGTCTAGCTTTTCAGGGTTTGTTTGTTTCCCCTTCCTTCCAGCAAATAGAACCCTTTCTTTAAAACACATGATAGCCTAGAGCATAGAGCAGATAAAGAAAGGCATCTTCTCCCAGACCCTGGGGCTCATGCACCTAGCCCACGTGCAGAAAAATGCCCTGATTGTACCACCAGGACTCAAGCCGGCAGGCTCCTTTCATAGCCCTCCATACACATACACAGAATCGTATATCTGATGTCACGTATCGGGACCAGTTCCCAAGGTTTAACATCACTTGATAAGAGGAAGCAACTCAGCAGGAAGATTTCGCAGACAGAATCCTGGGCTGGAGCTCAGTGCTTAACGTAAAAGGAGACACTTCTTTGGTGGCATATAGGTCCTTGCTGTGACCAGGCCGCCGACACTAGAATCGGGATGTGTACCTAGGGTTGTTTCTTGGCCACCGAGCCTGCCACACTGAGGGACTCTGCCCTAGCTCCCGTTTCTTCATGTTTGAGCAGACCCCTAACAGGTGCTGGCTAAACGTACACTGGTTGGTGTGGTTAGGTGGGTGGAGTACTGCTCTCAGACGTGTATCTGCACTAAGTGGCAGTCTCTGAGTTAGACGCCATCGCATACACGTTGAACTTTTTATCATCTGTTAGTGCTCATTACAGGCCCATGAACCTGCAGCTGGGTTGGGCCATGACCTCTAAAAGGGGGTGTAGTCCTAGGTGTCCTTAGGTCAATTTTGCTATTTCATTATTGGTGTAAAAATGACACTGGTGATAACTTCTGTACACAGACTCGAGGATGTTTTCCGGTTACTTAAACTGGAAAACGAGTGACATTTCTGTGGAATGGAAAGGGAGGGAGGTATGTAAGCTGGTGGGAGTATAAGAAGGCCAAGGAGTCCCCTTGGTAGCAGGTGATGGATCAGGAAACCAGATGTGAAATGGGGACAGCTGAGGTGTGAACCGAAGGTGTCTGGATGCTTTGACTACAGGGACCTACAGAGTGGCACGGACATCCAGAAGTTCAAGAGAACTTTTAGTTACTGCAGGTGGCTGGGGGGAGGAGGCTTTCTTACGCGGACGCCTGGCTTTAGCAGTATGGCTGTGAGAGGGGGAAGCGCCACGCTGAGAGCCTGTGGCTGTTACAGGAAGAAGGAAGGAAAGGAGATCAGGGCCAACTTTTCTCAGCTTGACTGGTGGCAGGAAAGTATCTGCTCCCCTACCCCTGCCTCCCAGTCTCCCATGGACTCAAAAGGCTAAATGCAATTTCTTGGCATCAGTACCTTTACCACGTTGGTGTCTTCGAAAAGTGCAAGAAGTTTGCACTGGAAACCACTGGTGGAAAGCGGGGATTTACCTCCTCCAGGAAGAGAGAGGGCAGCTTTGTGAGGGCGAAGTCACTCATTCTTTCCGTCTCATTCCCTCCGTGAACAACTTTTCAGAATTGCCATGAAACTTAAAAGTGGCAGATGGTAGCCTGGGAGCCGTGTTGGGTTTTTGTACTGCTAGAGTTTCTGCAAACATCCTTGGGACTGTAACCGTAGGGAAATGGCTGGATGACCTTAGCTGAGATCGCTGCTTAGAATTGAGCTCACAGTGGCCCATTTTAAACCCAAGTTTTCTTTCCCTGTGATGTATTGGGATAGACAGGAGGTCCATTCTGCTTTTCAGTGCCTGGTTGCAGAACATGAGCAGAAGTGCCCATTGCTTGGTTTGTGCTGGTTTCAGGACACTTACGCCTGCAGAATGCGATCTGTTCTGATGTGTGGGCAGCGATTGGCCTGTAGATAAGGAAAGTTGAGGATACCTTCTACCACCTGCCTTCCAGGTTTGATGCGAGGATTAGAGGATGAGGTAATGTCTGCAGATGGCTTCCTGTGTCCGGGAGAAAGACCTTGTACATGTGAGTTGGTGTCAGTGTAGGTAATAGTAGGCTTTGGGGATTTGTTTCCTTAATGGGGCTTCTGGACAGTCAGCATTTCCTGCAGGATGAGTGGGAGAGCCACTGGGTTCATTTCCATCCTCTCTCTGCATTTTTATTTGCACTCTTCTATCTCTTCAGCAGGGGAGTGTGGACAGTTGGCCAGACCCGTACTTTTTCTTTTCTTGGTAACTCCAGAAGTGCTTAGTAGGTTGTAAACCTATAATGTGGCCAGTACAAACTACCTGTGATCATGGTTTCCCACGAAGTTCTCCATGGACCCATACTGAGAAAATTTAAAGACATTTTAGGCTTCTTGACCTTGACCTCACCCTGGTCGTGTGCTCCCAGTAGACCGTGGAGGCCCCCAACGCCATGTGCCCCTTTTAGGCCATGCCTTTGTGTGCTAGGGAGAAGGGCAGAGAGGAGAGGCCTGATGTTGAGGAGGCCACAGTGATGTGCAGGAGCCTGATCTTCTGGTTCATGAGAATTGATGGTTAAATTTGCCAGAAGTTTGAGAGCCGATTTTAAATACCACCATTGTTCACAATCAGATTAGATAAACTTACTATTGATTCATATTGAGAAGAAGGTAGTAAATGCTCAGAACTCATCACTAACGACTTTTGTCCTAATGTATGACAGTGTACTCTCGTCTGCCCTTGAGGTATTTATGTTACCTGTCTCTGTCTGGTGGGATTATTGTTTAATGGCCTGCTACTGCTCTGCTGAAGCTGAACACAGTTTCAGTTTAATGAATATAATTTGAATGAGGGTGAGAAAAGGTTTCACGGTAAGTCATATCAGTTAAATTTGCTGAGAAAATAAACTTATTGAGAAAGGAGTCGACTGGGATGGAAGTCCATTCATCAAATCCCGGCCGAGTCGCCATGATATGTTGGCTCCAAGTAAAAGAGTTTGGCAACAGCCTATGAAAGCATTTTGCGAGAATCAATTGGCCTGATAGAACTTACAGTAGAGAGGATGGTATATTTTATTATGTGTGAATTGAATGCTACACATCCTTCATGGTGGTAAATTCATCATAAACTTACGTCTATCCAGGCATATATTAACTTCTCCAAAGAGCGGGTTAAATATTGACCAGCACACCACTGACAGTGTCATAAAGGCACCAGGGGACCGGAGGTTTGGGTGACCTAGAACAAACGGGTAGAATGGGAATAGGGGAGACGGAGAACAGGAAGTTGTGAGGCCCAGGGTGTGGTCAGCACAGTGGGTGACTGAGTGGCAGTGAGGTACCGGCCCCAGCAGTGGAAGAGGTCAGGGGAGATAAGGCCTGGTGGTCGCGTGGGGCGTGCACATTAGACTCCGAGCCAACGAGAGGGGAAGCAGCAGGACCTGGGTGCAGTGGCAGTCTCAAATTCAAGGGCCAAAGCATGTAACTTTGGGGAGAAAATGGGAGGCAGGTAACAGCTGGATCAGTGGCTGGGAAGGTACACGATAGAGTGGCTAGATGCCCCAAGCATCAAAACAGGGTTTTTAAACTTGGAAGAAAAAGATTCTGGAGCTGGAAGTGGAAGGCAGAAGGATTCCAGTTCTGGTTTGAGACCCCTCAAGGGTTGTCACCCAGGGGTCTACTTACTGGAATGAGTGGGGGAAATTCAATGGCCCGAGTGAAGACCCCATCACCACGCCTGGCACACAGAGCTCGCGAAATTGGGGTGACCAAACATTCTGGTTTGCCCAAGACAGGTTTGGGCAACTTGTGCCCAGAGTAATTGTTAGTGCTGCTCTTATCACTCCGAAGGGTTCAGGTTTGGGCAGTTGATTGTATGTTCACTCCACCAGTGAATAACCGCTGCTTGGTTTTTACTTCCTGGAGCTCTCACTTCACAATGGTTGTACCAAGAGACCCCCGTGGGTGAGAGCCCTCAGGGGCCCTGCCCCCAGGAGAAGCTTCCTTGGGCCAGAAGGTCATAGTTTAATCTCAAGCATGTAAGGTCCTTCCCAGCCTTTCTTTCCTTCTCCTGCCTTTCTCCACCAGCCTTTTCACCTGCTGGAAGGTTTGTTAATCGGGAATGTCCTTTTCCTTTCCTTATTAACCAAGGTACAGCTCAAAGCCTTCCCTTCCCTACCCTTCAAGCCCTCCCCACCCTCTCCTATCAGAGGAGTGACTTGAACAGGTGGGCTAGCTGAGTTTCAGGGCTCCTTTCCCCAATACACACATGTGGCTGTGTTGAGCTCTAGCTGAATAATAATAATCCTCAGTAGCCCTCCTGAGGCAGGCCTGTAGCCATCCTACCGACAAGTTCAGCGCCAGGCCTGACTGACTTGGGCCATCACCAAGCTCCCAGTGAGCCTAAAGCAACTGGCCTGCGCACTTGACCACTGGACACAGCCAAAGGCGTTCTTTCATGAGCCAGTCTGCGTCTGCCAACATTCCAACAAATTAAAAGCAGACCCAGAAGTCCAAGGTATTTTGACAAGTCTGGAGGTGCTATTTGCTTTCTTCAACCAAGGGAAGCTCAAAGGCGAGAGACGGGCTATGACCAATGACGAAATGCCTATAAGAGATGATTGGTTTTCCTCACGGCACCCACCTCCAGAATTGCCATTGAGAACGTAATGCCAGTTCATCGGCCCACCCCCAGGAAGAGTTGCATGCCGTGGAAACAGGTTGTGCTAATCCTAAAAGTCAGACTCTCTCAGTTTAAAAAAACGGGAGGGGGGGGAGGAGGGGGAGAGGCCAACTGCTCACCCCTTAGTTGCTAATTTGTTTTCACAGAACCTCACCTGGAAAAGAAAGAAACACTGTCATTTGTAAGTTTTGCCTTAAGTCTTGTGTCATTGGGCTGCCTCTACTTCTCCCCTACCAAATGGAATTGGATAAAACGTGGGGATTTTGCGTTCTGAGTTTTAAGAATATCATTTTGAAATTAATTGGACCTCTTCAGATATTTTTCAAACAAAATATTTTGAAAGGAAGGTACTTTTCTCCCTTACGAGACAAAAAGTTTCTCCTACTTCAGTTCACCACACCGAAACAATGACTTGGTAAAAGGGAGACCTTTCCTGAAGTCAGGCAGTTTTGTTTAGAAATCCTGGTGAAGTTGGGCTAAAACATACCCTGAATAGAAAATGTCATTTTTCCCTGTAAATATATCTTAGGAGATCTCAAAATGCTTCAAGCCCTATGTGCTATACTTTTAATTAGTGTTCTCTTGAAGGTTCCATTTCCCTTCTGACTTTTTTTTTCTGTCTTAAATAATTGATATTCCATTAAAAGCATGAATAATTTTCAAAACCCTGAATAGGACAGGCTGGAAGCATTTAACAGCTGTATGGAATCTCATGTAACCATCATGTGCCTTTTTTTTTGGAAACAACAATTGTCCTTGTCTCTTGTGAGAAAATCACATGATTAAAAAAATAGATGACGAGCAATAATTCTGCTGTCACTTGGTCACTGGCAAGAGTAGGGCTAGGGAGGAAGACATAAGAAAAATGCATTCTTGGATCTTGCGGCCACACCAATCTGCAAACCTTCCTGGAGTAAATAATTTCCTTTGTCATTTCTGGGTAACTAAAAAAAGGCTTCGGAATGTTTCCAGGACTGGGCATTCTGTTGTGTAATACTTTTGGAGTCTGAGTTACCTTCCTTTGCTGAAAGAGTTGGCTCAGCACCCAGCCATCTTCCCCCTCCTGGATCTGAGTGTCGGAGAAACTGATCTGAATTGAGTGAATGAAAATTCGGTCTTTATTATGGACAATAACACTCCCTCCAGGGTTAGAATTTCTTAATGTAGTTGACAGCAGAAAGAAGTTTGGATCAGCTATGGGTCCCAAAGATGCTGGTTGACCTAAACGTCTTGAAATGAAGCATGCCTTTGTCTTAATTGTCCCTGCTTGGGAAGGGAGCTGCCGGTGTGCCACTGGAGGGTGAGCTTGCCAACGTGAGTGACAGGGGGAGGTCTTCTGTCATCTTTGAGATTCCAGAGAATAGAAGTCCCAAATATGAAATGTTTGAACGTAGCAGTGCTAGTCATTGACTGGCACAAAGAAAGCGTTGGAATTGAGTATTTCTCTGCGAACTGAGCCAATGTGTGTGTGTGTGTGTGTGTGTGTGTGTGTGTGTGTGTGTGTTTCCAGGACATTTCTAAGACTTGTGGAAGAAAAACTATAATTAAGAAAAGTGGATGGGTTATTAGGAAAGGCTTGTTTTCAGAAGGTTTTGTGAGCTTAGTAGCACTTAGCATTTGTAGTACCTTCCATCCGAGGATCCCCAGCATCTGCCAATGTAGATTCCTTTGCTTCCCTTTGAATTAAAAAGAGCAGAGGGGCACCTGGCCGGCTCAGTCAGTGGAGTATGCTATTCTTGATCTCGGGGTTGTGAGTCTGAGCCCCACATGGGGGGTAGAGATTACAAATAAAAATAAAAATGGGGTACCTGGGCAGCTCAGTCAGTTAGGCCTCTGACTTCAGCTCAGGTCATGATCTGACAGTTCGTGGGTTCGAGCCCCACCTTGGGACCTGTACTGACAGTGCAGAGCCTGCTCGGGATCCTCTGTCTCCCTCTCTCTGCCCCTTCCTCTCTCTCTCTCTGTCTCTCTCTCAAAATAAATAAATAAACTTAAAAATAAATAAAAAACAAAATAATCTAAAAAATTTTTTTAAAAACAGAGCAAACCCACTGTATATGGAGCCTGGACTAGGGGAAAATGTCCCCTTTGTAGGGGAGTTTTGTTAGTGGAGACCCTGAGGAAACCTGCCGACGTGAGACATAGCATTACTGAGAGGGGGAGCTACTGACTGTGGGCAGCAGGATTATTTGGAAAGATTTGGAGAAGTGCCACTTCTGGGGCTCTTTCCCGGAACTGTGGGCTCAGAATCTGTAGTGGGGGTGTGATGGCCGAGAAATCTGCATTTTAACTATTCCAGGTGATGTTTATGAACAGCGCTGTTTGGGAACCACCGCCAGTCTATGAAGTTGCTGTAATATTCATTGGTATTATTGGTATTCATTCATTTTCCATCCGATAAAATTAGTTATATCCCATGTCTCGGGCCCTCTGTAGAGTGCTAGGGAAGCCCTGTGTGGTGAACGGGACAGGGACAGACCCGTCAGCCACCCTCATGAGGCTCAAAGTCTCCTACTGTCTTCAGCTGCGGAATCAGGTTGACTTTACCAGAAAGACGTCATGAAGTATTCTTTAAAAATAGGCTACTTGGGGGCGCCTGGGTGGCGCAGTCGGTTAACCATCCAACTTCAGCCAGGTCACGATCTCGCGGTCCGTGAGTTCGAGCCCCGTGTCAGGCTCTGGGCTGATGGCTCAGAGCCTGGAGCCTGGAGCCTGTTTCCGATTCTGTGTCTCCCTCTCTCTCTGCCCCTCCCCCATTCATGCTCTGTCTCTCTCTGTCCCAAAAATAAATAAAAAACGTTGAAAAAAAAATTAAAAAAAAAATAAAATAAAAATAGGCTACTTGGATCAGAAAAATACTGAGCTGATAACAGACCCTGAAACTAAAATGTCCATCATCCATCAAAGGTTTTATTATCTGCCTAACCTGTGGTGAGTGCTGGGTAAATGGGTTGACCAGACTGGCCCCTGTCCTCTAGTGTTTACGAGCCAAGGCCTGGTTCGGCTTCTCACCAGCATGAGGCTCTATCCCTGAACAACGCTGTAGAGCGGCTTGCAAGCAGCTGGAACCAAGAGACAGACCTGGAGACACAGCCGATTTGATCCAGAGTGACCGCATGGTTGAGCTAAATGCTTCCAGGTCTGAGGAAAATAACCTAGTCCGTGAAGGATCTGTTTTCCATTGAAAATGAGGCTTTGGGGAAAATATATATATATATATATATATATATATATATATATATATATATATATAGCCGCAGGAGAGAAACAGCTCATCTTGCAAAATCTCTGAAGGAACGTAAGCTGGACCCAGTTGGTGTGGCTAAGATGGGCTTGCCGTACAGACCACTGTGGCCCAGGCTGGGCCAGCAGCTCCTTGCTCCTGGGCTGGGTCTGCTGCAGCTCCAGGGTAGGGAGCCTCTCTTCCAAAGCCCTGGTGAGGAGCAAGGGCCACAGTGTGAGCAGCCCTGGGGCAGGGTCAGACACCCCATCATGATGATGCACTGACAACTTCATTTGGGTGGTGTCCTCAGGCTGAGCTCTGTTCCATACAAGGGAACATTCCGGGTCACTGGAAGCTGCCGCCCCTATGGCTGCCTGGACTTTTTCTAGTTTGTTTGAAGAGTGTCCCCAAAAGTAGGACATAAATCTCCTGTTGCAAAAAGAACCTATCCAGTTCCGTTTGACCTTTTCTGATGAGGCAGGGTCATCACAAGCAATATGTGTGATTGAGCCAAGTTGATGTTCAGAGATGTCCTCAGGACTGTTGACACAGATCTTGGTGTTGGACCCTCCCTCCCTTCACCTCTCTTTCCCTCTGTCCCTCACTACCCCCCCCCCACTCTTTGTCATGGAAAATTTCCAACGTAAACAAAAGCAGAGAGAATAAAAAGTACAATGGTCCTCCGCGTATGCATCACCTGGGTTGAACAATGATCAACTCATGGCCAGACTTGTTTTTTATATACCCACCCTTAATAGCACTGGGTTATTTTGAAGAAAACTCCATAGAGCACATAATTTCACCTGTTTAAAATGTATATCTATCTAATTATATAGGGAAGGATTCTTTTAAGTATTAAAGTATTTTTATTGACCTGTAACTTACATACATTCAGATCGTTCAAACCATTCGGTTTGACAACTTCATGTCAAGGTACATCATGTTTTTATCTTCCTGTCCCTTCGTGCCCCTTCTCAGTCATTTCCCTGCGTTGAGAAGCAACCATTGATCTGATTTTTATTGCTACTGGTAATTTTTGCCTATTTGAGAATTTCATATAAGTGAGATCATAATTCTGTACTTTGTAGCTCCTGGCTTAGTTCACTTAGTGTATTATTTTTGAGATTCAGCCATGTCGTTGTTTGTATCAGTATTTTGGTCCCTTGTATTCTTGATAGTATTCCATTGTATAGCTATGCTAATCGGTCAATCCATTCTTCTGTTGTTCTGTGCTGTTTTCAGTTTTTGACTAGTGTGAGTAAAGCTGTGTCTCTAGACATATATTTTTATTTCACTTGAGTAAATACCTAGGACTGGGATTGCAGGGTCATAGGTATGTTTACCTGTTTAGGAAAATGCCAATGGTTTTCCGTAGTGGTTGTTCCATTTTACACTTCCACCAGCAATGTCTGAGAGTTCTGATTGTTCCCCATCCTCTCCAAAATTTAGTATTTTTCACCTTTTTCATTTTTTCTTAAAAATTTTTAAATTTATTTTTGAGAGAGAGAGCGCCAGTGTGGGAGGGACAGAGAGAGAGGGAGACAGAGAATCCCAAGCAGACTCTGTGCTGACAGCACTGAGCCCAATGTGGGGCTCGAACTCACAGACCGCCAGATCATGACCTGAGCCGAAGTTGGACGCTTAGCCAACTGAGCCACCCAAGCGCTCCTCATCTTTTTTTATTTTAACCATTCTGTTGCTTATAGTATGGTGGTATCTCATCATAATTTGAATTTGCATTTCTCTGATGATTAATAATGGTGATCCCTTTTCCTGTGCTTACAGGCCTTTTGTACATCTTTTGTGAAGTGTCTATTCAAGTATTACTCATTTTTTTTTTTGATTGGGTTGTTTGTCTTTTTATTATTGAGTTGTAGGAAGTCTTTATATATGATATATAATATGTGACATATTATATATTATATATTGTGGATACAAGATATAGGTATTTTTCTACTTGTCTATCATCTACTTTTCTATGTTTCCAGATATAGGTGTAGCACATATTTTCTCTCAACCTGCTACTTATTTTCTTGATAGTGTCTTTTGATAACTAGTACTTTTAAGTCCAGCTTATTAACTTTTTTCCTTTATGGTTTGTGCCTTCTGTGTCTTCACCAAGAAATTTTTACCCACCCCTGTATTTTCATATGTTTTCATCTAATAATAATTTTATTTTTTATCTATAGGACCAAGAGCTAAAATAACCACAACAAAATCATAATGGCAATACCATCATCACACATAAAGAATAAAACAAGCATAATATTAAGGACCCAGTCAGCACAATATTAAAATTTTCTCAAGTATTTTCTAACTTCTTATAGTTTTTTAAAATTCGAATGAGAATCCAGATAACATTCACATATTGATATTTTGATATGTCTCTAAGAGTCTCTCTTAATGTATGTATCTTGCCTTTTTTTTTTTTTTTTTTCACTCTGTTGAAGAAACTGGGTCATTTGTCTTGCAAAGTATCCCATGGTTTGGATTTCGCAGATTGTATCTTCATGGGATCTTTTAATATATTTCTCATCCCCTGGGTATCCTGAAATTTAGTGGTTAGATCTAGAGTTGTGATCATATTCGGGTTCATTTTTTGTAAAGAGGGCATCATAGTATTCTGTGAATATATAGGGTGGGAAGTACATGATGTTTGTTGTATCTCTTCTCTATGGTGTTAGCAGCCACTGATCATTATTGTTATCATGCTTATTTCATTAGGGTTATAAAAATGGTGAAATTGTATCATCTCCTTTAAATACATTAGTTGAAAATAATGAAGAGACCAACTATGAAGGGAAACAACTATGTGGGTGCCCAATGGACTTTACCTGGAACAATCCCAGGGATGTTGATGGTTTTAGCAGGCCACTGACCTACTTTGTATCACCCGTTTTCCATTTTCCCCATAGCATTAGAGTGAAGCTGTTCCTTATTAATATTTACAGCAATAGCAGTAATAATCGCTCCCTGCTGAGCACTTTTGGGGGCAGGTTCTAACTTAAGTACTCAATGTGCGTCGCTCATCAGATACTCCAAGGTAGAAATGATTACTCAGATCCTCCTAGCTTCTACCATAAAATAATAGATTTATCTAATGACCTCTGATCTTCCATGTGGGTTTCTTGTAGACCATTGCTTTCACTATGGATATGTGGAAGGCTTTCCTCCTCCTTTAACTTTTTAGGTTTGAAAAGATTGGTACCATGAGATGCCTTTCCCAGTGTGAAAAAAATAAGAATTCAGGATAAACACTCCTATAATAGGATGTTGACTATTCCCATTAAAGGTGAAAGAGAAGGACTGCGGCTCCTGCATGAGTAATCCCGACTCTGGCTGCGTACTGACTCCAGCCCGAAATTTAACTAAATCATCTGACCCTTACAAAGGCTCCATTTCCTCCTTGGTAGAATGGGAAAAATAATACCGGATTATGACTTGTTGCCAAAGAGGTGTTTCCCACTACAGACCAAATGGAGACAGCTTGGGTGGATGGTGGGGTTTGTAACTGCTTCCAAATAAACATAGAAGAGCACTATCCCAGAGAACACACCCTCCCTGGTGAGAGTCCCCATTTTTCCTTCTTCATAGCTTTGTGTCTTTCAAAAGGAAATGACCTAAGGGACTAGATGTCTGAAGGAAACTATTAAACAAAATACTTAAAATTGGCTTTGACTTGAAAGAAGAAAGTGTTTAAGATTTGAAAGACTAATGAGCCATGCTGCGTAGCAGTCCCTTTTGGAGGGACACACACCATTCAGGTGGTTCACAGGCAGGGGTTTGCGCTCTTTCTCGATCGGAGGAGGGGGTTGGGTTGGTCTTCGTGGATTAGGGCTGCCTGTGCCTCCTTCTGTTTCCTGGCCCTTGATGCCCTTCCATAAACATACCCAGAGCTTCCTATCCCTTTGCACATTAACTCAGTTATAAAACAGTCTGCTTTTCCTCAAAACCTCACCAAGGATTGCTGTGGGCTTTCCTGAAGACACACACATATTTTTTTTTAATTTTATTTTTTAAAATTTACATCCAAATTAGTTAGCATATAGTGCAACAATGATTTCGGGAGTAGATTCCTTAGTGCCCCGTACCCATTTAGCCCATCCCCCCTCCCACAACCCCTCCAGTAACCCTCAGTTTGTTCTCCCTATTTATGAGTCTCTTCTGTTTTGTCCCCCTCCCTGTTTTTATATTCTTTTTGTTTCCCTTCCCTTATGTTCATCTGTTTGAAGACACACACATATTTAATAAAAGCTTACCAGTCCCCATTGTGTTAAGCTAGGGATTCTGTTTCCCATAGAATGGTTATGCATCCTGGTTTTCTCAGGACAGCCTCAACATACACTTGTCGCCCTATGGTAGTTACTAACAGGATCCTCTTTGACTTTCAAACGTGTGCTGGTCTGGATGTGTCATGTGGTCGCCCTACTTATACACGACAACTCACCCATTACTTTTCTTCAGGCTCAGGTATGAAGCAGTGGACGTGAGCAAAAGTCCTCTTGGCTCCTCCTGGATAAAAGAAACTGGCGTTTCGTGACTGTTCCCCCTGATACAGTCAATAAGATGGAGAGTGCCTCCCCCACCCCACCATTCTTTCCCAGCCTTGCTACTTTTGATAACTGTTTTTCATCTGAAGCCACTCCAAGTTTACTAATGGGCAGCTCATTCCAAGATGGCTTCCCAAGTACATGGCAACCAACATGTTTCATGTTAGCCTGCCCACACGGATCTGAGCTGCAGTCTTGCCGAGTGAGGCCCGGTGCTCATGACTGGGTATCATGCTCCAGAAGTTTTTGTCTGGTGACGGAGAGTGATATTAAGAGTGTGTGAGAAAAATATTAAGAGGAGGCTGTTCACTTCAGACAGCTATCTCAGTGTATGATAATAGACCAGCACCGTCCAGGCCAGAGGAGAGACAAGGGAAATTCAGCTTGGTCTGAAACACCAACACACAAATCGAAACATAATTAGCCTGTGTCAGAAGTGGTGACGGGACATAGCTTAAATGACCAAGCATTTTGCCCAATAGTGGCTGTAGACTCACGTAACGAAAAGCAGATTAAAGTTGAGTTCCTAGGGGTGCCTGGGTGGCTCAGTCGGTCAAGCCTCCAACTTCGGCTCAGGTCATGATCTCCTGGCTCGTGATTCGAACCCCGCATCGGGCTCCGTGCTGACACCTCGGAGCCTGGAGCCTGCTTTGGATTCTGTGTCTCCCTCTCTCTCTGCTCCTCTCCCGCTCGTGCTCTGTCTCTCTCACTTTCTCTCTCTCAAGAATAAATAAACATTAAAAAAGTTAAAAAAAAATTAAAGGTGAGTTCCTTAGTGAGTTCAACTTAGCTACCTCTTTGGGATATACACAGAAATCATGAATTACACGCTGGTCATTATTCATGCATACATTCTTCTAACAATAATAGATCTGAAAGCATTTTAAAAACAAATGTGTAAAAATATCAAGTAGTATTGTCAAGAATCTACTATATTTGTGACATTGTGTTGAGGGCTGTGGGAACAAAAAACCAGTAAGACATGATTCTTCAAAAGCTTATAATTTAGTAAAGCAAATCATCGTAACGCAAATGCCTGTTCTAGCCAAAGCTAGAACAATTTGAGCAACAAAATAATGGTAGTATTTATATTTACTATAATTTGTATAGTTTAATATAATTTCTGTATAATACATTATACATGATTTATAATGACAGAAGACTATAATTATATATTCTGTGATGTAATACATAATATAATTATTTCAGTATTAATTGTATTTATTTTTAAACAATTTTTTTTAGCGTTTATTTATTTTTCAAGAGACAGAGAGAGACAGAGCATGAGCAGGGGAGGGGCAGAGAGAGAGGGAGACACAGAATCCGAAGCAGGCTCCAGGCTTTGAGCTGTCTGCACAGAGCCCGACGTGGGGCTCAAACTCACGAGCTGTGAGATCATGACCTGAGCTGAAGTCAGACACTCAACGGACTGAGCCACCCAGGTGCCCCAAATTTTATTTATTTTTAAATGTTTATTTACTTTGTGCATGAGAGAGAGAGAGAGAGAGAGCAAGCAGGAGAGGGGCAGAGAGAGAGGGAGAGAGAGAATTCCAAGCAGGTTCCATGCCGTCAACACAGAGCCCGATGTGTGGCTCGAACTCATGAGCTGTGAGATCATGACCTGAGCTGAAGTCAAGAGTCAGATGCTTAACCTACTGAGCTACCCAGGCACCCTAATATTAGAATTTTTAAATAAAATAAATATTCTGAGAAGTGTAAATGACTGAAATAAATGAATATGTGAGGAGGAGAGACAAGTTTTCTTTACAGAAAAGTTCTAATGAATAAATATGGAAGAAATGAGGGAAGTAAAGGTCACCATTAGAACATCATAGTGATAATTGTTGCAGGAAGATCCACTGATGAATGGTAAATTAGAGGGCACAAGTTTAAGGAAAAACAGAATGTCTGCAGAGCCTCAAAGTATCTCCCCCAAATATTTTCTAACTATGGAGGGGGAACATAACGAGATTATAGTGGAGAATCCTGGTGGATGCCACCTTAGCCAAGCGATCAAGGTTAACATCAACAGTAATAAGACCCGTGGACATCAGCGTTTGCTGACATGATATCCTGAGAAGGGCACATCCTGTCTGTGGTGTTCTTGCTGAGAACGAGCGACCTCAGTCTTGTGGCGAGAAGACATCAGACCGACCCAGGTTAAGAGACATTTTATAAAATACTTGACCAGTACGGCTCCCAAAGCGTCAACTCACATCACAGATCGGAGGACAGGAAGGAGACTTTGATGACTAAATGCAGTAGAGGACCCTGAACTGGGTCTCGTCATGGAGAAAAAGGACATTGGTGGAAAAAGCCACCAAAATTAAAGCCTGTGGGTTAGGTAAAAGGACTGTACCAGTGTTAACTTCCTGGTTTTGATTATTGTACTGTAGCTACATAAGGTGTTAACGTTGGGGGAAGTTGGATAAAGTGTGTACAAAAACTCTTTGTATTACCAGCACAGCTCTTCTGTATGTCTACAATTATCTCAAAAAAGAAAGATTTCGGAAGTATATGCGTGTAATAGCTAAGGGTCAAAAGTAAATGCCATGAGTTTGGAAGTAAAGTTGGTTCCTAGCGTATCCCCCCTGGGGCGCCAGGATGGAATAAACTACCCCTGGGGTGTGAGGTGTGCCCCTGGACTGGAGGGTGAGGACGGGGAATTAGGGGGGCCTTCTCAGGCAGGGGAGCGTTCGGCCGGGCCGCAAAGCCTGGGGGGAGAACTGTGATATGCAGGTTTGGACAGGGTGGGCGAGGCTTTTAAGGTGGATGGTCTTTTAAAGGTCTGGACCAAAGCACAGTGGCGCGAAGGGGCAGGAAAAGAGTGAGCGTCGGAAGGTTGGGTTGGACCTCAGCAGCCTCAAAGAAGGATGGCAGTGGCCAGGCCCCTCAGTGCGGCAGGAGTGTGGGGAGCTGGAAGCCAGACTGACGTCACCGAGAACACGGCTTGGCTGTGCACCGGGGCGGCTCACCCCTGGCGGAATCCGGGACACCGTCTGAACCTATCCCCATTGCCTCGAGAGCGGCTCAAGGCCTGTGAGAACAAATGGCGCGTTTTAGTTTTCTGAAGGTGATTCAATTTGAGAGAGAGCCAGAGCAAGAGAGAGGCAGAGAGAGGGGGAGAGAATCTCAAGGGGGCTCCGCGCTGTTGGCGCGGCTTCCGGTGCTGGGCTCGGTATCTGGAACCGCGAGGTCATGACCTGAGCTGAACTCGAGAGTCGGGGCTCAACCGACTGAGCCACTCAGGCGCCCCAACACCTGGTGTCTTTTAAAGGCGTCTGTGGAGGTCGAGGCCTCAGTAAGGGAACGGATGACTGGGAGGCCAGCGTGTGCAGAGACACGGGGGAGGGTTCCCATCCTGCAGGGGCGTTCATTCTGTGAACACTGTGGTCACAGGGCTGTCGTGTGGACTGTGCGCCCTGCAGTGCAAGGAGAGTCCTGCTGTGATGTGAAACCTCACCTGCTCAGAATGAAAACCAGCGCCTCGTCAGACTCTCCCGCCTTCTGGGATCCAGCTCATTGGCGTGACGGGATCACTGGGCCCCGGGTGCCAGGGAAGCTTCTGTGGGCTCGCTGGACGTCTGGAGTGCCCTGCAGGGTTGTGTGGTGCTTGGCCCAACTCCTGTCTCTCCCGGTGGAAATGCTGGCTCTGGAGCTTCCCCCAGGTGTGTGTAAAGGCATGAATGCTCCTCCTCAGAAATGTGCTGGGTTCTTATGTCATGGCTAGACAGCCCCCGCTGGGCCTATTTGCTGTCCCTCTTTCCCCTGGCCCCCAAGTGGCATCAGGACATCTGGGGAACTTCTGACTCATGTTAGCAAGTGACTGTGGCCTTTCTGCCGAGAGGCTCTGTCCCAAGGGAAGAGGCAAGGGCAGCCCGGGAAGGTGCCTGCAGTCACATGGCTCCCTGGGATGACAGGCCCAAATGGGACTTTATGGCCAGGCGTGATGGAAACCGTAGCCCGTGATTTCGGGGAGCAGGGCAGTGCTAGCTGGGGGGATATTTGGCTCTGCTGATGTTTGAAAAGTCTGACAGCAGCTATAAAGTGTAGCGGCTGTGATGTACATCAGGTACTGAAGGACTTTTGGACCCGGAGTCTTGAGACTACGGCAGCTTTAAGGAATTCAAGCAATGACACACCGCTCTCACCGGTCTGCATATGCGGTTCTGGAAACTCTGCTAAGAGAGAGCAGCCCTTCCATTAATTAATTTTCTGAAGAAACGGACTTGAAATGTATTGCCGTATTTTTTCTCCCAGGAGTTGATCCCGAGATGCCAAATGAATTTCCCCTGGATCTTCAGGGGACGAGGGACTGGTGTTTTCACTTGCTCGCCTCGTGCGCGGTGCAACTAGGTCCTGCGTGGAGAGCTGGTAGCAAAACTAGAGGGGTGGGGTGGGGGGGGCGTGAGCCAGGCCCTGCTACCCCTTCCTCTGTGTAACCGTGATAGGCATTCATGATCAGAGGGGTTAGTGGACCCTTGAGACATCGTGACCCACAGGCAGGCAGTCTCTGGGCCTCTCTGCGTCCAGGGCGGGGCGCCGAGTGAGACGGGAGAGAGGAACGGTTCGATGATGTTCTCAGTGTTGTGTCAACTCCTGGCTCTTTCGCCGAACTTACGCAACCTCGGGCCGGCGCCTTCGACGAGCTGAGCCCTTCTTTCCTCCCTGACGAAATAGGATAATAATGAATGCCTTCTTTTGGGGGTTGTCGCGAGGCTTAAAAACCACAGTGCCTGTAAGCTCCCTGCCCCGTGCCGGGCACGGAGGACAGCCACCTTCTCATTGAGGGGGGTGCTCCTTTGCAGAGGAGGAGGCCACGGAGGCAGAGGAGGGCCGTGTGACTCCCCGGCCAGCGCACCCTCTCCATCGCCAGGCCTGCTCTGAAGCCTGATGGTTAGCACTGTGGACTCTGAAGGCCGAAGGGGCGGGCGGTATGTGCTCCGACAGACCGCGGCTGGCTTTTGAAGCCCTTTTAAACAGCTTTGCCACTGCAGAATCATCCCTGGAAAAATCTGTTCATCAGACATGTGCCCTGCCAGGTCATCCAGCAGCCCAAGTGCTTTATTTTCAAGTTTTCTTTTCTTTTTTTTTTTTTTTTGCCAGTGAGACAGGCTGCAAGGCCTATCTCCAGTTCAATCCCTGCAAGTCTCCGTGTCAGGAACAATCATGGTGACTGGTTTTGGTTAAAATGTCTTCTGTGCCAGGCACAGTGCTAAAAGCGTTACCTGCATTATCTCATTTAACCCCTGCATCAATCCTGAGAGGAAGGTGTTTTTTGTTTCTATTTCCCTGACGAGGAGTCTGAGGATTAGGAAAGGTTAAGAATCGACTCCAGCTTGTTGAACAGAGCCGGTTTAACTATGAAGGCCGTGTTCTTTAACCACCATACCGTGTTGCCTAACTCAGATGAATCCAGAGGAGACGTTAGAGGTTTTCCTAAGCCTACTGTCAAGGGCAAGTGACTGAGTGCTCACATTCAGATATGGAAAAGCCCATTATGCACCTGACAGGTGTAACCCAACCCAGGCCGTGGTTCACGTAGCTCCTGGCCGGTGCAGGTGACTTAACATACTAACAGTGTTATACATAGAACGACGTCGCCTAATGTTTTTCCTGGACTGATGATTCTGGAACAGAGAATCCAGGATTCAAGGGGAAAAGGGCGTTGGAACAGAACTAACCATAAACCAATAAGCAGCCATTATGCAGAGGTATGGTGAGAGCTTTGGACTTGGCGGGGCTAGTTGACCAAATTTTGCAGGGAAAGCGCACCTCTACTCAGAATCTTCCTGCTGTAACGTTATTCACGGATGTGTATGCTCTGACTTTCCCGAAACAAGGTAAAATATTTACTCTAAGAAGAAGTCATTTAATGGGACTGAGGATCTCACTTCACCAGTTAGACTATAGTAAACGATAGGACATCTGTGCACTGGGAGGCGCGTAACCCACGACTAAAATATGATCACATCATTGCTCAGAAGTTCAGCTCTCATCATGGGGTCAAACCCATCTATTGGTGGTTGCTTTCCATTTTTGTTGTGACATCCCTGGGGTGGGAGGCAACAGCCCCACACTTTATACAGCTTGGAAGATATGGGACCCGAGTTATAGTATTATTATTCATATGCCAGCACTTGCCACAAGGCATTTGCATTAATATCAAAGGTGGAGAGATAAGAAGGAAATAATTAAGGGATACAGAACGGATTCATTAAAATCCTCTCTTTCTCACTGTTTGGTTTTGTTTGTCAAATCATCCGTGTATATCTCACTCTTTTTATCATAGAACATTTCTACCAGGCACAAATGTAGGCTAGTATAATGGCCCCATGTGCATATGGCCTAGCCGTGACACCTACAGCCCTCATTCACACCACACCAGGGTATTCTGAAGCACATGTTTCCAATTGTCTGTAAATACTTCAGTATTAATCTCTAAAACATAAGGACTCTTTTTTAAAAAACCTGCAATCTGATTATCATGCCTTAAAAAATCAACAATGATTGTTTATTATCCATTAGTGTTCTTATTTCTCTGACCATCTGACACACTGTTCTTTCAGTTTTGTTGGGGTATGATTTACAAACTATAAACTTCTCCTATTATAAAGATACAATTTGATTGTTAGTAAATTTAGACAGTTGTGCAAACATCCACACAGTCCAGTCTTAAAACACACATTTTTTTTTTTAACATTTTATTTATTTTTGAGACAGAGAGAGACAGAGCATGAACGGGGAGGGTCAGAGAGAGGGAGACACAGAATCTGAAACAGGCTCCAGGCTCTGAGCTGTCAGCACAGAGTCCGACGTGGGGCTCGAACTCACGGACCGCGAGATCATGACCTGAGCCGAAGTCGGCCGCTTAACCGACTGAGCCACCCAGGCGCCCAAAACACACATTTTTGATGGTTTATTTGAACCAGAATTTTATTAGGGCTCATATGTTGTGATTGGTTGATGTGTTTCAAAAAAAAATTTTTTTAATGTTTATTTATTTTTGACAGAGAGAGAGACAGAGCATGAGCGGGGGAGGGGCAGAGAGAGGGAGACACAGAATCCAAAGCAGGCTCCAGGCTCTGAGCTGTCACAGAGCCCGACATGGGGCTCGAACTCAGGAACCATTGAGATCATGACCTGAGCGAAGTTGGATGCTTAACCGACTGAGCCACCCAGGTGTCCCTATTCATTTATTTAATGCTATTTATTTATTTATCTTCTTAATTTTATTATTTTTAAAAATTTACATCCAAATTAGTTAGCATATAGTGCAACAATGATTTCAGGAGTAGATTCCTTAGTGCCCCTTACCCATTTAGCCCATCCCCCCTCCCACAACCCCTCCAGTAACCCTCAGTTTGTTCTCCATATTTATGAGTCTTTTCTATTTTGTCCCCCTCCCTGTTTTTATATTATTTTTGGTTTACCTTCCCTTATGTTCATCTCTTTTGTCTCTTAAAGTCCTCATATGAGTGAAGTCATATGATTTTTGTCTTTCTCTGACTGACTAATTTCCCTTAGCATAATACCTTCCAGTTCCATCCACGTAGTTGCAAATGGCAAGATTTCATTCTTTTTTGATTGCCGAGTAATACTCCATTGTATATATACCACATCTTCTTTATCCATTCATCCATTGATGGACATTTGGGCTCTTTCCATACTTTGGCTATTGTTGACAGTGCTGCTATAAGCATGGGGGTGCATATGTCCCTTCGAAACAGGACACCTGTATCCCTTGGATAAATGGCTAGTAGTGCAATTGCTGAGTCATAGGGTAGTTCTATTTTTAGTTTTTTTGAGGAACCTCCATACCTTTTTCCAGAGTGGCTGCACCAGCTTGCATTCCCATCAGCAATACAAAAGAGATCCTCTTTCTCCGCATCCTCGCCAACATCTATTGTTGCCTGAGTTATTAATGTTAGCCATTCTGACCGGTGTGAAGTGGTATCTCCTTGTGGTTTTGATGTGTATTTCCCTGATGATGAGTGATGTGGAGCATTTTTTCATGTGTCAGTTGGCCATCTGGACGTCTTCTTTGGAGAAGGGTCTATTCATGTCTTTTGCCCATTTCTTCACTGGATTATTTGTTGAGTTTGATAAGTTCTTTGTAGATTTTGGATCCTAACCCTTTATCTGCTATGTCATTTGCAAATATCTTCTCCCATTCTGTTGGTTGCCTTTTAGTTTTGCTGATTGTTTTCTCTGCTGTGCAAAAGCTTTTTATTTTGATGAGGTTCCAGTCGTTCATTTTTGCTCTTGTTTCCCTTGCCTCCGGAGACATGTTGAGTAAGAAGTTGCTGCGGCCAAGAGCAAAGAGGTTTTTGCCTGCTTTCTCCTGAAGGATTTTGGTGGCTTCCTGTCTTACATTGAGGTCTTTCATCCACTTTGAGTTTATTTTTGTGTATGGTGTAACAAAGTGGTCCAGGTTCATTCTTTTGCATGTCGCTGTCCAGTTTTCCCAACACTACGTGCTGAAGAGACTGTCTTTATTCCATTGGATATTCTTTCCTGCTTTGTCAAAGATTAGTTGGCCATACATTTGTGGGTCCATTTCTGGGTTCTCTATTCTGTTCCGTTGATCTGAGTGTCTGTTCTTGTGCCAGTACCATACTGTCTTGATGATTACAACTTTGTCGTATAGCTTGAAGTCTGGGATTGTGATGGCCTCCTGTTTTGGTTTTCTTTTTCAAGATTGCTTTGGCTATTCGGAGTCTTTTCTGGTTCCATACAAATTTTAGGATTGTTTGTTCTAGCTCTGTGAAGAATGCTGGTGTTACTTTGATAGGGATTGCATTGAATATGTAGATTGCTTTGGTTAGTATTGACATTTTAACAATATTTGTTCTTCCTATCCAGGAGCATGGAATCTTTTTCCATTTTTTTTGTGTGTCTTCTTCAATTTCTTTCATAAGCTTTCTATAGTTTTCAGTGTATAGATTTTTCACCTCTTTGGTTAGATTTATTCTTAGGTATTTTATGAGTTTTTGTGCAACTGTAAATGGGATCGATTCCTTGATTTCTCTTTCTGTCGCTTCATTGTTGGTGTACAGGAATGCAACCGATTTCTGTGCGTTGATTTTATAGCCTGCAACTTTGCTGAATTCATGAATCAATTGTAGCAGTTTTTTGGTGGAATCTCTTGTGTTTTCCATATAGAGTATTATGTCATCTGCGAAGAGTGAAAGTTTGACCTCCTCCTGGCCTATTTGGATGCCTTTTATTTCTTTGTGTTGTCTGATTGCTGAGGCTAAGACTTCCAATACTATGTTGAATAACAGTGGTGGGAGTGGACATCCCTGTCTTGTTCCTGACCTTAGGGGGAAAGCTCTCAGTTTTTCCCCATTGAGGATGATATTAGCGTTGGGTTGTTCATATATGGCTTTTATGATCTCGAGGTATGCTCCTTCTATCCCTACTTTCTTGAGGGTTTTATCAAAAAAGGGTGCTGTATTTTGTCAAATGCTTTCTCCTCATGTATTGAGAGGATCATGTGGTTCTTTTCCTTTCTTTTATTGATGTTGATTGTTTTGCAGATACTGAACCAGCCCTCCATCCCAGGTATAAATCCCACTTGGTTGTGGTGAATAATTTTTTTAATGTATTGTTGGATCCGGTTGGCTATCTTTTTGAGGATATTTGCATCCATGTTCATCAGGGAAATTGGTCTATAGTTCTTCTTTTTAGTGGGGTCTCTGGTTTTGGAATCAAGGTCATGCTTGTTTCATAGAGTTTGGAAGTTTTCCTTCCATTTCTATTTTTTGAACAGCTTCAAGAGAATAGGTGTTAACTCTTCCTTAAATGTTTGGTAGAATTCCCCTGGAAAGCCATCTCACTCTGGACTCTTGTTTTTTGGCAGATTTTTGATTACTAATTCGATTTCCTTACTGGTTATGGGTCTGTTCAAATTTTTTATTTCTTCCTGTTTCAGTTTTGGTAGTATATATGTTTGTAGGAATTTGTCCACTTCTTCCAGATTGCCCATTTTATTGGCATATAATTGTTCATAATATTCTCTTATTATTGTTTTTATTTCTGCTGTGTTGGTTGTGATCTCTTCTCTTTCATTCTTGATTTTATGTATTTGGGTCCTTTCCTTTTTCTTTTTGATCAAACTGGCTAGTGGTTTATCAATTTTGTTAATTCTTTCAAAGAACCAGCTTCTGGTTTCATTGATCTGTTCTACTGTTTTTTTTTTGGTTTCGATAGCATTAATTTCTGCTCTAATCTTTATTATTTCCTGTCTTCTGCTGGTTTTGGGTTTTATTTGCTGTTCTTTTTCCAGTTCCTTAAGGCGTAAGGTTAGGTTGTGTATCTGAGATCTTTCTTCCTTCTTTAGGAAGGCCTGGATTGCCATATACTTTCCTCTTATGACCACCTTTGCTACGTCCCAGAGGTTTTGGGTTGTGGTGTTATCATTTTCATTAACTTCCATATACTTTTTAATTTCCTCTTTAACTGCTTGGTTAGCCCATTCATTCTTTAGTAGGATGTTCTTCAGTCTCCCAAGTATTTGTTACCTTTCTGATTTTTTGTCTTGTGGCTGATTTCGAGTTTCATAGCATTCTGAAAATATTAATGCTTTTTATTTATTTTTGAGAGAGACAGTACAAGTGGAGGAGAGGCAGAGAGAGTAGGACAGGAGATCTGAAGCAGGGTCCTTGCCGACAGCAGAGAGCTCAATGTGGGGCTCAAACTCACAAACCTGGAGATCATGACCTGAGCCAAATTTGGACACTCGATGGACTGAGCCACCCAGGTGCCCCAGATTCCAATTCTTTTTTAGCTAAGTTATATTATAGATGGTGTACTGTACTTCCAATGGGATGCCATGGTGTGTGATTATCTTTTTTCTTGACTTTAGCAACCCTTGATAATTATCGCCTAATTCCATTATTTCATTATTACTGCAAACTGATGGTTTTCTAATTTCCTTTTCCTTCTTTCTTTATTACCTGGAATGCTTCTGTAGGAGAAACTTGTCCTCTTAAACCATTTGGTATCCTAAGATTGAATT
This sequence comes from Felis catus, assembly GCF_018350175.1. Classification (NCBI taxonomy): domain Eukaryota; kingdom Metazoa; phylum Chordata; class Mammalia; order Carnivora; family Felidae; genus Felis; species Felis catus. The sequence continues at coordinate 18,790,325 of NC_058368.1, read as the reverse complement.
TGAATGTGAAAGCAGCATAAATGCTTATTTACCATTTTTCAAAGTAAGGGGTTGATTCACCAGCATCCTCCAGAGCAAGCATTGGGTTTTGTTTTGCTTCTTAGTGTCATTATAAAGTCAGATTCAGAAGTACTCGAAGTGTTTCAGTTTATGGTGGATATGGTCTTCTGGGATATTTGGTTATTCCATTTGGCCAGTTGGAATTTAATCAACTTGTCACTTTTATCCTTTTGGACACAACTCTAGTAGTTTTTGGTAGCTTCTTTTTTTGTGGTATGACAAAAATTTGGGGGGCTTACCTGGTAAATTTTGTGCCACAGATCTGGAATCAGTCATTTCTTTAAAGAGTATGTATTCTTTAAAGTAGAAAATGTTTTTATATTCAGAGATCATAGTCTGGGCTCTAGGAGGCTCGTTACTACGGGATAGGTTATTTTTCACTGGGATTTTTAATGGACAAAGCTAGAAAAAAAATGTTTGAGATCATTCATTCATACTGTTAATTCCAATTCAAACTCGGGACCACAACGTTTTTAATTTAGTATAATTGATTGCACATTTGTATCTCCTTCCTCCACACTGAAAATTCCCATTTTCAAAATATAGTTGGCCCCAAAAAAACACAGGTTTGAGCTACATAGGCACATTTATACGTAGCTTTTTTTGGGTATAGTATGGTATTGAAAATGTATTTTCTTTTCTTATGCTTTTCTTAATAACATTTTCTTTTCTGTAGATCTTTATTATAGGAATACAGCAGATAATATATATAAATATGCAAAATATGTGATAATGTTCATGTTATCGGTAATGCTTCCAGTCAACAGTAGGCTATCAGTGTTAAATTTTGGGGGAGTCAGAGTTTGGGGGGATTTTTGATTCTTTATACACTCAGAACCCCCAACCCCATCCCCAGCATTGTTACAGGGTCAACTATACACAAATATAATCACTTATCTGCTTTATCAGCCCAAATTACAGTCTTAGAACTATACCAACACTATGCTTACTAAAAAGTTTAAGCTTTTTTTTTTTTTTTTTAAACTTACCTACTTATTTAAGTAATCTTTACACTCACCATGGGGCTTGAACTCACGACCATGAGATCAAGAGTTTCATACTCTTCTGATAAGCCAGCCAGGTGCCCCAAGAATTTAAGCTTTTTAAAATTATTTGTTTGTTTTCCTTTTCAGTGACATGCTACTAAGGAATAAAGAGTAATTATCACTAACATTTTAATTTTTTAAATGTTTATTTATTATATTTGAGAGAGAGAGAGAGAGCACAAGTGGTGAAGGGGCAGAGAGAGAGGAAGACACAGAATCCGAAGCAGGTTCCAGGCTCTGAGCTGTCAACACACAGTTCCACGCAGGGCTCAAACCCATGAGCTGTGAGATCATGACCTGAGCCGAAGTCGGACGCTCAACTGAGTGAGCCACCCACGTGCCCCAAATAATATCACTGAGTTTTAAAGTCATTTGGAAATAATCTCTTTGTGTGAGTACTCCACTAAAGCATACAAATTTGGGTTTATTTGCTTTTATTAAAATTCCATTTTTAGGAAGTATTTTTTCAACAGCTTTACTGAGGTATAATTTACATATCATAAGTCCATTCATGTTAAATGTACAATTACATGATGTTTAGTAAATATATAGAATTGCACAACCATCACCAAGATACAATTTTGAAATTTTTTACCACTTTCAGAAGATTCTTTTATTAGTTTGCATTCAATCCCCAGACCCAAACAAACATGATTTTGCTTTCTGGCTTATTTATAGATTGCCCTTACCTGGACATTTTATATGAATGGAGTCATCAGTAGGTAGTTTTCTGCATCTTGCTCCTTTCACGTAGCATAATGTGAAACAAAGTCGGTTAAGCATCCGACTTTGGCCCAGGTCATGATTTCACAGTTCATCGGTTTGAGCCCCGCATCAGGCTCTGTGCTGATGGCTCAGAACCTGCAGCCTGCTTCGGATTCTGTGTCTCCCTCTTTCTCTGTCCCTCCCCCACTCATGCTCGCATGTACTCTCTCTCTCCTTCAAAAATAAACGTTAAAAAAAAAAAAGAAAGCTGTCCAACTGTTTTTCAAAACGATTGTATCATTTCATACTCCCACTAGCCACGTATCTGGGTTCCAGTTTCTCCACACACTTGCCAACATTTACTTTGCCTTGTTCCAATCTGACTCTTTGATTATAGCCATTGTAGTGGGCGTCAGGTGTTTTCTCATTTTGGCTTTAATTTGCATTGCTCTAGTGTTGAACATCTTTTCAAGTGCTTAGGGGCCATTTGCATATTTTCTTTGGCAAAATGTCTATTTAAATCTTTTGTCTCATTTTAGATATTGGGTTTTCATCTTCTTGTGATTGAGTTCTGTAAGTTCTTTATATGTTCTAGATACAAATCCTTTATCAGATATATGACTTACAAATATTTTCTCCCATACTGGGGCTTATCTTCTCTTTTCCTTAATGGTGTCTTTTGAAGTGCAAAAGGTTTTAATTTTGGTGAAGTCTAATTTAATAGTTCTTTTGTGGATCATATTTTTGGGGTGATTTCCCAATTTTTCCCTACCCCAGTGTCATGTAGATTTTCTTTTATGCTTCCTTCCAGAAGTTTTAAAATTTTAGCTTTCATATTTAGGTCTTGGATCCATTTTTACTTAATTTTTGTGTATGGTGTGAAGTAAGGGTTTTTTTTAAGCATTATTTTATTTTTCCTCTTTTTTAAAGTTAAATTTTAGTTAGTTAACATACAGTGCAACATTGGTTTCAGGAGTAGAATTCAGTGATTCATCACTTACATACAACACTCATTGTTCATCATAAGTGCCCTCCTTAGTACCCAGCATCCACCTAGACTATCTCCCACCCACCTCCCTCTATCAACCCATAGTTTGTTCTTTATCATTAAGAGTTTTTTTGTGGTTTGTTTCCCTCTCTTCTCTTCACCCCCTTCCCATATGTTCATCTGTTTTGTTTCTTAAATTTCACACGAGTGAAATCATATGGTATTTGTCTTTCTCTGATTGACTTATTTCACTTAGCATAATAGATTCTAGCTCCATCCACATCACTGCAAATAGCAAGGTTTCATTCTTTTGGATGGATGGATAATATTCCATTGTATATGTATGCCAAATCTTCTTTACCCATTCATCAGTTGATGGACATTTGGGCTATCTCCAAAGTTTGGCTATTGTTATAAACATTGGGGTGCATGCACCCCTTTGACTCTGTATTTTTGCATCCTTTGGGTAAATACCTAATAGTGCAATTGCTGGATCATAGGGTACTTCTATTTTTAGTTTCTTGAGGAAACCGTTCTCAAGTTCTTCTATACTGTTCTCCACAGTGGCTGTAACAGTTTGCATTCCCACCAACAGTGCATGGGTGTTCCCCTTTCTCTGCATCCTTGCCAACATGTTTCCTGCGTTGTTAATTTTAGCCATTGTGACAGGTGTGAGTTGGTATCTCATTGTGGTTTTGATTTGTATTTCCCTGATGATGAGTGACGTTGAGCATCTTTTCATGTGTCTGTTGGCCATCTGGATGTCTTCTCTGGAAAAGTATCTATTCATGTCTTCTGCCCATTTCTTCACTGGGTTATTTGTTTTTTGGGTGTTGAGTTTGATAAGTTCTTTATAGATTTTGAATACTAACTCCTTATCAGATATGCCTTTTGCAAATATATTCTCCCATTTTGTAGGCTAACTGAGGTAAGGGTTTTTATTGAGGTATAATTGACATATAACATTTTATTAGTTTCACGTGTACAACATAATGATTTGGTATTTGTACATATTGCAAAATAATCATCACAATAAGTCTAGTTAGTTTCTGTCACCATAGTTACAAAATTTTTTTCTTATGGTTACAATGTAATGTTATTCAAACTTAAAAAAAAAAAAAGGGAACACTGCTATTAGTGACAACATGAGTAAACCTGGAGGGCGTGAGCTAAGTGAAATAAGCCAGAAAGAGAAAGAAAAACACTGCATGGCATCATGCAGTGGAATTTGAAATGTGGAATTTGAAAAACTGATTAAAGCCAATGGAGAGTAGAAAAGTGGTCACCAGGGGATGGGGGTGGAGGAAATAGGAAGAGGCTGGTAAAAGATGACAAACTTCCAGTTATCAGATGAATATGGCCTAAGGATCTAATGTATAACATGGTGACTGTAACTGGTAGCCCTGTGTCGTACAATTGAGATTTGCTAAGTGAATAGAAAAATGTTCTCACCAAAAAAACAACAACAACAAAAAACCCCAAAGTATGTGAGGATGTGTTAATTAGCTCAAGGAGAGGGTATTCGTCTCGCAATGTATACATATCCCCTGTCATCACATGGTACACTTCAAATATTTTATGATTTATTTGTCAGTTTGACCTTTAAAAAAATGAAGCCGAGATCTGGGTACTGGGTGTACTTGTTGCCTCTGTGTGTCATCACTCATCTAAGGTGACAGAGCAGGAAATAGATGTGTGTATACTAAGCCATGCACATAAACGTACCAATAACAATTCTCTGTACAACCATATGCATCCATATTAGGCCAAACATGAGTTTGTGTTGGTATCTCCAATGCTAGTCCATTACCTCATGAATCACTCCCCTTGCTTGTGTATAACAGTAGCCTGGCTCCCATCATCCACCATTCATTTTTTTTAAGTGTATCTATTTATTTTGAGAGAGAGTGCGAGTGGAGGAGGGGCAGAGAGAGGGAGAGAGAGGATCCCAAGCTTGCTCTGCACTGACAGTTCAGAGCCTGACGTGGGGCTTGAATCCATGAACTGTGAGATTATGACCTAAGCTGATACCAAGAGTCAGACGCTTAACAGACGAGCCACCCAGGCACCTCTATCATCCACCATTCATTTACTTAATTGTTTAATTCTGGTATAGATATATAGAAATATCAAAATTGTTATCCTGTACCCATGTGGGAAGCAGCTTTAACCACTAATGTATCGTGCTTAGCAATTTCTTTTGCCTTTAGTCCTACAGATTCCACTCTTTTCCAAAGTTATTAGGACAACATCTCCCCACACCCCTTTAAGTGAGGTCATTTTATACATTCATGATACAGTTAGATTGTTTTATCACATTCTGAATTCCATCCTGGTGTCCCCCAACCTCCTAACTGATTTTTTTAAAGTTTATTTTATTTATTTTGAGAGAGGGAGAGGGGTTAGAGAGCTCAGTCCCATGAACCCATGAGATCATGACCTGAGCTAAAATTCAGAGCTGGATGCTCAACCGAGACACCCAGTCACCCCATCTTTCAATATTCTAAACAGCGTATTTCACAGTTTTTAACTTTAATAAAGCCCAGTTTATCATTTGTTTTCTCACTTGAATCATGCTTTGGTGTTACATCTAAAAACTCATTGCTAAATCCCAGATCACTTAGATTTTCATCTATATTTTCTTCTAGCAGTTTTGCACATTTGTTTGCATTTACATTTAGGTCTGGATTCTATTTTGAGTTAATTTTTGTCAAAGGTAAAAAGTCTATATCTAGGTCTGTGTTTTTGTATATGAATGTTCCGTTCTTTCAGCACCATTTGTTGACAAGACTGTCCTTTCTCCACTGGATTACCTATACTCCTTTGTCAAGGATCCGCTGATTATATTTGTATTGGTCTATTTCTGAGCTGTGTATTCTGTTCTGTTGGTGTATGTGTCTATTCTTTTGCCCATACCCTGTTGTCTTCATTACTGTAGCTTTGTTGTAAGACTTGAAATCAGACAGTGCTAGTCTTCTAAATTTGTTCTTTTTCTTTAATATTGTGGTGGCTGTTCTGTCTTTGCCTTTCCATATAAACTTTAGAGGCATTTTGTCAATATCTACAAAGAAGCTTGCTGGAATATTATTTGGGGTTGCATTGAATCTATAGATCAGTTTGGGAGGAATTGACATCTTGACAATATAGAGTCTTTCAATTCATGAAAGATCTTGATCTTTGATGTCTTTCATCAGAGTTTTATAGTTTTCTGCATATAGACAAGGAATATAATTTGTTAAATTTATACCTAATGTTTCATTTCTTTTTGGTGCTTTTGTAGATGATTTTTTTTTTAAACTTCAAATTCCAGTTGCTAATTGCTGGAATAGGAAAACAAATGCCTTTTCTTTTTTTTTTTTTTAATGCTTATTTATTTATTTATTTACTTATTTATTTAGAGCAGGAGAGGGGCAGAGAGAGGGAGTGAGAGAGAATCCTAAGGAGGGTCCATGCTGTCAGCATAGAGCCTGATGCAGGACTCGATCCCATGAACCTTGAAATCATGACCTGAGCTGAAACCAAGAATCAGACACTTAACTGACTGAGCCACCAAGGCACCCACCCCAACAATTGACTTTTCTATATTAAGCTTATGTCCTGCAAACTTGCTATACTCAATTATTAGTTCTAAGAGATTTTTAGCAATTCTTTGGGATTTTTCTACATAGACAATCATGTCATCTGCAAACAAAGTTCCATTTCTTCCTTCACAATCTGCATGCTTTTTATTTCCTTTTTTCTATATTATTGCATTATTTAAGACTTCCAGTATGATACCGATTATGAGTGGTGAAAGGGAACATTCTCACCTTGTTCCTAATCTTAGGGAGAAAGCATCTAGTTTCTCACCATTAAATAAAATAGCTGTGAGATTTTTGTAGATGCTTTTTATCAAGTTGAGGAAATTTCTCTCTATTCCTAGTTTGCTGAGAGTTGAGTGTTGGATTTTGTCAAATGCTTTTTCCCCATCAATTGATAAAATCATGTATTTGTTCTTTAGTCTTTTGATGTGGTAGGTTACATTGATTTTTGAATGCTGAAACAGACTTACGTATGTAGAAGAAACCCTTCTTGGTTATGCTGTATAATTCCTTTTATACACTGTTGAATTTGATTTGCTAATATTTTGTGCTTATGTTTATGAGAGGTATTGGTCTGTATTTTTCTTTTCTTATATTTATCTGGTTTTAGCATTAGGGTAATCTTGGCCTCATAGAATCAATTAGGAAGTATTCCCTCTGCTTCTGTTTTCTGGAGGACATTGTAGAGAATTGATATAATTTCTTTCTTAAATATTAAGTAGAATTTACCAGTGAAACATTTGGGCCTAGTGATTATTGATTATTTATTCAGTTTTTGAAATAGATTGAGATTATTTATTTTTCTTTGTGTGAGTTTTGTTAGCTTGTGTGTTCCAAACAATTGGTCCTTTTCATCTAAGTTATCGATTTGTGGGCATAGATTATTATATAATATTCCTTTATTCCTTTTAATGTCCATGGAATTAGTTGTGTTGACTCTCACCAATTTAAATGGATATCTAAATATTATCGTTAGTAGTTATAAAGAATATAACTTTCTGCATGTTGGGGAAAGTACTACTTTTGTTGAAAAATTAATTATATCACTTTAAAAATATATCTATTGAAATCTAAATACCATACAAATTTGATGTAGTTGTATTTGATTTGCTAATATTTTGTGCTTATGTTTATGAGAGGTATTGGTCTGTATTTTTCTTTTCTTATATTTATCCATTTTAAAACTACCATTATCCATTTTAAAACTACATAAGCAAGCTCATTTTTAACTATTGGAATATTTATCATTTCTTTTTCTCTTTGAACTTATATTTCCATCTCAGAATTCTATCTTAATATAACATATTTTTATGCTTAAAAATCTTAATACTTTCTTATAAATATGAAGCAAAATTTTTATTGTAAATATATCTTGTAATAAAAGAGACTTTGTTCCCCTTTTAAAATCACAATTAGTTCAAATACCCATGGCTGAATATGACTTATTGCCTGAATGACACAAGAGTCACCATCAATTCTGTTACTATTTTTTATTTTTATAGATGTAATTGCTAAGAAATCTTGTCTGCATACATAAGCAGATCGGAGTGAAAGGGTTCTGTTAGAGCAATGTCACTCAATTCTCTGATCTCCTGAGTTAAATGCCAAAAATCACTTGGTGATCTTTCATCAGAAATTATTTTTAGATATCTAGAGTGAATAACTCTATCAGGAACTCCTTCCCTTTTGTTGAAATCAATGATTTAGAAACTACTTGAATTGCAAGCATCATGCACTTTCCCAAACACAAACTCAACATTTCAAGTAGATAGATCTTCACCAGGCAAGCTGGAGTTTCTGCATGGACAATGCATCATTATTAGATTTGGGATGAGGGAGAAGTAAATATTTCTTTTGTAAAGTGGCAGGAAGATTTATTATGAAGGAGGAGTGAGTAGGGGGAATTTGTAAGATACTCGATCCTGGTCAGACTCAAGTCGAACAGTTTAAGAAAAGATGCGGGTAGAACAGGAGGCTCTGAAAAGCATTTCCTTCAAACTGTGTAAGTGTCTAGGTAATCCTTGGAAAGATTTTGTGTTTCTGGAGGTGTGTGACCTATTTTGAAGAACCTTCTATGGAAGAGGCAGGAAGGCAGGAAGAGGGATTTCATGGGAGACCTGAAGGAAGTGAGAGTGGAGCTCTTTGGGGGAAGAGCACTCAGGCGGAAGGAACCGCAAAGGCAAAAAGCCTCGAGGCAGGAGTGGGCTTGGAATGTCCAGGCAGTAGCAAGAGGCCAGGGTTAGTTTTTGCGGAGTGAGTAAGGGAGAGAGTTGTAGGTTATGAGGTCAGAGAGGCATTCAGCCTATTAGGTCTTAGGATCCAAGGTAGGAATTTGGGATTATATTTAGAGTGAGATAGGAAGCATGGCTTCCCTTTGGAGGGTTTTGGGCATAGGGAGTGACGCGACCTGACTTTGGTTTTACAAGCTCACCCTGACTGTTGTGTTGATTATTATGTGCAAATATTGTCAGCCTTATCATTTTCCAGTAGTTTTGCTAATCACTCTTTCTGGGTTCACAACTGTGGATGACAGTTTTAATTGCACAGGATGGTGAAAATAATCTGACCCTTGAGGAATTTGGGTTGCTAACTTGGTCTGAGTGTGTTTTTCTCAGCTTTTGTGGCCTCAGAACTCTTATATTCAAAAGGGAGCCACCTACTTCCTGACTGTTGTCAGTTGCACTTCAGCCATCGATGTTGGGGTTAAGGAGTCAGGTAAGTGCACCAGGGCCCCAGCTGATGACCTGTACATCACGGAATCACAGATACTACTGTAGGTCAGTTTCCAGGAAACGGACTCTGAAGCTGTGTGGGGAGGTTTATTGGGGAGCACTCCTTCAGACATTACCTGTTAAGGTTAAAGGGCGGGGGTGGGACTGGACAGAAGGAGATGCTGGACTGTGATGCAGTGGCAACAGAACTCATGGCAATCCTAAAAGAGGATGCTCTTTAGGGTTTTCTCTGTTGAGGGGTGTGGCCAGGGCCTTAATACTTTCCTCATCATCTAGTCAACGGTTGTTGGCGACCCCTAGAAAAGAGATACGAATTTGAGCCAAGAGTAGATTCTCGGGAGGGACTCGGCTGTGAATCAGCAGCAGTCAAGGCTCCAGGCCACCTGGGGAAGGAGTGTCCCAGTCTTGAAGGGGGTATGTAGTGGCACAGCTCAGTACCCACCACAGATGGTTAACAGGAGGAGCTTTTTATGGGTCATCACTCCCATGTTCAACACCGCCATTTTGAAGCTAAAGAAACTGAGGCCCAGAGGGAGTGCAAATATTGTTTATCTGTTACTCATTTTCTCTTGTGTTAGTTACAAAACACAAAATGACTTCACCACACTTCTTGTTTTCTAAAAGAAGGAGAGGATCAAACTTATTCTTTATAAAGTATTTGCATATTTCAGCTGAGAGTTTGCAGTTATTGTTAGTGCTGCATAAATTTATTCATTTATTTATTTTTAAGAAACACTTCTTTTACTTCAGAGCAACCACATGGACTCTTGAGGTGGTCACAGAGTTCACTTCTCACCCGTTCCACGCACATTCTGTTTCCCTCATCCGTCCACGCATTGTTCATTACAATGAAAATCCACCCTGTGCCTGCAGTGGAGATGGGAATCAATTCCTAACACTGGAATGATTTCAACCCACATGAAGTACACTGCTTGGATAATGCCTGAGTTCTCGCTGCCTGAGTTCATCATGGAAGGAACGTCTTTGACCACCCACCTATAGTGTTCCCTTACTTATGACATTTTTTTTTCCCAAAAAAGAAATTGTATAGGACTGAAACGACCAGATTTCTGTAGAATGGGGACTGAATTCAGTAACTTAACTGAAAGAGACATTTTAGAGACAATTGGGGAAAATCGAGTACATTAAGAAACAATATTAAGGAATTATTATTGCTTTTCTTTTTAAAAAAATTTTTTTAACATTTATTTATTTTTGAGAGACGGAGCAAGACAGAGCACGAGTTGGGGACTGGCAGACATGGGACGGTGTGGTGGGGGGGCACAAAATCCAAAGCAGGCTCCAGGCTCTGAGCGGCCTGGACACGGGGCTTGAACTCACGGACCATGAGATCATGACCTGAGCCGAAGTCGGCCATTTAACCGACTGAGCCACCCAGGCGCCCCAATTATTGCTTTTCTTAAGAGTGGCAATGGATCTGTTGTCATGTTAAGTCTTTATATATTAGGATCAATACTGAAATACTTACGGATAGGATAATATAAGGTCTGGGAATGGCTTAAAATACTCCAGAAAGTGAGAGGACTCAATAACACAATGATAGCAGAATGTCGATAGTAGATGGATCTGGGTCATGGTACAGGGGACTTAAATTATACCACTTTCTTGACTTTCGGGAGTGTTTGAACTTTTTCCATAATAAAAAGTTAAAATACCTTTTTTTTTCATGTCTGGTTTTTTCAGTTTTCATCTTACTGGATAGAAGCTTAAATAAGGGGTTGTCTAGTTCAGCATCGGCAGTGTTAAGTGTTCTAGTTTAGAGAAGAGGCATAGGCCAGCCTGCAAAAATGCCCGGCTGGACCCCCATCTTAGTATGCTCATCCTCCCAGGTGTGCTGGGTTTCCCTGTAAGAGACTGTGGCTGAAGGAAGGGTGAGCCTATAGAGCAAGCAGGCCGTGGTTCAAACCCTGGGCCACCTTCCTTAAGGAGAACGATCTTATATGTCATCTGCGTCCATTCAATCTCATTTGTAAACTGGGTTAGAAATAACACAGTTAGAGGGTTGGAAACTAATAGTGCATAGTTGATGTCTGGTAAAATGACGATCATTTCTAATTAAAAGCTGCTCATTTTCCGGTCTTGGGAAAGAATCCTTTGTCTTGTATCGCAGCAGTCAGTCACTCAACCAGAGGGCAGGAGCTGTGTTGCGGGAGAAGTTTGTCCTGGGAGTTTATCTGTGTCTGGAAGGAATGAGCTCTTGTCATTAGATTTCTTTCATGGGGTCCCACCTCACCGTGAACTTCTATCCTTTAATCCTTTTATGCAGATTTATTTACCAGTCTGTGTTTAGGACCTGGGTTGAGAACTTGAAATGTGTGTTTATTTTAAAGATGAGGATATGGGAGGAAGCTTAAGACATCTTTTTATCGTTGGGTTGGCCTCTTAACATTTGTTTGCTCCTTTGGATCTGCTGGCCACAGGGATCACCCAAGGATCCGATTCCTTGGCTGGGGGTCTAGTCTCTAAAATTAGGGAATCTGTTCCTTGGTGCAAAGTGGAGGCAAATAATAATAATAATAATCATAATAATAGTAATAATGCCATGCATGAAGATTTTTCAGTAGTATTTTTATTATAATCTTTTTTGCTTATAAAACTACCACACTATGAAAACCCACTCTATTATTTTATAATTTTTCATTTGTCTACTTTGTAAGTACTTTTCAGTTTTTCAAAGTGTGTGTTTATCATTTTATTTATTTTAACAGTATTCCTATGAGCTAGACAGGTAGGAAATAGTATCATTTGGAAACCAAGAGAGCCAAGGCGAAGGACTTCATTCCAAACACAAGATCTCACTTCCACCCCAGCGTCCTATCCATTAATTAGACCCAGGCTTTTCCACAGGCAGAGTATAATCTCCCCATTGATCTTGAGGTCACACCTGGTTAATTTCCCAGCTGACAACTGCCACCCGCTCCCCTCCCCATGGGAATTTCCCAAGGGGAACCTGGCCAGCACTGACTCAGCCAACCCATACCTCACCCAGCCTTCCAACAGCTACCACTTCACCCACCTTGATCATACTTGAAGGAGATCAAAAGTAACACCTTTCTGGGCAAGGACTAGGCTTCTAGCCACAGATCATGTTGCCTCCCACTCAGCAGTTGGTGTCTTGTTCATTCAGACTCGCAGATCGTGTTGAGTTTCAAAAGCTGCTGTGTGGACCCCAACTAGGGGAAGAATCTCATTTCCTGGTAGACTGTAGGAGGGGTAGACTCCGAATCTCTGAAGCCCCTACTTCTTTGCTTAGGGATGGCAACAGAGGACACAACGTTTGTTCCTCTTCCACTTATTTTCTCAGTACATTTCTGAGGTCGAAGCTTTTGGCAGATAACCTTTCGTGGACTAGATATTTTTCCCTGTTTTTATCAGTTTGAGTTGGCTGTTAATAGGAGCCATTATTTATTAAGCCTATACCATGCACCAGGCACCGTGCTGAGCAAAATTGCAATCCTGTCAACAATGATAGAGCCCCTGGGACTACAGTTGTGAATAGAGCTCTCCCAAAGCTTATAATCCCTTGGGGGGGGGGGGGTGGCGGTGGACAGCCACTGAACAACTGCTTATTTAAATGATTACAAGGGAGAGAAGCCTTATGAAGGGGCGGTCCGGGGCATTTTGGAGCCTGTAACTGACATTACACTACTTCATTTCATTCTCACGGTAGCCCTGGGAGGTGGATGTTACTATCCCTCATTTTCCAGACGAGACACCTGCTGCTGAGAGATTTTAGGGCATTTCCTCGTCAAGGGGAGTGCTGGCATTTGACTCAAGGTCTATCTGATGCCAAGGATTTGGTGCTCATACCCTTCATTGAACACGTGTATACAGACACCAAACTACTCACCATCGTTGGAAGTGCGTATCTTCTGTAAGTTTAACTTTAGCCACATCATTCCTGTATTAGATGATCAAAGGCTCTTACCCTAGGGAATCTGTGAAACTTCTGAAAGTTTTTGCAAATGTTGGTGGATATGTGCATGTATTTCTTAGGAGAGGGTCCTTAGATCGTACCATGTTCCCAAAGGGATCGATGACCCCAAAATTTGATAGCCACTGCATTAATTCGTGTATTCACAGCCCTGCTCCTGACTTTGGTCTCAGCTCCCCCCCCCCCCGCCCCCACCAGCAGGCAGCCGAACACAGCCGGTGCAGAAAGAAGTGGGCGTCACAGCTCTTCACGTTTTTGCAAGGTGTCAGTAGTGATGATCACGAGTTCACCCGCATCTCAGTCTTGCTCCTTATTTTCCCCTGCCATGCCCCACGGTTGGGACAGGTAGGCTAGGTGGTGTCGGTCTCTCCTGGGGCCCTGAAATCTTCTCCCAGGATTAAGTGGTGAAGTGGTGCCCGAGAATCCAGCATTTCAGATGTTGTTTTCATTTCCCGGGTTAGCAAAGGACCTGCGTGCCTGTGTGGCTCAACACAGCAGAGATGCCCTCCCGCAGAGTTCTGGAGGCTGGAAGTCTGAAATCAACATGCTGGCAGGGCTACAATCCCTCTGAAGGCTCTAGGGGAGAATGCTTCCTTGCCCTTTGTTGGTTTCTGGTGGCCTTTGGCACTCTGTGGTATTCCTTGGCTTGTAGCTGCCTCACTGCCCTGTGTACTTCACCTGGCTGTCTTCCCTCTGTCTCTGTATCTCTCATGGACTTCTAATCAGGACACCAGTTATGGGATTTAGGACCCAACCCAGTCCAGTATTACCTCATCTTAACAGTTACAGCTGCAAAGACCCTATGTCCAGACAAGGTCACAATTTGAGGTTCTGAGGGGCCATGACTTTTGGGGAGACACCATTCAACCCAGAACAGATACATTCTTTGATTTTATCTTCTGTTAACGAAAGAAGTGCTTCTCAGGAAAAGAGTTTATACAGTAGTGTGTATGGATTTATCAGGTCTTTTTCCAAAACTATGTTCTGTTTGGACAAGTAGGTGTGAAGTTACTGGGTAACTATGTGGGGAGGCATAGCTCCTAGAGGGGAGGACCACTGAGTAGGCAGGCTGGAGACACCAAAGACAAGTTTGCTCCAATTTATAATTTTGCCTAGGAGACATCTTAATGTGGAGCTTATTCATTTTGCAATATAGACATTCTAAAAATGTTGAACGTTTGATATGTGTAAGGAGTTGTGAGGACACACACACACACACGAAATGAATCAGATACGGTCTCCACCTGAAAGAAACCCATGGTCTCGCAGGGGAAGTGAACAGACCCAACATACTCATTCTGCAAGGCAAAAAGTGATGGCTATCCCATTTGGTAATACCTAGAGCCCTAGCAGAGCCGAGATACGCGAACAGCCGTGTCTACGTCTGTCCCAGATATGGGTCAGGAAAGGCCTCGTGATGGTGGAGATGTCGGAACTAGATGGAAATGTGGAGACATAGGAAAGAGGCAAGGAGAACCACAAGACAAAGACACCAAGATGGGGGATCTGAGGCATGAATGGGAAGCAGCAGGTTTGGCTGGAGCCTACCGAGCATTGAGCAAATGGACTCTAGGGGCTAAGAGAGTCAGGCTCTGGGTTTTAGTAAAAGAGCCAGGAGGAGTCCCTGAAGGGAACTGAGCCGTGAAAAACAGGATTAGAGTTATGCTTTAAGAAGGCCCACTGGACAAACTGGGTAGGGTGAGAGGAAGAAATGGACAGGGGACCAATTAGGAAGCTGCAGCAGGGGTGCTGGGGGCAGGGTGCAGGTCTGGAAACTGGACAGAGCCCATGTAGATGGGGCAAGAAGGCCCATAAATAATCATGAGACATAACATGTGGTGAGGGGAGGACCGGGCAGCTCACTGGATGATGCCAAGTCTTTTGTTTTTTTAAAATTGGAAACATTTAGGGACACCTGGGTGGCTCAGTTGGCTGAGCATCATACTCTTGATTTCTGCTCACAGTTGTGAGATCAAGCCCCAAGTTGGGCTCTGTGCTGAGTGTGGAGCCTGCTTGGCATTTTCTCTCTCTCTCTCTCTCTCTCTCTGCCCCTCTCCCTTCTCGCTCGAGCTCTCTCTCTCTCAAAATAAAATTTAAAAGATTACAAAAGTAAAATGGGAAACATTTATTAACTGAACATCCATTTTATAATCATGTTCTTTTGTTATGCAGTATTTTACACACGTGCACGCACACACACACAGGAACATAGGTAATGTATATGTAAGTTATGAAACATCATAGTCAAATAAACACCCTTGAACCTATCACTTACCACTTACTCACTTACAATCACACCCATGCGCCTGATCTCATCCCTGCTCTGCATTTTTTCGCGTTGACTATTTTCTTGCCTTTTTCTCAGAATTTTAACCTAGCTGTTAATATCCATAAAATGTTATTTTGTTTTGTTGGTTTTGAGCTGTATAAAGATGATGTCATACTGTATGTATTCTTTCTCCTTATATATATTTTTAATTCAGCAGTATGTTTCGAAAATTCATCCACTGTGGTTGGCTTTGCCTTTATAGAAAAGGCCGTGAATACGATCTGGCCCTTTCCATGTTGTGGGCAGAAGGCACCTTTGGCTGGAGACATCTAGGAGGAAGATGTCTAGTCCTTCGGATGCCACCTTGGATGCATTTCAGAGGAGCCAACTTAACCTTCTCTCTGATCTATCGAAGCCCTGGGGGACAGCTTCTGCCTAAGGGTAACAGAGGGGGGAGGCACCATAGTAACACATTCTGTGCCAGGAGGCTCCATAAAGAAAACTTGCCTGCTTAAAAAACAAGAACATTTGTTTTGCTCACAATCCTCAGTCTGCACAAGGATCGCTCCTTTCTGTTTCACTTTGTGTTGAATAGGGTGGTTTGAAGGTTGGAGGCTGGAATCATTTGAAGGCTCACTCATTCATGTTGTAGAGCCTACGCTGTCTTTGTCTCTCCATCACAGCAGCTTTGGAGGGCCAGATTTCTTATATGGTGGCTCATGCATACCAACGCATTTGTCCCAGGAGAAAGAGAGCCAGATGAAAGTGACATTGCCTTTGGTGGCCTAGCCTCAGAAGTCACATAGCCATACTCTACTGGTAGAATTGTTACAAAGGTCCACTTAGGCTCAAGGGGATGGAACACAGACCCCATCTCTTATTGGGAAGTGTCAACATCACATTATAAGGATAGAACATATAAGGATAGATGGTGTGGCCATCTTTGGAAAAATACGGCCTGCTACAGACTCAGACCTAGCAGAATGAAATGCCTTCATGTGTTTTCAGAGAAGAACCCTGAGAAAGAATAGAAGTATGAATATGAAGAATATTGGTCTGGAAAACCACCAGCCAGATATCTGGGCCGGGGGTCTAGGATACATCTCTCCTGCTTCAAAAACCAAGGAGACAGCATATACCCATAGAGGTTGGGCTCAACCTGTCTGCCTAGCAATCACTGTACAGCAGCATTTAACTCCAATAACCAGGATTATCTTTGAGCTCGTTTCTTGTGAGGTGTCGTGGAAGGTACCAGCGTAAAGATAGAGCAAAGCGCGTGTTCTGACATGCTCACCAGCTTCTTATTGAAAATTCTGGTGACCAAAGAAGGGAGAGCAAAGGAATGGGAGGGAAGAAGAGGGAAAAAGGGCAAAGGAAGAAAGGAGAAGAAATAAGACTAAATCAAGGAAAAATAAAACAGAAGGGAGGAGGTAGATGGGCGGCTCAGTAGGTTGAGCGTCTGACTTCAGCTCATGGCATGACCTCATGGCTCTGAGATCGAGCCTCACATCAGGCTCACTGTTGTCAGGGAAGAGCCAGCTTCAGATCCTCTGTCCCCTTCTTTCTCTGCCCCTCCCCCGCTCACACTCTTCCTCTCAAAAATAAATAAACATTAAAAAGAAAAGAGTGGAAAGATTTTTAAAAAATTTCCATTTCTGTATGAGTCTGTAGTTTTCTGCTGCAGTATAACTTGCAAGGTCTTTCCCCACATTTCTCACGCACCAAAAAATTTAACTAACCACTAGGGCTTAGGAGGAATTTGTGACAATACTGTGTGAAAACAGTGTGTTTTATTGAAAAAACTTAAAGCTTCAGGACTTCTTTTTGAAGCAGATCTTCAATTTTTATGTTTATTTTTTTATTTTTGAGAGCGAGAGAAGGGGGGGAGGGGCAGAGAGAGAGAGGGAGACACAGGATCCGAAGCAGGCTCCAGGATCTGAGCTGTCAGCACAGAGCCCGATGCAGGG
This sequence comes from Felis catus, assembly GCF_018350175.1. Lineage (NCBI taxonomy): Eukaryota > Metazoa > Chordata > Mammalia > Carnivora > Felidae > Felis > Felis catus. Next base: position 18,773,022 of record NC_058368.1, on the reverse strand, counting down.
CTTGAACTCATGGATTATGAGATCATGACCTGAGCCAAAGTCGGCACTCAACCGACTGAGCCACCCAGGTGACCCTTGAGGCAAATCTTCAAATACCACACCACCGGAATCTTCCCAATTTGCACACTGTTGATCAGTGGGCTCATTCTCTGGCTTCCTGAATCCCAACTCCTTGGGACACCATTCTCCAAAACATAGTCTACCTTGTGGCCTTTTTTGAGGGTTCTTCTAGGTAGACGGGACTCGTGATTGGGTGTGAGCAAGGAAAACGAACTCCTCATTTGTGGCGTGACCCAGTTCTGTTTTGTTGGGGGGGAAGACGGGCATTGCTCTGCTTGTCTGCATCTGTACAGAATCTCCAGCTGTGAAACTGAAGAAAGGAAGGGGTATAGGGAATTCACATGCATTCAGCAACTGGCCCTGGAGTCTCTTTCAGCTGCTGTCTATCCCTGGGGCTATCTAGACAGTTCCACTGTGGGCCTCTACTGTTCTGTTGGAACATGAGTCTGGGGCCATCTGAAGTTCTACAGAATTAATCTTCTAAGCTGAGGAGGCTTGTGAAATTTTCATTATTATTTTTCGTAACAGCTTTATTGAGATACCATTTACACACCATGTAGTTCCCCTATTTAAAGTGTAAAATTCAGTTTTTAGTATACTCACAATTTGGTTTTTAGTATATTCAGTTGTGTAGCCATCACCACAATCAATTCTGGAACGTTTCACCATCCAAAAATGTTCTTCCTGGTAGACAGGACTACCTATTAGCATTAATGGGTACTCCCCATTTCTCCCTAACCACTTTCCTCCACACCTCCGCCCCTAGGAAACCACTGTTCACTTTTCTATTGCTAATGGACCCATCACCATTCTGGACTTTTCTTATATGTGGAATCCACATATACAACCAGTGGTCTTCTGTGACTGGCTTCTTTCAAGGTGTTCAACTTTGTTCCAGTAGAATTTATCAGTACTTCATTTCTTTTTAGAGTCAAACACTGTTCTATTATATGGATATGACACATTTTATTTCACCATTCATCCATTGATGGACATTCATTTCCACTTTTTGGCAGTTATGAATAATGTTGCTGTGATCATTAGCATACAAGTTTTAGTTTTCATTTCTTTCAGGTATATATACCTAGGAGTAGAATTACTGGGACATATGGTAACTCTATGTTTAACCCTTTGAGAAACTGCCGGATGTTTTTCAAAAGTGGCTGTGGCATATTATATTCCCACTAGTAGTATAGATGACATCTCTGATTTCTCTACATCCTCACCAACACTTGTTGTTTCTACCTTTTTAATTATATTATTGATCCTAGTGGGTGTAAAATGATGTCTCATTGTGGTTTTGATTTGCATTTCCCTGATGGCTAGGGATGTTGAACATCTCGTCATGTGCTCATTGACCTTTTGCATATTTCCTCTGGGGAAATGTTTCTTCAGGTTCTTGGCTCATTTATTAATTGGGTTATTTGCCTTTTTATTATTGAATTATAGAAGTTCTTTATGTACTTTGGATACAATTTCCTTATCAGATATATGAGTTGCAAGTATTTTCTTCCATCTGTGGGTTGTATTTTCACCTTCTTGATGGTGTCAGCTCAAGGGCAGAAGTTGTTGATTTTGATGATATCCTATTTATCTATTTTTTTTTATTGTTATTGCTTGTGCTTTTGGTGTCATAGCTAAGAAACCATTGCCTAATCCAAGGCCACGAAGATTTATACCTATGTTTTTTTTTTCCAAGAGTTTAATAATATTCTCTTATATTTAGGTCTTTAATCCATTTTAAGTTAATTTCTGTATATGGTGTGAGCAAGGGGTCCACCTTCTTCTTCTTCTTCTTCTTCTTCTTCTTCTTCTTCTTCTTCTTTTTACATGTAGATATTCAGTTTTCTCACCAGCTATTTGTTGAGATTTTTTCCTCATTGAATTGTCTGAGCATACTATAGTTCTGCCTTATCTATTGAGGATATGTTCAAAGACACACAGTGGATGCCCTAAATGGTGGATAAGACCAGACCCTATATATACTATGTTTTCTCCTATATGTACATACCTATGATGAAGTTTCATTTATCAATTAGGCACAGTAAGAGGTTAACAGCACTAACTACTAATTAAATAGAACAATTATAACAATATAATGTAATAAGAGCTGTGTGAATATGTGGTCTCTTTCAACAAATCTTATTGTACTCTATTCATCCTTCTTCTTGTGATAATGTGAGATGATAAAATGCCTCTGTGATGAGATGATCACACACTGAGATGATCAGTGTAGGCATTGTGACATAGATTCAGGTCACTACTCTTTGACCGCGGTTGACTGTGGGGATCTGCAAGTGCAGAAACTGAAACCACAGATAAGAGGGGACTGCTGTCCGTCGTTATTTTTTATGACGTGGAAAAAACAACAATGAGAAGCTAAAGGAAGCGCAGAGAAATTTCTTGGTGAATCCTGGACTGTAGGGATTCATGGTTGAATGCAGCTGCGTTGTGCTGTGCCTGTCACAAGCATCATGTCACCGAATCCTCACAAAAGCTCCAAGAAATGGGTTAGGATCATTCCCGTTTTGTAGATGAAGCAGTTGACGCTTAGAGAGGTTAAGGAGCTTACCCAAAGGACCATGTCTGACAACCAGTGGTGTGGGGCTTTCAGTCCAGGCCCATCTGACTCTAGCACTCCTATGAACAGTTCACTGGCTCGTGCCAGAAATAACAAAGGCAGCTAACTACGTGTCAGCCACACATGTCAGCTGCATTTGTCATGTTACAAATGACATTGGTAACCCATTTGATTCCTGCAATAACCATAAGAGAGGTGTGTTATTACCTTTATACCTACGTATGGATGGATAAACTGAGACGTGGAGAGTTTAAATAGCAGCCGAACCGTAAGTAACAGGGCTAGAATTTGAACCCAGAGTCTTTGTTTCTTAACTGCCGTGTTATACTCTTTAAAGCTTTGTTGCTGCAGCTTACTGTTTTCAGCCTCAGCTTCTCTTTATGAATAGCTTTATAATCTATTCACTTATGATATCCACAGACAAGTTGCTTTAATTTTTGCCAGAGTGCCTTGACTCCGGGGTTTCTCACTATAATAGTCTTCAAGAAATTTCTAGGAGGTATTTTTGTCTTAATGAGATGAGCAGTCTTCGTAAGCTGAACATCTGCCTTCCTAAATTAAGGAAGTTTCTTATAATAATAAGGGTATCAATAGCCTATAGGAAACCAACAAATCCCCACTGTGGATTTTATTTAAAGTTAAGATGGATGATTTTCACTCTTCAAGTCTGTGTATCACTGTTCGTGGCCCACACAAGTATAATAAATGTTGCAGTTCTAAAAGGTGACAGGTACTTTGCTCTCCATTTTTACTGTTACTTTCGAATCGCAAAATGTCAGAGTCTCTTAATTCCCCTCGTTCTTTTTGCAGATGAAAAAAAAAAACTGAGTCCCCCAAAGGTTCTAAGTCTTGCTTGGGACTTTGTTCTTCCTGGTCCCCAGACTGCCTCTTGGTGATGTCAATATATTTGTTTTTGTTTTCTTGGGAGTGAACTGTCCCAAAGTGTCTGCTGCTAATGTATTAATGGTGGAATGCAGAATGATATAATACTTGTCAGCCATTTCAATGTGAATTTACTCCAGATAGTTTTTGTTTAATCGGAACAATATTTCCTACGTTGCCAGGCAACATGGCAATGGCATTTCAGGATTTACTGTCAGCTAATGAAATAGAAAAGGCTCTGTCTTTTGCTTCCAGAATGAACTGCTCTTTCTCTCTCACTCTTTCTAGATTTGTGTTCACTTTGTGTTGAGGTCAAAGAATCAAATAGGCATCAAGAAAAAAAGTGGAAAGAGCTAATTTAAGAGGAAATGAGGATCCTTCTTTCTGGTTCTTGTACCTGAATAAGTGTTTAGTGTGGACGTTCAATTTGTGTGTGACACTGTGTTAGCTGGCACCTTGGAGAGTTACATAAAAACTCAACGTAGTCCTGGGGCGCCTGGGTGGCTCAGTCGGTTAAGCGGCAGACTTTGGCTCAGGTCATGATCCTGCTGTTCTTGAGTTCGAGCCCCACATCGGGCTCTCTGCTGTCATCACTGAGCCCACTTTGGATCCTCTGTCCCCTTCTCTCTCTTCCCCTCCCCTGCTTGAGTTCTCTCACTCTCTCTTTCTCTCTCTCAAAAGTAAAAAAAACAAAAAACAAAAAACAAAAATCTCTCAATAAAGTCCTAGTCAATTAGGGAAGGGAATGCAGTTAATTAAGATGAAATCAAAAGGTTATAACCCCAGAGTATTCCCTTAGGTAAAATATGCACCCATCTAAGGAAGGACTATTGTGACCTTTGGAGTAGAAGGGCAGGAAAAGATCAGATGCAACTACAGATTCAAAATGGAGTCAATTAGGTTGTATCTTCGCTCACTGATCACCAGCATGGTTCCAACCCATTCAATAATTTTGTCCAGTTTAGGAAACCTCAAGGGAAATGGGAGGATGGCAATCCTGGAGAACCCTGAAGAAAATAATGGATGATTTGTGATTAGAGGAAAGTGTAAAAGAAAGTGTGTCGCGTTAATTAAATGGCTGAGCCAGAATGCCTCTCGTGACCTGTCAGTGCCTTGTCAAGCATCCCAGTTCTGTCATTGCCATCTGTAAGTGCTATGTGTTGCTTTCTCTCCCATCACCTTGTGTCTCTGACAACCTTAACTTCCCCTTCCAGGGGAAGGTGGAAGAGTCTCTCTTGTGAAGTCACTCCTTTTCATCAGGAAATTCATTCACTGTGTTGGTGTTATGGCCCGTGAGGTAAACGTTTTCCTATGAGGGGCCAAGAAGCTCATGTGAAATGATCTGGGACCCACCTCATACAGACCCATTAAGTCACTGGGTTTATGGCAGCCCTCATTTTGATGCCTCTCTTTCCTGCCTCCTGCTCCCCAGCTCCGTTCCCTACTTTGGGTTCTAGCCCCTCTTTTTGGATACTTTCTTGTATAAAACAAAACCCAGATGTTCGGCCCTGTTTACAGCTGCACTTCCCTTCCCCCCTCTCCCTACATCCTGCAGCATGCATCCACAATGAGTTTCCTTAGTAAACAATACTCTTCCAGAATTTCTCTGATCTGATTTCCTCTGCTTCATCTTTGCCAGAATCAACTTGCCAAAGTTTCCAGTGGCTCCTAACCACCAACAAAATAGAACCATTTCTTGCCTGTGCGTCCATTCACCGTTGATCGTGCTTCTTGTACTTGTACTATGCTGAACACATGAGGTGAAGAGAGAAGTCCCTGCTCTCAACACGCTTACATTCCAGTGCAGGAAAAACCCAATGAACAGACCCTTACGTCTGGCTCCTGACCCAATTTGTGGGTGGGAAATGGGTTGGTAAATGGATTCTCTATGGCTTGGTTGGCTGGGGTCATCAATGTTTTGCTTAATACCTTCCTTTGCATGATCTACACGTTTTGCCTTTTACCCGAAGCTACTCTTAGGTCCCCATTTGGAGATAGGTTGTTCTGTGATCCTGCCTTTGTAAAGCCCTCTAACACAATACATATTTTTAAACGTCTGCTATGATCAGATCAAGCTGCAAGATCATAAAAAATGAAAGAGACCAGGAATACAGAAAATGAGAGTTTAAAGGAAGGTGAGAACAAACTGTTTAACCAACGAAAAGGATGGTGAAACAGAACTTGTAACAAGTTCGAATGAGAATCTGGTCTTTATGAGCATTTATCAACTATAGATATTGGTGAACGTCAGTAGTCAGCCTTCAGGGATGCTCATTCATCCAGCATGTGCCAAATGATGGAGCTGGTTGTTCATGCCCAGCGTCTGTTGTGATTTGTTGGTGCCGGAGTGGATTCACATAAAGATAATCAAGCCTCAGCTTCAGAGCCCTTTACTTTCACAGCTGTGTGATGGCCCTAGGAAAGTGTGCATTCATGTAGTCATAAGTTTTTGTAAAATTTGTACACCTAAGATAAATTAACTATAGTTAGTTAAGACCACTGCCTCTTTCCAGTGTGACTTCTCTCCATTATACTTGTTGAATTGGTGGCGGCAGGCATTTGGGGACCAGACTAAGGGAAGTGGAGTTAGACAAACATTTAGTTCAGGTTAGAGGGGTTTACTTATGAGGTTCCCAGTCACTTCTGTGTACAGTTAAATATCTCTAGCCACTTTTATTTAGGAGTGGTTTCCAGAAATACTGCCAATGCCCATTGTAGTGACTCAACCAGTGCCATGACTGAGCTGATATTCAATGTGGATAGGCTCTAAGGCACGGCGCTAGAAATATGTGGGTAATAGAAAATAATCAAGGTTTGGAATGGAAGGAACCAGAAGCTATCCTGTGATAAATTATTCCAATTATCAGATATGTAAAATTTTAAGCTGAGCATTCAATTCTCATCAATGCCTCATCAAAATAGTTCTATTGAGTATGTACGTGATGATGCAGCATATGCAACGATAACAAAAAATTTCAAATTAGGGTTAAAAACAACAACACATTAGGAAGATAAACTCATTGAAAACAAGTAATGGATACACCCTTGGATTCTTGGCAGTCTAATTAACGAAGAGGAATGAATCTAATGTCATCCCAGACTCCAGCAAGATGGGCTTTCTGCCCTGGGCCCTTGCTCCAGAGGATCCCGTTCTAGCTTTCTTCCCGTTCTGCCTACTCCACATTTGAGGAGTCCGTGGAGAGCAGGGGGACACTTGCCTTTCAGTAGTGGAATGCCTTTGACATGAAATCTCTATCTGCTGCCCCAAATTGGGGACCGGTGTTTGGAAGGCACATCCGGGAAAGAAATTCTTAAAGCACCCTGCTGAAGAGAGAGTGGCAAACCAGGTCATGTAGCTAGGTGCCAGAACATAGAAAATGAAGCACAATGTTGTCACATGTAGAAAATAGCCACCAACGTCGCCCCCCTCCCACACCTCCCCCCCCCGCCACCCCCCCTTCCTTCCCCCCCCCCCACCGCCACAGGAACAAGGGAGAACTGAGTACCTCACAATAATAGGCTTAAGAGGAAGTTGGCTGGTGAGTAAGGCCTTTAGAGAGATGGATGTTGTTGTGATGGGTGGATGCTGGCTGGCAAGCTCCTGATGATGAGAGGCCTGTACTTTGCCTCCCGAAGCCAGGAGGAATGTGTGGTGACCCTTGTATCCTGCCTGCCTGCCTGCCTGGCTGAGCCTGCAGCCAGATTAGGAACTGAAATGAAAATATCCTTCTAAGGGTATTTCAGGTTCAAAATCCAGTCGGCCAGTGGGAGGAAAAAGATATTATCTGATGGTAGATAGTGGTAGTCAATGTCTGAGTTTTACTCATTGAGTCAACCATATGCTGGGAGTTCCAGGGAGGTACATTCCAGACAACCTGCATCCTAGCACTTGACTTCTGGTTTGGGGAAACAAGAGGGCCTAGGGTGAGGGAAGGGGGTGTGTGTTTGTGAAGCGGAATATTTGTCTCTAGGTCATGGTGTGACTGGAGCCATAAGGTCATTCCTCAAAAGCTCCGGGATTCATCAGAAAACCAAGCCCTGGGGTATGTCGCTTACCTTTATTCAACTCAGTCCACCAATATCTATGTGAGTGTGCTGCTCGCCAGGGCTAGGAACTAAAATGTAAGGGCACAGAAGACACTGTCCCCCCACCCAGGTTTTGTAAATTTAATAGGGGGCTTATAGAATTATGTTCTGACAAAGAATGACCTAGCAGGGACTGGCAGCTACTTGTTAATTCTCTGGAAGCTGGTGTTGGCTGAATTATGTGAATGAATTTTGGACTGGGAACAAAGATGAATGTTTGGAGCAAGTTAATTGTGAGCTCCAAGACCTTCTGTCTCATAACAAATCTATTATCCCTTCACTCAGCTTTTCAGCACATCGAGGTCGGCTGCCTCATGGGTCTCTGGATGAGTAGAAGTACTTGGACCATTCAGTAAAGGTTACGACTCTCTGTTACTAATCTTGCGGCTATCTATTAAGCGAGAAACCCTCCAGTGGCTCCTTCCAAACTGGTCCACTGCCACACGGATGGTGAGGATGGCTGACACAGTACTGGCCCTTAATCTGGGGGCCATAGCACCAGCTGTTGGGAATCTTGCCAAAGCCAGAGTGTACTTCGGTTAACCCTGAGAATTTACACAGTGGTTCTGCTGTAAAAGCGTGCACTCCTCCTTCCAGAAAGCCAGTTGGGCCAAAACAGTGGAATGTTTTCAGGGCTGTAATATGAGTAAATTCTGAAACAAATGGCCATGAAGTCAGTGCTTTATCTTCTTCCAAAGCTGGAGACATGAATGCTATTCTGTGCTTTAAACTTTAATGGCTTGTACCAATAGGGCAGAACATTCTTACGTTATGAGGTACGGGCTGTTCTGTGTGGTGGTCAACAAGACTAGGTGACGTGACTCCCTTGTTTGGAAATAAAACAAAGGGCCAGATAAGCAAATGGAAGTTCCATAGAGAGTTATAGTTGATGTGACAGGGGCTATCATCAGGCCATAATGTTGGCTTTATGAACTTTGAAATTAAAGTAGCAGAAGTAAGCCTAGTCTGGTTTTAAGCCTCTTATTCAGTGGGGTTGTGGGCCAGCTCCTAAGAAACAACCAACCCGAGCACAGAGCATCCAACTACAAATATCCAGGCAAACGGACCCATCTTTGCTCTTACCTCCTTCTTAAACTAGTTAGTGGGATTACTTTTATGGTTAGAAGTTAATACTTATGCTATACAATTTGCTGTGTGGCTCACAAAGATGACCATCGTGCTGGCTGTTTCTGGAATGTGTTTAATGTGTGTGTGTGTGTGTGTGTGTGTGTGTGTGTTTTAAATTTTGAGAGAGGGTGAGTGCAGGTCGAGGAGGGGTAAACAGAGACGGAAAGAGAGACTCTTAGGCAGGGAGAGAGAGAATCTTAAGCAGGCTCCATGCCTAGTGGGGAGCTTGATGTGGGGTTTGATCTCAGTGACGATGAGGTCATGACCTGAGCTGAAATCAAGAGTCGAACACTCAACTGACTGAGTCACCCAGGTGCCCCTCTAGAACATGTTTAAATTCATCATCACATTTGATAAATAACCTCTTTCATCTCTCAGACACGCACCAGACTGTCTGCTTTGCATTGTGCATTCATTAGCTCATTTAATCATTACCACGCAGTGGGTCAGGTATCCTTAGCTCCATTCCATAGGTGAGGACGCTGAGACAATGAAGGGATAAATAACTAGTGTGTGTTCGCACAGTGCACAAGTGGCTGTGCTGGGAAAGGGACCCATATTTTCATGCTTGAAAGCCTAACTCTCAATCATTCTGTTCCCCTGATTTCATGATATTAATGAACCTTGGGGCACCTGCGTGGCCCAGTTGGTTAAGCGTCAGACTCTTGATTTGGGCTCAGGATCTGATTTCATGGTTCATGAGATAGAGCCCTGCATTGGGCTGACAGTGTGGAGCCTGCTTGGGATTCTCTCTCTCCCTCTCTCTCTCTGTCCCTTTCCCCCCTCTCAAAATAAATAAATAAACATAAGGAAAAAAAAAGAGAAATTCATGATACCAGTGAACCTTGACTACCCTCTACTTCTATCCTCTCCAGATAAGTATCAAACCATATAAATAAACTAGATATTTCCCCCCTAAACAAAGATGCTATTGTTGCCTTAGAAGATATAACTCATAGATTAAAAAAGAAAGAAAAGAAAGCTAAATTGAGAATCCAGTCTTCTTTTAATGGGATATTTGCTATCAGGTCCTGGAGATCATCTTAAAGATCATACCTCCTTTGTCATTAACAGACAGGTTTTTTTTTTTTTTTTCCTTTTTCTTTTCTCCTCTTCTTTTTAGCTACTGGGGAAATACTGTCTAATGAGCTAAGCAGTTCTGGTATGGAGACTCTAATTCTGGCTTGAGCACCCTCACTCATGGACTATGTGATCAAATCCAAGATACTTGATGACCTATCACTTGGAAAACTAATAGATATCAGAAAATTTACCTCCCACCCTGTAATAATGTACGCAGAAGTGATTTTTTTTAATGTTTTGTTTATTTTTGAGAGAGAGAGAGTGAGACAGAGCATGAACGGGGGAGGGCCAGGGAGAGGGAGACACAGAATAGGAAGCAAGCTCCAGGCTCTGAGCTGTCGGCACAGAGCCTGACGCAAGGCTCGAACCACAAACCGTGAGAACATGACCTGAGCCGAAGTCGGACGTCTAACCGACTGAGCCACCCAGGCGCCCCTAGGCAGGAGTGATTTTATTTTTCTCTTGGATGATATAAGCCAATGGGTTGTATGGCTCTTTCTGTTCGAAAACTTGCTAAGAGAAAGATTCTCCAGATTGGGCACGCAAATGCTTCATTACATTAATCTTTTGAGACACTCTTCCCTAAAAAAAAGAATACGAAAAAGGACAAAGGAAAACATGTACATGTTCAGGAAGAGTGTTTGATTTCAGGACTCCTTCTTAGCTGATGATAATTGCCTATTATTTTAAACACTCAGCGTCTTCCTGGGGGTTAATATTTCAGGGAGTGTTGAGCAAAAAGTGCATGCCTAAGAGTTGGTCCAGGTGATGGAAAACAGCCCTTGGAGGTAATCCCAAAAGGGAGAAGGAGAATCCTCACAGAAGTGGCTGTTCCTCAAGAGGAACAGGACAGAGACTCCAAGAGAGGGGGAAATGACTGCCATCCAAATATGATTATTAATCATCACCCTGCTAACACTTATTAACACGGTATCTTCAGCCTCTTACTTTCTAACGCGAGTGTACATATATTGTCTCATTTGCTCCTTTTTATTGGAAACCTGTGAAGTGGGTGGTGCAGAGATTTTCCCATTTTACGCTTGAAGCAGTGGAGGCTCAGAGAACTTGACTGACTTACCAAGAGTTAGTTTATGGTGGGGGTTGGAATTTGAGGCTCCTTGACTGTGAACTTGCTCCATGGTACATGTCTGCCTTTTTACATTCACAATAGTGCCCTGATATCAAACTCAGTTTCTAAAACATGGACCCCCGGAAATTATAGAGAAAGAAACCGTTTTCAGATTGAACAACTCAAAATGCATTTGGCATAAAGTCCTACAAATGTGCAATTTATTCTTGCCGGTAAGCGTGGAGATTAAGGCATTTGCGGTGTTTTGTTCGTTTGTTTGTTTGTTTTTGTAACTCTACCTTTTTACCTCTTTAAAAGAGAAAAAAAATCACTTGGAAGCCTACTTTTTCCTTGTTTCTTCCACAATGAACATGGGTTTGTGTTTTCTTTCTGATTCTTAAGTAATAAGGCCTGATCATTATGTAAAATGCAAGTAATACATATAAACATAAAGAAGAAAGCAAAAGAACCCCAAGGTAATCATCACTCTCAGTTTGCAGACCAGCGTTCTGTCTTGTGTATGCTTTTTGTGCAGATATTTGAAGCTCCCTAGTTAAAGAAACCTAGGCTAGCAGCCTTTTATAAAGACAAATAATCACCCCAAATTTTCTTTTACCATACAGATTTTTCCTAACACCAGTTTGCTTCATGTGAGCACGCCTATGCTTGGTAATCACCTTGTTAAAATAGAGAAAATGAGTATATTTGGGGAAAACATTCTTTTGAAAAGCAAGGAGTTGGAGAGTTGTAGGCGATGAAGGAAAGAGTTGGTGTAGTCACTAAGGAGGGGGTTTAATCTGTTCAACTCGCCACGCTTATCTTGAGTTCCTACTCTGCGCCAGGCATGGGCAAGGAAAGATTCCGACCTGTCTGCTGGGTCTCACAGGCCAGTGATGGCGGATAACTTCTGAGGATGTGGGGCAAGGCTGAGGGTGACAGCGCTGTAGCCCAGCTCTTGGTGGAAGGGAAGACTTCCTGGAGAAGAAAACACCTTAGTTGGGTCTTGAAGGAATTAAGCTGCTGTAGGAAGGGTTCCAGGCAGAAGGAACAGTGTACAAAAAGGCATGGAGGTAGGAATAATGTGATAGATGAGGAAAAACCACACACAGTTGAGTACTGCTAGTGTGTGTGTGTGTGTGTGTGTGTGTGTGTGTGTGTGGTGGGTGAGGAGAGGAGCTGTCGAATGACACTGAAGAGGTTGGCCAGATCAGACACGCCTGGAATGTGAGAGTAAAGAATTTAACACATATCCTGGAAAGAGTAGTCACATGGTAGGTTTGCATCTAGAAGGGTCACCTGGGCAGCAGGAGGTGAGTGGGGGTGCATCTGAGAGGGCAAGTTTGGAGCAGATAGGAGACTTGGCCAAAGTCCAGGTATGGAGAACAGGTGAGCTGAGTGCTGGTGATAGAGTGGAGGGCTGGAATGGAAAAGAAAGGTTTCAAGAAAAGGGCTGTTGAAGCAAACTAAGAGAGGCTGACCCTAGCTCCAGCAGCAGGACTTGATTCCCAGACCACTCTTTCAGAGGAGGGCACTGAACAACCAGGGAAGCTATCCCCTGAATTTGTTCTCAGGTGAGCCGAGGCAGTGGAGATAAACTCTGTTAGCTTCATTGGGAAAAAGGAACAAATAAATTAAGAAATAAGACAGGGATCCCTGGAAGAAGAGTATAGGAAAAATGTACCACATTGGCTTGGCTTTCTCTTCAGACCCAATCTGGAAATCTTCTAAGAGAAGTGGGAGGTTTGAAAAGGAGGCTAGAGAGTGAGTTATGTGTAAAGATGCCAGGGTGGCTGCTCAGATAGCTGTCCTTTCCTCCACCCCATGAGCGGTGGTGGCCGACAGCTCTCTGTTGAGTCCCTCTCTGGGATTTGCCAGGGCCAAGGTCATGCCCACCTCCTGGGACGGTCTGCACCAATGAGTGATCATTGTGGGCATGGCCCGTTGACTTAATTTGGGACATTTCTGACCTCCATGGGTAAGCCGAGGCTTGGATTCTGATGACACTGAAGTTCAACGTCTCCCTTTACACGGTCCTACTTCCTTTGCCTCCCAACAGGTCTCGATCCACCGAGCACCCCTAATGAACCTTCCTGGACCTACGTCTCCATCCGAAGTCTATTTCCGGGGAAGCTCATCTGCAGCATTAAGGAAATGAAGCCTGGCGGTTGGAGAGAGGATGTAGCTGAACGGCTTCTTCTCCTCTAGGAAAATCAGTGGTAAGAACTGATCTTATCGATGAGTTGAATGAAGTTCTTCTCTGGGGCTTCGGAGCCTGGAACGTGGTCTGGCCACGTCCTGGGAGCATGGGCTTTGACATCAGATAGGCCTGAGTTTGAATGCCGTTCTGTTATTTATCAACTCAGAGATTTTGAGAAAGCCATGCCATGTCTGGTGCCTCGTCTGTGACACAAGAAGTCATACTTACTTTGCAGCCACGCTCACCTTACGTCATACTCACCATACTTACGTCCTGGGGACAAGTAGAATGGCTGTTCTTGCTGTGATTCCTAGTGCTCAGTGCACAGAAAATCCTCAGTGAATGTCAAGGAATGACAAGTGAGCAACACTGATTGTAGCTGTTACTTAGGGTGGTATTGGCAGTAGTCCAGGGTTCAGAATTTAAGTAAAGAAGGGGAAAGAATAAAAGGAAATGATATCATGGAAGAAAGAGAAGGTTATTGCTGCTAATAGATGGGTACACTGATCCAAACCACACACATCCAATTTCAGAAAGACATCCTAGCAAGTCAATTCAATTAAGAACATTTCATTTATTTAAAAAAATTTTTTTTCACGTTTATTCATTTTTGAGAGAGAGAGAGAGACAGAGACAGAGACAGAGTATGAGTGGGGTAGAGAGTGAGGGAGACACAGAATTCGAAGCAGGCTCCAGGCTCCGAGCTGTCAGCCCAGAGCCCGACACGGGGCTCGAACCCACGAACCGTGAGATCATGACCTGAGCCGAAGTCAGATGCTCAGCCAACTGAGCCACCCAGGCGCCCCTCAGTGAAGAACATTTTAAAGCATTTGCTATGAATGAGATGCTGGGGGAAGACCCAAAATTTCTGGAGCACCCTAATTACAACTCTGTTAGCGGCTTAAATAATTTATTTTATGATACGAGGGCATATAGAATCATTAACTATGGTCATGACATAGAGTTGGTGCTCAAAAAACATTTATTGAACAAAGTATATTATATGAGACACTTGGAGCTGTTAAGTATCTTAGAGCTAGTAGAATTTTTACCATACAAGAATGAGATATTTAAAAACAAAGAGGCTATGTTACAGAAGTTAGCTAGATAAAAAAGTGGAGATTAACTGAGAAAGAGTACTTAAGCACAGGAACATTCTAAAGGGGCTGAGTGGGGTGGGGGGAGGGTACAAGATAAGGTACTTGAGAATTCTGAATGGATTTAACCCTTCTTTTTAAAAAACAATTTTTAAATGTTTATTTTGAGAGAGAGAGAGAGTGTGTGTGTACTTACGCATGCTGGAGGGGCAGAAAGAGAGGAGAGAGGGAATCCCAAACAGGCTCTGTTCTGCTAGCACAGAGCCCAATGTGGGGCTCGATCCCACGAACCATGAGGTCATGACCTGAGCCGAAATTAGGAGTTGGATGTTTAACCAACTGAGCTACCCAGGTGTCCCTTAACCCTTCATATCTATGCTCACAAGAGGAGCTACCAGAAGGCAAAAAACGAAGCAGGGGTGACCTCTAAAGAATTCCATATTTGTCTTTCAGTTTTACAGCATGCGTCCCCGGTTATACGGGTTCCAATATTGCATTTCTTTCTTTCTTTCTTTCTTTCTTTGTTTTTTCAATGTTACATTTCTTGAGTGCACACCAGCGAGTAGTGAGGAATGAGAGCCAGCTCTGTGTTGGGGGACTTTTCCTTCCTGGCATCAAAACTGTGGACGTGTATAATCCACAGATTGAATAGACAGAGACGAGAGGAAGTTAGTCATTCTGGATATCTGAGTTTTCAAGATCTCAGAGGAGACTCTACCCCAGCGGTAACAAGTTCAAATGCCCACAGGGTGAAGCAGGTCATATAAAGGAGGAAGACAGTCTATGTATAAAGGAAAAAAGAAAGGTGGAAATATCCTTCAGTAACTGTGGTTCATCCGTACCATGGACCAGGACTAATGACAAAATTATAGCAATGGAGAACAGACGAGAGTTTACTAAAAGGTCAGGAATGGGGGTGGGGACGGGATGCGGATGGTGTTTATGAAGGATACTGTCACCCAGTGGTGACTGAACTGTCAATATCTTGACCGCACCGATGTCAGTATCTGGTAGTGTTGTGGTACGAGAGTTTGGCACGATGTCACCGCTGGGGGAGACTGGGGAAAAGGAACATGGGATCTCTCTGCATTATTTCATACAATTGCATGTGAACCTACAATTATCTCCAAATAAAAATTCAGTTGGAAAAAGGAATGGTGGGGACCATGGGGAGCTATAGAGCACATGACCTTTTAAATTTTTTTTTTTAACGTTTATTTATTTTTGAGACAGAGAGAGACAGAGCATGAATGGGGGAGGGACAGAGAGAGAGGGAGACACAGAATCGGAAGCAGGCTCCAGGCTCCAAGCCATCAGCCCAGAGCCCGACACGGGGCTCGAACTCACGGGCTGCGAGATCATGACCTGAGCTGGAGTCGGACGCTTAACCGACTGAGCCACCCAGGCGCCCCCACATGACCTTTTAAAGAGTAGTGAACTAAAAAAAAAAAACGTTGCCATTCAGTGCAAGCACCTCCCCCCAGACTAACCAACCACCGAACGATAAAGAAATAAAAATGTCTGATTCCTGGTTACCTACTTAAGCTATTAAAAAAAAAAAAATAGGACACCTGGGTGGCTCAGCCGGTTGTGTCCAAGACTCTAGATTTTGGCTCAGGTCATAATCTCATGGTTTGTGAGATCGAGCCCTGCATGGGGCTCTGTGCTGCCTGGGATCCTGCCTCTCCTGTCTCTCTGCTCCTCCCCTGCTCATGCGCTCTCTCTTTCTCTGTCTCAAAATAAATACATAAGCTTAAAAAAGTAACCATTTTAGTTGTCTTCAAAAATATGTTACATACTCCTCTGCCGGCTTTACTTCTTAAACATAGTATACCGAATATAGCAAAATATCTCAATTGTTCCTGGAGGCAGGATGCCTTCATGTGCAAATCATACATAACCTCACTGAGAATGGCTCACACGCTGAGAAAAGGGCATTTGTTTGTGTAAGAAGTTGGGATGGAGGGTCAAAATGTTTAGGGCTGTTTGAATGTTCTTACACAAAGCTGAGCTGCTGTTCTTTATAAGGTTTATGATTGCTCTTAGGGTGTTTCTGTCTCTTTTACTGCCGGGCTCATAGTAATGCTTTCTTAATACTGTCAGCTTGCCAGCTTGCAGTAGATTTTCATTTCCTTCTAATTTTTTTTAAACGTTTATTTATTTATTTTTGAGAAGGGGAGCAGGGGCAGAGAGAGAGAGGGCGATGGAGGTTCCAAAGCAGGCTCTGCGCTGACAGCAGAGAGCCTGACGCGGGGCTCGAACTCACGAACCGTGAGATCGTGACCTGAGCTGAAATGAAGAGGGGGACGCTTAACCGACTGAGCCACCCGGGCGCCCCAACATTTCCTTCTAATTTATTGTGTGCTTGGAAAGTGGGCAACAAAGCCACTTGGGACGTGTGTGTGCGTGTGTATGTGTGTGTGTGGGGGTGTGGGTGTGAGAGAGAGAGACAGAGACAGAGACAGAGAAAACCCGCGTGGAATGGGAATCTGAGAGACTGAGTATTCATTCACTCTGTCGTGTGTACTCTTTGTAACACCCCTCTTGACTGCTCAAAGGCCTCATTGGTTCCAGTGGGCGAGGACTTTTGTGTGACCGCATCTTGAAAAGGTAAAATGAAACTTAAAAATGGATATTGCATGTTGCCTTCTTTCTCTCAGACCGGCCAGAATACCCCTTCTGAGAGGCAGCTTGAAAGAGGGTTCAGAACCTAGACCCTGCAGCCAGCCCGTGTGGTTCAAATCCTGCCTCTACGACGTGCTAACTTTGTGACTTCGGGCAAGTTACGGAATCTCTCTTTACCTGTGCAATGGAGGTGATGCTACTAATCTGTCTCATCGGGTTGTTAGGAGGATTAAATGAGCTGTGCTCTGTAAAACACTCAGAACAGTACCCGGTGCATAAATGCTCTGTGTGTTTCTTCCACATTAAGCAATAGTGGCAGCTCGAAGGAGAAACGTTTCCAGCCACGAGTTGCCATCCTCGTGTAATTGCGGTGACCGGCAGGCCTGGCAGGTTCTCAACCACTGGCAAGGTCACGTGAAGCCATTTTCCCTAAGGTTCCTGGATGGTTCTCACCCGGCCGCATCGTAGCACCCGAGCCCTTCTAGACTGCGTCTCTCTGGGAATTCACACTCGAGGTGTGGAGGCGAAAGAGTGGAAGGTGCACGTCGTTTCGTGCCTGGGCCTGCCAATCCTCTGTTCCAACTATCGCACTGATTTCCCGATTTGACCTCCCTCTGCGGTCCCTTTGGTTGCCAATTCCAGATTCTTGGAAGAGATAGTCCAATGAGCCCAGCCTGGTCCAGCCTGGGCATCAGCTGTGGCTGGGGATGGTGATCTCAAGTGGTATAAACAGGGCTGAAGGGTCATCATAGAAGGGGGGGGGCAGTAATGGAAAGTTGTCATGGTGAGCTGGGCAGGTACTGGACCATGTGCCCGTTGCATTGAGAAATCAGAGTAAACACTGGTTTGGGAGGTAGAATGCCTGGGGGCTGCAGTTAGCTGCTTACTAACTGACGTTAGCAGAGCCATTTAACCTGCCTAACCCTCAGTCTTCTCATCTGTAAAATGGGCATGTTGGTAATACCTGTGATACGTGTGTGTGTGTTTGTGTGTGTGTGTGTTTTACCTCACCAACCCGGGACTGGCTACATAGTTTAGGGGCTCCAGTGACAAATGCAAATGTGGAGCTATTTGTTCAAAAATGACTAAGACTGGGGCGCCTGGGTGGCTCAGTCGGTTGGGCGTCTGACTTCGGCTCAGGTCATGATCTCACAGTCTGTGAGTTCGAGCTCCGCGTCAGGCTCTGTGCTGACAGCTCAGAGCTTGAAGCCTGCTTTGGATTCTCTGTCTCCTTCTCTCTCTCTGCCCCTCCCCTGCTCATGCTCTGTCTCTGTCTCAAAAATGAATAAAAACATTTAAAAAAATGACTAGACAAGCCAGACAGTGATGGCAGAGCATTAAACCAGGTCCTTTGGTGTGGAGTCGTTTGTGACAGCACAGGTCACACCCCCAGGAAGCCCATCCTACACAAGATTGTAAGAATGACCTAATGCAAAGCCTGTAATAGGGTATCATACACCGTCACTTATGCATTGTGTTGTTTTAGTCTTAAAATGTTCTTTGGAAGAAGAGGACTTGACTTCTGCCTCTGTGAAGGCTGCCTGAGAGGGCTGATCTTTAGCCGATGTTCCCAGGGTCAGTCTAGCCTGTTGTCCATAGCCATGTGCATTCGGGCTGGCTGGTGCCTATGCTGTTGCGTTTGTGGTGTGGTCTCCAACCTCACCCCTGCACACAACTGATCAGGGTAGAAGGCAGGCATCTCTGCTGACTCTTTCTCTATTCTGGCCTTCACCACACATGGAAGGATGGCTTCGTGAGGGGTCATGATATGGCTGGGGAGTCCAGACTTGAGAAGGCTGTGCCTGAATGCCACTTTTTCCCCAGACCTACCATCTGGGAACCCTCCCTTGGGACCGGCGTGGGGGTGGGGGGAGTCTTGAGGAATGTCACATGGCTCTCAGGGAAGGAATTTCTTCTTTCTTATAGAGGAGAGGGTGGCCTTTTCATCTTTCCTATCAGACCAAATTTTTATGCCTTTGGTATGTGCTACTTTCTCCTCTCACTGGAGCCAACCCAAACTATCAGGAAATGTTATCATCCATTCACCTTGTCTATGATGGATGTCTATGATGGATGACAAGGTCACCCATGACCTTGTTGGACCAGGTCACTGTCCTTTTCGGTCTCTGTCTCTGCAACAGTCTGGCTCCCCAAAGACGGTGCACCACTTGCTTGTCAGAAGGGGCCCCCAAGGTTTTCTCTATCTCTTTGCATCTCTTTCTCAAGACCTTGACTTGGGGGGGCTTACACGCCAGACTGCCCTGAGGCTTAGTCTTACTCTTCCCTGTTTCCACACAGTGCCTGAGTCAGGACTATGGTATCTGTCATCTGCTCTCAGCCCCTTTCTGGTCAAACTTATCCCTAACTTCCTTCTGGGACGTCCGTGTGACCCACCAATGGTTTATCAGCTAATAAAATGGCGTGGAGGAAGGAAAAGAGGAAGCAGGGGAGCAGGAGAAAAGGAACACCGTCTATCCAGAGGAAATTCAAGATAACCACATTCTTCACCTCTGAAATAATGGGAAAACGGTGTCTAATATTGCAGGCCAGTGCCCTTCTTACAAACAGCTTGCATTCCAGACCCCAAGGCAGCTACTTGGAAATCAGAGCTTATTTTCCTAAGAAACACTACTGGGCATGGTGATTCCCAGCCCAAACCCACAGACACCCTTTGACCACAAGGACCACCATTAGGTGTTACACTAATAAACCAGGTCAGCAACATCCAGCCCCATCGGTAACAAGCTCTGTGACGCACTGATGAAATCCTTGTCACGGCGACAGCTGACAGAGGGGGTACAGTCCTCCAGGGGCCAGCCCTTTGCACAGTTAAAGACACTTCTACCTTCGGTAAGGCTCCTCACCGGATATGAACATCCTCACGAAGGGGGTGCCTTTTGGGAGAGGGCACACACACTATTTGGCAAAATTTGCCCAATAGGGGTGAAAGTTGTACTCCAAACTCAGACTTCCTTGTTGCCTGTTGCTCACAAGAAATGTTAGAGCACTATTGTGTGTGTGTGTGTGTGTGTGTGTGTGTGTGTGTGTGCGTGTGTTTCACAGAAAGCCCGTTTTGTATGCTTTCGCTGCCTCTGCAGACCTCAAGGACTTGACTGTTTTTATAATGACGATGAATAAAAGCAAAGCCTTTGAAGAAAAAAGTTCATTTTGATTTTTCAAGACAAGTCAGCAGCAGCCCCAGAGATATTCCAATCCTTCTTGCTCCGTGTTCTCTGCTCGGAGCTTCACATTCATGGTTGTTTGCTGTCACTGAAAAAGGCCTCGGTCTCTAGAAAGCTAAGTGGATGCAAATGGGTTTAGAATTGTCAGCTTGGAACGGTCTCCGGTGGCTGGGAGCCCCGAGACAACTTTGATGGCCCTGACAGATCTGCCCTTGTACCTCCTCGGGAAAGCCGCTGCCTGGGCATGTTTCTTGCCGTCTGTAGCTATCTGGGACCTCGCTTCTATTTATGAGGCTGCAGGAGATGAAAGCAGAAACCACGTTAATTATTGCAAAGTGCTTTTTACTTTTAAAGTGCTTCGCTAGCGTTAATTAGTTATTCCTACTTACGGCACTCTGGTGAGGTAGGTCAGAATTATTACCCCTTTTCTACCTTGGAGGAAATGAAGATCTAGACATTTAATGACTCCCCCAGGGACCCGGGGGAAGTTGGTCTCCTAGACAGAGTTAGGTTTTCAATGTAATGTGTCTGGCTTCCTCCCAGGGTGTACCTAGCTGCCACAGCTAATATCCTAAGGGCTTCTTAGGTAGAGGAGAGGTCTGCCTCACCACTGTCAGAAGAAGTTGAATGTGCCAGAGGCTCAGGCAGTTGGAAACAAAGGAGAGAGGTCCCTGCCTCTTTCCCCGTCCTCACTGTTCTTGGTCCTTCAGCCCTCGAAAGTAAGGAAGGCTTGGGAGGAGGGTTGCCCCTGGTCAGATGCCCAGCGGTTGTGATGGAGAAGGGGAGGGAGAGAAAGCACGGGGAGGAGTGCTGTTGCCAAGCGCTCCTGTCCCTGGCACACACTTTCTGGATTGTTTCTCTTCTGCGTGGGTCAGGAAGCAGAGGGGCTGGCGGTCCTACTCCCTGGTGTCGGGTAGAAAGTGAGTGCGTGCTGGGAAAAGGGCCTTTCACGTGGTAGGGTGGCAGGTGCAGGAAAGGGCTTTGGAACCGGTCTGCTCCTCCTTCACATTTGGGCCATTCCAGTGACTGGGAAAATGGCTCTTCGTGTCTGTGCCTCATCTGTAGAATGGAGGCGATAAACGAGTCAACAGACGTGGAGTGTTGGCACGGGCTGTTAATGGCTGTCACCAAATCACTGTTTGATTTTCTTTGTTTCCTTCTCCACTTCCAGCCTCACCTGGAATTTGGTCTTCATTTCAGGCCCCTCCCTCTCCAACTGAAGGCTTCCCTGAATCCGAGCAGATGTCCTTCTCGCCTGTGAACTTCTCAGGCCACCTTGAGAAGCTCTGTCCGAGTGACTTCACCCATCTCTGCGCACAACCTTTGGGTTGGCGCGGTCCCGCAGCGCTGATATCTTAAGAGCAGTCACAGGGCTGAGGCCAGAAGGTGGAGGTGGAAGACCTGTGTCCACCCAGGGAGGAAAGGAGTGGCTTCCGAGCACTCAAGTGCCCGTCCCCAGCATCAGTTCCTAAAGTTGCACCGGAGTGTGTCTTTCTTGGAGGGGAGAGAGGAGACTGGCTGTGTGATCCCCAGTATTCGAGGCTGGCCCCATCTCCTCTCACCTCCATGCTGAAAGGTGCCCTCCCCTCCACACCCCCCCCCACCCCAAGAAGAAATGTCTTCATTTAGGCAGGGTCACACTTTCTAGGCTGCTGTGCCCTCTCTCTGGGAGGCCTGATGTTTAGTCCCACACAAGGCAGACCTCCCTCTGTGCAGGTGGTGGAGAGAGGTGTTTGAATGTTTTTATGCCCACCCAGTGTAGTGAGAGGCACCTTTCCTCTGACCGCCCTGTCCCCAAGAGTCCTCACATGGCAATTTGACTTCCCTTTGGGGCACGCTGGCCACTCGTGTGCCAGGATCCTTTCCCTTGTTAGCAGAGAAACCCCTGGTCCTTCTTCTGCACGCTTTTGTGCGGGACTGCCCATTGGCCCATCACTAGTTGGGTGACATTGACTAAGTTCCTTAATGGCTTGGTGTCTCGTTTCCTCATCCATAAAGTGGGAAAATAACAACATCACTCTTATTTAAAGGATCAGATGAGTTAAGGCAGTCAAAGTACTTCAGACAGAGCCAACTCAGCTGTTCTTATTAACTAGCATGCACGGGGGAGACAGGACACTCTGCCTTGGTTATAACGGAGCATGAAGAGATTCGGTTCATTTCCCTTGAACAGGGGAGAGCTGGGGGGGTGGGGTGGGAAGACTTCGACTGCCGCCTCCCTCCTTTTCTGAAAACCTTCTGTGGATCAGCGGGCAGGAAATGCATCATTCTAATAAAGGAGGAGGCTTCTTGCTACCTACGGAGTGCATTCCACATTCCTTAGCATGGCCTTCACGGACGCAGGATCTGGCCCAGCTCATCATCACAGCCCTGCCCCCTCAGACACAGTGCTCAGTCCCATGTGCCTCCTGAGTGTGGACCCATGAAGGCCTTCCTCCCCAGCCCTCCTCCTGAGTGTGGACCCAGTGGGTATGGATTGTTGTCATTGCTCCTACACACCTTGAACTTCTACCGTTTGGGTTCTCATCTGTGCTGTTCTCTCATTTCCTCCAACAAGACCCATTTCCGGAGCCTTGTGAACCCTTTCCTGACTCCTCCCCTCTTTCACCTTCAGATTAAATCACACCTTCCCCGTAGTATGGAGTGTACCCCACTATCGAGTGACGTGCGTGTGCATGCATTGGCTTCGTCCCTGCCACCTGCCATACTCCCTCCCATCCACCTTCCAGATGGCGCTAGGGTAAGAATTCGGAAAGCCCCAAACGAGACCGCACCTCTCTGCTATAAATGAACGCCAGGCACTGTGCTCAGCACTTGACATTTATTATGTTATATACCCTCACAACGATCCTAGGAGGTGGGTGTCCTCGTGTCATTTTGCAGATGAGACAACGGAGGCAGAGACAGATTAAGCGTTTCACCGGAGTTCACACCGTCAGTAAGGGCAGGGATTCGATGTCAGGTCTGGCTGTTCCCCAAAACCAGTGCCCCGATCCTCCACCCATATAGTCTTACTGTGCTCCCCTGCTTAAAAACCTGAAATAAGAAAGAGCTACGTGCCTCAGCAGTTGTCGAAGCCTCAGCCTGGTGGCCATGTACGCCACGGTCTAGCCCAGTTGACCAGTGTGGCATTACCCACCGTGCCCTGTCTTGGGAGACCTTGGCCCTTCCTCAGCCTTTGCCTGGAATGTCTAGCTGCTCGAGCACTACTGAAACGTTGAGTCAGCTCAAGCATTAGTTCCTCTAGGAAGCCTTCCCTCCCTGCCCCTCTCTCTCCAATCCCTCAGGATAATTCAAGGCTCCCCTCCTGGGCCCCTCAGCCCTTTCCCGGCACTACCAGTGGGCAGTTCTTGGTTCACATGCCGTCCCGGAGGACGTGGGCTTTGCCGTCTTCATCCTCGTATTGTAGAGCCTAACACTGGGTCTGGCAAAGAGCACGTGCGCATAAATCCTGTGGAAGAAATGAGAAGTTGCCTAAATGGTAAATGCTTTTCTGCCTTGCTGGGTGCAAATTCCAGCTTTTGTAGAGCAGGTCCAGCAAATTCCCATGGTGCCAGGCCATTGGGGATGATTCAGGGGAGGGGGGGGTTGCGATGCAGGAACCAAGGTATCTTCCTACCTCTAGGAAAAATGGGTGGTATCACTACAGACCACCCTATAGCCCTAAGGGCAGTTCGGGTCTCTGGAGCCCGGAGGACTGGAATGCTAGACTATTCTCTGGAGATCACTTTGCACAACTCCATAATTCTACCCATCTGAGGAGCAGAGAGATTAAGTGACTTGCTCCGGGACCCTGGAACTGAAGGACAGGAACCAGTGGCCCTTTTGGTTTCTGGTCTGGAGCGCATTTCTCAGCGCCTGCAAGGGTGCAGAGGGCAGGATGGGCTTTTGGCCCGCTCGGAGACCTTGGAGACCATCTGGCGAAGCCGGCAGCCGAGCAGCAGCCCCATTTCAGAGTCTCTGGGCTGCAGCCGGGACAGGAAGTAATACTTCAGAGTTTTAGCCCCAAAACCTCAGAAACTTTTTGATGATGCATTAAATGTCAAGTATACTGTTGAGAGGAGTTAAAAAAAAAAAAAAAAAAAACCACCCAGGTATCAGCCTTTGTTACTGAGACGACAGGAGATATTCGGTCACATCACAGGAAGTCATGCTGTCAAAATAGAGAGAGGGCAGTGTCTAGGCGACCACACCTTATAATAACTGTACTTTAGTACCAAAGAGCTTTCGCATGCGCCTTCCGAGGTGGGGCTGGAGGGGGAGGTGTGGGGGGAAGAGGGTGGCGTCTAGGTGGAGTCTACCTCGCGGGCCTCTTTGCTCTGGGGAGCAAAGCACAGAGTGTCACCGAAAGGCTGCTACCCCGTAGGAGCCCAGCGGAGACCGCTCAGTGAACAAAACGCTTGCATCCGCACCAGGGTCGGCGCGCCTTGCCTCTCTGCCCTTCGCCTGTAGATGCGGCGGCCCCTGAAAAAGCCCGCAGAGCGGCTCAAGGACGCTCACGAAATCGTGGAAAAGAAAAGGGCCTTATTTCATCTCCTTGCCGTTAGCGCAGCGCCAGGGGCAGTGTGTTCTGCGTGAGGCCCCCCGAGGAGCTGAGAAGGCCCAGGCGCCCACGGAACGCCCAGAGCTCCGCCAGAGTTCAGGACGGGGGAGGCGGGGAGGGGGGCAGGATGGGAGTCCCTGCTGTCGCTGACCTTGCCGTGGAGTGTCCCCACGGGGAAGGCAATTCATTGTCACTGAGCACTCAGAAATGCTGGCAGCTTGCTTCTCTGGGCTGCTCCCTGCCTCCGGGAGCCTGGGTGGCCCGGGCCTGTGGCTTCCTTGAGTGACTTCTGTGTGGCTGAGCAGGCCTCTCAAGCACGCCCAGGGCCCCGAGCGAGCGCCGTCTCCTGTGGGGAGCCTGGGCCAGGACCACGTGTGACAGGGACTGCACATGGGCCAGGGGAGGCGGCGAGGGGTCCAGGCACGTCCGCCCCCTTCCTGCTACGGGCCATCACCCTGGGTAAACCCGCCCCGGGTAGTGCTGTTGCCCACAGACTTGTCCCAGCTCACTCTGACTGGAGGGCTCACCGCGTGCCCAACACTGTGTGCCTTAGGTTCCTTTATATTTTAATCCTATCAAGTGGGTTTTTGAAGCCCCAGTTTTAGAGTTCTGGGGCGTTGTGTGCTCTGTGCTGGAACCCTGCCCAGGAAAGGGCAGTCCAGGAGCTGACAGAACTGGGGGGGGTCTGTCTCCTTTCCAAACTCCATACCTTCATGGCCCCAGCACCCTGGCTTTGCAGGCCCCGATTCTCCTGAGACCTGGACCCAGGTGACCAGCCGACTGAGGGGTTCCCAGGACATGGGATTTTGACTGCCCCAAAAGGATAGTGGGGGACACCTGGGACGGTTGTCGTCCTTCCCTTGCAGCCAGTAATGTTAGAGTCAGGGCAGTTGGGCTCGTGCCTAGTCTAGTAGGTTCCCAGCGAAAGGAAAATATAGCCTCCTTTTTTCTTCCTCCTCCTCCTTTCTCTGGCCCTTTGCTAATCAGCTTTGAAGAATCACGTGTTTTTCTTTTGTTACTGGTTTCCTTCTTTTTTTTTTTTTTTTTTAAGTTTATTTACTTATTTTGAGAGCAAGCAAGAAGGGGAGGGGCAGAGAAAGAGAGGGAGAGAGAGAATCCCAAGCCGGATCCATACTGTCAGCGCAGAGCCTGGGGCTCGAACTCAGGAACCGTGAGATCGTGACCTGAACTCAAGAGTGAGACACTTAACTGACTGAGCCACCCAGGCGTTTTGTCATTTGTTTCTAAATGACACTTCGTATTAAATGCCAATAGTTGAAGTTTTGTTGAACCTGGCCTTGATTCCAAGATTGGTTTGGGATATTACTTTTCTGTGACCGGTAGGATCTGAGGGATTTTGCATTTGCTCTCCTATGCTTTCCAGTCCCTGTTGTCTCTTCTTCGTGTGATAATTTAGCCAAGTCTCGGTCAACTTTGAAATGATTCTGCACAGGTCACGTAGGTCATGGGGTCAGAGGTTAACAGCAGCAAAGCCTTCAGCAGCCCTCCGCTGAGACAGTCTGGGACAGGAGCACCCGGCCCCACTGGGGTCTTATCTGGGGGTGGGCCCGGGAGGCCTGTGCTCCAGGGAGCCCCAGGACTCCCTGCAGCGTGCTCCTTCCCTGAGGATAGGATCCAGGGCTCTCCCATTTCTACTTTGGCTCCTCACAGCATTTTCTAGTGACGACCCCCTAGTGCTAAGCTGTGTTGGCCAACAATGCTCAAACCAACCATTCTTCTTAGCCCTGCCCGCCACTTCTTTATCTCTCGGTTTCTCCACCAACTCTCGCCTCTGACAAAATAGCCTTTGTGATCCTAGATGCTTTCCCCTGAGGCTGATTTCTCTGACCTTCCTACTGGGCAAGGTGAATTGACTTCAGTTAATCAGTTAAAGAGATTATTTAGCTAAAAGTAAACAGACGAAGATATTCTAGTTAATTAATGAGAAAGAAGTTAAAAGTTGAAAGGAATCTCCTTGACGTTTACTTTTTTTACTGAGTGGGTAGAATCTGTCTTCCCCTCTCTAGGCACTGCCACCAGCCTCTGAACAATGACTGGGGGCTAGGTCAAGGCACCTGCTGTGTCACCGTGCTCCCAGGTGCTCCTGATGCACCCCAAAGTCTGAGAACTGCTGCCCTGACCTGGTCACTTCCACAGCCACCTGGGCAAGGCAGGGACCCGTTGGCAGCTCCCTAGTTCAGTAACAATCTCTTTGCCCTTCAGCTTTTTTTCCTTTCTTTTTTGAGAGAGACAAGTGCACGTACGAGCGGGGGAGGAGCACAGAGAGAGGGAGAGAGAGAATCCTAAGCAGGCTCTGCACTAATAGAGCAGAGCCGGGCACAGGGCTCGATCCCATGAACCTTGAGATCATGACCTGAGCCGAAATCAAGTGTCGGATGCTTCACTGACTGAGGC
The DNA here is from genome assembly GCF_018350175.1 of Felis catus. Lineage (NCBI taxonomy): Eukaryota > Metazoa > Chordata > Mammalia > Carnivora > Felidae > Felis > Felis catus. Next base: position 18,746,074 of record NC_058368.1, on the reverse strand, counting down.
ACCCAGGTGCCCCAGCCTTTCAGTTTTAAAATGGCCTAATTTTTAGTTAGTTGGTTGTTAGACATTTCTACAAGACTGAGTTGTTAGCATCTCAAGCTGGGATTCTCTTTTAACTAAATTCCTTGCTGTTCCTCCAAACCTGCTCTCACTCTCGTGCTATTTCAGGTACATGAGCTCACTATCCACTGCTAACCTCCGACCCCTCCGATATAGAGACCTCAGAGTCACCTTTTCCCTGTTCCCATCCCCACTTCCTCCTTTCTGTGCTTATTGTCCTGGCCATCATGCCATCAGTCTCCTTCCTGGGTCATGGCAAGTCTTCCAGATGATTTTAGTAGCTTTAGTCTTCACAGCTCGTCAGAGTTATCCCCAGACATCACCTCCCCTGACCCAGCAACGTTCTGACCCCTCCGTGTTTTCAGTTTTCCGGAGTTGGCCCAGCTGGCTTCCAGACTCCGACCCTGTGCTCTGGCCACATCACAAGCTCTCCCGGCTCCTGGTTTTGCTTCTGCTTTTCCCTTAACGTGGCTGTTCCAGGCATGGGAATCCTACCCCAAGTCAGAAGCAGACTCCCCTTGGAAGCCGCCTTTGCTTCCCTTAAAATCAGCACGTGGTTCGGTCCTCTCTGCCCGTCAGCACTTTCTCCGCACCTCCTTACTTCCTTCTGCCGTGTGCTACTGCTGGGCTCTCTAAGGCCCTGGACTGTAAGCTCCCAGAGGGCGAGGGCTGTGCCAACCCGCGTCGGTGTGTGGACTGCACGCTTACCGCGTGCACCTAGGCCTGGCAGTGGCTTCTGTATCTACGCTGCAATATGCCGGAGTCCTTGCTCTCCCCCTTCAAGAGTACTAGGGGTTTCCCTAGAAACTGCCACTTCAAAGCCATTCAGAAAAAAAGAAAAAAAAAAAATTAGAGCTAAATCAGGCCACATTGTTTACTTGTTAAGAAGATGCTTTGGTGTTCCTTCCTGCACCTGTGAGGAGCTCGAGTTTGACCTTGACAGTTCTGTCAGGCATTGGAGCTGGTAAAAAGCAGGGCCCGGGAGGGTGTGTGAGGGTGTCCAGACAGGCAAGGGAAGTTGGGGCTGACCTCTAGGCAGGGCTGCTCTCACCGTACCCCCAGCCTGGGAAACAGGGATGCCGCGTCCTACCTGGATTGCCTACACAGGCACCCGGCTTCTTCACTTGTCCGCCCAGAGGAAATGTTTGTGATGCTTTCAGCCGGAGGGCGCGCCTTTTTTTGATTCGCAGAAAGGCTTTGCCTTGGCTTCTGCCTTCTGCAAGTGACCACACTTTCTTTTTGCTCCTCAAATCTCAGCAGCAGGGTGCCCCGGGTTGCCTCCTGCGTGGGAATCTTGCCCTTGATCCTTGCTTCTGGGCGTCTGCGTTTTTCACAACGGCCCTTTGTGGCAGGTAGGTCCTTGCCGCCTTCAAATGACCTTGGGTAACACTGTCCTCTGCACCCTCTCCGGCTGCCACGGGAAGAGGCATGACCGCTGAGAGTCTAGGGCCTTGAAGCCGTTTTAGACTCAGGCAGGAAAACTAAACAGATGGGCGAGGTGGCCTCCCTTGAGCTCTTGCTCTCATTACTCACCCATCACCGGTGGTCAGGAGATGAAGTGTTTAGGACTTGGATTTGCAGTTGGCCAACCGATTCAACAATGGGGCTTTATGGAGCACCTCCCACGGGCCCGCGTCTCGAAGGCCTGTTTTACAGAGGAAAAAACGGAGCGACACATCGAAGTTGCAGTCGACCCAGAGCCCAACGCAACCTGGGCGGCCGTATAGCGCGCTTCGCGCTGACTCGTGGGGCCTTATTGCTGCCTGGGCGCGAAGGAGCACAGTCCCCTGTGGTCGGTGGGTTTTTACTCCTCCCTTTTCTTACTTATTCGATCCTGACTGATGCCCCTGCTTGCCTGGCCACTCCTGCATGTCGTACAAACTCGGAACCCCGGGGGCAGATGGGCCCGACGGGAGACACCAGGAGGACAGAATGGCACGGTGGATGGGCCTTCTGGGTGACAGGGGGCTGTCCTTTTCCCGGCCATTATTTAGCAGTCGGGAGGCGTGTGTCCTGACGTATGGGCTGCAGTCGGGGGAGGGGGCCCTGACAAACAGCCTTCACTCACCCGGCTCTGCCGCCAGCTCCCTCACGGCCGTCACATGGGGCCCAGTGAAAAGAGCAGGGGTGCCCGCCAGGGAGGCCCGACCAGGGGCTTTCTTCCCGGCAGCGCTGTTCCCTGGGCCTGCCAAGTCCCACGAGTCAGCAAACTGGAGAAGCGTTTTCAAAGCAAGGCCTTTGCCCTCCTTGGCAGGCTCCTCAAAGCCTGCCTCGCTCTTGCTGCGCCTGGGAGATGCTGTAAAAGGCTCTTTTTGTTCACGCTCCTCAATGGGGACATCGTCGGGGAGCCGTTCGAGAGGCACAGTGTGAGCGGGAGGGCACTTGAGGCAGGGCCACTTGGGTGGGCAGCAGGAGGGAGCAGGCCAGGCAGGATTCAGGGAGGGGGGCCTGAAGGCGGCTGGAAAACGTGGAAAGTGTTCCTCGGAAAAGCCTTTCAGAATTGAGAAACACGGCCTAATAGCCGGCTTTCAGAGGTTGGAGGCAAAGAGCGCTTGTCCTTTTTTTATTTTTATTTTTTTAGCTGCACTGCAGTATTTGGTATACAAACAACACCTCGGATCTGTGGTGATGGGTCCTTAGGAGCAGACAGAAGGAGAAATTGCCCTGGAATTTAGTGACTTCAAGACATAGTTAAAAAAAAAAATTATTTCAAGGCCTCAACGGACAATTTTTCACAGAAGGGTGGGTTTGTCATCAGCTCTGAAATAAAGGCCGTCTGAGGCTTACGTGAGCATATTAATAGTGGGGTCCAGCTTGGAAATCATGGGTGATGGTCCAGAAATCATTGTCAAACACAAATGCTGTTTCTGCTAATAGAAATACAGAATTCCGGGACCGCGAGGCGACTCCCACAGGTCCACCCCGCCCTGCGTCTCCAGCAAATATTTTTAATTGAAATCTTTTCATAGGGGGCATGGTGGCTCTCTAATTTAGTTATATTCTCCTTTGAAGGAGACTTTACTTAGCCTATTTATTTATAAAAATTGATTGTAAAATATTGAACTAGCTGAAGGTTTGCATGTTTTTATAAAGCGTAAGGAATGAATTTCATCTGGACTTGATTAAAGGTGAATTAACAGAAGGGCGCCTGGGTTGCTCAGTTGGTTAAGCGTCCTACTCTTCATTTCGGCTCAGGTCATGATCTCATAGTTCCGTGAGTTCCAGCCCCACGTCGGGCTCTGTGCTGACAGCCCAGGGCCTGCTTGGGATTCTGTCTCCCTCTCTCTCTGCTCTTCCCCTGAGTTCTCTCTCTGTCAAAAATAAATAAATAAACTTAAAAAAAAAAAAGGTGACATTAACAGACTATTTCCTAAGTTCTGTAAGAATGTCGAAGAAGAGTGGGGCGCCTGGGGGGCTCAGTCAGTTAAGCGTCTGATTCTTGATTTCGACTCAGGTCATGGTCTCACGGTTTGTGGATTCAAGCCCCGTGTTGGGCCGTGCACTGACAGCACAGACCCTGCTTGAGATTCTCTCGCTACCTCTCTCTCTCTCTCTCTCTCTACCCCTTCCACCTACTCTCTCTCTCTCTCTCTCTCTCTGTCACAAAATAAATAAATAAACATTAAAAAAAAAAAGAATGTTGAAGAAAAAATGCATGATTTTTCTCCTGAACAATTCTTGGTAGCTGCCCCCTCTCTCCCAAATTAACAAACCAAACTAAGCAAAACAAGAACAAAAGACCTCTCCGGTACTGTTTGGTCCAGTTTGTACAAAGTTCGTACCTGGTTTTATGACCTAACGTTTTCCCCATTGTTTGAATGGATTTGGGCATTATCTTTTGAACATGCCATTTCCAAGGAAGATCTGAATTGGTTTGCTTTTGCAGCGCATTTACAAAGCAGGCTATCGAACTGGTTCACAAGCAAAACAGAGGCCCTGGAAAGACGATATACCTTCCTTCCTGAGGCAGATATTTCAGGATTGGGGAAGCAGGGTTTCCTGTGTTCTCACAAGGGGTTGAGATAAAGAAACCCAGGGCAGTTGCAGAAAGAATCGGGCCTGGACGAGCATGAGGCAATTCTTTTGTGTGCAGGGCCCCGCTCTTCAAGGAGAGGCAGGCACGGCCAGGGACAGAGTGCGGACAGGACATGACGCGATGTGGGGTACGGTTTGTAGCTGAGAGAGTTCTTGAAGCCTGTGATGTCAAGGAACACATTTGGAGGACTCCCTGGGAAGTTCAGCACCCCCGCCCCTCCTCCCTAGCCAACCCCCACAGTTCCAGCCTTTGATGGTGTGCTCAGCCGTCCCGTCTCTGTCCTCTTGTATACCCGAAGACCATCAGCCTTCTCAGTGCCTTCTGGAAAAGGTTTATTTAGTCTCCACTATTTTTTTTTTTTATATGCTCGACAAGAGGCAAACAGAGAAGTAGACAAACTTTGCCTTCTGTGTATTTCCCCACCCTCCATCCAGTTTCCCTTTTTGTGTTTTCCCCACCCTCTTCCTTGTCATACAGCCTTGAAGCCCCTACTACATAAATAAAACTAATTTGAATATTTAAGTCATCTAGAGATACTGGCGTCTCGTGACTGTGGCATCTTCTAGATATTTATTGCATTGAAAGAAGTCCATAAAGAGACAAAAACCCAGCAACTACCAAATGCAAAATAACAATAATAATAATAATAATAATAATATAGCCTTAAGAAGGGAAAATTCAATAGCATAATAAGAGAATATCATGCTTATTGGGCAGGTAGGTGTAGGGGAAGTGGAAAAAGATATGGGAGGAAAGATAAGATCATTAATTTTCTCATCTTTCTTCATTGGGAGATAATAGATACTATTTAACTTTTGAGGCACATTGAAAAATAGAAATTTAAGCATCTTTTTTAAAATGGAAAAATTAATCACTCCTGGAACTACAATTCAGACTGTATAGTAAAAGCAAACTAAGAAAATAAAAGTGAAAAGATATTTAAGATGATAGCATTGTGACAAATGTATTATAATAATAAATGTAAATGAGATCAACTCATTTATTAAAAGAAATAAACTCATAGAATGGGTAAAAAAAAAAAAAAAAACCCTAAATACAACCATGTACTCTCTTAAAAAAATGTACACCTAAAACAAAGTGACTCAGAATCAGTGATGGTGCTTAAAGCCCCAGAAATCTCTCTAATAGTGGAATTTCAGGCACTGTGGCATTTGGGAGGGGAAGATATTTTTGGACTAAGCTCTCCTAGCCTCTAAAATCAGACCATGTGGTTGCCAGCTCATGAGACCAGCCCTGTGTGCATCAGTGTTTGTTCTAGATTTCAGCCTCCAAAGGGCAGGGGCTGTGCCTGCTTTGGTTAATTCCAGGCATTTCAGAGAGGGACCACGTGAGGACATACTTTTTGATGTTGAAGAGACAAAGAAGTGGCGAGTAGGAAACACTTGTCTATGCAGCCCATTAAGGTAGTGTCTTTGGTGAAGTCTCTCAGGAAGTAACTATTTTGGATCTTGAATGCGCTATTTGATATCTGCAAGCATTTGTGATTAACGGGTCAGGGCTTGATTTATCAGGGTTTCCCGATGTGTCATGATTTCTGAGAGACCAAGTTAGCCAGACCTGGGCTAGAATACCAACTCTTCCACTTACCTACTGTAAGAACTTGGGAAAATTACGTAAGCTCTGACCCTCAGTTACCTCATCTGTACAGTATGTTCATTCATTCATTCATTCATTCAATAATTATTTGTTGAAAACCTCTCTATCCTGGATGTTGTGGCTACAACATCTCTGCTTACATGGAACTTATAATGGGCTGAGATAGAAAATAAACAAGGACAACAATCAGATAAATTCATACGATGTCAGGTGAGATAAGCAATATGAAGAAAAGCCAGGTGGAGTGATGGCGGGGTGTGTGTGTGTGTGTGTGTGTGTGTGTGTGTGTGTTTGCCACAGCTGCTATTTTAGGTAGCGTGTCCAGGGAAAGTCTACCTGAGGACTGGCCCTTGACACCCAAATGCACTGAAAAAGGGGACGGTGCAAAGACTCTAACATAGTAGAAAATTAGCCGGAGGGGGATGAGCAGGGAGAGGGGTAGGATTTGGGGACAGAGACCTTTCTGGGAGCCAGAAAGAAATATCCCTACCCCAGATACTCTAGACTATTGTAAGGACTTTGGATCTATCAGGAGTCAGCCCAGAAAGCATTATAGGGTTTTGAACAGAGCAGTGATAAATCTGACTTATATTTTAAAAGGATTACTCAGGCTTCTGAGTTGAAGATAGACCGAGACGTCAGAAGTGGCAGCAGGAGGAGTGGTTAGGAGAGATGGTGGAGTCTGAGTGGAGTTCCGCGGTGGAATGGTAGGACGCTGGAAGGGCCTGGCGGATTCTGGATGTGTTTTAAAGATGGCGTCGACCTGATTTCTGACGTGTTGGGTGTGGGATGAAAAAGAAGGAAGTCAAAGATGACTCTAGGTTTCCTTTTTCTGTTGGCTGAGCTACTGCAAAAATGGACCTGCTGTCTACTGAGACAGGGGAGAAGCAGATGGGGTCAGGAGTTCTGTTTCAGTCAGACGGCACGCCTGTACGGTATATAAGTGGAGATGTTAGGTTGGAAATTGGAAATAAAGAGACTGGGACTCAAGTGGTGAAGCTGGGAAGGAGACAACAGACGTGGAAAATAAAACCTTGGGGCCAGATGACATCACATCCGGGCTGGTGTAGATATAGAAGGAACCAGGCCTGTGCCCTGGGTCCCTCCACCATGGGGGGGTCAAAGAGCAGGAGGAACTGTCGCAGCAGCAGCGAGTTGGGTGGGAGGGAGGACAAGGTCAGTGGGACTGGGGGAGCCAACTGAAGAGAAAGTTTACAGGGAGCTGTACCAAAGCGACTGGTGGTCAAGTGAGGCGAAGCCTGGAATTGACAATATTGGGGGCACTGAATGAAATAATATTTGTACAGAGCTGAGCACACAAAGCAAATGTTCAAGAAACGGCAGCTCTACCCAAGTTTGGCTGGTACCTGAATTCCACAGAGTTGCCTTCCTTTCTGTGAAGGTGCCTGGGAGGGGTGTCTCACTTTGGCTGAGGACGGGGGGTGGGGGGGGGGAGAAAAGGAATATGTTGGATGTGGGTGTTAACAGAGGTTGCCACAAAAGGCAGAAAGAGTCTGGGAAGGGGGAAGAGTGTCTCAAGACCTGGTGCTGGCATTATGATCCACACTGAGGAGCGTATTGAGTGAGCCACAATTATTTACTCATCTTTGCACACCTGTCTCACATCTGGGGCTGTTTCTGGAAGGTTCTGCGCCTACCGAGATTTGGCTTGGGGGCTGTCCTGGGCTTGCACATTGAGCCACCCCATCTGATTGGTGTATGTCCCAGCTCGGCTGTGGCATTTTCACAAACAGTGGAGATCCAGTCCCTGGGGATATTCTTCTGACTGATCAAAGCATTCTTTTCTGAGCTAAGATACAGCTTCAGTTCCTTCACAACACAGGTCTTCAGGAAGTCCCTAACAACTCTTGGCCCGTATCTGTGCTCTGCCCTTTGCTACCCGAGTCGCCTTGGGCGATTCACTTAACCTTTCTGTGTCTCAGTTTCCTCATCTGAAAACTAGGGATGATAATAGAACTTACCTTACAGGGTTGCTGTCATTATATGTAGAAAGCACTTAGAATAGTGCCTGATACACATTAAATATCATTAATGTGATCATTAAGCGTTCATTAAATATCAGCTGCTATTTTTATCCAGTGTGAGGTCTCTTGTCGGATGTAAGCCTTCTAGATACTGGACCTGGGAATTTTTGAAGACGAAGTCTCACATTTATTGTTTAAGTCACCGTTGAATTTAATATCTAATGGGAGGAGGTGGCCGGGGAGATGACACTTGTGGGAGATTGGGGCACCCAGGTTCTCCTTTCCCCCTCTCTCCCTCTCTCCCTCTCTCCCTCTCTCCCTCTCAGCCTCTTCTGGCTTATCACTGGCCAAGCTATTCCTTGAGCAGTAGTACTAGTCTTTAACGGTGTGTGAGTTTAACCATTCACCTGTAGATTTCCCAGGAGCTTGGGGGCCACTGGCCTAGGTGTCTCCAGGATGATGGCCAAGGAGTCTTTGATGGAGTCACTGCTTTCCCCTTCTCTTTGGGACCATTGAAAACCACTGGGCCTTACCACTTCCAGCCTGGTGATTCAGAAACACCACCCCATTCACCTGTTGTACCCCTGAGTGAGGGTAGAGATCGGCCAGACCCCTGCCGGTCACCAGTGGGCACCTGGTGCTGCAGTCAGCGGGCCCTACGTCCTCCACCAAAACTGAAAACTTTAACCCACGTTGCCGATTTGGGGAAAGCAAGTGGTGTCATTGGGTTGGCAGCATGGAGTGTTGTTAAGTACTCTGGAGCTGGAGGACCTGGGTTCCAATATGGCCCCTGTCACTCTGCAGCTGGATCTTGTTGGATAAACTATTGAATTCCTTTTTGAGGCTGATGCTTCAAAGGTGACATGGGACCAGTAGCAGAGTGTCCCTCACTGAGTGATACAGGGTTAAAAGGAATAAAGCTCAGGTAGTGGTCAGCACAGCATCTGGCACATGGCAGGTACTCAACCAATGCCCATTGGCCATTGGCTGGTGGCAAAATGATGGAGTGGGTGCTGTGTGCCTCCCATGTTCTCCTATTTCTTCTTTGGGTTTTAAACCCTTCTCCTGTTCCCCCTCCTCCCTACCCCAGTTTGGCGAGGCATCTATTTCTTTAATATTAAAAATGAGCACTTGGAGAGGCGCCTGGCTGGCTCAGTCAGCGGAGCATGTGACTCTCGATCTTGGGGTTATGAGTTCAAGCCCCATGTTGGGCGTGGAGATAAAAATAAAATCTCAGGAAAAAAAAAAAAAGAGCACTGGAAAGCTTGTTTGAAATGCATGTTCTTGGGCCCCAAATCCTAAGACTCTAATTCAGTTGGCCTAAGGTAGGGCCCAGGAATCTGCATGGTTAATAAAATGTTCCCTGTGATTCTTTTCTGTGATATGAGGACCGTACTTCCAGAAGCTCTAGGAGTTGTTAATAAGAACGAAAGATACCTTGCCACATTTCCATTTTAGCAGGGACTCAAACAAGAAATGAAAATATCTATTCGAACCTACTAAGACTTAAAACTGAGTTCCATAAAAATCCCTCTCTGATCGCACTTCAGTCCTACAGGAAACCTCTCCAGCCACTCTTCATTCTAAAACATTTCTTTTGGGGGCACCTGGGTGGCTCAGTCAGTGGAGCGTCCTTTCTGCTCAGGTGAGGACCTCACAGTCTGTGAGTTCGAGCCCCGAGCCGGACTCTGAGCTGACAGGGCAGGGCGCTTGGGATTCTCCCTCTCTCTCTGTTCCCTCCCCTGCCTGCACTCTCTCTGTCTCTCTCAACAAATAAGTAAACTAAAAAAAGAGAGTTTCTAAAAAACATAAAACATTTCTTTGGTTCTGCGGACTCTGTTTTCGCTCCTCCCTCCCTGTCTCTGGTTGATAGTACTTCACCGCCACACTCCAGCCAGGCCCCTGCCCTGAGCCCCAGACCCGCTTGCTGATCTTCCACCTGGATGGGTAACAGGCATCGCACACCCGGGCATCTTGACCTTGACTCAGTTCCTTGTCTCCCCACTTTGGGTTCGCTTTCCCTCCTCCACCCAGGTCCTGGTCTCAAATGGCTCCTGTGTTTCTCTCCCCCATATCTGATCATTTAAAAAGTTTTAATGGATCTGCCTTCTCTTTTTCATTATTATTTTCCTTAATTACATTTTTTCCAAGTTTTATTGAGGTACAACTGACATCTAACATCGGTTTAAATTAGTTTAAAGCGTACAACATAATGATTGGACATAGGTATATATTGTAAAATGATCACCGTAGTAAGTTTAGCTAATGCCCATCACCTCACATAGGTACAAAATTCTTGATTTTTCATGGCGAGAACTTTTAAGATCTATTCCCTTAGCAACTTTCAGATAGACAATACAGTATTATTAACTACCCTCATGGTATCGCCCAAGTAGGACCTTGAGGCGCCGCTCACTCTGTAACTACCGTTAAATTCATTAAACAAGGAGGCCATCGGACTGAGGTGGCTCTAATGCCCTGGCAACCTCCCGTCAGCAGACCAAAATCCAAGCCCGAAAAGACCTCAAGGTTACAAAATCAAAACCCCAAGGACAACCACTCACAAACCACCACCGACGCTTGGAGCTATAGCAGGTCAATAATTTCCTTGCTTTGCTTCTGCCTTTTCTCCGTAAAAGTCTCTGCCCAGCTTCTGTCACTGGAGCGCTCCAACCGCCTCGCATTTGGCCCTGCCTGATTCAAATTCATTTTGCTTCAACACACTCTTGACGTTTGTAGTTTATTTCCGTTGATGTTTTAACACTGCCCCAACCCAAAGCATCTTTACCTCCTGCCTACTTTATTTTATGGGTTCCTAACTGGTCACCCTTGTCTCCGAGCGAGAGCTTTAAAACACGTCAGATCGTGTCAGTCCCTGTCACAGAAGACACGCACGCACCTACACCCTCAACGTTTCCCTTGAGGCCCGGAGCCCCACACGACCTGGGCCTTGCTGGCCTCCTTCATCTCAATCCCCTTCTGTCTTCCTTCCATTCACTATGCTTGGGCCACTCTGGCCTTTCCGCCCCTCTAGCACCTGGCTTTTTCCTGGCTCAGGATGTTTGCTTTTTCTGTTACCTCTTTCTGGAACACCTTGCCCCCGGGTCCTGGCATGACTGTTTCCCTCTGGTTTTTCAGCGTAGCAATGGAAGAATTGAGCAGAGAGCACCGTGACCTCCGTGAGCCTCATAAGGTGGATTCAGGCCACCTGGCCTTCCCTCTCCTCTTCCGCCATCTTGGGTCTTGTGAGAGAAATCAAGGGAATCCTTAGACACATTCAGTTTCTCCTTAATGCTTGCAATTTCATTTGCCTTCTAAATCTTAGACCAAAGACTTTTGGCCTCATTCCAAATTGACTTGGGAGAATCAGTCTATATCACAAAGACTTCCAAATACCTTTTTTGGTAAAGTGTAAGTTTTCTCTTCAGAGAAGCCAAATTAGGCTTTGTGCTATTGGTGCTATAGGTTACTGAATTGGTGGGAATTTTCATGAGTTACTTATGGCTCCATGACCACCTCTCCTTACACCCAAGGTGGGAAGGATTTATGCCAGGGGTCAGACTACTCATTTAGTTCTGTTGGGAAAACGAATTCAAAATCCTCATTATGAAGTCAAGGCTAGGCTTTGATTCAGAATGGGATTCTGAAAACCTTCTTTCCTGGGTTTCAGAAAGATATGAAATAGCTCCGTAAAGTTGGAAAGGAACCTTGACAATATCTAACTTAGTGCTTAAAATTTTCTTTATAAGTGTATGAAAATGGAGCTTTCTGCTTTACAGGTGTGAGGCTCAGTGAGATAGATCAACCTGCCCAAGGTCCTCTGCTGTCCTTGGGTTTCAGACGAGTAGCATGTTCGCCTACTGTTAGAACTCAGCTCACGGAAAGGATCAGGGCCCGGCCCATCCAGGACCCCCAAGGGCCCGGCAACAGGACGGGTCGCCTAGGGTGGGGCAGCTGGGAGCACCACAAGGGGAGAGAGGAAGAAGGAGGAGGGGAGAGAGGAGAAGGATGCTGGCAGGGAGGGCTGGCAGGGTAGAGGTGTGGGAGAAAGTGGTGGGGGAGAGTGGCTCTGGAATGTGAATTTCAGATCGCAGATGCAATCTGGCTTTTAATGGCAAACACTTTGGCAGGAGCCTGGCTGCTAAAGATCTAAGATAGTAGCTGCCTGCCTCTTAGCATTTTAGACTAAGTTCCTCTACTCTCTTATCTTCTTAATTTCGCAGCAAACAATGGGCTATTGACTAGGCTTTCAGAACTGTGGGTGTTCTCAGAGGGAGGCCGGCCAGAACACCAGCCACACTGGCTTTTGCTCCCGTTCCCAAGTTGGGCTCCATCTACCAGAAATATGAAACCCTGGAGTCTTTCTCCTCCTCACTTCTCCTTAAGGTGCAGGCAGCTGGGGAAGAGAACCTCAGGCCCAGGATGTGTGTTTGTGTGTGTGTGTGGGGGGGGGGGTCGCGTGTGTATGTACATCTATGTGAGGGCATGTGTTGTGCACCTATATTTGAATCTGTGCATATGTGAGTGTGCGTGCCTGGAGGCATGACTGTGTGAGTGTGCATGCATTTGTGTGTGTTGGCAGCGGGGGTGGTGGAGGGGGAGGAAGGCAGGCGGCATCTGCCTGGCCAGTGAAATGAGCTCTCCCATGCACACACCTTTCCCAGGCGAGGTCTGCGCTGATACAAAGCGGTGTGGGCTGGAAATCGAGAAGCGTTTCTTGGAGGGGAAAGAAGAGGCTGGGCGGTGTTCTTCTCCCCGTGTCAGGTGAACCAACGAGCTAGCTTCCGAAGCTCTCACGCCCGGGTACACAGAGACATTTTGCGAAGACACTGACTCACCGTTCTGGGATGCCTCACCCTCAAAGTCTTTACAGGGGTTAGCATCATGTTAACAAAAATACCAGGCAGCACTTCGATGGGAACTGGCTGAGAAATGGGGTTCTGGGACCACTTCAGAGAAGTATCTTGAACTTTGGCCGGACAGCCTTTTGCTTCTGATGCGGTTCAGGATGCATTCCTCCAAAGTAAGGCACCTTGACATAGTGACTATTTCGGGCTGAAGGACTGTGACAAATGGCATGTACAGGAAGAACCTACCCCTGAAGCAGGTCATAAAACCCTCATGTGAGAGGCGCCCACCCTGTACCTGAGGAAAGGGTCATCCTCACTGCTAAAGAAGACAATGAAGGAACAGAGGTATTTGAATGAACAGGTCTTGCTCAGTTACTACCCTCAGCTCACAGGCTTTGGTCTACCTTGTCTTTCCATGACTCTCCGGTCTTCAACAAGCCTAGCAGGAAAGCTGTCAAGTTGAACGCTTTCTTCAGGACTTCGTTTCCTCGTGAAGGCTCCTCTGTCGATGCAAAACTGACATGAAATAGATAGGTGTGCTTTTCTCTTGTTAACCTGTCTTCTGTTACCGGGGTCCCAGGCGAGAACTTAGAAAGGTAGAGCAGAAAGACCTTTTCCCCTCTCTGTGCCACAAGTAGAGAAAACTTCAACTTGTTTTTGAATGTTTGGGGAGAGATTTGTAGTGGACAAGCAGAATGGAGAGAGAGAGAGAGTTCCTGTCAAGTTCCGAGTCGAGCTCAGTGCCTGCCACGCATAGTGTCGTAGCTGCTGGCACCTCTTCTCTCTTCCTGTCTCTTCTAAGATGGTGCAGAGCAGAAATCACCACTGTGATGTGCAGATGTTGCGGTGTGGGGAGAAAGCGTCCAAACTCCTATTTGTCTTTATTTTTAATCTCATCTTCTTTCAATTGGTTGTGTATATTTATAGTGTTCGTGCTACGTTAGCACGCATGCACACATACACAAATATAAGCATGTATCTCTCTAATATTTTTTAAGAATTGGAGGTGAGTTCACGTTCACATTTTTTTAAACTGCTATAGAATGAGCTGCTGGAGAGCTGTGTTCTCCTGCCCAGTTAGGGCAGCTACCTTGGGCACCTCGGAGAGAGACAAAAGGCAGGAATGGCACCTGTGTCCTCAGTCTTCACATGCTGCCTTTTCCAAATGCTGAGAAACTAGCTTAGACCAGGGCTTCCACGGAACAGAGAAGAAAACAAGCTTCATGGAAAATAAATGCCCTTCCTCACGCTCCCAGCAAATTCAAGAAGGAAAGCCGGGGAAAGCCTGCCAGGAAACTTGGCCTGCTCAGAATGTTTACTCCTCACTCAGTAACTCCGATAAGATTCCTGTGTTCACAGCATCGTCCTGGGCGCCATAGGAGAGGGAAGAGGGGTCCTGGTCCTCATGTGACTGCCATGTACCAATTGCCATAGGAACGCAAGTTGGCTGCATAAATGCTCTAGAAAGTAAGTAAAGGGGCAATCAGAGAGCCTATCTTCTTATCCTGCAGACTTGTTTTAAATGCTCCTAGAGGGGCGCCTGGGTGGCACAGTCGGTTAAGCGTCCGACTTCAGCCAGGTCACGATCTCGCGGTCCGTGGGTTCGAGCCCCGCGTCAGGCTCTGGGCTGATGGCTCAGAGCCTGGAGCCTGTTTCTGATTCTGTGTCTCCCTCTCTCTCTGCCCCTCCCCCGTTCATGCTCTGTCTCTCTCTGTCCCAAAGATAAATAAACGTTGAAAATAAATAAATAAATGCTCCTAGAAGTTTCAAACTTTATCACATTAAGATTTTTCACCCTGGTGGTGCTGCCTTTTCTTGAGAATTTACTGATGCTGTACTTAGTGTTAAAGATTTAACATACACGATCTCCTTCTTTCCTCAGAATACTATTATGATGCAGGTCTGTTTTACACATGAAAACACAGAAACAGAGAAGCTAAATCACTTGCCCAAGGTCACAGAGCTAACAAATGACTGGAGTCCAGTTCAGTTCCATCTAACCCCCAAAGGCCAACCAGTCCCCACTACTGCTTGTGGGAACTGTGGCTATTTTCCTTGTAGAAGAGCTGATTTGAGAAGCTAAATTCAAATAAGGAAGATGTGCTACATGGAAAAGTGAGCAGACTTACTCTGGAAATCTCCAGCAGATAGATCTAGCGCTGGTAGGTGGTTAGAGGTCATTGAGAAGCAGAAGAACTTTCTAACCATTGGGTGGCCTTAGAGTTGTAATAAATATTAACTATTTCACTTTCTTTTTATGTTATTAAGATGTAGCGTTCAGCTGCCTTCACCTGAGTCTCTCTTTGGAATGCATTTGCCACCTGTCTTCTGTTTGTTATATGCATCTCTCTCCCCAACCAGGTGATAATGGCGCCTTATTCATTTCTCTGTCTCTGGAATCCTAGCCCAGTACCTGGAATGTGGAAGACACTCCATAAATGCTTGTTGGAAGAATGACTAATAACCAGTTGGGCCAGTTCCTGCCTCCAGATTGGGGCATGTACCCAGGGGGAAAATGGCAGACTTTTCCCTATTGGAAGGCTGTGGAGCCAGGAACCCAGAGTCTATGAGGTCCTCTATCTCATGTGCCCTGCTAGCTGCTCAGAAGGGGACGAGGTTTCCTACCGGGAACCTGGGCATCACGTTTGGGTGAAGATGCGGTCTATGAGAGGAACTTCCATGAAATGGGTGAAGACATCTCTTTGATAGACTCTCGGTTTCCTCTTATATTTTCAGACCTCAGTTCCATGAAACTGTGGAGCATCGCCAGCAAATGGCTCCGTGAGCCCCGAGTTAATCTTGCCTCCCCAGCCCCAGTTTCCCTCTGGGGTGAGTCCCTCCCCTAGGAGATAAGACCGTTGGCAATAATAAACTTGCAGTAGAAATATCCTACGCAGTCCCCGATGATCAAACAGTCTAATGACCAAGCTTCCTCACCCTTGCTCCCCTGATGTTTGCTTCCAGACCATGGTTCAGGGAGGAGTGACCCAAGGGGAACTCAGCGGACTCCCTAAGGTGAAGAGATAGAGCAGAGTGTCCAGGGAGAGCAAGTTCATGGGGCTAGAGGTCACAGCACAGAGTACTAGAGAAGAGATCTATGAAAAGAGGGACTCTGGAGATCTGCAGAGGCTCCGCTGTGTATTCAGCAAAGTAGGGATCCACACAAGGCCAAGGCAAGAACCACATGAGAGGCTCAGGAGGAACAGCACCCAGCACTCACACTGGGCTGTGAGGATTGCCTGTTCCCATTGGACTGGACAATCTCATGGTACCTAGGGCACTGGGGAGAGTACTCAGAAAGGCCTTGCCTTGGGCTTCATCCCAATTTGGAAGCTCTTTGAAAGACACTGGCTAGAGAATGAAAAGACAAGCCACGGAGTGTGAGAAAATATTTAGAAAGCCTGTATTTAATAAAGAACTTGTATCTAGAATATATGAAGAAATCTCAAAGTCAATAGTAAAAAAACCCTAACAACCCCATTAAAAAATGGGCAAATGATCTTGACACTTCACTAAGGAAGATGATCGGCATCATCAGTCATGTGGGCAATGCAAATAAAGCCACCGTGAACTACCACTACACTCCTTTTAGAATGGCTAAGATCGTAAGGACTGATCACACCAAGAGTTGACAAAGATGTAGACAAATTGAAGTTCTCATACCCTGCTGATAGAAATGTAGAAAGACGCAGCCACGTTGGAAACAGTTTGGCAGTTTCTTGAGCAATGAAGCAGAGACTTAACATGTGATCCAGTTTTCTACTCCTAGGTATTCACTCAAGAGAAATGAGAGTGTATGTCTGTCCATCTATATTAGTTTCCTAGGGCTGCCTTAACAAAGCAGTGCAAACTGGGTGGCTTAAAGACTACAGAAATATATTTGGATTTATATTTCTGGAGGCTAAAAGGCTGAGATCAAAGTGTCAGCGGGGCAACCCTGTCTCCGAAACCTTAGCTTCTGGGGATTTGTTGGGAATCCTGGGCATTCCTGGGCTTCCAGCTGTGTCACTGCAATCTCTGCCTTCATGGTCACATGGTGTCTCTCTGTATCTGTCTTCACATGGCCACCTGCCTATGAGGACACTAGTCATATTGGTCCAACACCAGTGTGACCTCATTTGAACTCATTACATCTGCATCATCCCTTTTAAATAAGGTTATTCTGAGGTAGTGGGGATTAGGACTTTGACACATCCTTTATTGGGGGACACAGTTCAACCCATAACACCATCCAAAGTTTGTGAATATTTGGAGCAGTTTTACTTATAATCGCTGAAAACAGGAAACAATGCAAATAACCATACACAGGTTAATGGATGAACAAATTGTGGTATATCTATACATTGGATTACTCTTCAGCAATCAAAGGAATAGACAGGGGTGCCTGGGTGGCTCAGTCAGTTAAGGGGCCAACTCAGGTCATGATCTCATGGTTCATGAGTTCGAGCCCCGTGTTGGGCTCTGTGCTGACAGCTCAGAGCCTGGAGCCTGCTTCAGATTCTTTCTCTCTGCCCCTCCCCTTCTCACGCTCTTTCTGTCTCTCAAAAACTGAATAAACATTAAAAAATAAAAAAAAAAGAGTAGACAATTGATACACACAAAAACATGGATGGACCTTAACACAATTATGCCAAAGGTTACAGAAAATCAAGAATACATATGATATGATTCCATGTATATGAAATTTAAAAAAATTTTTTTAAATGTTTATTTATTTTTGACAGAGAGAGAGAGAGAGAGAGAGAGACAGAGTGTGAGCGGGGAGGGGCAGAGAGAGAGGGAGACACAGAATCCGAAGCAGGCTCCAGGCTCTGAGCTGTCAGCACAGAGCCCAACATGGGGCCCAAACTCACGGACCAGGACATCATGACCTGAGCTGAAGTTGGACGTTCAACCAACTGAGCCACCCAGGCACCTCTCCATGTATATGAGATTTTAGAAAATGAAAACTAGTTCTGTACTGACAGAGCAGATAAATGGTTGCCTGGGGACAGATAGATACGGTATGAGTTTTCTATGGCTGCTATAACAAATTACTGCAAGTGTAGTGACTCAAAACATCACAGATATTTCTTATTATCATTCTGGAGGTCAGAAATATGAAATGAATCTCATGGGGCTCAAATCAAAGTGTTGGCAGGCCTGTTTCTTCTGGAGGCTCTAGAGAAGATTCGGTTTTCTTGCATTTCCAGTTTCTGGGGGCTGCCCTCATATGTTGGCTTCCTCCCACCTTGGATCTGCCTGGGCTGGTAGACCAATAGACTCTACTAGTCACAAGAAGCCTGACCACACATGTCCTATGTCCCCCAGGCTGATGTCCCAGTGAGGAGGGAGCCCACCAATCTTCCTCTTCTTCTGCCAATCTCTGCTTCATTTGTCTGCTCCTACCTTAGATCTTCCCATCTTCCTTGTATGAGGACTCTTGGGATGACATTGGGCTCACGTAGATCATCCAGGATTCTCTCTCCATCTCAGGATCCTTAAGTTAATTGCATCTGCAAAGTCTCTTCTGCTGTGCCAGCTAACATAGTCACAGCTTCTGGGGATCAAAACATGGAGATTATTCACATGTACCTTTGTCAAAACTTCTTTGTATACTTTAATGTGTACAGTTTATGACATGTCAATTATATAGCAATAAAGCTGTTTAGAAAACCAAAACTAAGCTTAATAAGGTCCTTTGATTAAAAAAAAAGAAAGCAACAGGGCTCTGCCCACCACATTGTGTCGGCTCACCAGGGGTATTTGGACTCCTCCCAGTCCTTGCTGAGATGAGCAAGGATTGTTCCAGATAATCAGAGCTGCTCCAGGGGAATGTGCCTCAGCTTCTGGCAAATGAGTCTTCAAGCTTGGTTTAGTTGGTGTGCCCAGGGCACACCCAGAGGGGTGCAGATGTGGGGTGTGCTCGGCAGTGGGCCCCTTGTATTTTATGCTGATGAGTCAAGGTAAAGAGAGGCATAATAATCAGAGAATGGGAGCCAGTGTGTTCGGACTGGCAGACTGGTGCATTGATACTATTCATCCCAGTTGACTTTCCCGCTCTTACTTTCTGCTTCCCTTGGACCACCACCGGTGTGACGCTGGATTCAGAGAGTTTAAGGAATTGCTCCTGACTGAGTAATTGGGAAGAAAAGAACAAGGACTCAAAACCTCAGCCCTCTGTCTCCAAACCCTGTGCCGGTCCCACGGCCACTTCCACGGGCAGGGTGGTGGGATCTAAGGATGTGAGGAAGAGCCGTGGATCTTTCCGCAGCACCGACAGGGAGAAGTGGTCTCCTTCTTGGATGACTCCCGCGTGGGCTGCGGTCAGCCCAGGACCTCTGCCTCCCACCGCTGGGCACAGCCAACTTTATTCCTGACAAGAGAGAATGATTCTTCCACCAGAGCGCTCAAGTCTGCATGTGGCAGAGAGTTAAACATTGCTAGCTTGCTTGCTTTCTTTGTTCGTTCTTTTTTTTTAACATTATGTTAGTTTCAAGTGAACAACACAATAATTTGACATATGTAAGTATTGCAAAATGATTGCCACCGTAAGCCTAGTTATCATCCATCACCTCACATAGTTATGGTTTTTTTTTTCCTTGTGACGAGAACTTTTAAGATCTACTCTCTTAGCAACTTTCAAACGTCCAGTACGGTGTCATTAACTGTAGTCACCATGCTGCGTGCTACATCTCTACGCCTTCTTTATTTTATAACTGGGAGTTGGTACCTCTTGACATCCTTCACCGATTTGCTCCCCCCTTCTTTCATTCTTTACTTTCCTTTCCCTCCTCTCTCTCTCTCTCTCTCTCTCTGTCCCTTATTTCCTGCCTTCCTTCCCTTTGTTACTATTTATCATTTTTAGTTGTCAGGGCACATTGCTATGAACTATACTCACATGTCTTTTTATCGAATTGCCTCGAAGGCAATGAGGAGGGGACTTTTGACTCTGATGTCCACGTGGCATCTGAAACCGTGAAGTAAACTGCAGGTGACTCCCCGGCTGGCCATACCCTGGGGGCTGCACCTGTGCTGTCTGTTCTGGACTCTTCCCTGTGAGCCAGCGCTGCCTCTCTGCGACAGAGTCTCCTGCCTACCGAATGCGTGGATTGTCTTACAGCACCCTGCACTAAATAGCTCTGAGGACAGGAGGACCTCTTTGGTTCTTGCACCAGAGTTCATTTGACGTGTGGATTTGATGTGTGGATTTTCTCCTTTGCCTGCAGCAGGCATTGGTGCGCCCCTTGAGGCCAGGGAGGGAGGTAAGGACATGCCTTTCCTGGTTGAGAGAGGAGCCACTTTCCGCTCCTTCTCCCTGGGGACCATCCTGGCTGCTGTGGTAACTCCTCTCTTGGCTCCCCTGCAGCTGGGAATAGCTTTCTTGCTCTCTGGCAGGCACGTGGCAGAGTGGGGTGTGTGTGTGTGTGTGTGTGTGTGTGTGTGTGTGTGTTGGAATGACAAATCCCTGAAGTAAAGGGTTCTACAGTGCTTCCTCCCTCCCTGCATTTGCCTAGGCTTGGAGATCCTGGCTGTGCATGTCCTGTGTCCCCCCAGGCTGATGTCCCATGAGGAGGGAGGCCCACCAGTCTTCTTCCTTCTCTGTGTGCTGCATGGGGG
The DNA here is from genome assembly GCF_018350175.1 of Felis catus. Lineage (NCBI taxonomy): Eukaryota > Metazoa > Chordata > Mammalia > Carnivora > Felidae > Felis > Felis catus. Next base: position 18,725,930 of record NC_058368.1, on the reverse strand, counting down.
ACAGAGAGACCCTGTATTGGGCTTTTCATGAGGTGTATACACTATAAATGTATGTGTGTGTGGAAGGAAGGAATTTTGGCTTGAAAATACTTTTTTACTGGCAAGGATAGCACTTCTCCTAAAGGAGATGGCAGAATTTGCCAAACTAAGCCTCCAGAAGAAAATATAACAGAGGGTGTGAAAGAAATCCATGTTCAAACATTGGCAAGTGTGAAACATTCAAGAATTTTTGTGCGAACATCATATTGTCAGAGCAAAATTAAATTAAGCTGGTCTCTGGCAAGTGTTCGGAATGAACACAGAACTGGGGCAAGCCGATGGGGGGGACCTGCTCTGACATTGTTGCGTGAAGCCAGACAAGCATAATCGGGCAAAACCCAGGAAACCTGAGGGCTGGGTTTTATTCTTCAGTTAATGAAGGCACAGCACCGTAACTGCTTTGTGTCCCAAGGGTTGAAGGGAGCGGCCAAAAGACATGGAACTTTCTTCCCCTCAACAACCCCATCACCGGCTGAGTACCAGTTAGGCTCACTTAAAAAATATTTAGTGAGTATCCCGATTTGCTGAGCAAACTGTTGTTCTCCCCATCAAAAGAGGAGATGGTCCCACCTGTCTCCTACAGTCTGTAGTCTGCAGATGGAATTCAACTGACTAGAATCAAAAGCAATGTGGGACAAATGCTGTGTTGGAGATGTAAGCAAAGTGCTCGGGAACGTGGGGTTCAAGGCAACACGTTCTGATAGAATTGCCTTCATGGGGCCAGGGTGGAGTTGGGGAATACTTCCCGGAAAAGAAGCAGGCATTTCAACTGAGCCCTGAAACATGGAGAGCGTTGAGGGGAGCGGAGGAGGGATGGGGTTGCAGCTGCAGCTGACGCCAGAGGTCATAGGAATTCCAGAATTCAGGCAATAAACCAGAGACCTCATACACTCCCCGCTCCCCTCTTGGATTCTCCTCTCTGGCAGGGTACGGGAGAGCATGGTCTTGCCGATGTGCCGGAAGTGCTCGCACACCAGCGGAGGGCTGAGCCCAGCTGTGGCCTCCTGTGGGGCAAGCCCCATTCCTGCCCCACTGATGAGTCAGCCAATACTCTGCTCTCTTCTCTGTCTTAGCATTCACATTGGCCTTATAGGCTATGGTAGATCGGCAGGCCGTGGAGTTGGGCAGCCCCGATCTGCTTTCTCTTTCGGAACTTAGCCTATGGTTATTATAATACAGTAGGGCTGTGCTTGGGGCAGGTGGGGAACCAGTCTGGCCATCCCTCTTCCTTCTCTGAAGGCACAGGAGTTCACCATCACAGCGGGCACTTGGTCAAATTTGAGAAGTAAGACTGGACTCGATTCCCCCTCTCCTGCTCCACACCTTGCATTTTTGGAGGTCAACACGTTGCAAGTTCTGCCTCTCCGAGTTTTGTTAGCAGCGTCCTTAAGCCCCGGGCTGTCTTTTCACCATTTCTAGGGTCCACAGAGACTCCCTCTTTTAGGAGCCTCAGGCTGTGGCTCCTTAGCCCTTCACTTTCCAGTGGGGACAGCTCTCGCTGGGCTCTGACGTGAGGGGCCAGCTGAGAACAACTTGCTTAGCACAGTCATCACTCCCCACAATTGCTCCCCACTGGGCATCAGCTGTCCTCATTACTGGTGGCACACCTGAGCACCTGCCGGCGCCTCCGGATTCTGGCCAGGTGCTCTAGGGGCATGCACAGTCGTCTCATTGCCAGTGTTGATAATTATTGCTTGTCCCAAGTTAGGAGCTCAGTAAATGTTGCCTGATGAAGCTGAAGTTCTTTTGGGCATCTGCCTGAATAGTTCACAGTGGATTATCTTGCTCGGCACCTTAAATTATCCAAAGCAGTTCGTCTGAGGACGCAAAAATGCTTACTGAATATTAGAGTTTTGTTTTTTGTTTTTATCCCAAATACTTCGAGCCTATAGATCTCTTCGGGAAGAACTGATATCTTTATAACATTTACACGATTACTTGTTTTCTCTTTATGTCCTTCCATAAAGCATTATCTATTTTGTACATGTCCCACACAGCTTTATTTTTAAGGCTGTACTGATGCAGTCTATGTATTGCTGTTATTATGAATTGGATAATTTTTCCTTACGTTTTCCAATTTTGTTTATATGTATGTGTACATATTTATAATAATATATAAAAATATAAAAGCTGTTGAGTTTTTGTTTTTATTTTTTACTTTTGTTCATGCATGTGTGTGCATGTGTGCCTTGTTTTCTTTTTATATAGACAGTTATACATTGAAAAGAAATTTTATCTTTTTCTAGTTATTATGCATCTGTTTTATTTGTTTGGTGTCTTGCATTGGCTAGAAGATACACAATGAGTTGTTGTGTTTATATGTCCGTTATTTATTTGTTCTGTTGATTTTTATGAGGGCACCCAGGGCATCTCACTGTTAATTAAAATACCTGTTGATTGAAAAATAGTATTATTTGGAATGTTAAGGTAGTATTACCTTAACTACTTACTACTAGTAGTTTGCTAACTACTTCTTTTTCAAAATTGAGGAATGGTTCTTATATGTTTGATATCTGTTGAAATAATGATCTTCTATTTCCCCCATGTCCTGGAAGTGATGTATTATAGGAGTTGATTTACTAATATTCAGCCACCTACACATGCACCATGAAGCCATATTGGGTCATTTCTTACTTTTTTGTCGTATTGCTGCACTAGATTTGTTAGTTTGTTTAGATGTTTTTAGATCTACATTGTAAGTGAGTGAGATCTGCAGTTTTTCATTTTGTGTTCTTTTTGTTAAGTGGTAGAATCTGGGTTATGGTAGAGTCATAGAATGAATGGAGAAGTTTATCAAGATACTTCTATGGGACTGGATAGAGCCCAAGTAGTATTTATTTGTAAAAAAAATGTATAATTTGCCTATAAAATGAACTGGTCAGACTTTTTAGGGAGGCAATTCTCTGAGAATACCGTCCATTTCTGTCATGACTATCTGTATCTTAAAATGTTCTAGTTCTCAATTCAATGTAAGTCATCTCCCCAAGCCACCTGTTTTCAGAGTTATTAGCAGAGAGTTGCCCATAGTTTCCATGTAATAAAATAACTTCTTCACAGCAATCTTGCCATTCCCAATCTTGCATATTTGTACTAACTTTTTTTTTTCCAATTTCACTTCTGAGAAATCTATGCAGTTTATTGTTTCAGATATCACGTGGCTGGGTTTTGAAGATTTAAACTATGTACCTAACGCATTAGTTGGTTAACACATTAGTCGGTTACGTTACATCAGGACAGAACTTACAGAAATGAATTCATATCAATTAATTGCTCCTAGAACTTAATATCACTTAATTAATGTCAGTTAATTCCCCTGGCAGGAGGCAATTCTGGGGTAGTAGTTAGACTTGGATGTAAGGAGAACACCAGCAGCTTTCCCTGGAGAAGGAGAGGGAGCCAGCAGTCTAGAAGGGACCGCGAGAGAGCACACAGCCAGGCAAGCGCCCAGCTTTTGGCACTGATACAAGGTTTGGGCTGAACAGGTAGGTGATGTGTCCTTGATGGCCTCTGTCTTTACTCCCCTCTCTTTTTTCGAGTCTGCTTGGTTCTAAAATCCCACTTCTATTCTTTCCCTTTATCCTTTGCTCCTTTAGGCTTGAACTTTATCCCCATTCTCTTTCGTGGCCATAGCGAATCCTTGCTTCAAAGCAAGGAGCTTGGGGCACCTGGCTGGCTCCGTGGGGTAGAGCATGAGACTCTGGATCTTGGGGTTGTGGGTCTGGGCTGCAAGTTGGGGAGTAGAGATTACTCAAAAATAAAATCTTAAAAAAAAAAACAAGAAGCTTGCCTCAATTTGCTAAATTTGCTCCATTTTTATGCCCTAGATAAGGGAGTATTATTCCACAAAAGTGGACTATGAGAATTGGCAACTCACCCTATGACCCTATGAACTTCATTGAACAGCAATTCTTTTATTTGTAAATGATGGTGAGAGGCACTTAGGAAGGGAAAACTTTCTTCTTTTCCTTTCATTGGTTAGTTTTAGGATATAAAAATAGTAACTAATTTGAATGAATAAGAAATCAGACATAAGAAAAGGACTCACATGTTATTCGTATCTCTTAAAACTGAACATCCTCGGGGCGCCTGGGTGGCTCAGTCGGTTGAGTGACCGACTGCGGCTCAGGTCATGATCTCACGGTTTGTGAGTTCGACCCCGCGTCGGGCTCTGTGCTGACAGCTCAGAGCCTGGAGCCTGCTTCGGATTCTGTGTCTCCCTCTCTCTCTGCCCCTCCCCCACTCATGCTCTGTCTCTCTCTGTCTCAGAAATAAATAAACATTAAAAAAAATTTAAAAAACCAAAAAACAAAAAACTGAACATCCTCACTTAAACAAGTCTGGTGTTTCTGACAAAATGGGTACTCCTATCCTTTGAGAGACTTAAGGTTTCTCAAGTTGCTGAGTTTTCAACTAGGCCAGGGGCCTCTCAATGAAAATCATAAAACCACTGGCAAATTTCTAAGGGATAACTGGGCTTTCAGTTTGCTTCTTTTATGAGAAAAAGAAGAGAATCAAACATTAGAAATATTAGCTTTCTATTTTACCCGCCATTTTTCTCAGAGGGAGAGGCCAGGCATGGTATTCTGTATTGTTATCAAGGAAATTCTGTGTGTCTGCACCCCTGCTTTCAGTGAGAAGTGACCAGAGAAGGCTGAGTGTGTTTTATTTCTATTTTCGTGACAAAGATTATGTAGTTGTCATTTTTCACCAACTGTCTTTCTTACTGGACCTTGAAAATGGCATTGCTGGAGCTGGCCCTCGAGGAGTTAAACCAAACAGGTCCCCTTTCTCCATCAGCCCGGTTGAGTGAGTTCTCTGACCAGAGTTGCACACTGTTGTAAGGACGCTCAGAGGTGACTGAGGGGTAAAGGATGTGTCATCCTTTGCTAGAATAATCGGTGTTTAAAACATCTTCTAGGACGTTTTCTACTCTGTTCTTTAGGCCTGCTTAAGAACTCTGCTCCAAGAGAAACATATCGGAAGATGATCCATGAAGTGAAATTCTACCCCATGTTTTTTCTTCTACTTTCATGAGAAAAATGATTGTACCTTCAGATGCGACTCAGCCATTTCATATGGCTTCTCTGACTGGTGAAGAGAGATCTCTCTTTTAAGCCAGTGGTTCTCAAACCTGAGCCTACATCTGAATCTAGTGGAAGGTCTTGTTAAAACACAGATCATCAAGTCCCACCATGAGGCTTTCTGATTTAGTAGGTTTGGGACCAGGTCTGAGAACTTATATTTCTAACAAGTTCCCAGGAGATGCAGACGCTCCTGGACACGCTCTTTGAGACCCTCTATTCTAAGCAAACTTGTGAGTTAAGTGAACATGCTTCTTCTAAAGTTTCTGAAATATCTAGGTTTTTTCATAGCACAGTTTCACAGCTAAGTGAAAATCGGGCCTCTAGTTGGAAAAGGAAGGCCATAATAACATAGGCTGATGGAGCGCTCATGAGGAAGTTCGAAATTAAACAGGATGATCCATTTCATAGAGCACACACCTGAATGATTCCTTTGACTACAGGGTTCAAGGCACCTCGGCTGTGAAGTTAGGCATATCATAAATGAGACCCAGTGTGACCTTGTGGTATGTCTTGTCTTCCAAATATGGGCTTCATTAGGGCACCCCTGGGGGAGTACATTGTAATAGCTCTGGCGATATGTGCAAGGGGATAGTACTGCCTTCCTCAGGCTGCATCTCTTTTGGCGTTAGCTTTGGCGTATGCCTGGACAAGGACCTGGAAGTTGTTTCTCAAAACAACCAAAGCACTCAAACACATAGGCTTTCAAAGTGGCCATTTCCTTTGAGGTTCCTCCCCTTCCCACTTTCGAAGGGGCTGGAGAAAATGGCTCTGCCTCTAGCTATGCGGTATCATCATAGATGGAAGCTCATTTTCTTCGCTAGGGTTAAGCCTGGTTAAAGAGGAGAAGACCACTGTGCATGCACAGCCTGTCCCCAGGAAGACTTGTCAGCCTACGCTATACAAAGATGGAAATCAAGCTGGTTCACTGTGGAATCCAAGGCCAGGGTCAGAGTTTCCGCCGGCCTGCCTGCAGTTGAAGGGGTCCTATCACAGGGAACAGCGCCCCACTTCCTCCTTCGAATGGTGTCCTGAACAACAAGGCCTTGAGCCTCAGGATCTACACGGGGAGGAAATGAGAACTTGTGCCAAATCAGGCAGTTGCCTGATTCCTCTTGTGGCGGAGGAACCACAATGAGGTCAGTCCCCTGCAACTGTCCCCTGGGACAGCTCGGTGAACTCCTGGACTACCAGACACTGCCGGCTCCCCATCTGAATGCTGGATCCGAAGTCAAGCTGGTTTGTTTTTGACAGAGTGGCCTTTGAATTCTTAAAATATGTTCTGACTGGTGTCCAGCCAGTGGGAGATGTGATTACAGTAATTGATGGGCCTATGATAGACACAGCTCTCTGAAAATGCAGTGTTGAGTGTTTTGAAAGGGATTCCATGAACTCTTATTTATACATGACTCCGGTTTTCTGTATGTGAAAGGCTTGTGGCTAATGTGTCAAATGAGGACAACCAAACCACCAAGGTCTTTTCCCTGGAAGATCACAGTAGAAGAATTGAGGGCTAAGAAAATGCAGGCATTTGAGACAATATGGTCATTGTTGTAAGATAATCTCCTTTACATTTTCTTTAAAAAAAAATTTTTTTTTAATTGTTTGATGGTTGGGGTAGACAGAGATAAAAGTAAGGCAAAAATGTACACTACATTCAAAATCTGGGTCACATCTACCCATATCCTACGTTCCTGGAACATCTAATTTTGTTAAAAGGTTAAAGCTGAGAATTTCAGAGTTGAATATCTTCCTTAGCATTCAGAAACAGAAACTTCAAAAATTTATGAAAGCAAATACAGAAAGAACAGAAAGTATGAGCTATATCTTCAACTATCTGAGGTCAAGGCTTTTTGGTGTAGTTGTTCTTTCCATTTTATTAGTGAGTGTTTTTGTATTCTTGATTTAATGGGTTTATTGTCGAAGTTTCTATTATTTTAATTTCTCTCATCTACTCAGGAGGAACAGTAAGCAAACCCAAGGCAATATAGATGATGTTCTCAACTGTTCAGTTTTATCCAGAATCTGCCTTCAGTGGTGACCAGGTAGCTTATTCCAGCCACATGGCTACTAATACTTAGATGCTCCATATTCTTTGCTTGTGATGTAACAATGCAGTAGAAACCTAGGGAGAAAATTGACCCCTCGAATGAAAGTTTCTTCGAATCTGGCATTTTGTTGTTTATCTGTAAAGTTAATTTTACCTCTGTGTTTCTACCACTTTTAGAAAAGCCACTGGGAAATATTTAACTATTTCAGTGTACCTTAATTATCAAAACAGGAGTGTGTTTGTTATGGCAGTGCTGATGACAAAGTGCCACAGCACTTCCATAGTCTGGAGAGAATTAGGATATCATTATAGTCCTCTCCAGTCATTCCAGAATGAGATCAGAAGAGATTGTCATCCTCTTTGCAAATGAGAAACAGGTATAGGTGTGAAGAGACCTGGCCATGACCATTCAGCAAATGAAATGTCCACTGGAAGATGGGGTTGACCTCTTATGCATCAGGGAGGACTTCTTACCCTGGACAAGAGCATGAGGTCCACCAAGACACTTGGAAGAAACACATCATCTTTCCTGGATGTTCTAATTTGGGGGCCCATCAATATATGGCATTTGCTTCATGTGCTTGCTGAAAACTAGTTGATGAAATTGTTCCCACACAGCCTGCATGGATGCCAGTTGCATGTGGGCAAGTTGAGCCAGAGATGTGGCGTGATTATGTCATAACAGGCGGTCTCTGCTCTGAAGCTCTGTCAGTCGGGCCCGTGCATTTCATGCCACCAGCTTGCAGTCGTGCTTCTCCACCCAGCGATGGCTCCTTAGGCAGCAGGTAAAGATGGCGCCCCAACAAGACAATTGTGGCATCTTTCAGAACTAGACCCCACTCCCTTTTTTTACATAAGAAATTTTTCATTAACACTTTATGATCTCATGTTCGTGGATTTTTTATTTTAATTTGTGCCTTAGTCATGAAAAATGGTTTAGCTGACTGACCTGAAAGGTCAGAGCCTGGTGAGGCCTCTCCCACATCAATGATGGAACCTCCAGACTCCCTAATAGAAGCCTTCTGCCATCACCTAGAAGCTAGATCAATTGTTTCTTGTCTCTGTATCTGTTTCGCATTGTCAGCAACAGCCTACCCACCAAGCCATTCCACTAAGAAACTAGTGTATTGCAATGTGAAGAATCTGGGGTCACAAACTATATATAAATAGGAAATTTGTGGGTTGCCGGCAGAGATCATGAACTTGTAACCTCTGGGTCACATGGCAGTGCTTTAAAGGCAATGTCACCAGGCAGGTAATGTGCTTACTCACAATGCAAGCACTTTATACCTGCTTCTGTCCTCTACCCTTTGCTTCACCCTTTTGTATTGTTTGCCTGGTTCCTATAGGTTCCTTGGGATTTTTGTTAGAACCATGGGGTCCTAACCCAGCCTTCTTTAGAAGTTATGTTTCTCTTCTTAGTTTCATCTTGTTTCTGCCACAGTTGAGTCAGAGCTCTATGTAAATGTTTTTGGTCCTTGTAGAAAAGTGTTCCTTTTGTTTCCAGGTACAGCAGTTGAATCCAGGCCATGCTACATTGTCAACAGCTGTAAGACTCTCAGCTGCACTGCCGTTCTTTAGACTATAGCTCAGTGGTGTCCCAGAACTTGTCCTCTTTGTGGTGTGGTTCCCTTTACCTTCCTCAGTCTTTTCTTGGGATCCTGACCACCCCTTCCACTCCAGGCCTGGGTGATTTGACATTTATCTCCTGCCTAACTTCATCTTAGATAATCTGTGGCCCATGAAAATTAATGCTGGCAAAACCTCTTCATTGACATATGCTATATAAAAGATGATTCTTATCTATAGTTATGAAGGATGCACACTCCAAACATACAACTGAAAAGGTTCATATTTAATTGATATTTATTATTAGTTTCTAGTATAGAAAAGGCACTTTACTGGTGGTTTTATATAAGCTCTGTCTTATGGCACTGGTGTGAGGTAGGGATCATCACTGTCCTATGAAGGAAATAGACTATTTAGAGAACATGTGCAAGTTTACACACCTAGTGAGTGGATAGACAGTGACTAGGATTCACAAACCAAAACACTTTCTTAGCACAGGACCAAGGGTTGGGGTTAAAGGGACAACAGGCAACATCTTTTGGTCCAACTGCAACCTGATCCAATCCACTGGGCACCTGTGCCTGGGCAGATTCTATGGAGTGAGAGATAGGAGTGGACAGCAGTAACATTTAGCCCCAAGCTATAAACTGCAAGGGCCATTGACTGTTAGTCAGTGTTTAGAGGCTAATTTGGGTAGAGGAACGGCATGAGACATCATCATCACAAATGTTCATTCTACTCTCAAGTCAGTCTGTCCCTGACTGTCTCACTGGGAGGTGGGAAGGGAGAGACTCAGGTGGGAGCCACAGGTTGCTGAAGCTGCTGAGACTTTCCTGAGGCGCTTGGGGTTGGGAGTTTCACGGTGCAGAATGGAAGGGCCAGTTAGGGAATTTACCCCTCAGGGAGAATCTAGGTACATTGTGTTTCCATTGTCTTCTTTCTTAAGACTCTTGCTTTCACGCAGAAAGGTGAAGGAAGAAAGAGGGTAGGTGGGAAGTGGTGATAATGCCGAAATCAATTTCAGATGCTATAAGATGTAATCCGACTTTCTTAGTTATCTTGTACTGCACAGGACTATTTTTGGAAATTTCCTATGTTTATCAATAGATAGGACTTGAAGGTCTTTTGAATTTCTCCAGAGTCTTGTAGAGTTCTAGACACTCGTACGTTCTTAATAAATGGTAACTGAATAAACTGAATGAAAACATGAATAAATAAGATTTCCCCCCCATTTCTAATCCCTTAATTCCTTTCTCTGTGTGCTCCTACTCTACAAAAATGTATTCAGCTCCCACTAAAATGCATAGCTGTGATCAAGACACATGAGAACTTTGCTCTTCTGAGCTTATATTGTGGAGGAACAGAGAAAGATGATAAACCCACAAAAGCACTGAGCAGGAGAGTGACCAGTGGCACCAAGAAAACGAGTTAGGGAGTGGGAAGGAGTGCTGCAGTGGTGGGGGAGCAGAATGATGTTCTTTAGCATGGGTGGTGAGGAAGGGTCTGAAGAGGCATCATATAAGCTAAAGTCTGTATAGCAAGAAGGAGCTAACCATGAATGGATTTGGGGAAACCCCTAGTGCGAAGGCCCTCATCGGGTGGAGCCAGTACAGGAACCTGTGTGGATTGAATGTACCGTTATCACCCATACTCGTCTGCCGTAGGGCTGCTGTACCAATGGGCTACACCCTGAGTGGCTGACAGAACAGAAATTCACCACCTCAGTTCCGGAGGCCAGAAGTCTGAGATCAAGGCATTGGCAAGGTTGGTTTCTTCTGAGGTTGTGAGAGAGAAGCTGTTCCATGCCTCTCTCCTTGTTCTGGGGGTTTCCTGGAATTTTTTGGTGTTCCTTAGCTTGTGGGTCTCTGCCTTCTTCTTTATATGACGTTGTCCCTGTGAGTGCCCGCATGCAAATGTTCCTCTTTTGCGAGAACACCAGTCCTTCGGGCTTAGGGCCAACTCTAATGAGTTCATTTTCACTTGATTACCTCTGTAAAGACCCTATCTCTAAATAGGGTCACATTCTGAGATACTGGGAATTAGGATGCCAGCATATCTTTTTTTTGGGGGAGGAAGGGAGAGACGTAATTCAACTTGTAACCTCACAACTCATGAATTTGCTGAAATGTCTGTTATATGTGCTCACATATGTTTGTTTGGGTTTTCTCCTCTTTTTGATTGGATAGCAAACCCTGTAAGCCATGAGAGTTAGTCATTTTTCCTCTTGGATTTTTCTAGCTCCTCACAGGCTTAGTTCCTGGCTAAAAAAAGTAGTTTCAGAAAAGATGCCAATAGACTCCATGTTTAACCCCCAAAACTGGGAGTTCACTTTCACTGTGGGAAGGTGTTTTTCATTCTGATCTCCAGTGGGTTTTAGGAAAGGCCCAGTGAATTCCAAATATTACAGAGGGGGCTGGGCAAATGAGCTTTTTTTTTTTTCTTTTTTAAACATAAATATAGGCTTTGTTTCCTCTTTGGGACGCCGATCAAAACAAACCGCTTAGGCCACGCACATGGTCACAATAACAGGTGGTTTGGGAGGTCCCCTGTGGCTCGTTGGCCTGTGGAGCCTGGCCTCCTCAGGGCCCGGGAGGAAGGCAGCATCGTGGTTGGGCCCCTGATGGAGGGAGCCAGTGGTGCGTGTCTGCAGCTGGCCCTGGCCAGCTCTTGACTCACCGAGTGACTAACGGGGAAGTGCAGACAATGCTGGGAACAATGTAGGGCAGAGAACTGTTGAAAGGAAGCAAGATTTGTCAGGGCATTTTCCCCCCCCGCCCCGGCTGCTCTCAAGGTTGTGCTTTGTGAAGCATGCCTGTCTCCTCAGTGTCTGAATGGACTCAAGCATTCAGCAGTGGCCGGTTAGTCAGCCACAGGGAAGAGCCAGCGGATCTTCTGAATAACCTCTCTTCTGAAGACAGCACACCTGGCTGGGCACAGGTGACCTGGGTTCGGGGCCCTTTGCCGCCCCCAGGGCAGCTACATGACCTTGGCGGGTCTCCCAGCTACGGGGGCCGTAGGTTTTTGTCTGTGAAATGGCGTGTAGGACTGTTTCCTCCCGTGGTAGGAAAACCAAATCAAACAACACGGAGAAATGTGACCGTCAAAGGCAATCTGTAAACCATTTCCCCTGTTACTTATGTGAATTTCCTGTTTGTACGTTTCATTAAAGTTGATGAAGTAAAGGAAAGGTGTTGAAGCCGAAAAGAGATGGAGAGAGGCGGAGAAAGGGGAACCGCAGATGCAGAAGGATGAGGGGGTCCTTGGAGGCGGGTCCTAAGCAGGGCCTTGACATGCTCCCTCCACACAGGCCCAGCTCTGAGCAGGCACAGAAACCGCCCCCTGAGGGCAGCTGCTGGGATATATGAATGGCGGATAGAGGTTTTTAAATAATCACTTATTTCGCTTACCTGGCGACATACCTCATGTTACCCATTAAAGTGGTATTCTTTTTTTTTTTTAATAAACATTTATTTATTTTTAATTTTTTTTCAATGTTTATTTATTTTTGGGACAGAGAGAGACAGAGCATAAACGGGGGAGGGGCAGAGAGAGAGGGAGATACAGAATCGGAAACAGGCTCCAGGCTCTGAGCCATCAGCCCAGAGCCTGACGCGGGGCTCGAACTCACGGACCGCGAGATCGTGACCTGGCTGAAGTCGGACGCTTAACCGACTGCGCCACCCAGGCGCCCCAACATTTATTTATTTTTGAAAGGGGGGGGGGAGACCACGAGGGAGGGAGGGGCAGAGAGAGAAGGGGACAGAGGATCTGAAGCAGGCTCTGTGGTGATAGCAAAGAGCCCAACGTGAGGCTCAGACCCACAAACCCCAGATCATGACCTGAGCCAAAGTCAGACGCTTAACTGACTGAGACACCCAGATGCCCTTAAAAGTGGTATTCTTAAAAAGCTCAGAGAATGCAGATTGGCTTTAGGGTAGACTGAACTGAGTGGGTCTGGTCCCTTTTCCTGTGATGCTCTTGGCTTTGTGTCCTCCCGGGGTGAGAGGTCACATGGCTACAGCTGATCTGGCCGTTGCATTTTCCAGCATCTGCCCCAGGGGAGGAGGGGGCCACTGATGAAACTCTCATAAAGGCAAGAAAGTTTCCTTCCCAGGAAAGTGGCCACCCCATTCAAGTGTCTCCTAACTAGATCTATGGGGCATTCCAATATTTTAAAGCGCAAAGTTCTAGAAATGTAAGAAAAGAATTGGTTGAGACTATATAAATATCTCCCATGGAATGGCTTATCGATAGCTTGATAAAGTGTGTGTGCATACATCAACCTAAATCATAAAGTATATATTGGTATATGTAGAGTATGGGTCTGCTGTCAGACCCAGGATTCCTCATGAGGGAATTGGTGATGCTCAAACTCTTTGTGGACATGGTGGGAAATGAGCATGGTCACACACACACACACACACACACACACACACACACTAAGTAAGGTGGCTTATCAGATGTACCTTGACCCCTTCTGTCACCCACTGATCCATGGTCACTTATGGCTAATCACAGTTCACCTCTTTATTTTAGAGCCGATATATACTTGTTTCTGCCCTCTGCCTGTGGTTATTCAGAATTTAACCTTCGTTTTCCTGCCCTGACCAAGCTTCATCATTTTTCTGTAGCTCTAGCCACTTCTGTTCCCATTTACTACTGCGATCGTTGGCGCAAACGCGGAAGCCAGAAGATCAAATTTCATTTTATATGGACTCTGTAAAATATCCGGCCCATGCCTGTGGCGCTGTAATGAGAGGGAATTTCTAGGCCTCCTTGTCTTATGCTGTAGGAAAAGACATCCTCTGAGCCGAAAATGACTGGAAGGTGTTTTACAATTGCTCACGATCCTCTCCTCTAAGTCGTTGTCATCTGTATCCTGCTTTCTTTTCTAGGGTTCTTTTCTCTTCCGCATTGTTAACTGGTCCCCTGACTGTAGCAGCCGGAGTTGTAAACTGCCTCTTTTAAACAAAAACAACAACAACAGAAAAAACCAACGCCTCTCAATCAGGGCTTTGCTGTTTGAAGGTTTCACTCTTACCGCGGCATGAGTTATACCAAAAGATTCTCACCCCTGCGGCTTTTGAGCCAAGTGGGGGTGCTGATAGAATGGCATTCGCCACACATCCTTATTCAGTTTGTCAGTGCTTATCGGAGTTTTCGGAGAGGCGGTTGGGGTAATCCTGCCATGCTGCCCATGGTCAAGTGGCCAGGGCTGGTCTCGTTACTCTCATGAAGTGGCCGTGCTGAGTGATGAGACACCTGGGGGGGTCTCACGGACCTGCCTCCCCCGGCCACCCAGTTGAAGACACCTTTCAGCCCCAGCCAGTTGCTGGAGGGTGGTGACAGTTGACATAAAATGCTTGTTCGCAAATTCTTTCGATCAGCTGAAGTAAATTCCAGACTTACTGCCAGAAGTGAAAGTGCACGAGAAATCTCATTGAGCCTGATAAAAAAAAAATAATAATAACCCTGAGCACGTGTCGGGGAGTCAATAATTACACACTGTATTTGAGATGCACCTAGACCTGCCCTTACGTAGAATCTTCTTTGAGATCAACGTAGGGTTTTGCTGATACAGTTATTTGCGACTTTGCTTCAGTACCTATTTGATGAAAGTGATGGGAAGTTTTTTTTACAAGCGAGTATTGTCACGTGGGATAATGTTTTTCTTTATAGGTAGCACCAAACGAAGACAGGTTTAGAAAAGACTCTGTGTCCGTGTTTGCATATGCACAACAGGGTCAAATCTGTCTAAAGCATCAGTTGATATGATTCTCCATGGTCAGCCTCTATTATCTATTTACTTAATTTGAATCCAGAAATGCCTGTAGTATCAAACTGATGAAATGGGCAATCATGTCAAAAAGGGGTCTGTCTGTGAACAGTTATGACCACATGTTTTCCTGATTAAACCCGAGGAATACTGGAAGAGAAGCCATGAAACCATGCTAGTTTTGAAAAATGCCTTTAGTCTGTGTTAACGCCTTTAGCTGCAGTGGAGAAAACACGGTGGTATGTATTCAACGGTTAGGACCCTTTGTCAACAGAGGATACTTATGTGGGCCTGGGGCTCAGGAGACTCAAAAGGGAACCTCCGATTCCCGTATCAAATAGCTTGCCAACCCCTTGGTAAGGCCAGGCAGGCTGCCACCTCCGTCCTGCCCCAACCTGACCTCCAGAGCCCGTACGGCTGGCACCCTCTGAGCACTAGATGGTAAGAATGGCCAATGGCCAGCGCCATCTGGGACTTCAATCTAAATACCAAAGGTTAATCCCTTTCACGTGAGTCACCTACCTTGTGATTTCCTGCAGGTAGTCCCTAGCAGGAACCCTTTTTCCTAGAACACCCTTTGGTTCGTGTTTTTAGGCATTTCAGAGGGTGATTTCTTTTTACTCTTTTTGTATAGATCCTGTCACATCTCAGAGTTGGACGGATTGTGTTCATGGAGTTCTCTAGAGATGTTAACATATCCCACCTTTCTTGAATGCTGTGGCTGGGTGTGGAACTGTTTACATGAGAGACAGGAGTGCTTTTTAGACTTTCATTCCCTCTGAATGCAAGGAAATGTGGCAGTGATAGAAGCTCACAAACAGCTGATTTTCCCAACCCCTCAGAAGGAGGCCCTTGGAAATTAATGGAGACCACTAATGGAAACGCTCTTGCTCTAGCCCCTCTAAGATTATCGAAACGCTCCTTCGGAAAAGCACAAGGTTAACTCGAGTGATTCCCCACTACAATAAAACAGGCATGTTTTCTCCTCCTACTTCCTTTTTCTTATCTAGAGCCTTTTCCTTCCCTTGGCGTTTGGGTCTGACCTGTGTCTGTGCCTTGTAAGCTGTTTTAGGAGCTAACATAGTCTCTGAGGAACAAGAGGGGAAATGATGGCAGGTAAACAGTCAGAGGTGGTCAATTGCCTCCTTTATATTTCTCCACGGAAAATTGGAAAACACCAATAAAAAGAAACTATCAGGAGGTGCCTCGAGGCCAGTAGCTTAAGCATACGACTCTTGATTTTGGCTCAGGCCAGGATCCCACAATTCCTGAGATCAGGCTTGGGATTCTGTCTCCCTCTTTCTCTGTTCATGCACCGCTTACGCAAACACACACTCTCTCTCTCTCTCAAAATAAATAAGTACGTATATTTTTAAAAGAACTATTAGGAAAAGCAATTTTTCTCTAAAGTATTACCCTTTAGTACTGTTTCTCTGGCCTTCTCTGAAGGTCATGGGGTGCAGGTCCCTCTACACATGTGTAGAGATTACTAGCGTCTTAGGGAAGGTGGTCTGAAACTCATGTCTACCCGTCACTTGTAACTCACCAAATGTCCCAGGGCAAGTCTCTGAGCCTCTGTAAGCTTTAATATTCAGTGTCTTTAAAATGTGAGTGATGATTCTCTTCTCATAGGTGGCTGTGAAGATCCAATGAGATGATTGCATAGAAATTGCCTTACACGAGGCGATGCTTAATACATGATACACATTAAAATGATCATAGTATTGTTTCTATGGAGATAGAATCAAATTACGATAAACATTATAATAAAAACATGAGGGAGGAAAAGAGGGGCAGTGGCCATGCAGATGCGTATGTGTCCGTGGGCACGCCTGCATGTGTGTGCATGTGCTTGTGTAAATGGGTTTCACCCGTGTTCCCTTGATGGCGGTGATCTATTATAATGCTGCAATAGCACTAGGAGAAGCATCCAAAAGACTTTAGCACGTAAAGTGGAGTGTGGGCTAGAAGGCACATATGACAAGGATGAGCCTACGTGGGAAACTGGTCAGTGCCCAGGGGTCTGCAAGCCAACTGCCAATCACGGTTCCAAATTTGCACTATGGCAGGGTGCATTGCGGCCCCAGTTTCAGTGCAGCTGAGTTTGTGGAACTGCCTAGATCTGAGGGACTTAGCCCCTGCTAGCTGCTGTAGCCATGTCCCTCTAGTTCCTGGCCAGCTGGCACGTGGCCTCTCACCTTCTCCCCTGCACCCTCAGGATGGCTTGAACCTTAGCGAACCGTCCTAGAGAGCTAGATTTCTAAGGAAGACATCAGGACTGGAAGGAGCTCAGGATGTGGTTGAGTGGCTAACAGAGCTCAGGATGGGCAAGGAAAGGCGGCAGTAGAAGTGGTGGAGCACTCGGAATCTGGGCCCCAAGGGACAAGTTTGTTGGGAGCGAAGAACAAGAAAGGGCTAGGAGGAGGGAGGGTCGGAGAGGAAACAGGCATTTTTGATGCCTTATGAAGCTCCAGGCCCCATGTAACCGACATCAAGTGGGTATGCACGAAGGCTCTGGAATTTAACACACCTTTGAGCTCAATGTTAGGCTAGTTACTGAACCTTATCATGCCTATTTCCTCCTTTGTAAAGTAGGATTAGATTAATGGTAATACCTGGGTCGTTGAGTCACTGATTAGTTGAATCACTAATCCACATCAATGACTTAGCACTGCGTGTGGTGCAGAGAATGTCTCTCATAAAAGTTCGGGGTTAACATTTTCGCAGAAATGGCCATGAGAGTCTTTGTGCATTTCTATCATTCTGACTGCAGGACCATTTCTTCTCTCAATCTCTTTCATTTGTCCCCTCTTTCCTTCTGTTTAAGAATCTTCAAAATCCTGGGGCACCTGGGTGGCGCAGTCGGTTAAGCGTTCGACTTCAGCCAGGTCACGATCTCGCGGTCCGTGAGTTCGAGCCCCGCATCAGGCTCTGGGCTGATGGCTCGGAGCCTGGAGCCTGTTTCCGATTCTGTGTCTCCCTCTCTCTCTGCCCCTCCCCCGTTCATGCTCTGTCTCTCTCTGTCCCAAAAATAAATAAAAAAAAGTTGAAAAAAAAATAAAAAAAAAAAGAATCTTCAAAATCCTTATCAAAGACATTTATTAAGTACTCAATTGCCTGTGGTCTTCTCCATGCAGTAGAAGGATCTGGCTTCCCTTCTGAAAGTGAAAGTGGTTTTCTAAGCTTAACTTGGAAAATGTGTGCTTGCTTCCACTGTTCTGGAACCAGGAGGTGCTGAACAGGAACAGCCTGGCTGTCTTCTGGGTTTAAATCAATAATAGCGAGAGTCAGGCAGCCGTTGTCAACTGGCTGAAGAGAACTTGGGGGCAGAGGTAATTCTAGTCCAACTCAATGCTTGATAGAATGACAAAAGACTAAAGTATGGATTTAAGTGCAGCCAGATGTTTAGCATTGTAACCCTATTGCAGGCTAGTCGTCTCTAAATATTTTGTAACAGAAGACAGAGGACAAGAGAGAGAGCAAGAGAAGATGTTACCTCTCCTCTTCATTAGGCAGGAATGGAGAGCCAGTAATAATGCCATCAAAAGAACAAAGATGTTTGCAGCTTCTTTAATAAACCTCTATACTTAAAAAAAAAAAAGGAAATAGGAACAGAAGGCACATAAATTTGGAGGGTGGAGGACTTAGGCGTGGATGTCCTTTGGAGGGTGGATGGACTTTTAAGTGGGTGAAGGGTATTGAACTGAGGTTTGGTGTACTTGCATTTCAGGGTATGAAAATGAAGTTACCAAAGTCATCTGAAGTATGCATTTGTGCAATTGGGGAGGAACCCCGAAATTATAAAGAGCTGTCACACCCATACACGTCGGCATGACCGCATGTGTGTGCATGCACACACACGCACACACACGAGCACGCATGAAGATTTAGACCATGAACTCTAAGAAAGGATCTCTAAATAAATCGGCATGCATCTTGAATAAAATACCATGCAGGGTAAAATCTCTTCTACTTAAAATGGGCACCTCTGTCTGGCTCAGGCAGTTTCTTGCTCTATGGAGGGACATAGTGGTTACGGGGAATTACTGGGTGCAGTGTTTGGCTTCAGAGAGACTGTGATGACGATGAGAGGTACACTCAACAGGATGATCCAACCAGCTACCATATGTGTTTGTCCTTTGTTCTGGGCCACACCACTTTTCATGTGTCACAGGCTCTTTGGTGTCTGACGTGCTATCATTTTTCCCAGTTTAATTTTATAGCAGAATGTAGTTGAAGAGAAATGGACTCCGTGGGGTGTATGACAATTTATCTCTATTATAGAAGGGATCAGAATCTTTGGTGAGATTTGAAATGAATTTTGACTTGACAATAATACTTTTATTGGCTCTCAATAGTAACCTAAAAACCAGTCTGTAGTTTTCGTAGGCTTGCATTAAAGTGGTACTTCTTATAACTCAGGGGTGTGTATGTGTGCTTATTCTTTAAAAGGACAAACCAGGGAAGGCTGAACGTTGAGAATATTTAAAAATTTTTCCTGTTTCAATGATCACTTTTGATGATCCTTTTATGAAATTTTCTTATGGAGAAATTCTGCTAATATCATTCTAACCCACCGTTATCAGTGAAAATTGTGCCATTTACCTACTGTATTGAAGGGAACAGGGGTCAATAATTCACCAAAATTGATATGTTCTTCAGTTTTAGAAAAAGCTTGGGGTCTTTCCTTGACATACAGTATGACTATAGGGTCTGATCTTTCACTCAGTTATGCAACAAATAGTCTCAGAGTTTCTACTACGTGCAAAAGAATATGCACCTTTGTTTACTCTGAAAGAGTGGGACCTCTTTCAAAATGGGACCATATCGTAACCCCGATACTGTGTATGGTTGCCTGTGTATAATGACGCTTCATACATATTGGAGGAGTTGAAATGAGCTCTTGGCATTTGCCAGACTCTGTGTTGCACTCTGGTTCCCACCCTTCTGATTTTCTTCAGAAGGCCAAGAAGAAAGCTAAAATAGGGGTGGGGACAGAGCAAGGGCTGCGAACGGAGTAGCAGAGGCATTTAATTGAACGACCACATCTAACAAACCAGACAAAGAGTGTCTATGTTTTCCTGTCTCAGGCATATCACTTTTATATACCCAAAGTTTATTTGAGAACATAGATGTTTAATTCATTCTTCAGGGTGCTCAAAGCTTCAGTTTCCAAATATTGCCATATGCACCTGGACATTTGGAACAGAGTCCATGAACAGGCATGGAGGAGATGTGGTTTCATCCCCCGTGGTTACTGCCCAACTCTTGCACTGAGAAAAGTGTTTAGAGCACTGTCACTGTCATTGTAAGACCTTCTTTGTCTTGCTGCTGCAAAGGGTCTCTTGGGAGAAGTCATCAGTGGTAAAAACAATGTGGGCAGATATAGATGGAATCTCAGACATCGATGCTCAAGAATGGTTGGGGCTTACAAGGTGACTTATGTACTTTACTGCCAACAACAGTAAAGAACCAGAGTTTACCTTCCTTACAGGGCACTTTGCTTTGTGAGTTCAGGGAGCATCTCTCCTGTTAAAATGATAGGGTCAATCTTAGTAGGAAGGTACTTTTTAGGGCCAGGCCTAGTTCTTATGGATGGTGTAATAGTGATGGCAACCCGACCCTTTCACATTATTGATTCCATTTTTTGCAGGAGTTGTTTTCAGAGGCTGGTTATATTGCTAAATATCTTGAAACATACCCAGTAATGTGAAGACTGCGAATTAATTTGTAACCCTTTTTAAAGGTTTAAAATGTTTACTGATCACAGGTCCTGGCTGAGAAGTTTTTTTCAAACCTTAATTTTGGTTGATGCGCATAACTATATGAATAGATATTGTATTTTAAAGCACAAATAATTTGTGCCACAAGCTTCTGTTGAGATGTGTATTTTTTTCTTTTCAAATATTAAATATTTCAGCTTCTGTGAAAAAGGTCAGTCCGCTGTTCACCAAACCAATTTTCTCTTTTTCTCAGGTGTGCAGCTAGGCTGCATCTCTCAAAAGAGGCCATGTAATTGAGTTCTAGATGAAAGAGTGTGGGAAGAAGTGATTGATGTGTGCCATTTCTTTTTTCTTTTTTAAATGTTTATTTATTTATTTTTTTAAGTGGACTCCATGCCCAATATGGGGCTTGAACTCAAAGCCTTGAGATCAAGAGTTGCGTGCTCTTCTGGGCCAACCAGGTGGCCCATTGTATGCCATTTCTAGGCCTGGTTCATGGTTGATCCGCTATGCGCTTCCTCTTGGACCTTCTCGATGAAGGTGAGCATGACCACCACGGAAGCCGTAGGTTGAAATGGCAGAGTCACAAAGTGGAAGGAGCCTCATTCAACCTTGAATCACAACTTCCAGGAGAGAGGCCCCCATAAGGAATATTCATTTAAGACTTCATGTGTGCGTTAAACAAACTATCCTGTTTGAGTCATTATATAGTTTTAAGCTTGTTTGTTGTAGCAGTGGATGTTACCTTGACTAATATGGTTCCTGAGAACCCTTAAGAAAAATGTTGAGCAGTGCTACATAATGGAAAAAGCATGAACTTTGGAGTACAATGGAACGAGGTTGGAGTCATGGCTCTGGCATTTAATTGCTGGGTGGCTTCTGACAAGTTACTTAACTTTTCTGAGTCTCTGCTGAGACAGTGTCAGTTCAGACAAGCAATGAGGCCTGTAAACATTTTGGGCTTGTGTGAGAATATTCCCCCTTCATGGGCTCCTTCCCTGGAGAAGCTGGTATGATTCAAGTAGAATAGGATTAGGAAATTCCTTCCTCTCTCCCTCACCCCATCATGGCTGATGGGTCAGTACCTAGCTAAGGCTTCCAGTTTGCAAAGGGGCCGGGAGAAGGTGAGAGTGAAAGTAATTTCTATGACATGTTAAGAGTAGCTGACTCTGGCCTCGCCTCAGTGTTCCTCAGAGGTGAACATGCTAGGAATCATATTTGCAATTACCACTGAATGAAAATGTCACTTGATCCGGCCCTGGAAGAAGAGGTGAATATATATTTTTCATAGAGAAAGGGAGGGCTTCACCAAATGTTTTCCTGTGAACAGATCTGCTTGCAGCTGGAGAGCTGTGATCTGAGTATTACTGACCTACACTAAGGGAAGTCAGATTCCTAGCTGCAGACATAGCCTTGCCCTCCCTAGGGGATGTCTGTTTAAGAGCCATTTTTGGCTTCTTCCTGTACTTACACTTGAGCGTGAGTAGTTCTCCCTGGGCTAGCAGGTGTGAAATACTTTCTCTTTTCAAGTCTTTGGGCATTTTCTTGGACTGTTATGTATCTAAAAGGCTCAGTTAAGTGGCCCAGTTGAGGAAGGGAGAACTGAGTGGTGGGGAAGCCACTTTTTCCATTGAGAAGAACTCAGCCAGCTCAGAGCACTGACATTTGCAAATTTTAGACTCACTCAAGAATTTTTTAGACTCACCCACTCAAATTTTAGACTCTACCCAAATTTGAGTAGATATTGACTTTTAGATAGTGGTTAAATTGCTAATGTCATGCAAAATATCCACTAGTGAAAAGATTGTGAATTAATTTGTATCTTTTTTTGAATATTTATTTCCTGCTTGTCGGGCCTGTCTTGACACTAAACTAGCCTTACAGGGAGAAAGCTTCGTTGTCTCAGGACTGGATTATCCAGGTGATATTTCAAATGCTGATTTTGTTTTGCCAGTGCAGGCAGGCCCAATCAGAACTCTGCCTAATGTTGGTTTTCATGTGCATTTGACTTTGTAAACATAGATGCCGAAATAGAGTTCATCTGGTCTGTTTCTGCTAACTCATAACCTTGAGTAGTGAAGGATGGAAACTTAAATTCTTATTTTAATGATGTTAAAGAAACATGAGAGCACATTTTATCTAAAGACAACTATCAGTTGGGATAATGGGAATGTGTTTTGTATTATTTGGTATAGCCCATTTGGAATTTTTCAAGAACTTAGGTTATCTAGGCCAATGGCAACATTGCACAGCATGGTAGAATGCTGCTGGGTAGGATTCTGCCTTACTTTTTTAGTATGTAAATGGCTGTTTACTCAAGAATGGAGTTGTAGTCAACCCTGCTTTTTTTCCCTCCAGCTTTCTTGGGTCTCCAGATTGTAGGGGCAAAATCGACTTAGTAGTTCAAAAATCTAGGACCAGGAGACAAAAGTGATGTGGGATTTCTGGCCAATGAGACACCTGCCAACACCCAAAGACCTACAGGACGGGACATTATTGTTGCCACGGTGCACGAATGATGTCATTTGTCATAAAAAAGGAATGCAAGCCTGCTGAGCATGTACAAGGTCACCTTAAACGGAAGAGAATGGGCAGGGGTGGCCAGGAACGCACCCTAAGTTCACTTCTGTCTTAGGCTTCCCTGTCCTCCCAAAGGCCGAGGCAAACTAGGGTAAATCTGTTTCTCAGCCAGTTTCTCTGTGTGTATGCACCGGTACACGTGCACATGTGCATGTATGTCACAACATTATGACCCGGCTCAGATATTCAGGAAGCAGTATGAATGACAAGTCCAAGTTCCATGGTTTGGGGCTTGATCACTGCAGCCAACCCTAGCCATCATTAGCTGTGTTGACCCTCGTCTCTCTGTCACTCTCACACACGCACCTGGAGAAACACAGCAGCTCACCAGGGAGAAAGTGAGGCAGGTGAGAACCTGATGTTGCACACACACCTGCACCACGTGACTGGGCCCTGACTGACTCAACTTCTTCTCTGGGGACAGCCTACAACATGCGATAATAACTGGCGATTTCAGTGGACTTCAAGAATTGCACGGTAAGTCATGTGCTTTCATTTCTGGAGTACATGGCTCTACAGAGCTCTAGCCTCAGTTTCCTGGACAGGTCTTTCTGGCTTGTATGTTCAGAGAGCCTGGTTCCTGCAGCTGTTCTAAGACAGGCCTGGACTGGGCCTCCTGACTCCTATCTCTCCTCTCCTGTCTACAGAGGCTGAAGAACAGAGAACGGCTTCCGGCTGTCTGGTTTCCTTCGGGCCAAGGTCTCTGGGCAAGGTGCTTTCCAAGCCTGTGTAACCAAGCAGAAATCCCTAGGGAGTGTATAAATTCAAGTTTCTGCCATGCAGGAGAGGAAACTGCCATACCCACAAATGCCTCATCCACAGCCAACTTGACATTCTTCACAGTGAGCCGTGAGTTCTGTAGCCTCATGACATACCTAATTTGTGTTGCATTTTGAATATTCTTGAAAATGTCCATATAATGAGAGGAAAACAATATGTGTCTAAGCAGAGCCTTGTCTCCATGTGCAAATCTTCTGGCAGAAGCCACATTAATGCTAATGAAATCTGAATGCTAAAGCCCGTCCCGCAGTGGGTGGATGGTCTCTGTGCTGAAACACATTTTCTTCTCATTAGCACCACCATCTTTATTAATATTAACAGTAATAATGAGAATTAGGGAGGCTGGGTTCTGGCAGAACCCAGAATTAGTGTGTGTGTGTGCCGGGGGGGGGGGGGAATGAATGGTTGAGAAGTTCGAGATTCACTCTGATAGTGCGCGAACTGCATCCTTCTGGGACCCTCGTAAGAGTTATTTTGTTCTAAATGAGGGATGTGGTGGATCACTGTCGCCGGGCATTGTTACTGCTAATGGGGAACTTCTCACGGCCACAGGTGTGGTTCCAGGGAAAAATCTATCTTGTAGTGGTTTTACAGCTGGGGTGTGTGTGTGTGTGTGTGTGTGTGTGTGTGTGTGTGCGCGCATGTTTATGTACAGGGATCTGTAGTCAACAGCCAGCTTAAGCAGGATTAATTCACTGCTAGAAGATTTGCTGCAAGAATCCATTGTTTAATGCGTATCCATGAAGCATTTCATAATTTCAATGTCTTAATGACTGTCTCATCCACCACATGAAGTGTTTTAAAGGGAAATACAGTGAGGGAAGTGGGGGCAGAGCCAGGGAAACTTTCTTTCGTAGCAGAAGAGAAATTTTCACGCTGTGGGAAAGTCAGTCAAAAGTGGTGGATGATGTGTCTCCTACTGATTCCATTCCCCCTTGGAAGTTTCTCTAATTTTTGCTGCTTATTCAAGCGATGAATGTCACGATGTCAAATCCCCCTGCTGTTCCCAGGGCTGTTTGTGACTCTTGGAGGGGTTGAGACACCTGTGTGTTGTCCCCAGGCAGGCAACTCGCGAGGGCGATATGGGGGTGGGGGTGGAGAGGCTAAGGCGAGTACACAGTTCCTGGAGAACTGTTTCTATTCCTCCGAGCAGCCCTGTGCCCTGGGGATCACGGCTGGCAATAGGGCCGGCTGCATGTGGTGCAGGCAGCTGGAAGCCACGCTGCTTATACTTAGAGGATGTCTAACCACGCTCACTGAGGCCAAGGAAAGGAGAGAGCCTCAAGCTGAATGTCCCTGTCTCATTCTGGGGCCACGTACCAGCCGCGATGGCTCCCATCATCCTTCCCCATTAAGACGGTGCCATGGGGGGCCTCAGGACTGTGTGGTGCAGTGGAGAATGCCCCAACTTACAAGCCTCAGGTCCGGGCCCGTGTGCCAACAGCATAGTTGCCACATCAGTGGTGTGACGGGGCCGCAAGAGCCCCGGTGGCTTTTAGGATGCAGCGAGAATGGAGGGGGCGATGGAGGCACTGGTGGGGCCATGCCCAGAGGACTGAATTCAGATCTGTGGGCCACCCTTGAAAAGCACTGGAGACAAGGCAGAATAAATACATTCAGAGGATGGCGGCCAGGGCAGGCAGGGGATGTGAAACCACGTTACATCAGGAACTCATGGAGGAACTGAAGCCCCGGGGCTGACGAAGGGATTCGGGGGAAGGTGTGATTCTGAAGAGCTGTCACGGGGAAGAGGAATTAGATTCTTTTGGTGGGGCCCTACAGGCAAGGTCTGGGACTGCGGCGGAAACCAAGGAGAAATACATCTTAGTCGTCTATAGGGAAGATTTTTCTCATGGTTGCAAAGGTTTAAAAGATACACCTCAGATGGCCGTTAGTGCGAATGATCATACCCCATTCTGCAATTCTGATATGGCTGTTTGATGTCATGGGAATTTCGGTGCAATGTTGCAAAATACTAACACCATGAGCAGTTGGACGTGCCTTTCTGAGAGAATCAATTTTCTTTGGTCAACAGGAGAACATAGTTTCATTCCTACCATTAAACTTTCTTCTGTTTTTGAGCTGGGTGCAAGATTGATGCTTTTGGCCCATTTCTCCACCCCCTCCCTCAGCCTCCTCCTACTCCTGACCCACAGCTCTTCTCTGACCCAGGCCCCGCTCCGGACACATCTGTGGGCCCCACCTACCTGTCACTTGGCCCTTTTGATGAGCCTAGAGATGGGGATCTGCTGACATTGAAGGTCAGTGACAGGTCTCTGGGGTGAGGCTGGGGTTAGAGCTGAAACTATGGAAAGCATTCGCATCTTGATTTGTGTTTTAGAGTAGCTGATTTTTTTTTTCTGCCGTTACCAAAAAAAAAAAACCTCAATTACAATTTTATACTCCACATGTCAAGATGTCCATGTGTCAAAACGGCCTCATCAACACGTTCTTACGACTAGCTGGACACACATTAGTCAAGTATATTATACAAGGAACTCAAGCATCACAGGGGTGGTTGAACATGGTTACTTTAAAGATATTTTACAATTCTAAGATTCTATGCTCTAACTCAATGGTTCCCAGATGTGGGTCCTTGGACCATGCTGGTCTAGGACAAAGTTTCACCATCTGCATTAAAATGCAGAAGAATCAGCACAATGGATTCAGTTTTCCCTAAGGCTAAATTTATTCAGTTTTAAGGACTTTATTCTGAGATAAAGGTCTTTTCTTTTTGTCAATGTTGTTGAAGTATTCTTCTTTACTTTTTAAATAATAGTGATAGTAGGCGGTATTTAAAAAATGCCAACAGACAAAATAAAGGTACTGGGCTCACTATTAAAATTTTTTCTTTTACTGATATGTGAAGTCCCAAAATCTGAGAACCCTGATTCAAGTCACCTCATCTTTGGAACCTCATTTATTCCTTTGTGAAATGGACATAAACTCACGTAGGTTCCCCAGCAGCATTGTTGTTCGGTTTTCATAGGGTGACGTTCTTTCTAGACAGAAGTGCCATATATTTTGCCTGATATAAATGCCCGAACACTGAGCAGACAGCAATGTCAGTGTTGGTACAATGAGTCATTGCATGGAGAGATGACGGAACAGAGGTAAACAAGTAAGAGAGAGAGAGAGAGACAGCACTGGGGAAGGACATTGGGAGAGAATCCCAAGCAGGCTCCACTCCCAGCGTGGAGCCCAACCAGGAAGGGGCTCCATCTCACGATCACGAGATCATGACCTGAGCCAAAATCAAGAGTCGAACACTTAACCAACTGAGCCACCCAGGCTATTTTTTTTCTTGATTAGCATTTCCTTCTCAGCTTCCAGTAGCACACACGCATGGCAGACAGTCATGAAAGATGCTCTTTCAGCATCAGTGTGACAAAGTTTCTGTCAAGGCAGGCAGAGGAAGACTGGTGTACCCAGGGAAGTCAACATGGGTCCTTCTGTAGAACAAGGTGGGGCAGGGTGGGGGTGGGGTAGATGTGAGGGTTGGAGAAGAGTCCCAAGAAGAGGGGAAAGGAGTGGTCTTGTCTGTCCCAAGGTCAGAGTGAATTCGGGACATGTTTATCAGAGCAGTGCTTTCCACCAGGTGTGAGGAACTGGGTGGTGACACCGAGATCACACCCCACACCAAATAAATCATGAATCTCTGGTGATGCTGAAAGCTTTCCAGGTGATTCTCACGTATGGCCAAGAAAACCAACTCTAAGTTCTGAAAAGAATAACTAGGCTACAGCTCATTTGTGCTGATTTCTATCAAATATAGCAAATTTTCCCATTCAGTTTCCCGTTCTATCAAAGATGGCAAATTTCCCATTAAAATTTCCCATTCTATCAAAGATGGCAAATTTCCCACTACAATTTCATTGTAGCCAGGAGGGGTTTTGATTAGTGCTCACTCTAGGGCACCTACAGACTGTAGTTTATCTCCATCTTTTGTCTTACTATCTTTCTGGGGGAATTGGTGACATATCGAGGGTAGGGGTTCAGCTTCCGAAGAAACTCTTGCCTTGTGCAAGGATGTCCAGCGCAGCAGTATTTCTAATGGTGGCGAGGTGGTAACGACTCAGTGTTCATCGTTAGGACCACAGACACATCAGTGATGGTATGAGATGGAATAACGTACAGCAGTTAAAGTGAACAAGTTGGGTGAGTAAGTATCATCGCAGTACATGCAATGCATAACACTGCATGAAAAAGAAGCAAGTTAGAGAACACATAGAGAAAGAAGCAATTTATAAGGATATTTAAAACACAATGAACCCCCTTGCTATTCTAGATATCTTACTGTGTCTGGATATCTATACGGGTGGTAGAAGTAAAAGCTATGAGACTACAAGGGCACACACCAGATCCACCATGGTGATCTTTGGGGAAGGAAAGTTACTTCAGCACCTTTACGGAAAAATAACTGAGGCCAATATGAAAATGATTGCATGCATTTCAGGTTATGGATCCATAGGTATTTACCCATTCCTTGTTCTTTATTGAAGTTTACTTATTTTTTTGAAATTTGGAAATGAGACTACTAGAAAAAAGACTGGCCTCTGGAATCATATCCTCTTGGCTTCAAATCTTGGCTCTCCCACTTGCTGTGTGCGAGACCCTTCGTTATTTCACCTTCTGAGGACTTAGCTTCCTCGTCTGTAAAATGGGGACAGCACTTCCCACAGTGCCTGATGCGTGGTTAGCACACCGTATAGGTTAGCTATTATTAGTAAGGTACTTTAAGATGATACAGATTGATGCCCCTATTTATCCTCTGAAACCCAGCTCAGGTGTCATCCCCACCGTTCCTATCCATCCCAGTTAGGTGGCTCCTATACTCCGTTCTACCCCGCATGGTATCCTACACACCATCCTCTTCTAATGACGATGACGCATATTTATGAAACATCGACTACGTGCCAGGTGCTCTTCCCAGCGGCTTGCGTGCTTGCGTGTTGCTCAGTTCATCTCGCAACATATCACCATTGCGCCCACTTTTCAGTCTAGTTTAGAATCACCTTTAGTGTGTCTCCCTTAACAGGTGGTGAGGTTCTAGAGGCTAGGGATTGTGATCGATTAAGCTTTGCACCTTCTGTGCTTGGCACAGTGCTTGAGAAAAAGAGGTCGTTCAAGAAATTGCTGAGTGAATAATGAATGAATGCCTGAAGCAGACAGAGCAAACCCAGCCCGTTGGCCACTACGTGGCTAGAATGTGAGATGGTTTGAGGGCCTGTGTGGGCTCCTTGGCCCCACTTGGTTGCCCTGAGTGCCTTATCTCTGGGGGATCACTATGGGGAAGTGGGTGAGTGTCTCTTCTTAGGGACAAAGCTTCCTGACTATTATATAGTTAAAAAGGTGTGCCGTGTGCTCCTTCCCAAAGCTCTCTGGCTAGCCTACTCTTGTGATTTTCATCTCCGCTTGAGGGCTGCTTCCTCAAGATGGTGTTTCTGAGCCCCCGAGGGGAAGCAGGCCCGTCACATAGCTTTACACCGTCCTGTGTGTTTGCTGGCTTGTGTTGACAATTATAGTTAGACAGCTGTCCGTGGGTCACTGCTTCCTGTCTCTCTGCCTCTTGAGCCACATGTGCCACGAGGAAAGGCGCTGTTCTCTGCTGTATCCCCGGGGCCTGGCGCATTGCAGGTGCTCAACACGCACTTGACAAATGAATGGAAGCCAGGAGAGGCTGAGAGTGGGAAGGAGTGGGCTATTGAAGTTCAAGTCAATATTCAAATTCACAGCTGCTACTGATAAAGACTGTGGCTAAAGTTTTCAGGCCAGTATTCTGGGGACCTGTGAGCCTCTCTGTACCTTGGAGCTTGGCAGGGCTAATAAGTGATTCTTTCAGAAGGAATCTTGATCAGTGGGCAGAATCTTCT
This sequence comes from Felis catus, assembly GCF_018350175.1. Lineage (NCBI taxonomy): Eukaryota > Metazoa > Chordata > Mammalia > Carnivora > Felidae > Felis > Felis catus. Next base: position 18,696,459 of record NC_058368.1, on the reverse strand, counting down.
CTGGCAGGCGTCACTCCAGAGACTCTTCTCTGTTAGAGCGGTTTGTACCTTACGCTCCAGTGAGTCAGGACCACCTGGGGGCATTTAAAATGCACATATGGCCCGTTCTGGTGCCCACACACCTGTACACACACCTACGCGTACCCGGAATCGGCATTTCTGGGGCGGAGCAAGGGGAGCATATGTATCGTACAGCACATCCTGGGGCGATAACCGCTGCTGATCTAAGGCCACTCCTTAATCAGTTTCCAATGCTCTTAATTTCTACTCAGGGAGTTCCTGAGACGCCTGCCTTTCAGCCGGAGAAAACTGGGTCAGGTTTTGAAGGGCAAAGAAATGGACTTTTTTCCTACAGCACAGAAACATGGACTTTTTCTCCCTTTTGTTCTCATCCATCCCCATTCTGTCTTTCTTGCCATCTTTGTTGAATCATTCTCACCTGAATCTTAAGAGACAGATGCCCGAAACAGGTAGAGGTGAACTCAGGACTCTGTCCTGTCCCGAGGCTCCTGGGTGGCTTGTGACCTCACAGACCTGGGCATGCCAATAGATTGGTGGCCTGTTTGGAACCTCTGTTTGTTGGGGTGGGGCGGGGGCTTGTGGACTTCGAAAGGCATTGTCGCTAATTTACTCTTTTAAGGGCCACATTTCCTTCTGCTCCCCTTTTCCAACTTACGAAAAGAATTCTGTCAAAACAACATGCGGCGTCACAGATGTAAACTTTCAAGTCTTTCTGAGCGTGGAAACCATTCCTTGGCTCTGAATAGGATTGCAAGTGAGCCTTTTCTCCCCATGCTCCCTAAGTATTAGCTCTACCTTTCCCCTTGGCGCTGGAAAGGAGGGGGTGTGGCGTGGTGAGGGGCTCCTGCCCCTCCTCCCTGAGTGGAACCCCTCAAACACTTTCATGCAATGCCTAGGGTACTCCCGGCTCACCCCCACACCGCTCAGTTCCATCACTGAGGACCCTGTCGGTAGGGACTCAGCCCAGCACTTTCACTTACCATAATACTTGGGTGGTGGCAGTGGGGTGGGTGGGTGGGGGGAGTCTGAGAGGGTAAATGACTTACAGGCAGGGAGCAGACATAAGCCCTGAAACCTAGCATCCTGGGCCTTCTCTACCCCCTGCCCCCTCCCCACTGGCCTCAGTGTTTGCAGCCCCTGGAATGGGTGCAGGGGTCGCACCTGCCATGTAGCTGATTTGGCTCCATGGGACTCTCAGGCCCTTCCTTTGCCTCTTATCACTCTTTTTTTTTTTAAGTTTATTTATTTATTTTTGAGAGAGAGAGAGAGAGAGAGAGAGAGAGAGAGCAGGAGAGGGGCAGAGAGATGGGGGCAGGGGCAGACAGAAGATCCAAAGCAGGCTCTGATCTGACAGCAGAGAGCCTGATGCTGGGCTTGAACTCATGAACCATGAGATCATGACCTGAGCTGAAATCAGATGCTCAACTGACTGAGCCACCCAGGCACTCTGGCCACTTACCACTCTTGATAAATGTTCCTGTCCTGCCTTAGAGGCGGGAGCCTCTACCCGAGCAAGTTAACTTGAGTAGAGGTGCTTGGAATGAGAATATGGTCTGAGATTTTTGTTAAGTTCTGTAAGGAAGGAATAGAGCAGCCTCTCTCTTAGCTGTTAGCCCCATTTTTTTAAAAGTTTATTTATTTATTTTGAGAGAGAGAGAGAGAGTGGAGGGAAAGGGCAGAAAGAGAGGGAGAGAGAGAATCCCAAGCAGGCTCCGTGCTGTCAGCGCAGATGCGGGGCTTGGTCCCATGAACTGTGAGATTATGACCTGAGCCATAATCAAAAGTCTGACACTTAACTGACTGAGCCATCCAGGCACCCCATAGTTCCATTTTTTATCCCACTTGATGTTACAAAAATTTCCATTTATTCACTGCTTCATGTAACACATAATTCCAGAGGGCTTCCTGGGTGCCAGGTTCCAGTGAAGGTCTAGAGTACAGCCGTGGAAAGCTCAGAGGGTTGAAGCCACGGGGGAAGGGTTCATGGGGAGGGATGTGGGTGTATTGCTCTTTGGGCAGGAGGCTCAGCGAAGGCACCTGATGGCCCAAATGTACAGAGAACAGCAGGCCCCGAAGCTAGAGTGGGAGCAGGTGTGGAGTTGGGATGAGCAGAGCAAGGACAGAGACTGGGGGCAGACTTTGGGTTTCATTCTGAGTGGGGTGGAGAGCCCCTGTGGGATGTGGAATTCTGATTTAGGCTCTTAAAGGACCATGCTGGGGGAGGGCAGCTTGGATTAGGGTGGGAGTTCAGGAGCTGGGGAGGAGTGTTTGGACTTGGGATGTGCTCAGAAGGTAGAGCCAACAGCGTTTGCTGATTTGTTGAGCAGGGGGCAGAGAAGGAATGAATTGTTCAGATGAGTACCAGCCAGGTCTAGGATGGGGACGTCTGGGAAGATTCCAAGGCCATGGACACATCAGGAGGTTCAAATCTGGGGGGTCCCAGTGAGAGATGGGCCATTGGGAAAAAGTCCCTCTCTGCAGTGGCTGTGATGGCTTTTTGGCTGGTCTCTACTCTGATACCGAGTTTTCTAAAGGAGGTTTAGCTATTCTTTTCTCCCTAGACCAGCGGTATATCCCATTACCTTTAGACTAATGTTCAAGCCCACCTAGTGGCATTCAAGGCCTCAACTCACCTTACCAGCCCATCTCCAGCCATTTCCTCTCCTGCTTTAACCTAGGTTCCAGACACATCACATTGCACTGACCTGAGATACTGCTAATCTCACATCTCCTGCCTTCATATATGCTTCTCACCTGTCTCTACCTTTCACAAGCCTTTGTTAAAGGACTGAAAATTCTGCCTTCTCTGGGTTCATGACCTGTATTCTTCAAAAAGAAATCATTTCTCCCACTAAATTTGATTTGTATATTTAGTCTAGTTCCCATTTAGTTTTTCTCTGTATTACGGTTATATATCATTAAATGTATATCTTATATATTGATATTGATATTATATTTTGTATATATTCTATGTTTTGTGTTATATGCATATAACAGCATTGCTTTTTGTTAACATAATACCTCATTACTAGATTATGCACTTTTCAAAGGTAAAACTGGGTTTACTCTCTATCCCTGTCTAACCCAGATTTTTAGACCCTCGGTAAATTATCTGGATCATATTGATGAGTAACGTTAGAAACGGACTAAGAACAATTCTGAAGCATCCAATGCTCTCTAATCTTAGCTATTACTGGTATAAAGTGACAGTAAAGTACTTTTAAGCACCTGGAAATACGGGAACTTTCTGTTTCAGTCACAACTAGCACTCTCCAAATAATCCAGTGGTCCACCATATTTCCCAAACTCCTCTACAGTCGGATGAAACATGGGACATCAGATGTCACTTTCACAGAGGTGCTTAAGAGCCAACTCTCCCCTCCATCTTTGTCTCATTTGCTGCAGTGATCCTGTAGCCTGCATTGATGTGTAAATGACAGAATAAAGACCTGGATTCAGTCTCACCAGATGGGAGGAGGGCCCTGCCATCTCATGATAGACTTTGCAAAAGTATGAAATAAGTTGTATTGCTGAGTTACTGAGATTTTGATTTCCCTGTTACTTCAGCATAGCCTGTCCCAGCCTGACTACTATGTCTTCTCACAGTAAAGCCCGTAAAATATGCATATAATGGATGTGATTAGCCATCCAAGAGAGCAAAGTCAGAAATGGTCTATCTGGAGAATTTGCAGGCATCAGATATCACATTCAAGGTGATTCAGAGAATGAGCTCACGAGGCAGAAATAGAATGTGATTATAAACAAACAAACAAACAAACAAACAGCAGAAATCTAATCCGTCGTGATGTACTGTGTTTCCGAAGGGGGATATAAAAAGAGAGATGAACAGCCACAAGTTGGTCCTGTCCTTGAGAGAGGGTGTCCTGGCTGAATGGAGGAGTAGCATCTGGGCATTTTGGAGGATGTAATTATACTGTGGAGATGGGCCCACCAGGCTGTTTGGGCCAGATGCCTTTACACCTTCCAGTTATATAACTTCCTGCTTCTGCTGTGAAGTCGTACTTGCAGTATAACCTTCTGACAATACTGAACTTGCCAATAGATCATTCAAAAGGAGAGAAAGCCATCATGTGCTATCATATGTATTCGCTTGTATAATAGAAGATCATTCTCGTAGCAAATTAATTCTCTAGCAATCTAGTTATCTGAACCGGACTCTGTAGGGTCGTAGGTTCACCCATGAGAGCTGGATCCATTCTCAGTGTGCTGTTGAAATCAGACTCACTCCTGGAGCCCACTGGCGGCCACCTTGTGAGGTCTTTGGGCGGCCAGCCAGCCAATCACAGGCTTCCCCCAGGCTCTGTCACTCAGCATTGCTGTGGAAGGTTGTGTGTTGTACAAGTGCCCTTAACATGTGACCTTCAGATGCTTCCAGGAATAGATTTAATTGGGAAACACAGGTAGCTTCGTATATACGATCTAACAAGTCTTTACATTAAGATCGAAGGCCCCAAAACACACCGTTAGAAACTCTTCTCCTTAAAAATAAGTTTGATGGCTTAAGTGAGAAACTTGCAGACCCAACCATAAATGGAATACGTTTTTGTTTATTTTATTGAATTTTACAAAGAGGCGTCATACAAACATATTATAACTCTGCCATTTTCCCCAGACATGTCGAAGAAAATTTTGGGTCATCAACAATAGTTTATCTGCAGCTGTGTGTTTGAAAGTTACCAGCAAATCCATTCCCTTATAAATCGTTGCTTCTCAAGTATGGCTCACATGAGAATCACATTTTGGAGATGTTCTGTTCTTTTTGTTCTCCTTTCTAGTTCCAGATTTGAAATATTGGTTAGGTTCTCATATCACAAACACCAAGCCCCAGACTAACACTCAGAATAAAAAAATTTATTAATTTTTTATGACAAAACAATAAATATTCATATAAATAAGCATTTCTAAAAATGTAGAAATCTAAAAAGTAGAAAGTAGAAACCTTCCTAGTTTTTTCCCCCTAGGAAAAAAAAAACCACTGTGAATAGTTTGGTGAATATCATTCCGGATCTTTTCCCTACACATATGCAACCACATGTCTTATTATTTACAAAAATGGGGTAATTTTATGCACGCTGACTTACAATATGCTTTTTTTCCCCCTCTAGGTGACATATCTTGGGCATCTTTTTCGTATCAATGGACATTTGTCCTTTTTAGTGGCTAAAGAATAATCCATTTTATGTATGTACTATAATTTATTTCGTCAATTCCCACTGGTGGATATGTGGGTTGTTCTCAGTCTTTCATGTTTATAAACAGTCCTGAAATGAATGTCCTTATATAGCTTATATCTCTTATATGTCCTTATATCTTTGGATACTATATGGCATGACTATAGTTAAACTTCTAGGTAAGAAAATATTAGGTCAAAAGATGTCCATATTTTAAATTTTAATAGCTTTTACCAAAAAGTTTATACTAGTTTACATACTCACCACCACCATGCTAAGCTAGCATCTTGGTTGGATTTGCATTTTGATAAGTTTAAGTGATAGAATCCTAGGTCTAGAATCTGCTGTGCAAGGTAGAGGCACCATCTTTGACCTTCTAAAGTCTAAAGATTACCCCATAGAATACCATTTTGAGTGTGGTTTCATAAGCACAAAATGGTCACCATGACTCCTGAATGAAAGCAGAAGCATAGCTCATTCTGACATTCTCTATACTGTCCCCATCTCTTGCCCCCCCCCCCCCCCCCACTATGACAACTGTACATGTATGAGGTGTGTTGGGTGGGCTGGAATAGGAAGGGCTTTGTTTTGATCTGCCTTTTGCATATAAGTCAGTTGGTTGAAATGGAAAGGTCCTTAACTCCCACACTTGCTGGCGATGTACCCTTGGGTACATCACTAATTCTGTCTGAGCTGGTTTCCTCATCACATGGCATCTTACGGGAATTAACTGAGAAAGTGGACACAGGTCCCTAGCACAATGCCTGATGGGCAGCATTTGCATGTTTTCACCATCAGCTGAGCATCATTCCTCTGTGGAGAATAGAACTTCTGTTCCATTGCTAGAGACTCTGGTTTTAAACTATTTCCTAGAAAAGAGTAATATTGGTTGTTGGGATACTCTATTCCTCTTGATTTGTTTGCAATATATTGGATATTAAATTACATTGTTGAACAGTATGCTTTTTTGTTTGTATGTCCTTTTGGAGCAACTTTCTCTAAATGTTTTAACCATACCCATTTGGTTTTGCCAAATGCGTTGTGAAATCAGTCACATTACTGTTTGGCCACATTACAAAGATATAGTTAATTGTCTTTAATTTTGCCTGTTGCTTCCAAAGATGGTTCTATTGACAGTGGTTGTAGTGGGCGTGACTTGGAGCTGAATGAGACCAGTAATGGGTCTGTTAGACTTTTCACTCTGTGCACATGTGAACTTGGTTTTGGGTGAACTGCTATTTCTGAGATTTGAAGCATTTGTCACCAGTGGCAACTTCCTTCTTTTGATAGTTGCCTGGAGGTCTAGCCAGGCTCTTGCTATGCTTCTGGCCATGTGACCTCCTCCAGGATGTTCTAAGTCATGTAACAGCCCATCTGGACGATCTACCAGGGTCCCAGTGGACATGTAGGAAGCTGCTGCAGAGAAAGACTGGCTCAGAATTCTCATTAAGCTCACTGTATGGATATAAAGGCTTTGGGTTTTTCACAGGCCGTTTCTTGGTAAATGTCTAGAGCTCAGAAAGCTGGTGGGAAGACAACCCCTGGGCAGGAGGTAGGCAACACCATCTAATACATTATACTTTGCTTGTATTTAACCACCCTCAAAGGTGGGGAGGGTAGTTAAGAGTAGCCTTAACCTTCAGATGAAGACATGGGAATTCACAGGTTTAATGACTAAATTTAATGACATTTGTGGAGCTTGAACCCAAGACTCGTGGTTCAGTGCTGTCTCCCCTGGTAACAACTAAAAGACTAGCACTGGACTACAGGATCTGGAGAACCAGATTCAGCATCCGCAGGAGAGTGTCAGGGCCCAGCCACATGAAAGTCAGGACAAACACGATCTAGTGGGAAGTAATTAAAACTGAGGCAAAGGCCTACTGCTATGGGATGTGTTGCTAAAGTTAGAGATGGAAAGACTGAGGATATCCGGGTGTTCATGGTACCTTGATAGTCTGGGATACCGGTTGCTTCCCCCATTCCAAGACCCAGCCGAGAGAGGCTGGAGGCTGTTAACATACTGTAATTCGTCAGCGTTTATTAGGTACTGGGCATGGCAGAAGCTCAGGAGAAATGAAACCTCGTAACTGTGGGTCACGGGGCCTATAAGCAACAGAGACTGTATGTAGGGTTCACAACTTAGCCCACAGAGCTGCCCTACTCAAGATGCTCCTTCTGCCTTCCCTGCTTCACCCCTGCACTGCCAACTGAGTGCAATGAGCAATGCCAATGATGCCAGACTGTGTCAGGCTCCATGAAATGTTCTGAGCCCACTTGACTAGAGTCTCTTCTTTCATGTTGGACTCAGTCAGCTCATCATGGAAATGTGTGCTGTTCAAGTGGCAGCCTTCTGTTTCTGATGATACTCTGAGCTAGGTTTAGACTGCTGCGTGACTTCAGTCCCCTTCAGATTTAATACCCACTCACAGCCCTCTTTGTTCTGCAAAATATTTTGTAGATAAGAGTGCCTTTTCTCTATTATATTCTCTAAGACTCCAGGCCCACTATGCCTCTCGATAGAAGTCCATGATCGTAGATCATGCTCATGTCCAGTTGATTGGAAGTTTCCGTGTCCTCCTCCCTTCCCCACCCCCTGTCCCAGCCCTCCAGCATCAGATTAATATCTAACAGCTTTCTAGGAGGCTGATGACAAGATATCTTTGTAAAGAGCAAAGGTCTTTTGTTGTTGTTGTTTGTTTGTTTTTTAAAATGGAGTTTATTTTCATTTGGGGTAGAGAATGACCACAGAAGGCACAAGTGTGGCTGCTCAAATTCTTTCTCTTAAAGTGAATGTTTCAATTGCCCTAAATTAGAACATACTAGGGTGAAGGAGTGGGGAAGGTCATGCAGAGTCTGCTGTTTAAGTAACATGTCCAGTTCTTACAGTGATTTAGAGAAAAGCAAAGTGGTGTATTGAAAGGCAAAAGGAATCTCTGCATGTGATGCTGTGCCATTTTCAGTCTTGTTTACCTACTGGTCCTTGTTTTATTTTTATAGGAATTCAAGGTAGATAACTTATACTGAAACACATAGAAATAAATATTGAGTGGGGTTCTTTTAAAACCACCTTTCTCTCTGGAATTTTTGCGACTGTGGGGTAAGTAAAGCAAATGTATTTCTTTTGTTATATAAAACTTGAAAGAATGGAAAAGTAGGGGAGAAAATACGGTCAATAAAGTCTTAGCTAATCAAGCCTCTAGATCCAGTGACCATTTATAGAAAAACAAGAAACAGAGTAATATGTTAAAAGACACCACGGGATGTAATTAGTAAAACTCAGATATAGGAGACTAAAGAATAAATAATCTAATTGCTTCTTCTTTTCCCCCTTGTCCTCCTCTTCCTCTTCCCTTCTTCTCCCTCCTCCTCTCTGTCCTCCTCCTCCTCCTCCTCCTCCTTCTTCAACAACAACAACAACAGGTGGGAAACATGAATGGGGCAACCTATAATTTAAAAAGAGAATTAATATATGTAGCAACTGATAGTAAAGCTTACCTGAATTCCAGTTCAAATAAGCAAACTACATAAAAGATTTATAGCTTGGAGTAACTTTAGGCCAGTCCACTAGCAATAAGCACCACTGACCTCAGATTGTGGGCTTTAATATTGCTCTTCACTGAAAGGAACCAGGGTTACTTGGAGAATTGGCCAGTTCCGTGCATGATAAACATTATGAGTTAAAAAAAATCTTGTCGAATCGGATAGCAAGGAAGGTATTGAAGACTACTCGCATCATAGAAAGAACTCGAGCACCAACTTGGCTAGAGGTGGGAAAGGTGAGCATCAATAAGAGTAAGCACAGCATTGGGTAGAAATATGTTTAAATGTATGAGTTTATAATGATACTTTAGGAAGTAAAAACTAGGGGAGCCTGGGTGGCTCAGTTGGTTAAGCATCTGACTCTTGATTTGGGCTCAGGTCGTGATCTCATGGTTCATGACATTGAGCCCCAAGTTGGGCTCTGCACTGACAGGGCAGAGTTGGCTTGGGATTCTCTCTCTCCCCCTCTCTCTGCCCCTTTCCCTGCTTGCACACCTCTCTCTCTCTCTCTCTCTCTCTCTCTCTCTTTCTCTCTTTCTCTCTCAAAATAAATAAATAAACATTTAAAAAATTTTTTAAAAGTAAAAACTAATTAGTCATCATCAGAGGATGCCAAAGTTGGTTAGCTCATTATTTGAAACCTGGCAAAAAAAGGGAAAAAATCAAACATCTATTCTTTCTTTCTAATATGAATGGTGTCATATAATAGCCAAATGGAAGAGGGGAAGTTTCTAGCTGCAGAAGTGTTTGAGGTAATAGTTGAAAGAGGAATATTAAAATTTTGTACACACTGATGAATTGATGGATCTAGACCTTGAACATGAAGAACTACTAATATTGCAATAGTAGAGACAACCTCGGTGGAAGAACATAGCACCCCATAATATAGTCTTCACAAAAAATACCCGATTATGATTAAGCCTCTAGATGCAACTACCGATTTATAGGAAATACAGAGGACAAAGAAACGTGTTAAACTATACCACAGGGCTGCAATCACCAAAATCCAGGTTGTGGGAATTTTATAGGCCAAACAATCCATTTTCTTCAACAGATATATTGCAAGGAAAAAAAAATGAGGGATGGATTAAGAACCCGTAAGATCCAAGGAGATTTAAAGGACATCAGTGAATTACAATGCATGGATCTTCTTTAGATACTGTTTTTTTTTAATATCCTAATTTTTAAAAACTATAAAAATGTTCAATGACATTTATGAGAAGAGGAAATTTGAACACTCTCTCAGGAATTATTATTTTGTTACATGTCATACTGGTATTGTGGTTATGTTAGAATCTTTATTTTTTGAAAGCACATACTGAAATATTTACAGAATGATATGGGGTCTGAGATTTGCTGCAAAAGCATAAGGTTACGGGGAGTGGTCTGTCTGGAGGGAGATGAGGGCCAGTCTAGCCATGAGTTGATGGTTGATGGGCCCAGGTGATACACATAGAGAAGATGTTTTGTCTACGTTGGTGTATGTTCAAAATTCTACATCATAAGAACTTTTAAAAAAGGGAAATGTGAACATTGCTCAGTGTTTAATTATGTTGAGGAATTAATGTTATTTTTTAGAAGTATGTTAGTGGCAATTTAGATTTACATATTTAAAAAAAATGGTCTCTGGGATTTGCTTTAGAATAATTGGTTTTGTGGGACTAAAAATGAAATAAAAGCAGTTGTTATTGTAGAAGTTTGAAAATTTCCTGAATTAAAGATAACATACAAAAGACAGGCTAGGCTGTAATTAAAAAAAAAAAAAGATTGTAGCATAGGACAATTGGTGTGAAAATGCCTTCTGTCCATGACTACATCAAATGAAAGCCATATGCTTATTTTTGTTATTGGTATTTCTTGTGCTAAGGTGTTGGGTCACTAAAAACAAAATCTGAATACAAATCCACTTATTGAACAGAATATAAATCTGGTGATATTAAAGAAGCTTTCTTTGTACCAATCCTATGATAAAATAAGGAATTTCCTAGCCCTGTTCTCAACCCCTATATCACTTGAAGGTCAGTAATGCTATTGTGTGTGACTAGCCAAAGAAAAATTGCCTAGTGTTGTTTATATAAACAGAGTGCCAAGTTAGTTTCTGAAGTTAAACTAGAAGTTTATTGGTTAGACCTTGAAATTCATATTTGAAAATCAGGTAAATTTACATATTATGTAAAAGAGAGAAGATAGGCATACATTTAGTTAAACTTTAAAATGGACTGGAATGGGATAAGAAGGCTGTTTTAATCAAAATGATAAAGCGAGCTACAAAAGAAAAAAGTGACTTGATTGTATAAGGTCTTAGGTTCCGGACACTGAAAGGTAGATAGGGTAGTGGGAAGGAAGATTGGGCAAAGTCAGAGTCACAACCTGTGGAATTCAAATGTCTCCAAAGCAAAGGTTGCTGTGGATTGCTCACTCAATCCCTATTCCAGTCTCCTAGTTGCAAACAGACGTTGGAAATCTAACACTAATACATGCCAGATTCCTTTGCAGCTAGGATTCTGAATGTGAATTGGGTTCTGCTAATTAAAAAAAAAAAAGTTTTTTTAATGTTTATTTATTTATTTTGAGAGAGAGCGTGAAAGAGTGCTTGTAGGGGAGGGGCGGAGAGAATGGGAGAGAGAATCCCAAGCAGGCTACCCATTGCCAGCACAGAGCCTGATCCTGGGCTTGAACCCAGGAACCATTAGATCATGATCTAAGCTGAAACCAAGAGTCAGAGGCTTAACCAACTGAGCCACCCAGGCGCCCGGGTTCTGCTAATTATATGAAGAAAGGTGGAAGTGAGGTGGAGGCCATCTTACTTTCTGGCTTGCTTTCGCTTTTTTGGTGAAGGTGCCCGGCAGCAGCACTGCAGTGTGCCGTCTTTAGCCTCCTGGTCTCTGGGTTACAGCTATGGAAGTGGGTCTGGAACCCATAACTTCAGTAGGAGCCTCAGGATAGCAAGCAGCTGGTCTGGTGGATCAGTCGTCACTGTTCTGGGAGCCATTGCTGTCAGCCCTTCCAGAGGCTTTGTGTACCCAATTCCCTATATTAAATCTCCTTCTGTTTGATATGCCTGAAATGACGTTTCCTGCATTGTATCTGATGGAAATAAGCAGTGTTTAGGTTTTGGGCCTTCACAAATGAATGTTAGGCCTGCTGAAATTTGCCTTTCCTCCTCCCCACCCCCCACCTCAATGACCAATTCCTCCCCCATCCCTCTCTGTCATCCCCGTGCCTCATTCTCTTGGTTCTCTCACTCTTTCTTGCCAGTGGTCCTTCCATTCCCAGGTAGCAGGAGTCAGGAAGGGACCCAGCCTCCAGGGTAGCCAGCTGTAGAGGAGACGCCAGGTTGCCCTGCACTCAGCCATCTGTAGGTTCAGTTGCAGACTCAGCTATCTTGGAACGGTGCCAGCACCCCCTCCCTCACATCTACTCTTACAATGATTGTGACATGTAGAGTTTGTCATCCCTATTCAAAGACAAGGTGCCCCAAGCTCAGAAACATTAAAAAACTTGTCCCATGTCAGTGCTGCGGTGGCAGATTTGGGCTCGGATCCCAGTTTGGCCTAACTACTGAGTATATGATCAGCATCATAGTTCAGTTCCACACTCCTGCCAACGACTGAGTGCGTGTTCCATAGGAAACAATGATTTCTTTTCGCCCGTACTGGGATAAGAACCTTCCTGCCTTTCTGTTGACTAGTGGGAGACAGCCAAGGAAGAGGGCATCGGACAAACCCCCACAAAGAATGAGTGAACCAAAGAGACACAGGTGGTGGTGAGCTGGTGATGCTTGTGCCCGTGGGTGGCACAAGCTGGGTGGCTAGTGACGGTGTTCCTGGTGAGGTTAGCGGTGGTGGTTCCTCTGCTGCTTAGTGTCCAGAAGTAGGGAAGCACATTGCAAACTGCTCAAAGAACAGGGGCATTGCTTCTCCCTCGCTGGTCGTTCTGCTTACTTCTTTCATTCTGCGACAAACCTCACCCTTCTGTGAAGGAGGGTGCTTCTTTCCAGCCCAGCAAATCCCAAGACGGCTCCACCAGGCTCCAAGTAACTCACCCTCCGGCTGCACACTCAGAGATCCCGCGTTCTGTTCTGTAGCTCTACTGGCTCCGAAGAACCAACAGGTGTCTCCATGGATGGTGGTCCACCGCAGTTTGGGTATGGGCCTGGGGACCAAAATGCATGAGGATTCCAGTTCTGCAACTTTCTGTCTGTGTGACGTTGGTCAAGTTCCTTAATCTCGTGGAGCCTCCATTTCCTCATCTCTAAAATGGGGCGGGCGGGGTGGGGGGAGAATAATACTACTTCTTAAGGTTAGACTGTGAAGAATTAAGTTACTTAATTACCCAAAATATGGCATGTGCGTAATACCTGGTGTCCGTTATATTAGCTATAAACACTTTAAATGGGGTCAGTGCATCTCCCACTCGAGGAAGCTGATGAGAAAGCAGGCAAGTATCAGAGTGTGTCTTTCAATTGACTAGAATAGATTTTTCCATTAAGGAACTCCTTTCCAAACTTATAAAAAGTACTCTAGTTTCTTGCAAATGAAGTGTTGTTTTTTGACTTGGTAAGGGCATCATGTACTCTGAGCCACTTACCGTCTGGTGTTCAAAACAAAACAAAACAAAACAAAACAACAACAAACAATTGCTGTTTGGCCTCAGGGACTCTGATCTGAGGTATCTGCCTACAGCCCGATCAGCTTCTGCATGCACACTTCAACTAATCCATAGATTATTTCATTTTAAGAGGAGCGCATCGACCTAATGAGTCATTTTTAAATAATTCCTGATTGTACATTTGCTGAGTGTTAAATGCTCATAAACATGATTCTGAACAGCGCAGGTGCCATTAGCCTTAGAGATGTTACAGAAATTTTATTGCTTTCCTCCTTTTCACAAATGTTTGTGTTTATTTAAAAATAACTTACACAGTTGAGAGCTCTTACAGTGTATATTTTTTAAAGGGAAGAAGGGAATAATCAACTGTGTGTGTACTTCCCCATTTCTATTCATAGACCGTGTCACAAAGTATCTGGATCTGAAACTCTACAAGATTGATAATATGCAAAAAAAAAAATCTACGCCATCGGAAGTAGAAATGAACATGTTTAAGTGGGATGTTTTATATAGAGTGCTTGCACAATGCTTAACTCATAGTTAACAGTCGATAGATATTAGTTCCTTTTGAATATTTACTAGTGCCTTAGTTTGATGATCCTTACTCATACTATGTTCAGAAATTGTGTTTTCTTCATTTTGCAAGGGGTTCTTATGCCTTCCTTTTTGCAGTCTATTGGATATTGAGACCATATCATGATGTGACTTAACATGATATACCTTCATGGGGGTAGGAGTTACATGAAATTGGGAACACTGGCTTGAAATGGAATGTTCCTAGTACCCCAAGGAAAGGAAATATTACCCCCTGTGGATTTTCAAGTCATGTTTCAAAACTGTTTGTTTTGAGGTTCAGAGTCAGATCATCCCTTTGCTATTCACTTAGTTAATTAATTCATTACACTTCTAAGTGGTGTTCAGACAAACCTTATTTGTCTCCAGTCCCCGTCTATAAAGTGATGACCATGGCTACCCTACAGATGTGTCATGACTGTACAGGCATAGATATTCTTACTTTAGTAAGAAATACAAAGAAAGGGTGAGACATCCGTAGAACTATCTAGCTTTAGAGGCCAAAGTGAAAGAAAACACTGAAACTTTTTTTGTCGCTGTTCTCTGAGAATTAGATACAGATACAGGGCAAGGCATCTGCCTCGTTTGTCATTGTGTTGAGTGCACACTAGGTTCCCTGGATAGTCTGGCCTTTCCTCTTCACAGCCAGACCTCTTGAAGCTAAAGGTTGGGTTGAGACAAACTTTCTGGAAAAAAAAAAAACAAAAACGATGTCATTCTTTGTTATGGTACACACACATAGCTGGCTCTCCGACCAGAAGTTTCAGGTAAGCTCTCCAGGTCCATCAGTGGAAGAAAGGGAAGTGAGATTGAATCACACCCCGAGACTTAAGCTATGGGTCTTGAGTTGTATTTAGTGACTGGTTCCTGAAAGGCTTTCTGCTCCCTAAGCTGCCGCACACTTTGGTCTTCTCCTTGGTCACATGAGGGTTACAGCCCTCAGTGAGGAAACTTGGCCTGTGATAAGAAGCTTGAGTTTTGTTGTTGTTGTTGTTGTTGGTTTTTTTTCCAGGTAGTACAAGGGGGTCAGGAAGCAGGAGTGGAGGATGTCCCCTTGACCTGTGAGATAAGAAAACAAACAAACCCGTCAGAGGCAGGAATGGCGTTTGTTCTGATGCCTAATTTTAGAAGCAGACTGTGAGGAGAGGTGTTTGAGCATACGTGAACGACTCCAATGAAAAGTTGAGATGGCATGTTCTTATTCTCGCTCTGAATGCTGGGCTATGGAATGAAGGTGCCCAGGGTTTTGTAAATAGACAACTGATAGATCATAGTTTTCTACTGGAGGGTCTGAAATAGTCCAGGGGGCTCTCTATGAACTAAGAAATCGACTTGGTAGGAACCGAAGGACGAAAAGTAACTTTTCCTACATTTACCATCCAGGAAGCAACATGGCAAGGGATGTAGAAACCCCTGAAGAGAGAGGGCACTCTTGATTGGATCTTTATGGTGCTCCATAATCAGCAACTTTGAAGAGGTGTCTGAACATTCCAGGGAAAATGAAGACAAAAGGTTGTCGAGAGGAGGGATAGCAGATAGATGGCATTTGTGGTCATTTCTTCCTTTCCGTGCCCTGGCAGCCGTCACCAATGAATCGCAGTGTGTTTTCCTGCTGAGCTCTTCAATTTGTCTATGTTGAGATCATAAAATTGTGAAGACCACCTCATCCTAGGTGAGATCTCACTTTGTCCTCTTGGTTGGAATAAATCAGAAATCACGAGACAAGAGACTAACATCAGTTGAAAGGTTTCACTCTTCCTTCACTATGGTGATTATGAAGCCTCTTAAGGTGAAGGCAATCTTGGTGACCTCATTCTGGTTCAGGGACTGGTCTGATTTTTTGTTTGTTTGTTTGTTTTTTGCATATTGATTTTTCAGAGACAGACTGATACTAACCAAACTTTAGGAAACTGATGTTGTGGTATGATAATAAATATATTTGGCCTTTGTACCCAGTTTCGGACACAGAGCTCCTTGTTATTTTATCAAGAACCCTTTTGAGCATACCTGAGTTTATGCTAACGGGGTAACTCAGGGCGAGACCCCTACAGAGCCTGGGATGGGGCTGATCACCAGAAAGACTCAATGATTAAGACATTGGAACTTTCAGCCCCACCCATCAGCCACTAGGGATGGAGATGGAAGGAGAGCTGGGGATTGAAGGTCTCTAAAAACTCTTGAACAATGAAATTTGACGAGCTTCTGGGCTGTGAGCACATCAAGGTGCTGAGAGGGTGGTGGTGAGCCTCGAGAGGACCCAGAAGCTCCCTGCCCCTTCCCTCGTACTTTGCCCTACATATCTCTTCCATCTCGCTGTTCTGAGCTGTATCCTTTCATAGTAAGTCAGTAAGCATAAGTAATGTTCTGTGAGCCATTGTAGCAAATTACTGAATCCACGAAGGGGGTTACCCAGTTAGTGCGTCCCCCTCTGCCAGGCACTGAGCCAGCACCAAGCCCATCCCTTTCCCTGGGTGTTTGGCTGGCCGGGGAGGGGGGGGGAGTGGGAGGATTGGAAAATCTCCAGAGAAAATTGTTAAAATCAATCGGAAGCAGGTTGTCACTGGCGCTGGGAAAAGCAGGAGTCGTGGAAACAGAGCCACGGAGTTAGATGTCGGTTTCGGAAAGGTAAAAGGACCAGTGGCTAAAACACAGTGTGTGCAGGTCAGGGACCTTGCAGCACAGGGCGGGGATGCCTGGAGGGAAGAGAAAGCGCCTCAGGCTCCTGTCGTCACCAGGTCAGACCCTGTTTTGAGCATTGGGTTGGCCTCTTGTCCGAGGCGGCTGGAGGGAAGTTCAGACAGTGGTAAGATACAGAAGCCGTGGGCTTTCCTCCGTTCACTGCCACTCATGAGCTGTGCCGTTAACCTCCAGGCGCCAGTTTCTTTATCCGGAAAATAGGAATCATCCTGTAATTCCCGCTGTCCAACCCAGGTACTTCTTGACAACGAAGGCCTCCTGGTTTGTTTCTTTTATGTTTTTGAGAGGGAGAGAGAGGGCGCAAGTGAGCGAGGGGGCAGAGAGAGAAAGAGAGAGAGAGAGAATCCCGTAAGGGGCAGAGAGAGAGAGAGAGAGAGAGAGAGAGAGAGGGAGGGAGAGAGAGAAAGAGAGAGAGAGAGAAGTGGGGCTTCTTGGGGCTTGTGTTTTTACCAAAGTGGGGCTCGGGCTCCCCCTAAGTGGGGCATGAGCTCACCCGATGTGGGACTTGATCTCACCAACTGTGAGATCATGACCTGAGCCGAAGTCACATGCTTAACGGTTGAGCCACCCAAGCCTCCTCCTGGTTTATTAAGGGGCTACATAAATTCCTAAATTGGGACAAATGAGGAATGGGAGGCAGAAGTTAATGAAGGCAGAGACATCTTGATTGAAAGTTTCTCCAACAGCCCCGCCCAGGAGCCCTTGGGCACTTGCCTGGGTCTGAGGGTTCAATGGGCTGCTTATCTCTTACCAGAAGCAGGGGTATTGGGCCATAAGTAGGAAGCTCTTTGTGGTGGCCCCGGGTGGGAGTTGGCTGGGCCTGCCGAGTGGGGTCGTCCCGGGGTTGACGTTGGCTCTTAGCAACAGGCATTTCAAATGCACAATGCATGATTGTGGCCCTTCTGGAAGAGAGCATTTTTGAGCAGCCGTGTACAGGAGGCCAACTATAAAATGTTGCTGTGTTCACATTAGTGCTAAAGACATGGGAAGACAAGCAAATCTATTAGTCTTGGAATTCGTCTATATGAAGGGGAATCTTGCAATTCACCCCACAGAGGCTTCTGGAAGAAATTAGGGTCATTTTTAAAAGACCTCCATTAATACAGTGGGGCATTCATTCCTTTTATTTTGTTCTTTACACATTTGCGATCGGAAAATTTTATCATCCTGTAACTATTAAGTCGTTTGGGAGAAGGATTGTTTATTTTTAAATTTATTTTTTGAGAGTGCCTTTCCTTATTTATTTTCACGTTAAAAAATTTACCCTCTTGGAAGCCGTGTGTGTGTGTGTGTGTGTGTGTGTGTGTGTGTGTGAGTAAAAAACCTTGGCTTGAGCATGAGAGGCTGACCTTTAACTTCAGAGGAGGAGGAAGTGCGGCAAGGGGAGGCTGCGGAGGGCATGAGGGAGGGCAGGACGATGATGAGTCAGTGTCTTTGCGACGCCCTCCTCTCTCCTGAGGCGTGAGCCAAGCCCGTCCGTCCAGTGCTGTCTCGGAAAAAGAAATCCTGTAGAAGGGACCGCTGTGGTCATGACAGTGTAAGTAGTTCCTCTTTTGAAGGCTTGATGTTCCCGGAGCTGTGGGAGCGAGTCCGCTTCCATAGGCCTCCCTCAACTACTGACAAGCACGAGGAACTGTGTGTTTTCTCACCGAGGTGTAGGAGGGTGTCTGTAACTCCTGAGAACGCTGCCGTAGGAGCCACCTAGAAGGGACTGGAGGCAGATGAAGGGACACCATGTAGGGTGGGTCTGGGCTCTCAGTGACCACGAACCATCTCTTCAGTTTTTGGCCCCTGCCTCTCCAGAGAAGGGGAACACCTGCGTGTATTATCTGAGAGCTGTGGTTTCCTTCTGCGTCTCAGCGGACTGGGTCACCGTCCGCGGGCCATCCCAAGGCTAGATCTCTGCCAATGGAAGACGCTCTTGTCTGCCGGCCTCCTCCTCCTCTAGGAAACCTGTCCTACTTCCTGGAAACCGAAGGCTGAGCCTCCTGCCTCCACGTTTCTAAATCGCATCTCACATGCACACCGTCTTACTCTTGACTTCGTAACGGCAGTTTTGGGAATGGTGTCGCCTCACCCTCTTCGGCGGTGGCAAAGTCAGCAAAATGAGCACTTTTTATACATAGGTCTGGTCCTAGGCACAACGCACGCAATGAAGAAGGTGGGGGAGGGTGCTTCCTTGGCGGGTCTTACAAAGTATTTGAGGATAAAGACGTGAATTCTTCCTCCATCATGCCACTAAAACGCTTCTCACCAAGGTCGTCAGTGACTTCCTAATTGCCAATGCCAGCAAATACTTCCCAATACCTTTCCTGGCCCGGCTGACGTGACCTCTTCCCTTGAACCTCCGAGGCAGCACCCTGTCACCTCTCAATACATTAAGTCTTGAGGTCAGTTGCTTCCTACAGCTGTCCCATAAATGTCGCTGCTGGTTCCCAGAGTTCCACTTTTGGTCTTCTTCCTAGTCCTCAATTTTTTTTTCCAGTAGTTTCATCTTAGTGTAGAACATGCAATTCTACATTTTAATGAGCTTCCCACCGTGCTGATTCCCAAGAAGTTTTGAGAATCTGGACTTCTTAATCGCTCTGGTTCTTAGCTTCCCCACCTATAAAATGGGGGATAATAATGGTACTTGCCTCATCGGACTAGCGTAAGGTTTAAGTCGGTTATATGTACGCAAAGCACTTATAACAGTGCCTGGCACATAGATTTATATAAAGGTTTGGTTGTTCTTAAGTTCAGGCAGAGGAAATAAGGAAATAGGAAATAAGTTTTCGAATGAACATTGAGGCCTTTTGCAGAGACAGGTAGTTGTTCCCCTAAATCTAGTTTCCCTTTTTCCAGAATCCCCACAGCCACCCGGCATTCCTTGCAGCAGTTACATAACCATGTAACTAGGTTCTGGCAAGCAAAGTCTGAGTGAAAAAGTCCTGTGGGGTTTTCTGGAAACTTCCCAACAAGCCAGCCAGCTTGTGCCCCTTGTCCTTTCTTCTGTCTGCTATTCTGCTGCCTGGAACTTGAGGTGATGGCTGCCATCTTGGAAGATGAGCAGACCTGGCAGGATGGTGAGCGGGAAGCACATGGGTGCTTGGGGGCCACATGGAGCACAGAGTCCTCAAACCCCTGGACTGTTTACCTCTGGACTTTCACATGAGAGAGGAATAAACTTCTACCTTTTTGAAGCCACTACTATTTGGGATCTATAAGCTGAATTGCAGCCAACCTAATCTTAACCGATACAGAATGCTGATACAGGCACTATGTATTGAATTAGGCACTAAAGGCCAAATTACGTTTTATTCGGTGGATGATAGAAGAACTGCTGAAGGTTTGGGGAAATGCACTTTAGGCAGATTAACTTTCCAGTCATGTAATTGTAATGAAAAAGCCCAGAGGTAGGGAGAATAATTAGGAGACTGACAGTGGGCGGGACAGATGGCAATGACAGTCTCAGGTAGGTGACGGTAGGGAAAATGGAAAGAAGAGGCTGGATGGCAGAATCTGCGTTCGAGGCTCAATTGTGCTTCGCAGCAGATAAGGTGTCTTGGTGAAGATGTGGGGGAGGGAAAAGTTTTGAAAGAGATATTTGGAGGACGGTTTCCTGTTACTGTCCTGAACTGGTCTCTTCCCCAGGCTGCGTTCAGTGACTTCATGTAGGTAGCTTGAAATTGGCCATGGTGGGAATATGGGAACTCTATGGAAATCAACAAATGCCATAAGTCAAGCTGATCTCTTTCCCCCACAGAGTTAGCTTACCAGCATGTCACTGGACTCAAGTGCCCGCAACATAAAAGCCAGGAGAAAGAGCTGGTTTGTGAGACAAAAGGAGTTTTACTTTAACCCTGCCGACCTGAGGTGTTGGCTAGCTGCAGGGTGGGTGGAAGCTAGTTTGGAGGCAAGCACATAGCGAGAGATGCTGGAGCTGTGGGTAGAAGAAATCATCAGGGAAGAGAGTGTAGACCTGAAAGAAACGGGCAGAGAGCAAAACCCCCAGGAGTGTCTCCTTTTGGGACTCAGGAAGAAAAGGAACCAGTGGAAACAGAAGAAATAATTGGAGACGGAGCGGGGAGACACGGCAGTTTTGCGCCATGAGAATGAGGAGGGAAGAGAGAGAGGCCAGGAGCTGCAGAGACGCGGAAGCCAGTGACGTCTGAGGAAAGGTTGCTGGATGTGGGGGTCAGGGAGCCGCCGGCGGGCAATATTTATAAAGGGATGTCTGTGGAAGCCAGATTCCTCAAAGCCTGAGCCCGAGAATATGTAGCTAACTTGTGCAGACAGCATTCAGCAAAACTTCTAGTACATGACAGGCTATAGATAAATGCATGAAAAAAAAATTTTTTTTAATGTTTATTTATTTTTGAGAGAGAGGGAGAGACAGAGCGTGAACAGGGGAGGAGCAGAGAGATAGGGAGACAGAATCAGAAGCAGGCTCCAGGCTCCGAGCTGTCAGCACAGAGCCCGACGCGGGGCTCGAACCCACAAGCCGTGGGATCATGAGCTGAGCCGAAGTCGGACGCCTAACCGACTGAGCCACCCAGGCCCCCCGCTATAGAGAAATGCATTTTGATGCACTTTATAAATGCAAAGTACTTTGCAGATTACTTGATTACTTGACTGTGTCTGAAGAAACCGATCTTTAAAACTGCATGGACGCTAGGGATATCTAATTCACCAAGGGAAGAAAGGCAATGGTGGGTGCCGTGGAGATCGCTTATGGGGTGTGTGGTGTGGCCCGTGAGGCCATGTTATTGTCTGTTGACTATGAAGGTAAGCCTGTCTGTGTGTAGAGGCTTTGGAGCTGACCATATTGTGTGTGCATCAAGACTGCCTTTGATTCGTAGCCGATGCTTCTAGAGTCTTTTCTCATTTGCTCTATGGCCCCATCCTAGCCTTTGCCTGCAGTACTTTCTTTAGCAGTTCTGTGTTGGCCTCTACATGTTGTAACTGTGGTGGTGTTTTTCTGTAGTCCGAGTCAGAGCGGTGCATGGAAGTCCTTAAAATACTTCTCTATTTCATGACCACCTGCCTCTGTTGGGAAGGTGGAGGGATGGAAGGAAGGAGGGAGAAGGAAAAATCATACTTGCAGAACGCCCACCATTTCTTTATTCATTTAACAACTCTAACTGCCAGGCATTTTACATCAGGTATCATTCTTCCAGGAACCTTTCTGGAAGGTTATCACCCTGCCCATTTGACAGATGAGCACCACAGATGTGCTCCTTCATTCCTGCGCCTGTGTTCGAGAGTTGGTTGTCATCTAGGACTTTACGGTGGGTGCTTCGTTCTGAGCATGGTATAGGTTTGATTCACAGCGGATACAGATAGTGAAATTCTCCAGTCCTCTTCACGGAGCCTCCTCAGCAGGTCCTGGAGTTATGACCATATGTGGGTTTGGACGTTAATCAGAGTTCAATACCTAATCATGGTCACATACTTGTGGATTCTGCTTCCAGCCACATGCTCCATATAAGCTCCACTTGCTTTGTGTACCTGGGTTTTTGATGTGAAAATACAGAACTTGGAACACTGACTCAAACTGTCATCCATTTTATATTCATTCATTCAACCAGAACATAATGTACTCTTTGCTAAACACTGGGCTCGTACAATGGAATAATCCTTCGTTTCTGCCCTCGAGGAGTTGCACATTAAATAGCAAGCTCAAGATGAGAGGGGGAGGTCCTTCTCAGCCAAGTCAAAATTGATGACCAAATACCTGCTACTTTGTTGTGTAATCTGTGGTTTCTGTGCAACTTTGCTCTGTGATGATCCTTACAATATTTTCTCTACTTGCTTCATATGACATCAACTCTCTTGAGGAGTAAGTGTCTTGAGAGGTGGGACTGTGTCTCATGTGACTTTGTATCCCCACCACCTGGCACAATTTCTGGCACATGAGGTGTTCCATGGATGCATGTTGAATTAATGGATGAAGTACAAGTACTGTTTATTAATATTAGTATTTATCTCATATCAAACATGAGGTCCGAAGACATTAATTTATCAGTAAATTTGGCGCATGCTAGAATTCAAATTTTCTGATTTCTAAATGTTACTGCTTTATGTAATTAGTTTTTTACCTCAGGTGGACAGAGTTAAATTCAATATACTTCTTGGGTCGTGATTCACCAAAATCATCATGCCGTGCAAGGCCACTCTCTTTGTTATATTTTCTCATTTTGCTTTTCTCATCTCCCGCTTCCTGCCCCCTGACACCTGCTGTAATTTGTTGTATGCATGTATTTTTAGATATGCACGTATTTTGGAAGAATAATTAGTTTTTGGAGTATGTATGTGTCGTGCTCGGTTTCCTAGCATTTAGAGATTGTCTGGTTACCTTTCTGTTGCTGGTTAAAGAACATACACTATAAGATTTCAATCCTTTGAAAATGTACTGAAGCTTGCTATATGGACTAAGATATCCTCTATATTAATAAATTGTTCCTGCGTATTTCAAAAGAGTATGTATTCTGCAGTTGTTGGGTACAATATTTAATATGTCTCAGGTCAAGTTTATTAATTACATAGTTCATATTTTTTATATCTTTATTGATTTTATGTCTGCTTGGAGAATTGTGTTAAAATCTCCTGCAAAGGTCCTTTTGCTTTGTATATTTTGAGACT
This sequence comes from Felis catus, assembly GCF_018350175.1. Taxonomy (NCBI): domain Eukaryota; kingdom Metazoa; phylum Chordata; class Mammalia; order Carnivora; family Felidae; genus Felis; species Felis catus. Next base: position 18,673,201 of record NC_058368.1, on the reverse strand, counting down.
ATGATGTTAAGTGATTAGAAATTTAGAGTGGCTGTCTTCCAAGTAGACAGGAGCTTTTATACTTACGAACTGTCTCTATTTCTAGAAGTGCTTCATGCCTTTAAAGTCTATATTGTCTAATATTAGCACAGCCACATCAGCTTCCTTGGGTTAGTGTTTGCATGGTAAATCTTTTCCGTCCTGTTACTGTCAACACTTCTATTTCTATATATTTAAAATGAGTCTTTTGTAAGCAGCAATCAAATAAATAATTGGATTTTGTTTTGATTTCGCAGTCTTTCCATTGGAGTGTTTAGTCAGCTTGCATTTAATGTAATTAAAATATATTCAGGAAAAGAAATATCATCTTTCGGGGCACCTGGGTGGCTCAGTAGATTAAGCATCCAACTTCTTGATTTCAGCTCAGGTCGTAATCTCACGGTCATGAGGTGGAGACCTGAGTAGGGCTCTGTGCCGGGTGTGGAGCCTGCTTAAGATTCTCTCTCTCCCTCTTCTGCCCTTCCCCTGACGTGGATCCTTGTCAATTTAAAGTCTAACATACATTCATACTGTTACTGTTTCCCAGATACAACAAGCCCTAGGACATTTAAACTCCCATTAATCCCACTTTCAATGTATGTACTATTGTTGTCATGTATTTTAATTTTATATGTATTTTAAATCCCACAAGACCATTGTCATTTGATATTTTCAATGTTCATTTAGACAATTGTGTTTATTCTGACTTACATAAATTGTGTTTAATATTTAGATTTGCCATTTGTGTTGTTCTTACTTCTTTCCCACATTCTGAGCTTTTGCCCAGGATCATTTTCTTGTCGTCTAAAGAAAAGCATTTAGTGTTCTCATTAGAGTTGATGTGCTGCTGATGGTCTCAGCTTTACTTTGAAAATATCTTTACTTAAGCTTTATTTTTGAGGGATTTTTTTTTTCCTGAATATAGACTTCTGGATTGGCAATACTAAAGATATTATTGCAACAGCTTTTAGATTCCATCGTCTTCTGGATTCCATTATTTCCTCTGAGAAGTAATCTGTCCGCAATCTATTTTTATTTGCTTCTGACCGATTATGTCTTTGGTGTTTTTTTTTTTTTTTAATGTTTATTTTTGAAAGAGAGAGTGTGTGAGCAGGGGAAGGGCATAGAGGGGCTGTCAGAGGATCTGAAGCAGGCTCTGTGCTGACAGCAGAGAGCCTGATGTGGGGCTTGAAGTCATGAATTGTGAGATCATGACCTGAGCTGAAGTCAGAAGCTTAACCGACTGAGCCACCCAAGTGCCCCGTGTCTTTGGTTTTTAAGTAGTTTCATTATGTGCAAAGATACATTGTGTGTGCGTGTGTGTGTGTGTGTGTGTGTGTGTTTCTGGTGTTTGTAGCAGTTTTTGAGTGTGTGGTTTGATATCTTTTATAACTTTTTGAAAATTCTCAGCGATTTCTGTCTTTCCTGGGATTCCACACAAGTGAGGCCATTTTCTTATACCTTCTCCTATACCTCTATTCTTTGTATGTTCTTCTGTAGTCTCCTTCCTTTTGTCTTTCCTTTCTTCAATCTGGATATTTTCTTCTATTATCTAGTCAATAAATTCTCTTTTGAGATAATTTCGTAATTTCAGCCATTACATTTTTCACTTCTCATTTATTTATTTATTTTTTTATAAAGTGTTGTTTTAGTTCTTGGCCAACATACTCTTTTTTTTTTTTTTTTAATTCTGAAAATGTATTAAGCATAGCTAAAGTCAATGCTTTATAACTGCATTATGGGAATTTCCTTTAGGCCAGTTTCTGTTACTTTCCTCTTGGCTTCCTGACCAGTCTTTTCTTCTTTTTTGCCTGGTCATGTGTGTATTTATGTCCATATATATATATATATATATATATATATATATGTGTGTGTGTGTGTGTGTATATACACACACATATATATACACATATATATGTATAAAATTTGCCATTATAACTATTTTTAGGAGTGCAATTCAGTGTACAATTCATTAATTACATTCACATGTTGTACAACCATTACCACTATCTCTTTGCAAAACTTTTTCATCACCCCAAACAAAAACTCTGTACCCGCTAAGAAATAACTCTCCCATTCCTCCTTTCCCTCAGCCCCTGGTAACCATTCATCTATGTTCTGTCTCTGTGTATCTGCCTGTTCTAGATAGTTCATATAAATGGGATCACACAGTATTTGTTCTTTTTGTATGGCTTATTTCACTTAGCATAATGTTTTCAATGTCCATCCATCCTGTAGCATGTGTCAGAACTTACATCTTTTTATGGCTGAATAATATCCCATAGTATGTATATGTATATATCACATTTTGTTTATTCATTCATCTGTTGGTGGATACTTGGGTTGTTTCCACCTTTTGACTATCTTGAATAATGCTGCTATGAACATTGGTGTGCAAGTATCTGTGTCTGTGTTTTCATTTTTAAAAATTTTTTTAAAATATTTATTTATTCTTGAGGGAGAGAGAGAGAAAGAGTGTGAGCAGGGGAAGAGCAGAGAGAGGGAGACACAGAATCTGAAGCAGGCTCCAGGCTCTGAGCTGTCACTCCAGAGCCTGACGCAGGGCTCGAACTCATGGACTGTGAGATCATGACCCGAGCTGAAGTCGGATGCTTAACTGACTAAGCCACCCAGGCGTCCCCAATTTTTTGTTTTTAAGTATATACCTGCAAGTGGCATTACTGGGTCATATGGTAATTCTGTATTTAAAATTTAAAGGAGTATCCAAACCATTTTCCACAGTGACTGCACAATTTTCAATTCCCACCAGCATTGTAAGAGGGTTCCAATTCCTCTACATTCTTGTCAACACTTATTATCTATCTATCTATCTATCTATTCATTCATTTAAAGCCATCCTATTAGATATGAAGTGGTATCTCATTGTGGTTATGATTTGCATTTACCTAGTGACTAATGACACTGAGCATCTTTTTGTGTGCTTATTGACCACTTGTATATCTTCTTTGGAGAAATGTCTGTTCAGGATCTTTGCCCATTTTTACATTGGGCTATTTGTTAGTAGTTGAGTGATAGAAGTTCTTTATATATTCTGGATATTACACCCTCATTAGATAAATGGCTTGCAAACAATTTCTCCCATTCTGTGAGTTTTTTCCTTACTGTCTTGATAATGTCCTTTGGGGCACACATTTTTAATTTTGATGAAGTCCAATTTATTTTTTTCTTTTGTTACTGGTGCTTTTAGTGTCATTTTAAAGAAACCGTTGTCAAATCCAAGGTCATGAAGATTTGTCCCTGTTTTCTTTTAAGAGTTTTATACTTTTAGCTCTTATGTTTATCAATTTTTAGTTAATTTTGTGTATAGTGTAAGGTAATAAGGGTCCAATTTCATTCTTTTGCATGTGGATATACAATTTCCTCAGCACTTTTTGTTGAAGAGGCTATTCCTTTCCCCATTGAATGGTCTTGACTCTGTTGTGAAGAATCAATTGACTGTAGATGTAAGAGTTTATTTCTGGGTTCTCAGTTCTCTTCCAATGGCCTACCTATCTCTCCTTACATGAGTACCAAACTTGTTTTGTAGTAAGTTTTGAAATTTGGAAATGTGAATCTTCCAACTTTGTTCTTTTTCCAGATAATTTTAGCTATATGGAGTCCTTTGAAATTCCATATGAATTTTAGGGTGACATTTTCCATTTCTATAAAAATTGCCATTGGGATTTTGATAACGATTGTATTGACTCTGTAGATCACTTTGGATATTATCATTTAACAATATTAAATTTTCCAAACCAATGACCATGGGCTATGTTTCCATTTATTTAGGTTTTCTGTAATTTCTTTAGTAATGTTTTGCAGTTTTCAGTGTACAACTTTTGTGCCTCTTTGATTAAATTCATCCCTAAGTATTTTATTCTTTTTTATGCTATTTTAAGTGGGATTGTTTTCTTAACTTCCCTTCAGATTGTTCATTGCTAGCATATAGAAATACAAGTGATTTTTTGCTCTTGGTTGTATATTCTACTACTTTCATGATTTTTTTTTAGCTATAATCATTAAATAGATTCTTTAGAGTTTTCTGCATATAAGATCATGTCATCTGCAAATAGAGATGATTTTACTTCTTACTTTTGAATTTGGATGCCTTTTATTTCTTTTTACTGTTTTATTGCTCTGGCTAGAATTTTTAGTACTATGTTGAATGAAAGTGGCAAAAATGGATGTCCTTCTCTTGTTCCTGATTTTAGGGGAAAATATTTCAGTCTTTCACCATTGAGTATGATGTTAGCTGTGGGATTTTCTATATAGCCTTTCATATGTTGATAAAGTTCTCTTCTATTCTTAGTTTTTTGAGTGTTTTTATCATGAAAATGTGTTGAATTTTGTCAAATACTTTTTCTATATCAATTGAAATGATCATGTGGATTTATTTCTTCATTCTATTCATGTAATATATTAATTGATTTTTCTATGTTGAACCACTCTTGCATTGCTGAGATAAATCCCACTTGGTCATTGTACACAGTCCTTTTAATATGCTGTTGAATTCAATTTGCTAGTATTTCGTTGATTTTTGCATCTATATTCATAAGAAATTATCGGTCTGTAATTTTCTCTTCTTATAGTGTCTTTTTCTGGCTTTGGTCTCAGGATAGTGCTATCTTTATAAAATGAGTTTGGAAGTGTTCTTTCTCTTCAATTTTTTGGAAGCATTTGAGAAAGATTGGTGTTAATTCTTCTTCAAGTTTGGTTGAATTTACCAGTAAGCCATCTGGTCCAGGACTTTGCTTTGTTGGGAGATTTTTGATTACTAATTCAATCCTTTTTCTTGTGAGTCTGTTGAGATTTTCTATTTCTTCTTGACTTAGTTTAGATAATTTGTACGTTTCAAGAAATCTGTCCATCTCTTATAGGTTATCTAGTTTGTTGGGATACAATTGTTCATAGTATTCAGAGAACACAGTGCGCATGACTTTTGGAAATTTATTGAGGCTTCTTTGGTGAAATTGCAGGTAGCAGATTTTGGAGAATATTTCATGATTGTTTGAAAGACTGTTTTCTGTGTTTCAGGTACAATTCTGTAGACCTAAACTTGAGCTTATCAATTATATTATTCAACCTTTGATATTTGTCTACTTTTTCTTTGTCTGTTTTCTCTATCAGTTTCTGAAAGATATTATTGCAATTTCTAACCACGGCTATTGTTTTACTGCATTCTTTTTGGACTTGTTCTTTTCTGTTGTGAGATCACTTTGGTAAGTGCATACATATTCACATTCATTTTGTCTTCCTGTTCTTGTGCACTTTAGTGTCCCTCTTTTCCCGTTAAATTCTATTTTGTGATAATTAATTATGCTGGCTTAGTTTTGGTTCAGATTTTTTTGGTTATCTTATTTTTTTTTAATGATTTTTTAAAAGTGTGCATTGGAGTACCTGGGTGGCTCAGCTGGTTAAGTATCTGTCTCCTGATTTTGGCTCAGATCATGATCTCACAGTTGTGAGGTCGAGCCCCACATCAGGCTCCATCCTGAGCACAAAGCCTGCTTAAGATTCTCTGCCCCTTGCCCCCCCTCAAAAAAAAGGGTGCCCTGAAAATTGTATAATGTTAGATTTAAGAAATACAAAATTGGTTGGTGAGTTCAACTCATTTACATTTGTACAGTTACTGTTATATTAGGACTTATTTCTGCTACTTTATTTTGTGTTTTCTAATTATGCGTTGTTATTTTTATTTCTTTTTCTTCCTTCCGTGGAATTTTCTTGTGCTGACTTAAAGTCATTAATTTTATTTATGCTCTTCTTATGTTACCCCTAACTTATCCAAGCTCATACTTATGTTCATTTTTCCTATAATTTCATAAGCTAATCATATCTATATTTTTTATCTTTTTATTTTTATTTTATTTATTTATTTATTTTTTTAAATTTTTTTTTTCAACGTTTATTTAGTTTTGGGACAGAGAGAGACAGAGCATGAACGGGGGAGGGGCAGAGAGAGAGGGAGACACAGAATCGGAAACAGGCTCCAGGCTCCGAGCCATCAGCCCAGAGCCTGACGCGGGGCTCGAACTCACGGACCGCGAGATCGTGACCTGGCTGAAGTCGGACGCTTAACCGACTGCGCCACCCAGGCGCCCCTTTATTTTTATTTTTTGTCTTGAGCAAGATAATTATCTTCATACACTTCTGATTTCTTTTGGCAATTACTTTTATTAACCTACAATGCCATCTTGACATCATCTGGAGTTTTAATTATGGATTGTTAGGAATATATTTTTGTTTTTATTCTTTTCGAAAAAGAATTTTATTTATTTTGAGAGAGAGAGAAAGCATGTGCATGAATGGGGGAGGGGCAGAGAGAAAGAGAGGGAGAGAGAGAATTCCAAGCATGCTCTGTGCTGACAGCACAGAGCCTGACATGGGGCCCAAACTCATGAACCATGGAACTTGAACTCCTGCACCATGAGATCATGACCTAAGCCTAGAACAAGAGTTGGACACGTAACTGACTGAGGCACCCAGGCGCCCCACAAAATTGTTTTCATTTAGACAACTTTACTGAGTTATTTACTCATCTTTATTTCTAATATCTCATGGCATCATCCTGGATTTGCTTTTTTTCTTTTTTCTTTTTTTCTTTCTTTCTTTCTTTTTCTTTCTTTCTTTTTTTTTTTTTTTTTTTGCTACAGCGTTTCTTCTGGGAGTGTTTTCAAAGAGAGTCTATGTTTGGTTAAATTTTAAGCCCTTGTATTACCGAAGATATCTTTATTTCAACCATAAATGACAATTTGTGGACATGAAATTCTCTATCTGAATTTCTTTGTCTTTAGCACGTTGCAAATATTGCTTCAATGCCTCCTTCTAGGGTTATTGAAGAGGAATTTTTTTGTGAATCTGATTCTTCTTACTTTGGATATAATCCATTTTTACTTTCAGAAGCTATTTGAGTTTTCTCTCCACTTCTGATGTCCCTAAGTTTCACATCCACATATGAGTTTTGTCTTATGTAACCCATCTGGCACTGCAGGGGAGCTTTCTATCCTAAGTGTTATAAGTTCATTTCAATTTGGAGAGATTTTTGGTAATAATTTCTACAAATATTCCCTCTCTCTATTTTTTTCTCTCTTGTTAGGGACTCCTACCATACGAGCATTGGCTGTTCCACTTCTATGCTCCGTATCTTCTTAAACTTTCATCATCGGTTTCTATCTGTTTGTCATTTCTGAGGTCCACTTGAAATGCCCCTGGACTCAATCTTCTGGCTTAGTAGTTTGTTCCTTGACTGCTCTCCAATCCATTTATTGATAGCCCCTTATTGAAGCTAAAATACTTTCATCCCCAGTGTGCTGGTTAATCATGCATCACCTTGGCTAGGCCATGGTGCTCAGTGGTTTGGACAAACACTCGTCTAGATGTTGCCGTGAAGGTATTTTGTAGATGTTCTTTATGTTTACAGTTGCGTAAGTAAGGGACATTACCCTCAACAATGTGAATTAGCTAAGGCCTTCAGAACAGAAGCTGAGGGTTCCCAGAGAAGAAGGAACTTTGCCTCAAGGTGGAACAGAAGTTCTGTCTGAGTTTCTAGCCTGCCAGCCTGCCTTACAGATTTCGAACTCAAGGCTGACTTTAACTCTTTCCTAAGTTTCTAGGTTGCTGGACTGCCCTGCAGATTTGGGGCCTGTCGGCCCCCACACTCACATGAGACAATTCTTTAAAGTAAATTCTCTCTGTCTTTCTGTCTCCCCTGTAGTTTCCGATTTTCCTGGAGAAGTCTGACTGACACACCCATTAGCTCTACTCTCTCAGTTTTTAAATTTGTAACTGCCTGCTCCGGAATAATTGCAATATCCTCCCTTATCTCTTTGAGGATATTTACTCTGCTTCTTTCAGATTCTTTTTTCTGGGTTCATTAAATCTGCTTCCTCTGGTGTAGGTTGTTCAGCAAGCTGTTGTTCTTATTTCCCCCTGTGAACCACATTCCCTTGGAAATACATCAAGAGCCATTTTCTGTTTGTACCTTTTCCCTAACCCAGTGACCTCGCTCCCCAGGGAACTCTTCTCTCTACCTTTGGCTGCTCTGACGTTACCCTTCGGTTCTAGTGGGCACTGGGCTGGGCTGGCATTGCTCTGTTTCTCTTCCATTTGGATAATGGGGCAGATGCTGATCTTCCCAGGACAATTTTGGGAAAAGAAAGGGCAGAAACTGAAAGTTTTCCTTGCCACCCAGACTTCATCGGTGGTGCTGGCTCTCTTTTGATGTAGGGTGCCGTTTCCCCTCCACACAGTGGCCCAGACACATTCTGTGCTCCCCGGTGAGAATCACTGTTGTGATCTTAGGTTTGTGGCCTCACCCAAATTCCTTCCTGCTCCTGTGGTATCCCAGAGTTTGGAGGAGGGGAGAAGGCAGAGACCAGTAGTAACTCCCCATCTCGCTGGCACTCTTTCAAACACTCTCCTGCTTTGACTAAGCCATGGATTGGCTGGCTGATGGAGGAGCCCCTGGATGTACAGGATCTCCTGTTTTTGTTTAAAAAAAAATTTTTTTTAATGTTTGTTTACCTTTGAGAGAGACAGAGACAGGGTGTGAGTGGGGGAGGGGCAGAGAGAAAGGGAGACAGAATCCAGAACAGGCTTCAGGCTCTGAGCGGTCAGCACAGAGCCCGACGCAGGGCTCGAACTCACAAACCACCAGATCGTGACCTGAGCGTGACGCTTCACCAACTGAGCCACCCAGGTGCCCCAGGATCTCCTGTTTTGCAGCAGGCCGGTGAGTCTTGGCTGTGAGCGGGAACTTCGTAATTCCTCATTCTGAGTGGGCAAATGACCTTACCAACTCAGCCTCACAAATACAAATAAATTAAAAAGCCGGGTAATGTGGCAAGCCCACAACGATCTCGTGAGAGCTAACAGATCAGGTATGTGGGAGATGGAGAAAGGCGAGGGAGGCAGGGCCCCTGCTGGTGCTGCCCGGGCAGGACTTGGTACCCTACGTCAGGGGGCAGAACAGGCAGGCAAGTGCTTCTCTCCAGACTGGACTACCTCCCTTAGTCCATGGAGGGCATTTTCAGTGCTCTGGGATACGGCTGCTACCACCCACTTAACTGTTGGCACCCGAATGCCCAAAGCTGCCTTTAAACTTGGGCACCATGCATGCCTACCGTGTAAATACGAGCACACTGCAAGGGTACTCGTTGAGAGCCTCCTCCTTGGAAAAGGAGCTTGTGGAAAATCCCTAGATCTGCTCCCTGAGACAAAGAATTTCTCTTAGAGACTGGCCAGCTCTTGGTGTAGGCCATGCTGGCTTGAGTGAGGCTGTTGGTCTATACATGGGAATTCTGGGCCATGCTCTTCATATCCACGCCATGCCCTGGTCCAGATGTAGGCAGGGGGCTGGTGAGCTGCCCGGAGGAACTCCGCCTCCACCAGATTTAACAGTACAGAAGAAGTGTGAGCTGATATTTAAAAATGATAATTAAGCTCTGTAGCTGGTGAGGATAGCTCAGGTTATGCCTAGTTGGGATTTAGATGATGATTTAGAGAAAGTATTTCACCTGCCCTTCCTATGGCACGTTTTCAAGTCCCTGATAAGAATAATAACAGCTACCACTTGTAAGTACTTAGTTTGTATGAGGAACTGTGCTAAGTGTTTATCTGGATTGTCTCTTCAAGGTACACAAAAATCACGAGATAGTCATAGTTATTAATCCCGTTAGACAGATGCCACACGTGAGAATTAGACAGACTGATTTGTCCTGTGCCACACAGGAAGCAAGTGGCCCGAGCTGGTCTGGGTGACTCTGGAGACCTGTGCTTAAGACAGTGGAATTGCGGCTTAGAGCCCAGGCCCTTTTGTTTGCAGGGCGGACTGCCCATTATGTGTTAATCAGCATTTCCCCTTAGGAGACTTGCCCTTGTACCTTTTCTGAATTGCTTATTCAATAGGCCTTTATTAGCATAGCATCTGGTTCTAGAGGATTTGGTGTTAAAAAAGCAGCAAATGTAATGGAGTAGCAGAGACCTTTAACAGGGCTCCTTTCTTTTGCTGCCATGTTGGCATTTTGCTTCTGGGCCTCTGTTTCATTTTTCCCTGGCAATGAGCTGGAATACATCAGTGGGGACAGACACCCGCCAGCCACAGAGAGGCTGCCCCAGGTCAGTGGGTAAAATCGTCAGACCTCTGCTGCCGTAGGGGATAAAGGAAGCCACCCGTGACCTTCAGAAATTCAGCAATTCAGCTGCGTGTTAGTTTCTTTGAGCCCCCACTGCGAGTGAAGATGCAAGTTTCACTTAGGTTTTCCTTTGCCTTTTGGTATTTTTCTCATTTGGGTCTGATGATCCCAGGCTGTTGTTTTTGATCTGCTTCACTGATTCACACTATTTCTTTCTGAAGTAGAATGTTTCAAGCCAGGCACCTTTTCTATTTCTCTCTTTCTTTTATTTAATATTTATTTATTTTTTGAGAGAGAGAGAGAGAGAGAGAGAGAGAGAGCGCGTGCAAGCAGCCGGGGCGGCAAAGAGAAGGAGACAGAGAATCCAAAGCCCGACGTGGGGCTTGAACCCATGAACTCTGAGATGATGACATGAGGCAAAGTCAGATACTGAGCCACCCAGGCGCCCCGTTTCTATTTCTCTTAAGCGCAGGTATGTTTCTATAGGAATCAGATCATGTGCTGCGTATTTCTGTTGGATTTACCCTCGTAGACTCTCTTGGGTGTCTTGAGGAAGCCAGCGAAGCCATTTCAAGCGTTTTCTCTTCAAACCCAGAAGCTGTATTTAGCCCGAACTAGATGGAACCGTTGCCGAGGGTGGAGCGGGCCGAAGGAAAGGCATATGGGGTGGTATTGTGAGATTTTATTCTGCAAAGCTGGTCCTAAGCCCTCCTCCTGGTGCTTACTTGGGAATGTGTGAAGGACACTCCTCCTTTCAGGGCAGACCCTGAACACAAGAATGAGAAATAGAGGAAAAGAGAAATAAATAAACCTAACTATATCACCTAATAAGATCTGGAACTCAAAAAGGTCGGCTCCAGTTTGGGATGAAGTCCCAATGGATTTCTTTGTTCAGTTCATCCTGAAAAATATACTTGCACAATCTTCTCTTTCGAAGAGTGCCTTTCAGATTATATGGGGAGTGGGCGGGGGGAGAAAAGGCCTCAATGATGTGATGTCATTGCGATTCCCCTTTCAATGAGAATCTCAACCTTTTTGCGCCAACTAGATTCCAATCTATCAAAAGTCTGATAACAAATTGGTGACATCGCCACCTGGTTACAGGTATGAAGTTGGGGGAGGGCATCTGTCTGTAACTTTTTTCCTGGTGTATTTTCAAGTCCTCCACACCCGTTGGGGTAATAAAGAAAGCCCTTGAGGTCTGCTAAGCAGTGTTCTCTAAGTTGTGGGCATTGGAGACGTGCTGGCTGAGCCTTTGCTGCAGGCCGATGCTGGTGGATTGTCGTGGCCGCTTACAAAAGAGAAAGTAGGTGTCTCAGTGGGAGCCGAATACAACCGTGGTCTTCTCGGGGCTGTGTGTACAAGGAACGTGAATAGAAGCAGGTTTCAGTGGAAGCCTCACGATTGAGCTTTTTGCTCTTATTATTTGGTTTCCATGGTAAGTCTTTTCAAAGGCTAGGATTACAGTGTCCTTTACATGCCCAGGGTAGTATGAGGGGCGATGCCGGGCATCAGCAGAGGGCTGGAGAGTCTACAAAGCAAGCTTCTATACAGCATCTCATCTGGCCCTCACAAAAGCCCATTATTATCATCCCCATTTTGCAGAAGAAGAAATTGAGGCGCAGAGAGGCTAAATGGCTTACTCCTGGCGGCACAGAGAGAATGTGGCTACATCAGGTGTTGTCAAAGGGTGTGTGTGGTTTTCAGAGGGTGTTCTGCAGAGCCCAGGTTCAGGGGCATCATCTCAGGTCAAAAGTCGCCCCTGCCCCACAAACCCAGTTGTGCACCCACAATTAGATGAATTCTCAAGTGGGAGCGGTACCTGTGGAGGGCATTTGGAAATGTGTGGGAGCTTTAGAGCTTCAGTCATTTGGGGTGCGAGGAGCTACTGATATGTAGAGATGGGGACCAGGGATATTAAATATCCTAATATTTACAGGACTGCCCCACCAAATGAAGACTTGTGTCCAAATTTTCAATAGCATCACTGTCCAGAAACACAGAAGAGAGCATCTTTTCCTTCTTCCTTTTTTTTTCCCCCTTCTTTTTAAAAATATACATATGGAAGGGCACCTGGATGGCTCAGTCCATTAAGAGTCTGACTTCTGCTGGGGTCATGATCTCAAGGTTCGAGCCCCATGTCAGGCTCGGTGCTGACAGCTCAGAGCCTGGAGGCTGCTTCAGATTCTGTGTCTCCCTCTCTCTGCCTCCCTCTGCCCATGCACTCTCTCTTTCTTTCTCAAAAATAAATAAATATTTAAAAATATTAAAAATAAATAAATAAAAGCATACACATGAAGTTTATACATATGATTATATTTGGGCTAAAGAGGTTTACCCTGCTCAAAAGAATATTTGAAAGTGACTGGGCTAGTTGTCCTTTGTGGGGCCTTCCAGTTCTAAAGGCCCAGCGCCCCGTGCATCCTTGTTTCTGGCTCTCCCCAAACATACCCCAGAGAGGGGCTCTGGCCTCTCACTGGTCTGAAATTCTGAGGTGGAGACACACAAAACTGAAGATCATAAAATGGACAGGCGGCTCGGGCTCCTTGCCAATCCGAATCACTCAGGTTGGAGATCCGTAGGTCCTCTCTGCTCCGCAAAGGGAATCTTGCTGCAAACTCTGTGATTCAACAGACGACCAGTTACAGATGTGGGCGCCAGCTTCCCACCCTACCCTGCCAGGAGACCCGGTGCTCGCGGATTTCTTCCAGCGTCTGGAAAGCCGCTCTCCTGCGCAGCACGAGATTTTTCAGCTGGAGGTGTTAACGTCGGGGGTGGCAGGGAAGAGGGTGTTGCGCCTGCAGGAACCCGTCTGTCACAACCGAGAGCTGGTGAGAGCTGAGATGTGACAGTTCATGCACAAGCCCCGAGAGTGAAGCTGGCAGCATCTCAGCCCTCTGATCAGTCCTGGCCGCCCGGCTTCCTTACGTCTGCTGCCGTCTGCCTCCCTGCGGGAGCCGGGCGCCGCTGGAGAAGCCTGGCGTCCGCTCCCCAGCTCGTATTTACGCTCGGTGATCCAAAGAGGCATCACTGTAGGTCAGGAGAGAGAGAGAAAGCTCTTCAGCGCTGCCTTAAGAATCCTCACGGATGTCCCGCACCCCACACCTCACAAGAGCCCTGTGAGGTGGGTCTGGTCATCTCCACTTTCCGGATGAGGGCGCACCCGGGACCCGCGGCTTCTCGGCAGGGCAGGGCGGCCAGGTTCCCGAAGCCACATCTTGTGGCTGCTGGCTCCCCTGCCTCCGGGAGCCCGAGGCTGCCATCTGGACTCGGCGTCCAGTTTCTTCTGTGAGGCCAGCTGGGGTTATGAGGGGCCGGTGGCCCGGACTCCACGGATGTCTTGCTCATTGTCATACCCCCTTGATTTGGCCGGTGCCTGGCGTGTAGGAGGTGCTTACCAGCAGGTCCTGTTGAATGAATGCGCCCTGTGCCAATAATCACATTTTGTTATAAATTCTACTGCCTCGCAGACAAAGCCGCCTCTGGACCTGGGATGGGGAGTTTGGGGAAGGAGGACAGGGGCCATAGCGTGTGCAGTGACGGAGCACTGAGGATGGCTCACATGTAGGGGGCAGCGACTAGAGGCCCCTAAAGCAGGTGAGGTCCACGTGAGCTCGTATCTCACACATGCAGGGGCCTAAAAGGCTCTACCCTGCCCGGCCTCTGCTCCTCTCGGACACCCGACTGGGACGAGGGTAGCGCTTTTGCTCCAGGCCCAAGTTTAAGGAGGAGCCAAAAAGCTCCGTTATCAAGATGAGTCAAGTTTTAATAAACTGTTTTTAGAACTCTAAATCAGTGCAAAATTTAAATAAACAGGAACAGTGACACCAGTGCCTGGGCCAAGACCAGTATTAGAGCCTGAGGCAAAAGGGAGAGTTGCTCGTACCGATCCTGTCTTTGTGAAAAATACTTATATTTTGCCTATCATGGATTTTTGCATGAATTTTGATTTTTATAACTACTGCATTAAAATGTAATTTGTCTTGAGTACTGAGCTTTTGGGTGCCCCTCGTTGTTCCCCCTGAGGTGAATGCCTCACTCCCCTTACGCTAGTCTAGTCCCGGCCCTGCCCTCGGGTCCTCCCACTGTGCCCTTGTGCTCCTCCAGCTGGACAGTCCACCACCTTCACTCTGCGCTCTCAACACGGCAAGTACTTTCCAGCCGCAGGGCCTTTGCTCATGCCATTCTCCTTTCCTGGCTCCCCCTTCCCCCACATACCTGGATGACTCTGTCTCCATCTTCCTTTAAATCTCTGCTCTCTTATTTGTTTATTATTCTTTGTTCTAGTCCTGTCCACTCTGGTCTAGATCTCGTGAGGGCAGGTGTTTTAGCTGCTGTCGCCAGGCATGTGGCAGATACTCAACAGTTGATGAGTGAAAGAATAAACGAATATGAGGAAAAGGTCCACCTGTGGAAGAGCCTAAAAGCCATAATGAGTTTTAATTGAGGGGTAATAACCATTGTAGGCTTCCGAAAAAAGAAATCACCATATACAGTTACTATTTTGTACGTGCAGGCACTATGCTAAGTACCTTTATTTTATTTTTTAAAGTTTATTTATTTTCGGAGAGTGGGGAAGGGGCAGAGAGAGGGAGAGAAAGAATCCCAAGTGGACTCTGCACTGTCAGCACAGAGCCCAACGCACGGCTCAAACCCATGAACCGTGAGATCATGACCCGAGCCGAAGCCGGACGCTTAACCGACTGAGCCACCCAGGCGCCCCTCTAGGCCAAGTTCTTTTAATGGATACATTTTCTTTCTGTCTGTCTTTTTCTTTCTTTCTTTCTTTCTTTCTTTCTTTCTTTCTTTCTTTCTTTCTTTCTTTTTCTTTCTTTCTTAATATAATTTATTGTCAAGTTGGCTAACATACAATGTATACAGTGTGCTCTTGGTTTTTGGGGTACATTCCCATGATTCATCGCTTCCATACAACACCCAGTGCTCATCCCAACAAGTGCCCTCCTCAACCGTTTTCCCCGACCCCCTGACCCCCCACAACCATCAACCCTCAGTTTGTTCTCTGTATTTAAGAGTCTCTTATGGTTTGCTTCCCTCTCTGTTTGTAACTTATTTTTCCCCTTCCCTTTCCCCATGGTCTTCTGTTAAGTTTCTCAAGTTCCACATATGAGTGAAAACATATGATATAATAGATGTATTTTCTTATTGAATCTTCCCGGCAACCGTCTTCCCCAACATTTTACAGCTGAAGAAAGTGAAACATAGTGAAAGAGCATGTCCAAGCATGAGGGCCATGGATTTCCACGTAGATCTGTCTGAGCCCTAGTGAGGATCCTTGTTTGTAGAATGTGCTGGAGAGGGGAGAGACTGGAAGTCATGGAAAACCAAGGAGGTAACGTGTGAGGTGCGAGAGGAGAGAGGCAAGGTTGCAGAACAATTTCCCTTCACCCCTGTTGTTTCCTCACTGCCTGTCCGCAGGGCACAAAGTCTGGGGGGGATGAGATGGGCTCACCGCCAGTCACCAGAGAGGAGGCCAGAGCTAGGTTAAGAATGGCTGGGGGACGAGTCAGTATCTCCCCTGGAAAATGAGATTTCAGTCTGATGAGCAATGTCGTCTTTTGTAATAACAAACAAACCTGCACTTGTTTATGACTCCAGCTCATTAACCAGGTCCTGGCCAACACCTCTCACCTCTGACGGGGCGGTCTGGGCAATCTTTGGAGCTCTTTTGGGGACAGTGGTATTGTTGAATATGAAGAGCAATCAACCGTTGGGTGCCCCAGAAAACCTGGTTACACTTCTGCCTATTACTTCACCTTCCTGAGCCCGTTTCTTTAGGGTATGGTGATACTAATCCCTTTCTCACAGGGCGAGGTAGCCCACGGATGTTTATGTCCTTTACTCTTTGTTGTGGTGGCTTTCCCTAGTTCTTTGTCGGCTGGGCAGTAGGGCAGTAGGAAAAGGTGGAGGCGATAGCTGGGAAGTGGAATGCCTCCCAGTAAACACTGACCATTAGGGCTATAGGCGGTCCTCAAGGAGGGCCCCTTGGTTAGACAAGCACACATTTAAAAGTGGTATCTGATGATAAAACAGCATTTAAAGAAGGCTGTATCTCTAAGGAGTTCAAAGCCCTCTATGCACTTGATCTTCTTGACCCTGGCAGAATCCCTGGGCTTCATTTTCAAGAGAGGAAAGAGACCCGAGAAGGGCCAGAGACCCGTCGGGTCCCTGTTCAGCCCTGTCTCGTGAGCCCACACGGCAAGCAAAGGCTGGCTGCAAAGTCAGTGTGCCTTCAGGGTGCCTGCATGTCGAAAAGTCCCCCTAATCTTAAGCATCTTAATACATTTTCACCATATTTTCTTGTGGGAGAAACTAGAGCTTTCCAGGAAAGTTTTCTTGAGATGAATTACTGGAATGGCCAGTTCATCTTATTAGAATTAACATGCTCCGGTAGAGCCCACAAGGGGATTTGCTTCATTCCAGAGTTCTGAGGGGGCAAGTTGAGACACGATTAGTCAGTATTAATGGTTTCTGACTAATCCATGGAATCAAAATTCCCCTGAACCATAATTTCTCTCTGCTCCTCCTTCTTTCCTTTCCTTTCCTTTCCTTTCCTTTCCTTTCCTTTCCTTTCCTTCTTTCCTTCCTTCCTTCCTTCCTTCCTTCTTTCCTTCCTTCCTTCCTTCTGCCACTGTTGACCCAGGGCCATTAAAATGAACAACTTTTTGGGACGAGTTTGGTTAAGAAGAGGAACTTGCAGGCACAAAGCTAGAGCACAGTTGGAGGAAAGCTGAGCCACATCTGAAGGAGTAGACTTTAAGCGCTCCTATATGAAGAGAAAATAGCTCGCTATTTGTTTTGACACTGACCCTATCCACAGACGACACAGCTGTCAGGTTGCCACAGCGTATCTTCTACTCAATCTTTTAGATGGACAAAGGCGACCTTTATTCAGGAAGATGCTGGGGAGGCAAGATCGAGGCTCGGTGTTGCTGAGATGCGTTTAGCTTGATGGCACCAGCCAATCATCCTGAAAACCAGAAGCAAGGTGGTTGCTGCTCTGTGAGCTCAACCGAACCCACTGCACCTGATGGGCCACAGGTCCCGAACCACTCAGGACTACTTCAATGTTAACTGAAATGTTCATCAGGCAGTTAGATAAGAGTCATACCATGGGGTTTTGTATTCATTTATTCCACAAGCATTTTTGTGCCTGGCTCTGTAAGAAATGCAAGTAATTTAAGGGTGAGGGCAGCACACGACGCTCTCACAGACTTGCTCCGACCCTGTGCGTATGGTGACCAAAGCTTAGGGAGAAGACCACAATTTGCTCAAAACCTCACGGATAGGTGACAGGAATCAAAGTCATGCCTTCTGAAAACAAACCGTTATACCGACCACTAATGTTACTGCACATTAACTCTATGTGGAGGTGCCGACTCCGTTGCTTTACGTGGACAGGATTGCATCTAATTCTGAAAACAACCCTATGAAGTAGGTGCTATTTTTACGGTATCCAGTCCGCAGACGAGCAAACACAGAAGGGCAGCTTAGGAGAAGTGAGAGACGGAGCCAGCACCATATGCCCAGCCAGCCTGGCCGAGCCCTTGCTCACGGCCCACTGTGCTCCCAGCTGCAGAGGGGATCCCACCGCCCTCTGTGAGCAGGGCACTTGCTTGAGTTTCCTTTGGGGAGGATCTGTCCAAAATCCCGTTATTTGAACATTTAATGAGATCACACCGCGTTCTGGGCACACTTTCTGCCTGTCCACGGAAGTGGTCCTTTTCCCGCTGTGAGAGGGCTGACACGGGGGGAGAGGGGTACGGTCTGGGGGTGGTTCAGTTGCTCTTGGCCTGTTGCTTTTGTAGGTGTTTCAGAAGGTGCCGGTGGTGGTCACGGTCACCATCACTACCATTGCCACACGACTAGCGCTTTTCAATAAACTTTATTATTATTATTATTTTTTAAAGGTAGGAAAGGTAATCATTTTTATTTGTCACGTTCAGGAAGCCTTGTTAATTTTTTTTTTTAATTTTTTTTTTCAACGTTTATTTATTTTTGGGACAGAGAGAGACAGAGCATGAACGGGGGAGGGGCAGAGAGAGGGAGACACAGAATCAGAAACAGGCTCCAGGCTCTGAGCCATCAGCCCAGAGCCCGACGCGGGGCTCGAACTCACGGACCGCGAGATCGTGACCTGGCTGAAGTCGGACGCTTAACCGACTGCGCCACCCAGGCGCCCCCGCCTTGTTAATTTTTTTTAAAGCGTGTTTATTTATTTTGAGAGAGAGTGCGTGGGTAGGGTAGAAAGAGAGGGAGAGAGAGGGAATATCAAGCAGGCTTCATGCCCAGCGTGGAGCCCAGTGCCGGGCTTGAACTCACGACCCTGAGATCAAGACCCGAGATGAGATCAAGAGTCAGACGCCTAACCAACACAGCCACCCAGGCACCCCACTCCTGACATTTTTTAAAGCACTTAGTCTCTGCAAAGCAGTTGACAAACATTAATTCTTTGAATCCTCCCAGCATTCTCCTTCGGTAACTACTGACATTATGCCCATTTTATAGGGGAGTAAACTGAGGCTTACAGAGCCCAAACCACGGGCACAGTTACTCTGCTGATAAGTGGCAAAGCGAGGGTACCTGATGCATATCAGCCTTTCCCGCGTCCTCGGGAAGGCCGATTTAGTCTGAACTGCCTGGTCCAACAAAAGCATCCTTCTGCACGCTTCGCTCTGTCATCACCATTCAGTCCCAAAGGGCCACCGCAGGACTGCATGCTGTGCCCAGAGCCCCTGCCTGCTCCAGGTGACCCTGGGCCGAGACTGTTCAGGGGTTCGAAGAAAGCCTGCCTGGAAGAACAACTGCTGAGTGATGCTCTCAGAAAGGCACCCCCTGGCTGGGGGAGGGGCAAGGGAGGGCAGGTGGTCATACGGCGGAGGGAGTGACCGTGTCTGTCTCCAAGTGAGTAATTCGCTTTACTTCTGGCTCCACAATTACGCCATCTTTCTGGTTTTATTCACTGGAAGGTAGACGTAATTCGGGGGGTCAGCGAAAAAGGCAAAGGGAGATGCAGAGGGTTTACGTATCCGAGGGTAAGACGGCAGGCTTAATGTTTTCAAGTTTATCGGACCTTAGGCTGTAGGGTTGATGTGCCAGCTGAGCGATGGCCTGCTCCACATCCGTGGTAGTTTGCTTGTGCTCCCACAGCAGAGCACTGCAGAAAGAGTGCCTTAAACACCGGAAATGTGTTTTCTCGCAGTTCTGGAGGCTGGGAGTCCACCATCAAGGTGCTGGCGAGGTTGATTTCTTCTGATGCCTCTCTCCTCGATGTGTGGATGGCCGTCTTCTCCCCACGTCTTTACGTGGTCTTCCTTCTGTGCGTGCCTGTGCCCAGATTTCCCCTTCTTTTTTTTTTTTTAAATTTTTTTTTCAACGTTTATTTATTTTTGGGACAGAGAGAGACAGAGCATGAACGGGGGAGGGGCAGAGAGAGAGGGAGACACAGAATCGGAAACAGGCTCCAGGCTCTGAGCCATCAGCCCAGAGCCCGATGCGGGGCTCGAACTCACGGACCGCGAGATCGTGACCTGGCTGAAGTCGGACGCTTAACCGACTGCGCCACCCAGGCGCCCCCAGATTTCCCCTTCTTAAAGGGTCACCAGGGTTGTTGGATGAGGGCCTGCCCCCAAAGACCTCATTTTAGCTTCATTTCTGCTTTGTATTTTTTTTTTTTAAACAAGACTACATTTTCTCGTGTTCTGGTGTCAGTATCGTGAGTACAATTTCCCCCTCTGTTCTCTAAGTTCTCTGTTACTGTAGCTCTTCCTCTTTTTTTAAAAAAACTTGCTTAATTACCTCTTCGAAGACCCGCTCTCCAAATACAGTCACGTTGTGAGGGACCGGGGTTTAGAGCATCAACACATGAATTTTGAGGGGGACATAAGTCATCCTGTAAGGCAGCATTCCCTGGTGAGGAGTGGTTTTGGTTTCTCCGAGTCCTAATGGAAATGAGGTGGCAGGGGCACCCGGGTGGCTCAGGTCATGATCTCGTGGTTCATGGGTTCAAACCCCACGTGGGGCTCTGTGCTGACAGTTGGGAGCCTGGAGCCCGCTTCGGATTCTGTGTCTCCCTCTCTCTCTGCCCCTTCCCCCGCTCGTGCGCGCTCACTCCCTCTCTCAGAAATAAATAAACATTTTAAAAATTAAAAAAAAAAAAAAAGAAAATGAGGTGGGAGGAAGGGACAAGCAGTCAACATGGCTGACTGCCAGCTGAGAGGTCCAGGGTAACCTCCTCACCTGCCCCGGCTACAGGTCACCCGGAGACAAGCTGTTCAGGTCAGGCTTCAGAACTGACGGGCAGACCTTAATTGTCCTTGGCTCTTCTGATGTGCACCGTAAGATTCTGCCTGAATTCATCCTCCAGCAAAGCCAAGTGGGACAGGAGGAGATGGGGCTGGTTCTGAGGGCTGAGGGCGTTGGACCCGAGGTAGGTGCTGAGATGGTGTGCCAGTCCTGTCTCTGAGCAGAAGCCCATCCGGGGCTGCGTCAAAGCAGCCTTTGTCTGAGGTCCGAGGGGATCGTTGCTTTCGTGAGCAAACCTCCCAGGATGGGGCAGCAGCAGGGAAAGTTCCCTTTCCTCATTTGATGGGGCAAGAGCTGGCAGGACACATTCTCCCTGGGGAGGGGAGGGGAGGATCTGGGGCAGAGGTGGAGAGAGGTGCCAAGTCAGTGGGAGGGAAGCATGAGCTGAAGGAATAAGGGAGAGGGGAGGAGGCACAGGAGGCATTCGGCCTGGCCACCAATCACCAGAGATGAGGAAGGCCATCAAATGGCCTTTTCTAGCCTTTGTCAAGAACTGGACACTTGTCATGTGGGGCATATCATTGGGGCATGTGACACAACTTAGGAAATGCCAGGAAAGTTCAACAAGGTTTGGTTTCCAAAATTGAGACAGCCTTGGTTTTGAACAATGGATTTAAGAATTGCCCAAGAACTTAAAGTTCCGGACTAGAGTTTTCTTATAAGCTAAACCTTCACCTATTTCTAAGAACACATAGATAGATATAGATATAGGTATGGATATGGATATATAGATAGATATAGATATAGATATAGGTATAGGTATAGATACAGGTATAGATATATAGATACAGATAGATAATGATAGCAATAGATAGACATTTGGATTGTGTTTTCCTGATTATAAAAAATACACAATGTAGGAAATTTGAAATATATATATATATATATTATATATATATATATTATATATATAGAGAGAGAGAGAGAGAGAGAGAGAGAGAGAGTCACAGAGGAGAAAATTTAAAATCACCTATGAATAACCAGTATAAAGATTTTTGGCATTATTATTATTTGCATTTGTACAGATACATATAAATGCATAAACATATATCCATACAAAATTATTTTTACCAAAGGGATCATTCAATACATACTTTTCACTTAATGTATTTTGAACATTGCTAAGTTTCTATGTCATAATTAAAAAATTTTTTTTTTCAAAGTTTATTTATTTTTGGGACAGAGAGACAGAGCATGAACGGGGGAGGGACAGAGAGAGAGGGAGACACAGAATCGGAAAGAGGCTCCAGGCTCTGAGCCATCAGCCCAGAGCCCGACGCGGGGCTCGAACTCACGGACCGCAAGATCGTGACCTGGCTGAAGTCAGACGCTTAACCGACTGCGCCACCCAGGCGCCCCTCTATGTCATAATTTAAATAGTTGTTTAGTAGTACATTGCATAGATTTACCACAATTTCTTTAATTTTCTATTGTGGGACTTTTTTTTTTCACTATTATAAACAAGACTTAACTGAACATCCCCGTAGAAACTTTTCCATGTCCTGTTTTATGCCATGTGTGAACTTCAGTCTTGTACTGTCGAATTTCTGGACAATATTTGAGCAGGAATTATAATGTGCATTTGGGCTCAGCTGCCTGATGGGAAGCAGGGGTGGGATCCTGGAGCTCACAGATTGGTGTGGGTGTGTCCCAAATTAACCCAGTTTTAATCTGGATGAATAGTGTCCAGAACAAAAAGTGGGCCATATCTACAGAATTGTACAAACATCTAATGTTAAGTGTAGTGGGGAATGGCAAATTGTGGTTTGTTTAGAGAATGCCACAGGGTGTGGGGTTCTTCAAGGGAGCCCTCAAAGCAGTTCTATCTTTATAGAAAGAAGGCTGCTTTTTTGGCCATAGGAAGTGTGGACTTGAGTTTTTTTTCAGTCCTAATGGATCAAAACACGGCAGAAGGAATGCCAGGAATGGATTGGGTTTAAGCCTAGTACTTTCTAGAAAAGAAGTCTAGATGGCAGGTATGGTGGCTTCACGTTCTTTAGACGCCTAGATTCTGTCTTGTCCATCATCCTTACTGCCTGGCTTCCACCTTGAAGATCACCTCATGGTCCCACAGGACAATTGGAGCTCCAACCATCACATTATCATTTCAGACAGGGCTGAAATTCAGTCAGAAGGCAAACAGATAGCCAATTAGTTGTTAAAATGTCAACATATTTCAGAATGAGTGCCAATGCCTTTTGGCATCCCTGGATCTTCTCCAAGATCCATCAGCTAAAGAGTTAACACAAGCCACAGCAGGATCCTCTAGGACTCTGCCCAGCACCTTAGGCTGATGTCCATGTGAATGGTTGAACATGTTCAAAGTCATCCCCAGTTCCAAGTAGGGAGAAAGGAGTGCAAGCAAAGGAGCTCACTTCCGGTAAGCTGGCCTCCTTTATAGAACCTGACCCATAAGCCCTCCTGCCCCATCAATGTCCACTTACAGCTCATCGGCTGCTCCTACTGCAATGCAGGCTGGGAAGTGTAGTTCTGCGGCCACCAAGAGGTCATCCTTCCAGCAGTAATGAAGTTCTCTTTCTACAGAAGCAGGAGTGTTGGGTAGGCAACCCTACTCAGAAAAAACAAACTCTATGGTGGCCACAGTGGAGGAGGTTCAGTCCATCAAGGCAGCAACATTTTAGGCGGAGATAATTCTCCATTATGGTTGTTCTGTGTGTGTGTGTGTGTGTGTGTGTGTGTGTGTGTGTGTGTGTGATGTGGGGAGGAAGGGTTGGAGGAAGAGGGGTTATGCAGCTGGGAAGTTGGATCTCCAGAAAGGAAAGGAACACACTGCTGTTTTTAGTTGTCGGGAAAAAACACGATGCCCTCCTCTGCTGAGACCAACTGCCTAACAAAACCCCTCCTGTAAGTCTTTAAAACAAAAACAAATAAATAAAACAAAAACAAACCTCCCCCCAAGGCTGGTAGGAGTGTAAATTAGAAGGCAATTTGGCAGTATTTCGCAAAACAAAAAATTCACACATCATTTGACCCGGCAAATCCACTTCCTGGAATCCATCCTAAGGAATATTCATGTGCCTGAGTGAAGATGTATGCACAAAGATGTTGACTGTCGCGGCCTTCAAAGGGGGGAAATTGGACACCTCGTGGACGGGTATCAATAGGGGATCTGTTAAACCAAATTAAGGTATACTTATTCTGAAGAATTTTAAAAAATGAAGTAGCCTTATTGTATCATCCTAGGAAAATCCCCCAAATATATTTGACAAGCAATAAGCAACTTGTAGAGCAAATTTGAATGCAAGTCTAGTATGTTACCACTTCTGTAGGGAGAAAAGTGTATGACACCTATATATAAAAGGAATGGGGAGAGGGCCCCATGCTGTGGACATGGGAGGAGGGTGGGGGGGCGTAAGTGTTGAAGGGACTTTAAGTTTTGTCCCGTACACTTTAACTTTTTCAACGGGAGCATATTCATGAATTATTTATGCAATTAAAAAAATCTCACGAGGACAAACTAAACCATTTGGCGCGGGCGGCTAAAGTGGTGTGTCAGCGGTGGTAGCTAAAAGACTTGCATTTTTGGTATAGCCTAAAAATAATGTAATGATAATAATAAACCTATAAATAATAAACCGACAGTCACTGATGAAAGTCACATGACAAACCCGTAGTTTTGTTAGGAAGCAGGACAGTTCTAGACGCGCTACGTATGCTTACTTACTTAATCCTTGCTGCAGCCCTATGCGATTGATGCTATCACTGTTTCTGTTTAACAGACAAGGAAACCGGGGCTCGGAGAGGTGAGATGAGTTGCCTCGGGTCTCAGGGCTGGTTCTGACTCTGGAGGGCATGCTCTTAAGTCATCACAACGCTGCCTGCGTGCATTTGGAGCGGCACCTGCAGGATGCAGGCAATTTCACGTACATGATATCATTTGCTCCTCAGAGTCCTTTGTTACTGCGTGCCTGCTCTGTGCCTCTTTACGCCTCCTTAGTCATTTGCTCCTCCTTGCCCATCCTCTCGCCGTCTCTACTGTGCAGATGAAGAAACAGACGCAGAAGCTTACATCGTTTTCCCAGATTCACATGTCCGGCATCTTCGTCTGAGTTTCCCTCAGAGCTGACCCCAAGACGAAGATTTGATTGCGGGTTGTTTATTTGGGAGAGGATGGGGACACAAGCTGGGGAAGGGAAGGAAGTGAGTCAGGTGCGTTCATGACACTCACTGCAGGGACCTGGCCTTTGTCCTGCCGAGGGCCCTCCGAGGCTGAAAACCGGACCACCGAGTATGGGGGAGTGCCCAAGAGCTGTGTGAGGTTGCTCCCCAGCGCCTCCAGTCTGCCCTGATGAGGACCAGGTGCACTCTTGGGGCCAGACATCCTCTCAGGCAGAGGGACAGGAAGCTCTTAGCTTGCCGATGACCTCTAGGTGGGCTGGACAGCTGTGGGCAGGTCACCCACAGCTCCGCCAAAGCCGGTGAGTGCAGCAGAATCAGGATTCGAACTCAAGCCTGATTCCAAGGCTCCCAGATTTCCCAGTCCACAGCCAGAAACACAGGCTCCAGCAGAGGACTCTTGTTTCGGTTTGGCCACCCACAGGCATCTGGAGGAGTGTGGTCACATGGCTCCAGAAGATGAGCCCCGGTGTGAAACAGAACCACACAGAATGCTCACGGCTGCTTTCCTAACCTGTAGCCGTGAGATCAGGGGACAGTCAGCTGGGGAAGAAGGAAGCCTTGAGTACACGCCCCCGCCTCGGCTGACTTGGCTGCCGCTACCCTGACCCTAGTTCGTGTTCTGTGCCACATCCATCCCTCTGCTCTTTACCACTCACCGTCGACCAAGAGGAAAAGCTTTCCTTTCTCTTCTTGGCTCTCGTCTTTCTCCTGCACTGGAACATTCACGGGAGCACCCACTAGACTACGCACCGCAGCACTCACTGGAGCACAAACTGGAGCACGCACTCGAGCATGCACTGGATCACGCACGGGAGCACGCACTGAAGCGCTCACTGGATTACACCCTGGAGCACTCGCTGGAGCACACACTGGAACAGGGGCAGCACTGCTCTGTTCCCAGCACCATGCTGACCCTGCCACCTGGAGAGCCCCCAGGAAACACTGTTGACTGAATGAGTGGGAAGACAGGCGGAAAGGGCAGCTTGGGGAGGGGAACCGAGCCCCCGACGAGAGCCAGGTGGTGGGCGAGAGAAGAGACAGGGGTTAAAAGGAATAGGAGGGATCCCTCCACACCAACTTGCTCTGGAAATATTTTTATTGGAGGCCTACAGCCCCTGGACCCTGCTTCCGACCTGGCCCTGCCTTGTTGGCCAGGTGAGCAGCCTTGCTGGCCTGAATGGACAGTCACTGGGTGTCTGGGAAGCTCAGAGTTCCCTCCTTGGTGTGGGAAAGGGATGGGGAACTGGCGTGCGAGCCGTGGTGCCCCAGAGCAGGGAACGGGCATGGCTCCAGGTCCACTTTGACACAGGCGGCCCTGGGCTTCCTGTCCGAGCCCATGGCTTGGCCCCGAGGCCCAGGAAAGGCCGGAGAACAGCAGGCTCTCTGTTGCTCTGCATGTGGTCTGCAGGTGTCCCCTTTGGCAGGACAGTAATTGGCATTTCCTGCCCCCATGCAGCCCTTGGCTCTCTGGGGTCCTGCTCTGGTCTCTGACCCCCTGAGACAGGAACATCCTTTCCCATCGGGGCCCCAGAGGTCCTCTATAGCTTCCGGTCACCACATGTTCCCTGGCCGTGGCTTTCTGTAACTGCCGGATCGTCTGCCTTTCTTGGCCCTGGGGGAGTCACCGAGAGCTGCCGCTTATGGAGCCAGTGAGTCAGGCCCTGTGTGCATTATCTGTCTTAATCCTCAGACTCCCTTATGAGGCTGGCACTATTACTTCCCCCATTTTACAGATTGTTACGAATGATTTTCATAGTTTATTGAGGTCTTTTCGCATGCCAGGCAATGTCCTAAGCACTTCATGATTGTGGCAGGCTCTGTTCTTGTTCCCGAGTACTTGCTGCCCCGCCCCACTGGGACAGTCACACTCCCCACCCTGATGACGACACGTATGACTAGTTTGGCCGATGGTATGGGATTGGAAGTGACAGACTTCTGCGTAGAAGCTCTGAGAGCCATGGTGGGTTCGGGTTCTGCCTTTCTTCCCCACTGGCCGGCCCTGCCAGGCCCAGAGAGGGGCGGATCCAGCCGTCTCCTTCCCAGAATAAAGACGTGTGGCCAAACCACAAAGAACATGTAACAAGGGTGAGACACAAAACCTTTGTTGTTATAAGCCACCGAGATTTGGGAGCTTCTTGCAGTATAATCCAGGAAAAGGTGGTAGATAGAACACCCATTACCACATTTAATCCTAAGACTAGCCGTGGCGGGGGGGGGGGGGGGTAGGTACTTAGATACCTATTTGTAGCATTAATACTGTAGCCCTGCTAAATCCTGGTGAAGGAGTCTGTACGGCTCTGTCTCCTCGGAGCATCAACTTTAAAGAAACATGGGACAAGAGCCAAAGTAATTAAAAGGGAATTTTATTCTTATGTCTTGAGAAGAAAACTTACAGGGCGTCCAAATGAAGCTCTTAGCTGAATTTCCTCTCCTCTACTACCTACTTTCCTCTCACCCACAGCTGCTCCCTGGCGTGTCACAGACGCCCCCAGACCCCTCTCCCCTCCTGGGCTCCTCACGACTCCTCATGGCTCCCTCTCCTTCTCTCTTCTCTTTCCCTGCCTGCCCGCTAAAGCTGACCAGTTTTCTTCCCACCAAAACTGATCTTGGAAGGGCCTTGTCTGGAGCACTCCCTATCAGCTCTTTTTTAGGAGAGACACTTTCATGCACCCTGGAGATGACACATGCAATGACCCAGGGCCCAGCCCCGTCATCTAAGAGAGACTGGGCGACTTGCTTCACGCCAACTCCAGAGAGTGAGAGTCCTTTCTTGCTCAAAGGAGAAAAAGGGGAGTATTTGACAGAATTCTCTAATTTATTTATTTATTAGATCCAAATTAGTTAACACATAGTGTAATCATGATTTCAGAAGCAGAATTTGGTGATTCATCACCTGCATATAACACCCAGTGCTCATCCCGACAAGTGCCCTCCTTGAATGCCCATCGCCCCTTTAGCCCATTCCCCCACCCACCTCCCTCCCTCCAGCAACCTTCAGTTTGTTCTCTGTATTTAAGACTCTCTTATGGTTTGCCTCCCTCTCTGCTTTTATCTCACTTTTGCTTCCCTTCCCCTCTGTTAGAATTCTCTTTGATGGGCAGGGGTGGAGCAAAGGCTGCGGCACGCCCAAGTTACTAATATTTGTCCTGCTACGTTAATGATGATGATAATAATAATAGAGCAGTTAATATTTGAGAGTTTCCTAAATCCCAAACACTGTGCTAAGTGTTATATGCACATTTGTTTCATTTATTCCTTATTGCGACCCTGTAAGGTAACACAACCCTCATTTTATAGACAAGACAATCGAAGCAGAGAGACGCTGAGAAACTCACCCAAGGACACAAGCGGAGAAGTGATAGAACTGGGGTTCAGAACCAGTTCTGAACCCTCGGCCTGTGTGTGCCGTCCCTTGCCACGCGGTGCCCATGTGGTTGGATCACAGATTATCAGCTGCAGGTAGCTCACCCGGGTCCCTGCATACATTCTGGCTGCGAGCATGCCCAGGACGTCCTCCGCCACGGTCCCCAGCTCTTGCCCCGCACTGACTTCGTCCCGTCCACGCCGTGCCCGTTCACATCCCTCACCTTTCCTCTGGGGTGCCAGCCCTGCGGGAGGACACTCTCTGTCCCTGCTCCTGTCTGGCTGCCTGGTTAATGGCATTGATCCTGCACATCCGTTTCAGCTTCGGCCTGCTTCCTCTGGGAAGCTCCCCCTGGACACAGACCCCCTCATTGCTCATCTACTGTGTCTCTCCAGTTCCCCTCGTGTCCCCAGGGCACAGCACAGGCCGAAGATGTAGCATGTGCTCAACAAATATTTGTTCAATGAATGGATGGTTGATGTTTATTTATTCAATTCATATGAAACGGGTTGTTTGCTGACTCTTATTATTTGGTGAAGATTCCTGGCTCATGGTTCCAGGCCACATCTGGATTTGATATTTATAGCCGGGGCCTACGATGAGCAACATCTTCCTTCCTGCCTGGCACTTGACTTTTTCATATTTGCCACATGAGATGTTTCACCTCTGTCATCTCCAAAGCAGACCATTTTTTTCTCCTTAAAAAATAAATCCTGAATACCCCTCGTCCGGAGAAGCCAATAATCTTTTCTTCAAGACAGACACTCTTCACACTGTCAGGAAGCCTTCCACTCACGGCCAGTGATCCATCATCTCCCAGAAATGACGGGAGGAGTCTGAAGCCCGGAGAGTGATATAGTGGAGTCACAGATTTGTCATGTCACATTCTCTGGACTTCAGGCATCCATGACAGCAACGTGGGTATCGTTTTCATCAAGGGATGAAAAGGATTCTTGGGCAACATGTAGTTAAAACCAGCCACAGAGAAAACTAACAAAAAATGGCAAGCGTTGGCGGGCTCACCTTGCGGGTGACGGTCTTTCGGGCTTCCACGGCCGAGGGAGAAAGCCAGGTGGACGCACAGCTTCCCACAGAACCTTGGAATTCTCACGTTTGCTGCATCAGAGAAGCGGGCCATATTCCCCGTGCTTCCCCGGGGCTCCCGGCACTTGGCGCAGGGAATCGTTGGGTGGGGGTGGGTTGGGAGAGGGAGAGAGGCAGGGTCTGAAATGCTGCTTTAGGTCACTTCCGTCTCCACTGATAGATGCTTACTGATCACTCAGACTTCTGCCTCAGCTAATTTGTCCCAAGGGCAGACTGACAAGGAGGGATGTGTAGCCAGAGAAATTCTACTCCTGAGAGTGGAGATTCTATCGAGCTTTAGCAATATGCGTAGTTTATGTATTTTAGGCTCCAAATCAATACTTCCTCAGAAATTTGGAATTTCTACAAGGATAAACCAATATATATCGTGTGCCAAGCACTGTGCTAGAGACCTTAAACTGGTGGTTCCCAGCCGCATCTGAATCGCCTGGAGGGCCTGTTAAAACATAGACGCTGGGCTGCATCCCTGGAGTTTCTGATTCAATAATTCTGTGGTGGGGCCCAAGAATGTGCATTTCCAACAAGTTCCCAGGTGAGGCTGCTGCTGCTGGTCCAGAGACCCCACACTGAGGACCGCTGCCTTGTGTGTGTTCTTATTCTACCCTCATGAGAACAGGAACATGTGAAGGTGAACCACCTAATTCAAGGTTACATTGCTAGTAGCCTCCGAGTGGGGATTCCAGACACTCCCGGGCTCATTCCGGAGCCTGTCTTCTTTCCCGTAGCTCCTCGATCTTTCCCTCACATTTACCTGCCCTGGGAACTTTGCACTAACAAACCACAAAACACAATCCCGGACATATAAAGGACCTGGTCCTCAGGTAGCCCACCGCGACTTCTATTTCTCTCAGAGTGACAAGCTAGTGAGAATTAGTGGTATCACAAGCAGGTACAATCCAGGACCGCAAATCAAATGCCGGACAGAGCCGGGGCTTGAGATTCTCATTTCTGCCTGGGGGGGAGGTCCCAAGGCCTACTTTAATCTATGTGCAGAGTGATCAGGACTTCGTTTTGCCACGGCCCACAGCACAGCAGACTTCCTGTTGCTTCTGTGCTCCCGCAGCCGTCTCTCTGCATGGCACAGAGTGAATGCACAGCCCCTGCTCCCGAGGGGCCTCCAGAGTGGCCTCATAGGAGGAACCTTGCCACGGTGGAACCTTGCTTAAAAGCTGCTGACTTTATAAGCAAGCAGAATGACAGCTGCCGGACAGCTGGGAATCTACAGCCCGAACCAAAGGGGCCAGCAGCGAGAGAGAAGGAGAGTGGATTCTTTTTTAACATCGCAATACGTATCTGTCTTTTTGAGCGGCTTTGGAACCCACGGACACGTGCCTCATCAGCTGCGTCCTCTTCCATTTCTTAAGCAAGGGTTGTCACACTAGCCTTGTGTCACTTGTAACATAGCATTGACCATGAGGACGGGAGGTGGGTAAACTTCTCTGTGACTGAGTACCATTGTGTACATGAAAAGATGAAACTATTCCTAAAGAGCAAGAGGTCTCCTTACCTAGGGACAAAAAAACAAAAAAAAAAACATTATCAGAGGGGTTTTGTTCACTTTTTAAAGTGATCAAGAGATTTTTTTGTGATGTTTCCCCTGCAAAGATTTACTTCTCAAAAAATGACAATGAAAGTCAAGACCATAAGCTCGGCTCGATGAAGGAACATGACCAGCATCTTGTCCAGACATTAAAAATGAAAAATAATCATGAAACTGACTCAAATCTTTCAAAGATTGTAGGCTGCATAAAAGCTTGAAGGACTCCTTGGGAGAAAAGTCTTCCAAAAAGGGGTAAGAGCTCTGCTGAGCTGAGCCAGGAGGATGGAGACATATGTACATTTTTTTAGTGGGAGGAGAGAGAAATGTGCCTCTATTCTGGGTTCCCCCAGAAACCCTTCCCCTTGGCTGGCATATCCCATGACCTGCTTTCCCTTTAGCCCTTCTCTGAGGTGAGCCTTGAGAATTCAGAAATACTGGTCAGTGTCTGTTGCTTCTCATAAAGCCAATAAAGAATAATAGACAGAAGGACGAAATTACAGGATCGTAGATTCGGCACATCGCATCTGTGAGGCACGTGGAGGGGAACAAGAGTTCTGTCACCATCCACTTAGCCAGGACACGCGTGCTCCACGATGGTCGTCCCAGACAAGCACTGTCAAATAGCTGCTGCTTGTCTCTTTAAGCACAGAAACTGGAATTCTCTCTCTCAGTCATATTGGATGGAAATCTTTCTAAAAGAGACCACACTACTACTTTGCCTTATGTCTCTGTTCCTTATGAACAGAAATTATTTATAGTACAGGGATACCTTCCAGAATCACCCTAAAAAGCCCCAGCTTGTCAGTCTTTTTCTCTTTTCATTTTTTTCCTTCCTCTCTCCCTCTGTTCTTTCCCTTTCTTTCTTTCTCTCCTTCCTTCCTTCCTTCCTCTTTCTTTCTTTCTTTCTCTCTCGCTTTCTCTCTCTCTCTTTCTTCCTTTTTTCTTATTCTACTGCTGTCAAATTTTCCTAAAAGGAGGAATATCTTACCTTTCTTCTCAGTCGCTGTGAGAAAGATTCAGGAGGATAGAAGGAGGGGAGGCGGAATGATGAAATCAGGGTTAGAGGTTGTCCTTCAACTGATTTGACACCCAGTGTGAATCAGGCAACTCATAATGACCCTTGATGAAATACCGCAAAGGACACATAGTTTATGAGGGCTAGCACTTCTTTTTGTTCAGGAATTTGAGAAAGGGGAAAAAAAAGCACCCTTTATTTGTTTTATGTTCTTAACTATCTTCAGTCCCTCAGATTATTACAGAGGGGGAAGTCGTCCCTAGTGCAGCGGGGGAGGGCTTCCCGAGCCAAGCATTGGCCCTCACCCTTCATCCACCTGGAGTTGGGCACCTAGAGGTGGTCTCAGATTGGCTGGCCTTAGTTTCTGAGCTGGGAGTGAGGGCTAGGGTGGTGGCGGAGCCGCAGCGGCCCCATGAGTTGAGAAGGCGGCCATCACGTCTTTCCTGTCCTACTGGTCAATTCGTTTGCCCCCCACAGGTCCTCATAGGCCTTGTTTTCTGATCGTTTGCCAACTCTGGGTTTTCAACCTCGAGCGGTTTTCAATGGCTCAAGCCCGAGTTCTAACAACAGCTCTCTGATGTGCTTCTTCCTTATTATGACAAGTGTTACTGTTCCTTACTTGACGTCGAAGGCCATCTTCTGTCTTTGTACATGTTGCTAATAGTCCCTTGTGCTGCATGACAGCTATTTCCGAAGTGGCCTCTAAAGATCACCTGGGTGAATCCTCGGAATGGGCTGAGGGAAGTGAGTGGGCTTCCAGAAACAGGGAAGCGAGACATTTTCTCAAAATACTGCAGTCGGTGAGAGAGAAAAGATCTAAATTCAAATCACTAGACTGAGAGTCATAGACTTTCAAATTACAAAAAGTACTTAGGAAACTTTTTTCCCGAGGAGGACACGGAGGTCCAGAGAGAGAAACTGACCCGTGCACGGCTTGAGACGGGGATGCAAGCCAGGCGTTCGGCTTCCGAGTTTACTGTTCTTTCTGCTACCGCCTGATCTCCGTTCCCTTTGACCACTGCAGAACTTCCATTTCCAGTGGAATCATTTCTTAATTATTATGGCCTACCAGTTGGGGCAGAATGAAAAATGCACCAGCCTTAACATCCATGGCAGAAGCATTTTTAAAAATATAAAGCCTCACGAAGGGTCCTGGGATATTTTTTTTTTTTTTCATTTTTACTTCCCATCCTACTGTTTCGCAAAGCTTACTGAAGTCTAAAAAATGTCAAAGAACCACAACTTTTCACCATGGAAACTATTTGGCAGTTCCAGAATGAGATTTTTTTTTCCTTGTATTATAAATCAAAGGAAAGGCAGTTTACCTGTTCTCATGTGAGAGGAAATGAAAGGAAGGAATGAAATGTGTGTGTGGGGGGGGTGGTTATCATACAATCGCAGCAAGAAGTTCGGGGTCAGCGTCTCTTCATGAGGAAAGAGCACGCTTGAACCTTGAGCCCAGATTACAGGGTGAACCTTGGCTCCTGATCTCACTAATTCATTTCCCCTAAGTTACCTTTTCCTCCATTGACTTCTCCAGTACTAGCATAGCACTTTATAACATACAGATTACAGCAGGAATTTCTCCAGGCCTGTAGGGACATTCTAACATTTGAAGAAAAGCTCAGGTTTCATTTGGTCCCTGCGATTGGTCTGATCTTATTCGTTTCTCATAGAACTTAAAACTTCATTCATTCACCTGACCAGTGACAAGCTCATTTCTTTTTTTTTTTTTTAATGTTTATTTATTGGAGAGAGAGCACAAGTGGGGGAAGGGCAGAGAGAGAGAGAGGGAGAGAGAGAATCCCAAGCTCTCAGTGCACAGTTGATTGTGGGGCTTGAACTTAGGAACTGTGAGATCATGACCTGAGCCGAAATCAAGAGTCCAACGCTTAACTGACTGGGCCACCCAGGCACCCTGACAAGTTCATTTCTTCAATTAATTAATTAATTAGTTAATTTTTAACGTGTATTTATTTTTGAGAGACAGAGAGACAGAGCATGAGTGTGGGAGGGGCAGAGAGAGAGGGAGACACAGAATCTGAAGCAGGCTCCAGGCTCTGAGCTGTCAGCACAGAGCCCGATATGGGGCTCGAACTCACAAACCATGAGATCATGACCTGAGCTGAAGTTGGATGCTTAACTGACTGAGCCACCCAGGTGCCACCCCATGAGTTCATTTCTAATCAGTTTTTCTTCCTCCTAACATAAAACGTACTTTGACATTGGATGAAAGTCATGAACTTCTGTGAAAAACAGTCATGCTCTGTAGTTAGGGTTGCCAAATATTGCATGGGATATATTTATACTGACAAATTATTTCTTATTGATCTGAAATTCAAATTTAACTGGGTCTATTTTAATTTGCCAAACCTTGTAACCCTATTTGGACTATGGAATAGATGGAATAGATGCCCTCCTGAGATTTTGTGTTTGGATAAAGATTTTTTTTTAAACAAAATGATACATTAAATATTTTAGGGAGCTGTCTATCTTTGGATAAAGGCATGCATAATAAATCTAGATTTTTATACATCTGGCTTGCTTTAGGTGTGGTACACGTGTATTTTGTAAATTCAGTTTGAAAAAATGTTCATTTATATATGACCCACTTTTCACCCTCCCTAAATTATTATACTATCCTAATTTGCAGACTCTAAGGCACAGTTTAGGAGTTATGTCATTGGGGTGCCTGGGTGGTGCAGCCGGTTAAGTGTCTGACTCTTGATCTTGGCTCAGGTCATGATCTTACGGTTCATGAGTTCAAGCCCCCACATTGGGCTTTACGCTGACAGTGTGGAGCCTGCTTGGGATTCTCTCTCTCCTTCTCTCTGCCCTTCCCCTGCTTGTTCTCTCTCTCTCTCTCTCTCTCTCTCTCTCTCTCTCTCTCAAAATAAACAAATAATCATTCTAAAAAAAACTTAAATTAAAAAAAGAAGTTATATCATTTTCCTCTCACTTACATGTGAACACTTCATCCATGGCACAAAATGGGCTTTATTCATGGGAAGCATCCAACATAGAAATGGTGCTGTAAAAGTAATTAGACTTGAATATAAAAGGATCAGTTCCTCATTAAGGGTTTCCCTCAAAGGCTTAATGAGGGAAATTAGCCACAAATTATACTATCTTATCATTTGCAGACTCTAAGGCACAGTTTAGAAGTAGATCATTGTCCACTGAGTTGTGTGTCTACATGTCATGGATTTTGAGGTCTCTTTCAGGGAGAAAGCTAGTCTGTTGTGAATTTGGGGTGATTTTTTGAGCTCTGGGACATTAACCCAAATGAGTTCCACCAAGGACTTTGGTAACGACAGTAACAACATTTATTCGATGCTTAATGTATGCCAACCCGTATGTGTGCTTCCTGGATGCATTGTTTCATCCAATCCTGGTCATCCTGAGAGCTAGATACTGTAGCCTTCTTCATTTTACTGACAAGGACACCAAAGGCCTGGTACTCTGCCTGTGGTTTCACAACCAGGAAGTGAAAGTGCTGAGATCCAAACCCAGGTTCAACTCTAGCACATGTTCAACCTTTGCTCACCCAGAATGCTTCCCACTGGTGAACAAGGTGGGGGCCTTGTGGAGGATGGCTGGTGTAGAGACTTACTGAGAAGAGGGAGGCTCTAGAAGGCCTCCCGTAATCAGCCGGAGGAGTCCAGTTTCATAGCACCCCGCAAAGATCTCAGAGCGTGGAGATGGTTGTCTCTGCTCTCTTAAGAGATGGGTTTGTGACCCATGGCCTGGAATTTCAAGACTTATCAGAAGAAAATCACAAATTATTTACAAATGATTTGAAATTAGGGTGTCTGTTACTTTTGTGTACATAGAAATCACCGGGGGGGACTTGTATAAAGATTCCTGAGCCCACGCTTAGAGCTTCTGATTAAGTTCAAACTCAGTGGTTCTGCACATGATCTGAAAACTAGACTTGACTCCTACTGTTTGGCAGGAACCCTTAGGTCCGTGTGGGTGCTGATTGGTACACACTTTGAGAAACCCGGCTTGAGCTCTGCATTCCTATGGGGCAGGAATGGGTCTTATCTATCTTTGTATTCTCGAACCCGGAACAGGACCAGATACATATCCACTACAAGCCGAGAGGGAATTGAATTACAAGGAATGAGGAAAGGGAAGGGTTTCCGTTGACATTTGGGGCTGCTGGGAATAACCAATTCTAATTCTAATCATGGTTAAAGAGTTTTCTTCCAGCTTTTATGAGTGCCAAGTTTGCTTTTGATCTCCAGGGTCTCCATCTCCAGTGGGTGGTGGCAGGGGTGGGGAGGAGATGGCGGTGGCGAGCATATATTTATATCTATGTACAGTGAAATCATTATTGTGCTTTATCAGCGAAACCAGGGCACATACTTGTTAGTATGTGAATATGCATCTGTGCCTCCCTTCCTTCCACAGCTGACACTGGAGATTAGATTCAAGCTTTAAGCTTGTAAAAAGCCTTAGAGGGAAACCCTTAATGAGAAACTGATCCTTTTAAACTCAAGTCTAATTACTTTTACAGCAACATTTCTATTTTGGATGCCTCCTATGGATAAACTCCCTTTTATGTCATTGAAGCAGTGCTCTTTCCTCAATCTCAGCAGAAGGAACACCCAACACGTGACCCGGCCCATAGACCCCAATGAGAAAGCCAATGACTCTCTTCTGCTTGATGAGAGGCCTTGATTTCAAAGGCCCCCAGGAGAGAAACTTGAATCCCATGTTTGTAAGCCCTTGAAAATGTTTCTGTTTTTCTCTGCTAGTTAGCTACTTGCTTCTACTCATGGAGACTGACGTGCGAGCTGACACCATGAGCCTTTCAGCATGGTCTCCCACGGGACGAAAGACAAATGGAAGGGTGATCATGTGCATTGTAGTCACATGGATACATACTTTTTCAATGTCCAATATTTGATGGAAGCCGTACGGGGCACAATGGCAGTTGTGTTTTCACAAATTGGATTTGGGGACGTAACTCTAAGTAAATACTTTGTAGATTGTCCCCTCACCATGGTGTAAAAAGGCTAAAAAGGATCCCACGTGGTATAGGAGAAGTTAAATCTTAATTTGTTTCTACTAATACCCACTGCAACACAATTTCATTTTATTTGACCGTTTTTCTCCAGACAGCACATGTTTTGCCAGAGATAGCAAAGCAAAATGGGAAGAGAGTACTAGATTAGGAATTAGAAGCCTTTTGCTAACTTACCAACCTCAGCCGAGCTTCTTATTGAAAATGCCTCCATGACCTGCAAAGCCTTCTATAAATATAAGGTGTTAAACATATGGTTTCTACTCACCAAATAAATGTGTGGAAACGGTACAAGGCTGATATGTGGGTGGGCCGATGTGGCACGAACGAATTCCTTTTGCCACAGGAAGAGACTGTGCACCCCCACAGTCCCCCCAGCCCCCTGGGGTGGACAAGGACCGTTGTCAACGACCATCCTTTGCATTGGGTTCTGGAGAATACGTGGCCAGAACCCTTCAGCTACTGAGATGAGAACAGGAAACAGCACAGGCAGTGGGCTAAACTAGAGAGCAAAATAGAACAGATACCAGATCTGCCCTGTGTGGCTGTGGGCAGGTCATTTAATCTCTCTGAATTGCCATTCCTTCATCTGCAAGCACCACGCTTCAGGACACCTGGTGTTAGAAGGCACCTTGCATGTTGCAGGTACTCAGCGGATCAGAGTGACTCTCAATTACCAGCAGTGGTTTCTTCGGTGATGAGCTTTAGCTTTGGGTTTTTGCTGCCACAATCTTTGTCTAGTAACTCTGGCAAGTCTTTAGTTACACGAAGTCAAACTCTTTTAATGCCTCGCCACGAGCGCTTCTGTGTTTTGAACAGGGTCCCCTCGGACACGAAGACCTTTTGCCCATTTGTAGCATCCGGATAGTTCTCATACGTGGCGGTGAATAGTTAAGATGGAGGAAGAGAAGTGGGAGAAAGCCCAGGAAAATCATGAAATCCTCAAAAATTAGGGAACTGGAATCTCTGAGGCGGCATGGATACTGGCATCAGGCCACCCAGGTACAAATGGTGGCACCATCTGTTAACTTGCTGGGCGACCCTGGTCAACTTCAACATTTTCTCATTCATAATGTGGACGTAATGATAATGTTTACATAGTACATATAGGGGATAGTCACAGAATGATTCTAAGAATTTACTGGAGAAAATTGTGCGAAGTGCTTAGCCTCGTGCTTAGTATGTAGCTATCCTTTGATAAATGTGAGCCGATATGAGAAGAGTGCAAAAATGCCGTAGGTAAAAGCTTAAAAGTGGCTCAAAGACTATCTCCAAGTATTTTATGCAAAATGTAGAGTGTGACAGAAAATAAGAATAAATTGTAGCAAGGTAAATTTAGATCATCATTAAGAATAACGTGACTCTAAGGGTGATTAAACACTTGGATAGAATTTTATCCTGCTTCCGATTTCTTATAGTTTTCTCTTTTCTAGTTCTTAGCTTTTCTGGAGCTGCATATTAATAGAATAGCAACCAAAACAAAGCTTTTAAAAATATAGTTAGAGACATTTGCTCCAAATACGACTCATAGCAAATAAAATTATAGTCAATAATACTGTAATTAGAGAACTTAAAAGTGCTCCTGTAGTTTAAACGAGATTCTAAAGGTTCCACAGGGAACGGCTGGGATCACGATCTAGCATCAGCAGAGGACGTTACAGACAAAGGACGCCTACTAAGTGATTAGATACCGAGGGATAAGTCAAGAAGAACAATCAAACTGGAGATATCAAGTGGACAGGGAAGCTGGGAGCACTGGGTATGTACCCAGTAGTTGGCAGAGGGTATACTGAGCTCCTTACGTTTGCTGTTTGCTTATTCTTTATAATGATATATTATCCCCACAACATTGGGGTTCAGAGAGTAAGTTAATAACTTCCCCCAGTGACAGAGTTAAATAGCAGCAAAGGCAATGTTCAGATGGTTCGAAGGCAGGTCCCTCTGATGCTGCCTGGTTTTCCTGACACCACGTGGTCGTGCACATATAAGTATATGGAGCTACGTTGAGTGAAGGATTCTAGGCGGTATCTAACCGAGGGACAAAGGAGCTCTGTGAGGAGGTCTGAGGAGGAGCTGGGAGCCGAGGGGGGCTCTGATAATGGGGCGTCCTTTGCAGGTGAGAGAAACCTGCTTGGGCTCCCTTAATTAATTCATTGGAAGGATACTGGTGGCTCATGGAACTGAGGCAAAAGCTGAGAGAGGGCTCAGCAGAGATTCTTAGCGGGAAATGAAGAAATTAGGGAATAGAAGGTGGCCATGACTCCCTTTCAGCTGTATTGTCAATTCCATAATTTTTAGTTTTTAAATTTCCTGCTTAAAAAAAAACAACTCTGATAACAGAATCATTCTAACAATTTCCTCATGTCGTCTTAGGCCAGCCTTACAACTTCATTTCCACTGAAACTTGTGGTCTGCTGGGATAGCTACTGGCTAATTTTAAACCTGGACTGTGACTTTCTCCCACCTGAAGTATCAGGTGAAACGGCGGGCAGTGATGTCGAGGGCCAGGGGGGGACAGGGCATGTACGTCAGAGGAAGAAGAGGTCCTTAGTAGTTTAGGTTTGAGGCAGAAGGCAATGGGCTACTGACAGTTGAGTCCGTTGGACTTTGGGTGAAAGGTCATCCCCAATCTTGATAAGGAACATTTTTCTATGGAGGAATGAGGGAGCGAGAGATGCATCCTTTGGGCTGTTAATCACAGTCAGAGTTCTGAGGTCTGGTGCTGATTTGAAAGAATTGTAGCACAGCTCTCTGGTCAATGAGGCTCACGGGGCTGTGGAAGATACAGGTCCCCCTGAGAGAGTGGGTGGCCAGTGTGATGACGGACAGCACCTTAAATTTATCTCTTCCACTCAACGCTGAATGAGAGTAAGCGGGGAGGTGGGAGGTGTTTCGCCAGTCTCAGGATGAGTCAGGTGGTCCTTGGGGGAGTTGATACCAAACCTTATGTTTGAGCGATAGCAGGTGCACCTGGGTTGGGCTCTCAGGTGTTTGCAGTTGTGCTGGTCTCTTCTAGACTGGAGCAGCAGGGAGAGATGCTAGTGAGGCTGGGTGGGGGGGGCAGGGGTGATGCTTCTCTGTGATGAGGCATGGTGACACCTTCCCTGCTGAGTGATCTTGCATGCGGAAGCAGCCAAAGGTGTACCTCGCCAGGTTGTGGTCTTTAATCTGCTGCCATATTGCTGGAACTTTCACCACTCATTCTGTTAGGAGGAAATTTCCATGTTAATATCTCACCCACTGCTTCTCAACTTGTATCTTCATCAACATCACCCTGAGGGAGTGTTAAAACACAGTTTGCTGGGCCCTGCCCCTGGACTTTCTGATTTAGTGAGTCTAGCATAGGGCCTGAGAATTTGCATTTCTAACAAGCTCCCAGATGATTTCGTCCATCAATCACCATTTGGAGGTGACCAATCCACCATTGGTCCACCATTTAGATGGACCACCAGTCGTCCACTTGGAGGATCACTGCTTTAGAACTGGTTTTCTCAAGTGCCCAGGGAGCATTCTTGCATTGTCTGGGGTCGAAAAGACATTGAACCTGATGAGCAACCCAGAAGACAAATCCTATTAAAGATCCCAAGGTAAACTCACTGAAGGATGTTGGGGAAGAGGGACAGAGGGTAAGACTTCAGACCTACAATTTGCCTGGGGCATGATATATAACATTTGTTAGCTTCTTATTAAAGCTGCCCCTGGTGTGCTGTGACAAGGTGATTTCTTTTTCGTATGTCATGTGGAGAGATCCCCCTTGGTTTCTGGGAGAGACCTTGCACCGAGAAAAGAAGATATGACAGCAAAGAAATCTGTGCCTTTCATATCCACCCACTGCACCGAGACAGTATAAGTATTTTTAGAACATGAGGGGATATTTGCATAGCATCTACTAGGTGCTGGGCACAGTGATAAGTACTTTGCACACATCACTTATTATGATTGGAAAAAAAAATCTGCAAGGTCTGTACTATTTTCATTTTATAAATGAGCAAACTGAGGTTCAGCAGCTTGAAGAAACATACCCAGAATCACAAAGCTAGTGATGGGCAGAGACATGACTTAAACATACGTATCACTTATTCCAAATCTGTGTTCTCTAGATTTACCATTGGAAATGCAGAGATCTCTCTCAAAATGTGCAGCTTGAAAAAATGCAATAATACTTCTTAATTTAAAAGCAAGTTTCTATGTTCAGAACCAGGAACGTACCAGCTTGAATGAGTGGGAATTATACCTAAAGGAATAAAGATCCTAAAACATCTAATTGGGACACCTAGAGATGTTTACATTGTTCCCGTTGGTTATTTTAAGGCTTCTTCCCCTCTGCCCAGTTTGGTGTCTTTCCTCCTGTGAGTTAAGAGTTTAAAGAAGCTAAAATAAGATGCAGAGGGCAGACCCGGGGAATTTTATATGCAAAGCGCTTGGAGCAGTGCCTGACACACAGGCATGGCTCAGTAAACGCTAGCTGTCCTCATCACGGTGTGAGCAGGGCGGGTGAGGGTGGGAATTGGGTGGGCACCAGCAGCAGTGGCTGAATCAAAGAAAATACATGGCAAAGAGCAGATCGTATTAGTCCTGGCAATTTCCTGAAAATGCTGGGTTCTCACTCCGAAGGTAAATATGACCTCACTGAAGAAGGCAAGGTGGGGGGTTCAGGGTCGGGGAGAGAGGAAAGGAGGGGGCATCTGCTGGAGAAAAATGTGGATCCGCGATAGTCACGTGGTGAGCGCTCACCGTCGGCCAGGGAGGTCATTTGGAATCCGGGTTCGTCTTATTGAAATATAAACTATCTGCTTAGAAGACTTGCCCTGTATCTGTCAGAGGAAGCCTGGGTGGGGCGGATGTGTCCCTGGACGGAAGGCAGCTCTCGGGAAGAAAGGCGTGGCACGAAAGCCAGAGGGTGGGAAAGGCACCAGGTGAGCAAGAAGCCAGGTGATTGCACGTGGGAGGGAAGTGGGGGGCCCGAAGGCACCTGTGGGCAAAAGAGCGCGTTTAAAAGGTAGAGAGGGGGCGGGGCCTTTGTGCGCAGAGGTCCAGGAGGAGCCCCGGAGAGGTAAATGAGGAGAAGAGGTGGCAGGCCGGGGAAAGGGACAGGGTCAGGACGGAAAGGGCTGTGGCTGCACACATGGGGACGAGCTAATCGAGGAGCCGAGTGGGCCGCCGGGAGGGGCGGCTTAGAGCAGCCAAAGCAAGGCTGGTGCAAATTGATTTCCACGCAGCTAAGGAAGAAATGCCAGGCGGGAGGCTGGACTTCTTTTCCTCGGAGGCTGAAGGGAGACAGGGGCAGAGAGGGGCGCACTGCTACGCCGCTGGGGAGGTACACAGCCGGCCAGATGTTTTTGAGGCGACCTGTGTGGCAGCCCGAACACGTGCCACTTAGCAGGACTGATGAATAAGCAGTGGCCAACCCGGGCGATCACGCTGGCGTCCGTGAGCTCGTGGGCGCTCTGGGCCGCACGGGCCAATGCGGGGGGGACACGGGTATGCGGGACACGAGACCCGAGAGTGGTTCTGGCTTCCGGAGAGCAAGTGAGGAGCCTGGTAACAAAGCAGGAGCCTGGCAGAGAGGCGAGAGAGGGAGTTTGCAGGAGCCGGTCGGAGCCCCAAGCTCGATGTTCCGCGCTGTGATTGATGAGTTGTGGTTCAAGGGTGTAGCCATTTTAGAACGTCCTGTTCCTGTCAGCTCGGAAAGCAGGAGGCATTAACGGCCTGGCGATGCGGCCTTGGTTTAACTCTTTGGTGAGACCGGCCTCTTCAGCCTGTTCCAGCATGCTGCGACCGTGTGGCATAGAATTCTTGGCACGGTTCACAGCGGTTCCACTCGTTAACAGCGTCTCATTTCCTGCTCCTCCAAGAGA
The DNA here is from genome assembly GCF_018350175.1 of Felis catus. NCBI lineage: Eukaryota > Metazoa > Chordata > Mammalia > Carnivora > Felidae > Felis > Felis catus. Next base: position 18,630,674 of record NC_058368.1, on the reverse strand, counting down.
GTCAGCCACGGGAGTTTTTCAGCCAGAAGTGAGCAGCCTTGCAGTCTGTGGAGCGGCCTGTCTTGGAGGGCAGTTGCTGGGAAAGAGGCTCGCTTCAAGCCCCGTGCCCTCCGCAGGCTGGAGATTAAGTGCATCCTGTCCGGCAATGGCAGGTTCAAGGCTCTCTCCGGCCATCCTTACGGCCGCGTCCGGCCTCAGTCGAGTAAACCTCCCTCCCTCCTGCAGAATGTGAACTCGGTAAATGTGAATGAACACGGAAGTAAAAGAGCGAGCAAGCTAACACAAACAGAAATTGAGCTATAACACGATCGAGACTCGCGGGCACTTGGGTGGTGCAGGACACCCTCAGTCACTCGCTAGTACAGTCCCGACTGAGCAAGTTTCTAGAATGGGCATTAGTAATGGAAGAAGAAGGCAAAGAGGGAGGGAAAGGGTGCCTGGAATGTGAGACAGCGTGGCCGAGGGCTGCTGAGGTGGAAGGGGAGAAACAGGAAGTGTGCCCCGATGGCCTTTGACCCCAGCAAGTGCAGGGGACTGCTGGGTGACAAGGGAGGCCAGTGTCCCCAGGCCAGGCTGGGTAGGGGAGTGAGGACTGGAGGTGGGGCAGAGGTGGGGGAGGTGGGAAGCGGAGGTGTGGTAGTTGGGACACAGAGGCACTGTTTGGAAGCAGGTTATTAACAGGGACTCAGAGCTTGGGTTGGCGAGTCGGGGGAGGGCTGCGCTTTCCTTGGGAATTAGGCAAGAGGCAGAGGACATGGGGTCAGGAAGCCTGCTGGGCGTTAAAAGGACGGTGGAGATCTTGTTGAACTAGAACCACTGGGTGCCTATCTAAACTTTCTTGCAGGATGGTTAGAAACTATGGTTGGAGGGACCTTTGCCTTAAGAAGACCCTAGACAGTTTTGTTCTCTGTCCCTTCCCCCTATGTTTTTCCTCTCATTTTCACCTTCTCGGCTGAAAACATGCTTCGGCAGCCAACCTGACGCTATCTGGTTCCGTCAGGTCCCTATAACGTTAGCTTTTGTGTAACTTCAGGCATCTTGCAAACACGTTCAATGACTGGGAATTCAAAGCGTCCCACCGCCTCTTTCCCCACTGACCCACTGCAGCGACATCTCTTGTCCGTATTCTGTGGGCTTCCCAAACTTTTCGGCAGCATTGAGGCTAGAGGCCATTTGCGTTCAAGTTGGTCAATGTTTATTAGTTCTAGGCAAAGGTGTTAGGTTAGCCGCGCTGCTGTGTTGGGGTGGGGGCAGCCAAGGATGGGATTTCATTAGGCTCATTTGATGAATTCCTTTTAAGTTTTGCATCCTTTCCAAATAGATGTTTGCTCCACAAACACGCACTGAACGTGCCGCGTATGCTCTTGGACCTGCAAAGGTGAAAGCGGCCTTGGTAGCTCCGTTCTTTCTCTTTGCAGCCGGGCTTCCAGGTAGCGTTTGGGGAGCTTAACATCTAGTAATGGACAATAAGGCATGTTCCTGAATAAGCATAGCCTAAAGCAGAATGTGGGGAGTACCAAGAGGTGTCTAGATTTAAATGCTTTTGGAGTTCACAGGAGGAGAGATTTACTATGCATGTTGAAATTGTATTCAAGTACAAGTTGTCCTGGGACAAGATAAATAACCTATTCACTTCATAGTAATATAATAAATAAAATATTATTGACACAGTTGGCAATACTATTCAGGTGTTGCGAAAAAGCCTGATGTATAAATAACTAGGGGTTTGTGGAACCACAGAATCTAAAATGGTAGCAGCACCGCAAGCAAGCCTGAAAGACAGCCAGTTCAATCTCCTCGTTTTGTGAATTTACAGACAGATCTCCGGATAGGTCAAGTCAGTTGTCCAAGATCACAGAGCTGGTTTGTGGCCAAGGCAGGAGCAGAGAGCAGGGCTGCTTGCGCGCTGTTCACACTGGGGTGGTGACATCAGCCACTGTCCTGCCTCTGCTGAACAACTACCCTAAAAAAGTACTCATCCTATTTGGGAGATCTGTATCCTGATTCCAGCTTTCTTAGCAGCATGCCATCAAAGCTTTCTGTCTTCTTATAGAATGAAATGAATGTGACAGTTCCTTGCTGAGGACTCAGATGCCCTGAGAACAGCATGGCACAAGGAAAACAAAGATGCTGGGCTGGAGTCTGCGTTGCTTCTATAATTATGTTCAAGAAACTGTTGGGAAGTTTGAAGGAAAGCTCTGACTCTCGGGGCCCCCCTCTCCTGACATCTGGTCCCCCCGCTGCGTAATGCCCAGCCCCTGCCCCACCTTCTCGGGGAGCCGTTCCCCAACTCCGCAGCCATGCGTCCACCACGCGTGGGACCCAGGAAGGGAAAGCCAGCCAGGCTAGTCTGTTCTGTCTCTGTCAGTCTCCGTCTCCGTCGACCAGTCTGCCCGTTAGTCCCTCTCTTTCGGTTGGTCAGTCTCTCCTTCCATTTGTCTTCCTGTCTGTCCTTCTTTCTCAATCCTTCTCTCTCACTCTGAAAGAATGCAGTTGTTCTCTTCACATGTTTACTTCTCTCCTGGCTTCGTTTCCAGGTTTGGCGCTCTCCTAACAAAAGTCAGCCTTGGCCCCAACACTGCATCCGGCCTGCCTTTCAGAGTCTGTCTTCATGCCTCTGGCTCAGTCTTGCCACAGACCCTGACTCCTATCTGCCTGGACGACATCTGATTGCCTCGGCCCTTCTCTTCTCCCCTGGCTGGGCAGCGGGTTGTTTCCTCTGGACCCCTTGTCCCAGACCAGAGATACTTGTACAAACCATGGTCATCTGCACTTGTCCTTCAGCTGTGATTTATGAGGGATGTACCCGGGCTCAGTGTCTCTGGGATCCATTCAGTCATTTTGTCAGGACTGTCTGGTAAATTGCCTCTCCTTCCACGGTGCTAGCCGTGAATGACTGTGCCCTCCGCTAACCCCGGGCCCACTGGTTGTGATGCTCCCATGGCGCTCCTGCAAGTCTGCCTTGGGCCACGGGGAGGTCCGCCGCTTCATTTCTGGCACTGGAATGGAAGGGACCATGGAATGGGAATCCTGGCTTGAGCACCTTAATCGGGCTCTTCACGCTGTCTTGCACACACACAGCTCAGAATAAGAGACCAGATTCTGGCGTTGTTTCGGTCGGGCTAATCTGACAGACTTGCACGGCTCCTTTGGAGGGTAAAATCTACTTGGGGGAACAGGGCATGGGTACCTGAAAAGGGTATCTTCGTGAAACTGAATGGTACTAACCGTGACCCCACTACCACTGCCATCATTTATAGAATCTTTGTAAGCCACTGTTCTGAAGCACTAGGTATACTTTAGGCCCTTTAATCCTAGCAACAACCCTCATAAAGTAGGTACTACTATCTTCTTTTCACAGATAAAGAAGCGGAGTCTCAAACAGTCTCTCAATGGCTTGAGAAAGTCACCCACGTTCACAGAGGCGGTAAGTAGAAGACCTGGGTTTTCAACCCAAGGGCGTTGAATGCCAAATCTGGTCTCAGTTGCGGGCATGCTTTGGTAGAACGATAGAGTGATCTCTCTCACCTCTCGTTTAGCCAACATTTATAAGCGCAAGGTCTCTTGCAGCCATTTTATTTCTAACTATATGTGTTTATTTTCCTCCTTGGTCTACTCAACGGCATTACCACAGCTGGTAGTACGCGTTTTTTTTCTTCCAGATTTTCCTTCCAAAACACATCGTTAATTGCCCTGCTCTTAAAGCTTATGTCATACTCTTTGATCCCTGGCATTGGAGTTGTCATTAAAACGTCTCTTGGACTCATTCCCCGTGACATTATAGTCGAGGTTCTTGCAGCATAATTCCACTTGCTGATATTTTCCCTTGCATTGCGTTTGGACGATGAACGGTCCCCTGATGCTCTTAGGATCTGCCTTCTTGCCCTCAGAGACTGACTGCGTGGGTCTTCTTTTAACCTTCTAATGGCCCTGCTTGCCTTCTGGAGTGGTTGGGGCTCAAAAGCATTTGCATGCAAAGCACCTTGGGACGTTTGGGTTTGCCTCTATCCCGTTGCCCTTCCTTCTTGTTTTCTTCATTCTGGCTCTTCCTTTCAGCGCCGTGGCCTTCTGCCCCCTCACAGCCCCCATTCTCCAGCTTCTCCTCTGGACCCGCGACACAGCACCCGATCTCTCTTCCTTTCTTTCGCTACTTCCTCCGAAATTTCCATTACTTGCCACCTTCTCGTAGTCTCTTCCTGGCCTCTTGTCACGGCTGAGGCGGTTCCTCAGATTTGTTTTTCTCAGTCCCATGGGAAAGGGCCGTCCTGCCATTCACGCTTCCATTCAGCGTACATTTGTTTAACCTCTTCTTCACGCTGGGCGGTGTGGTTACAGGGGTGGGTAACGGCATCCTAGAAATTTAAAATAATACAGGTAGACTTTTATTTTTAGAGCAGTTTTAGGTTCACAGCAAAACTGAGTGGAAAGTACAGTTTCCGTGTACGCCTGACCTCACTTATCACAGCTTCCCCTCCAACCATACCCCTCCTCAGAGTAGCGCATTTGTTATAATTGATGAACCTAGATGGACACGTCCTAATCACCCAAGTCCACAGTCTACATTCGGGCTCACTCTTGGTGTGGTACATGCTGTGGGTTTTGACAAATGTACTATGACACGTATCCCCCGTCGCAGTATCATTGAGAACAGCGCAAGTGCCTGAAAAAATCCCGCGTCTCAGAGGAGGCTGGAACATAAATAATCATAGTACAGTCCTGACAGTGAAGTAGAGGTATGAGAAAAGAATGGCAGAGCACGAAGGAGGGAGAAGCTAACGCACAGAAACTTGGGGGGGTTTGGGAAACCATTCAAGTTCTACGTATTCGCAGAGGAGAAGAGTCTTGGGAGGCATGCGAGGCCAGGGCCAACCTGAGCTGGAGCACACGGGCACTTGGGCACGTCGAGGGAATGCAGAATGTAGTAAACTGGTGGTGGTTAAAAGCGAGCACTCTACAGTCCCACAGATAGAAATATGACTCTGACCTCAGCATCATACTTGCTGTGGGATCTTGGTCACATTACTGAGCCTCTGTAAGCCTCAGTCTCCCCCTCTGTAAGCTGGGGATGATAATAGAACTTGCTTGTAGAGGTGCTCTGGGGATTCAGTGGATGCATTTAATTAGCCCACTACCTGGCCTTGGTATGTGGACCTGAATGTCAGCCAGTGGTGTAGAAGCAGAGAGGATGCTGGGAATGGTACTCAAAAGGCAGAGCGTAAAGGCCTGGGAACCATATTCAGCAGTTTGGACTCATCATCCAAATCAGTGACTCTCAGTCCTGATCATGCGTGAGGATCACCTCAGATTTTGTTAAAATGCAGACTTCTTAGTTCCTCAGAAATTCGGTTTCAGTTGGTCTTGCCCGGGCCCAGGAATCTGAATTTTTAATGGCTCTGATATGAGTGGTCCAGGTCACAGTTTGGACTAGGTCGCTGGGAGCTCAGAAAGCTTCTCGTGGTATCTACAAAATGAATCAAGAGTTAACAGAGGCAGAGACTGTAGAGGGAGGTCTGGGACTTTCTTAGGATTGGGTGCGAATCAGTCAGTGGAGCTGGAGCCAAACCCCAGGACGGCTTCTGGACTCTGAGCCCGGGATCTTCCTGCCTTACTCAGACACCATCCACACAGTCCCGAATGAAAGCCCAACCAAGCCCCTGGCTGCTGGGCTTACGGGTCTGGTCTGAGCAGCCCGTGTGTCCTGGCAGGCTCCGACTCTGTGAGGGGACTGTGCCGTCAGCCAGCGTGCGTGACCGGGACACCTCCATCAGCGCTGCCATTCTGGTGCCGCTTCTGCTCTGCCGAGCCTCCCTCCTCCTGACTGCTCTCCGGATTAAGAGGGAAGGACGCGTACAAACGTCCAGGTCCTGGAATCTGAGTCCTTGTAGCTCTAACAGCACGCATTTTCACAAAGGTGAACCAGGCATCCTTTCCGGGGAGAGCTTTTTGCAAAAGAGCACAAAGTCCTCAAGGAGCCTCACCGGGTGTTTCATTCCGGGCCGCGGGGGTGCCCTCCTGTCTGCTCGGCCTCCAGGGGGGACTCTATTTCCTGGTGTCCTTCCTGGTTCCTACGGCTGCGAGAAATTGTCTCCACCTCCTGGATGAGGGGCCCCTGCCTTTCGGTAGCCAGGACTAGTTTCCTAAACTGCCGGGCCAGATCTCATGATCACCAGGCTCACAGAGAGAAACCCTGCCTGCCACCCCCCACCACCCCCCCGGCCCCTTCTTCTCCAAGAGGATCCTGAAGACATTAATGGAGGTTGGTAGGCCTCTGGTCACAGAAAACTGTCAGTAAATCCTGTCTTAGGAGTTCCTGCTCTGGTTTCCAGTTTATTCGTAAATCCTCTAAGTCAGCCTCTCCTCCTGTTCAAATACAAAAGCTTGGAGCGCTCGAGGAGCCAGAACCTCTTTTTGACTTTTTGGCTTTCCTGGGCAGAAATATTTGAGAGCAAATTTATGCAACTGGCTGGATTCTCCCTCTGCACCCTCCCCACCAGTGCTTTTCAGTGGGGGGAGCAATACCCCATGTTAAGTGGCCACATTGGAGCCGAGAAAGGACCAGCTGCATTGGCCCCGAGTCATGGACAGAGCTTATAAACTAAGTGCCGAGGCAACTGTGAAGGCCACGGCCTTAGAGAGCTGTTGATGCCGAGCCTGGGGCTGACACCAGGTCTTGTTGCGGCCAGTTCCCATGGCCAGCTTTAAGCTTCCTGGATGCTCAAGGCTTTGCAGAAATGACCCATCAAATTCCCCAGTCCCACTGTGGCAACAAAAGCATAGGGCCAGCCATCTCTGCACTTCTCCAGAGGGACTTGGGAGAGCAGGGGGCCTGGAGGACTGCAGAATCATCTGCTCTCTGTTCCCTTTGACAGTGACCCTCCCACACCTCACTCCCTGCTGCCATTTCATTCCTATTCTCAGGCTGACGCTAAACAAAAGCAGCCTCGTGCTTTAGGTACATTATCTCAAATCCTAGCCATCTGGGGAGCTGTTCCCCTGTCCCCATTTTACAGACAAAGGCTAAAAGTTGACCCGGGCAACTGCACAGCTGGGCTTCACCCACAGGTTGGCATGGGTCCCACACCGGTGGTGTTCCTGCACCCAGGATCCCACGTTGTGTTGTGTCCCCTGGAATTAGAGTCAGGTCATTATCCTGGGTGACAGGGAGGTTGCTTGGTAACCTACACCAGTGGAAAAGCATGAGCTGCCGCTTGACAGATTACTGAGGATAAATTGGTGCTAGTCCTGGGCATGTGCAGTTCTGGACATTCCCAGAACTCATGGAATTACTTGGAAAGGGGGCGGTAAGAGGGAATCGGAGCCAAAAGAGAGATAAAGTGCTGGAACTATATGTTGACAAGAATTTGTCTAATTAAATACGCAGGTTTTAAATTACACTCGCCTCGTGATCCCGCGGCTGCTGCTGCCGCCATCCAAGACTCCAGCACCAGCAGCCCCGGCTGTTTGTGTGCCAGGAAGGGCAGCATCTGGGGGTGCTCGCCAGGGGACAGGGCACCCGGGACCACAGCGAACTTCCTTACCTTCACTGATCTAGCGAGTGGGATTTATAGTCGACGTTGTTATTATCACGGGCTATTTTTGACTCGTGTTTTGATGGGTGACGTCAGCTGTGATTCTCGGAGGGCACCCGTAGCATCCTCCTCCTCAGATATCATAAAGTACGCACTCTCCGCCATCCGCGTGTGCGTGTGATTGAGGAGTGGACGCTGATTAGATCTACAGTCTCCAAACCTGATGTGTAGCAGAAGCTCTGGGAGAGCGAACAAACAGAAACAAACAAACCCCAAATGAGCAACGAACAGGCAGAGTCCCAAGTCCTGCCAAGCCCAGAGATTGATTTCGTAGAGAAACGATGATTCTGAAACCCAGCCAGGTGATAGTTCTGACACACAGCCAGGTTTGCGAAATCTCGAATGAACTGTCTTGGGCAAACAAAGGAATTCTAGTTTTTAATTTTCCAGCTTTTTAAATCTCCCGTCTTTGAAATGAAAAGGTAACCTTAACCAAACTTCTAGAGTCAAGGTGATAGCAAAACAGCATCGTGTGTCAGTTGGAAACTTGGAACACGAGGACCTTGAACAGAATGAGAGAAGAAGCATTGTCATACGCACGATGCCATTTGGATTGAAAGTAGGAGGTCTCAATAATAGTAACAGCTGGGTAGGAACATGGGTGAATCCCTTCACCTTTCTTTACCTCAGTTTCCCCACCTACAAAACGAAGAGCTCCTTCTGTGTCAGTTCCAAGTTCCCTGCTGGGTCTAAAATTCTGTGATGAGAACCTCTGCACATCTTTTATGTCCAGGGTTTTCAAGCAGATTATCAAATATTTACTGACCTCTTGCTACGTGCCCAGGAACTGAAATTCTTTGAAGAATTGGGTCTGTGGTGAAAAAAGGGGTGCAGAAGGGGACGGACGCTAGTGAAGAGAAATAGATGAGCACGGTGACTAAGGATTTCTGACCGTCAGTGCCGCTTCACTTTCTTGCTTAGGGGCCATTTTTTGCGTGTGAGTCAAGTGCAGGTTACGGTGAGACAATGGAAGGACAGCAGCAAACAAATATAACCTGAGCGACGGTAACTGATGGTAACTGCGTTGCTCAGCCTGTTGGATGGCAAACACTGCTAGGTGATAAAAAGCCCTAACGCATCAGGTGCTAATCTGGTGCTAAAACGCTGCTTCAGGAAAAAATGTATTCCCAGAAAGGAAATACTGGCGATTTGACTGACAGCAACAGCTGGAGCCCCCTATATTCATCCAGATAGGAAGCAGGAAAACATAAAAAAGAAGTTGTGTGTTATACAGAAGGAACTGGTGTGAGCTATGTCTCTTGAATGTTCTTGTTGCTGAAGGTTTGGGGAAGTGTCGAATATATTATCTCTCGGCTGCCTTCGGGAGCTTAGATTCTGGGTGTTATGAGCAGTGAAAGTCACAGCTCACCGAAGGGCACTCAGTGCAGTGCTCTGGGGTGGGGCTTTTCAAATGGCTTTCAGAGTTTCACAGAAAGTGCTGAAGGTGGAGGGGGGTGAGGGGAGATGGGGGGGTGCATGGTATCACCAGCAATATCTCCTTAAATCTGAACAATTTACTCCTACCTGCTGTATATGTTGAAGGTCTACATGAGATGTTGGGACAATTAGCCAGTTGGCAGAACTCGCAAGCTACTTTGGTGGCATTAGTCACCTATTTGGCAAAGCCAAGTTGGGCAGAGACTAAGTGCTCAGTATGTCCAGTTTGGCTGGGGCAGTGAATGATAGTGTTTGGGATGAGTTTGCTGGATAATGTGACCAGATGTCCTGGTACAGAGAACTGGGCAGATAGTACATTTGTTACTCCATACCTTCGCTGACGTCCCATCACTCTCCCGTCCCCTAGGGGTGGAGTGGAGTGTGGACGGAGGGTAGAGTCCACATGGGGCAAACCCATCTAATCCTCACAACAGCCCCCTGGGCTAACCTTTATTCTTCACAATGTTTACAGGAGGAAACTGAGGCTCAAAAAAATTCAAGGATCTCACCTGAGATCATAGAGCCAAAGGGCAGTACTGGGGAGACATTAAGGTGTATGTTCAGAAGTCATCTCCTGGAGCCCAAATGTCCATCAACTGATGAATGGATAAAGAAGATGTAGTTTGTATATACACTGGAATATTACTTGGCAATGAGAAAGAATGAAATCTTGCCATTTGCAAAACGTGAATGGAACTGGAAGGTATTATGTTAGGTGAAATAAGTCAGTCAGAGAAAGACGGATACCATATGTTCTCACTCACGGGTGGAATTTGAGAAACTTAATAAGAACCGTGGGGGAAGGGAAGGGGAAAAATAGTTTCAAACAGAGAGAGAGACAAACCATAGGAGACTCTTAAATACAGAGAACAAACTGAGGGTGGATGGGGGGTGTGGGGAAGAGAGGGAAAACAGGTGATGGGCATTGATGAGGGCACTTGTTGGGATGAGCACTGGGTGTTGTATGTAAGCAGTGAATCACGGGAATTTATTCCCGCAGCCAAGAGCACAGTATATATGCATTGTATGTTAGCTAACTTGACAATAGATTATATTTTAAAAAGAAAAAAAAAAAAGGTAAAAAAAACCCAAAAAAGTCACCTCCTGGAGATGACCCTAAGCACACTCCAAATAGCCTAGGCCTGGAAGTAACCAGAACCTCCTCTGGTACCGTGGAAACCAAGAGCCTGGCCAGGAGGCTGGCCTGGCCAGGGGCTCTGAGAAGGAGGGAAGGGCGGGAGTTGGCCTTCCGGTCTTTGGAGGGTGATGGCACAAATCTGCAACAGTTTCACCTGCCTCAGCCCCCAAGCACTATGGTGCTGTGGGATCAGTCTGGGAGGAGAGGGCTAGGAAGGACTCCGTGTAATCTCAGGTCGGCCACACCTCCTGCAAGAGCTAAATGAAAACCCCTCTAGCAACAAAACCAGGGTCATAAACACCGAGCAATGCCATTGGGAATATGAAGCGATAAATAGTTGAATTCCCCAAATTTATAAAGGGTGATGGAAATAGCTCCTTGTTTTCCCGGAATATAGTTTGGTTCATGATCCTGCAAAGTTTAGGGATGACAATGTTGCTCTCTGAAACGAAGAGGGTGTACTGTATGCAGAAGGCACTCCAAAAACACTCCCTGAATGAATATATGGAAAAGGAACAAAAACAAAGTTACGTAAGGCATTCTTTCCACGCTGGGATAAATGCAGAAGCCTCTACCCCTCAGAAGGGAGCTTTACTATGAACCAAAAACATTTGCTTCTATAAAGTTGCAGAAAACTTGAGGTGATTTTCTTATCGCTTCTTGCTGTGTACGTTTCGCCTGTCCGAGGTAGGTTTGTTGCTATAAAGACAACAAAGAAAGGGGCTGGAGTAATACCAGTGGTACAAATACCTTCTTCCTTCCCATTTTTTTCTTGGCAGACATCTGAGGTGGAGTTTCCCTCTGGTATCCCTCTCAGGATATAGACCCCAATCAAACCTGGGGCCTGATGTACCAGTGGCCTCACTGAGCCACAGACACATGTTTAGAATTCCTCAGTCAACTGCGAGGCGGGCAAAGAAAGCCCCAAGCAAGAAAGGCAGACACTGGGCACTTTTGAACTTAACTCTGGGTATTAAAGGAGCATTAAACAGGAAAGAGTATGTGAAAACAGCAGCCAGAGATTTTAGCTGACTCAAGAGATAGTCCTCGTAGGAGACGGTGGGTACACAGCCAGGTTTGCGGTGTGTGTATTTAGGAGAGATTTTCCAGACAAGCTGTACGAAGTCCCACTTATGTGCCTGGTGTCCTCGATAGGCAGAATTAAAGCCTTCTACTGAAGGGGGTGGACCAGAGCTGCTGTCGGTGCCTTCCTCCAGGTAGAGAGATCCACCGAAGGCTGTCTTTTTCTGCCCGGGGCTGGCGTTTAGCCTACGTGCGTGGGGTTAGGCAGCCTGCTTGCCTGTGGTCAGTATCCATTCTGTCTGGTTGATGTCTGTGTTGTACCTGTTGTTAAATATTTGGAATATCACCGCTGGTCATAGGCATATCCTCCATAATACTGATTGATGGAAAATCTCCAGCCAGTTTCCACAGACCTCTATCCTTGTCCCTCTTCCTAGCCGATGACTTTAAAGAAATGGCAGAAAATGCTATTTGGAGAGGAGATAAGCTTGATAGATTGGACCCAATCTGAAGCCTTTCACTTGGATGATTTCTTGGGGCTTGGCTTAAATGTGACTTTTCTAGAGAGAGCTTCCTTGAGTCCTATTTTAGATTGGGCCCCTTCCTGCATGGACCCATAGCCCACAGTACGTCCCCAGTTAATACGCTCGTTAGACTCCATCTTTCTTACTTGTGTTTGGTGAACGTCTGTCCTGCTCTGAGGGGCATAAGGGAGAGGCCCTCATGGATCTTGTTCACCCCATGCGCCAGAGCTCGGCATCAAATAGGTTCAGTTAATATCTGTAGAACAAATGAAATGAAATAGGTTTAGAATATTCATTAGATGGCAGAGATAATACCTGTCCTCAAGGGCGTTATTCTTTAGAGGAGGCAGTGAAAACACCACCACGTGTTATGGGCACAAATGGCACCTGTACGGAGTGTTACGTGAAACGCAGTGAAGGGAGCAGTGACCTTGCTGCTCGGGGCTTGGGGGGTGGGGGGGTGGGGCATGGTATACCTGGGGAGAACTGGGGGAGGTCTTTCTCACGAGGGCAAGCCTCGAAGTGGGGCTCAGAGCGGGCCGAGTGTGGAATGCGGTCCAAGAAGAGAGATCTGCAGGTAGGAGTTCAGAGGGTGCTGAACAGATGTGGCATATTTGGAAATGGCACTTCTTCAGATTGACAACAGAAGCATCAGGGAAGAGGGGCACGTGGTGGCTGTGGTGGTTGAGCGTCCGACTTCGGCTCAGGTCATGATCTTGCAGTTCATGGGTTCGAGCCCCATGCCGGGCGCTGTGCCGACAGCTCAGAGCCTGGAGCCTGCTTCGGATTCTGTCTGTCTGTCTCTCTCTTTCTCCCCGCCTCCCCCGCTCGTGCTCTCTTTCTCTCTCAAAACTAAATAAAAACATTAAAAAAAAAGCATCAGGGAAGAATAAATAACAGGCTAGAAAGGCATACGGTCTTCTAAGGCATGGTAGGAGCGGCTATATGATGGGGAACGTTTACATCATTTTAACTTTTTTTCAAAAACGTAGCGTAATTGGTAAGTATGGAGAATGGGTTGAAAATCGGGAGATCCTGGAAGTAGGGATATTTCCTAGAGGGCAGGTCCTTCCTCGTTGTAGCATTCAAGGAGTAAGGGAAAGGAAATAGTTACATAGGGCACCGATGCTTCTATGTAGAGGGATGGAATCTGTGTCCTGACAGGCTGGAATGCGATGAGCTGTGATTTAAGACTCTCCTACGAGCTCTTTGTACCTCGGTAACTGCACCTGTGGACTGTGGGACTTGACTGGAAGATCTGCCATATCCCTGAACACTAACCTTCTATAACTCCACGGGCTCCTAAACTAATAAGATGAAGTAAAGTAGGAACAGGTGCTATATCGCTGGTACTAACGGTGTTGTGGGAACACAGATTAGAAAGAAATCAACACAAATACTGGCTTAGCAGCAAGTCAGCTTGCCCCACGCCGTGAGAGGGGGACTGGCCCAGAGGGAAGGGTGGAGAGTGGAGAAACACAGAGGTAGCACTCTTTGGGCATGAGCCAGGGCACACCTGAACTTGGAGATTGTTCTGGGCTTTGCTTTTTCAGAGGGATAAGGACAATTGAGAATGACAGTGGCCAGAACTGTAAAAAGTCCAACATCCAGATCATAGGAAAACTGAATGGAAGAACTGGGAATATTTAGCCTGGAAAATAGAACACTTGAGGAAAATGGATTCGATGTCTTTATGTATGTAAAAAATTTCCAGGGGCGCCTGGGTAGCTCGGTTGGTTGAGCATCTGACTCTTGATTTCGGCTCCGGTCATGATCCCAGAATCATGCAGTCGAACCCTGTGTTGAAGCGAACCCACACTGAGCGCGGAGCCTGCTTTTGTCTCTCTCCCTCTGCCCCTCCCCTTCACCCACACTCTTGCTCTAAAATAAAGTTAAAAAAATTTCCAAGTAGAAAATGGGTTTGATTTTATTGGACATCAGCGATCAGGTTTAGAACCAATAATTGGAAGTTTCTGGATGCATGATTAGGTCAAATATATGTAAAAAAGGCTATCCACGAAGTAGGTTTTTCAAAAATGAGAGAAAATTTGTATAAGTTTGGCTCATTTGCCATAACCTTTTTAGGAGAGAAAGAAGGAGTTCTATTTTCTTTAGTATTTTATCGGTGGTACCTACATAGTGTGTATTTATTAAATGAGCAAGTGTGTTGAATGAGCTGTGAACTGTTTTTCATCTCTGATATTAAAAGTAATGTCTCAATCTCTAGCACTTTTATTTATACACCCCTTACCACACTATATTCTATTTTTTAATGTTTATTTATTTATTTGAGAAAGAGCATGCCCAAGTGGGGGAAGGGCAGAGAGAGGGAGAGAGAGAGAGACCAGCAGGCTTCTCATTATCAGTTTGGAGCCTGATGTGGTCTCAAACCCATGAACCGTGAGATCATGACCTGAACCGAGATCAAGAGTTGGACACTTAACTGACTGAGCCACCCGGGCACCCCACCACATTATACTCTAATTTGTTCTTTTCTTTTTTCTTTTCTTTTCTCCTTTCTTTATTTCCCTATCTATCTATCTATCTATCTATCTATCTATCTATCATCTATTTTATTTTAGAGAGAGAGCGTGAGTGGGGGAGGGGGCAGAGGGAAAGAGAGAGAGAATCTCAAGCAGGCTCCCCACACTCAATGCAGAGATCAATGCAGCACTCCATTCCATGACCCTGGGATCATGAACTGAGCTGAAATCAAAGTTGGATGCTCAAGTGACTGAGCCACATAGGCACCCCTAATTTGTTCTTCCAATATCTCCTTTTCTACCTGGACTATGAGCTCACCAAAGTGAGGGGTTGTATTTTCGTTGTGTCTTCAACGCTCTCAGTCCAGTCCCGGCATGTAGCAAGCGCTCACTTGAGTAGGGGGCCATATCATTTATTATCAAAGCAAGACTCTTTAAGAGTGAAGGGGGATGGAACACCTGGGTGGCTCAATGGGTTAAATGTCCGACTTCGGCTCAGGTCATGATCTCACAGTTTGGGAGTTCAAGCCCTGCATCCAGCTCTGTGCTGGTACCTCAGAGCCTGGAGAACTGCTTCAGATTCTGTGTCTCCCTCTCTCTCTGCCCCACCCCTGCTCACACTCTGTCTCAGTCTCTCTCAAAAATAAATAAACATTGAAAAAAAAAAAAAGAGTGAATGGGGGGCTGACCTGATGGGAAAGGATACTACAGCATAAGATGCCACCGTGCTGGGCAAACCAGGATGAGTAGTTACCCTAATCAGTAAGTGCTTGCTGAATAAATATAGAGGGAATGAGTTTCTGGAGCCAGGAGAGGCAGGCTGTAGGAATGCTGTCCTTGGGCTGAGGTTAAAAACTTCTCCCTGGGAATTGCACCCTGTGGGCTCAGTTTTGTGTGCAGAATGCATCTAGACTTTCTTTCACATGGAATTGAAATACCTGAATTCATCTACTGCTTCCCTAGGGTAGACTTTTCTTTAACCATTCTGCTTGGCCTGGAGGTTATCCTTACCACCTTTGGGATTCTCTCGTTCTGCATGGACTTCCATTTGACAAGGTCAGTTTGGGTGTTGTAGCCCTTGGCCCCCAGGAGCCCCACAGTTCTATCCTCCTGTACCGGACCCCCTCCCACCTCAAGGCCTTTGACTTCTATACTTTCCCTGCCCACTCAGCCTTGGCGGGGTCTCTAGGACCAGTTGTGATCACAGACGAGAGGGATTTAGAAAGTCTGAGCCAATGTTCTGCAGCTCAACCTCGTGTAAGTGTTGTCAGCCCTGACCTAGTGACCGGATTCTCATCAATGTGCTTGGGCCTCGCTCCAAAGTGCAGCTCCCTGTGGCCCCAGTTCTGGTAACCAGGACAGAGGCCTGGTTTCTTGGCTTGAGTGCTTGTATTGGTCGCTGGCAGAGGGCTCATCTTGTTCTTATCTGCCCCTCTCTTGTCCCAAGGATGAGGACTTAGCCCTTAAGGGCCTGCTGGGAAGATGTCCAATCCCTCAAGTGTTTGTTATCTCAGATAACAAACTGTCACTGCCTGCCTGAAAGACTGGGGCTTAGCTCCTTGCCATTAAGTCTGGATTGAGGGTTCTGCCTGCCAACTCGGGGGTCTTCCCCATACCGTCCACACCTGTCCACACCTGAGCTGTGCTAGGATGTGGTGCTGTTGCCTCGTTTTTTCGTCTTTTTTTTTTTAAGTGTATTTATTTACTTTGAGAGGGATAGGGGGAGAGAGGAGGGTACAGATTGAGAGAGAGAGAGAGAGAGAGAGAGAGAGGGAATGAGAGAATCCTAAGCAGGCTCCGTGCTGTCAGTGCACAGCCCAATGTTGGGCTCGATCTCATGAACTGTGAGATCGTGACCTGAGCCGAAACCAAGAGTCGGATCCTTAACCTACTGAGTCACCCAAGTGCCCCGTTTGTTTTCATCTTATCGATGGTCTTTTATCTTCTTCTTCCCTGTTTCCTCTCGTTGTTTTCCTGTTTCCTCCCTTCTCGTTTTCTTTTCTGTAGCTATAATTAATTTCCTCCAAGAATGCAGATAGCTGTCAGTTCTTTGGTTGCTGTCTGTTTTTATGGCAGGGAAGGGGGCGGGGAATTCGCAAGGGTCCTAAACTGCTGACAGAGTCTGAGTCTTCTGCTCCCTCTGTCTGCATCCTCCTTCCCACATATCCCCCAGTGCCGGGACCTTGACCGTCTACCGGTAAACTAACCGATCACTTCAAAAAATAACTGACAGATACTAAATTTTGATGCTTCCATTTCCCTAGCAGAAAATGCGCTATATGAGTGTACAACATTATTGTAAAATTGCTAGAAAGCCCCGAAGAAGGAACTGACCTTTTTCAAGTTAAGTCACACTATACCCTTGAGCTGCATGTTCCATAAATTCTGGAATAAAAAGGTTAATAATCTCAACTGGAGAGGGAATTTTTTTTTTTTTTTTTTCCAGGAGGGGATGATGACCTTTCTCATAAGTTTCTAACACTAGGTTAGTAGGTTCAACTACCTTTTTAGGGGAGGAAAAGGTGGAGGAAATAAAACAGTATACTGTGTTCTCTTTTTTTCTAGTCTTATTGGGAAATAATTGACATCCTTCACTGTATACATTTAAGACGTATGGCATGATGGTTTGATTACATGTATTGTGAAATGAGCACCACGATAGGTTCAGCTAACACCCATTTCTCGTATAGATACAATAAAAAGAAAAGAAAGAAGAAAAAAATTTCTCCTTGTGGTGAGAACTCTTACGATTTACTCTCTTAACTCTCCTATATGTTACACAGCGGTGATAGCTATAGTCATCATGTACCTTCCCTTCGTAGTGCTTGTTTATCTTATAACTGGAAGTTTGTGCCTTTTGACCACCTTCTCCAATTCCTTCTCCTCCGACCCTCTGCCTCTGGTAATCACAAGTCTGATCTCTTTATGAGTTTTTCTGTCTTTTTTAAAGATTCCACATATAAGTGAGATCATACAGTACTTGTCCTTCTCTGACTTACTTCGCTTAGCAGAATGCCCTCTAAGTCTATCCATGTTGGCACAAATGGTAGGATTTCCTTATCTTTTATAATGGCTGAATAAGATTCTGTTGTATGTATCTGCCACAACTTCATCCCTGGGGAATACTTAGGTTGTTTCCACAGCTTCGCTGTTGGAAATAATGTTATGAACATGGGGGTGCAGATATCTCTTCAAGATAGTGTTTTTGTTATCTTTGGATAAATACCAAGAAGTAGAATATCTGGATCATACAGTTTTATTTTTAACTTTTGGAGGATCCTCTATACTGTTTTCTATAGCAGCTGTCCCAGTGCACAACCTCACCAACAGTCCACATGGGTTCCTATTCTCTTCGTCCTTGTCAGCATTGTTACCTCTTGTCTTTTTTATGGTGCCATTCTAACAGATGTGAGGTAATATCTCATTGTGGTTTTAACTTGCGTTTCCCTAAAGACTAGTGGCGTTGAGCATTTTTTAAAAACATAACCGTTGGCTTTTTGTATATATTTTTTGGAGAAATGTGTTCAGATCCTTTTCCCATTTTTTAATTGGGCTACTTGTTTTTTTGCTACTGAGTGGTAGGATAATAACCCCTTATCAGATATATGAGTTGCAAATATTTTTTTTCCATTCTGTAGGCTATCTTTTCACTTTATTGATGGTTTCTTTTGCTATGCAGAAGCATTTTAGTTTGATGTAGTCCCATCTGTCAATTTTTTGTTGGTTATGCTTTAAGTGTCCTATCCATAACATCATTACCAAGACCCATGTCAAGGAGCTTTATTGCTATATTTTCTTCTAGGAGTCTCATGGTTTCAGGTCTTATATTTTAAGTCTTTAATCCATTTCAAGTCAATGTTTGTGAATGATGTAAGGTATGGGTCCAGTTTCATTCTTTTATGTGTGAATATCCAGTTATCCCAGCACCATTTATTGAAGAGAGTGTCTTTTCATCATTGAGTACTCTTGCTTTCCTTGTCAGATATTAGGTGACTGTATATGCTTGGGTCTGTTTTGGGGCTGTCACTTCTGTTCATTGCTTGTTTGTCTTTTTTTAATGCCAATACCGTGCTGTTTGATGACCATAGCTTTATATTGTAACTTGAAATCAGGAAATGTGATGCTTCCTGTTTTGTTTTTATTCAGGATTTCTTTGGTGGTTCCATATAAATTTTAGGTGTGTTTTCCTGCTTCTGTGGGGAAAAAAAATGCCTTTGAAATATCAATAAGGATCACTTAGATTACTGTAGGATTCTATAGATTACTTTTGGTAGTTTAGACATTTTAACAATATTAATTTTCCATCAGCAAACACAGTAATATTTCCATTTACTTGTGTGTTTTATTCAATTTCTTTCATCAATGTCTTGTAGTTTTCAGTGTAGAGATCTACTTCCTTCTGTTTATTCCTAAGCATTTTATTGTTTTTGATGCTCTTGTAAATGGGATCAATTTCTTTATTTCTTTTTCAGAAATTTCATTGTTGGTATATATAAATTTTACAGATTTTGTCTATTAACTGTATATCTTGAAACTTTGCTAAGTTCATTGGTTAGATCTAGCCTTTTTTAGGGTGAGTATTTAGGATTTTCTGTATATAAAATCATGTCATCTGTAAATAGGAACTATTTTACTTCTTCCTTTCCAGTTCTGTTGCCTTTTATTGTTCTTGCCTGATTGCCCTAGTCAGGATTTTCAGTACTATATTGAATAGAAATGATGAGAGTGGGCACTCTTGTCTTTTTCTCCTGATTTTTGAGGGAAAGCTTTCATTCTTTTGCCATTGAGCAAGACGTTAGCTGTGGGCTTGTCCTATTGGCATTTATTATGTTGAGATATGTTCTACCTATGCCTAATCTGTTAAAAGTTTTTATCATGCGTGGATGTTGAATTTTGTTGAATGCATATGATCCTTTTCTTTCATTCTATTAATGTGATATATCACATTGATTTGCATATGTTGAAGCATCCTTGCATTCCAGGGATAAATCCCACATGATCATGGTGAATGATTTTTTAATGTGTTGCTGAGTTCACTTTGCTGGTATTTTGTTGAGAATTTTTGCATCTATATTCATCAGAGATATTGACCTGAAGTTTTCTTTTCTAGTAGTCTCCTTTTCTGGTTTTGGTATCAGGATAATTCTGGCCTTACAAAATGGGTTTGTGAATGTTCTCTCCTCTTTGAAATATGGGAGTTTTAAGAAGGATTGGTGTTCATTTTTTTAAAAATATTTGGTAAAATTTGCCACAAGCCATGTGGGCCTGGACTTTCCTTTATTGAAAGATCTTTGATTACTGGTTCAATTTCCTTACTAGTAATTGGTCTATTCACATTTTTTTATTTCTTCTTGATTCAGTCTTCATTAGGTTGTATGTCTCTAAGAATTATTCCATTTTTTTTTCTAGGTTGTCCAGTTTATTGTCATATAGTAGCCTCTGATGATCCTTTGAATTTCTGTAGGATCAATTATATGTCTATTTTTTCATTAATAACTTTGCTGATTTGGATTCTTTCTCTTTTTTCCTTGGTTAGTCTAGCTAAGGTTTTGTCCATTTTGCTTATCTTTTCCAAGAAATAGCAGTTTGGTTCATCTTTTTCATTTTTCTGTTTTCTATTTCATTTATTTCTGCTCTAATATTTATTATTTCCTTCTTCTGATAACTTTGAGTTCAGTTTGTTCTTTTTCAAGTTCTTTAAGGAACAGAGTTAAGATGTTTATTTGGGACCTTTCTTTTTTTTTTTTTTTTAAAGTTTATTTATTTATTTTGAGAGAGAAAACAAGTATGGAGGAGGGGCACAGAGAGAGAGAGAAAGAGGGAGAGGGAGAAGCCCAAGCAGGCTCCACCCCATCAGCGCAGAGCTTAAGCCCATGAACTGTGAGATCATGACTTGAGTCAAGATCAAGAGTCATGTGCTTAACCGACTGAGCCACCCAGGTGCCTTGGGGCCTTTCTTATTAACGTAGGTATTTATTGCTATGCACTTCACTCTCAGAACTGCTTTTGCTGCATTCTGTAAGTTCTGGTATATGTGTTTCCATTTTTTATTTGTGTCAAGAAACTTTTTTATTTCCCTTTAATTTCTTCTTTGATCCCTTGGTTCTTCAAGAGAGTGTTGTTTAATTTCCATGAGTTCATACATTTTTCAGTTTTCTTCTTCTTGATTTCTAGTTTCATGCTATTATGGTAAGAAAAGATACTTGGTGTGATTTCAACCTTCTTGAGTGTTCTAAGACTTGTTTATTTTTAAAAATTTTTTTTAATGTTTTATTTATTTTTGAGAGAGAGAGACCGAGTACAAACAGGGGAGGGGCAGAGAGCAAGGAAGACACAGAATCTGAAGCAGGCTCCAGGCTCCAAGCTGTCAGCACAGAGCCCAATGCTGTGAGATCATGACCTGAGCCAAAGTCGGACGCTTAACCGATTGAGCTACCCAAGCATCCCTTCTAAGACTTGTTTTGTGGCCTAACATATGATCTATCCTAGAAAATGTTCTACTTGTGCTTTAGAAGAATGTGTATTCTGCTATTGCTGGGTAGAATGTTCTGTATATGTCTGTTAGGTCCATTTGGTCCATAGTGTTGTTCAAATCTGCTGTTTCCCTATTGGTTCTCTGGCTGGTTTATCAATTGTTGAGAGTACGGTATTAAAGTCCCCAATTATCATTATATTATTGTTCATTCCTCTTTTTAGCTCTATTAGTTTTTGCTTTATATATTTAGCTGCTCCAATATAGGGTGTATGAAAATTTATAATTGTTATCTTTTTGATGTATTGACTCCTTTATCATTATATAATGACTTTCTTTTTTTTTCTTACCATTTTTAGTTTGAGATCTGATATAAGTAAAGCTACCCCTGCTTTTGCTGTTTTCTGTTTTTGTTTTTGTTTTGATAAATATTTGCTTGAAATGCCTTTTTCCATCCCTTCATTCTTAGCCTATGTGAGTCTTTAAGGCTAACGTGAATCTCTTCTAGGCAGCATATTGCAAGATCTTGATTTTCTTTTTTTTTTTAATCCATTCAGTTGTTCTATGTCTTTTGGATAATTTTATCCATTTACATTTAAAGTGATTATTGATAGGTAAGGACTTACTATTGCCATTTTGTTGATTGTTTTCTGGTTGTTTTATAGATCCTTTGTTCCTTGTTTTCCTTTCTTTTTTTCTTTTCTTTCCTTTTCTTTCTTTTCTTTTCTTTTCTTTTCTTTTCTTTTCTTTCAAGTTTATTTATTTTTAGACAGGAAGTGGGTGAAGGGCAGAGAGAGGGGGAGGATCCCAAGCAGGCTCCATGCTAAGCATGGAGCCTGACACAGGGCTTGATCTCATGACCATGAGATCATGACCTGATCTGAAACCAAGAGTTGGACGCTTAACCTGCTGAGCCATCCAGGTGCCCCATTTTTCCTTGTTTCTTATCCTGCTATCTTTTTGTGTATTTTAATGTTTTTTGGTATCTTTATGCTTTGACTTCTTTATCATGTTATTTGTGTAATTACTACAGGTTTTTCCCTTGTGTTTGCCATGAAGCTTATATAAAATCTTAAACTTACAACACCCTATTTTAAACTGGTAACTATATAAATTCAATAGAAGTTCCACTTCACACTCTTTTTTTTTTTTTTTCGTTTATTTATTTTTGGGACAGAGAGAGACAGAGCATGAACGGGGGAGGGGCAGAGAGAGAGGGAGACACAGAATCGGAAACAGGCCCCAGGTTCTGAGCCATCAGCCCAGAGCCCGACGCGGGGCTCGAACTCACGGACCGCGAGATCGTGACCTGGCTGAAGTCGGACGCTTAACCGACTGCGCCACCCAGGCGCCCCGTCCACTTCACACTCTTACTTCTCCCCTTCACATTTTAGGTTATTGCTGTTACAACTTACATATATTTTATATTGTGTAACTAATAATAGATTGTTGTATTTATGGTTATTTTTGCTACATTAACTTTTTTAACTTTTAAATTAGAGTTGTGAGTTATGTACCACTATTACCACATTGCAGAATCTAACTATGACTATATATTTACCATTACCAGTGAGATTTTGCTACCTTTTTGTGTTTTTTTGATGTTAATTGGTGTTCTTTCACTTCTACTCAAAGAACTCACTTAGCATTTTTTGTAAGGGAGTTCTGGTGGCAATGAGCTCCCTCAGCTTTTTTGCAGGAGAGGAGGGGAGTCTGTATCCCTTTTTCATTTCTGAAGGACAGCTTTGCTGGGTGTGAAATTCTTGCCTTGAATTCTTTGGTCAGGTGGGGTCATTAGTTTTGCTCTGCAGCCAGGGGAAGCCATGGGCTGTGTTCTCTCGTTAGATTCCCTGGTCAGATAGGCTGAAGGCTATATTCAGTCGTGACCTGGGCTACAAAGTAGGTTCCCTGCTCAGGTGCAGCAGGGGAAGCAGCTCGAAAACTAGTAAAGCTCTTTGTTGTCTTACCGCAAGCTGACCCACACCTGAAGTTTCCTGGATGAACAGCGCCATTGACTTTGCTGTACAAACTATTGGGTCTGTCTGCCCTTCTCTCAGCTCGAGCGCCACTGGGCCACACAACTTTCAGGTGTTTTCACCAGCGCTTCTGGTTTTATGGAGCTGGAAGGCACTTTCGTGGTGGGTGGGGCTGGGACTCGGCACCTTGCCTGGATGGGGGCAAACTAGGCTCCAGGGCAAGCAAAATTCCTCATTTGAGTATCCAAATCAGGCAGATGTGTATCACACTGAGTTTCCTGGTCAGGGTGTGCCTTCAACTTGGTTCTGTAGATGAGCAAAGTCGCTGTTTGGGGTTACTACTTGGGCACTGCAGATAGGAACTCCGTCTGCCAAGATCCCTGAGTGCTGGTTATTGCAAGCCCTTTCCCCCTTCTCTGTCATGGGTCCCAATGATTCCCCTGTAATCCCTGTGGTGTGAGATCAGAGTAGGGGCTCCCACAGAGTGACCCAGAATGCTGCGGGAGCTGACATTCCCCCCTGGATTTTCTTTTCCCACTGGAGGAATCGGAGGCTCACGGAAGACCTCTCCACATAGTGTTGTGCTATTCTGGGGGAGGGGCGGTGTGGTCAATGTGTAGCTGCTTGTCTTATCCTCTACTGCAATCGGGCCTGGTCTCTGAGGTGCGGGGTAGGGCTTCAGCCTCATCTCCATGTTCTAAGATTATGTCAGTGGTGTCTTATTCTTGAATAGCTGATAGTTCTTGTGTGAGGAGCAAAGTCAGGAACAACCTATGTTACTGTCTTGGGAATATCCGTTGTCAGCACACTATTTTTAACTCCTAAAACATTATTCTTGCTCTGCCTTTGAGGTAGTTGTGGGATTCTAGGAAAGCCTTTTCACTTCTCCAGGATTTGCATTCTCATTTCTAAACTGATTTTGACTGAATGGCCTTCAAAGCCCCTCTGCAGTTCTTACATTTTATGATGTAACGCAAACATTAAGAAGTGAGTATTGTGTTGGGCTTGTAGTGCAGGTGGATGCAACGTTTTCTGCGGTTGTACGTGGCCTACTGTGTATGGGAATGGCCGGCTCCAGTCAGAAGAGGGTCTCACTAAGATTCTGGAGTCTGCAAGTTCACGTAGCCTCATTGGTTGGAGAAACAGCCAATAAATGGCAGTGGTTCGGAGCTCACTGGACCACGGTGGACATACAGACAAATGCCGTCTCTTCCTCAGTGTGTGACATTGAACTTCCTCCTTAAAATCTCCTGTGTCAAGTGTGGATGATAAAAGTACCAACTCTGAGGGGCTGATGGGAGATTAAAAGAGGGACTATTTATTTATTATGTGTTTTATTTTTTTTTTAACGTTTATTCATTTTGAGAGATGGAGTGTGAGTGGGGGAGAGGCAGAGAGAGAGAGAGGGAGACATAGAATCAGATGCAGGCTCCAGGCTCTGAGCTGTCAGCACAGAGTCCGATATGGGGCTCGAACTCATGAACTGTGAGATCATGACCTGAGCTGAAGTGGGACATTTAACTGGCTGAGCCACCCAGGCACCCCCAAAGAGGTACTACGTACATGCATGACATGGTTCCTGGGATGTAGTACATGGTCACTAAAAGTTTATTGTCCTTGTTCATCTGTGTAGATCATCTCGTAGATGATCTGTGTGGTTCCAGCCAGCTCTAAACAGCTGTAACTTTTATGGCGTTGTGGAAAATGCAGTGGCAGATGACCTCCAGGAAGTTTAGTTGGCTGGAGTTTGGAGAATGAGGCCAAAGATCATACGAAAGCTTCAAGCCTGTGATAATGGTAAATGCTATTTTTGAGTTATGATACATTTACTGACATAATGGAGACTTTTTATTAAACATCCCTCTTGTTCTGCAATTACACTTATATTTTTCTGGGAGGTGGGGGAAGCCAGGGAAGTATTCTGTGATACCCCCTTGCTAGAGGCTAAAGACTTGGGGCTATTAACCTATTAGAAATGCACTGCCTGAGGAAAATGGTTCCTTTAGTAAATCTGAAATGATTGCAAAGGATATAAGGTCGTATCTGGGCACTGATGGGGAAGAGGTGCTTGCTCGGGGCTGTACCTGGCCTTGCTCACAGCCTAGATCTGGGTCCAAAGTCCACTAGCCCGAGGCTCTTAGCTGGATGTGCTTACAGAAGACTGTCTTTGACTTGTGTGAGTGATTGTCCTGGGTGCCCTGGCCTGGACTCTGATCGTACGAGAACATCACTGGAAACCTTTGTAACTCTCTCCAGCCTGTGACTCAGCTTAGCACGGCGCCTCTGGGGCAGGACGGTGAAAGGTAGCTTCGTGTGTGGACTGGTGTGGCTGGACTTGGGAGGCCGCCTAGCAGAAGAAATGAGTGATTGTAATGGCGCACTCTGAAACCCAATGCACAGAAACTGTCTGTTATGGGGCCCTTGCGTTTTACTGTGACGTTTGGCCTTAACTCTGTTGTATCACACGCCCTGACTTTTAGGAAGTGAGAGCCAGTGCAGTTTAGAATAAGCACCATAGCTGGTATATTTCACTGGGACATTGCATTTTAAAACCCTCTCTGCCTTGTCTCACCCCTCCCTCGCATTTCCTTCTCAGTGAGCAGTACCAGTGTTCGTTTACCTTTTCGGGTTTTGAAACGTCTCTGTTGGCTCTGGAGTTACCACAGTATCTGTAGGACAACATCATCAGGCACAGGGCAAGACTGCTGATTAGTGAGATCAGTGATATGATTGAAGGCATATAGATGAGTAATATCTTAAAACATTCAGTTATTCATTTTAAGCCCATTTAATCAAGGTACAATTAAAACAGAAGTTGGGAACTGAAATTAAAGAAGCCAAAATAAATCACGTTTGACCCTCAATTCCTACCAGTGACTTTTTATGCGTCAGTCTCCAAGATCAACTGCATGTCACGTCTCCGGGGCGGCCTGCTTACACTGATGCCACACCCTCCAATTCCTGCCCCTGCATGTGTTCAGTGGTCAAGCAGGACGCCTTCCGTGTTATCTCTGCCACCTCTGACATACCTGGGCTTGTGGGTGGCTCAGGTTTTGTTGCGGTCACGGTGATCCATTCATTGCTGCAGTATGGCTTCCGGGCTCCTTTCTGGGTTGGAACTGTCCACCACAGACAGCATGAAGTCCAATCTGCAATGTGGGTTGCCTGCCCGGGGGTTGGCTCTGAGCTTGCACTGGCCTTTGCACACATGTCCCTTTCTGACTTCTGACTGCTGACCTGCCTCCACACTCGGCTATGCCCCTGTCTGTTGGCATCCATGCTCCTTGCGTTCGGTGTGCTCCTGGCCCTGGTTTGCCCAGACACTTTCTGGTCCCTGCCTTCTCACCTCATCTCCTTTATGTGTCACTGTCTCTGTGTGATGACCCCACAGACCAATCCCTTTCACCCCTAATTGTTTTCACAAGATGCTGCCTTAGATTCTCTGCTGGCTCTCCAGATTACTGGCTGTGTCACGGAAGAACCCCGGGCTGGAGTCAGACTTTAATCCAGGCTTTCTACTTGCTAGTTGTGTAAACTTAGGTCATGTGGCCTCATTCATTGTGTTTCTTCATCTGCAAAATGGGAATAATGACAACAATAATGGTACCTACTCCGCTTACCTTAAAAGTGATTACTAGAACTGAGGCTGGGCATATTTTTGGATTTTTATTTGCTAGCCATATACTTTCTCTGGGGAAGGAACCTTTCAAATCTTTCACCCATTAAAAAAAAAACTGGATTGCCTTCTTTTATTGAGTTTTTAGAATTCTTTACATATTCTAGATAGAAGTCTTTTACCAGATAAAGACTTTGCAAAAATCTCTCCCAGACTGTGCTTCCTGCTTCATTCTCTTAATAGGATCGTTAGAGCAAAAGATTTTAGTTTTGAAAAAGTTTAATATGTTATCTTATAAATATTATTTTTCCTTTTGTGTCCTATTTAAGAAATCTTTGCCCACCCAAATGTGTATTGCAACTGTGTTTTTTTCCTAGAAGTTTTATAATTTTTGTTTTTATACTCAGGTCTATCATTCATCTTGCATGCATGGGTGTGTGCACGTGTGTGTGTGTGTGTGTGTGTGTGTGTGTGTACATGTACCATGTGAGGTCAGGGTTGAAGGTCATCATTAATCATTAGTAAAATAACCACCATTTGCTATCACTACATAACCATAAGACTAGATAAAATTAAAGACTGACCATACCAAATGTTAAAGATGATTTGGAAGAGTTGAAACCTTATACAATCCTGTTGGGAATGAAAATGCCACAACCACTGTGGTAAACAGCTTGATAGTTGCCTCAAAAAGTTAAACATACACTTAAACTAGCTGTATAGGTATTTACCCAACAGAACTGAAAGCATATATCCCTGTAAGACTTACACATGAATATCTACAGCTGTTCTATTTGTCATTGCCCCAAACTGGAAACAACTCAAATGTCCAATTCGTAAGAGAATGGATAAATAAATTGTGGTATGTCTATAAAATGGAATACTAGTGAGCAACAGCCTGGCTGAATCTCAAAATAATTATGGTGAATAAAAAGAGACAGACAAATATTGTGCAAGTTCATCCAAATAAAATTTTAGAAAATATAAACTAATCAGAAAGCACATTAGGGTTTGCCTGGAGTTGGGGGCGGGGTCGATGTGGAGTGATCATGAAGGGGCATGAGGAAGGTTTGTGGGGGTTGTGGGTACATTCACCACCTTGAATGTGGTGATGGTTCCACAGAACATACATATGCTTAAAAATATGCAGTTTATTGTATATCGATTATCTTCCTAAAGTTATTAAATGGG
Organism: Felis catus; assembly: GCF_018350175.1. Classification (NCBI taxonomy): domain Eukaryota; kingdom Metazoa; phylum Chordata; class Mammalia; order Carnivora; family Felidae; genus Felis; species Felis catus. The sequence continues at coordinate 18,603,225 of NC_058368.1, read as the reverse complement.
GAAATATTGGAATAAGTATCCACCAATGTGACAAAAGTGGGGAGATCACAAGTCCCCAGTGAGAGAATGCCCAGGAAACTGCATTGATAGCCTTAATCTGGTGTAGAAATGCTTATTGTCGTCATTTGTCTGTGCCACATAGACTAGGAAATTTTCCAGTAAGGGAAGTAGACCAGTTTCTGGGGGCCCTCAGAATCTAGTTTTCCCAACCCCACCCAGTGGAAAATGTCAAGTTGATATTAGAACACATATGACTGGACAAACGATTGCACCCTGGGACATTCAGACCCTAGGACATTCAGACCTTTCTCTCAGGCTTGACTATATCCCAGGCCCCTCATCTCCTTCTCTCACTCCCAACGAACAATAAAATGGTGGCTTAAAGTGCATGGGCTCGCCTGCATTTAGGAGTTCTGGACCCGGCTGTACAGCAGAATTACAGAGAAACTTTTGGGAAATGTTGATGCCTGACTTTGTACCTGGAGATCCTTATTTACTTGCTCTATATTCTTAAAACTCCCCAGGTGATTCTGGGTGATTCTAATGTGCAATTAGAATGGAGAAGCACTCAAGTGGAGCCTTGACCCTGTACCATCACTTGCTCACCCCTGTGGCTGTGTCATTTCCAGCTCATTCTGTGCATCTCTAACTTTCTGTTCAGTGTTAGAAAATAGGCAGAAGCAATTATGGTGATGATGATGATGATGATAATGATAATAATAATAATAATAAACATTCAAATAGTGCTTGGCCTTTTTGCAAAGAATTTCCATGAGCATTTTCTCATTGTGTCTCATAAATAACCTGAGAAGTGGGTAAGAGAGAATGATGTAATTTGTAATCCTTATTGTCTTTTTCCCAATTAATTATAAATGCAATAAACAGTCATTTAAAAATATTTTAGAAAACAAATACAGAAAACTATGAATAGAAAAAAATCATCTGTAATCCAGCCTCTCAGAGAAAACCGGGGTCAACCTTTGGTTTCTTTTAACATAGATAAAATTATGCACTTAATTTTTTTTTAACAGCATTGGCCACAAACTGTACCAGAGTTTTGTGACCTGATCTTTTCACTCAATACATTATTGAGAGTAACATTTTTAATGACTATTTTCTAGACACTGCATGGAAACATGATTTATTTAACTAATTCCCTATTGTTTGATAGCTTGTTTCCAAGTTTTCTGTATTAAAAATAGCTGTATCCTTATGTGGAGTACCTGGAACTCTCATATACTTCTAGTGAGGGTAAAAATTCATACCACTACTTTGGAAAATGTCAGATAATATCTACTAATGTTGAATATGGGCATACCCTATGACTCAGCAATTACTCTCCCAGGTATATATCCAGAAGAATGTGTACAGTGTTCAGCAAAAGACAGGTACAAAAGTATTCATAGTTGCACTTCTAGTTATGGCCCTGACTGGAGACAACTCAAATATTCCTTAATAATAGATGCATAAATTGACTGCAGTATTCATGCAAGGGAATACAATATAGCAAGAAAAAATGAAGGATTGCAATGGTACCCAACATCATGATGACTCTCACAAACAATATGGAATGAGAAAAGCCCGACACAAAGAATACATAGAAACACAAGCATAATTAGTTTATCCTATTAGGAATTGAGCTAGTGATTACCTTGTGGAAGGGGCAAAAGGGTCTCTGGGTTTGTTTCTAGGTTTGGTTGGTGATAAAACTCTTCACTTTATGAAAACCCATTGAGCTGTATATTTATGGTCTGTAATTTTTCCTGTGTGAGTACTTCAAGAAAATTGAGTTTTTACTCACCACAAACTTTCAAGGCAACTCTTGCTACCTCCTTCTTCTGACTGGGGAAAATGTGACTCTGAAAACTGTCGTGGGCTGAATTGTGTTTCCCCCCCAACCCCGCCTCAAAATTCTTATGTTGAAGTCCTAACCTCTAGTACCTCAGGATGCGACTGTTGGCAGAGAGGGGCTTTGAAAAGGTAATTCAGCTAAAATGAGGCCGTAAACAATCCAATCTGATTGGTGTGCTTAGAAGAAGAGGATATTAGGGCACATAGAGAAACAAAAAGCCTGAGAGAGGCCCATGTCAGGGCCCAGTGAGAAGATGGCCACGTATAAGCCAAGGAGAGAAGCCTCAGGTGTAATCAAACCTGCTGACACCTTGGTGAGCAGAGTTTAAAACTCTAGCCTCCAGAATTGTGAGAAAATAAATTTCTGTCATAGAAGATGCCCAGTCTGTGGTATTTTGTTGTGACATCCCTAGCCGACTAATATAAGAATTGAGGTTTTTTTTTTTTTTTTTTCAATATCAAACATATATTACAGGGCTGAGCAGGATGTGAACATCCATCGTCTGACTTTAAATTGTATAGCCTCGCCAACACGCCTGGTTTTTCATCTTTCCAGGAGAGACTGATGGTGCTGTGAGGCAGCTCAGGAGAGCACCATGTCAATGGGCCCACTGCTGCTCTCAGGAGGAAATATTTCTGGGCACCCAACAGGGCACGTGGCTGGCTCAGTTGGAAGAACATTCAACTCTTAATCTCAGGCTTGTGAGTTCAAGCCCCATGTAGGGTGTAGAGATAACTCCACTAAATAAATAAATAATAAATAAGAGCAAGCCAAACCATCCTTTCCTTCTATAAGATTGCTTGCTTGAGTGTGATGACTGTCACATTTACAGGAGACTTGCTGAAGTAAGGTGCATTTTTTTTCCCCAAACTCAGAACTTTTGAGGGGCAGTGCTGGCTAGTAATTAATTGCTGCTGGTCATTAGAGTCATCTCATCCTCTGAAACATCCTGGGAAATGGCTAAGAGTGATAGTAATGCGATTTCCTGTTCCTCTTGTTACTTCCATCTCCTCGAATTTGGCCTTTTGGGAGCTGAAACATTTTGTTTTTACATTTATCTGTTCTCAGTGATACTATAATGTTCACTTTTTAAGGTCTTATCATATTAGGGCTTCCTCAGAATGTTAGAACATCTGTTTCTAACTGTCAAAGAGAAGAGAGGGGAAAAAAAATAACACATATTTGACTTTTAATTCAAAATACAACAAAATAAAATGCATGTTGACCTGACTAGCTTCTGGAATTTTCCTGATAAGCAAGTAGAGTAAAGGGATGAAGAAGGGATTTGGAATATGAGTTAGTGAAGGTCATGCATCTCATGGGGTCTTACTTTATCTCACTTTGGAGAGTGCATACAATTTCCTTTCAGTTCAACAAGTATTAGTTGAGAATCTACTCCTTGTTGGATATCATATCATAAACAGTGTGAGAGGGGTCCCTTCTGTTAAAAAATTTTGAGCTTGTAAAGTGGCTCTGCCTATGATTTCTACAAGTTATGTCTTAAGAGAGTTTTTAGGCTGTGGTGTAGAAAGGAAGAACCTAGGAGGGGACTGCTGGTCTCCCTGAGTTGAAAAGTCAGAGCTGAAAGTTCTCCAGGGTTCAGAGGGCAGAGCACAAGGGAGGAGATTGCTGCACAGAAAGGAAACTCCAAAGATCTGCAGGGGGTCCCCTTGAGCATTCAAATGAGTACTGGTCAGTATATACAAATGAGGAAACCACTTGCAGTGAGGGAAGGAACTATCCAAAGAGACTAGAAGAAGTAATGCCCATTGTTCACACAGAGCCAGGAATAGTGTCTGTCCACACCAACCAGGCTAGAAAAACTCATAACACGTGGGACATAAAGTAGAGTCCTCAGAAAAGTCCTCAGTAGGGGACTAACTAGCTGTATATTGTGTATTGCTCTGGTCCTGTCTAAAAAATCTTAAAAGCAAGACCCCCAAACAACAATTTTTCCAATTAATATAACTATGTACCAGAAAAAAATATAAGAATTTAGGACTATAAAAATATTCAGAAACATGGTAAAATTCATAATGTCTGGTATCCAATAAAAAATTACCAAGCATGCAAAGAAGAAGTAAAATACAAACAAAATGAAGATAAAAACCAATCAGTTGAAACTGACACACTTACTCCACAACTGAAAAATGCTAAAACTGTTGGACAAGGACATTAAAAACACTTATTATAATTATATTCTATATGTTAGAAAAGGTAACTAGAGACATGATAAATATAAAATGCCCAAATCAGAGTTCTAGGGATGAAAACTACAATGTCTGAGATGAAAAATACACTGGATAGAATAAAGGTAGATTACACATTGCAAAAGTAAAGAGTTTAAATTTGAAGGCATTAAACAGCAACTATCCAATGTGAAACACAGAAAATAAACTGACCGGGGGGTGGGGTGCGCCCGGGTGGCTCAGTTGGTTGAGCGACCGACTTCGGCTCAGGTCATGATCTCATGATTTGTGAGTTCAAGCCCCGGGTCAGGCTCTGTGCTGACAGCTCAGAGCCTGGGGTCTGCTTCTGATTCTGTGTCTCCCTCTCTCTCTGCCCCTCCCCCACTCATGCTCTGTCTCAGAAATAAATAAACATTAAACAGATTTTTTTTTTTAAAGAAAATAAACTGGGGAGAAAAAGCACCAGTGAACTGTGGAGTAAGTTCAAGCAGTATATTTGGACTATATTTAGAATCCTCCAAAGTAGAGGGGAGTAGAAAGATTTTTGAAGAAGCAATGGCTTGAAGTTTTTAAGATCTGATGAAAAGTGTCAATTCACAGATTCAGAAAGTTCAATGAACCCCAAGAGCAAGAAAACTGCATAAAAACTACATCATCGCATCCTAATCAAATTGCTCAAAATCAATGATAAAGAGTAAAACATCAATGATAAAGAGTAAATCTTAAAAGTGGCCAGGAAAAAGGGGCATATTACATAAAGAAGGAGAAAGATAATAACAGTAACAGATTTCTTCTTGGAATTATTCAGGGATGGAGTTAGCGAAACAATATCTTTACTGAAAGAAAAAAAGAATCCATCAATTTAGCATCTATACTCCACAGAAATATCTTTTAAGAAATGAAGGCAAATAAAGAACTTTGCAGACATTCAGGAGTTGAAGCAACTCATTACCAGCGTATTCACATTATAAATAATTTTAAAATAAATTCTTCAAGCAGAGGAAAATAATGTCAGAAGTCTGACTGTACATAAAAATGAATTTTCCCGTACCAGAAATTCATGAGTGAGGTTTTTTCTTATTAAAGTCTCTTTAAAGGATATTTGCTATTTAAACAAAAATGATAACAATGTGTGTTTATTACATATATAAAATTAAAATGCATGACTGCAAACTAAACTCAACATAGCAAAAGAGGGAAAATAATATGGATCAGACTGGAAATCAATGAAGTAGAAAAAAAGAAAAAGAAAAACAATGAAACCTAAAGCTGGTTCTTTGAGACAACCAATAAAATGGATAAACATATAGTATAGTCAGGCTGATCAGGAAAAAAAGAAGACTCAAATTACCAATATCAGGAATGAGAAAGGTGGTATCACTAGAGATTATATATGTGTGTGTGTGTGTGTGTGTGTGTGTGTGTGTGTGTGTGTGTGTATATATATATATATGTATGTATATATGTGTGTATGTATGTATATATACATATGTATGTATATATATGTATTTATATATATATATGTATATATATATAAATTCTTTTTTGAAAGACAGGGTGCAAGTGAGTGAGGGGCAGAGAGAGAGAGAGATGGAGAAAGAGAGAGAGAAGTGGGGCTCATCTGAAGCAGGGCTTGTGTTCACCTGAAGTGGGGTTCGAGCTCACAGATTTGAGACTTGAACTCACAAACCACAAGATCATGACCTGAGCCGAAGTCAGATGCTTAACAACTGAGCCACCCAGGCCCCCAAGATTCTATAGATAATAAAAGGGAGAAGAAGGGAATGCTATGAACAACATTATGCCAACCAATTTCACAACTTAATTGAAATGGGAAAACTTTTTGGAAGGCAGAAGCTACCAAAACTCACTTAAAAATAAATAGATAGCCTGAATAGCCATATGTTTATTAAAATACTGAATTTGTAGTTTTAAAATCTTTCCATAAAGAAAACTCCAGATTTAGATCATTTTGTTGGGGAATTATTCCAGACATTAAAAAAAGCAATGATACCAACAATACAAACTCTTCTAGAATATGGAAGTGAAAGAAATGCCTACCAACAGTGTCAGGGACCAGTGCTACCCAAATACCGAACCAGTAAAGACGTTATGAGAAAAGAGGGCTACAGACCCATATCACTCATAAATATAGATGCAAAAAATTTAAAGCAAATTTTAGCAAGTCTAATCTGACAATGTGTAAAAAAAGATAATATATCATGGCCAAGTGGGATTTATCCCACGAATGCTGCCTTAACATTCAAAAATCAATCAATTTAATTTACCATATTAACAAACTAAAAAGGAAAAAAATATAGTATCATCTCAATAGATGCAGGAAAAAAAACATTGGATACAATCCTACATCTATAGTTGAAAAAAGCTCTCCTGTAGACCAGGAGTAGAATGGAACTTCCTCTGATAAAAGGCATCCTTGAAAACCTAGTTAACATTATATAAAATTAACTTAAAATAGATCACAGATCTAAATGTAAAGCCTAAAACTGTAAACACCTAGAAGAAAACATGGGAGAAAAACTTTGCAGCTGACCTCAGAATAGGAAGAGCCAGAAAAATCGCTGACTGGAAGGACTCTGCCATCTTCGGAAAAGTCAAGATTGGAGGCAGCAGGGTAAGGTCAAACAAGCAGTTTCTTCAGCTGTCCCTCTACAGAGACCCCTGGGAGCATCATATCTCTTCGTTGTGCTTGGTGCTTAATAGCCCATGAAGGCAATTGTGTGTCTCCACCAAGGCATAGCAGCCGGCATAGGTGAAGTTTCAAGGGGCCAATCATCATCAACGGGACTGTGCTAGAAAGAAGGTGCAAAGAATAGAAAACACAGGAAGTGCTGTATCTGTACATGAGGGCACACACATGCAGCACAGCGGTGCCACCCCACCTGACATAAGGTAGGCTTTCACATTTGGATTACGGTGCTCTGCTCATCAGAGGCAAGGCCAGGATTTGAACATAATGTATGTGGGGGAAGTGGCGTATATGAGAGGAAACATACGTGTATTAACACCATAACACCAACTGTGTGCTAGGCACTGTTAGGTACTTGATACGTGCTGTCTTATTTCACTCACATAATGATCATAGTAATAGGTATTATTATTCTCATGTCATAGGATCATAGAAGTTATGTAACTTTCCCAAGGTCAACAGCTGCTAAATGCTGTTGGTGCTCACATTAGTCTGATCACTGTGCGTGCGTGCGTGTGTGTGTGTGTGTGTGTGTGTGTGTATGTGTATTTTCCATGACATCATCTGTCTCTATAAAAGCAAAAAAACCCGTCTTGCTAGCTTGCAAAGAATAACATGGTTATTTCTCCAGAACTCGAAAGTATAAGCCCAGAAAAATTCTATCCTTTTATGAAAAAAGCAGTTGTTAAAAATTTTTGACAAATCTGAAGTATCCTAAATGTTTGGGGGTAAAGCCGTGCATCTGCCTGCATTGGAAATAACCTGAAATGTGTCCTCCTTGAGTGTTTCTTAGCAAAAAGATGTGAGGGTGATGCCATCTTTGGCCTTGAAACAAAAGAGATTTATGAACAAATACAGTGTTGGTGATTCCAGTAGGAGTCAGCCTGAGAAGAAGTGATGAAAAACAGCAAATCATGATGCTACAGAAGAGTTTGTGACTCTTTCAAAGAATTCATTTCTGATCACAGCCTATCTACGGAACAGATTTACAATGCTGATGGAAGGCTGGCATTGCTTGCAAAGTTAATTCTGACACATTCAGGGAAGAAGCAGTGAATCAAGTACCTGTGATTTTCAGCACAGGGATAAACCATTCCTGTACTGATAATAGTAGGTAGATTCCCCCCAAATAATACCTTTGACTAACAGTTTCATGGTCCTAGAGTTTCCAAAGTGGGTACACATCAACTAGTAGCTTTCACAGTACAAGCTAGTGAACAAACATGGAAAACCTATTCCCTCCTAACTGGTTTTATTATCTTGTGTCATACATAATGAAAGATTTTTTGAAGGGCCCTTACTATCTTTTAAAAACATTTTTATCATTAGGACCTTCAAAAAAAAAAACCTACTAAGGTACAGACATTCCTTATCCAGATTCAGGGATTACCGAGATTTAACCATATTTGCTCCATGTATCTCTTTGCTCCCCATTAATGGATAGCTTCACCTCTACCTACTTGAAAAATCTCACTTAGTGAAATGTCATCTTAGAGTCTTTGTTAGGTCCTCGATGGCTACGATAAACTTAATACTCTCATTAGGTATGTAAAGCTTTGTTCAATTTTCATCCAGCCTCCCTTGTAGCTTTCTCTGCCAATAGGCCCCTGCATGAATTCTATATTGTAGGCAACTTTAAATTAATTCTAGTCTCTGAATACATATTGAAAATTTCTGCCCCTGCTTATGCCGTTTTTTTCTGCTTTGAGCTTTCCTTTGGTCTGTTTCTGACAAGCAGAGCCCTCCAACTGGGCAGACCCTGGCTATCTGTTCATTTAACAGCAAACTACATTTCCCAGCCTCTCTTGCAGTTAGGAGTGGGTGTAATTGATATGCACCACTTCCAGGCCTTGCTTATACAAACCTGCCAATTTACTTCTCCCCTCCTGTCTTCGTCTGCCTGCAAACTGTATGTAAATATCAGAACAGCTCTTCTGCACGTCAAATATGGAAGACGGCAGAGCCTTATCTGTGTTGTCCCTGAAGGAGGGAGTAGCACAGAGTCTGTCCCCCATGGTTTTGAACTTTTCATGTGTTTGAAAAAATTACTACTGGGCCAAGCTACCACATTTGGGACTTATGTCTTAGGGTAGCCAGGGCACCTTAATAAAGTATCTGTCCACTGGGGCGCCTGGGTGGCGCAGTCGGTTAAGCGTCCGACTTCAGCCAGGTCACGATCTTGCGGTCCGTGTGTTCGAGCCCCGCATCAGACTCTGGGCTGATGGCTCAGAGCCTGGAGCCTGTTTCCGATTCTGTGTCTCCCTCTCTCTCTGCCCCTCCCCCGTTCATGCTCTGTCTCTCTCTGTCCCAAAAATAAATAAAAACGTTGGAAAAAAAAAATTAAAAAAAAAAAATAATAAAGTATCTGTCCTCCAATCCGGTTCAAATTCTTTTCTTTCACATCTACCTTTATTGCCCCAGGCGAAAGTGACACCGCCTTCCTTGTGATTATTATAGTACAGAGTTTTTCTTTTCAATGGTTATTTGCTTATTTATTTCTATGAGAGAGAGAGAGCGCGAGAGCATGCGCGCATGAGTGGGGGAGAGGCAGAGAGAGGGAGACCCAGAATCTGAAGCAGGTTCCAGGCTCTGAGCTGTCAGCACAGAGCCCGATGCAGGGCTCAAACCGACGAACCCACGAGATCATGACCTGAGCTGAAGTTGGACGCTCAACCGACTGAGCCACCCAGGCGCCTCATTATTATAGCATAGGGTTCTTAATTTTTTGTTGATTTTATAGTATTCCAAGCCACCCAACTTGCTACCAACCTGCCTCCTAAAATTGTACCTGCATCACACCCATGCTGTCTTTCTTTCCTTAAGTCTCATGGAGGAAATAGAAGTGCCCCTCCTCATGTCTTAGACCAGTCCCCTCCCTCGAGACTCATCTGTCCCTCTTGCTGTCCCGGGGATCCTGTTCCACTGTGTGTCTCCCATCCTGCCTGGGAATGCAGGTTTTCTCTGAGCCGGCTCTGCAGCGTTGGACAACATGCATCGAGAACCCTTGCCCCTGGGGCTTCTGTGACTGCATCAGTCAGGACAGGCCAGATTACGCAGCAGTAACCCAGTGATTATCCCCAAGTCTCAGTACTCACAGAGGCAGAGATTTATGTCTCACTCGTGCTCCATGTTCGTTGTAGGTTGGCCACAGGTCTGCTCTGTGTCCTCCTCATTCTGGGACCTGGGCTGATGAAGACAACTCTGTGGCATGTGTTTCCTCTTCTGGCAGAGGGAAAAAAAGAGATCACAGAGAAGCACATACTGGCTCTTAAAGCTTCCACCAGGAAATGACACAGGTCCCTTGTGCTCACGTTCCACTGCCCAAAGCATGCGACATGGCCCGGCCTGATGTCAATGAGGTGTGATGTGGGCTCCTTCCCAGGGAGGGCAGGGCGACAATCCACTCCACTACAAAACTGCCTTCTCTCTGCTGTCCCCCTTCCCTGTCACGTTGGTGGTGCTTAATCCCCTAAATTCAGATTTGCATATTAGATACAGCCCACGTGTTCATGTTGCTTGACCTGCTTAGGGTTTTCTAATTGCTTTCTACTCTTTAAAAGCGGGATGATTTCACCCTTGGGTTCACCAGTATCACTTTTCTTGAACAATCCAAAGATGGGCACGCCTGGGCGACATGCACCTTTGGTAGCCTCTGCTGGAGCTGGGCTGTGGCCGCCCCATTTAGATGGACGTGTGTGCTACAGTTGGACACGTTCTCCTTTTGTGTTCACAGTTCATGTTGCTGCCAGCCTGGGTGGTATCCCTGTTTGTTAGGCTTTCCTTAAATGCTAATGACCCCACGGTTTCCTCCTTGGTCTCCAGTCTACTCACTCTGCGTATTCTCCTGGAGGAAACTGCTTTTTCCTCGTGGCTTCAGTTTCAGTGCTGATCCTCTCTGAACCCCATCCTCTCTGTCCACCCCACTAATGGGTCACTGTAGGTCTTTATCATCTTTCAAGTGGATAATTTTGTCAGCCTCCCACCTGCTTGCCCAGCCCCTAGTCTGGCAGGAGCCCTGATCTATCCCCAGTTAATGCCATGGTCTATTATAAAGCCCACATCTGGTTGTGTAAGCACTCCCACCCATCCCCAGAATGTACTTCTTTGACACACCATTGCTATAGGAGTGAGCCCAGTCTCCTTTAGGTGGCTCTCTCCCGGCCCTACCATCCTCTCCCATCTCCCTTCTTGCTTCTACTCTTGTGCTTTATGATTTGGTCAAATGGAATTACTTATATAAGCTGCACTCTCTTTCTAGGTCTCTGTGTGTGCCACTTTTGGTTCAGTGTGGCAGCGTCTCCTCCTGGAAGCCTTCCTTGACTGCTCCCCATCCTCCCCCACACTGGGCGAGGTATCCTATTTGATGCTTCAGAATCATTTTGTATCTCCTCTAACATAGTCCTTAGTATCCTTAATTGTAATCACATTTTAATTTCTCCACTTCTCCAATTAAATGGTTTTAGGGGCTGAATTGTGTCCCACTATCCTCCTCCCCGCCAAATTCATCTGTTCAAGGCCCAACCAAACCCCAGTACTTCAGAATGTAACCATATTTGGAGATAAGCTCTTCAAAGCAGTGATTGAATAAAAGCGAAGCAGTTAGGGTGGGCCCTAATCCAAACTCACTTGTGCCCTTGTTTTTTGTTTTTTGTGTTTTTTAAGTTTCCTTATTGACTTTGAGCGAGAGAGAGAAAGAAAGCAGGGAAGAGGGGCAGAGAGGTGAAGAGAGAGGGAATCCCAAGCAGGTTCTACACTGTCAGCACAGAGCCGGATGTGGGGCTCGAACTCTAGAACCACGATCTAGACGATCACGACCTGAGCCGAAATCAAGAGTCAGATAGATGCTTAACCAACTGAGCCACCCAGGTGCTCCCAGTTTGACTCGTGTCCTTGTGAAAAGAGGAGGAGACACAGGGAGGAGTGCCCACAGAGGAAAGGCCAAGTGGGGACACAGGGAGAAGAGTGCTATCTGCCAGCCAAGGAGAGAGGCTCCTGAAGAAGTCAAACTTGCTGACACCTTGATCTTGGACTTCCAGCCTGCAGAACTATGAGAAAATAAATTTCTGTTGCTTAAGCCTCCCACTCTGTGGTATTTTGTTATGGCAGCCGTCGTGGACTGATACAGATGGTAGGCAATTTGAGGACCAGTTCAAGTCTCTTTCTCTTGGTGTTCTTATCATATGCTGCAACGCCTGTCCTACGGTAAAGGCAAAGTGAATATTTATGGAGTCAGTCTATTGATAAATTGATAAACAGAAAGACAAATTTGATACTGATCAATGCAGTCCATTCTGAGAGTTATTTTGATATGATAAATTTGTAAATTTTTAAAAACATTTTTATTATTGAGAGACAGAGACAGAGCATGAGTGGGGGAGGGGCAGAGACAGAGGGAAACAGAGAATCTGAATCAGGCTCCAGGCTCTGAGCTGTCAGCACAGAGCCCGACGCAGAGCTCAAACCTACCAACTGTGAGATCATGACCTGAGCTGAAGTCGGTCAGTTAACTGAGCCACCCAGGCGCCCCTTGATATGATAAATTTGAACTTAAGGAACTTATAACAAGTTCCTTATCATAAAAGGACTTGCAAATCACAGATGGCACAGGAAAAGTGCATTGGTTAGTGAATAAGAGGGTCGTATCCTAACAGTGTTTTGTTTTGTATTTATAGTAGCTTTTCTCTACCAAAAAGGCTCTGGCCCCCCTGGGAGCGGCAGTGAGAGGCATCAGTATGTGGGAACTTCTAGGGAAGCCCCGGTGTGAGGGGACGTGAGGGAGCCTCTGGCTGGCACCAAGGGTTCTGCTGGCTGGCAGGGGGCCAAGTCCCCTGGGAAGATCCTCTCAGAACTCTGCTGGGATGAGTCAGCCACCCTTGCTCAGGAATGACAATCGCACCTGGAATGCGCCTTCTGGAATGGCAGTGGAGGGAAAGACCTGGCAGATTGGAGGTGAAAAGAAAGATGACTGTCAGTAATTTATATGACAACAAGCATCTGGGCAAGAAGTTTCTGCAGGGTCAATCAACATCTAGATGATTTCAATCCACAAACACAACAATATCTAGAAGCATCTGGGTGGTAAGTGGAAAAGCTTGTGTTTTTTTCTACACGCGTAGCACCTTTGGACAACCCCAGCCAGGAACAGCTTGGTCAGGAGGAAGGAGATGAACTGTCGCCACATTCCCCACAGGTTGCCCTGGTTTGGAAGAGGCTAGATTCGGCCAGAGTTGTGGTTTACCAGACACGTGCACACATAAATACACACGAATGCCATCTGAGGCTGCTTGTGTGGATCCAGAGAGACTGCAAGCTAGGAGTTGCAGAGAGAAGGCTCCCCCTGGGACTGAAGAATGCCAGGCAACAGACTCCTAGATCCATAGCATTCAGTGCATTGAGCCATCCCACCCCATGCACGGTGGGTGACCAGTATTGGTCACAGGCAGCAGTGGCACCAAGAGCACACAGTAGGACAGCACGCTCAGAGAAAGAATGAGAATGGGATCAGGCCAGTGGTAAGCATCTTGGTAGTCAAGGTGGTTGACCTGAATGGGAGTCAGAAGACGGGCTTAAGTTTCAGTTCTTGGGAGCTAACATCACCTGCCCTGAACAAAGAGGTCCCATAAGGAAGCAGGGCTCACAGATCACAACCCCATCTCACCATGAATTCCTGGAGTTATGGGGTCACCATCTGCTTCTGAGACCAGATTAAATGATGCTATAATTTCCATTCATTCATTCATTCATTCATTCATCCTTCATTCACTCGACCCTATTTATTGAATGCCTATAAGGTACGGATCAAGAACTACCCTAGTTAGTGGGGATTAAATAGTAAACTAGTGTATGGAGGATATAGGGGAAATAGGTCCTTGCAGTAAATGGAATAGGTGCTCTGATGGGGTGGGGGTGTGCTGAGACCTCACCCAGGCCTGACGCCTCCCTACTGCCCGGAGGAAGTGATATCCACGTGAAGATTTGGAGGGTGAGTGGAACTGAGCCAAGGAAAAGGAGGGCTAAGGAGTTTCCCAGAAGAGGGGGCCCGGCCGTGCGGTGGCTCAGAAGAGGAAGAGTCAATAGTTCAGAGGGCTGGACTATTTAGTGGGAGAAATGAGGCAGATGAACTCCACACGGCCGGGTCCTGCAGAGAATCTGTTCCTCCTGGTGGTGAGGGTGTGGACCACTGGCAGGCTGAGTATGTGGTCTCAAGCTCACAAGATAGAACAGAACAGGAGGTAAAGATTGGGGAATCTCTTGTGTATAGATATCACAGTCCTGAGAATTCGTGAAATCCCTCCCAGAGAGTGTCCAGAGTGAGAAGACAGAGCCCAGGACACTCCTGGAAATCCTCAACCTTTAAGGGATGGGCAGAGTTGCAGGGGCACCTGAGCCCAACTGGGATGGGTAGCCAGAGAGCTGGGAGGAGAACCAGGAGAGGCGGCAGTAAGGTAGGTTCCCAAAGGAAGAGCAGGTTTGAAGGTCGAGGTCATGGTTAACAGTGTAAAAGAGGCTAAAAAATCAAGTAAAATAATTAAAAAAAAAAAAAAGCCTAATAAACAACATGGGGATGGTTGGGAATCATGGTGAAGTCAGAAGCTTCTAGATAATCCCGGTGTAGGGAGGGAGTAGAGAGGAGGAGAAGAGAAAACCGCGTTGTGAACTTTCTAAAGAGTTCTGGCCATGGTGGCAGGAAAGAGCTCCTCCTGGAACCAGAGGGCTTTGGTGTGGAGGCACATTGAAGATGAGAGAGAGAAGAGCGAATGTTACTGAGTGCCTTGGGGAGCTGAGACCTTTCAGCAGGGATGGGAGTGGATTCCAGGGTTTAAGGAGTGGAAGGTGCCCCCCACCTTGCGGCAAGCCCAGAACGTGTTTCGATGCTGTGTGGGCATTAGGGAGTGGAACCGTGTGGTGGTCAGACTGTGTGAAGGTAGCCCTGCCCCGTCCTTCTCCCGGCTGTGTGACCTTCAGCGAGTCATTTAAGCCCCCTCAGCCTCAATGTCTTCATCTGCCACAATGGGACTTACCTCGTAAGGCTATTGGAAATACCGAGTTCCGTGAGGGACATAAAATAAAGTGCCTGGTAAGTACTTTCTGAGCGTTACCGCCTCAGAAGGATGGCCGCTGGCCAGCGGCCTGTCCATCGAGGGCGGGGGGCGGGCGCGTCCCCCAGTGTCCTCCTCTGTCCTGAATGGGGTGCGGGCTCCTCCTCTCTGCTCTGCTTGCTCTCTCCCTGCCCCGGAAGCCACACAGCCCTTGTTGATCTCTGTGATCTCGACTGTACTTACTCTGTGGGGCCTCTGACAGGAATAGAGGCTGGGGACACACCTACTGGCACTCTGCATCAAAGGGTAGGTGACACCTCAGGGGGAAACCACAGCTTCGGAGCTCTTTGCTGGAAAGCCCAACCGCCTGTTTTTCTGTAGGCCGGGATTGCTGCGAGAGGGAATGCGGATTGCCCCCTGGAACAAGGCAAGGTACTTCCGAAATGGTCCTGTTGTTTTTGAGCATCACCGCAATGCGATGTATAAGGTGATGTAACAAGAAGGGAGCGCCCCGAGGGAGGGCAAGGCGATTCCTCACTAGATTTCTCAGCCAAATTCTGTGCTTTCTTTCGGCTTCTGCTGCCCGCCCCCAATTTCCTCCCAGCAGTGACTGGGGCTGCCTTCCCCCTCCCCGCCGCCTCCCCTATCCCCCTCCCCATTAGAGAGCTGGATAGGCTTATCCCCACAGAATCAGACAGGGGAGCCCCAGGAAGGAGATGGGGGCTGGGTTGAGAATCCAGTGCCCAGAGAGGAAAATGAGGCTCAGGGTCCCTCACTGAGTAACTGAGTGGCCAGTCCGGGACTCAAAACTCAGCTCTCCTGGCTCCTGGTGTAGGGCTATTTTCACAGTCTCTCCCTGTTAAATGATGGGGATTTTAGTAATCCACCCATCTCCCCTCAGCCTCTGACAGTTGCTAACTTACCCAAAATGCTCTGCACACCTCCTGTGAGTCAGGTCCTTTCTAGGCACTGGTGACATAGCAGCAAAACAGAAATAAATCTCTACTCTTGTGTGCTTACAGTTCAGTGAAGGGAGACAGATAATAAATAGGACAAACAAATAAATGATAGCAATATCCTCCACAACGTCTCCCCAGGGAACATTTCCTCGATAGACTGCCACTGAATTACTAAAGCCCAATTTCATAGAATGTATGTGTCTCTTAATACAGTGTCTTTTTGGTCAATGATTATCTAGAAGAACACATACATATATGACCTCCAAACTCCACACAACATTTAAACTGAATGATTTGCAGGCACAGTTTTGAATGATAGTCTAAAAGCAATTCCTGGAAAGTCAGAAGTCCTTTAAAGGCCCATGGAGTGTCAGCATGGGGTGTGTGTACCATGGTTGTTAGAGCTGAGAGAGAGAGACCATAGCATATCAAGCAACTCTTTGCTATGAACACAGCAATTTTTCGGTGATCAGAAAGCAATGCTGAGAGCGTCTTAACGTGTATATCCTAAATATGTGGATACATAGGCGTTTTATACTGTCTTAGTTACATTTTAAGAAATTGGTTGGGAATTTGGGGTTGATGTAACCCAACATCCCGAATGAAGTCAAGGGAAATAGACTCCCAGTTAGCGTTGTGCTGAAGACTGATATTTAAGAATCTATCCTATTAATTATGTCGTGGGAAGGCGAGAGGTGTCATCAACTCCCAGGGCCATATTTGTGTGCTTTCTCATAGCGACGTCTGGTTAGGACTATGGTTGCCGTTTCGGTGTCCCCTTGGGTGACAGATCCCTTTCAGGGGGAGTTAGCACAGAAAACGGTCTTTAAGTCAGAGACGTTTAGGTGGGCACCCTATCTTTGAACACGTCCTCCACTAGGAAGCTCGGTGATGGTGACCATGGCCAGTTGCAAAATAGCTTCGGTAGAAAGCGCAAAATGACCCCTGGTCAAGTTCAATGCCTGACTTTTGCCAGGAGGGGTGGCCCAGTTCCGTGAACTTTTTTTTTTTTCCTTGAATGGTAGCTATGGAATGGGAGGAAGTCTCCCACAAAGGATTTCCTTTGGTCATTGTTTGTTTTTTTTGTTTTGTTTTGTTTTTTTTTTTTGCTTAGGAAAAAGCATGCAGTGGGGGAGGGACAAGAATCCCCCTCCCTTTGTGAATTCTGTGATTCAGAGTTTAAAAGGCTAGTGGCAGGATCTGGGTCATAGACTTGGTTTCTTTCTAGTGTGAAACCTTCTGCTTCACATGCCTGTCCCTTTAAATGTTGGGACAAGAGCCCTCATTCTGTTCTATTTTGGTATTTGGTCACATGAGTGCAAGGTGTTTTCCTTGAGGTTAGAATCTGCACTAAGGGAAGTACCAAGTACTGGAATAACCAAGTCTTAGGTTTTTAGCTCTGTAAAAACTTGAAAGGTCACTTAGCTCCGCCTCCTTCTCAAAGCAGAACCCCCTCCTACTCCCTGTGCTGCTAAATGGGAGTGTGTGCTCTGAGCACATCTGAGTGAGGGTGAGTGCATTAGTCAGGCTTCTCCAAAGAAACAGAATCAACAGGATATGTATACATATAGGAGGAAATTGACTTTAAGGATCGGCTCACGCAATTATGGAGGCAGACAAGTCCAAAATTTGCGGGGTGGGTCACAGGCTGAAGACCCAGTATTGTGGTTTGAATGTCTGCGTCTCTCCCAAATTCATATGTCAAAATCCTAATTTCCAACGGGATGGTGTTAGGAGGCAGAGCCATCGTGAATGGGTTCACTGTCCTTATGCAAGAGGCCAAGAGACTTCTTACCCCTTCCGTGGGATGAAAAGTCTATAGCCAGGAAGAGGGCCCTCGCCGAACCATGCTGGCACCTTGATCTTGGACTTCCAGCCTCTAGAACTGTGAGAAATGAATTTGTTGTTGGTAAGTCCCCCAGTCTGTGGTATTTTGTTACAGCAGCCCAGACTAATGCTGCAGTTCAAGTCTGAGGGCCATCGGCTGGCAGAATCCCCTCTTGCTCAGGAGAGATCAGTCATTTGTTGCATTGAAGCCTTCAACTGACTAGATAAGGCCCACCCACATTGTGGAGGACAATTTCCTTTACTCAAAGACCACTGATTTAGATTTACATCTCATCTAAAAATACTCTCACAGAGATATCTTGAATAGTGTTTGATTAAATATCTGGGTACAGTGGTCCAGCCAAGTTGACACATACCATTAATCATTACAGTGGGGTACAGTATCTGGAATATTATGGGTACCTGTGAATGTTGAACAATTAAAACACACACACACTCACTCGTGAATTGAACTCCCCCTGGGCAGAAATAAATGAAGAGCAAGTCTTGGGTGGGGAGAGTATCTCCTTGGTGATTTGTGCCTAAAAAAATGGGTGGGTAAAGGATATGACACCCGGGACTGGATAACTGATTAGGAACGACCTTGGCTTCAGAGCTCTTAAAAGCTAATGTTAGCCAGCTGCAGAACGTCCTGCATCCCTGGATTTGCATAGGTGCTGAAAGGGACAGTTAGCTGGTGTGTGTGTGTGTGTGTGTGTGTGTGTGTGTGTGTGTGAGTGTGTGAAAAGTATGTCCCCACACACACATGTGAGGCAGCATAACAGAAAGGTTAGCTGGCACACGGGCTGGGAACCACACTGCCAAGTTGAAATCCAGCTTTGCCACTGACTTGCTGTGTAACTGCGGGCAAGCTACTTGACCTTGTGTGCTTGGTTCCCTCATCTGTAAAATTGGGAAGTAGCAGAACCCATACTTCCTAGGCTGAGAGGAATAAATGAGATAGTGGCTATGGAGTGCTTACAAGATTGTCTGGCACATAAGTCCTAGAAATGTCAATCATCATCATCATCATCATCATCTATACGACGCATGCCAATGGTTGCCATGGTTACTTGTAAGCAAAGACCAAAACTCTGCTAATGTAGTATTGCAGAGCCCATGCTGGATATAGCCTCCTAAGATGTATACTTTTGGTACTTCATTTTTTTTTTAATGTTTTATTTTACTTTTGAGACAGAGAGAGACAGAGCATGAACAGGGGAGGGTCAGAGAGAGAAGGAGACATAGAATTCGAAGCAGGCTCCAGGCTCTGAGGTGTCAGCACAGAGCCCAATGCGGGGCTCGAACTCACGGACCGTGAGATCATGACCCGAGCCAAAGTCCAATGTTCAGCCAGCTGAGCCACCCAGGTCCCCTTTCTTTTAGTACTTCATCAGTGGAACTCCATTGGGTAGGATCCAGATCATATCTGTCTTAAATTAAATTAATTTTTTTTCAGTAAACAGTGTTAGAGCAGTATGCTGGCTTGACATTGGAATAAATTCAGCCTTTGGGGCTTGCGAGGATCACTTGCAGACACACAGCCTTTCTGCTGGGGAGGGGGGAGTGCAAGAGTCCTCTCCCCTTACTGCTCACGTACTCAGTGAACATGTTGCTGGCCACCTGAGGCTCAGGTGTGCCTGAGGCTGCTGGAACGGGAGTGCAGATAATGACAGCTCCTGGGCTCTGGCGGGATCCGGCTCCTTCTCCCTGATAAATGGCTTCGCAGATGCTGCCAGCTTCATGCTCAATTAATCTCAGTTGAATTGATCATCCAGTTATAAAGAAAACCATTAGCAATAAGGCAAAACTTCCCAAAGAGCTTTTACGGGGAAGAGGAAAGGAAGTGAATTGGTTTTTTAAAAGAAATTAAGATGATGAACCGTGTTCGAAAAGAACACAGCACCAGCCTTCTCTCTACCCAGCTGACTCAGCCCTAAGGGGGTGGGATAAGAAAGTGGTTTTTTTTTCACCTATTCATCTTAGGAATCGTTCAGAGGAAATACCTTTCAGATAAGCGAGCACACATAAGGCTTATCCTGTGCCAGACTTTATTGGAAGCTGAGAAACTTTACACATACTGTTATCAACTTTTTGGATTTCCAACAACACAGTTGGAGCGACAAATGGTATTATTTTTCACCTGTTTTGCAGATGAGGAATCTAAAAAAAGATGAAGTAACTTGTCCAGCCTCACAAGTGGCTGAACTGGGATCCAAAGTCTGTGCTCTCGGGCCTTTGCTACATGTGTCCCGGTTCTCTATTTTTTGGGGGGACCCAGACTCCAACTGGGCGACTCCCCTGCCCCTGCCTGTCCTTCAGCTGCTCTTCACCTTATTCCTGGAACGTCACATTCATGTTTCCTGTACCACATGCAGCCCTGCAAAAAGTAACTCTGTTACTATATATGTAACGCATGTTCACTGTAGAAAAAAAGCAACAATAGAAAATACTGGGGAGCAAACAAAAGAAAAGAATAATTATTCATGCTATACTTGCTATAATTATTACACTTGCTAAAACCCTCCTTAACTTTTTGGTATATATCCTTGTAGATTTTTTTTTCTATGTACATCCTTTCCTCTTAAGCAACAGCGAGCTCATAGTCATACTGTTTTGTACTTTGATCTTTGTCACCTGAAATGTCACCTAGAATGTCTTTTCATTTAAATAAGTATATTTCTATGACATCATTTTTAATTCTTAAAAAGTATTCCACCGTATGGAAACATTACAGTTTACTCAACTAATCCTTGCTTTTTGGGTAACTAACTTGTTTTCCAAATTTTGAAATTTAGAATTAGAAATGAGCCTCCTGTAAACCTCCTTGCAGCTCACCTCATATGTACGTTACACGTAGTTTAATTAAAGTATTAATATTAATTATATTACTATGTTTAATAATTATTGTAAATGCCCACTAGCTCACAGGTTTATTTACAAACCGCCACCCTTTTTCACTTCAAGAGACTCACCTATTATTAAGGTGATCACTGGGATCAGTAGTAAGTTCTAGTCAGTTTTCATTAACATGAATCTTGATTTCATGAAAATTGTATGAATTCAACGTTAAAACTGTGGTGAGTCGTGTTTTAATTTTTTAGAAGATAACTGATGGCCTATGAATAAAACATACAGAAAGTGGCATATTCTGACAGGCTCTCAGGAGCCTCCTATGCAAGACCCCGGCGGGGTGGGACGCCAGTGCTCAGGGACATTTGTCTCTGTCACCTCGTGCACTGGTTTGAGAATCAGGACTCATAGTCCATGTTGGGGCAATGTGCCTGCCGCTCCTTTGGTTCAGGCCCTCGTCAGGCTCTCCCTGAACTCTTTGCTCAGCCTCCTGCCTCGTTTCCTACCCCCTGGAGCTTCTCTTTATTTGCACTTTGCCGTCAAATTTAGCTAACTCGCCAGGCCGATATTGTTCAAATAGCCAAAAACCTTCAGAATGCTTTTTCATGGAGGATGGAGAGTAAGAGACTAAAATGCAACAAAAGGGGGGCGCCTGGGTGGTTCAGTCCCTTGAGCATCTGACTTTGGCTCAGGTTGTGATCTCACAGTTCATGAGTTCGAGCCCCACATGCGGCTCTGTGCCGACAGCTCAGAGCCTGGAGCCTGCTTCGGATTCTGTGTCTCCCTCTCTCTCTCTGCCCCTTCCCTGCTCGGTCTCTCTCTCTCTCTCTCTCTCTCTCTCTCTCTCTCTCTCTCTCTCTCTCTCTCTCAAAAATAAATACACTAAGAAAAAGTGCAACAAAAGGTTTAGCCCAAGTATCAGGTGTTTATCTTCCACCATTCCATAATACCTGCCTGTGCCTTGCCCCTCCACTTTAACAGGTAGAAAAAGCTCCTGACTACCACTAGGGGGGCTTCCTGCTTCCCAACCCCCTTTCCTGGTTTGGTCTAGGCTTCAGGTAGTCAGGGGCACCCATCACCCCCTCCCCCCCATGCGCACCTGCCCTTAGGCCGCCTGCCCTCTGGCCCAAAAGCGGGGATTCTCCTCATTAAGAGTACTTTCTATCCCTCTCTCTCTCCTCCCCCAATCGGGGTTGGGTAGTCTCAGCTCCGATGTGTGTTTTCAGTGCCTCTAAAAGAATTGTATTCTTTTTCTAAAAATGCCTTTAATTGGAGAAGCAGAAGCGGCAGGGATTTACAGTCAGATCGGGGGACAGCATGACACTTGTTTTCTCACAGACAAGGTGCTTGTGAGGAATTTTACCCTTATTAATGTGACTCAAATGGAACTGAGCTTGAAAACAGATGAACTGAGCTTGCAGGGTGTCTTTTAAGGATGCCGGGCTCTTGGGAGAGTCGGTGCCTTATCAAAACTTTGCATATTTTAAATGGTTTTATCCAAAAAAGTAATCATTCGCTTTTCTTCCCCTCTGAGGGCACATGTGCCTGGGTACCCACAAGTCAGAGACAGCATCAAAACGTTCCCATGGTTTGGTCTAAGGCAAGGCACCCACTCCATGGGGGCAATTGAATGCAAAGCGTCGAATGTCTCAAACAGTGTGACCGAAATGAAAAACAGCAAAAACAGCACTTGTATCATGGGGACACAGGCCCGATGACCTGGTTCTTTAACTGGCGTTTCTTTGTATAAATCTCTTTAATTTCGCGGAAGCTTAAATGTACAGAACACTGTTGTTTACATAACCTCATTTAAACTCGGGGAACTGGATTCCGTGAAGTTAGGAGGCTGGCCCAAAGTCACACTTCTTTAAGTGGCCAGGGGTAGACCCCCCCGATTTTGGATCCGGGTCTTTCCACTCACGTGCAATTGCGTTTTGCTAAGAGCTGTTTCCGTGCCATTTTTTCATTGCCCATACATGCGGATAGCTTGCATTTGATGCAATTGCTGGCTAAAATCATGAGATTCAGTTTTCAATGTGAGCCCCCAACACGGGCATCTGTGGGGAAGAATGGCTCACGAGTGTGGACTGTGGTGGGGGCCGTGATGTGGTGGGGGAAGGGGTGGGCGTCACGGGTCTTGGGACACAAAGTACAAGAGTTAGGGCTTGGTTTCTTCAACACCCCCTCCCCACAAGCTGCACCCGTGGGACTGTTGGGTCTGCATTCCAAAGAGCTTGTGTTCGGTCTCAGTTCAGGAGAATTTGGGAGGGTCTAGAGGGGAGCGGGAGATAGCAGAAGGAACTTCCTATAATGTCCTTGCCCCTCTTCTTTCCCACCGTCGGCAGCCAGACAACTCCTGAATTCAGGACGGAGCAGCAACACTTTCAGGGTGTTATTTGATATGCAGATATTACAGTTAACTAGGAATACGTTTGGACCTCCTCTTCTTTATGCCAATATATTATTTTCTTCTAGACTGCTGTTGAATGTCAAAAAAGAAAAAAAGTGACATTGAGGAACGGGTTGACTTTAAAGGGGTCTAGAGTTATTGTCTTGAACACTATTTGGCAAAAGTGCTGACAGGCTCAGAGATGAGCAAAGGTGAGGAATCTCAAGATTCTTGACTGCCGTGACTGACCTTGGGAAGGCTACCAGGAGAAAGTAGAGGTCAGCAGTATATTCCCAAACCACTGAGCCCTCTTTGGGTTCTTCCTTTCCACGCCTTTTCTCTACTGGCTTTTGTAAAACCTCATGTCCTAAGACAAATTTATGAGGAAGCAAAAGGGGCTGATGAAAGAAATTGAGTCCAGTGGAGTGGATGAGAAGCCTTAAGGTGTTTAGTTCATCTTGTCCTTTTAAACAGAGCTCTCTAACCATGCTCCCTATCACACCTTCTTACTGTCTTTTCTTCCCTTGGCATGAAGCCAGGGAAGAAGTCATTATTGTTGTTATTGTTACTGTTGTTATCGTTATTGTTGTTAACACTGGTGGAGCAAAAGAGTTCCCAACTCTCTCTCACCAATTGAGTTAGACCCTTTGGAGGAGAAGTAAGTTTGATGTGTCTTGCTAAAAGTATGTTCCACATCTGATGGATAGAAATACAAGCCATAAATCCACCTACACTATCAGCCAGGATCAGTCCTTTCCCTTTTCACTTTACGATATCATAAAGGAGCTTCTAAAGTGTCACCTTTTGGTGACACTTGGTAATAGCATACCGATGGGTGCTGCTAAAAAACCACCTTTGAAAGTTTGGGCTATAGGGTTGGTGACTGCTGTAAAATGGCCAGATTAACTTTACAAATAGTGAGCAAATCGTCTTCAGGTATTTACTCTTGACTCATTACTCTGATGAGGCGGGAGGCGAGACCCTGTAATGAGGATCATCGACAGGAAGGGTAGGTGATCATACAGAAGGATGCTGTTCAGACACGGGGCAGGAGATTGACTATAAATTTCTACTACTCTTGAAAAGGCAGAAGTCTAAAATGTAACACTAAAAATTTAAAAATAGTGTTGCATTTTGGCCATTGGTTATATTTACTTCTTTTTGATAAATATGTAACTGTATATCATTATGCATTTATCAAGTACCTGACAAGGGCCACATGCTGTGCTTGTCTAGGACACTCAAACAACCCCGTATTTTCTCTGGTATTGGGAAGCGGGGAGGAACACCCTCTGTTAAATTTTCTACCTCTGTTCAGTTGCTACCAGATTAAGTTGCTGCTAACTAGTCAAGTGGACCCATTTGAGACTGTGCTGTTTATCCTTCTCTGTCCTCTGTGACAGTGAGTGTGACCAGTGAACACACAGAAGCCAGGCTCCAGAAAGTTATAGAGTACGGAGGACAGAGTCCAGGGTACTCACCATCCATCCATCTGAACCCAAGACTCCTCGGTGCCTAGAATTCTAACACTCGTATAATTCAAATTAATTACACCTTGATTCTTTATTTTAAAAATCTAAGGAAGCCTGCACAAAAAGTACATTACAATAAGGTTGAATGAAATCAAAATGGAAAATTAAGACCAAAGAAAATGAGTCTATGGATATGCTAATTGTATGTAATTTGCCTTGATTGAGACTTAAATTTGGCTGCCAGCTTCATGGAAGCCCAGACAAAAGGGAAATAAGACAAGTTGCATCTTCTTCACAGCTCCTTGGAGGAGACAAATTTGATCAAGCATCAAATCCCAGAAAGGATCTTTAATGGGCTGCAGTGAGAAGATTTGCATTTGAGAGCCACCTGGATTCCTCTCTAAAAGAATGACTAACCCTTTGTCCTAAGGTCCAGTTTCCTCCTCCCTTGGAAATGGGGTTAATAGTAACTACTCTTCAGGGCTGTTGTGAGGATTAAGTGAGAGGCTGGGGAGGACGTGTACTGCATGATTGTTAGTTGGAATCGACCTAACTGTTATCAGCGGGGGAATGGTAAAACACAGAATGATACACTCTACATACTGCCTCCATCCGGTGCTGCACCCCTCCCAGGCTCCCCACCCTTTGTTAATGACTTTGCAGTTTCTCCCGGGAGAGCCAGAGTATATTCCCGCCCCCCTCCCCCCCCCCCCCCAACCAATTCTGAACTTCGCTGCATAATTTGCTTTGGCCAATGAAATGTGGACAGAAGTGACTCTGAATCGAGCCTTAGACCTTCAGAGGCACTACGTGTTTTCATTCACGCCTCTTGAATTTCTGCCATCACTGTAAGGATGGGACCTGCTGATTGTTTAGTCCAAGGATCATAACGGATGCATGGAACAGGGCTGGACCCAACCTGAAGTTCAGAGCCCAGACAAGTCTGGTTGACTGAAACCTTCAGTGTGAGTAAAAAGGAAAAGAGGAGAGAAAAGAGAGTTGTTGAAAACCATTGCATTTTGGGGTGATTTGTTACGTATGCTTACTGTGATAATAGCTGACTGATACAGTGGCCTTCTGTGATCAAACCTGGAGAGATATCTGTGATCTGTTAAATGAGAATGAAAGTTTCAAAAGCAAAATCATATAAATTCTGCTTTTGTAGAATAATATAAATGTCTGACCTGGTTTTTTTCTTTTTTTTTTTTAATGTTTTTTAATTCATTTTTGAGAGTGAGACAGAGCACAAGGGAGAGGCAGAGAGAGAGAGAGGGAGACACAGAATCCGAATCAGGCTCCAGGTTCTGAGCTGTCAGCACAGAGCCGCATGTGGGGCTCGAACTCACGAGCCATGAGTTCATGACCTGAGTCTGACCTGAGTCCGACCTGAAGTCCGACGCCCAACCGACCAAGCCACCCAGGCGCCCTGACCTGATTTTGTTTTTTTAAGAAGAGAATATGTTGGGGCATCTGGGTGGTTCAGTTGGTTGAGCATCTGACTCGATTTTTGGCTCAGGTCATGATCCCAGGGTCATGGAATCAAGCCCCGTGTTGGGCTCCATGCTGAGCATGGAACCTGTTTAACATTCTCTCTCTCTCTCTCTCTCTCTCTCTCTCTCTCTCTCTCTCTCTCGCAAATAAAAAATAATAAAATAAAATCAACTGTATTTATACAAAAAATAAAGTAAAAATTAGAAATAAAAATTAAAAAAGAATATGCTTATAGACCTAAATATTAAAAAGTATGAGGGATGGCACTCACATCTTTAAAAGTATGAAATTGAAAAGTATACACATTTTAAAAAACTGATGGGTTTTTTTTTGCCTTTTTTGAAAAATATTTATTTAAGTAATCTCTACACCCAACGTGGGGCTCGAACTCATGACCCTAAGATCAAGAGTGGCCTGGCCTTCCGACTGAGCCAGCCAGGCGCCCCTGCTTTTGCCTTTGGGTGCGTGTGTGTCCAATTTGTGAATTGCAAAAGCTTAAAGGTCAAACACAGGCACTTCCAGGCAGACTGCCGCCGCAGCACTGTGGGGTTATCTGTCTAGGGTTATCAGGGCAGACTTTTTGCTCAGGCTTGCCCTCATCATTGCCTGAGTGTCAGAGACTGTTGAAGACGACCTTGCGTTCTCTCAGCTGCTGTCGGAGCGGAGAAGCACCGCTCAGAGCTGCGCGGCTAGCGGGTAGAGTATTTAGGACTAGAAACCAACCTGGTTCCTTTGCTTCCTTGCTTTCTCCCTCCAGAAATATTTGTACTGTAGGGATGCTGTAGTGGACAAGATTCTCTAACAAAACACTGGCACCATCAAATCCCCAACCAGAACTTTATCCTTTCTGCACTCTTACATACATAATTTTATATAAATCCATAAGCACCGTCTTACACTTTGCTTCTGTTTTTCTTCAGAGCTGTCGCAGTCTATTTGGGCTGCTATCACAAAATATCACAGACTGGGTGGCTTATAAACAACAGAAATTTATTTTTCAGTGTCCTGCAGCCTGGAAGTCTGAGATCCAGGTGCCAGTGTGGTTGGGGAGGGGGCCCTCTTTCTGGTTCATAGATGGCTGGTTTGTTTGTTTGTTTGTTTTGCTGCATCCACATAGGGTAGAAGGGGCAAGGAAGTTTTGGGGCCTCTTTTATAAAAGCACTAATCCCATACATGAGGGCTCTGCCCTTATGACCTGAACACCTCCCAAAGGCCCCATCTCCTAATAGCATCATTTTTGGGGTTAGGATTTTAGCATATGAATTATGGGGGGACATAAACCTTCAGACCATAGCAAGTGCAGTCTATTTTTCCCTCTGTTGTTTGGCTCCCCTACCCTTCCCTTTTCTGTCCCAATGGGACCCTTTGTCTGGAGATCATTTTGGTTTTCCCCCATTCTTCATTTAATACAAAGTTGTCCCAAGTCACAGTGTCACATTCACCTTGGCCATTGGGGGTGAGGTGGGGGGTGGTGGACCGGATGGGTGGGTAGGGTAGGTGGCTAGGCAGTCTCACTGAGACTTTGTGGTTGGGTGACCAGTTAATACAGCATCCAAACTGAAGGCTCTGAGAGTAAAAGGAGGTTCGTTAATATTCCATTAGGAAGGGAGACATAAGTTGACATGCTCCTGGGCAAACCAAGCCCTGTGGTCATAGCTCTTTTGGTGTTGGTGGGTGGGGATATGCTGACGACGTTTGTGGCTTTGTGTAACTTGCTTTCACTTTTTAAACATTTCGGGAGCCCCTTCTACCCCAGCCCTGCGCCCAGGCCTCTCAACCTCTGGGAACCCATGGTGTGTTTGTTTCTCCTCAAGGAGACTCTAATATTTTTTTGGGAAAACACCTTTAGAAGCTATGGGATATCAATCAGCTGAACTTTCAGGGCACCTGGCACGCACCGAACATTCACTGAGGAAAGAGGCAGTCACAGTTCATACCCTAGATGATCGTTGAGAGGCGTAACTGACACAATGCCTGTTAAGCACTTAGCACAGGGCCTGGCACATGGTAAGCCTCTAGTGGGTTTTTTTTTTAATTTTTTTTAATGTTTTATTTTTAAAAGAGAGAGAGAGAGAGAGAGCAGAGCATGAGCAGGGGAGGGGCAGAGAGAGAGGGAGACACAGAATCCGAAGCAGGCTCCAGGCTCTGAGCCGTCAGCACAGAGCCCGATGCGGGGCTTGAACTCACACTGTGAGATATGACCCGAGCTGAGATCGGACACTCAACCTACTGAGCCACCCAGGTGCCCCTGTAGTGGGTTTCTTGATTATCATTTTAATCATCATTGTAATCATTCCACAACAATCAATATGAATAAGGTAAGATTCTTATTTTCAAAATTTGGGCAATGATAATAGGGGCATATCCAAGCAAACATGTAAACAGTGCTAAAAATATCTACAAAACTAGAAAGCGCTAGAGCTCTTCACACTCTTACGGGTGTGACTCACCATGTCTGTAGGAGGAAGCACAGGGCGGGGTGCGGGAGGTGGCCCTCTGACTGCCTCCCACTCCTGCAAGAGGCCTGGGAGCTTCTTAGCGGGAAACTCCTCTCCTTCATGCCGCCGAGAGAAATCTTTTCCTTGAAAGGAAATCCAGGGGCGCCTGGGTGGCTCGGTCGGTTGAGTGTCCAGCTTCGGCTCAGGTCATGATCTCACTATTGGTGAGCTCGAGCCTTGCGTCGGGCTCTGTGCTGCCAGCTCAGAGCCTGGAGCCTGCTTCAGATTCTGTGTCTCCCTCTCTCTCTGCCCCTCCCCTGCTTGTGCTCTCTTTCTCTCTCTCTCAAAAAAAAAAAATCAAAAAAATAAACACTAAAAAAAAAAAATAAAAGGAAATCCAGTATGTGGATATTTATATTTTATAATGGTAAAAAAAAAAAAAGGCTAGTAATTAGGATTATTTTAAAAGTAATGCATCATAGCAAAACCAAATTCTAAATTACATAGCAATTTAGAACTTGGGTTTGAGAGCCAGGGTCTTGGACTTGGCTGCTGGGTCCGCCCTTGTGGGGCATGTGACTCTAAGCAAGTGCCTGAGCCTGTGTGCCTCACAATTTCTGGACCTGTGAAGCAGAGATGTTAGTAAGGTTTGCCTGAAGGAGTTCACGTGAGGGGGAAGGGAATTAATCTGTGAAAAGTACCCAGGGAGTGCTCGGTACCTGGTGAGAGCCCCACAAATGTCATCTATAACTTGATACTTTAAGCATTCCCAGAGGTTATTAAGGTGCTATTAAATAAGTTAAACTCCTTAAGAAACAGCTAAGTGACCATGAGTTTAAGAGGTGTTTGGGGGGCGCCCGGGTGGCTCCGTCGGTTGAGCGTCCATCTCTTGCTATCGGCTCAGGTCGTGACCTCGCGGTTTGTGGGTTCGAGCTCTGCGTCAGGCTCTGCGTCAGAGCCTGCTTGGGATTCTCTCTCCCTCTCTCTACCCCTCCCTGCTTGCGCTCTCTCTTTCTCTCTCTCTCTGAAAATAAACAAACATTAAAACAGATTTTTTAAAAAGTTGTTTCTTACATAGAAGAAATGTGAATGCATTGGCCACATACAAAGGCTCAAAAAATGATTCTTCTGGTTCCATGGCTCTAGTTAGACTGTAATGCAAAAGATCACAGAGGTTCTCACCTATTTTTATCAAAGTGTAGTATTTACACCTTATGATGGATTGAAAAATACTGTTTTCTTCTAAACTAACAATTTGCCCCCTAGGAGATGGCTTTCCAAAGTTTGCTAGAATAGGAAGGAGTGTGGGTCTTCTAAGGAGAGAGCTAGAGAGGTCTTCTCATAATAAAGAAGCTCGAAGGCTCAGCTCCCTATTACCTGCACCTCCGGGCTTGAAATTGAAGAGCTGCCCCCAGGCCGGATGGCTGAGGACACAGGGACCCAGCTGCACAGCCCAGTAGGCTTCCCGGTAAGAAGGGGAAAAGAGGCAGCAAATAGCATAGGTTAGCAAAAGTATCTCAGTATTCTTTCCTTCCAGTCGACGGATGTAAACTGATGTGCCAGGCTCTGTGCCCAGTGCCTTCACGAGACTTACCCAACCCTCTGTGACCATCACCTTAAACGAGGATGTCGCCCGGGGCGGAACACTGGACGGGGATCCCCAGCCTGGGTTTGGTCATCTCCAAAATACAGCATTCACCTAGGTGGTGTCTTTGGTTCTTTGCTCACTGATGTTCTCTGGCTGTAACTGCTTCTCTCTAAATATCTAAGATTCCCAGGCCAGCATTCCCTTTGACAGCTCTTGGATACTTCATAATTAGCGCTGAGCCCTATGGCTCCCAAGTGCCTTCCTGGTCTGATTTAACAAACTGGCTCTTTTATTCCATTTTCCCCTGTCTGGAACTGTGAATGTTATAACTCTGTACAATGGGAATAGTAATAAAACCTACCGCATAAACTTATCATGAAGATTAAAAGTTTTAGTAGATGAAAGTCTTTTCAACAGTGCTTGACACGTAAAAATTGTCCATTTGTATTTGCCATTATTACAGGATTGTTAAGCACCACCTATGTACTAGGCCGAGTGCTCTCCGTGTGTTAGCTCATTTAATCAACAGAAAATAATTTATTCATTTCTTTTAATGTTTACTTATTTTTGAGAGAGAGAGAGCGTGATCAGGGGAGGGGCAGAGAGAGAGGGGGACAGAGGATACGAAGGGCTCAGGCTTGCAGGGCTCGGGCTCGAACTCATGAACTGTGAGATCATGACCTGAGCTGAAGTCGGATGCCAACTGATTGAGCCACCCAGGTGCCCCAGAATTTATTCACTTTTACGTCCAAGGGATAGAATTTTGTGATCAGTAGTATTTTTCCTTCTCAATCTTTTTTTTTTTTAATTTTGTATTCCTGACCCTCTTTTAACTGGTACCAGCATCGCACCAGTCACATGGATTACAATCTTTGATTCCTCTCTCTTTTAGCCTCCTCTCCTTCAGTCCACCTGCTCCTTATCAGATCAGGCAGATTTAAAATTCCTCTCCTATATTTCCTTGCTTTTTCTTGGCCCTGCCTTTTCCAGGCTCACTAGGCACTGTCCTCGTTTCTTAACTGGTTCCCGTCCATTCCAGGTTATATACTGCTACCTAACGTATCCCATGGTGGAGTTCTCCATCAAGTGCCATTTCCTCGGCTTGGAATTGAAGACTCTTTACTTTCCGGTCTTAATCTACCCTTTGGAACATCTCCAAAGTAGCCCCTTTATGCACTCTATTCTACCGCCAAAGTGTGCCATCCGCTTCCCCACTTAATATTAATGCTCCCCCATCTCCCTGGGAGGCTGTTCTTGTAATTCATTTGAATACAGGTTCCTTGTCAAATAATAAAGCAATGTACGGAAGTCCTCTTTGACTACTCCCGGACCCTGCTACCTCTCCCCAGAGACTGCCACCATTCTCCCTCAAAGGGCCCTCTTCCCACCCTTGTCCTCTGCATTGACATTCATGTATATGCGCATACAGAGAGTATATGGTGGTGCTTGTTGTTTTGTGTGTGGGTGTGTCTATGACATAAATAGTATCCAACTGTGCTTATCATTCTGCAACTTGCTTTTCTCCCCCAGCAATATGTCCTGGCAATCTGTCCATCAGGATGCATCTTAAATGCCACCAAGAATTCCCCCAAACGTTACAAGATTCCATTGTACTGGAGGTACTCTCTCGACCGACCCTCCTCAGCATCTCTTAGGGAGCTTTGTACTTTATATGTGTGTGGAGTAGGATGATGCGTGATTTTTTAATGTTTCTACTTTTCTATAATTTTAAAAATTCCAACTATTCCTCCAAGATGATATTTAAACAGATAGATGCTACATTAAACACACGCATACATGCGTTCTTCTGTTTTTGCTGTAATTTTGTGTTACCCGGACACCTATTAATTTGTCCTCCCTGTGACCTTGATAGTAGGACTGCGGGTGCCCTGGAGAGGCAGGCAAACACAGCATATAGGTCACCAGGAAAACGTGTCCCTGTGCAAATTCCTCAGACGTGCCCAACTCGTAGGCAACATCTCTACTTAGCATACGAGAAGAGCAAGTCTCATGGAAAATTCTGCCACACAGCCCCATGCTCAGCCATGCTAGAGCCTAAGCAGAAGGAAAAATGGGTACTTCTGTATACCTTTCTCAAAAGTTTGTATTTATGTTATTAATATGTTACATACTCACATATATCTATACATCAGATAAATATACAGCATATTAATTATGTTATATGTTGCTTAACTAATTATAAAGTATATATCATAGAAACACATTACATTTTATAGCATTATATTATATTAGAGATGTTAACATCAAAAGTTCATGAAAGCGCTACGATTTAAAAAAAGGACTGCGTATCAGGCCCGCCGGGGTTGTGCAATCTGTGTGCATGCCGCTGGGAACCCCTATAAGCCGCGCAGTGGGGGAGGCCCAGGTGCAGGCCCAGAACCGGGGGCTGATTGGAAACAACTGTTCCCATTGCACAATAATGCCACGTTGTGAAACAAACACCAACAGCCTGCCTTTACTGAAAATTTGACATTTTGTCTATCGTAGATTTAAGCAAATTACTGCATTAAAATCTTTGTTTTGGCTCCCTTTTAAATGTGACACCTGAGGGAATGCCTCGTCGGTGTCTCATCCTGGCCCTGTGGCCACAATAAAGGTAGCCGTTTATTCACTAAGCATTTATTAGCAAACGATCCGGGAAGTGGTGCGAGCTGTTCTGTACATTTGCATTCCAGCTCCGGTCCCGCCAGTGGGTGAGACTTGTGTTCTCCAGAGGCAATCTTCCCAGATCCCGGAGGCAGATCCTGTGACTCTCGGCCTACATCACACAAGGAAAGTCCTCTAAGTTGATGGCTGTTGACACAGGACTGTTTAGGGAACGACCTTGGGGATCAGCCTCAGGACAAAGCTACTGGCCTCATTAGAGTTTTATACTCCATTCCGGCAAGAGTGGGAAGTGTCTTTAAATGTTTTAAATATTTTAATCCACATTTCTGAACTTTTTACCAATTTCAAATAGTCATCATGCTACTTAAAGTCTTTTATTTTACCAATTAAAACTCCATTTATAATATTCACTGTGCTAGTTAGCAAAGTCTCAGTTATTGACCAAGACGTGGATCATGGCCCCTCTTGTGGTGGCCACTTTGGCGTGTTCGGGTGTAGCAAAAGCAGACGACCCTTGGAGTGTGGCTTGTTTTTTAGGTCAAACCTAGAGTGAAGCTTGAACCAGCCGGCACATCCATAACATCACACCATCTTCCCTTTAAATGTGCTGAAGTAAATAACAGACTCCATAACAACCTCCCATGGTGAATGGACAAATTTCTTCCGGGAGTGTGGCCACCTCACTATTAGGCAAATCCACATTTGTCCTTGGCCAGCAGAATTCCAGGGTCGGGGTCCTGGAGGCATCCTCCTGACCCCTGTTGCCCTGGTGGCCCCTCTGCCTTACCGCCACCACCCCCACCACCCCCACCCCCCCGCCCGCGTGCAACATTTGTGATCAGCAACTACCACAGGGCTGTCTAAACATGGTGGTGCTGGGGGAAATCAGATCATGAACTGGAGTGAGTGAGTGAGTGGAGACAGGCTGACCACCTGCATTCGACAATAACAAGGAGAGTGTGACAAGTCAAGGGGTCACAGGAGGTCTTAGCCAACAGGAACCCATTGCAGGGGAGGCGTGGGAAGCTCAGGGTCCTGGAATCTGAACTGAATGGGGGACTCCAAGCCAAGGAACTGTGACTTAAATGTAAAACCTCACTGAGCCCGATGTGCTCAGTGTGACTGAGCCGATGTGACTGGAGAATAAACACTGTGCTTAAATCCTTCCACAGACTAAAGTACAGACTGGGACATGACCAACACTAGGCCAAGGTTCGTGGGGTAAAGGAATTATGTCGACTCTTCAGGTGTCCGGAGGGGAGTGAGCATTACACAGTCCTGGTGCTAGTCGAGATGTGACTCCTCCCCACCGCCACCAAATTCAAGATACAGTCCCTGGAACTTATTTAACGAAAACTTCTGAGATCATGGGTTTGTTTTCTAGGGATCTAAAACCCTACCCTAAAAGAGAATGGCAGGAGTAACTTCTGACTAACCAAAGACACCAGTTTCCTTGTAACTAGTTACCAGTTAGCCAGTGTTTTAGCGATAGGTGCTAACGTTAGCCAAATCCTTGCTGTGTCCTAAGCACAACTGCATATTTTATATGCATTCATTTATCCCTATGGTCCAGATAAGAAGACTAAGTCAGGGGTTATGCCACATGCCCAAGTTTAGTGGCAGAGTGAGGATTTGAACTGGGTTCCTCCCCAATCCTGAACCTGTTCACCCGCGTTCCCAGACTCTGTGTTGTGGAGCATGGCCAACGGCACTGAAGGATTTCTCAGAAGGATGCATTTTCTTCCTTGTTTTCCACATAAAAGACCCTCCTGCTCTGCTGACATGAACCGTTCTTCTCTGCTTTTGCTGAGAAATAACGGGTGCTCCTGTTGAAGTGTCTGACTCTCGAAGGACTAGCAATTACTTTATAAGCCAGAGCAGCTGTAAGCAAGCCACAACTGGAAAAGCTGTCCTTACCACCAAAACAATCTGAGAGTGAGCAACGTGTCCAGTTCTCACCCCAAAGCCCAGCCGATTGTTAATCAAAAAAGTGGAGCTTAAGTGAATGAATTATGAACGGCCTTAACGTGCATTTGCATCTTTGATATTGTTCTATCCCCAAATAAATGCTGGGTTCGCTACTGGCTCGCCCCTTGCTGGTTGGATGAATTTACATCACGTAGTTTCTTTGATTGTTTGTATGCGTGATATTCATAAAATAGAGTTTTGAGAAGATTTTTAGCCCATAAAGGACTTTTTTTGTTATCCATCCTTTCTCCAACCTTCCTTTCAGGGTCTAAAGCATTTTGCCAGGAGAATAAATTGCATGTATGTGAGATTACTTTGATTTTTGTTTTTTTAATGAATTAGAGACATTCATAACAGCCCATACGAGCTTGGCTGAACATGAGAATAATGTGATAAAAGCATAGCAGTGCTTTCATTTGTCCACTAGCATTTTGGATAGGTGTATGATTTCTATTACACGTTTTAAAATTTCGATTATGCTAGCCTAGAAGTCTCTGAAGTTCCACGTAGGTAACTGTGGTATTAAATCGCCACAAAAACCCACGTTGCTTTTAAAATTCAAGGAAATCTGTGTCTTCCTGTAAATTTGGTTTCTCCCATTTTGTCAGGGAAGAAACAGAGGTCCTTGGCATCTCCGTGGTTCATGCCACAGGGGTTTATGGTGAGCACATTGCAGAACTGCAAGTTCCCACACACCACAGTTTCCGGGCTTAAATAGGTGCACAGAACGTATTTTGAAATGAAGAAAACGGTGACGAGTGATGAGAACGTTAGCAAATCAGTCACTGCAAAATGTCCATCCTTAAGAGATTGAGTAATACTTTCAGGGCGCTTGTGTGGCTCAGTCGGTTGAGCGTCCAACTTCGGCTCAGGTCATGATCTCACAGTTCGTGCGTTGGAGCCCCACGTCCGGCTCTGTGCTGACAGCTCAGAGCCTGGAGCCCGTTTCGGATTCTCTGTCCCCCCCACCCCCGCCTCTGCCCCTCCCCTGCTTGCGCTCTCTCTCCCAAAAAGAAACATTAAAAAAAAAAGAAGAAGAAGAAGAGATGGAGTAACATTTTCAAAGTTAGGAAGCAATTGTGCAATGTGTAGCCACCACACTTGACGATCCCATCAGCATGCAGATTTCCGTGCTACCGCTGCCTTTCTTTCTATCTGAGTACCTTTACAGGTGCCCTAGGGGACCTATGCTTTTCTCCCCTTGTCATTGTCTCCCAACCCAGCAGCCAGATGTGAGTTCTACTCTCAGATCTAGCTGTGTGACCATCTGACAGAATTGTCAGGCTCAACAAAGCGATGTGTGTGAAAGCATTTATTTGCACTCCAGAAATGTGAGGGGCTGCAGTTAGACCCAGCAGTTTTCCAGAAGTTCAAATAGCTATGGCATCAAAAATTAATGAATACGTGATTGACCAGGAAAAATATTTGAGGTCGCGTTTTACTTTCCTAAAGTGATCATATCAGCTTTCTCCATCTTCTCCGCACGGTAACAAGATTGGCCATGTGGGAAGGTGGTACAGGCATAATTTCCTCTTTTTTTTTGTTTAACAGCTTTTAAGAGGTAAGAAAACATTTATTGGAACATATGCATCTGGTGTCAATTTTCCCCACACATTTTATTATAAAAACTTTCATATGGAAACATTGAAAGAATTTACCGAGAATACCCATAAACCTACCACCTAGACCCCACCATTCACGTTTTACCGTACTTGCTTTGTTGAGAATCTCCCTATCTCGTCATCTTAGCATCCATTCATTAACTTGTCATATTTTTAAAATCCATTTCAAGGTAACTTACAGACATCGGTAAACTTTCCCCTAACTGGCACACATATGAGTAACTAGAGCTTATAGTATTTTTTTCCTCTCAATGTCATCTAATTTAACGTCCTAAAAATCACGGCACAGCATGATATTTTTTGGTCTGCTTCTTTGCTCCTGAAGCAAGGAGACCCTCATTTCAAGCCCACTCTCATGCAGAAGCGGACACGTGAAACATACGTGCAGGGCTTCTCTGGGTGAAGCGGGACGGGGGCCAGGAGCACGGGTCCCCGAGCCCCTCATGGGATGCCTCAGGTGCCCTGGATTACTGCACTTGGGTGGGTTCTCTAGCGGCATGAGCCTCGGTTGGATCATCTGTGGAACGGGGCTTTGCAAATAGCTGTTCCCTCAGGTTCTTTCCAGGCTGCTCTGCACTCTCATTCAGTGATACTAAAGCATTGACTGAAAGCCGTGCGGACCTCCCCCTTCACCAATCTTCAGCAGAAAGCTTTCTCTTGTTTTAATTAGCTCGATGCAAGAAGCTTCCTTTAAGACTGTGGGTCTGAAGGCCTGAATTAGCTTCCCACACTTGGAATGGAGAAAACCGAAAACACAAGAACCTCGTCTAGGTGGACGGCCGATTGCAGTAGCCTGAACACTTGGGTGGGCGTGTCGACTGGGTGTGCATGACCACGGTGTCCATCTCCGAGGGCCTCTGCCAGGTCACAGCGGAGAGCACCCTCAGTCCTGCTGTGAGTGAAGCCCGCCTGGGAGACTTAATCTTCTCCTTGTGCCTTAAGACACAGTACTCTTGTGTGTGTGTGGCAGAGGGCAGACCCTTCACTAGCTGGGCAGCAGCCTGGGCATGCGGGTGAGTCTTGGGAATGTGGGTGGGAGTTGAGACTGGAACCAGAGACTGGGCATCGCATGAGCTGGACAACTAGGAGAGTCCAGGCCTGTGCCCCGAGAAGCCTGGGACGCCCAGAGGTCATTCATGCTAGGTAGAAAACACTGTGCTGTAAGCTGTGAGGATAGGACTGTGGCTGAGTCCACTTTATGCCTGGGGCCTAGAAAAGTGAATGGCAAGCAGGCAGATGGGCCAATAAATGTTTATGAAAGAAGGGAGAGAGGAGGGGAGGGAGGAAAGAAAGAAGGTGGGGTGGGCTGGTGTCCCTGAATTGTAGCAAGGGCAGGGCCACCATCCACAATACTGCTCACTGATTGTCGTCGACAACTTAAATCGAGCTCTCCGCTAACGACCACTGTTTGAAATGTGTTTTGACCATGGGGTGCCTGGGTGGCTCAGTCGGTTAAGTGTCTGACTTCGGCTCAGGTCATGATCTTGTGGTTCATGGGTTCGAGCCCCGCATCAGGCTCTGTGCTGACAGCTCAGAGACTGGAGCCTACTTCATGGATTCTGTCTCCCTCTCTCTCTGCTCCTCTCCTGCTCATATTCTCTCTTTCTCTCTCTCTCTCTCTCTCTCTCTCTCTCTCTCTCTCTCTCTCTCTCTCAAAAATAAAACATTAAAAAAAGTAAATGTTTTGACCATGATTCACAGTAAAAAAACAACAAAACAAAAAAACCCCCAAAAAACTCTTTAAGTGGTGACCCAGTATGCACACACGCATATACACACACAGAAGCATGTGCGTGCACACACACACACACACACACACACACAAGTCTTAAAAATGGGATGGGTACCGATAATTTTCATTCCATTCTACCAATCCCTTTCCATTCCCCAAACACTGGCTTGTAACCCACAGACTGAAAAACTCTAGAGCCAATCCCTTTGATCTCTTCTGGGACGTTATTCTTGCAAAGATCACTTTCCTTTCCAGGATCTATAATCTCTCTCTCCTCCATGAGAGAGATTAATCATCTCTTCCTACAAACATATCAGGTTTATTCTGTTTTGTAAAAATGCAAAGACAATTCTTCACTTGACTTTGCTTCCTTTCTAGTGACAGCTCTTCAGGACACCTTCTTTTTTTAGGATGGGCTTTTTAAGTAAGGGATCTATACCTGCTGCTTCTTTTCCATCCAGGCTTTCCTTCCCTAACCCCCAGCAATGGGTTCTCTTCCACCATCTTCTCTCAAAGGATCCTAATGCCCTTTGGCTGTGCAGGTCCAATGCTGTTTTCTTCTCCCTCCTCCTTCTTTTTCTCCTTTTCCTCTTTTTAATGCCTACTCTTCTTGATTGGGATACTTTTGAACCCTGTTCTCTTAACAAGGGTCTCCTCTCTTGATATATTGTTCATGCATTCATTTATTTACTTGATTAGTTATTCAGCATTGGCTCAAGGGACATATCAGCGAGTAAAATATGGACCTGGGTGCTAAAGGGAAAACAAAGATTAATTAGATGCATCATCCCTGCCCTCCAGCCCAATGACATATAGGATAGGACTTGGATTAACACAGTTAAATGCCTATTGCTGGAGGTTGGAGAGCCATTGGATGGTGGAATGTGGATAAGAAATCAACCTTTGGAGCTGGATAGATCTGGATTCAAATTTTGGCCTTGCCAGTTTTTGGCTATCCGATTTAGAGCAAATTATCTTACCTCTCGAGATGTCCACTTCCTCTTTTGTCAATGGTGACTGATATTCATGGTGCCTCCCCACAGAAGTGTTGTGAGGCTATGTTATCTCATTGAATTCTCACGTGTTCCTCTGAGGTAGGTACTGTCATGAATCCCATTGTACAGAGGAGGAAACTGAGGCTCTGAGGGGCCATACTGTCCCTAAGTGGAGGCCTGAGATATGACCCAGGCATGCTGACTCAAGAATTTGTGATCATGGGGTGCCTGAGTGGCTCAGTCGGTTAAGTGTCCGACTTTGGCTCAGGTCACGATCTTGCAGTTCATGGTTCAAGCTCCGTGTCGGACTCTGTGCTGACAGCTTGGAGTCTGGAGCCTGCTTCAGATTCTGTGTCTCCCTCTCTCTCTATCCCTTACTCTCTCTTTCTCTCTCTCTCTCTCAAAAATAAATAAACATTAAAAAAAATTTTTTAAAAAGAATTTGTGATTGCAAACACAAAGGCACTTTGTCTCTGTGTGTCCCAGAGGCCAGGGTCTAGTCTTTAGTGATGCACGACTAGAAAATAGTTTTATCGGTATTTGCAAAGGTGCTGATTGATAAGCCAGAAGAGTGCTTCATTCATTTACTCTTCAAGAGAGGAGACTGTGCAGCTGCACAGGATCCATTCTCCTGTGCAAATCATGTGGACATCAAAAGATAGTAATGGGGGGCACCTGGATGGCTCGGTTGAGTGTCCAACTCTTGATTTCAGCTCAGGTCGTTGGATTGAGCCCCACATCAGGCTCTGCACTGAGCACGGAGCCTACTTAGGATTCTCTCCCTCAGCCCCTCCCCCTCTCGCTCTCTCTCTCTCTCCCTAAAAATAAAAAAATAATTAAAAAAAAAATAATAATGGTAACTACCATCAACTAGGCATGTGCTATTTGCCAGGCAATATACAACTGGGCTCATTGTACCTCACGGCACCCTGAAGTCAATGTCATTAGCCCAGTTTCACAGAGGGGAAGACCAAGACATGGTCAAAACTCAATATAATTTAGCAGCTACTGCTATAGCAGCTGCGACAGCAGCTAAAACACCTGCCCTCACGAGATCTAGACCAGAGTGGACAGGACTAGAACAAAGAATAATAAACAAATAAGAGAGCAGAGATTTAAAGGAAGATGGAGACAGAGTCATCCAGGTATGTGGGGGAAGGGGGAGCCAGGAAAGGAGAATGGCATGAGCAAAGGCCCTGCGGCTGGAAAGTACTTGCCGTGTTGAGAGCGCAGAGTGAAGGTGGTGGACTGTCCAGCTGGAGGAGCACAAGGGCACAGTGGGAGGACCCGAGGGCAGGGCCGGGACTAGACTAGCGTAATTGTTCATAATAGCTGTAGCAGCAGTAGATGAGATGTAAGAATTTTCCTGGTAGTTCCTGTTGGTAAAAACCAGAGACTGGAAGTGAACCCAGGTCTCATTTCGGAGATAATATTTTTCATTATTAAATCTCACAAATTCGGGGGTCAGAACAGCTTTAGGCAAAGGGGACTGAGTGTCCCCACAGAGTATTTCATGTCATCTGAATTGCTCCTATTCCAGGGAGCTATGCCCAGGAAAGAGCAACCTTTGTCATCAGGGACATCACAATCAATTCTTTGTATGGCTATGGGTAAAGATGGACGACATGGTCCTGACTGATTGCTTTTTTGGTCAACCCCCCCAAGGTTCCACTCTCTGCATTCAGTCAGGTCACGCTCTGATTGAGTGGGTTAGAGCTTTATTTATAATGGTTGAGTCTAGATCTTTCCTTTTGTGAAACATCTAGTACTGGTTCCCTTGCGTAGAGTCAGCTCTCCTTGTATCTGGATCTTTTTTACCATCTCCGGGAATGAGCTACTTCTTCAGAGGACTCAGGTTATATGCTACATGTGCGGCCTTCGAGGAGTTGTATTGCCAAAAGAATAATTTTCCGCCCCAGGCCCCTGTTTCTGGGGCAGAGAGGTATTTGAAGAACACTTCCATGTGATGAGAGACCCTGTGGTAGAGAAGGGCAAGGGCTTCATAACTGATTTTGAGGAATTTGGGCTTTCGTGGTGAGCAGGCAAATGGAAAGAAGTGTAAGATAACATTGAAGCTGGAGCTTAGGTAACTGGGAAAAGGGCAAAATGGCAGAAACTGAGAAGTGAGGAAGAGAAAGAAAAGGTCCCAAGATATTTTGGGGAGGTGGGTTGGGCAGGCTGGGCATAAGAGTACATATGGAGAAGATGCATTCTATTTCAGAAAGGGTGGATTTGTCGTGTGGCTGTGATAAGTCAACGCATTTCACTTGAAGTATTGTTCTGCCTTTTTATTGCCATTAGAGTAAGCAACTTTAATTTACACAGTTAAAAATATTTGGCTTAGTAAATCCATATATGTATATTCATATCCCTATGAATTTAGACCAAGGAATTAGGGCTTTATACATTCATGAACAAATATATAAACATTTACCAAAACTCCTTTAAAAGATCAAACAGGATTTACAAATACGAGAGGAGAAAATTAAGAAGCGCTGAAAATGAAAAACTTCAGGTAACTACAGTAATTAAATTAAAAACGCATTGAAAATGCAAAAACATGACGAATGCATTTGAAAATTATTTACAGAATATCAAAACAAAACATTCAATTTAGCAATATGCCTACATATTAGTATAGGTATGTTTGTACATGGGACTTTTAATGCACTGAAAACAGTTTACTCTGCAAGAAGCCAGTAATTCAATAGGGCTCGTGGCTATAGAAGGCAACATTGCTAGGTTTAACAGAAGTCATGAACTAGTTGGATATAAAATCAAGTCAAGAAGTGAAATCAGAATGGAAAGCCGTTGTCTAGTCGTCTCAGTTTGTGCTTCAACCACCATAAGACGCCACGACCTACACGACTAACAACAGACACAGAGCAAACCTGACCACCATTTCTAGAGCAGTATTTGAATCATAAGGTTCTGAAAACTCCTGGGTGTTTGGACGTGTGAGGAGTGACATGTGTGGGCAGAGGGTCGTGCCGGGGCAATTGTGAGGATAGGGAGATAAAAAAGAGGATTGAGGGATGGGGAGAGGGACAATACAGGAGCCAAGAATTTTCCAGGTTCATCAGGAGGGGCCTTCAGCGGTGTTGAAAAGGGGAGAGACTAGCAGAGGATAAGGTGTGAGAACTCACGGTCTGGTGTGGCCATCGGGTGGCTGTGGGGACAGCAGTTCAGAGGTCAGGAGGTCAGTGAGGACAAAGGAAGTCAGGGGGTAGGTGAGCCGAAGGTGAGGAGGAGGGCTCCTAAGAAAAGTTGATGGTGGTGGAGAAAGGGAGGGAGAGGGAGAGAGAGAAGCAGGGAGAGAGGGAAAGAGGAAGAAAAGAGGGGAGAGAAGAGGGGGAGAGAGAGGGAGAGGGAGAAAAAAAAGAGGGGGAGAAAAAGAGGGGGAGAGGGAGAGATGGGGAGAGAGAAGGAGGAGAGAGGGGGAGGGAGAAAGAGAGAGACAGAGAGAGAGAGGAATCCCCCCTGTGGGATCTTGTCATAGAGTTTTTCTTAAGAGTTTTGGGAAGGCTAATGTTAATGTCTGGTGACACAAAATAATGTGTGTGCCGGAGACCAACCAGTTTTTGGTATCTGAGCACCTTGAGTCCAGGGATGTGAGGCAAGAGTGGAGGAGAAAGGGGCAAAGGCAACATGTCCCAAAGTATGTTCTGCAAACACCTGTCGCAGGATGTTACTAGATCTTTCCCCCATCTCTCACAAAATGATTTTATTCCTCCCTGTCCCAAAGGAGGGGACTGTCAGCATCCCCTTCCTGCTCAACCAGCAGGCCTGCCGCTAGTTGCTTCATGTTTCCACCCCGTTTCTCATTCACTGAGGTGCTTATTTTGTTTTTACGCTGGGCTAGGCCTTCTTTATTTTCCCAACTTATACTTCATTTCTCATTGCTGTGTATGCATGTGCTATAGGGGATGGGTCAGCGATTGAACCAACTGTGCCATTTAGACCGGGAATCCTAGGCAGGATTTGTTACCGCAGGACGTGCCTTAGAGTGTCACGTCCTAGGAGATCTCCAACCAGAATAGCCCTTGCACCCTTTCCCATTTTATGGGACCACAGACCTGTTTCTTCACGGTCTCCTATTCTGTGAGTCGCACTTCGGAGAGCTCCTAGATGAGATGGTAGAAATGGCCAGTGACGGGCAGATCCTGTAGAAAAGTTGTAGAAAGTGTCTGAACTCTTGGAGGCCAAGCAGCTGCTCCCGGGAGCTTCTTGTGGCTGGGCGTGCAAGGAATAATGGCGCTTCTGGAAACCGGCGTGCCAGGAGGCTGTGCAGCAGGTCTGTGTGCCTCCTTATCCGGGAACATAACAGGAAAGCACTTTATTTTCTTTAGGGCCTTGGAGCCCAGATTGCCCCAGGAAGGACACCAGCCTAAGAGGACCTGTGTGTGAAGCCAATTCTAATGGCATGAAGTGCCTGTCATCTGTCCACCTGCCAAGAGGACTCTGGGCTCTGCTTGCTATAACAAAGGAGCTCAAACTCCCTTAAGCTCTGAGTGAGGATGCCATGTTCTCCAAATGTTTCTAGTTCTCCAGATGTTTTACTGTGCGGCCACAGTATATGGCGCTCTTCCATGGCCATGATCTAGAGAACGTTGCTGTCTTCCTTGGAT
The DNA here is from genome assembly GCF_018350175.1 of Felis catus. Lineage (NCBI taxonomy): Eukaryota > Metazoa > Chordata > Mammalia > Carnivora > Felidae > Felis > Felis catus. The sequence goes on along the minus strand of NC_058368.1, from coordinate 18,559,845 downwards.
AGTGGTGGAGGCAGAGATACTTGTGTGGCTCTTCACCAACCTATCTGTGTCACAAATACTTGTTGGGTTTCTGCTGTGTGTTTGATCACTCAATAACCAGGCAGGAGATCAGTTGATACAAAGATGAAATGAAAAAAGCAGTCCCAGGTCTCACAGAGTTTGGAGTCTAGCAGAGGAGACAGACACACAGTGCAAATGCAGTGTGGCGGGACCCCCAATACAGGAAGTTCAGGGAGTTGTGAGGCCCGTGGAGGGGCACCCAACTCAGAGGGCCATCCAGGATGGACTCGGGCTAGAGTGCTGTTCAGCCTGAGGGCCAACAGATGGATTAACTAGGTAAGGGGGAGCACTTATGAATTCCAGACACGGAAAGTAGGAGTTTGGAAGGTCTTCCAACTAATCTGTTGGAGGATGTGAAAACATTCCACAGGGCTGGAGTGTGGAGTTCTGGGTGAGGACTTCTGGGGTAGGGATGGGGGAGTGAGAGACAAAGCGTGAAGCAGGCACCCAGATCCTGTTGGGTCAGAGGTCTTCAAGTCTGCCTGCATGGCTACGTCACTGAAGCCCGGGCCTCTCTCCCAGCCTCTGAGACTTCTCCGGTTCTTTCTACACTGATCACCTGTCCTTTGTTCTTCTCTCTGGCTCTCCTTCACTTCCCCACCTTTCAAATCTCTCCTTCAGAGAACCGACGCATCGCGTCGGGAGGGGAGTTTTAGGCCACGCCGGGAGTGACCAGTACCTAGAAATATGACCTGCCCACTGGAGTGGTTGGTGTGGGAGGAGAGCTAGCTTACGTGGGGACACTGTCCTGGGAAATGACGGTCCTGGGAGTCCATCAGAGCCCTTTGAGGCCGGGGGCCCGTCAGGAGTGGCCGTAAGCAGGGCGGAGGTCAAAAAGAGGACAGGTGAAAACCCGACAGCAGGGAGGCTTGGAGCGGGGCAACAGGACGAAATGCAGCCAGGTAGCTATCAGCCATGAGCAGGAGGGCGGCCCGCAGGACCACGGCTCACGGAGGGACCTTCTCGCCAGACCTGGGGTCTAGGAGCGGCCATCACACATGTGACTCGCAATAAGTGAAGAGCATAGCAGCAAGTGTGATTTGATGTTGAGTCACCCGAACTCTGGAACTTAGGCCGCTCTCCGCATATCCTGGCTCCACAAAGCCAGGGAGCCAGACCCAGGCCGAGGCTGCAGGTGGAGGTCAGGGGGCCCCCCTCTCTGGGGAGAGGAGGAATCTTGGCCAGGGAGGCAGGCAGGGTGATACTGTCTCTGCTCTCAACTCTGGCGTCTTGGTGGATGCCGCCCACCTTGACCTCTTGCCCGTCTTCTCTGTGCCTGGCTGACCCTCCCCCTTCCATCAGTTCTCAGCCTAAATGTCACTTTCTCATGGAAGCCCTTCCCAGCCCCTTCACCAGGCCAGGAACCTTGTTTGGGGGCTCCCCCTCAGCCCCCAGTTGTCTGTAGAGGGATTTGAGCGATTACTTATTCCCCGCCCCTGCCCCAGGCAGGGAGCTCAGAGCAGGCAGGGCTCTTTGCTCACCCTGGTACCGTGGCACCCCGGGAGCATCAGCAGGAGCTGGAAGAATGAGTCAATGAATATTCGCATAGGCCCGCAGGACTTCTCTTAGATTCCCATGACTGCCGTTTCCACAGGCATAAAAACAGTTGTTTAACTGCCCACTTTTCTCATTCCGTGTGTGCATGTTTTATCTAGACTCTGATCGCCATCAAAATAAGAAGATTGAGAATATGAGGCAAACGACAATGGTCCCTCCTCTGGGGGTTCGCTTTCTGCGGTTTTGGGTACCTGCAGCCAAGCCCGGTCGGGAAGCAGGTGATCGATCCTCCTCCTGACAAATTGGCGGATGATCCATAGCGCCTAACGCCACGTCTCAGCGCCTTCCGTCGTCCACCTGCCTCCGTCTCATTGTCTCATCACGTAGGCATTTAATCATCTCACATCACCGCAAGAAGGGTGAGTAGAGTACAATAAGATGTTCTGAAAGAGAGACCACATTCACATAACTTTTATTGAAGTCTATTGTTGTAATTGTTCCATTTTATTATCGGCTGTTACTGTTAATCTCTCCCCCTGCGCCTAATTTACAAATTGAACCTTTTTCACGGGTATGTACGCACGGGAAAGGACATAGGACAGGTAGGGTTCGGCAGGACCTGCAGTTTCAGGCATCCCCTCAGGGGCTTGGCACCCATCCCTCAGATAAGAGGGGACGCCTGCGTGTGGATACTTCCCCCACCGACCTGAGCTCCCCATTGCCCCTGGGCAAGGTCGTATTGCAGACGTTAAATGTGCTTTTTGCAAATCTTCAGCTGACGGAGCCAGGAAGAAAGGGGGCGTCGGCTCCGCTTGGTGCAAAGCCCCCCTTCGTCACACGCGTGCCGCGTGTCGCCTGCAATCCTGACAGCCACGCGGTGCTCAGGTGGAGGTGACGCGAACGACCCAGGTGACCCGTGCGACTACATTTGTGAAAAGTAAGCTCCTCCACGAGGCAGCAAAGCGCGTCAAAATGAACGCCGCATTCAGGCCAGCGCACGGAGCAGTCGATATTGCTGTGAAGGCTCTTTGTTTCTCTCTGGCATGCGGGTGCGCAGGCTTTGATGTTAGAATTTTGGCTCATTAATAACTAATTTACATTTCCCAGACAGCAAATTGTGATCTGACACAAATTTATAAAAGAACTCCAAATGGTGAAACTCTCTTATACAATGAGTCCTTTGTGGGGTTTTTTTCCCCCTTCCTAAACTTAAGGAGTTTGTGATTAAAATTTTAATGCAATCATTGAAATCTCATGGGCTACTTAAAAATAAAACACCATGTTATTTCCTTCCTCTCGGAGATCATGACAACTGGCTGCTCCTCTGTGGGTGTTTTCCAATTGCTTTTTCATCTGCTCTGAGCCGCAGATAAAGTACGATGTCCTCGGTGAACCAGGGGAAGGCATGGCCAAGCGGTTGGTCGTAGCAGAAGGCAGTGGTGCTGTGCTCTTCGGCTTCCTGATGCTTCCTTGCAGGTCGCGGGGTTGGCATATTTGTATTGCATTGTCTGGCTGTCTCTAGGAGCTCCCAGGGCTGATTCTCTCCAGGTGCCTCGAAGCCTGAATAGGTCATTTTGGAAACAAAGATGGCCTGATCAGGGCCATTGAGATAAGGGATGTTACATGTTTGTTTTCTCCGGCCTACATCTTGGAGGACCCGCTGCCTCATGGAAAACATGGCAGTTTTTTTGGTATTTTACCCCATGGTTTTTTGTTTTTGTTTTTGTTTTGAGAGAATACGGAGGTCAAGGGAAGTTGCAAACACGCTATTGAGAGACAAATCTAGGTGCATCTTGCTTCCCTTCCTCACCCCCGCCCCTCCCCCCTACATCTTTGCCACAAGCTTTGTCATCCTGTGAGTTTATGACTCACCGCTTAGTTGGGGAGGCGAGGCAGGGCTTCTCTCCTCGTGTTGGAAGGAGAAAATGCCATGTGCATCCAGTCACCTGGAAACACCTTCCCTAGACCACAAAGGGAGGTCTGTGCCTCTGGGAGGTGAGAAGGTAGACCTGAGAAGTGGACCGGAGAGCTGGCCCTGGGCAGGGCAGCAGGGTGGGGCCGGGGGAACAAGACAGTGGGTAGCTTAACCGATTGCATCACTTCTGGCAGGAGGCTCTGTCTACCGAGTTACTCTCTGCTTGGAGAAAGGGTTTAGGGAACAGCCACGGGCTTGTTGTGTGGAATGGAAACATACCCAGAATGAAAAGATTTTGAAACTGGCACCACTTGAGGTCAGATTTAAAATGGTCACACAGCATGAGCCAAATTGACTCCATGCAGAGAAGCACCGAGCCACCCCAGTTCCCTATATTATTTTAATAACAGAAAGAATGTATTAGGAATTCCAGGCGAGACCTCCACCTGGGCACAGTCCCAGATTCTAACCCATCTCTTCGTGCCTTTTCAAATGAGCCTTTTACAAAGAGGCTGCTTTTCTCTCCAACCTCTTCCGGACCAATGAAGGAATCTGAGATCCCCCTCCCAGCTTGCGTTGTAGGAAGCAAGAAACCGGAGAACCCTGCTCGGAGCAGGAGGCTCTGTGCACAGTTGCTAAGAAAACGGCACCGCAGACTGGGGTGGTCTTTCGTTTTTAAATTAATTCAGCAAGAAGGCCGTCACACTGAGGTGGTTCTAATGCCACGGACACCTTTGTAAGCAAACCCAAACCTAAGCCTGCAAGTGCCTCAAGGTTACAACATCAACGCATCAAGGACAACCACTCACAAACAGCCAGCTAGGCTCTAAGCTATAGCCGGCCAATAATTTCCTTACTTTGCTTCCACCTTTTCTCTAGAAAAGTCTCAGCCGAGTGCCTGCCCGTGGAACGCTCCTAAACACTCCCAGTTTGGCACGGTCTGATAGGAATAGAATTTTGCTCAAATAAACTTACAGTTTTTAAATATGCCTCAGTTTATCTTTAAATTTTTTTTAATGTTTATTTTATCTTTGAGAGAGAGAGAGACACGGAGTGCAAGTGGGGGAGAGGCAGAGAGAGAGGGAAACACAGAATCCGAAGCAGGCCCCAGGCGCTGAGCTGTCAGCACAGAACCTGACTCGGGGCTCGAACTCATGAACCACGAGATCATGTCCTGGGCCAAAGTCAGACGCTTAACTGGCTGAGCCACCCAGGCGCCCCAACCTCAGTTTATCTTTTAATGGGTTCAAAGCAACAGGGCCTCTCCTGGGAGATGGCATGAGGCACAGAACCCTTTGCCCTGGCTTGAATGTCAGGGAACCAAGAGGGGACTGAACTGGGGGGTGGTTTCTGTCTGAGTCAGAGCGACAACTTAAAGGGGATGTCACTACATTCACCAGTCCATTCGCTCCACTGAAACGGCAGGAATCCCCCAGTGCCTGCAGACTGCTCAGAGAGCCTTGACGGAGTGAGGAAAGCCTTCTTGTCCTGACAATAATTAGGGTCTCTCTCAGCACCTAGAACGTTGCTGACATTTAAAACAGAATGCTGCTGTCATGCTTGTTAATTTTACCCTCTCGGGTCCCAAACGGCTCATATGACACTTGACTATTTTTCCACATCACAGAGACCAGACTGGATTTTCTCGGAAGGCAATCAATTCTATTCCCAGCCCGAGAGGGACCAAAAAAGCAAAAAAATCTTATTGCTATAAACACGATAGGTGCCGCACTCAACTTCTGCGATCTGCGGGTAGTCTTTGGAGTCAGTTTAGGGTTGAGTGTTAGTTCCATCGCTTGCCTTGCCGCTGGTGAGCTTGGCTTTGTTACTTAATCTTCCTCATTTGTACGAAGCAGATGATAAGAGTTGTTAAGCAGATTAAATGCAAAGTTCTTAGCACATAGCCTGGCACATAGTAAGTGCTGCAAGGGGGCTGCTGGTATAATTAGGAGGCTTACCATGGAGTTAGGCATAAGAAGCCTCTGGAAGGGGCATCCGCTAAAATGATGAAGCAGGAACACCCTGAGCTACTCCCCTTATTGCCACTTCTGGGGGATGTCACCATTGTTATTCATTGTTATTCAGGCGGTCAGCTTTCTGGGAGGTGTTTATGGCAGAGCCCACAGCCCTAGCCCGCATAGGACGAACCCTTTCTCTTTAGCAAGCCCAAGTATGGAGGATAAACTCCTAGAAAGGAAGGACCTCATGTGGTTTTTTACACCCCATTTTATGGCCAAGCAACACTTGGCATATTGTGGGCACTGCGTGAGTGTTTGTGGAAGGAAGTAATGATGGGAGGGGCAGAATGCAGAGGGCCGTGTGGCTATTCCTTGGTCAGACTCAGCTCCCCTTCTGCTGAGCACATCGGAGGGAAGCAGAGCTCATTATCAGTAGATACCGACTTGGTTCTTAGGGACTTGACTTTGGACAATTGCACAAAGTAAGATCTTTCTGTTATTATTCAAAGAAGCAGGTGTCTTAGAGCAGAGACTTCTCAGGGTGTAGAGAAGTAAGAAACGGTCCAGGTGAGAACTATATCTTGGTTATACTGTGTAAGGGTTTTCAATAGTTTCTTAGGGAGAGAAAATTTAGGATTGAGTTCCGTTGTCTAAGAATATCTAATAAAATACCAAACCATTGTCATTATAGAGCATAAGCCAGACACCCCTTCTGCGTCTTCTTGTCAAGTGCATAAAGTTTTCAGTTACAGACTTCTTTGCAATATCAAGATTCTGATGCCCAGATGGGTCAAAACTAGGTGTCTAAAAAATCTTAATTCTGTTTTGGCGTGATACATGGTACAGAGGCCTTGTCAGCACTCAGTGATAAATACCGTGTGTTATGTTTTGGCTTTGTTAATCTATATTCACATCCCTACTTTCGTTTTAGCCTCACGTCATTCATGAGAGGTTAGCAGGACAGGTAGGGCAACTAGTAATGTCCCGATTGTATGGCTGAGGACGGCAGGTTCTAGTTTACCATGTCTGCGAAGGGGTGGATACAGGGCCCAGCTGGAACCAGCACACAGATTTCCCCAGCACAGAGCTCTTTGTCTGTATCCCATATCCTGGTTTAATCCCTCCAGACTGCCGGCCTTGCACCTGCAGGCATGTCTGGGCCACACCTCTGTCTTTTAGACCAGTGGGTGGGTGATGGCTGTTGTAAGGAAGGACCCTGGAGGGGACTGTGATAATACCTGGTATAGATTAAGGTGGGGAGGAAGGAGAGAGCTTTATTATTTTTTTAAATGAGTTTTGTCCTCAGTTGACTATTTCTTCTTTTTTGTCTTTTATTTAAAAAAATTTGTATATGCATAATTTATTGTCAAGTTGGCTGACATGCAGTGTGTACAGCGTGCTCTTGGTTTTGGGGGTAGATTCCCGTGGTTCGTCGCTTCCATACAACAGCCGGTGCTCGTCCCAACAAGTGCCCTCCTCAATGCCCATCACCCGTTTTCCCCACCCCTCCCCACACCTCCCATCAACTCTCAGTTTGTTGTCTGTATCTACGAGGAGAACTTTTAAACCATCCATGCATACTTGGCTTTCGCTTACCAGCTATGTCAGTGTCTAGAAGATCTTGAACCACGGGGCAGGTGCTGGACCATGGACCATGGCCTCTACGAACAGCAAAAGCAGCTGTGCCTTGTCCAGTGTCTTTGCACATCCAGATCCAAAGAACGTGGGAACATGATGATGACCACGGTGCCAGGTGACAGCTACAGCCACCACATTCTTTGGCTTTCATCAGATGACTAGCCTGTCCAGACAGAGCAGTGCCTTGCAGTCTAGGCCATTTGGTCAGTCCTTGGAAGGGCCTGGCCGCCTGAGAGTCAGCACAAAGCGGTTGGCGACAACTTCTCTAGCAGCTCTGGCTGGCGTGGTGAGTCTGCTGAGCGTTCATTCAGGATGTAAGTCTTGTGGCCTCTGAGATGCTTATGGTTGGTTGAAACCCAGATTGGATGGACCCGGGAGGAGAATTCTTACATGAGCACTTTGTGAATATACAACGTAGGTGGATTGAGGTGAGAGGGGACAGCCAAAATTTTAGCTCAAGATGCTGATTGCTATCTCACGATGAGAGGAAGATGTTTTTAATCACATGGAAACTCCCTCACTTTGCATGGGAGAGGCATTAGGATCTTCCGTTGCCATCAATCTTGCGTTGCCTTGAGGTGAGGGCTGTTAGAAGAGCCAGCCTGACACTGTGCCCAGCACCTGGGAGAGCCATGTGCTGTGACCAGAGAGCAGAGGCCTGCCGGCAGCCTGTTTCCTTGTTCTCATCAAGCCCGTCTGTGACGTCAAGGGGGTTCTCACCATGACTCCCTACTTACCCTTCTGCTTCCTTCTTTCCCTGATGCGAAACTCAGAAGATCAAGTCATGTCACTCTTTGGTATCTTTGAAACGCATCTACTTAGATATCAAATAAATGTAGCAGTTTATTTTCTAAAGTGGATTTGACCCATTAGACATTTTTAAGTTTATTTTTATTTATTTTTGAGAGAGTGAGAGCACAAGTGGGGGAGGGGCAGAGAGAGAGAGAGAGAGAGAGAGAGAGAGAGAAAGAAAGAATCCCCAGTAGTCTCCATACTGTCAGCACAGAGCCCGATGCAGAGCTGAAACTCACGAACTGTGAGATCATGAACTGAGCTGAAACCAAGAGTCTGACACTTAACTGACGGAGCTACCCAGGCACCCCTGTTTTTGTTTTTAATCAATGAGGGTAGTCTCTGAATCCTGGAGGCCTCAAGTGAGAGTTCTGGGATCCTCCTTGGCCACTTTCTGTCTAGAGCTGTGGCTTAGTAATGTGCACTCAGAGACTGTGGTAACAGATTCTTCTCTGTGGGCTCCAGAGTGGCCTTGGGAAGGCCACTGTCCATCCCCTTGTCTTGGTGCCATACTTCTCACCTTGTTTCCGAAACCAAATTTCTCAGGAAATCTGGAAGTCACGTCTAGTGATTTCTGGAAAGATGTGCGTCTTCGTGCAACCATTCTGATAGATTTTATTGAGCGTCTTATGTACAGAGAAGAACAGGTTGGAGCAATAGAAAAAAGGCCTAACTGGGAGTCACGAGATTCCTGCTTTGGAAGACAACATGGCGTGCAGGAGCCAGGATGGCCTTTGGAGTCAGACAGACCGTGGGGCAAATCTTAGCTCTCCAACTACATGACTGAGCATACTGGTTTTCTGGTCTGTCAAACGAGGCTGAAACCACTGCCTCCTAAAGTAGTTGGGGGGGGGGGAGGGGAGGTTACATGAGGTGATATATTTGCTGTTGCCTCCCAGATTAGTATCTCTAGTACTGCCAGTGCAGACCTGTCTCCTGAGTTTCAGACCTCAGTGCCCGTCCACACTTTGTACCAGCATGTCCCAGGCTGAACTCGGTCTTCCTCTCCCTTCTCCCCCAGACCGAACTATCCCCTTCCTCCTACATTTCATTTCAGTGAAGGGTTTCACCTGGCCTCCCGGAGCCTTCGCAAGTCTTCCTTCTCCCTCAGTCTGGAAAGTTCCATCAGTCACCAAACCCTGCCGACTCTGATCCCCCTGCCTCCTCGTATTCTGTCTCATCCTCTCCACCCAAGACCACTCTTAATCCAGCTCCTCAGCATTTCTTGCCTGGGTTACTGCACTACATTCCACTGTAAAATCTATACTACCGTCAGAGTGAATTTCCTGGTGTCACACATCTTAAAAGTCCATCATTCCTTTCATGAACTTCAAGGGTAAATTCAATTTCCTTGAGCTGGGAAGACGTGCTCACCACGAGCCATGTCCCTCCATTCTCTCTAACTCCAGCCCTCGCCTCTGCCGTGTTCTCGCTCTAGGCTGACACCAGACAGAAGCCCTCCTTGTTCCATGGGAGCATCAAGCTCTCTGCGACTCTCCTCTAGGGTTCTCTCTGCCCGAAACACTTTTGCACTTGTGTGTACCTGGCTGACTCCCAAACACTGTTCAAGATTCGGCTCCGGTGTTACCTCCTCTTGGAGGAGTTTTTTCAAGCAGGCTGAGTTAAATCCTTTCTTTCTGAGCCATTACCATTTCATCTACTCACGCATTTATGGTCATGGACTTTTCTGGTCACCTGCCCTAGCAGGAAGGTTGGCAACGTTGGCCCCTGCACAATGTTAAGCATTGGTGGACATTAAGAATGCATTTCTGGAACAAATGATTGAAAAGTATTGAAAGTGACTAGTACAGAGCCTGGTTTATGGGAGGAGCTTGGTAAAAGGATCTTCTCTCTGATTTTGCTGCTAAATAGCTAGTTGACTTGGGGGGAACCCTATCACCTCTTTGGGCCTCAAGGTTTTCATGAGAAAATAAAATTCATAGGTAATTTAACACAGGCACATCCATATATATATAAAATGTCAAAAAATCAACATGGTGTAAACCTAGTAGTAAGAAATGAATGGCAGATAATTTATAATACAAGTTCATGTACAATGACACTAAAAGACATAATGAAGTGGTCAGATTCTTGCACTTGGCTTGTAACAGGTAAATCTGGCTTTCAGTTAAGACCAAGTTGTGCTTATACTTTTTCTTGAAATTTCTCATTCGGGAATAAAAGCTAAATAAAAATATTCAAGTAGAGTTAACTGTGAGGGGGCTGGCTGAAAACGCAGACTGATAGAGATGTTTTTGTCAAGGTGACTAACACAATGCCCAATACCACAAGTGGCAATGCTGTTGGTGACATGATTTTCTTTAAATTTTTTTTTTAAGTTTTATTTACTAATTTTGAGAGAGACAGAGACAGCATGAGTGGAGAAGGGGCAGAGAGAGAGAGAGAAGGAGAGAGAGAATCCCAAGCAGGCTCCGCTCTACCTACATGGAGCCCGATGTGGGGCTTGAACTCACGAAGCTGCAAGATCATGACCTGAGCTGAAATCAAGAGTCAGATGCTTAATCGACTGAGCCACCCTGGTGCCCCTGGAGACATAATTTTCTAAATGAATGTCCCAAAAGGGCAGATGATGCTTGATAACGTTCCACATAAAATGCAAAGCAACACTTTTTTTTTTTTTTTTTTTTTTACTTTCGATGTACTTACATTCTTGGGAAATTCAGTATGTACCAAAATTGAGCCAAAAAAAGTGTTTATATTAAAATGGAGTTAGGAACTAGGCTCAGTTAATTATACATGGGTTTTTTACTTACATGAATGTCCATTGCAGACTGTAGCAGTCCTCCATGGTGTGGGACCTACTACACTGTAAGGGACGTCCAGCATTTCTGGTCCCTACCCATTAAAGAGTAGTACTGCTCACTGTATCGATGAGACACTAAAAAATACCTACATGTGCAAGTTTCTAAGATGCCTTCTAAGTGTCTTGTAGGGAACTATGTAAGCTGCATTATCCAACAGTGAAACACTCTGCCTACATATCTCTTCTCGGTGGAAAAAATGCACTTCATTTGTCTAAAGCTGATTATTGTAAAGTGAATTTACTTCCTATAATTAAAGATTTGTAGTGTTCCAGAGAAAGTCCCTTCCTTGAAGTGAAGGATGAAGGTGCTAAACGAATATACAGATAGAAGCAATTTACGGTCATTGGGATTTGGTTTCATCTTCTTGATGACCACTTGCCTTTCATGTGTCATTTTTTTTTGATCCTCATCCTTTATCCATTCTCACCTGAGTAATATTCTCTTTGCTCAGGAGGTTTCCTGTTTCCATACTTTCAAGATTGAGAAATTTGTTCCCATTCTCCTGCATTCTTTTTTTTTTTTTAATTTTTAATGCTTTGTGTATTTTTGAGAGAGAGAGACAGAATGTGAGTGGGGGAGGGGCAGAGAGCTTGGGAGGCACAGAATCCGAAGCAGGCTCCAGGTTCTGAGCTGTCAGCACACAGCCCAACATGGGGCTTAAACCCACACACCATGGGATCATGACATGAGCCGAAGTCAGCCACCACCCAGGTGCCCCATCCTGCATCCTTGATATTTATAATTCAAATTGCTTCGTGATCATTGGTTGCTTGATCACCCCCCCCCCCCTTCTGTAGCATGCAGTCCTTTTAGATTTAATTGTTATCCCCCTCAGCTGAGCTAGGATTAGTTTTTCATGTGTGTTTCCACTATTAGTAAAGACCTTGTTACCAAATTTATTGTATACCTTAAAAGCAGGGTCACATGTCATTCACCTTGATATCCCCAGACCTACCTCGGTAATCAGCTGCTAGCCAAGTGCTGAGGTAACATTTGCTGAAGGAATGAATGAATGGAACATGTGATGTGCTTCAGCCTCAAATCTTGCAAGTTTCACGAATCAGAGATGTGAGGTTGTGTACAACAGATGAATCTTCCAAGAGAGGTTTTGGCAATTTGAAATTCCATAATATTGAATCTATTTAAAAGGTGCAGAAATGTTTCCTTGTACATTGGGTCTCCCTTTCTGTTGGCGGTACCCACCATTCCACCAGACTTCCCAGCAGGAAATTCCGGAATCTTTGACTCTTCACATGTCACATCGACCGGTCACCAAGCTTTGCTTTGCAAAGTCTCTCAGATCTGTCCCTATTCTGCTTCTACCCGAGGAACTGTGTCATCATCTCATGCTTGAAGTCTAGCTAAAAGCTCGATCGGAGTTCTGATCTCCAATTTCTCTCCTCCCAAGATGACTTTCACCATGTAGTTGATGTGCACACAGGGAGCCACCATGGCTCTCTCTTGCTTAGAGTCAAGTCCAACCTCTTAGACCCAACTTTTCCCAGCTGCGCCTACAGTCAGATTGCACCCCTTCATTTTACCACTCCCCCTACCTCCCGGCCAGCTGTCCTGCAGTAAGCCTCATTTCTTTACCAGTCACCATACACCTTCTTGCTTTTATGACTCTCCTCCTCCTCTTCCTCCTCCTCCTCCTCCACTGCTGCTGGGAAAACTTCTTTGCTTCATATCCATACAGGCTGCTTCTATCCTCTTGCGATGTGTTCTCAAGACTCCAGTGTATCTTGAATTCTCTCTGCAGCCTGTATTACGTAACTGGCTCTTTATAATTTGCTACAACTCTTTGCTTGCTTTGTCTACTCATCTCCTTATAAGACCGTGAGCCTTTTCTTAGGGACTGGTGTTCATTTGATTTGTAAATAACACCAAGCTTACCACAATACTGGGGTTATAAAAAGTGCTTCACAAATATGTTATCTCTAACATATGAACACGGTTGTAGTTTTGGTGTTTAGAGTAGGGCTCAGCAAATTTTTTCTGTAAAGTGCCAGATAGTAAATGTTTTAGGCCTGTGGGCCTTATGGTCTCTATCACAACTAGTCAACTGTGCTACTGTAGTATGAAAGTAGCCATAGGCACTGTGTACATGAGTGAGTGCAACTCTGTCCCAATAAAACTTTATTTACAAAAATTGGTTTGGCCAGCAGAATGTTTCCTGACTCCTGGCTTACATAGTATGGTATTAATGAGGCCCGTATTGGGGCGCCTGGGTGGCTCAGTTGGTTAAGTGCCCGACTCTTGGTTTGGGCTCAAGTCATGATCTCCTGGTTCATGGGTTCAAGCCTCGTGTTGAGTTCTGCGCCGACCGTGCAGAGCCTGCTTGGGATTCTCCCTCCCCCTCTATCCCTGCCCGTCCCTGACTCATGCTCTCTCTCACCCTTCCTTTCTCTCTCAAAATAAATAAACTTAAAAAAAATTTTTTGGAAGTGAGGCCCAGGGGTGCCTGGATGACTCAGTCAGTTAGGTGTCTGACTTTAGTTCAGGTCATGATCTTGCAGTGCGTGAATTTGAGCCCCGCGTCGGGCTCTGTGCTGATGGCTTACAGCCTCCTTCGGGTTCTCTGTCTCCCTGTCTCTACCCCTCCCCTGCTTGTGTTCTGTCTCTCTCTGTCTCTCTCAAAAATAAGTAAACATTTAAAACATTTTTTTTAAATGAGGCCCATATCAAGACCCCTTTTGGGTCTCTTGGTGAGCTTAGTTGCAATACTAAAATTTCTAACTCTGGCCAATAGCCCTGAGGAGAGTGTCTTGTCACCACTGGACAACTGATCGAAGCAAAGGGACTCTTGGCTTGTGTATCACTCAGCTCCAGAACCGCCACTGGGACAGCCCTCTGGAAAAGCAGGTTCTTTCTAGGTCACGTGCATCCTCTTGTGTTCCTACTGGTAGGAAAGAAAGCTGCCTTTTTTTTTTTTTTTTTTGAGGATATGCTGTGTGCTAGGTATTTTATATGTTTGTTGGCCATCCTTCCAGTGAGTGAAATTATCCTCTGAGGTAACAGTGCTATTTCCACTTGTCAGAAGAAGAGACTGAGGCACAGGAAGGTCAAGAATTCCCCCAAGGTCACAGATAGGACCTGCCGGGTCCCACATTGGTCTTTCTGATACTAAGTTTGTGCTCTTTTCACTCCACCATCACGAAGTTGCTATCCTAATACTTCTGGTCCTGGTGCATGAAAGACCAAACAGAATGTAATGTTCCTGGCAAGGCAGACTGATGTAGCAAGTTGTATTTATGGTCTTATGGTCTTCGTGGAATTTCTGCTGTCAGCTTTATTAATTATTACCCCGCTCCTATTACAGTCATTAGAGCCTTCCAGTGAATAGCACCCTGACATTGTCAAGTGCATCTGGATCTCAGCAATCTTGCTTTGGAAAGAATCACTCCCAGACATACCAATATTTTTACACAGCAGTAAATTGTTACACAATTGTGGCCTCACTTAAGCTAAAAGGAGATTTAACCGGGAGCTAGAATATTAATTTTTCTCATTTTCCCTCTTGCTCTATTTGTCTTGTGGTAACCCAATGTCAACCTGACTGGATTTTGTAAACCTTGTCACCTCTTCTCTGCAACTGATAGCCAACCTCAGGGAAAGCCAGTGGTTCAGGGATGATGTTAAAGAAGACGAGGTAAGTAATTAAAAATCCCTTTAGATCCAGATTGTATTACTAACTCTGGAGGGGGTGGAAATAAAGAGGAACAAAACATACTTACTTTAGGATCTTTAAGCTTTGGTTTCCTAAAGCCAAATCATTGTATTTGCTATTTGTTTTATCTTCTTGCCCCACCATGGTATAAGTTCAGATTCTTTCTTCCTTTTGTTCTTGTGGTTTTGCCTTTTCCCTCTCTTCCTTCTTCTTTCCCTTCCTCTTCCCCTCTCTCCATTTATGTGTCTGTCTATCTGTATGTGTGTTCATCCATCCGTCTACTCCTTCATCTCTCTGTGTACCCACCCCCCCAAGGTTTACTAGTATTCTATGGGCTGGGGTCTCCTATGGAGCCACCAAGCCTGTCTTCCCTGTGGCGTATTCCTCTCACCAGATGCGGACAGATACCTGCCTCCCCAAACAGCCATGGGTCTCGTCGTCTATAAAAGAACACAAGTACGCAGATGGTTTATCTTCTGTAGCTGTGTCTATCGTCTTCTTATCCCAGCGTTCCTGTTACAAAGATCATTTATTGTTCGATTGACGATTCCAGGAGGTTCAGGATAGTGGGAAATGAGTCCCATCGCACTTGGTGCCTTTTGTAGTGATTTCCCAAAACACTGGATTCAACAGCAACAACAGCAACAGCATTCAAGAAGCACACCGCAACTGCCAGCCATAGAAGTTTGCAAATCTGAAAGATCACTATCCTCTCCTAGTGCTGAATACATGCTAATATGTCATACTCTGAACACATGAAAACCAGGGACCTGCTGGGGGATGCTTCAGTTTTGGACTAAAAGGCTTCAAAGGCTTACAGACCTTTAAATGAGGCTTTGAAGTAGAGGGTGGGGTGGTGATGACAGCCAGCTCACCCTTCTGTGTGGCTATTCTATTATTTCAGGCTTTTGATTTCCAGCTGCAAAGCAAACAAGGACCCGGGGGCTCTGACTTACCCCAGGTTATCTTTGTAGGCAGAAAGGGCTGAATTTCCAACTAAGCCAAAGACAGAGCTAATCAGTCCAGTTTATTATATATTCAGGCATCTACAAACTCCTCCTTGTTTTGATTTCATTATAATCACAGTGCCCTTTGCCATTGCTTTTCGGCGTTGTGAAAATTAAAGCCTAATGAAGTGTAATGCTTTGATTATATACTGTGGCGGAAACCATTGATTGGCTAACTTCATCATTCTCAACCCTCTTACTCCCTCCTGCCTCCCACAATAGAGAGTGCACCGCATACTCACTTCCCCAGCTACATACGCAGCTAGGGTGGCAATGCGACCCAGTTCTAGCCAATGAGATGTTAGTCCTGCTGGCTTTTGAAAAACTTTATTGCTTTCCCTGATAAAGGGGGCATTTGTGCTGGTGTCACCTTTTTTTCTTTTTCCCTGTCTTATATGCAGATAAGAAGCCTGGAGCTTCTGCAGCCATTTTGTGACCAGTGACAATCATGATGGTGCAAAGTGAACATAAGAAAGATACTAGAGATGGTGGGAGGAAAAGACAGAATGAGCTTAGGTCCTTGAAGGTTTTATTGAGCAGCTGGACCATCATTAAACACAACCAGTCTTTGGACCCCTTTGCTATTTTAGAAAAAGAAATCCCTATTTGTTTCAACCACTGTGAATTGGGTTTTCTGTTATTTGTAGCTGAAGGCATTCCTAACTGATACAGATATAAGTGCCAAACAGTGGGAATACCAGGAAGGTTGCATGTCCCTCCCTCTAGCTCTTTCTTTCTCCTCTCCTCTCTTCTCCTCTCCTCTCCTCTCCTCTCCTCTCCTCTCCTCTCCTCTCCTCTCCTCTCCTTTCTTTCTTTCTTTCTACAAGTTTTACTGCAGGAGGCACATTTTAATCACCATTTCAAATAAAGGGGTACAGTTTTTTTTTTTTTTTATAAACAGCAGTATTTCACTCTCCAGGTAGGGACTACCAAAAACATTAAGTGACTGCCCCAATTAGAAACAGATAAATGAGTACCTGAAAAAATATAAAAACCGGAACATGAATTTTCACATGAATTCTTGTTCTTAATTCAAACAATTGCTTAAAAAAGGTAGCCTTAAACAAAAAAAAAAGCAATACACGAATATGCCTTCATTTAAGCGCATGCTCTCAAGCGAGTTTTCTTTTTTTTAACGTTTATTTATTGTTGAGACAGAGAGAGACAGAGCATGAACGGGGGAGGGTCAGAGAGAGGGAGACACAGAATCCGAAACAGGCTCCAGGCTCTGAGCAGTCAGCCCAGAGCCCGACGCGGGGCTCGAACTCACGGACCGCGAGATCGTGACCTGAGCTGAAGTTGGACGCTTAACCGACTGAGCCACCCAGGCGCCCCTCAAGCGAGTTTTAAAAGAAAAGTGTGATTAGGGTTTCCAGAGCTTTCGGAGCCCATCTTCACAGTAGGCAGCAGCCAGGTTCTGTGGAGGGTGATGTGTGATTCCAATTGCATCCTTCCTGTGAGCGGTCAGAGTTCTCTCCGGTCTGCCAGCGACTGTTCTCACACAGGAGACCACAGGGCCCTCCCCTATGCAAGTAGATCCATTCATCACGGGGAGAGAGGGTTCAGCAAACAAAAGCCCCACCCGGTCTCCAGTCAGAGAGGAAGCTTCTGACCGTCTGCCCCTGCACGCTCGTGACGACCATGGTGCTTGATCTGTTGATGTCACAAAGTACTCGGGGTTTTCAGGTTTCAGTGTCAGATCACGCTGTCGACAGTGATATCCGTCCCCGAAGTGTTGCCCAGGGATTGAAAAGTATATGAACGTTCTGTGGCACTTTACAGTGCCATCAAAGGATGCACTAATAATACAATACAATGTCCGTCTTGTATAAAAGTTGCTTCATCAACAAAAGGGAAATGACATGAAGTGCCTTCAGGGTTTTCCAGATTTTAAACACATGAATTCTAATTGTCTGGCCGAAAGAAGATTTGACTGCTGCCCTTAGAAAAGCTTAGACAGGGGGAACCTTTACTGGGTGCCCTTTCAAATCTCCTTAAACACTGTCCACTCTGAATCTTCCCCAAGGATTATGTCGAACTTCCGCTTTTGGCCACGTGACCCACTTTTAGCCTTCATTAGTCTTCTATTAGTCAATGAGCATATCTATGAAATACTGAATCTGGCTTCATAGATCTGACCTTTGTGATCCTTGTGGGTTGGCTAATGCGTTATTCAGTAACTAACGAAGCCCCCCAAAATACGCACAAGCAAGTGTAGCATTCTCATGGAACGCTTTCTCACTCATTTCATCAGGATAGCGTGTTTAATGTAGGGTGCTGTCCTCCCTCAGGGTTTCCAAGGATACCGTAGACTATTGGAAAACCACGAAGTTATTAAAACCCTAAGTTATAAGAAGTTTTAATGGAAAATATTTTACAACACACATACCATTCCCTGTGTGTTAGGAACACATACAGACAAGACATTCTGGGTAATTTAAGTCCACAAACCTGCACACTTTACCCACAGCCAATATCTTGCTTTTCTCTGAATCAGACATAGGAATTCTCAGGTACAGTTCTTTTTGTGTTCAGCCTGCATGGTTTCCTGAGAATCCAGAGGAAATGCCAAGTTGTAGAGGAGGCAAGAAATTCTCTTCTCCCTGTTTTCTCGGGCTGGGCAGCTCTTACTGCTTGTCTCTCTCCCTCTAAAGCAAGCAAGTCACTAAATCCATTTTTTTATGTTACCAGAAGAACTTTATTACTTTTGTTTGGTGTTCCCAGAAGAGTAATTACATGTGATCAACAAGGCAAGCTTAGGATTTGGTTTGGTTCCTAATACCCCCTTCTCTTTTTATATGCTTTTATTGAAGAACCACTGACCTAATTCAGAGTTAAAAGAATTCCTCTCAGTGAGAATGAAATATTATAAGGATGAAATACAAGTCTGGAGAGCCGTATGCTGCTTAGATGTCATCCTAAAATGAGAATGTCAGTGTGCTTTGAATTCAGGAACAGTTTAAATAGCATGATCATCTAGTTTCCAGAATGTGCTTTCTCCATGTTTCCAGAGTCTCGTCTGGGAACCTCAGTTTTAGAACTTTTCATTGCATCAGGGACGCTTATATGTGTGCCTGCCTCCCCTTCTAGTCTGTGAATTTCTAGAAGACACTGGCGGGGTTTAGTTTGTCTCTGCATTCCTCCACATTTCCTGTCGTAAGATTTTATACTCACAGGACAATGATAAAGTCTGTAGAGCCGAATTCTATCTGTGCGGTTCTAGCTTTGCCGTTTCTGGATCTTTGGGACGGGTGACCTCTGAGTCACACACTCAGATGATTCTTAACTAGGCTTCCAGACTGCCTTAAAAGATCAATTTGTTAGTATTACCAAGCCCTGATTACTTGGTGTCATATAATTATACTGCAACTCACCTAAACATAAGCAGCATATTTAAATGACTCTAACAGAATTTGGGTGAGTAGATGATGTACACAAATGTCCCTGCTCCTCCTTCCTTGGTGGATAAAATCAAATGCATCATCAGCAAAGGTTGAATCCTTCCAATATTGACAGGCCTCACTTGAGGCACACACACTTGAAATTTGGATTGATACAGAATATAAATCTAGGGCATTATTTTTTCCCTCTCAGATTGGTCTGGAACTAACATTCCTTTAAATAGTAAATTTAAAGTCTGACTCAATTTTTAAAAAATCAATTCTAGGCTGTGCAAAAGAAAACAATAAGAAATTGCTAAAAGTGGCTATTTTGGGGGAGGAGAATCAGCAGCCTAGGAGCTAGAGATGGGAGGGGGGAAAGACTTACTTCTCATTGAAACCCCCTTGTGTGCATATATTACTTATTGAAAGATAGGCATAGGGGCACCCAGGTGGCTCAGTCGGTTCAGCGTCGGACCTCGGCTCAGGTCATGATCTCGCAGTTCGTGATTTCGAGCCTCGCATCAGGCTTGCTGCGGTCAGCTCAGAGCCCGCTTCGGATCCTGTCTCCCTCTCCCTCTGCCCCTCCCCCACTTGTGAGTGTGCTAGTGTTCTCTCTCTCTCAAAAATATATGAACATTAAAAAAAGAAAGGTAGACATAAACCAATTTCAATATGATTTGGAAAAATAACAAATTTAGGGGACCTGTGGAGCCCGATCCTAGGATAAACTATAAAGTTGAAGTATTTGGGATAGTGTGGTGTTGGTGGAAGGAGAGACATAAAGGTTTAGATTCGTGAAACAGGCACAGACTCCAGAAACACAGACACACGCGGATGGCCAGTTGATTTTTGACAAAGACACTAAGCTGACTTGTTTCAACAACTAGATATCCACGAGGAAAAAAGTAAATGTCGACACTTACCGTGACACAAAAAATTAAGTTAAGATAAATGGTAGACCTAAATGTAAGTCTAAAACGATAATAGCATTCTTGGAGAAAAGATAGGATAAAATCATTGTGACATTGGGTATACAAAGAGTTCTTAGGGCACAAAACCCACAGAATAAAACGAAAATTTGATGTAATGAACTTTATCAAAATGAAAACAACTGCTTTTCAAAATAATACCATTAAGATCATGAACAGCAAGTGACAGACTGGGAGAAGATACATGCAAAACATGTATCTGATAAAGAAATTGTACCCAAGAATATGGGCAAAATATTTAAAGACACACTTCACAAAGAAGATGTGCAAATGGCCAACAAGTGCATGAAAAGAGGTTGAACATCAATACTCATCAAAGGAATGCAAATTAAAACCATAATGGAAAATTGAGATGACTGATAATACCAAGTATTCGTGACGATACAGAGCAGCTGTAATTCTTGTATGTTGCAGCCGGAAGGTCAAATTTACTGCTACTTTGGAAAACACGTTGGCCATTTCTTGTAAAATTAAACATACCATACACCCTGGCAATACCACTTCTGGGTATTTGTGCAAGAGTAATGAAAACATGTTATGTGTTCACATGAAGACTTGTACTTGAGTGGTGTATTAGTTTCCTGGGGTTTTGCAACAAATTACCACAAACTTGGTGACATTAAGCAACAGGAATTTATTCTCTCATGGTTTTAAAGGCTAGAAATCCAAAATCAAGGTGTCGGCAAAGTCATGCTCCCTCTGAAGGCTCTAGGGGAGAATCAGATCCATGGCTTTCTCTCAACTTCTGGTGCTTCCAGAAGCCCCGGGCAATTTGGGGCTTGTAAATGCATCATTCTGATCTCTGCCTCTGTCATCATGTGGCCTTCTCCTTCTGTGTCTCTGTGTCTGTATCTCTTCTTTCTTATACAGACACCCATATCAGATTAGGGCCCACCCTAATGACCTCATTTTAACTTGATTACATCTGCAAAGACCCTATTTTCAAATAAGGTTACATTCACAGATATCAGGGTTGAGGACTTCAGCATATCTTTTGAGGGAAACACAATTCAACCCAAACGAATATTTATGGAAGCTTTTGAAAAAAAAAATTTTATGTTTATTTATTTTTGACAGAGAGAGAGAGAGAGAGAGAGAGAGCGAGCGCAAGCATGAGCGGGGGAGGGGCAGAGAGAGAGGGAGACACAGAATCTGAAACAGGCTCCAGGCTCTGAGCTGTCAGCACAGAGCCCGACGCGGGGCTCGAACTCACAGACTGTGAGATCATGACCTGAGCAGAAGTCAGATGCTCAACCGACTGAGCCACCCAGGTGCCCCTATTCATGGCAGCTTTACTGGAAACACCTCTTTGTGGAAACAACCCAGATGCCCATCAACTGATAAATGGCTAACAAATTGTGGTATATCCATATAGCAGACTATTATTCAGCAATACAAAGGATTGAATTACTAATACACATAACACATGTGAATTTCAAAAATATTTTGCTGAGTGGAAGCAGACACAAAGGAGTACATCCTGTATGATTTCATACACCCGAGGTTCTAGAAATGACCAATCTTATCTATAATGACAAATTAAAACAAATCAACGTTTGCCTGGAGCTGGGTCAGGGAGTGTGGGATTGTTCGATTGACTGCAACTAGGTAATGGGGCACTTTTCATAGAGATGGAAATGTTCTATGTCTTGGATTTGATGGTGGTTATGTTGATGTACAGTTTATCAAAATTCACTGAACCTAACACATTTTATTTTATGTAAATTAGATCTTAAAAAAATTATTTGGAAGTTCAAATGCAAATGTAACCTGTGGCATAAAGCAAGACTCATACTTGTGAATTTGTTCACATTCTTGTATTTATTTAAAATAGTGGTGAGCTCCTGGGGTGCCTGGGTGGCTTAGTTGGTTGAGTGTCCAACTTTTGATTTTGGCTCAGGTCATGAGCCAGGCTCATGGGCTCAAGCTCTGCATCAGGCTTCACGCTGATGTGTTTGGGATTCTCTCTCTCTCTCTCTCTCTCTCTCTCTCTCTCTCTCTCCCCCCTCCCCCTGACCTTCTCCCCAACTTGCTCTGTGAAATGAAATGAAATGAAATGAAATGAAATGAAATGAAATGAAATAAAACAAAGAGTGACTGTGGCACCTGTGGGAGGTGCTTGAATCTACTCGTTCACCACTGGAAGGTGAGGGGCATGTCTGTGTTTTTGTCTGTTCGGCATCTCTTTACCCTTCTCCTGGAAATAGCACCCCCTCCCTTTCCTTCTTTTCCTGATCTGTGTCTTCTTCGCTCCAGTCACATGGTTTTAGGGGGACCTCCAATTGCAATGCACTTCTCTCCTGTTGCCGCCTCTCTTGTCCATTGTCCCTTTCGCCTCTCCATCTCCTTCCTGCTCTGCCAGCGGGAGCACATGGAGGACGCTGAGCTGCAGTAGAGAATAGAAGCGCAAGCTGGAGCAAAGCCTCAACGAAAGGAGGAAGATGGAGAGAAGGTCTTGGAAACAAAGTCTCTGGCTTTGGATATCTGCCAGTTATCCCTTCCTCCTCCATCATTCCTGGCTTCTTGAGCCCATAAATAATAAAATTCCCCTTTTTGTTAAGTTAACCTTCTTCCGATTTCAGCTAAAAGATCTGACAGACACATAGGATTTATAAAAGATACTATTAATTCTTATTAGCCTGCCTCATATATATATATACATATATGGCTATTTCTAGAAGTACATTCACTAGTCCATAGAGCATTTTTGAGTTGGCAGTGTTCCTCTTCACAAATGTCACCCTGGGCTCCCCACCTCTCCTTACTTTAGAGGTCATATTGCTTAGCATGTTGGAAATCTGAACTTTTCCTTTCTTTTCTCTTCTTTTTGACTTTAATTAAATGAAATAAAGTTGAGTTAGATATTTTGGTGACTGCTTTACTAGTTGCTGTATGCTTAGCATGAAGGTAGTGAGTTAAACCTAAATTTTTATTTTTATTTTTTTTAACATTTTAAAAAAATGTTTTTGTTTATTTTTGAGAGAGACGGAGAGACAGAGGATGAGTGGGGGAGGGGCAAAGAGAGGGGGAGACAGAATCTGAAGCAGCTCCAGGCTCTGGGCTGTCAGCACAGAGCCCGATGCGGGGCTCAAACCCACGAACCGTGAGATCATGTCCTGAGCCAAAGTCGGACACTTAACCGACTGAGCCACCCAGGTGCCCCATATTTTTATTTATTTAAAAAAATTTTTTTAACGTTTATTTATTTTTGATGGAGGGGGAAGGGCAGAAAGAGAGGGAGACATAGAACTCAAGGCAAGCTCCAGGCTCTGAGCTGTCGGCACGGAACCTGATGCGGGGCTCGAACTCATGAGCTGCGAGATCATGACCTGAGCTGAAGTTGGACACTTAACTGACTGAGCCACCCAGGCACTTCTAAACCTAAATTTTTAAATATGAATTCCTGTCAAGCCAGGTCTTCTTTCTCTAATACTTTTGCAAGGAATCATTTCAGCCACCAAACAAGAATTTATACTTCTTGCCGTTCAGTGGAATTCTATTTTTCCCTCTCTAATATTTCAGAATACATTGGATCCTTTATTCTGTCACCTAGGGTCATCTTCTCAGTTTTGTTTCATCTATTAGTTTAATAAGCAATAAAGTAGAAAAGAACAACTTTTTCACGTGTGCCTGTATTAGTTCTGGTGTGTTCCCAAGAGCTCAGCCAGATCTGGTCAATAATCAGTTTGGGAATTTCCCTGGAAGTCAACAGGAAGCTTATGGATTGGCAGCTTTCTGCGTTGCTGTGAACAACCAATTCTCCCTTTTATGACCATCAGGAAACTGTTTACTATCTTTAGCCTTTGGCATTTCCTTCATCCTCCAGGGTATTGTGAAGACCACTAATGTGGTCCTCTTGTCACTTCTTCAGTGATTTTCGTGGTCATTTGGAGGATCCAAAGGTTTACACTCATTTAAGGCCACTTTGTGTTTCCTGAACAACTTCTCTCTGGGTCTTCTGTTGCTTCTAGTTCTAATTGCATTATCCTTAGGGCAGATGATCGAGACAAAGTGAAAATGTCATTTCACCTACATAACTAAACCTCCCCGAGCACCATTTTCCCCTCACGGGGCTAATGTGAAGGGTAAAAGAGATGATGTCTGGCCAAGTGGCTGGTGTAAGGTAACATGGCCCCAGACCTGCTGTCCAGGGCAGAGTGATGCCTGGGGCAGACACTATTGATAGAGATGTTTCTGCCAGAGAGTAAGAGGTAGAATGGTTGCTCTTCAGGTACAGGTTCCTACTGTCCAACCTGTGGTTGCCTCTGGGTGAGTGGCCAAGGACAAGTTTCTGAGAAACACTGTAAAAACCCTAGTCCTTGTGGGCTACATGGAGAGAATTCAGGCCGGGGCTTCTCGATACTGAAAGGGTGCCCTGTGAGGGTGCAAGGGAACTGGGATTCAGGGACACCAGGAGTTGGAAGTTGGACATTGCATCCTTGGGCAGATGGGTGTGGGAGGGGATTGGTAGGCCCTGGATTGGTTTGGGATGAGAATTGCACATCTGTCAGCATTGGTTTGGGATGAAGCACCAATGACTTCATCCAGCTCCATGCTAAGACAGTTGATCAAACTCTAGCATGGCTTCTATTGGTTTAAGTCCGCATCCCTGGGAAGTGTCTCAACTCCCTTACAATGGCCTGTCCAAGGAAGCTCAATGCTGCCAGAAGAATTTACTCTTCATTCTGGCCAAAACCCAACTATAGGCCCCTGACTTCCCCTTTTCTTAGAGAGTGTACTTTAGAAAACTTGCAGTTGTAAGTATTTTCTCTGTCCCTTTGTGATGTCTTTTATAACCCAGAAATGCCTCTCTCAGGGACTTAGAGCCTATCCCTTCAAGATGCAATCATCAAGACAGATAGGGCCTTGGTCTCCCAGTCTAGCTGGGCTTCATAAGTACTGGTTAGCAGACACCGATGGCCTGATCACATTGACTAACCTGCCCCACTTAACATCCTTCAAGACTTTTCTTTGGACACACACCAGCATTTAAAGAGCCTCTTTAAATGTTTCAGCAACGTTGAGGTCGGTTTATATTGAGGTCTCTCTCCCCTGCTGCCGTAGTCTGAATAAAATCTGTCTTGTCATTTTTAAACAAGTATTCAGTGAATAATTTCTCCTTAACAAAGAACTCAGATCATGATTGGTCTGAGATACGGGGGTACAGCTGAGCTTTGTAGTTGGGAGGTAGAACTGGATCCAGCTGTGGAGCGCTGAGGGTGGTAGAGGGAAAAAGAAGGAGGTGGCATTTGGCAATAATTGGCATTGAGGACAAGATGGACAGATGTGGCCTGGTGACAGTAAAGTCAGAATCGCGGATCAATGAGTTGACAACAGAGATGGTTCATGATTTGAGTGAACCCAAGTGGAGGTTTCTCGTGGTGCTAAAAATGCTCCATCACCCTTTATATCACTCTATATGGAAAGAAATGTTTAAAAGGCATGCGAATAGCACTCGTGGTTGCATGATTCTGATGCCAAATAATCTCAACAGTTTAAAAAAAAAAGAGCACAAATTATCAGAAATGTGATAGAGAAGCTAGGAAGACCCTAATATTCATGGAAGGGGCAGGCAACAGAATTTGCAGAGCTGGGTATAAAATGAAAACAATCTGTAAGGTCCTAGTGCAGGGCAGGGAAATCAATCTCTTTTCACACAGGCCCACTACCCCAGTCCACACTGGTGAGTGACCCTCAGGGGACTGCATTTTCTGCTTCAGGATGTTTTCCATACCTGGATTGAGGTGGATGAGAGGGTTAATGCATAATGGCACCACGGATCCAGGATAGGGTGGCTCCACTTTGCCATGCCCCAAGATACCGTGGGGCGCGTGCCTGACCCCAGCTCTCCCTGAATCTCTGCCCATTGCTGTGGGAGAGAGCAGCAGTGGTTGTGGGGTGTGGCCTAGAAGCTATCTCATGGGGCAGGGGAGGCAGTGGGAGGCAGGCTGTGTGGGAGCCAGGTCTCAGGCCTCTGCCATGGTCTCCACTGTCCCATAGACTTAACAAAACACAAGTCCAAAGGCAAAATTATTAAGAATTTCAAGACAGCAGCCATGGAGCATTAAACCCCAAGTACTGGCCCCCCTGAAGGTGAGTCCTGTATGACTCTCCTGGTCACAGACCTGTGAAGCTGACATTGCTTCGGGGCTAGGACATCAGCGTCAAAAGTAGAAATGAGAACTTTCTTTTTGGTTTTTCACCAACCGATTTGAGCCGATGGATGCCCTTGTAAGGCGGGAGGAGAAAGAAGCTTACAAGGCAGGGTGAACACGAGCCGAAGACAGCTTTGAAAGCCAGGCTGAAGATTCAGACCTCTTCCTGTAGGGAAGGAGAAGTAGGGGAGGTCTGAGAGCAGGGGAGTGACAAGGTGAACGGGGTATTTCAGAGGATTAATTTCCAGTGAGATCTCTTTTAGAAGCATGTGCCTTTCAACTATTTCTCTCTGTTGTTTTCATACATAAAAACTGAAGGAATGCTCTTTTGGATGAAAGAAGGCCAGTTGCCTGCAAGGCGTCTTGCTCTCACTTTTTCCTACTGTTCCATGCACAAAATCTGCTGGGACTTTTGACATTTCGCTCTTCCTTGCCTCTGGATTTTAACGCCAGCAAATTAACGTGTAAGATGTCGGCGGAAAATGACTTTCACAGGACGGAATGATCTTGCATTTTTGGTCAGGAGAAGAGGAAAGCAGCAGACACACTAATTGCTGAATTACAATGAACCTTTCTATGATCCTTGGAATCTCTCAGAGGAATCAGAACAAAACAAAATTAAAGCAGTGCTATAAAGCAACCAGCTTTGCATGCAGACAACAGGTAGAGATTAAAGCCAAGACCTCACCTTCTCTCAAAGTATCAGAAAAAAAAAAAATGTGACTTCTGTTCCTAAGGGATTGGTAATCATTTTCATCTGTGTTCCGCTCATCTTAGTAGTAATTTGTTAAACAGGCATTTCCATGGCAAACACACATGCACCCACAGGCACACCCCGTAATCTCCTACCCCAGATATAAATAGGTTGAAGCTGCCAGAGAACTGGTAATACAGTTTAAACAGTTGTTGTTGAGAATTCTAATCTTGTCAGAAAGAAAGTCTACTAGGGTGGCGCGGAGACAGAATAAGGACTTTCATAATGCTGAAAGCATTTGGCAGCAAAAAAAAAAAAAAAAAAATCTCTGGGCTTTGCCAGCGACAGAAAAATGGATACACACTCCTAGTGGAGTTTTATTTTCCCTCTGTCGTTCCCTTCCCTTGCATCCCTGGGCTTGAGAAATGGACATATTTCCTCTGGCCATGCTGTAAATGAGGGAGGGGCTGAGTGTTCTGCCCCAGCGATGCTGGCATATTGAGCTAGCTAGCTTCGGCAATGGGGAACTTGCTTTGCCCTCCAGATTATGTGCCTTCTTCCTTATCATGTGCTCTCTTTCCATTCTTTGGAGCAGTTTTTAAAACTTTGTCAGCTTTTTGGACAGCTCCCACTCATTTCTTAAGCTATTGCCACTGTCCCTTCCTTACTGGGTACCTTTCCATTGCACAGACAAGATGGCCTTTCTGAGAAAGCGGGAGAAAGAGGGTCAGCTTTGGAGTCAGATCTTTGTTAGCTCTGTGACTCTTAATAGGCTAGGTGGCTTCTCTACCCTTCTCTGAAAAATGAAGGTGGTGATGAGCCATTGCCATAGGCATGTTGTGAGCATGACACAAAATCATCTGCGTGAAGCACGCGAACACAGTAGGCACGTACAAACTGTTGCCGTTCGCCTAATTTGCCTGCCTTCCCTTCTCAACTGACTCTAGAGGCTTGGGCTGTGAAACCATGTCGGGTTTCACAGAGTGTTGCAGTCGTAAAGCCCACGGCTACCTATGACCAGACTTCTCTTCTTGCCTATCAGAAATTCTAAGACGATAGGTTTGCTTCTTCTCAGGATGTCCAGCACTTAAAATTCACCAATTGAAACCTCTTAGATGGTCTCAATTAGATTCGAAGAATCTATCTTCTGTTGGTTCCTGTATTGGATCAGGGTTGAAATGGTCTTCCAGGCAAGTTGGAACTTGTTCCATGATCTGTTTTTAGCACAATGCCCCTTGTGGCAGATGCCGGCTTCCTTGGAGTATCTCAGCCACTGCCCATATTTTCCTGGGGCCCGTTTGTGATGGATTTCAGGAATAGCCATGTTCCCTGTAACATGATCCCACAATCTTTATTTTCATAAGTTAGAGTAGACATAACAGCAAATGGGCCTGCCATCTACTTATTTCCCCAAAGAATGGTCATCTATCGACTATTTTAAAATGAATTGTTATCTTTGTACAGATATTTTTCTTTTTTTTTTTTTTTAATTTTTTTTTTCAACGTTTATTTATTTTTGGGACAGAGAGAGACAGAGCATGAACGGGGGAGGGACAGAGAGAGAGGGAGACACAGAATCGGAAACAGGCTCCAGGCTCTGAGCCATCAGCCCAGAGCCCGACGCGGGGCTCAAACTCACCGACCGCGAGGTCGTGACCTGGCTGAAGTCGGACGCTTAACCGACTGCGCCACCCAGGCACCCCTGTACAGATATTTTTCAATGGCTCATGTTGAATAACAAAACTAACAACAAAACAACACGTTTGGCTGCCTTGACGTAACATTTTATAGGTCATAGTCTATGTCAGTTTTGCCAGGAAGTTATATGGCTCAAAGTTAAATGGGTATTTATTATTATTTTCTGGCCGAAGTAGGTATTTTGAAACAAGTGCTTAAACATTTATCTAAGTTAAAATTATTATGTCTATGTTTTATGCTGTATGGCTTCAGTCATCCATATATTTGTATGTAAGTACAGGTCTGTACTGAAGCAAATGGAAATCTTTTTCAGTCCATCTGCGTTGGTAGTCCGTAGATGTCTTTGGTAGGCTAGACGATTTTTCTAAAAGGTCATCTGTTAATATAGTGGTTGTGCCCCTTACTTTTGATGTAGAAGAGCCCGATTACGGAGATTTGTTGTTAAATATAACCTCAAACTTACTGTCGGTCAAAGCTACTAGAAATGTAAATAAGAGAGATGGATTTATGAAGGATTGTGTAGACGATGTGTAACCCATTCTATCTGATACACTAAAGTCACTTCTTAGCTTAAGTTCAAGACTTAAAGAGTCCTGTTGCTGAATCACTTTAGATTGAAGAATATTTTAAAAAAACACTCATGTAGAATCCACGGCTGTATCTACTGCTATAATGTTGCTGAGACAGTGTTCACTCCATCACCCCTTGTATCTTCTTACAAGATTTGGGGAGAACTTTCTCTTAGTTCTTAGGATGAGAGATTATAGTTGGGTTTCTCTGTTACTATCTTGTGTTCTCTGTGAATCATGTGAAAATTATATTTCTACTTTGCTTGGACTCCAGAAGGCTTAAAACCAGATTTGCAACCTGCTTTTCATGAGTGTGCACGTGCCATGGTGTGCATTCTGTATAACCGCACACCTGCCTCCATTCCCAGAATGGAGAGGGATCCCCAGTGCCTTGGGTGCTCTGGGCGCTCTGCCTCCCCACTAGCTTTCACACCTTTGTCAGCAGGAACAGAGAGCCTTTTTGTTCCACATTCTCCGGTAAGACACCAGTTCTTCTCTCCAATAGTCAAAGGTTGGCCACCATTACCTACCTTGAAATCATCATGAAGACATATGCCTTTTATTATCCTTATTTATAGCCATCACCACCATAAAAGGAGAGCTCCCAGGTCATTGCTCATTGCTTAATTTTCATCCCCTAGGAATTTCTCCTCCTTTTTTCTGATTCCATTTCTTAGTCCTCCACACTTTTGCCATCTTCCACTGTGCTCTCTGGACCTCTGGATCAGTTGTTAGAAAGACCTTGCATATCTCCACCACTCCTTTCAATTCCCTCACCTTCTTGCTCTACCTGAAACTTGTCTCTGCTGAAGTCAGTAGTTTCCCTGCCCCTCCCTCAAGTGGTGGTCTTTTTTTTAGCCCTCCTGCCACTGGGCCTGGAGGTGGGGCGGTGCCCTTCTTGCTCCATGTTGCCGCTCTAGACTGTTCCCATCTCTCCTCCCTACCCTGCCACCCACAGCTCTGTATCTTATGCCATCGGTATATCGCATACCCATCCTTCCTAGTTACAGTCACCCAAACCCCCCCATCCACTCCCTCTCATTCTTTGAAGATTTTAGCTACTTGTTCACTGATCTTTTCTCTACATTAATTCTTTCATAACTGTAGAGGGCTTCAAATAGAAGAAGATGCTCCCAGTGCCCTAACATCTTAGTTTCTTTAGTGTATTGTCCTCCACCCAACCTAAGCCTCTCACGGCTTTAGTCATAGCCTAGAAACTGACATTACCAATACCCCCTATTTTACTCTTCTATTACAGCACAAAAAATTAACACAAACTGAGTGGCTTAAAACAATACCTATTTATTAGCTCAGAGTTCTATAGGTCAGAAGTGTTGGTCAGGCTGTGTTCTCACTTGGAGCTCATGTGGTTACAGCAACTTTAATTACTTGTGGTTGTATGACTGAGGTCCCCATTTCCTTGCTAGGGTTGCTGCCAGCTCTTAGAGGCTACTCGAATTCCTTGGCACATGGCCCCCTAAATCTTCATGGTCAGCAATGGAGAATCTTGTGTAGAATCCTTCTCGTGCCTCCAATCTCTTTCATCAGGAAGAGCCCTGTCTCTTTTCAGAACTCACTTGATTGGGTCAGACCCACTGAAACTAATCTTCCTTTCTCAAAATCAACTGTCCCATATAACATAACCTAATCACCTGAGTTATATCTGTATATAGTCATAGGTCTCTCCCGCACTCACACTGAGTTGCTCATCCAAGGGCATGAGTCACTGGGTGGGGCCGGGGGGCATTTTAGAATTCTGCCTACCACATCCTCAATATTTTAAACGTTAAGAGTCCCATTCATAAATTACTGCCTAGTACCTGCGGCTCACATCTTCTGTGTCCATGACTTTTTTTTTTTTTTAATTTTTTTTTTCAACATTTATTTATTTTTGGGACAGAGAGACACAGAGCATGAACGGGGGAGGGGCAGAGAGAGAGGGAGACACAGAATGGGAAACAGGCTCCAGACTCTGAGCCATCAGCCCAGAGCCTGACGCGGGGCTCGAACTCACGGACCGCGAGATCGTGACCTGGCTGAAGTCAGACGCTTAACCGACTGCGCCACCCAGGCGCCCCTGTGTCCATGACTTTAATAATGTTTTGAACTCACCAGAACCTATAGTCTACTGATCTTATCACATTTTTGTGTTCCACATCCCCATCATTTCCTACCTTCCCTCCTTTTTCAGCTTATGGTCAATCACTATAATCACTCATTGAAATATACCATAAACTCTCTTTTCCTTCTTTCCATTTGTTTTCTTTGTCTGGCAAAATCCTAACACTGGTTAAATCCTACTGCCCTTCCCCCCAGGCCTGCATTCACAGAGATAAAAGTGGCTAGAGAAAAGCACACTCCTATGCTGACTGGTATTCTTTTAAATCTGTGAGCAGTAATTTAAGTAGGCTCTTCAACTAGGTAGGCCCTTTAACTAGGCTCTGCCTAGCTCATGGCATTTCCCTGCTTTCAAATACCCAAACTTTTAAACAAAGATATTCAGACCTTTTCTGCTTGCAAATCCCCCTGAAATAATTTTTCAAAATTATGTAGCCCTTTTCATATTTTAAATGATATTTAAATTTTCATAAGAAATTTAAATAGTTGGAAGTCTTAATTACAGTGTATTGTAAATATTTATATTTTTTAAATTTTGAAACTCTTTTAAGTTACGCTGAAGGAATTTTAATATCATAGCGATTTGATATCTATCATTATCAATTTAGGGTGCCTGGGTGGCTCAGTTGGTTAAGTGTCCAACTCTTGATTTTGGCTAAGGGCATGATCTCGCTGTTCGTGAGACCGAGCCCCACGCTGGACTCTGTGCTGACAGAGCAGACTCTGCTTGGGATACTCTTTCCCTCTTTCTCTCTGCCCCCTCCCCTGCTTGCACTCTCTCTCTCTCTTAAAATAAATGAACTTAAACAAATAAAAATGCATAAATCAATTCTTCTTTCTCAATTAGAAAATTTGCATCATTCTACTTTCTCCTTGAACTCAATATTTCACTCATAACATAGACTTTTATAATATATTTTATCATTTAGAGTATTTTATTATTTATCCTATCACCACTTTATAAGTATGAAAGAATAAAATTTTTAAAATACATCATAGCATAGAGCTGGTCTGTATTTCCCCAAAATGTTGTTTTGAAAAAATTTAAATTTACGAAGTTGCAAGGATGGCACAATGCATACCTGTATACTCTTCCCCTAGAGTCGGTGATGGTTAACAGTTTACCATATTTGCTTCCCCGCCTTCTCTCCATATAGTTTTCTTTTTTCACAGAATCATCTGCGAGTATTCCAATAGGTGTGAGGACACACACAATTACAAGGGGAGGTAGAATGCATGGACACAACACAGATTGTCAGGGAGATGTGGTGGTGCGTGTGTGGAAGGCTTTTTACTGCTTCTCTTTTCTTGTGAATGAGGAATCGGGGGTATGTGAGGGGAGATGTTGGGAGTTTATGGAAAGAGGAGAAAGTTTTCATCATGTCAGTCAGTAGACATCAGTCTGGGGTCAAGACCCCTTGCGGTGTACAAAGACTTTCAGAAGATACAAGTCTATAAACAGGTTTAACACAATCCATTTCCATATGTATTCTCTCCTTAAAATTCAGCCTGCTATACTCTCCATCTCCCCAGTTTTAAGAGTCCTGTTCTTAAACCCTTCCCACTAGCTGTAGCCCACTTCTTTTATTTTCATGACTTCAACAGTGTTTGGGATTCAACAGTTTCCAGTTTGATGCACTTTTTTTTTTTAATTTTTTTTTTCAACGTTTATTTATTTTTGGGACAGAGAGAGACAGAGCTTGAACGGGGGAGGGGCAGAGAGAGAGGGAGACACAGAATCGGAAACAGGCTCCAGGCTCCGAGCCATCAGCCCAGAGCCTGACGCGGGGCTCGAACTCCCGGACCGCGAGATCGTGACCGGGCTGAAGTCGGACGCTTAACCGACTGCGCCACCCAGGCGCCCCAGTTTGATGCACTTTCTTTACTAGCCTTGTAGGATACCACATTTTTCTTGTTTTTCTCCTGATTTTTTGCTCACTCCTTCAGGGCCTCTTTTGTTTGTTTACCCTCATCCCTGACTGCAAACTGCTGAAGCACCTCGGGTTGAAATCTTGGACCTCTTCTCTTCTCTGTTGTTACCTGGGTTTTCTCATCCAGCCTCGGGGCTGTCACAACCATTTATGTGCTCAGGACTTCTAAATCTCCAGCTCCAGCTGTCCTCTTCTTTGAGTTCCAGAACTGTGCATCTAACCACCTAGGTAAAATCACCACTTAGGTGTATATTGAGCATGCCAAATTTAACATTATCAAGACCAGGCTCCTGGTAGTTCTGTTTCAAAACCTATTGTACCTGAGGTCTTCCTCACTCAAGTTCAAGGAATTCCATTCTTTCCAATGCTCAGGTCAACAACTTTGGAGTTATTCTTTTTTCTTTCCTCCAATCCCCATTGCCAATCCATCAGTAAAACCTATTGGCTCTACCTTAAGGACATATTCAGAATCTGGCCTCTTCTCGTCACCTCCACCCTACCACCTTGGTCATAGATCTCACGTGTCTCACCTGGAGTTAGTGCATTAACCTCCCAATTTGTCACCTCGCTTCCTCCCTTGCCTTCTTTAGCAGTCCCTTCTCAACATGGCGGCCATTCCAGTGCTCAGAACCCTCCAGTGGCCAGAGTCCTGCCAGCTGCCTATGAGACCCTTCCTGAGCTGTCCCCCATTACCCTTCTGACCTCGCCTCTTGCCATCTCACCTGCTTCCATTCTGCTGTAGCCACACTGGCTCCTGTTGCTGTGTCTCAAATGTGCCAGACATGCTCTCACTTCACAATATTGCACCTGCTGTTCCTTTAGCTCGATCCTCAGATGTTGCTGAAACTCACTCTCCCAAATCCTTCAGGTTTCTGCTGTGATGTTGCCTTCTCACCGAAGCTTCTGACAAGGCATCCGACAGCAGTGACTCTCTCCGGGTTCTCCTATTCTCAGTCCCAACTTTATTTTTCTTCATAGCACTCCTTTTCTGTTGTACTGTGTTTTGCTTATTTGTTCATTATCTGTCTCCACCCATAAAGCAGAGATTTCTGTCCATTTTTAATGCTGCTATATGTCTATTCTTTGTTTTCTTTCACATGCATTCCTTCATACCTCTACCTCGGGTTTGAGAATATCCTCAGAGGTATATTTCTTCTTGATATGTAATAAGACTCCACCTCCCCTCCCAACAAAGCTATTTCTTTTGAATTGGGCGTAGCTTCTGCAACTATATCTCAACCAAGAGCTCCAGCCTACTAAGTGTTGGGGGGCACACCTGTACAATTGTATTTATCAATCAGTTTCCCCATTAATGACTCATCAAGGCACATTAAAATTGGAGGCTGTCAGTATTTGCTTCTGACTCTCTGGCTGTTTATTATTTTGAGTGAATTATTGGGTACATCCTTTCCTGTTTTCCACTTTTCATTTGGGACTGACACCCTCCACAGTGACAAGTCCGCATTCTCTCTGCTTCCTACTCTCCCACATCTGCTTCGTATTCTGCTCTCTCTCCTGTCAGGGTATTCTACTGACATTTTGAAATCCTTTACCGTAGACACTGGAAAAAAAAAATTGGAGGTTGAAGATGGCACCCTTAGACGTTTTTATGGATGGAATAAATCAGTTTTGTATTTTTATAGATTTGACAGCCCAGCTTTCAAAGGCACAACTGCAAAACATCACATATTGGAAAATATCTTGGTGGATCCCATAACCTAGTCTATCGGATATCTCACCTATTAATTATTTTCCTTAGGACTTAAGGATTTGAAAGGGCTCACAAAGGTGTTAAGAACTGATTCAAGAGAGTTTGCATTTACACACAGTTTAAATGTACATTCAGAATGATTTCCACCTTTTAAATGTGTCGGTTATTATTCTATGGTGTGTAACAGTGTGGCAAGAACGACATGGTTAATGCAATAATACAATCTTCCATCATTTTTATGAGACATTTGCATCCTTTTATGAAACACCTAATTGACAGTTGCCCCACCAGTCCTCCCCAGTGGAACCGCCTATTAAATGGAATTTATGGCCAATGCTTTTAAAGTCGGTTAAATGACATGAAACGAAAATCTATTTTAAATGATGTTCAATGAAATCTTTTCTCTGGCTGGAAAAATTGCATTCCGAAAAATATTTATTTATTATGTAGTTGAACAAGCCACAGTGGCAATGTATGGTGTGCATTAAGCATTATTTCCGCTGGGGATATATCTGCTATTGTTTGGAAGCACAATCCCAGACCTTCCTGTGGCCCCTCTGATGTAAGTCTGGCCACCACCAGCACACTGCCTCTTCTTGGGGAACACATAGCCCTCCTCACCCCAGTACTCCAGATCTTCCTCATCCTGCATGTGTTCTCTCTCTCTCTCTCTCTCTCTCTCTCTCTCTCTCATCAAAGCTCTCACTTATCTGTCTATCTCCCGCTGGAGTGTCGGCTCCAAGAGCACGGCAATTCTGTTCTGTTCATGGATATATCCTCTAGTCTATGGTAGGTGCTCAATAAATCTTTGCTGAGTGAATGAATGAATGAATGAATGAGTCCATCAATCAATACCCTGACTGCCTTGGCCTCATTACTTTTGTGATTTTGGCACAATATTTTATCCTCCTCAACCCATTAAATCCTTATTCTACAAACCAGTGAATTTTATGATGAAGCTCAAGAACAGATGCTTTATTTATTTATTTTTTAAGGAGGTGGGTGAGCCTCCTTAGCCTGCAGCTAAGAGCTGGCACCCCTTCTAAATGACTGGTGGGTGGGTTTCCCAGGGTGGCCAGTTGGCTTGGATGCTTGCCATGCCTTTGAAACTGTCGGATCCAGTCTGCCTGATTTGGGGTAGGACTGGGGAGGTGAGTGAGCATAGACATTGGTTTGCATTTGGGAACGGCAGTGACTTCGTTTGGTTTTTGACTTGGTTGAGCATCAATGGGATGATCAGTTGTCCGTACCTTCTGTGACAAAGTGACCAGGGTTAGAAGAGAATAGGTGGATGTTCACCTGAGTCTTTCCAGAGCTGAGATGGGAATTTATCCTCAGTATAGTGCTTCTGGGGAATGTGAATCTATTCCAAGCACTTGAATATTTTGACAGGCCTGTAATGTCTCAAAATTCAAGGACATCTACTTTGTTTGCTCTTTTAGCCCCAGTCCCTGGCATTCTTTCGTTCATCAGCATTCACTGTGTTTTGTGAGCAGGGGTGGTGTTTAGTAAGCATTGCTGAATGAGTGAAGTCATTCATTCTTGTTTCTGGTTGATACTATTTTAGGGGCCAGTTCAAGTTTGTTTTGCCTGAACCCTACATATTTTGTGTGTGGGGCTCCTCGTTAATGGAAAAAAAAAGCATAAAATGACATGTTAGGCATGAATGTAAACATTTATTTAGAATGAGTAAAGAAATTATAATAAACTACTGGAGCTTTAGAGGTTCATTTCCCTTTTTTCCAAGTTGGTTTTTTTTTTTTTTTTTTTTTTTTTTTTTTTAGCCAGTTTGCCAGAGTCCTTTCTTAGAATGCTTCCCTGTTCTAAACCGGCTTTCCTTATGCATTTAGAACTCTGTAAACGTCCCAGCAATTCCCAGCTTAGGCACATGAAGGGCCTCAAATCTTAACCTTCATAAGTTTCACAGTAAACCTACCTTTCTGATTATTTCACTATGTTCTTGAGAACCTGAGAAGGCTTAGACACAAGAAAGGTGGGAGTGGGTAGACAGAGAGAGATAAATCTCTTAATCAAGGTAGGCCATTGGCCCTCTGAAAAAACTCTAGAAGCCATTTGGGATCCAAACTAGACCATAGTCCAGAAGTGCTGCTGACGCCATCACACCCTGCACAGCCTTCTTTTGGATCCCTGCCGTGGTTCCTGACATGCCCTGTCTCTTGTGACCAGGGCTTGGCAGCCACCAACATCCTGCCTTTGGGTTGCTACTGGATCGAGCCTCAGGCACATGTAGAGTTGAATCAATTCCCACGCTCTATACTCTACTTGTCAGCAATCAGTGGGGATAAAGTAAGGTCAGTTGTTCTTTCTCTCTTTCTTGTTTTCTTTCTCCATCTTGTTTTCTGTCTTCTCAGAGAGGGGAGCAACGTATGAGTAGCATGCATTGTCATTTGTTCCTCTTCTGAAACCTAAAAACAAGTTCTCATTTCCAGAAGTATGTGATAGTCATTTTTTCCTTTCCTGAGTCTTTTCAATTTCTTCATAGATTTGTATACCACGTTTGTGTCACAATCAGACATTGTAAATTTTTTTCATAATATTTTTAAGATGAAAGATCTTTAAAGCAGGCAAATGCAGTACAGTACACATGTATGGTCTTTATAAAGGGTATGGCAAGGAGTTGAGATAGACATGGAACCTTCTGGGGAGCACATGCTATTTAGAAGGCAGATGGGAAATGATATACTATGCAGTTGTTCCACAAAGCAGATTATGATGACGTATCATAAAGAAGGTAGAGAAAAAAAAGGAGGGGGTAGCTTCTGTCAGAATCCACAAAGGAGAAAGAATGCATCAGGTTTTATACTCTTGATGGAGGGCATAGTATCTTCTATGGAACTTTAAAGAGGGTGGGATTCCAATAGGCATGGATGGGCTGAGAGAGTAGGAGAAAGGAAGGCATTCCAGGTAACTGGTACAGCATGAACAAAATCAGGAGAGTGTGGGGGATGTTTGGGGAAAAGGGAACATGCAGCTTTGCTGGAATTTGAAACAATATACTGGAAAATACTTATTTAAATGAGAGATTCGGTATACGTTATGGATACCCTCGAATATCAGGCTTAATAATTGGTATGAAAGAGAGTGTTGTATATTGAGGAAATCGTAGAATCTGGAGCAAGAAGATCTGGGTTGGATTATGACATTGTAACATACTAGCTGACTGCTACATTTCTCTTCTCATAGAAGAAATTATGCCCTCCCCCTCCCCCCCCTTTCCCATTGGCCTTGGAATTAAAAACAAACTCCTTCATTGACAAATCATTAAGCAATTGGAGGATTCCTAATAGAATGGTGGATTAGTGTGTGAACTGGTGGTCATAAGATTATTGTGAGGCTCAAAATAAAGGAAATGGCGTTGGGCCAATAGTTCTTGCAAGAAATGCGAACCGAGGGCCTCGGTCCTAGGGATACTGAGGGAAACAGGCGCGTAGGGCTCTGGTCTCAAAGAGCTGATATGTTGGTGCAGAGACCCAGATAATACATGCATAGACTAGCTGAAAAGAAATAAGATAATTTCAGATAGAGGTAATTGCCGCGAAGGAAGGAGAATGGACAGCTGGGGAGAGAATAATGAGACATGGGAGAAGAGCTGGGTTCTTGCTAATTTAAATATGGCAGTTGGGAAAGGGCTCATGGAAGAGTGGACGACTGATAGAAATGAGCCATAAGTATGAAGACCTTAGGGACTAGAGTTCCAGGCAGAGGTGAGAGCAAGACCATGGATGAGGATCAGAGGATCAGAGGATGGCCCGTGTGGATAGAGGGCAGGGGGAGGAGATGGAGGAGACAAGTTCCTTAAGATGGTCAGGAAAGACCGCACAGGGTCACGTGGTCTAAGGGAAGGCATTTGATTTTCATTTTACCGGGAAATAGAGGGGAGGGGCGGGGCACAGTTCATTCCATGAGAAGAGAATTGTAGCGGGACATGAATGGAGGTGGGGAGACCAGATGGAGGGCCATCGTGGAAATTTAGGCAAGCAGCGATGGTGGTTTAGACAGGGTGGTTGTTGGGAGACATGGCTGTTGGATTTGGGTTATTTGAAGTCTTACCATGAAATTGCTGATGTATTAGATGTGACCGTAGATAAAATGCTAAGTGGAAATGCTTTGTAATTGGAGAGCCCTGTGTGCACATCAAATACTAATGCGGCTTGTTCTGGCAGACAGTAGGGAAAGCTGAAGGGTCTGAGCTTGAGAGCGGCATGAGGCAGCACTGTAGTAAGGTGACCCCGCGGTTCCATATTCGCACGTGGAAAATACGCAGAGCCCGGGAAGGAAAATGTGTCAGCCCAGCGCTTCTCAACTACCGCATGCATGCGAGTCACCTGGGCATCTTGTGACAATGCAGGTTTGGTTCGGCAGGTCTAGGGTAAGCCCCACAGTTCTCCATTTATAACAGGCTGCCAGGTGATGCCAAAGCTGCTGGTGTGCAGGCCACACTTCCAGCAGCAAAGAGTTCGGGAGAAGAATTCGGGTGGAAGCGAATGAGGGCTTAAGCGGGGAAGAGAATGGACACAGAGAAGAGAGACCTTTCTTCTGTTGTAAAGATTGAAGAACAAAAGGGAATCATGAACAAATGAAGTCTTGAGTCACGGTGATCAAAAAACGATGGTGTCAGTAACATAAGTCCTGAAAGAAGGAGGAAGTTTGAGGAAGGGAACAGGATGGGTTTTCTAATCTTCTATTCTTTTTTCTTGCGCTGCTGCGTGGGGACCGACTTGGGTCCTTGAGATGGGAAATCCCCCTGAGCTGTTCAGTATTGTCTGGAAGGATGATGAGTCAAAGGTTCTGTTCTCTACTCCTGTGTCCGCTGAATTTGAGAACAAAGAGACTGCGTGTATCTAAAGAGCCCTAAAGGCAGGGAGAACTGAGAACCTCATTCCGAGTAATTTGGTTGGAATTTGAACCAGCAAATTATCTTGGAAGTCCAGAAAGGCCATGTTTCCTTGTCCCTGCGTGTTTACAGGGGAGCATTCTCAAGGTCGATCCCCAGCTCTGTCTCCTGCATATGACATGCTGCTGGCTTCAGATAGTGACGCCATGAAGTCTGAGGACTGGTACTAGCACATCTGTGTGATGTTAACAATAATACCAGTCCACGTCATGGAGCACTGTGCCAAGCAATGTGCAAAACATTTTATAGTCATTTCATTAAACTCCTACAATTCCAGAAGGAAGGTAATTATTAGTGTTACCTGTCTCCACCCCAGACACACCCACCCCCACTTTGTAGCCCGGGGGTATAAGGTTTTGCAGGGCCTAGTGTTTTGCCAAGGTCCCGTAGTAGGCTGGCAGAAGTGGAATTCAGATTAATCAATTAAGTGGTTTTTCCAACAGGCAGGCCCAGGGAGTCTGTTTCTTTTAACTTCACTCTGAGCCCTACTGCAGCATCAGTGTACCTGATGCTTACCTGCGGTTCAAACAGGGAGCTGGCCTAGCAATTAATCGGTCTACCTGGGCCCTGGTCACAGCTCTGCCCTTAATTATCTGTGTGACCTTAGGCAAAGCACTTGAGGTCTCTGGGCTAAAATATTTTCACCTAGAAGAAAAAGAGATTTCATGATAGCTGTACTTTCTCAGGCACAGCTATCCATTAGAATCAACGGAGGAGCCTCTAACAGATTCTGATGACGGGTCCCCTCAGAGAGATTCCAATTCACTTAGTTTGGCTAAGAATATAGGTGTTAGAACTTTTACAAAGCTTCCAGCGGCTTCCAGTGGACAGCCAGGCATGGGCCTCTAGTCTGGTTGATCATTCTTTGGAGGAAATAAAGGAAGGCCCACATCTGTCGCTGTCTAAGACTTCGTGATGCAAATCTCTGTGTGGCATGGGTATCGGACCCTTGTCACCATCAGGCCTCATTTCATGGTGACTTTTATTCTGGCCACAAAGCCTAGGTGAGGCTATGCGATCAGACACATTAGACGCTAGGGAGGTCTTAAGTGGTAATAAAAATTTCAGATGTTATAGGTGAAGAATATGAATGTGGAAAAGATGATCCCCCACCTCCTTTTTTTTTGTTTTTGTTTTAACTAAAAGAAGCTCTTCTCCAGAATGGCCCTCTGAGAGCCTAGTTGGGTACTTTGTGTGCTGACGGATAACCTGGAGTTGAGAAATGTGCTTGGGTCCAGCAGGATCCGCCTTGATTTGGCTGGGAAAACGTAGTCACTGGATGTCTGAGATATTACAAAGAGTGACATGAAAGCAGGGTATGAGCTCTATGTGGAAATTATTTCATCGTATGGTTTGGGTATCAAGTACCCTCTGGACTTCTGGGGACGAGGCTTCTGGGCAGCACCTGGTGCTCCCTAAAACCCTACTTAATGGAGGTGCATCATGACCAGTAACCCTCGCCCAGGGGTTTTCCAGTGGGGTGGCCCCTCTTCACACACGGTGCCAATACCTTTCTATTCTAAGATGCTTCAGTTGCAAGTGTCAGTGTATCTCTAAGTTGTCTTAGCAGAGCCAAGCCTGGGCCGCTTCCCGCATCCCCACCTTTTCTCACTTCTGGTCCTGAACTGCTGAACCCGAAGATGTTTGCTTTCCATGGCACGATGACATCAGCGAGGAGGCAGTCCCTCGGCCGAGGGAGCCAAGTCCTCAGACACGATCTCGGAAGTAGGACAAGTACATTTTGTTTCTGAGATTCAACCCAGAGAACTGCTTGGTCCCTTAAGCATGTGCCAAATGTGTTTGCGCAACCTCAGGAGTGGCTTCCAGAATGTGGTTTAAGTATTTGCCAAGGGTTTCATTTCTTTTGGGAACGAACATACATGCATGGCATGACCGGTGCTGGCCAGACATGTCAGTGTGAATGGGAGTGGGGGGGGGTCTCAAACCTCGAAAAGGGTTAGGGTCCTAAGAGATCATCTCCCTGGCTAGCCTACACTTGAATTGCAGTACTAGACATGACTTGCAATACTCAGCCCAGCGGGGACATGCAGCCACGCAGAATGTTGAGATTGAGTTGGCCAGGCCACGGTTCCATTTTGTTTTGGCTAAGGGTGTGTTAATGCAATGGAAAGAAGCAAGAAAAGCTACCAATTTGGCTGCTGATTCTGAACATTTGTTCCGCAGTCTTGAATCTTCCTGGTTGAAGAGAGCTTCCTCGTAATTAACCCCTTCCCCCCCACCAGGCCACAGGACAAGAACACACACACACACACACACACACACACACACACACACACACTCTCCATACACAAGAAACACACATGTATGTAGGAGGTTACAACCTTTTAGGAAATGAAAATCCTCTGTTACATGTGCGCCCACATTCATATGCTCCTATTGGGAGAACTAAAGGACTATAAAGAAGTGATGTGTGTGTACATATAAACAACCAATGTTTAAGGGCTAAAGTTGGTGTCTTTCAAAGGCCAATTGGATAATAAACCCCTTCATTTCATAGTGCTTTACAGTTTGCAGAACAGAACTCATCAGCCCAATGGCTTTGTGAAGTGGCATTAGTTTCCTCTCCATTTGAACACCTGAGGAAATGGAAGATCAAAGACGCTAAGCGACACAGCAGTTAAGTTCCAGAATCAGGATAAAAGATGTGGATCATTCCCATCCAACCTCTCTACCGCAATGGCTCTCTAATCTTGATCTTTGAAAGACCGGAGGTTAATGGGCACGTGACTCATCTATTTACGGGTCTGGATGCTGGGGCCAGCGCCTCAGATGCCATCCGAGGACCAGCAGCAACACCCGCCTCTCCCGGGAGGCTTTCAGAACTGCTGGACCCAGACCTTGTGAATCAGTACCTGCATTTCATCAGGGTTCCCGGCAGGTGATTCCTGTGCACAGTCAAGTTTGGGATGCCCCGGAGGAGGGGGCGGGGTCTCCAGCTCAGCTCTGCTACCCGCGGGAGTCCCTGAGTGCCAGAACGGCATAAGCTGGGGAACCAAGGAGAAATAACCACACGAGAGCCCAGCCCTGAGGTTCTGCCTCTGGGATGAGACCAAGACGATTCGCTTTGAAAAACTCCCCAGGCGGTTCTAAAGTGCAGCCGATTCAAGAGCCATTGCAAGAGATTATCCCTGATGTTTCTTCCTGCCTTTCATGAGTCTGAGGGCCTTGTCCCTAAGGAATGGGCATGTATATATGCTTCGTCCCCTCCTGGGGTTTTATTTATGTTTCGGGATTCATACAAGATTCTGCATGGAATTCAACCTTTTCCTTCTGCCCAGAGGCTGAGTTCTTGAATCCCCCTCTGTGCAGTAACTATGCCAATGGAGTGGGGTATTTTATTCCCTTCCTCTGCCCAGGAAAAGCAATTAAAATGTCTGAAAGAGGCCCCAGACAGGCACAGCCACCAGTGTGAGGGGCTCCCGACCTTTAGCTGAGGAGCCCTGACAGGCACAAAACTGTGCAGTGCTGAAGCCCAAGCAACCGTCTCTTCAGGTAAAGCTCTCAAACTGGCAGAAAAGTTAGCATATGGCAAACATCACCAAGAGTGCCAAAGAGCAAGATCCTGCCAAGATCTGGCTCCCAGGAAAGGCCTGGCTGTTTCTCGTAAGACATTGAGAGCCCCCAAGACATTATTGTGTTTATATAGCACATCTTCAAAAACAAAAAAACAAAAAACAAAAAACAAAAAAACAAATAGTGAAACAAAACCCACATTTCCCTGTGTGTACAGAGTCGTGCTCTAGGATTTGGGAATGTGTTCACTCTCCTGTTGAGCCATCTGCTTGAGATATCAAGAGGAAAATTCATTAGGGAGAGATTATGTCGGGGTCAGCAGAGGACAGCTGCTCAGCCAAGACT
The DNA here is from genome assembly GCF_018350175.1 of Felis catus. NCBI lineage: Eukaryota > Metazoa > Chordata > Mammalia > Carnivora > Felidae > Felis > Felis catus. Next base: position 18,516,444 of record NC_058368.1, on the reverse strand, counting down.
CCCCGAGCCAGCCCATGTGTGAGGGAGCTCGTAACTCTAGCTGTCCCGTATTCCACTGCTTCTTAGATATGCAGGGATGACGCCAGGCAGCAGGACCCATGCTGTTTGCTGGGTTTTGCAAAACAATCTAGAAATCAACCGAGGTTGCTCGCGGATCCCCGCCCTGCCAGCGCCTGTATTTCAGGCTGACATCTGTGCTGATCGGGTGTCACACTGGACATGTGAGGACACGTGCTTCCTCTGGGTGCCACACACGGACAGTGGGCAGCTGTTGCTGTCTCTGGCTGCCGGACTTGTGCCTGTCACGTCCCTCTTTGCTAACTGGCTTTCTTTTTCACTCCCAGTTTCATGGCTTACCAGCTGCATGCCTACTTATTTTATTTTCCTCTCCCCAAACTTCTTGGATCCCTCTCATCACCTCTTTCCTGTCTCTTCCTGCCCCATATACTCAGGGCACAACCCAATTCCCATAGCTAAACCTCCCACTCCCTCTCCCAAGCCCAGGATCCCAGGGAACGTGGAAATGATGGGGGAGAAATCCTCTCGGATCCTGGGCTAGAGGCAGAAAAGCTTCTGGGCCCTCGGTACCCAGCATCTCTGATGCTTACCCTCTGCCTGAATCGGCTGTCCTGTGACCACCGCACTACAGGTCAGTGTTGTGACCGTCCATCTGTTAACGAAGAGGCCAAGGCAGGGAAGTGTCCTGCTCTCCCTGAAGGTCTGACAGCAGGATGTGGGCAGTGTGGTTGAGTGGGCCCCCAGATTACAAAAGCCAGTGGTCCTCGATACTGCCGCATCTTGGAATCCTCTGGGATGTTTACAAAACATACCGATCCCTCGGCCCCGCTCCCAGAATTCTGACCTAACTGGGCTGGGGTGATGCCCAGGTTAGGTATTTCTTTTTTTACAAGCTGGCAGCTGGATTGAAGACCATTGCCCTTCCACCCATCTCGGAGAGGGTCTTCAATCGTTTCGAATCCCCACTTAGAAGACGCTGGGTATGGTATTTCTCAAACTGAAATTCTAGGGTTTGTGTGAAAGTGAACAGGGATATCTCATGTTTGCTGATCCAATGGGAGAAGGCCAATGTGAATGACAGTGTTAGGAAAAATGTAACTTTGCGGCTGCCTGGCGCATACAGTGGCTTATTAACTGCTAACTAAGTGCTGCCCGATTGTGCTCCGGGAGGGGCTGGCTGGAACAAGGTGGGGGAATCCTGCTCATTTGTAATTACCCGTTAGTACTGCTCAAGCAAGGCTTGCACCTACCGCTCTCCTGACGGTCTCTGTGCCAGGAGGCAGGCTTTCCATTGCTTATTCCATTATGCTGTGTCCATAGTCTAATGGCTTTTAGATTTGCCCTAATTTCTTTTGCAAGAGAGCACCTTTGGAATGGATATCATTTGCACGTCTGTCTTAATTACCCTTTCTTAAGTCGGGAATTCGAATGGGAACCGGCTGCTCTCATTTGGAGGCAGCTGGGCTGCTTTGGGCTGCTGGGAGGGAAGGGGCTGCCTGCTTCCAGCTGCCCGCACCAAACTGGCCCCTGAAGACAAATCCACACACCTGTCCCTCCTTGCTCGTGGCAGAAGCCATATAGGCTCTCGATTTAAGAATGTGTCTTCAGAAGTTATCTCTGTCCATGGCAACAGATCTAGAAGGAAAGATTTTTTTTTTAAGTTTATTGATTTATTTTGAGAGAGAGAGAGCAGGGGAGGGACAGAGAGAGAGAGAGAGAGAGAGAGAGAGAGAGAGAGAGACAGAAAGGGAGAATCCCAAGCAGGCTCTACACTGCCAGCATGGAGCCCATCGTGGGACTTGAACTCATGAACCGTGAGATCATAACCTGAGCTGAAATCAAGAGTCAGACGCTTAACCAACTGAGCCACCCAGGAGCCCCAGGAAGGAGAGATTTTTTAAAAGGGACATTTGTACAGTAGCTGCAATCTTTCTTGGCCGGTTTCCCCACAAAGAAGTTGGAATATCAGGGCTACCAGGGATCTGAAATGTCATGAAGCCTGGGGTCAAAAGTTCAAGTGTTTGTGTTGCCCTAATGGAACTCTCTGTAATGATGGGACTATCATGGATCTGCAATGTCCGGTTCACCGTCCATCTCATTGAGCCTGGAAATAGACCAGAGTGACTGAGGAACTGAATTTGAAACATTATTGAATTTTAGTTTCAATTTAAGTTCAAGTAGCACTAAGAGCCAGAGGCCACTGGTTGGGACTCATTACGTCTATAGTTGGGCAAAACAGGTCAACGTCGGGAGCCACCAGGGCCCACGTAGAACCTTAGGGCACAGTGGGGATCCTGCCCTATCTAAGGGAGACTCACTTCACTCCAACAAATAGCTGCCATGGGAGGATATTACAGGCTCAGCGATAAGATGTTCTCATTTTTTCAGAGAAGATAACAATTCAGGGGTTTATTTGAAATCTAAGTTTTAAAGGTTAGAAATCGTTCAAGCATTGTAAAGGGATGATAGCTTTTCATCTAGTACAATTCCTTCACTTTACAGGTGAGGAAACTGAGACTCAGGGAGATGGGATGTCCTCCCCAAGGCTACATAGCAAGTGAGTCATCTACTTTGTCTCCCTTGGTCTATATTCTAGGTCTACCCGCTTGTCTCTTAATTGGTGTCTGTGCAGCTTCAGTACATTCTCATTCTAGACATGGCCTAGTTTATCCTCCGGACTTTTTTCATCTTGTCGGACTGACCTATGAGTTTGTTTCATTTTCTTATTCTTCCAGCCAAGAATCTTCCCCAAGCATCTGAAATGCCCTCATGGCAGAGGAGGGGGAATCTTTGCCTTTCGGATTTAGGGGGCAGGAAGCAGTCTGTCTAGAGGCCTGAAATTTCTTTGAAGTCTCCTATTTTATCTTTTAAAAAGCCTATGCAAACTTGGCCGTCTACCTCTTAATATATCTGTGCTTATTTGATATTAAGACAAAATCCCCTTTCCCATCTTCAAGTAAATCTGAAGTTCCAAAGTGAACAATTTTATCTGCGTTTTCATGAATGATCTGGCCCACAGCTTATATCATTTGGTACCTCATACCCCAGTTTGGAAAGTGCTGATGCACACCAAATCATTTTAATGGTTGATTCAAATTTCTTTGCCATCCCAACTTTTCACCATTTAATAGGTAGAGAGGAGAATTCTTACTTGGGGATGCCAGGCTGTCTAGACTTTCGTAGGGAGATGTAGTAGTTTGGGGGCATGAACTTAGATACTGTCTCATCCTTGAATTCCAGATATCTCAAGGACATAATTTCAGAGATAGTATAAAGCAGGGGACATAACCGGAAGCAAAGAGATTAATCCAAGGTCATTGCTATTTGAATGATACTGTCTTCCAGACTCCTTTTGTCTTCAAAGGGAAAGGCACATGAGAGATAATGGAAGTTGCCAGGAAGGAAACGATGTTCAGGGGAGATAGTAAAAATGGTCTCAATTCAGCCTACAATAGCATGTGCCTAAGGCAAATTGATGTGGGAATGTTGTGCTGGGTATTCCAGCTCACAGATAGATCTCTTGAAGACAGAATGCAGGTGGAAAAAAAAAAAAAAAGGGCAGCTTTCAACAAAGAGAAGCCATAGGCTTTCAGTCTTGGGTTCATCTTGTTTCTCTGTGGCTTCTCAGTATGTCAACTTCTTTTCTGTGCTTTTGCACTGTCTCCACCTCACCTCAAAGGCTTCCAGTCACTTAGAGGATGTTAAGGAAACTTCAAGAATCCTGACAGTGAGATACTCATAGCTTAATACAGTTAGCAGCAGGAGAGCAACAGAAATGGATCCTGAGCATTTTTATTTAGAGACTAGAAAATGTGGGAGCCTTTGTATATTTCCTTTGATTCTCCACAGGGGCTAAAGTGGAGAATCCATGAATGTGATTGGTCTTACAATAAGCTTTTCTTGTCCCAGCCACATTCTCAGGCCCTTTGGTCTCCTTTTGAGATATATATATTATACATGTATAATATAACATATACATATTATACATGTAAAATATATATTATATATATTTTTAAAATTTGAATTCACCAGAAGACAGCCACAGCTTCAGCTGTTATTCTCTCAAATTTTTATCTCCCCAAAACATCACCCCATATTTTGAATTGCCTACTAGATACATCCTTCCTGTTGACGTATATCAAACCCAAATTTTGCTGAACAAAATTTATCAACTTTTCTCCTAAACTTGCTCTATATCTATACTTTCTCTCTCAGATAGTGGTGATTCACTCAGTGTTTCCTTTTCTTTTTTTTTTCCTTTAAAAAAATGTTCATTTATTTATTAAAAGTTTTTTTTTTTCATTTTATTTATTTTAGAGAAAGAGAGAGTGCAAGCCAGGGAGAGGAGCAAAGGCAGAGAGAGAATCCCAAGCAGGCTTCACACTGAGCTCAGAGCCTGACAAGGGGCTTGATCGCATGACCCTGGGATCATGACCTGAGCTGAAATCAAGAGTCAGGCACTTAATTAACTGAACCACCCAGGCACCCGGTTTATTTATTTATTTTTGAGACAGACAGACAGAGAGAGAGAGAGAGAGAGAGAGAGAGAGAGAGAGAGAGAGATGTATAGAGAGCGATCATGAGGGGGTGGGGGAGGAGCAGAGACAGAGGGAGACGGAGAATCCCAAGTAGGCTCCGTACTGTCACTGCAGAGCCGGATACGAGGCTCGAACTCAGGAACCATTCACTCGGTTTTCCAAGTTAGATACTGCTCCATTATCTTTGATTTTGCTCCTTCTTCTCCTGCCACATTCAATTAGTTGCCTATCTTGTAAATTTCTTCTGGTATATTTGGCCGCGTTTCCACTGCCCCACTTCTGTGACTTGGATTCATATCATCATATGTTGTCTAGACTATTGCAGTGGCCTCTGTACTATTCTTTTCCCCTGACTTCTGGTTGCTCTCATCTCTGGAGGAGCTTTGACATTGACCTCTTGAGTCATTCAAAAAATGGCTATAACAGTCTCCTGCTTCAGATTCCCTATTGACTGCCGTTGTTCCACAGTAAGGTTTGAAGTCTTTGTAAAGGTTGCAAGATTTGTCCCATACTGACCTCCGTTTAGTTCTCCAACATAAGCTTTTTCCAGTTTTCTCCTACATACTTGACAGTCAAGCCACACACAACTGTTCTCCATTCCTCAGATCTGGCACACCCTTTTATGATTCTGGGTTGTTAGCGTATAATCCTCTCTGTCTGGGATTCTCTTTCCTTCTTATTTCTTATCCATCTTTCAAGTCCAATGTAAATGCCAGTTCCTTTTCAAATTTTCTGCAACTGCTCTAGTCAGGATTAGCTGGTCCAACTCTTACAGTTCCCAACGCTTGTCTATGGCTCTTTCATGGCTGTGATGCTTTGTAATCTACTGGCTTACAGTTTATGTGTATTCTCCAATAGATGGCGAGATCTTGAAGACATGTATCTTGTCTGATTCTGTGTCCCCAGGGCTAGTGCAATGCCAAGCACAAGGGAAGTGCCCAGTAAACATTTGTCCTAATACTAATCTCACTAGTCATGTGGCTGTGAGCACTTAAGAGAAGGGACCATGTCTTACACATCTTTTCATTATCATTGCCCATCAAATACGAGTCCTTTTGAAGTGTCTTTGGACTCAATGAATTAGACATTCCCAGAAATAAAATATGGTGGTATCTATCTCTCTATCGCTCTGTTTTGTGGCCTTGGAAAGTTACAAATTACTGTTGGGAGGGAGCTAAGACTTTTGAAGACTAACGGTCCATTATGGCCGCCATGCTTTTTGTTTTTTTTTTATTTCTACCCAGAAATTATACCAAGAAGGGTGATAACTACTATTTACTGGGCCTGCAACATGTCAAGTTTCGCATGAGAAATTACCTCACCCAATTAGCATTTCTTTAATGGCAGTTATGATTGAACTACGGGCCATCATCAGAAAAACCCTGGAATTTATTTAAAATTACCTTGTGCACATCTGAAAGACTCAAATTATTGTTTAAGCCCCTCAGACATTACACCACTAATCCTTTTCTAATGATCTCATCTTAAGAAATAGCACTGGCAGGAGGACCGTCGAGCCTCCCCCCCATAAAAACATAATGAGCAGATTTGGGTATTTACATAATAACTTAGAATGATTTCAGGGCATTTTAGACAAAACGCACAGCCACTTAGATTGCTGTCACTGTGGTTATCTCATCGCTTTTAGAAATTAAATGGAGATGAAAATGGAAAAAAAAAAGGGAAATCTGGGAGTTTTTGGATCCATTGCAGTCGGGTTTGTAGCAAAGTGCCATCATTAGGAAATTTGGTTCACAGAAAATGGAACCATTAAAGCTGTGAGCAAGATATCAAAAATTGAAGGAATTAGAAGCAAATAGTTTCCAGAAATCCTTTTGAAAATGGCTACTATTTAACATGTACAGAGGGGGAAACTGATGCTCCTAGGGTTGAGATAACTTATCAAATTACTTATTTCTGACTCATATGTTATTTTTATTTAATATTTTATTCCTCTCTCACTCTCTTTTTTAACTTGACAGATCGGACACTATAGTTATTCAGTACTTTAAAATATTTACCCACGTGTTTGTGATTTCCTTGCCTCCTCATGTCTTCTTGAGAATCATTTTACGTCCTCCCGAGATAATTTTCTTCTTTCTGAAAGTCATAGTTTAGAAGTTTTTTTAGTGAGTGTCGGTAATAATCTCTCCCGGGTTTTTCTTTCTTGAAATTATGTTAATTTTCACTACCTGTTTGAAAGGTAGTTTTGCTGGATTGTCAGTGGATTTCTCTCAGTTGTTGCTGTTGGCAAGTCACCTGTTGGGTTAATTATTCTTTGCAGGTTGTCTCTCTTTTTCTCTGGGTGCTTCTCTGCGTTGGGTGATTCTGTAGTCCCACTTTGAGGTGTCTGGGTGGGGCTTTCTTTGGGAATATTGGTATTCGTTGGGTTTTGAGAATCAGAGGATTATAGTCATTAATCAACTCTAGAAAAGTTTCCATTATCTCCTTTGGTGCTCCCTTTGGATATATATTAGAACTTTTTCCTTGGGGCACCTGGGTGGCTCAGTTGGTTACGTGTCCAACTTCAGCTCAAGTCACGATCTCGTAGTTCGTAGGTTCCAGCCCCACATCGGGCTCTGTGCTGACAGCTCAGAGCCTGGAGCCCGCTTCGGATTCTGTGTCTCCCTCTCTCTCTGACCTCTCTCTCTCTTTCTTAAAAAAATTAACCTTAAAAAATTTTTAAAAATACATTTAAAAAAAAAAGAACTTTTTCCTTGACCTTGCCTCTTACTCCCTCTTCCATATTTTTCATCGCTTTGCCACTTTACACTGCATTTTTGCTTATTTTTTTCAGCTTGATCTTTTTTATTAATTTCCATTTTCAGTTCTGACTTGTTACTTCAGCTTTTGTTTCTTAAAGTTTTAATTGGCCTTTTTAAAATCAAAGTCTGTCTGATTGTATTTGACAGTCTCTTATTTCTCTGCCAACGTTTTGAAACTACCTTTCCTTTTTTTTATCGTGCTAAAAATCACACAACACTAAATTTTCCCTCTTAACAGATGCTTATGTGTGCAGTTCAGGATTGTTAACTGTAAGTGCAATGTTGTACGGCAGATCTCTAGGACTTGTTCATCTTCCCGTCTTTCATTTTGTAAACATCAAACACATTTAATATTCTTATCTGAGAATCCTATTATTTGTATTCTTAGATTGTCTCATCTTGCAAGTTGTACTTGCACTGACCCTTTTCAAGGTGGCTGGTCCCTCCCTTTCCTTTTCGTAAATACCTTGTGTTTTGAAACTTTATTGGAATTCTCTGAGATGCGTGTTGAAGTGGAGTCCTCTTTAACTAAATTTTGAGCTTGCGGTTTTAGACCGAATTCCAGGCCCGAACCATTTTAAGTGTGGGTTTATAGTTAAATATTCTGAGGCTTTTTTTTCCATACTTTTTACCCCCCTCCATCAAGAGCCAAGGACAAGACAGATTTGTATTTACTTCCCTCTCTATCAGATCTTCCTATTTTAGATTCACCCATTGATAGTGTTTCCCTTCTGAGGTCTTGTTTGTTTGTTTGTTTTCGCCAGAATTCACTCTGACATCTCATCATACTCTTGCCCAGGCATTGCTTCCTCCCCTGCAGGTACAGACACTCTTCGAAGCCAGGCGCTAGGTCCCTGGTCATCAGCGGAGGACACAGCGCGGGCTCTGGTTGCAGTTCACCTCCTTGGATTCGTGCTTTCTCACTGTTTCTGGCCTCTGAGAATTCTTCTTACTTTCCTTCAGCTCTACTCTACATTTCAAAACAGATTTTCCAATTTATTCAGTGCTTCAGGTATTTCTGGACCTCTAGTTAGCTGTATTTCCAGAAGCAGAAACTTGAAGGGTGAATTCTCCAGTATCTGATCAATATGATAGTTGTCGCTCCTGTTTGAGAGTTAAATGCACCTGCCAACGGGATAAGCGACTTGATAAATAATCAGCGTGTACACCAGATCCTCAGGCCAGGATCCCTGCTATCCTCTTAGCTGACGAGGTAGCACTCATTCGACTGGGTTGTACTATAAAGATACTCAAAGACAAAAGACGACCTTGTTGCATACTTCTTTAAGAACACAGAATTAGAGAGGAAATTCTTTTTTTTATGTTTATTTATTTTTGAGAGAGAGAGACACACGCACAGTGAGAGTGGGGGAGGAACAGAGAGAGAGAGGGAGACACAGAATCTGAAGCAGGCTCCAGGCTCTGAGCTGTCAGCACAGAGCCTGACGTGGGGCTCAAACTCACAAACTATGAGATGATGACCTGAGCCGAAGTCAGATGCTTAGCTGACTGAGCCACCCAGGGCCCTGAGGAAATTTTTAAAAGTTTGTTTGTTTGTTTATTTAGAGGATGCACACCCCCCCCCCAACATACACACGTGCGCTCGCACGGGAAGAGCAGAGACAGAGAGACAGAGAGAGAAAGAATTCCAAGCAGGCTCCTCACTGCCAACATGGAGCCTGACTCCTGAGTCAATGTCATGACCCTGGGATCATGACCTGAGCCAAATTCAAGAGTTGGACGCTCAACTGGCTGAGCCACCCGCTGGCAAATCTACCAACATACCTGCTTTCATACTCCTCCTTACTGCCCTGCCTTCTGTTTCTACGGGTAAGATTTCTTCTATTACCTAAGTTTGCCCTTTCTACCTGCAGGTGCTTTGGACCCCTTCCTTCTGGCTTTCCTGCTTGTAATCGTCCATTTTATTTACTACCTCTCCAATTTCTCTCTCTCCTTTGGATTATCACCATGATTACTGGTATACCCACGGAAAGACCTCTTTCCTGTGACCCCACATCTATCTCCAGGCACTACATTTACCTGCTATTCTTAACAGCAGCTAATTCAAAGTACTTTCTGTGTCATGGGCCACTCCTCTTCACATTCTTTCCCACAGCCCATTACAGCGGGGCTTCTATCTCTTCCAGGTGCTCATGTTAATTAAGAATCCCTGTGTTGTCATGACCAATGATCCCTGATCGGTTCTTACCTGGGTTGGCCTTCGGGTAGCATCTGGCACCTCTAACCATTCTCTTTTTCCTTGAAACACTGTCTTCTTTGGTTGTACGATACCACACACTGCTGGCTTGCTTCCTATCCTGAAAGTTTGCGCTATCTTAAGTCCCTCTTCTCTGCTGGACCTCTAAATTTTGGAGTACGCTGAGGCTCTCTGCTGGACCCATCTTCCCTTCTCCATGTGTAACTCCATACTCTTTCTGTAATTCCAATGGCTTTAAATCTGGCAGTGACTCTCAACTCTGCATCTTTAGCTCAGACCCTCCACTGTGTCCCTGGACACAGCACCTGGAATGGTGTCTAACAGTGTGTACAAATGAATCTAGAAGATAAGAATCAATAGACCAAAAGAGCTTCTCAAGAACTCAGAATCTAAGCCCTGAACTGCTTTCAGTCAGGCAAAATGGATGTGAATAGTATGCATCTTGGAATCACGGCCCCTCACCTGGTTCATGCTGACATCTTCAAGAATTGTGGCAAAAATCCGTGAAATTCTTGGAAAAAAATCCAATTTAAGTCTTTTCTTCATGTAAGCTTGAAAATGGACTGGTGAGGCCTATTGTTCCTTTAAGTATCCTGAGCTTTATAATGAAATATTTAGAATGGGAAAGAAATTCACAAACCCTGGGGCAATAGACATCAGAGCACTGGGGAAACAAATCCTTTTCAAATCTGGGCTGCTTTTTTTTTTTTCAGAAGAGGGAGAATGTGTGTGTGTGTGTGTGTGTGTGTGTGTGTGCACGCGCACACGTGTGCACATGCATTAGGGGAGAGTGCGGGGTAGGAGAGCACTGACTGTAACATCAGTGGAGGAAGGGACAGGAAAGGTAATGTTCCTTACAAAGAGGAAACCTGTGTGGTGTCATGTCTGGCAAGAAAGGAACAGATTGGCTCAGATATACGAGCAGATCCGGGAAGTGCAAGATGATAATTAATTGCACATCTCCTTCAACCCAAGGCGTTCTCAGATGGACTCCTGCAGGGGTCCCCATTAGTCCTGGGCTTATTTCAATTCTGGCTAATGATCTGGAGGAGGGTGCTGCCAGTATACTAATGACTCTGAATCACATTCATTTCAAGGGCTTAAATCATCAGCGTGGACTGAAAAGAATGCACATTGTATAAACTTTCTATGGCTGCTGTAACAAATTAACACAATTTAGTGGGTTAAAACAATATGAATTTATTACCTTCCAGTTCTGTAGGCCAGAAGTCTGACCGGTCTCTGCGGGTTCAAGTCAAGGTGTGGGTCAGGCTGCATTCCTTCTAGAGGCTTTGGGGGAGGATCCATTTCCTTGCCCTTCCCAGCTTCTAGAGACCTCTTTTGGTCCTTACACACAGACCGCTCCCTTTCAGAACCAGCAATAGAGTATCAAATCTTTCTTCCACTGCCACCTCTCTCTGGTTCTCTGCAGCCAGGTAAGAATCCCCCCTCTAAAGGACTCTGCGATCATACAAGGCTACCTGGATAATCCAGAAGAGTCTCCCGAGCTCAGGGTCCTTGACCTCAGTCATATCTAATATTCATGCTAATGATTGAGAGAAAGCCAGGGTAGGCCTAAAAGCAATTTTAAAAACTTAGGCCTGTGCAAACACCTTAAGGTATAGTCAAGGAGTGTAATGAGAAATGACAGGCTAGAACGAAGGCTGGTCAGTCTTATTCAGCTATAAGGAATGAACACTACTGAGACTGGGGAGGTGATGGACAGGATAATGACCCCTGAAGGTGTCCACACCCTATCCCCAGAACCTACGAATCTATGACTGTATAATTGGGCAATATGTAGTAGAGTAGATTATGCCACATATGTGGCCAAAGGGACTTTGCAGAAGTATTGAGTTGAGGACCTCAAGATAGAGAGATTGTCCCACATTATCAGAGTGGGCCCAATGTGATTATAGGAGTCTTTAAAAGTGGACGAGGGAGGTCGAAGCGCAGAGAATCAGAGGGACGGCAGTGTTAGGAAGGCTCAGCCAGGTGTTGCTGGCTCTGAATACAGAAGAAGGGACTGTGGGCTAGAGAACCTACGTGACCTCTAGGAGCTGGAAAAGGCAAGGAAACGGATTCCTTCCTGGTGCCTGCAAAAGGAACACAGCTCTGATGGTGCCTTGATTTTAGCCCCGTGAGTCCCAGTTTGGACTTCCGACCTTTAGAGCTGTAAGATAATAAATTTGTGTTTTAAGGTGCTGGATTTGTAGCAATTTGTTACAGCAGTGGTAGGAAACTGATGGAGGAATATGTCTTCGCGGGTCTGCTTTCTGCAATGGAGTTTAATGCTAAGTTGATGTTCCCTCAAAGTTTGTCTTAAAAGATGAATAAGTAAATGAACATATAAACTACGGGACAGTCTTCCCAGGATACTTAGAAATGACACCGCTTTGCTATTTAAATTTATTTTCCTCTTTCATAAGCTTCCTTTGTCTTGTTTTGTTTTTAGTGTTTATTTTTGAGATAGAGAGAGACAGAGCATGAGCGGGGGAGGGGCAGAGAGAGAGGGAGACACAGAATCTGAAGCAGGCTCCAGGCTCTGAGCTGTCAGCACAGAGCCAGATGCGGGGCTCGAACTCACAGACCGCGAGATCATGACCTGAGCCGAAGTCGGACTGAGCCACCCAGGCGCCCCTCATAAGCTTCCTTTGATTAGGAGCATAGAATACCAACAGAACTTGTAAACACACACATGCAAATAAACAGTGTTGGGCTTCTAAAGGACAGAAGGAGCCTCCCCCTCTCACTGTTCCTAAATTAAGCCCAGGTTGGAGAAAATGAAATGCTCGTTTGCATTTCGTTGGGGCCCAACAGCAGTGTGGCAGGATGACCAGCATCTCTGATGTTCAAACCAGGGTGTGAAATGTTCTTAATCATCTGACCTTAGATTCTTGGTTCAGGATAATTAAGCCTCTCCTGAGTGCACAGAATGTCCTGGCTTGTAGCAGCATTAGGTAACAGTTTATATGTACACCTTTGCTCCAGGAGCTTGCTTGATTCTCTGTTTCTCTTTTGTTTCTCTCTGCAGGATTCAGGCCCTGGTGGGCTGTTTTCTTTTAATAAGAATGCAATCTACCTGCTGCTCTCATGGGATCTCTGGGTTTGTGGCCATGGAAGGGACTATTTTAGGAGGCAAGCAGTGAGCTAGAACTAGGTACATTACTACCCAGCAAACCTCCTCTGTGCCTAATGGTCTCTTTCCTCCCCTCCCGGGGAGAGCTTACCTAACAAATTCTCAGATGGGTTTGGAAGAGGAACCTGCCACCCGCTGTGTCTGAAGAGGGACAGTGGGGAGAGAGGTCACTGAGAGTCCATGGGAGTTAGTGTGGGAGGAAGAGAGCTGGTTAGACTGTACAATCTATTTTATCAAATGTTACTTTACCATGAACTAGAATTAATAATGAGCCTTCATGGCTTGTGTGTTGCGGAGTTAATTTCAAATTACTAGTAAACCCTCTCTAGGGTCGAAGAAGCAGGTTCTCCCAGAATCTGAGTGTGTAAATCTACATGTATCTCACTATTTCAGCACCAGCTAGGGCTATTGTTCTTATAGCCCCTTGTTTTGCAACAAAATCTGAGGTATTCTCAATTTCAGACTGTTTTATCTACAATCTACCTAAGGTGATGGAGATTTTAGGAAGGAAAGTAGCACATTCATTTTGGGCAAAGTTGCTTAGCTTGTCTACGCCTCGGTGTTTTCATCTATAAAGTGGGGGTGTCTCAAGCACTCAGTAGAGTGCCTGCCACAGGGGGGGCTCTCCATAGAAGTTAGTTAGTTTTCTTAGTAGCGGAACTGTGGTTAGATCTCAGGTACAAGTGCTGGAGCACAAAGATGACTAAAATGTAATCCTGAGAGATTGTTTGAAGTTTGTTGGGGGGTGAGGACAATATGTGGATGAGTAAGATTAAAATGAAGAATGGGGGCGCCTGGGTGGCGCAGTCGGTTAAGCGTCCGACTTCAGGTCACGATCTCGCGGTCTGTGAGTTCGAGCCCCGCGTCAGGCTCTGGGCTGATGGCTCGGAGCCTGGAGCCTGTTTCCAATTCTGTGTCTCCCTCTCTCTCTGCCCCTACCCCGTTCATGCTCTGTCTCTCTCTGTCCCAAAAATAAATAAAAACGTTAAAAAAAATTTTTTTAAATGAAGAATGATGCATCCCATTAAAATTATGAATAGGGGAGAGCCAGTGGCCCATTGTGCCTGCGATAGGGGTGAGGATAATGAGGAAGGGCTTTTAGATCAGACAGGCTGGAGCTCAGATGCGAAATACGAGTATGTGTTAATGAGGCCAATGGATGAGAAAGGCAGGAGGGTACCCCCTCTCCTCCTGCTCAAGCAAGTACCTATCACAGGGGGGCCTGGTGGCACAGACCTGGAACATTGCCTACGTGTCCCTCATCAGGCACTTTTTTACATCCCCAAGCTGCCGTCTCACTTTAGTTTTCTGAGGGTGGGGGGATATTACCCTGTGCAGATGTAACAGGGAGCAGAGCAGTCATCCAAGAGTATTCAAGTTCTGCAGTTAGATGGTTTATGGGGGCATGCAGAGGAGACACTATGCGAGCTCAGCTTCTTCCAGGACCCCGTTCAACGGAGACTAACTCTGCAAGGTGGATGGACAGACTCCTGCTTCCTGCCCTTGCTTGCAGCAACGTGGGGGGAGGGGTGACATGGGGAGTTAACCCTGGGAGAGTGGGCTCTTTGTGCAGACGTAGGAAGAAGGATCCTTACCACTTGTTAAGTGGTAATTAATTGTCCCCATTTCTCTGACCTGCCCTTTCCTTCCCTCAGTGAGTCCTGCTGATTCTCGCTGACTGTAGGTAGCATGTGGGTCACCCATCAGGGTGAAACACCATTTCTCTTCATCCTATCCTTCTAGGACTGGAAGGACCTAACTCAGTTTTGCACATAGTACATGCTCAGTAAATGCTAGTTGAAAGAAACTGTGATTTCTTATACAAATGGAGGCACTACACAGAATGTATTTGGATCGCAAGTCACACGGAGGCAGAACCCACACCCAAGCTGCTCACTGGCATATGCCTGGGCCAGCCCAAGGCATGGCGCTTGCTTGGTGCACAGTAGATGTCAAATATATTTTAGTCATTAACACAGAGTTTCAGAGTCATCTCTAACCATTTTGCCTCCATTTTAATGAGTTACCAGCTCTTCTAGACTGTGCCCGTAAATACTCTCACATTTGTCTCTTACATTCCTACTGCTACTTTAATTCAAGCCCTGGTTATTATTTGTGTAAAGTGTTACAAAAACCTTTTATCCAGTCTCCTGGTCTCCCTGTTTGCAGTGTCACATCCCCCCTTGCTACTCCCAAGCCTACTTTTAAAAAATATGACCTGATCATATCTCATCTCATCATCTAGGTGAGTGTGTGAGTGTGTGTGTGTGTGTGTGTGTGTGTGTGTGTGTGTGTGTGTGTGTATTCCTCAGCCTGGAAATATGTCCCTTCACAATGTATTCCACATCGAACTCTCAAGACATTATCTCCTTCTGCCATTGCTGACTTGGAAGTACCCCATGCAGTTCCATGAAGATTCCATGTTTTTTAGCTTCATGAACTTGCCTGTGTCATTCCCCACTTCCGGAATGCCTATCTGTTACTCAGTGCTCATTTTGAATGCTATCTTGCCTTGCCCAGAGGCAGAGGGATTGAAATGTTAGAGCTGCAAGGGCCCTTGGAATATTCTACTGCTACTGCTAAGTGGAAACTGAACCCTAGGAAGGTGACTAGGCTGATGTGAGCTCAACTTTAAAGCCAGGATTCAAAAAGATCTCCTGGCTCTTAATTCACTACTGTTTCTATGCAGTCAGTGTCCTTCATAAACCTTAAATAACTTCTCTTATGACACCATTTGCATTCCATCTTGCTTTACAGTTTCTTGTAGTTGTCTGGATTTGTGAGTCTGAGGGCAGAGACTATGTCTTAATCATCTTAGTATATTCCACAGCACTTAGCACATGGCTTACTCATGGTAGGCGCTTTTTCTGTGGACTAAACATGAATAAATGGATGGCGGGGTGGATGAGTGGATGGAAGGGTGGATGGGTAGACGGATGGGTGGACGGAAGGGCAGATGGAGGGACAGATGACAGGTGCGTGAATGGATAGATGGGTGGATAGATGGACGGATCCAGGCACGGATGAACAATTGGATAATTATCGATGTAGCACTTCTCCAGGAATGTGCTCAGATATTCTAGTAGCCCCATGGCAGACTTTATCTGCAAATGTATGTGTTGTTCGGCACGGCTGCAGGTGTGGCCTACTCATTTTCTGATGTGATGAGGAAAAGATTACGGGAGGAGGCTGGGTGAGGGATATACCCTTCCAGGTGTGTGTAATAACAAGAACAGGAGTCTTCATTTGTTCCAGATCCTGTGTTAAGCACTCTGTGTACATTATCACATTTAATCCTTACAGCAACTTTATGAAGCAAGTGTCCTTATTATCCTCAATTTACAGGCACTGAATGAGGTTGAACAACTTGTCAAGGAAATTGCAGAGCTAGGATTTGCGCCCGGCATTAATGGACTCGGAAACGGGGGCTCTTACCCGCTACACAGAGGCAGAAGTATCAGGGGGGCAGTTGGGTGCAAGGCCTTGGGAATCAGAACTGCTATGTTTGAACCAAGTCAGGCCACTAATTTCCTGAGCAGGCAAATCACTTAATTTGGCTTCTCAGTTTACTCTATGGTTTAATGGAAGTAATAGAATCTTCTTAGCAGGAGTGCTGTGAAAATTAATGACTGCATAAAAAGTGGTTTAAGATAAAGATTCTCAGATAAAAGGAGCCGGAGGGCAGGAGTTTGGAGTGCCATGGGGAGAAGGGGGGGGTGCTCCTTACTCTTTGCCTTGGACTGGTTTGCGACTGGGGACTGTGTTTGTAAAAACGTCAGCTTCAAATCGATTTGCATGGACGGGGTGTTCTGGGGAAGTAGAACCTGGTAAATACTTTCTGGATTCCATTTTTACACATTTATGAAACATTGCTTTTAGCCTTATATTATTTAAAAGAGAACTACCGTTATGAATTAATAAGGGTGGTGATTATCTACCACTGGGGAACCCGGGGCAAGAGTATACACTTTCAATGGCCTTGATCTCCGAGTCAGCCTGGCTTCTCCACGGGCAAACTCAGATGCCGCATTCCTGTCCTTGGTCTGCTTGCGCTCAGCCATGGACACGGGCAGAGAGAGGATGGGCAAACAGCAGCACTTTATGTCACCACATCCTCTCTTCTCGCCTCCTCTCCTCTCCAGATGGGAGTGAATGGCATGATTTCCGTAGGTAGGATTCCTGCTCCTGGATTTTGTCACTCTTCATCAGCTGGTCCACAACCACCACACGTGCCCTATTGGATGACTGAACAAAGGTCCCCCAACCTCTTCTGTCCCAGCCGGGTAGCCCTGTCTATTCACATATCCTTTCTCATCCATCTGTCCATTCACCAAATATTTATGGAACCTTAGCTCTGTGCCAGATGCTGTTCTAACACTGGGGACACAGCAGATGTGATCTCTACTCTGTGGAGAGATTCACCATCAAATAATCACCCGGCAAGATAATTAACCTGTGATGAGAGGTGACAAATGGATGAGGAAGAGTAAGGGGAGGTGGAAAAGCCTATGACAAAAAAGCATGACCCTTTGGGGTGGGGTCCAGGGAGTCTCCCTGAGGAGGTGATTTGGAGCTGGAGCTGAGCAGGGTTTAGGGTGTGCAGACGCCAGGTGTATGGGTTGCTGAGATGCGTAGGAGCAGGAGGCAAATGGCACAGCCCCGACCTCAGGGTGCTTTCCTTCTGGGCAGGGAGATGGACAAACACACCAGCAGTGACTCAGAGGGGGGCAAGTGCTGGTGGTGGGAGTGTGTGAGTTGGAGGGCAAGTGGGGAGCCCCTCCCTAGTATGACTCCAGAGGAAGTTGATGCTGTGCCGGGAGTCAGAGCCGCTCTGGGCCATGAGTGGAGTCAGCAGATGGATTCCAGGTGAGGGGGCTGAGGGCATCTTAGGAAGACGGAACACCTTGTGCCAAAGCTCAGAGAAAGCACAGATAACTTTTCAGATATGGAGAGCAGGGACATGTTGGGAAGATGAGACTAGAGAAAGGATGAAGTCTGGTAAGGAAGGGCCGGCCGTGTGACTTACACTAAGGGATTTGAACTTGAAGGAGAAACCTCTGGGTGGAGAAATGTTGGAGGGGGTCTAGCCAGGGGACCAGATCTGCGTCAGAGGGTCCTCCCGGGGCAGGAGTGGGACGGGCGGGAAGACAGGAAGCTGGTGCAGAGAACAGCAAGAGCATGGGTAGGGTAGGAGGG
This sequence comes from Felis catus, assembly GCF_018350175.1. Taxonomy (NCBI): domain Eukaryota; kingdom Metazoa; phylum Chordata; class Mammalia; order Carnivora; family Felidae; genus Felis; species Felis catus. The sequence goes on along the minus strand of NC_058368.1, from coordinate 18,498,570 downwards.
GCATTTGAGAGTGAACTTGGGAGGGTACAGGAGGACAGTCAAGGAGCCATTCTTTACCGTGTTCTCCAGGAAGTGACCCTTTGCAGTAACAAGTCCCTGAACGGTGAGTTCCTTGAGCGACTGCACTTCTCTCCACTCTCTGGGACTCCCCCTGCACTGAACGATTGTGAGGAACCCAGCAGGAGAGACTCCTGATAGATTTGTTTGGGCTTTCCAAACATCTTCGACCATGGGGCCATTTCCACGTTTAGAGTGGAAACTAAAAGAGTGGCATTAATTAGAAGCTGAGCATATCAATTCTGACTTAAAATCATTCGGCGGTTTATGGACGAAGCTTGGGTTCCTTGCCTTACACCTCCAAGGCCTTTCTTGACCCAGTTTTTGTCAGAGCACATTCTGGGAGAACGGGTCCAGGACGACTCCTTCTGTAGATCTTCTCCTAGAGAAGTGTCTTCCCAAGTCCTCTGCCCATTTCCTTTGGTTAGATTGCTCTCTATTCTTGAGTGGTGGGAGTTCTTTATACACTTTGGATGTTAATCCCCGGTCAAATATATGTGTGGAAAGTGGTCTGTGTGTCGAGATCAGAGGAGTATGTGAAGACTCACAGGGAAGAGAGTTCTGGGGGGGTGGGGGGTGGAGAGCACACACACGCCGTGTTGGCGGGAGCCCCTCTGCATGTCCTAGAGCTGTCAGAAGTCCGGTGTGACTGGGGCACAGTGTGCGCCTGCAGGGGTGGGGCCTGGAGGGGTGACAAGGGGAGCTCAGGGAGTTGGCATGGCCTTCCCATCCTGGTCTCAAGCCGGTGCTTTGGATTCAGCTGGATCCTTCTGAATAGTCACTTGTTTCATGGAACCTTCTGCGAGGCTTGCACTGGGAGGGCGGAGCTGGGAGCTGAAGCTCAGGCCTCCTGGCTGTGACAAGCCTCCTCTGGAGGGCGGACAGTGCCTGGGACCATGAGCACCTGTAGACAGGCAGCTCTGGGCAGTGTTGCCTCAAGCCCTGGCCTCTGTGCCTGCTCGATCCATCTGGAGCCCAGAGCGAAGGGCTATTTATGCCCTGAGTGAAAGTTCAGATGACAGGTTTTATGTAGGTGTTTGGGCCACAGTCCACGTGGACTCTCCTAGATCTGAGGCGCCTGTCGTCCGGGTGCTTTGCTGGATGTCCATCCAGGCCGAGTGGGCACTTTCTGTCGTCTTTCCCCAGGGGCCGCCCCACACAAAAGCATGTGTCCGTTCTGCAGGGCCAGTGGCTCTCTCCGACGCGATGCTGTCGGCCAGGACGTTTCAGGTAAAAAGCAACTAAGACCTTAATGAGCGCCTCGGCAATTCTCCTCGTCCGTCTCTGAGCGCGTCGGCTCACTGTTGCTGTGGTGATTCATCTGTGTGGAACATGAGGCTTTAGTCGCCCTGATGATGCATTTTACATGAATGCAGCCCTAGTTGACAGATAGAAATCCCCCTGCTTTAATGGAAACACAGCCCGTAATGCAGCTAGTAACCGGTAGGTTTGCATTTTAACCTCCTGTGTTCTTCAGGAAAAAAAAAGAAAGGAAAAGAAAAGAGAATCCTACCCTGAGCGACTATGACTCTGAAATCTGACGACATTCGACGGATGTTAAATCATCCTTCCCGGGTGTGCTTCCCGGTACAGAGACCGTCACGTAGTAGGGGCCCAGGAAATGCTAAGTCCCTCCTCCTCCCTGAATGACTGGAAAGGAGTCCAGGCCTTTGGGCTGGATCCTGGAGGATAATGGGTTGGATACAACCGACAGGATTTGAGAAAGGAAGTGCTGTGTTCTCTTGTGTTGGAAGACATCGCTCGCCACACGGTTCTCTCTCCGCACAGGTATCGCGTACTGAGATCAGGTGGTGTCACCCTTTGTGTTGCAGGGCGAGAATGACAGCTCTCTCTTTGTAGCAGTTGGCAAGGAAACTTTGCCTGTTTCAGAGGCTGCCTGTGGCCTGCTGAGCTCCACTTGCTGCACGGAAGCCGATGCGGTGGATGTTTCTCCAATGTTCCCCAGGGCCCACGTGAAACTGCACGTTCCAGGGTGCTCCCCGCTCTGCCCCAGAGCTCTGATTTGGAACGTCTACGGCAGGGTCCCAAGCTTCAGGAAATACTGGGCCTAAGCTTTGCAGTGGAAGGTGGCTCTCTGCAGGTTCACGAGCCTGAGACTAAGAGAAAACAGCCTGTGGCCGGGAACAAAAAGAGCTGATGACAGACAGCGGCGAAAAGCATGCCGCTTGTCACGGCCACGCACCGGCCGTGTGCACAGTGCTCTGGGAGCCAAACATGCTAAGTGCTTTTCGTTTCTTCAGCGCCTACTAGGTGCCAGTCCCTGTGCTACGTGCTAGGAATGCAGAAATGAATGAGAGGTAGCTCTTGGAGTGCCTGGCTGGCTCAGTTGGAAGAACATGTGACCCTCGATCTCAAGGTTGTGAGTTTGAGCCCCACGTTGGGTGTAGAGATTTCTCCAAAAAAAAAAAAAAAAAAAAAATAGCTCCCGCCTCATGGAATTCCTAGGCCAGTGTGTTTGGGCGAGTGGACATACACAGACCTATTGCAATATATTAAGATTGATGTTACAATATTGTACTACGCATCCAGTTGTAAGAGTCATGGAATGAAAATTATCGTTGCCATTTATTGAGCACGTACTATGGGCTGGGCTTTGTCTTACGTAAATTAAGTAAATTCATCCCACCAACCATACGAGACAGTTAAGGAAAGAGGTCTAGGCTGTTCAAATAGTTTGCACAAGGCTGCCCAGTTAATAAATACCAGAGCCAGATGGTAGTGGCCAAAGTCCATGTTCCAAAGAGCTGTCTTATAAAGTCCGGAGAGAAGAAGCCTGTTATTTGCTGAAAACCTACTGTGTGTGGGCTCACTAAATTGAGTATTCACGACACTTCTGAGGGTGGCCAGAGCTCTGTGGGGAGAAACACTACAAGCGCACGTAACGCACAGGCAAGGCACGCTTGTCTAGATGCCACATCACATCTCCTAGCCAGAGCCTGAACGGACACAGGTGTGCTGGGATGTTGGTTCCCTTAACCTGGCTGGTAGCTGGGCAGGGTCTTGTCACCTTATGCTGTGGCTCCCTGTCAGTTTTACACCAGTGGGCTCACAATATGGGATGCAGACTGCTCTGGTCTCTGTTTCCTTGCCCCACAGAAGCAACTGATGCTGTGTAGATGGGAGTTCTTTCAGCCTGAGGCGACTGGGGATTGCAGTTTGCATTTCCATCCTCTGACCACTTGGGATGTGAACTAGCTGCCTACCAGTCCCCAGCCTTTGGGTCAACTCAGTCAGGTTGGTAGGCGGGTGCTGGGAGAAAGCACCCATGTGCTGGAACAGGAGTGAGAGCCCTTCAGTCCCTCACGGTCCATTTGCCGTCCCACTGACTCACTCTGCACACATTTTATCTGTTGGGGTTTCGGTTGAAGACACCCGTCTTCACTTCCTCTCCTAAAAACGGTCATGTCTTGTGTTCCAAGAAGCATGGCAGCTCCAGCATTAGCCACGTGTCACGGGTGGTTCCTGGCACCTCAACGTGAAGATGGGTTGCCATCTTTAGAGACATCAGCGATAGGTCCTTTATCAACATGCAATTTCTATATGCTTCTTTATAAGTTACTACTTGGGGTCCATTATATTTAAAAAAAAAACACTTTTTTTTACTTGGTTCATCAAAAACAGGAAGCCAAAGGTATGAACACTCTTCCTGTGAATCAACAGAGAAACCTTTCTCATCTGCGCTCATGAATCTGCAGCCTGGGGCCGCTAGATTTGCTACTAGAAGAACGGAAGGTTGCAAGCTGGACCCTGGGGTATTAGGCAGGCAGGAATGGGGTGTGGGACAGCTGTGCCCATTGACCTTACAAGCTAAGCCTGGGAGGCACTAAATAGAGAGTCACACACTGTGAGCTGGAGCGGCAGGGGGGCGGAAGCCAGGGCAGGGACAGGCAGCTTCATTCCAGGGGTGTTATAAATAAGGTGACAGGCGAGTGCTGACGAGCAGCTGATGCCCTTTAGTAGCAGTCAAACTTGAATGACAGTCCTGGGCCTTCAAGGAGCTAGTGAGAAGGGGCCGGGGGTGTGGTGGGTATAGGGGGCAGGGCTCATGTCAACACCTTATGCTGGATCAAACACACACACACACACACACACACACACACACACACACACACACACACTATTGTGACACACACTTCTTCGGCCTTGCTGATTCCAACCAGCACTGAGTCACGGGTCCCTAGTTTGTGATGAGCAATACATATTTCAATATTAACTAATGAGTCACGAGTATCAAGGACCAGGGACTGGTACGGTTTCAAGTCATCCCATGATGGCACTGGGGTTGAGAGACCGCGCTTTCTTGGCTGTCGAGGTGGCTGATGGCCAGAGAAGAGCCATTTGGCACCTCCTGTCCAGACAGGCTGGTTGGTGCGCCTTGGGTAGCGCCCACCTCCTGCTTCTTCCCAGGGAAGAGGTAGGCTGAGTGAGATCATGTGCAGGGAATGTTTGAAGATCTGGAAACAAAAGGCCCTCTCTCTGTAGGAGCTATTCTGCTACTACTCCTGTGTCCAAAATAAATAGGCTTTTGTGCAGCTGTTGCTGGGTGCTGAGAAAGCAACAGAGCATCTGTGCCCAGACTTGTCTAATGGCTCTCACCCTCCACCAGCTTCCACCTGGAACCTGTGCTCATATCAGGCTTTGAGCTTCCCCACGAGCATCTCTTTTGTTCCTGTCTATCTGTTGAACTTCATTTATGTAGAACCAAGGCTTAGGTACCAGTTCTCCTCAGCATCACCAGCTCCTATGCTCTGAGTCAGCTATTTGCGGATGGGGGGCGGGGGGGGGGCAGGACAGCCAGTCCTTCTCTGCTGATGCCATCCGTGTCCATTGGCCTCGACCATGTCTTCATTTGTTCGGCAAGATTGTACCGAGTGCCTATTGCGTGCCGTGCACTGTGGGATGAGTTGGGGATACAGAAATGAAAGCCTACGATCTGTGGCCAGGACTTGCTTCAAGACCATTTGGAGAAAATGGCAATAATCTAATCAGTATGTCCAACAGATACAGGTGAACAAATAGTAAATGTGACTAGAAGTGGGATGTCATACCCTAGGAGACACTCAGGCAGGTAGCTTGGTTCATTTGTTGCCAGATCTCATGATTACATTGAATCCCAAACTCCCCTTCTGTGACCTTCAGTGATTAGTCCAGGTTTCTCCCTCTGCAGCCACACAGAGCAAATTTTCCTCCTCTTCCGTAATGATGGAGTCCTGGACATGAAAACTTCTCGTCCGAGGCTAAAAGTCTCGTGCCATTGGATCTAGACCTGTCGCCGTTTTAATTGCTGTCTTCTGTGTATATTCCACTTTCTTAACATCTTTATTGAAGTGGGAAAATGAGAACCCAATACAATATTCTGGGTTTAGCTGGACAGAAAAGTGAGAAAGGCAAATAAGTGAAGAGTAACGAATAGACTAAAATAAAAAGGAGCCTGACAGAGTGTGTGTGTGTGTGTGTGTGTGTGTGTGTGTGAGAGAGAGAGAGAGAGAGAGAGAGAGAGAGAGAGAGAGGAAGAGAGAGAGAGAGAGGGAGAGAGAGATGCATGGATAGAGAAAAAGAATATATTTTTATTTTTAGTTTCACATGATGAAAAATCACTTCAAAGACTTTTTAGTATACCATCACTGATTTTGGCCGTCTTCGATGATAACTTATAGTTCCATTCTCTGGTACGTTGATGCTGAAGTCCAGTTAAGAAAGTTTGATGAGAAGATCTGATCTACCTTGCTGGGCCAGTACTATGGCTATCCAGCCCTCAAGTCAATCTTGATTTTTATCTGACCTTCCGCCATCAGCCGTGGCCTGGGTGACCCTCGATTTCTAAGTAACTTCCTAATCTAGTTGTACACTTGCCTTTCTCTCTGTGTCAGTGTAAGCAGCAAGCAAACCCTGCCCTCGTGGGGACTCCCCTGGAGAAGGCTGGCTCGAACTACTCCGGGGTGGCCAACTGCCTTCCAGTCTCTATGACTAATGCACAGCCTGAGGGGTCCAAGCCTGTGCAACCACACATTGTACCTGGACATGGATGGCCTGTGACGTCTGTCTCTACAGCACAACCCAAAAATCCTGGTTCTAATTTGACTTGGGAAAGTCTGTCATTGTGTCAGAATCCACCTGTTAGGGGTATAGTAGTTTGGTACCTGGCGTCTATTCCAACTGTGTATCTCCCAGAATCCCTTGCAGTTAGGCTTATGGATACAAAGCAGAGAGAGTTTCCCAATAAGATGCACCCCTGCCAGATTTGAAAAGGGGAAATGTGATAAAAAGTGAGATTTCTGCAACTTTGGCTACTGTTTCTGGCCGGCAAGAACTTAAAGGTGCTGTGTTTTTCTGTAGCAAAATTCTATTGTATGGTCACCAGCCTCCTGTCAGTAGAAAGGCAATCGTAGCAGCATGCTGATACTTTCCAGATCCCACAGCTCTGTTCTGGAGCTCAGCTGTTCCTGTGGCAGCCTGCCAAGTCTCTGCCTTCTATTTGGGGTGGAGGGGGCTCCCCTCGTGGGCCAGGTTGGCCGCGTAGTACTGGGAGCCATTCTCGGAGATCCGACTCCCAGCCTATCCCTCCAGCCCTTCCAACAATTTTGTAAGTCTTAAATCCCTTGTATTCCCTGTGTTAAATCCCCTTCTCTTTAAAATAACGAGAGTACTTTCTGTTCCCTAAAACCGAGCCTTGAGAGGTGCACTTATCAAAGGTGGTCTGAAAGGTGATTTCAGCCCTTTTACCTTAATGAAAAAGCGTCTTGTGAGGTTGGTCTCTTTAGAGCCTTAAACTAGAACTTGAGTTTTAGTTCTGTGTCTGTTGTGCATTTGACCTTGAACAACCACTCAACTCAGCTCTCAAGTCCTTTCCTTATCTATCAAATTAGGCAAATAATACCTGCTTTGCATATGTGAGCATAAATGGAGAGAATAAATGTGCAAATGGGGTTCAAGCAATGAAGTGACTGCTGTCTTTTCTCCTCGGTCATTATGATATATTCTGTGATAAACCCAATCTCTTCCGTTCACAAAGTTTCAATTAGGAAATGTCTATTCATCAAAAAGCGAGAAATAATATCAAATGTCCTGTCACACATTTTGTTTAGATTCCCTATGGCTATTTTCCAACCAGATGCCCTGAGACCCTGGACAGAGAGTCAACATTTCTGCAATAATTTTTAAATGAATAAGTGGAAAGTTGGTGAAATCGGGGACCTTTCAAAGTCAGATGACTATGAAGAGGGATAATAGTGTTATCTAGCATGTGAACTCAGTGGTTTACAAAAAAAAGTCCTATGGAAAAAGAAGATAAAGTCAAATAACACCTTGTTGATGGCAGACCATTGACCCCCCCTTCTAATATCGCTTGAAGATCTGCCTTGTGCAAGGCTTTCTGCTAGTCATTGGGTCTTATGCTAGATGTTAAAATAAGTACACTAGGGAAAATTTTACTGTATGTAAATTATATATCAGTTAACCAGACGAGATGCAGAAGTAAATGAGTTACTTACTTGCCATGCCTAGCAAAGCCTGTTTGAGGTATATAACAGACCCCTGCACAGCGCGATGTAACTCACTCTTCCGTGCAGAGAATTGCTCCTTGACACATGCCTGCCCTCACCCTACTGTCCCTGCTCCTGGGAATCTCTGCCCCTCTCTGGCTACCTGATTCTCAACACCTTTAGGGCCTTGCTCACAGGCAACCTACTCTGAGAAGGTTTTCTTGATTTTCAAAGTCAAAATGAGTCCTTCCCTACTGCCTTTCTCATTGACATATGCTACCTCTAGTATGCCTCATCTTTGTGTCTCTTATGAATTGTTTGTGTTATTTGGTTATTTTTTAGTTATTTAGATAGATAAGCATGAAATATTTACGTATTTTAGTCAATGGAGGCTGGTGCAGCATGGCACTGGTAGGGAACAAAGTTTGTTGAATTCGATCCTGAATGGATCCTTCATACATTTTACTGAATTGAATGGTTGAGAGAATATAACTGTGGAGAGGATGCTGGTGAGGTCTCAGCGAGAACCGTACTCCCTGTCCCCATCTTTCCTATTATTTCCTGTCTTTTTCCTAGCTTCTACCTGCCTACTCTCACCACATGAACAAGCATATGCCCATCTTCCCAGAAGCAGATCATGTTCTATAACAGGCAAAGGGTATTAGGATCACAAGAAATCATGTCACCTTTTTGGCTTCAAGTTTAATGCTTTCTAGTCCCAGGTACATGAAATTTCAGGGAGGAAAACGTGTAAAATTTATTTAAATTCCAACTAAATGCACTCAGGGAAGGGCATAGGTGTATTCTGTAAGCAGTTGCTCTGTGCTCGTTATCAAATTACTATTTCAGGTGACGTATGTATGCCCTCAAATTCAAGAAGAGGTTGAGAAAAACAACAAGGAGACAGGGAAAAGAGACATTTAACAAAGTATAGACGATTTGCAGCCACTTGCATGACGAAGTGAAATGTGAAAAGTCATTTAGAAAAGAATTAGTGCTGTTAATGGAAATGCCATACATACATTTGTATAGAGTTGCAAAGTGTCTAATTTTTTACATTTATCGTCTCACAGACCTCACAGTAACCCTGTGTGGCAGATAGGGCACATGTTTGTACATGAAGAAATGGATTTAGTTCAATTACATGTCTCTTTGACCTCTTTGAACATACCAAATTTCATTGTACGTAATTTAGAGAAATACGCCTATTGGCAAAATTTTAGCTGCCATTTTGTTTTAAGATGTCAGACTACACCACTAATGAGCTTAATTCCCATTAGTAGCTTACTAGTTAGGGTCAGAGTCAGCTAATGTTATCCTGGGGCAGACAGAAAAACAAGGTGTTTTTCTGTGAAATGAGCACTTTGCTCATATGGGTTACGATGTTGGCATGGTCTTGTTTATTAAGATCAAAGTCTGTACAAAGCGAAAGATGCTAAACATTTGATTCCAGGCATCTGTCTTTCTCTCTTCCATGTAATGTGTATCCACACTCAATAAACACAGAGCCGAAAGAACATCGGGGGCAGATATGAAATGCTCTGCATTGGTGACAGGTGAGTGAGGCTGTCTACTTTCAACCCTCTGTCCAGTTGATGTGATGCCAGTGAGAAATCAGCCAGAACATGTGATCTGAAGAAAGAAATTAGAAGACCTTTCTCTCTCTTTTTTTTTGTTTTATTTTTTTATTCGTATTTTTATTTTATTTTAGAGACAGAGAGAGAGAGAGAGAGAGAGAGAGAGAGAGGGAGAGAGAGCGTGCATGAGCCATTGGGGGATGGGGCAGAGGGAAAGAGAGAGAGAATCCCAAGCAGGCTTCATGCTCATTTCAGAGCCTGATGCAGGGCTCAACCCCACAACCCTGGGCCCATCACCTGAGCTGAAATCAAGCGTTGGATGCTCAACTGACTGAGCCACCCATGCTCCCAACTCTCTTTTGTTTTAAATAGAGGCACGGGAAATAGTAAAATGTTTAAAATGTAGCAGGCTTAAAAAATGTAGCAGACGTTTTTCAAGTTAGATATTCATTTACTTAGCTAAGAGGTAGGACTGCTGTCCCCTGGGGACACAGAGACAGAGACGGCATGGTTTTCATCCTTGTGCAGCTCAGTAGTTGATGGGGAAGATGAACCTGCAAACAGAAACAATTCAATATGAATGTTTCTAAGGGTGTGGGGTGGGAGCAATGACCTATTTGAGGGAAGGTTGTTGGGACAAGGTGACACTGGAGAGTTCAGAAGCTAGTTTCAGTCGGTGGAGAGAGGGACAATGATTCTAGGCAGAGGAAATAGTGTAAGCAAAAGCACAGGGACGTGAGAGGTAGGGATGATTAGCTGAAATGGTTAGTGATTCATAAAGCATGTGCAAAAATCCAAATTAAGATGGAGGAGATTACACACGAAAATAAAGAGAATTTCTAAAAGATCTGTTCATACTCAAAAGGTTACCGCTCTGGAGAGCACAGCCCTAGAGTGATGTCTCTCAAACTGTAATGTGCCTAGAATTTGAATAGGGATCTCACCAAAACACAGATTCCGATTCAGTAGATTTGAGGTGGGGCCTGAGCTTCTGTGTTTCTAACACGCTCCCAGGTGATGCTGCTGCTGCTGGTCTGCAGACTGCCCTGGGGATACGAATAGCATTGGAGAAGGGCAGTCAGGGTGATAAGCCTGGCACTAGGTTTGAGGCTTGGTGGGAGGGTGTGTGTGTGTGTGTGTGTGTGTGTGTGTGTGTGTGTGTGTGTGTTTGCCTGTGCGTGTGTGTCTACCATAGTCCGGACCGGGTGCTCTTCAGCAGTGGGCAGCAACCAATGCTTTTAAACAGAGTGATGACAAGATCATATGTATGTTTAGTGACACTGTGAAGAATGGCTAGGAGTGGGTGGGATAGGGCACAAGGATGGGAGGCTGGGAAAGAATCTAGGGACTGATATTGGGGGCCTGAACTTTCCCAGTGACAGCAGAAAGAGAGAGGATAGGGTGGATTCAAGAGGTACACAGGAGTTAGGACAGACGGGGCATGATGACTGACTGGGTTGAGGGTGTGAGGGAGAGGCAGAAGGAGGAGAGAATAAGGACAGGAGCAGTCACGGAAGAGTAGGGTTTGGTGCTTCCATAACGGGGTATATAATGCAGAGAGAGGAAGTGGTCAGGTTTGGGATGGAAAGGAACCTATAGGTCCCTCAAGCAAAGCTGCTCAGAAGGCAGTTATGATTCAGAACCACGGCTAAGGAGAGCTGGAGACAGTCCTGAGATGTATGGGTGAAGTTGCACTACTCAGGGAAAGAAGCAGACGAATGAAGGGTTATAAGGGATGGCCCAAGGGTTAGGAGGAGAGCAGCAGGTGGTATTGCAGCGAGTAGAAGCCAAGTGCTTCAAGAAATAGGTCACGTCAATGTCAAACACTGCAGAATGGTCGCATGGTGGAGTTGACCGAGCATTTGTGTTCAAGATGACTTCAGTGAAGGTAGTTCTAGAAGCATTATGGACACAGGGCCACATATTAATAAGGCCAGGAGAGCGTGGTAGGCAGAATACTGGTCTCCCAAAGAATTGCCTGCTTCAGTCCTTGGCACCTGTGAAAATGCTATCTTACTTGGCAAAGAGACTTTGCAGTTGTGACTAAAGTATGGGCCTTGAGTTGGGGAGATTATCCAGATGGGCCCAATCTGGTCACATGAGTTTTTCAAGTAAAGAGGAGGCGGGGCACCTGGGTGGCTCAGTCAGTTAAACGTCCGACTTCAGCTCAGGTCATGATCTCACAGTCTGTGGGTTTGAGCCCCGCGTCAGGCTCTGTGCTGACAGCTCGGAGCCTGGAGCCTACTTCGGATTCTGTGTCTCCCTCTCTCTCTGCCCGTCCCCTGCTCATGCTCTGTCTCTCTCTGTCTCAAAAATAAATAAAAACATTAAAAAAATTAAAAAAAGTAAAAATAAAGTAAAGAGGAGGCAAGATAGTGGTTTGGAGAGACATGGCAGGCATGACCACTCAACCCACTGTTGCTGGTTTTGAGGATGGAGGAAAGGGACCATGAGTGAAGGAATATGGTGACCTTCTAGAAGCTGGAAGCCTTTCTCAGTTTACAGCCATGAAGAAAACGGGGACCTCAGGCCTACAACGGCTAGAGATTCTGCCAGCAGCCTGAATGAGTAGGAAATGAATTCTCTTCTAGAGCCCCCAAAGGGAATGAAGCCCACTGACACCGTGACTTTTGTCTGCTGAGACCTGTCAGATTTCTGACCTAGAAAACTGTCTGCGTTTGACAATATGTGATTTCAGGCTGTTTGCTGAACGAAGCTGATTGATAAGTAAGATCACTGTATTTACTGCAGGGATTGTAACAACCTCTCCTTCCTTTTGAACTTTCTCAATTTATAAGTAGACTTTATTTTTTAGAGTAGTTTTAAGTTCACAGCCAAATTGGGTAGAAGGTACAGAGATGTCTGATAAATCTCCTCTCCTACTATCTGCATAGTAGCTCATAGTAGTTCATTGGTTACAATCATTGACCCTATGTTGGTATCTATCAGCCAAAGACTATCATTTACTCTAGGGCTCACTCTTGGTCTAATACGTTTTTAACCTGAAAATAGAGAGATTCCACCAGCAGCGTTAGGTACATTGGTTCCCCCGCTGTGGTCACTCCGTAGCCCAGTGCAGCCCACACTGTGACTTAATAGGAATGTGCACATGCGGTCAAAGACACCTTTAGTGTTTCCTGCTCTGTCTCCTTCCACGGCTCCTGCTCAGCAGTCCAGCTATTACAATAAGTGCTTAATGTGTGCTCTAGCATTGTTGTGGTATCATTTAGACGATTGCATGCTGGGCCGACACAAGTCAGAGGCGGCGAACGCATTAAGGGCTCGTCGTTATCAGCTTGCTGGGGATCCAGGCGATGCGATGGTGGTAAACCTCAGACATTCTACGGAGACACAATCCTATCTGTACCCTTTGCTCATCCTGTCTCGTTCCCTCACGTTCTGTCCCGTATAAATGCTATCTCTGCGTGTTGTTTGAAGCCAGTGTGTAGTCTGGCTGCTTTTCGAGTCTTGCCCACCCCCCGGGAACATAGAAGTGTCAATGGCCAAAGACACTGCCGTTGCGTTTCAGTCAGAAAGGGTTTGGGGCGCTGTAGGAATGGCTGTGGGCATTCTTAACCATCTTTTTAAATAATTTATACATTTCAATGTACTTTTAAATTTCGGTATATATTTCAGTTGTTCCAGTTATACTCATTTGGCTTTGGAAGAAAGTTGCTGGAAGCAAGGTGTACATGTCTTCAATATATATTAAGTATGCCCTAAACGAAGCATCCAACACCACACCATCAATTTCTTATTAACACTGGTAAAAGTCTATAAATCTAATGGAGCTCTTCTTTTGTTTTTTTCTGTATCCATCGATATTTTTCTTTCCCCTCTCTCTTTTGGAACTATTCGTACTAAGCATTTCTCTACGGTTATGATTCATTTCAATTACTAGATACACCACAGAGTGCTGGGCACTGGGACGACACTAACTGTAACAGTAATACTTCTGATAATGAACATTAGGCCAGTTCTCTCCGTAGGTGCTCTAGCGGGTCAAACAGGCACCCGCAGGCACCTGTATGGTTGTATGGGGCACACACGTGCTTTCCTCCCCCCTCAGAATGGCACTGAACTCTGCCTATAGCCTTAGCCCCAGAAGAATTCCCTTTATCCCAAAGGGGGTACAATTATGAGAAAAAGGGTGTGAGAGAAGATCACCTTCTGTGAGCTGCTCACCCATCAAGCTACTCTGTGTTGCTGTGTATCCTCCTGTTTCAGCCACCCTGGGTCTCCTTATCCCAGGCAGTGTCTGGGTGAGTTTTTCTTATCATGTACATCTGGCAATACAGGCACTGAACAGTACAGGTAAATTCACAGTGAATTTTTTTGCCTGGGTTTGCTCCAGGTCTTTGGGACCAAATCCTACTTATCTATCCACCTACAAAGCTGTCTTCTTACCAGTAACCCTAACATACCATACCTTCTTTCTGCTCACCTTCTTGGAATTCTCTGATGGTTTTCTACCGCTTGAGGCTTGGAAATTATATGTGCATGCATTCAGCTGCTAGCGTTTATCAACTACCGTGAAACAGGAACTCTACCAGGCAGTAAAGATACTTAGTTGAGTATGACACTGTTTCTGTGTTCAACTATTCCATTTGTGTGGTTCCTAATTCAACACTACCAGTCACTAATTTGGATCAACATACTAAGGTAAATAATTCCTTCCTTTCTTGTATATAACACTGTGTCAATGATACAAAAAGCTATGCGGATGTATGTATGAAAGCTTAAATGTTTACATTTATTGAAACAACTTTTCTATTTGTAAATTTAATGGGATTATGGTAGAACATCACCGATAAGGGAAGGAGCGTGGGTATGCACTTTCAGGTTGGTTTGTCTGCATCCGAGCAGTTGTAGATACTTCGGTAGTGATCTTTGGTGATGGAGAAGGAAGGAGGGACATCGTAGAGGGAGGACATTGGGAGATGTCTAGGATGGCTTTGAGGGTTTGATTGCTCTAGGGCTGGGTTTGGGAGTCTGTGGGTGAATATTGAAAAAGGAGGGTGCTGGAGCTTGGGCACAAGCACCTGACAGAACAGATTTGGGTGGGTGGTTCAGGCCAGGGGTGCAATCCAAGGAAGTACGGTTTTGCTTTCTTTTTATTTGGTTTCATGCCAGGTGGGGCAATGACGACTGGTTCTGTTTAACTTGTGCCCCTCAAGTACCTCAGAAAATGGGTAGCCATGTTTTGGTTTGTTTTTTGTAACCGATTTTGCTTTCAAGAAGTTGATATCCCGGCCGGCTGTGGCCAGCGGCAGTCACTCCTGATTTCACCCGCTCTGTGCATTCTTAGGCAGGAACCCTTTCCCCGCTCACATCCTGTGGACACAGAACACTTTAGCCACAGAGATCCATAACTGCTTCCTCCTGGGTCTGAGGCTTTCTTGGCTCTGAAAGCTTCCTGGGTTTGCTGACATCATCCTCGTGTGGAGGAGGACTGGCCCGGTTGTTGAAAACATGCATGTAGTTGAATGAATTCTACTAAGAAAAAGGAAAAGGAAAACAAAGCTAACTCAACCAGACACACCTTCAATGGCCATTGTTCAACACTCGGAATTTATGGTTCTGCGCCTCGGGCAGGAAAGGAAGAGGTGACCCCGGGAGGCATTTCCTAAGTGCAGATTAGAAAGAGCCCGGTGAGACTCGAATTGGTCAAAAGGAAATGAAAACACAGTGCTCTCCCTCCAAATAGGGCCATTCTGAGGGAGTCGATCTGAGGAAAAGATGTAACAACAGGAGCCTAACAACCAGGAATTTCAAAACAATACAAAACGCTGTTATCACCGCCGAAGCAGCCAGGGGCTCCCTGGCATTTCAGGGTTCTACTCCTCCCCACACATAAAAAGCCAGACACATTCACTCTTCAGCCATGTTTCAACATCCTCTTTCAGTGACCTATTCCAGTGCCGAGCATTCCTCAGTCTGGAAAAGTCTCCTCATGTCTAACCCGAATCCCTCATCCGACATCTGAAGTTCGTTTCTTCCTACTCCCTGTTGAGGGATGATGGAAAAGAACCTGTTGCCATTTCCTCCTGAAGAATCTTTCAGACACTTGATGACTTACAAACGCATTTGATTTTCCCGTGCTGGTTCAGAACTTCCTTTCTGAAATGGTAAATTCTGTGGAGTCCCGGTCAAATCTTTACGCTCAGGGGAATGAGCTCTGGATCCCAAGCCAAGTAAAAATGCAGAAACAAGCCCCACCCCCCCACCCCCATTCTGGTTCTCCAAGGAAAACCCTTTGCCCTGGACTCTCAATTTCCAAACAGAATGCAGCACGCTGTTTAAAGAGTATTTTGTTTTCCTTTTCTGGAACCCATTGTGTGTTGCATCAAAGACAATGTGTTCATACAGCTGCAGTTGTTGATGTATTAAACTTCCCATGCAGGTCCCCTGGAGTGTTCAGAAAGAAGGGGAGGACTAGCCGGCTAGGAGGTGTGTCAGGGTGTGAGCATAGAGGCACAGCCCTGTGCTGGGGGCTCATGCCCTTCTTTCCAGCTTGGAGCGCTCATGGCCTCTTTCGTTCAGTCTCTGGAGGCTGTCCCCACAGCGACACTCACACGCTGAGGAACTGAATAATTGTTGGCACGGTCCAGGGGCCAGCGAGCCAGATTGGGCGGGGAGAGCATTCCATGATTATAACACAATGCCAGAGTAGGATATAAAATTCCTTTCATATTAATTCTTATACAATAGGCATCTTAAAACTTGACTTTTACACTTAAAAGGGAGGCAAAACGCAGCCCTCGGTTGTGTTTTTGCAACTAAAGTTAACTCATTCGTCTTGGCGGCTTCTGCGTGGGTCTCAGCTGCCCAGTTCCGTTTGAGAAAGTGCTGGGCTCCTGTGGAGGAGCGTGGGGCTCACCCGCACCAACCAGCCCAGAACTTTCTCCTAGGGGCCTTCCCTGACGTGGCTCCGAGCCTGGCAGCCGGTGCCGCTCTTGAGAAACTGGTCCTGCCGGAAGGCCACGCTCGTTCTTCGTGCCCGAGACCAGAAGGCCTTGGAATGTGGAGCCCAGGCCTCCTCAGTTCTCAGGCTTGCAGGCCCCGCAAAGCCGACGGTGCACATGTCGGTCTCGGAGCGACACGTTCACCTCTAACACCCCACCTACCCAGCCCCGGGGACTTGGCACGGTGCAAGGACGGGGTGTCCTCCTTCCTGAGCCGCTCTCCCTGAGCCTCGCAGGGCCCTGTGCGTACCTTGTCAATGTTGTTGACAGGCTGACTCACAGGCTGGGCACGGTTGCTGGAACCCAGAGACCTGGATGCTATTTCTAGCTTGGCTCTGGTCCCCAGCTTTGGTTGCCTACCATGGAGTCCGGGTGGAGAAGTCATTGGGCTCTCAGCTAGGCGGTCGATTTGGGGTAGATACCAGGAGATGTGGGACTTTCTCTTCATAAAAGAGTGGCAAATGAACCCAACAGTTCCCGTGACCTGGTCCTTCCCACGTGCCACCTCTGACTTTGGCAATGGTAGGGAACATATTCAAGAAACCTCTCCGAACTCCACAGAGTTGTACTACGTTTTTGAGAGTAATTTAAATTCTCACCCTTAATTCACTGATGTACATATTTGTTGAGCATACATTTATTTAGAATATTTAATGAGAGCCCTTCATAAAAATCTCCATAAACTTTAAGTGCAAATAAGCAGCATTCTCCAAACCCGGAAACTCCCCATGAGATCAATTCCTTTCCAAGCACCTTCCAAGGCTGGGGCTGCTTGGGCAGTATTTCAGACTCTCTTAATAATACCTTGTGGGGAAATTATGACACATTTTCTTATTTTCTATTAGGCGTATACTTGTTCTTTGGATAAAAGAGACTCCACATGTAAATTTGATGATTAGTCTCTGAATTTCTTCTATGAGAGCAGAGCACCAGAATCTCCTGGGCTGTTTGTACAGGATTCAGGCTGGAATTTTAATGGCGAATATCCACTAAAAAAAGCAATAGCATCCATGAAAAATTAACATTGCTAAAGAGGCCCCCAGGCCCCGGGGCTTACAACCCTAAGGGTCACCAGTAAGTGACCATGATTTAATGAAGAGGTGCTCCCTCTGATTAGTATGAAGTGGCCCTGGCATCTTCCACAGCATAAATACCCGGTCGCCGAGCTTGCCAGGCAAATGCTTTCAGAGGCTGAATTTTCTCGCAGCTCCAGTGAGCTGGCCGTGGACAGCAGAGGACATTCCACTGAAATCGGGCCATTGGAACCGAAGACAAAGGCGGCTGATTCAAGTGCACCAAATTGGAGTTTCTCTAATCAAACATATTAAATTCACCATCATTCTTGATTGTTTTAATGGGAAGAAAGGGCAGCTGTGCCCTTCATTTCCTAAGCATTTTATTTGGTGCCGTGGGGAGGGGAAGAGGAGGAGGGAAAGGAGGATGGGAAGGGAAGAGAGATAGAGATGGCTAGGAAAGCTACAGGAAGCTAATGTCTTTTGTCTTAAAAGTAAAATGATTTTGCATGCTGTTCAGATCCACGCTGAGAGTTCCCAGAGCCGTCACTCACGGACAAAAACCCGAGATAACCAGCTTATAAAACACGTTTGCACAGGCGTGGAGAAGCAGGCAGCAAACGGACCGGGGGGTTTGGAATCCTCGGGCAAAGAGAGACACGGGTAACTAGTGTTGGACAGATTTGCTTCACTGGTTCCATGAAAGCCTGCTCAGTTGAGCATTTCCCCCCCCTGCATATTTGTGCTTTGTACAGAAGGATTTAAATTTCAAGACACTTGGGAGAACATATCTCCTCTCTTTTGTAACCTTCCTGGCTGAGAGCAGAGCTCACAAAAGGCCCTTTTTTTTTTTTTTTTCCTCACCATTTGAGCAATGGGATGCAAAATCCCAGTTAAGAAACTGATGGCCCAACCTATTTCTCTTTTTTTTTTCTAAAACAGTTTAACAGAAAGGCCAAGCATGATGCTTCCTGCCTAGGGCACAGCACGGCATACCAAGTCTCAGTAGGCACCTCCAGCTTCAAAGGGGAGCTGGGGCGCATGATGTCACTTCCTCTGTCTGCTGAGTTGATAACAGGATGAACCTGAATGAGATATGAAGCAGACATTCCACTGTGTAATTAATCATTTCACTCCATTGTAAAGCAGGGTACTTGGGTAGACATTGTTTTCGCACTTGGGGTTGCGCATACACAAATGTACCTCTCGCAGAGGAAACAAAGGTCTAGGAATTGCCGCTGTGGGCTCGCAGGCTCACACAGGCTAACGTGAGTCATCCAGAGAAAGGGCTTTGGAAGCTGGTGCCTGTTACAGCCTGAAGCTAGCCTGTTTCTGAGCTGGAATGTGAAAGGCAGCTGGCTGTGTCAAAGGGGCAGAGAATAAAGCCGCAGTGTAAAATGAAGACACAATTCAGCAAAGAGAAGATGCTATTAAAATGGTTTTTGCTCCTCTGGCAGCTTCTTTAGGAGGGCCCCCTTTTGGAGACAAATGATTCTAGGCCTCTTCTTGGGGGAAAAAAAAAAAAAGAGGAGGTGGGAGCTTCTTTCAGAAAAATGTTATCGGACTCTTTTTAAATGTCTCCATTTGGAGGGAATCAAAGGGAATGTGATAAGGCAGTGTCTGTATACTCAGGGGCATTGTATCGAGTGACACAATGCGGGCTAAATGAAGCTCTTCATCCTTTGGGGAAATCTAATAACTCAATCAATCAGCTTGGGTCTCCTGTCATATACAGTGGGCGTGCAGCCCCTATCCGGAGGTTCCTTCTTGTCACCACAAGACAGCTGGGTGAGGCCGGCTCAACGAGAGGAAGAAATTGCCCAGTGCATTCCTCCCCAGGCCCCCTCTCTCTACCACATACAATGCCCCTTTGTCCCTGTGGCCCCCATTCCTTGGGGCATGGCCTGAGCTGGGTGGAGGCCACTGACAGGGAACCACTTGGCTTCCAGCATCTTCCCCTTGCAACAGCTGTGCGGGGTGAGCCTCCTGGGCGGGCTTGGAGTCACATCCAGAGCCCGTGGGCTCTGGAAGGTGTCCACTGCTCTTAGCCTGGGTCTGGGTGGCACGGAGGGTAGCTGTCTCTTCCCCACTGTGGTGAGGTGGGTCATCAGGGGGCACCCAGTGGTGCTTGTGAAAGCAATGGGGACCACGGAGAGAGAGAGCTCAGGGCTGGGAGTTGACCCGCTGAGTTGCAGCTTAGATCCATTGCCGGGTTCGCGGAGCAAGCCTTGGGCCAGAAGTCACCTAACCTCACTGTTGCTTGGTCTCCTCTTTTGTGAAATTAGAGGCCGGGGGAGATGATACCCGAGGAGATGATACTCTTTCAGGCCCAGTGACGTGTGCCTCTCAGTCATAACCAAGGCCATGGAATAGGAGACAGCATGGGCTTGCAAGTCAGACGGGAATCCTGACTTCACCACCATGTGGTTTTGTTCCAGTTATAAAATTCCTGTTAGAATTAAATAATATCCACCATACAATTATGTCATGTGAGCTTAATGACCTGAATTACAAGAAGGAGTCTGGTGTGATTGCTGGCACACAGTGTGCCCTTCTAAATGTCAGCCTTCCCTGTAACCTATATGGTGGTAACTGTCAAAAGGAAAAAGTACTTACAAGAACTCTGCATCTGTCTAAGAGTCTTGAAATTTGAAAAGAAGTTATATAGTACTTCCATGTCTTAGGTTAGTGGTTCCTGGACATTTCATTTCACAGACAAGTGAAGTTAGGGGGAAAAAAATACAGGATTGGTTGCAAGGTTATCACCTTTTTAATTTTGGCCAAGTAAGTTGGTTAAAAGATAATTCTCGTTGGGGCGCCTAGGTGGCTCAGTCGGTTGAGCGTCCGACTTCAGCTCAGGTCACGATCTCGCGGTCTGTGAGTTCGAGCCCCACATCAGGCTCTGGGCTGACGGCCCAGAGCCTGGAGCCTGCTTCGGATTCTGTGTCTCCCTCTCTCTCTGCCCCTCCCCCGTTCATGCTCTGTCTCTCTCTGTCTCAAAAATATATTAAAAAAAAAAGTTAAAAAAAAAGATAATTCTCATCTACTTTTACCATCATTTCAAAAAATAAAGGCCATGATGACCATCTTTACCAGGAAAGGACATTTGTCCTCATTAAACTGACAAATGTTTGTCATGCATGTATTTCTATGATACATAAGATACATTTGGACACTGTCCTTCCTTGTCTTCCTATCTGTAACTCACTATGGAGGAGTGGCAGTTTGTCCCCTTCTGCCATTAATAGGGGCGCTGATCTTGAGAAACTACTGTCTTAAGCAATCAATTTCGCTTACTTATATATCTTCATGTGTTTGTGTAAACGAACATCTGCTATTTTACTTATTCCTTTTTTTGCTTTTCTCTCTAATCCCCCTACCCCTCTGCACACAAACACATACATTTCACTTATGCTGTGTTAGCCGGCCCAGTTTACCCTGAAATTTCCAGAAGTGAGCAAAATGCTTCGCAAGTGTCCTACATTTCAATTCTGTACGTACCCTCCTTCCCTCTCACTTGAAGGGAGCATCCTTAGTAGCACGCTGAGCCCTCCCCTGGGGGAGAGGTTCCCCCTGTCACTGGCCAGCATTTCGGGGCTGCCCGGCTCGACTGCCTCTTCTGGGCAGAGTGCTATGTACACAGAAAGCAAGGGAGGCCTCCAGCCTTTGCCCTTTTCATGGACCCACTTTGCATGGGGCCGGAGGGGGTTTCCAACCCTCTCCCAGTCTCAGCCATAGCTTCTCCTCTGCACTGGCTCACTCCAAGGAAAGAAGGGCTTTTGAGCTAGTCCATTGGTTCCTTGCTCCTTTCCTTCTTGGTAGAAAGCAGGAGACTGCTGAGCTCAGCCAAGACTGCTCCCTGAAAGCAGAAGCCTGGGCTGCTTTTCATCAGCTGGGAATCTGGGCCATCACCCCCCACCATCGAGTCCTGGGCAAGCGCTAATGGAGCAGGAGCCGGATGGGAAAACTGGACGGCTCTTTGCCTCCTACCGCTTCGGGTTCTCACATTGTGGCCTCATGTGTTGTAAATTACAGAAATACCAAACACACCCACAGTTAAATATAAGCACCAAAATGCTCTTGAATGCCAAGTGTAAGTGACTTTGAAATGCTCTCTCGATTTGTGCTGCCTATACACGGCCTGCTTTCATTAGTGCCAACATACTGAGCTTCCGGCTAGCTGGCTCTTTGCTAGCTTGCCTTGTTTCTGGTGCTTTCCTTGAACTCTCTGCCACCAGGAAGCGGGGTTGTGCTGGGACCACATTTTCCCTACAAGAGATGTGACCTTCCTGTGGACATATCTGGTCTTCGTGGGAGGTCTCTCCATGGTCCGAAAGGAACACACAGAAAACCCGTTAGGCCCAATAACAAATTTCTTTCTGGGGTAATAGATGTCGGTGCTACTCACGGAGATCTGCATCCTCCCGAAGCTGAGTGTGGCTGAGCCCAGTGGTCCAGCTGGCTGGCCACACAGATACGGAGCATGGCAACACCTCCCTACTCACCATCTGGGTCCAGGTCCTGTAATATGCAAATCACAGTAACGTGCAGAGAGCAGCCGGGTCCTCCCTCTCCCCCACTCCCTCCCGCCCCTGACCTGCTGCTCAGTGGGGTCTAGTTCCTGCAAAGTGTGGTGGAAGAAGCCGGCAAGGAAGTGGGGTGGGGTACTCATCTAAGCCGGGCTTGTGAGTCTCTTTTGAAGTGATTTAGACCTTCAAGAAAGACGGTGCTTGTTTTTCATTTGGGAGGCTTCATTTCTAACAAGAAGCTTCTTCGGTATTGAGGCTCGCTGAGGTTGGTGCTGTCTTCCTTCATGTGGTTGCAGTTCTCATGTGTTACTTATTTTTGATGTGGTAGCTACAGCCAATGAAAGCCAGTCCCCCCGCCACCCCTCCCCCATCCCCAGTTCAAAGTTATAAACTGAGAGTTTTGGGTTGCTGTCTTCAACATTTCCTCTCTTTGACGACCCTGCAGGCCCAAGAATATAACTTTGTTATTCCCAGTAGCTTCAACTCTTGTTATGTCCTTTGCTCATAAATGGGGGCAGTGGGACACGTGGGAAGGGAGCCAGGGTCAGGGGGCCGGGGCCACCTGCCATGGCAGACTTTCCGGAGTGCAAAGCAGGTGCCAGGCACGTGCTAGGTATTGAGGATCCAAAGACCAACCCAGCAGAGACCCTCACCTAGGGTGCTCCGGCCTTCCTCGGGACAGAGGGAGGACTCCACCGTGCCCTCTTGAAGGCCAACAGCACCCTTTTACCTGCCAAATCCAAAGACCCTTTTCCATTCCTATGCTTCTTTGCCCTTCTCCAGCTCTGCCCCTATTGACTGTTCCTCCTTTAGTCACGGTTTATTCAGTGGATCCTTTTTATGTGGCTGATTCCTATAACATGGGAAGGTACAACGTGAAGGTTAAAAGCGGTTCCAGGGTCGTACCATCTGTCTTCATATCCAGCCCTGACTTGTGTGTGTGGCACAGGTAAGCTCTGCAGCCTCTCAAAGGGTTCAGTTTCCTCACCTATTAAATAGAATTACTACTACCTATGTCATAAGGTTTTGTGAAGACTAGACAAGGGAATATGGAGATTGTGTTTAGAACAATGTCCTGGCACACGTAGGTGCTCAACAAATACTGGCTACTGTTACTGTCGTTACTAGATGCTGGGCTAAGCGCTGGGAATACAGCTGTGAACCTGACCGTCATGGTTTCTTCACCAAGCTTATAGGCCAGTATGGGAGACAGTCATTCAGCAAGTGGGTGTCAGCGTGTTGACATTAAAACCGCAAGTACCCGGGCGCCTGCATGGCTCAGTTGGTTGAGCGTCCAACTCTTGATTTCAGCTCAGGTCATGATCTCACAGTTCGTGGGTTCAAGCCCCGCGTCGGGGGGTTCTTCTCTGACAACATGGAGCCTACTTGGGATTTTCTCTTTCTCCTTCTCTCTGCCCCTCCCGCTCTCTCTCTTTCTCTCTCAAAATAAACAGACTTTATAACAAAAGAAAACTGCGAGAATCAAGCCATGCTTCTGACAACATGCACTATGAAGCTGTCTCCCAAATTCTCCTACCTTTCTTGATTCTTCCTCCGTCACTGATTTGTCTTTCTTTCTTCTTCCATGAAGCAGCGAGTCCACAAGATTCTGCAGTTATTCATCCCCACACGCCCTCCCCCACCCTTCCCAGCCTTCCCTGAGAGCTGGCAGTGCAGTGAAGGCTGAAGATGAGTTGAAGGTTTCAGGCCTGCATAATCTGAGTCACCCTGGGGTAGGGGTCGGCAATGCAAGGAGGTGCTTTGTGTATGTGTGCGGGCTTCCTTGTTGGAGGAGACCGCTTTGGATGGCCCCCTCTGCTCTGTGGTCATCACCTACCCTCTCCGTGACTCATTTGAATCATCTCTAAAAGGGAGACGATTGGGGTGCCTGGGTGGCTCAGTCGGTGAAGCGTCTGACTCTCAGTTTTGGCTCCGGTCATGATCTCATGGGTTTGTGGATTTGAACCCCACAGCAGTTTCTGTGCTGACAATGTGGAGCCTGCTTGGGATTCTCTCTCTCTCTCCCTCTCTCTCTCCCCCTCCCTTGCTCATGCTGTCTCTGTCTCTCTCAAGAATAAATATATAGATACAAAAAAATAAAATAAATAAAAAAGGAGATGAGAATACTCTCTGCATGGGATTAGTTGACTGTGTACACATAGATATTCTCAACTATATATACACAATAGATGCACATATATAAACATGTATACACATACATATATACATGCATACATATATGTCCATATATGTGTGTTTATATCCACATATATAAATATGTATATGAAAAGTCTCAACTTTTCATATACATATTTTATATACATATTTTTATATACATTTTTATATACATATTTCATATACATATTTTCAGTAGAGCTGTCAATGGTAGCTCCAGCTCTAGCTGTTAGTATGAGTGGGAGCATCCCTGTGGGTTGTGGTTATTAGAGCACAGTTTCTGGAACATAGAAATGCAGCGCTGTGCAGTGTAATTCAGCCCTGTGTAGTCACTGAGCTGGGAGACAGAGCTGACAGAAGTCAGTGCTTGTCCCTGAAGGAGTTCACGCTGCAAATCTGTGCACAAATGCAAGCCAAGCTCTAGAAGACAATCAGAGGCCACATGTCTGGGTGCAAGGTATGTTGAAGCTCAACCAGTTGAGCTTGGAGAATCAGAAAAGTGTAGAAGGGAAATGAGGCTGGAGGAAGGGCATTCTTACTGGAAGGCGGAGGGAAGCGTATGAGCAGATGCAGGGATTTAGGCAGCTGTGTGGCAGGCCTGTGCTCTAACTCTGGCGACCGGGGCACAGCAGGCATGGGGGGCACGGCGGGGCTGCATCTGGAAGGCAGGCCGGGGTTGTGGTGGAAGGTATTTAGGCTGCGAAGGACTGTGCAGCTAACCGCACTTTTGAGCTAAAAATACATTGTCCTAGATTGACTCGAAGAATCCATCAGGAAGATCCTAGCTTGTAAGAAGACGAATTTAACAAAACGAAGAGGGTATGTGAAATAAGGCAATGAAGCAGAGTTGAATCACGCCAGCAACAGCACCTTCTTTGTTTCTCCTGGCAGAGGACTCTGTCATTAAGTCACAGCACCGTAGCCCCTGCCATCAGATTAAAATTGTCAACAGATTTCCATGTGTAATAGAAACTTTAAACTTTTTTATTACTTAGAAAAAGGAATATGGTGCCAAAGCCACAGACTTGGTGTTATTAAGCTTTGGTATTTGAGCCTGGCTATGTGAGGAAATAATCTAAATACCCAGTCTTTCCCCCATCTGACCCATCTTCTATCCACAACTGAAACATGCAATGGCCGGTGAATAATTTCCAAACTCTTAGGTGTAGTTTATGTCTGCTCTACTCCGTCAGCCTCTTCCCTGCTCATCCTTCTTCAGTGCCTCTATACCCAGGCCATAGCGAACTCCTTGTAGATGTTTCATCCACGTAATGCGTCTGCTGGGCTCTGTGCTTTCCCTCTCTGTCTTCTTGGCTAGGTTAATGTCTTCTCCTTATCCCAAACCCTGTTCTGATGTCACCTGCTCCGAGAAATCTTCCTGATCTCTTGTCTTGGGTAGTGCCCCTTCTTCTGTTTTGCACAGCAACGTGTGCCTATCTTTATAATCCTTACTCTTATACCATGCCGTGACTGCTCATTTAACCGAACGTCTCCCCCATGTGCTCATGAGCTTTTGAGGGCAAGAACTGCTTCTTTCATCCTCTCTCTTCAGAGCCTGGCTCACCATATGGATTGGAAAAGGATTTCTGAATTAAGAGCCATCCTAGGAATCCAAAACACTGTACTGTTTGCTTCAGCAAGACTTTTAGATGTGTTAGGGGCCTAGAGACAACATCTAACCCTGAGTACTTAGTATGAGTGGGGGGAAAAAGAAAGAATCCATCCTGTGAATGCTGAAAAAGGCAGGATTTGAGTATTTAAAAAGTGGTGACTTTGACCCAGGCCAGTGTGCAAACGTGGCCTTGGACCTCCTGCTTCAGAATCAACTGGTCCGCCAGCTGAACGTTCAGATTTCTCAACACCTGGTTTGCATCCCCCAAATCAAATTGCTAGAGGGTGGGATCTGGGAATTGACATTTTTAATACATTCCCCTGGTGATTCTGATCCACCCTTTGGCCTGAGAACCCGTGACCTGGGTAGAGTCTCCAGTCAACGTAATCTTGGTAGACACAGGATGGAAGAGGAGATTGAGAAGGGATAGTGCACACTGATGCATTCTTTTTATGGTTTAAGAATTCTCAGCAGGACTCAGCTCCCTCGAGTAGACTTTATACTTCATAGGCTATCAGAGGAGGGCATCTTGACTGCAAAATTAAACATCTCTTCTGCTGCCTTCATTCTGTTTATAAAACAGGGAACAGTACGACGATTTTCTGAATGTCATATTACCCTACTTGGATATTGGAACAAAGGCCTTTGGCATGAGCAGTGAGAGTAGCTTCATAGGTAAGAGAATGTAATTAGAGGTGGCCCTGCCGTGGAGGGCATGAGGAAGACTGGTGTCCCTCAGTTAGCAAGTGGAAATACATAGACCACTCTGTGGGGCCCGGAGGTGACAAGTCTCCTAGCGTCTCACCGCTTCCTGGTTCCAAGGAGTAAATGGTGAACTCACGGAAATGAGCTGTAGCCTCCTAAGCAGACGGCTTCCATCAGACCGAGGACTCTCCTCAGGCTGGAGAAGATGAGAAGGAATTTGAAGTGTGGTGGCTCCAGTGTGGTGACTGACACTCAGGTTGGGGAGACAAGTGGCTTCCATTGAAAACAGGAGAAAAAGGGGACTGAGGACATAAGCTGCACTATTCCCAGCCTGCTGTTTTCTTCCTGGGGTGACCTGTGGTTCCATGATTGTGGAGAGGGAAAGCTCTGGATCACGTGCTGACGGAGACCAAAAGGACAGAGATGGTTGTCCCTGATTGGGGAGCTTTGCTGGTTGGCGACTCAGGTGCCGTGACAGAACCGTCTGGGGATAAAAAGACTTAGAAGTGAAGCCCTGTTCATAATGATGCTGTATCCTCAAGACAAAAAACATCGATGTATAATAGAAGCATGGATCTCACATTTGCCTTACTTTTGAAACTAAAGGCAGAAAGGAACACTGGATGTATGTTGTCAGGTAGCTGAAGAGAAGATTAAGGGATACATCTCTGATGAATAAGGAGCTGTCATCTATTTTTATTTAATTTATTTTTTTTATTTTTTGAAATTCGTAGTGAGATAGGAAAGCCTTGAGAACGAACTGACCTTAGAAGCAAGGGAAGAAATTATTGCGAACGTTTTTCCAGCCATTTCCCCCAATACTAAAGGTGAAGGCAACAGATTACTTTTTCTTTTTTCATACATATATAAATATAATATTTTGCTTTAGGTTTTGTCCTTGAACGTAAAATGGCTTTAGCTAATACAGGATTCTAATCACATTGTAAGACGGTCATAATGGAATTACAACCTTTGACAATGACAAATCTGCAAGATGTGGCTAGATGCAATGATTAATATTTACTATGCAAGTACCTTAGCACTTATTTGCCCTGAAGGAAGTGAGAGAAAGTTCCGTATGGGAACTATGTCTAATGTCTCACTTACCTTGTAATACCTTTAAGTTCTTGCTAATACAATCTAGAATAAAAGAGGGAATAGTCAGGCAAAAGACTCTAATAAAAAATAGAAGTCCTGGCTTAAGAAAACTCAATGTGTGTCTACCAAATTATAATTAAAAAAAAAAAAAAAGCCCTCCAGAAAAGAAAAATTAGGGGTAATTATTTATATTTAAGAGATTTTTCAGATATGCTGCAGGGTTGTTTGAACCAGATATTCGTCAGGCTTTACTTCTCCATTTTTTTTTTCCTATACGCAGTTTTTAGGGATAGATTTAGCACATAAAACAAGCCAAGTGTATCCTATTACCCATCTGTTGAATTAGTATGTCTCCTGCAACTCTGTTCTTTGAAAAAACAGGTGTCATTTTTTTCATTTGTGGCTTAAAAAAAAAATGAACATTGACACCAGGCAGGTCTTCATGACCCTGCAAGACTGCAGGCCAAGGACTGTTGTTATTCACCTTTCTTGGACAAGTTCAGCTTATCCACTGGACATGCTGTTTCTGTGTGTGATTCTGGAGCATAAGCTATGACTTGGTTTTGCTGAGTATTGAGGGACGTCATGTGTCTGTAGTCACTCAGACCCGTGATTGTCACACACGATAGCTTCCTACCCTGGCTGACCCTGTCCCCTTCTGCTCACCTCAGAAATATGCTTTGGGGCTTCTCATTGAGAATGGCATCTGCGTGACTGATAGATTTCTAGTCGGTGATCCCGGGTCACCAGAACACCTCGCAGCATCACATCGCATTTCTGCTGTGACGTGAGGCCTCCTAAGAAGTCCTTGCTGAGAAGGCAATTTCTTCTAGCGAAAAGTATCCTGCCTTTTCTGGTTCTGTCCTGAGAAATATTCTTCTCTCTTCCTCTCTTCTGCGATCTTACTACCAGTCACACAAAGGTTATCGCTAATTCTTAAATCTGCTACTAACAAATAATAATTATCGAGCTCTCACTGTGGGCCAAATGCTATGCTCAAAGCACATATAGTACTTGTTATGTAAGCCAGACACTGGTCTAAATGACTTTAAAATGTTAATCTTCACAACAACTATGGGAGGTTGTTAATATTATCTCCCCATTTACATCTGAGCACGCTGATGTAAAGAAAAAGTTAACTTGCCAAGTTTATATTTAAGCAAGTGGTGGGGTGTGGATCGAGACCTAGTCAAGCCTGGCTCCAGGGTCCTTGCTCCTAATGACTTCCCTATGTTGCCTGTGAAAAGTGCGCTGTATCTCTTAAACCACACTGTGGTCCTACAAGGTAGATGCATCAATGGCCTCATTTTGCTGATGGAGAAACAGGCATAGATGGCCATGGAATTTTCCTAGCATCCTACACTCAAACTCGAGCCATCCAGTTTCAGAGGCTTTTAGCTCTTTCTCCTGTGTGGTCTCCTAAAAGTGACAATGCCGAAGGTTCACTCTCTTCCGCAGATAGTGTTTATAAAGAACCTCCGTGCCGAGGGCTAAGGTGGCTAACAGCTACCGAAGGGTGGGGTTGGTGCTTGAGAGAAGCAGAAGAGGCCTGTAGTTCTTTCCAGGCTGCAGGCATCTCGTCTACACCCTAGTGAGTTTCACGTGCTGTACCCAGAGACCCAACCTCAGAGCTAGTGAGGGAACTCAGATCTCTGGGCTCCGACTCTCAGATTCCATGTCTATAGGCGTCTGAGGAGCCAGGGCAACTTCTCCGGTTGGGTCTGCCGCGCACCTGCAGATTTCCCATTAAACTGCCTGCCGAATCAGGAATAATGATCCTCAGGGGGAAGAGATATTATTTGCATTTGAATTAATGTCGAGTTCAGAGTCACCGATTCCTCATCAAGAAGGATTTAGAGCAATTGCTGATATCCTGGGGATCTGTGACCAGCTCATTATTTGCATCTCACAGGGTAGCACTAGAATTTTTAATTTTTTTCAAGTCTTCTTTTGAAAGTTTGGCTCTCTTTATCCCCATGATCATAATTATAATAATTTTGAAACATCAGTCTGCTCAGATATCAAGGTGTTGAACGGATAATTTCACTTTAATGAATTTGTCTCATATGGGCTTATTTTCCACATCTGTCCTAAGCTGAATAGCTAACTGGTTAATATGAGAACTGTTCCGTTTCATTAGCTTCTCCCTGTTGATTTCCTTGAGGTGGAACTGATGCATTGCCAGTGTAAGCCGTGTCAGCTCTTTCTCTTTAGGCAAAGCACGGATCCATGTTCTTTCTGTTCGAGGGCGCTGATATCAACTAAGCAGAATGTAAAAAACGAAGTAGCTTGATCATCCAGATAAACTGCAAGGATTCCATATACCCGATGGCACGTGAGAGATTAGCAAGTACTTGGCATGGGCGTCATAAACACTTGTACCTGAGGCCATCTTGGGTAAACTGTTCAGAAAGACCACAAAGCCCTGACAGGAATGGAGAGGGAAAGAGATCTGGCTGACAAATGTGGGAAGGGATAAGAGAAAGAAAAAGAAGGAAGCGGTGTGGCAGGGTGTCCAGGAGGCCATGTTGAGGGTCTTGAGTTGGCCAACAACAATTTCAAACTTTCCAGGTAGGAGATCTTTTGATTGCTCTGGTGGGCTTAGAAGATGTTTCGGG
The DNA here is from genome assembly GCF_018350175.1 of Felis catus. Lineage (NCBI taxonomy): Eukaryota > Metazoa > Chordata > Mammalia > Carnivora > Felidae > Felis > Felis catus. Next base: position 18,468,719 of record NC_058368.1, on the reverse strand, counting down.
ATGTAGTTTAAGGCAAGAGAGCTGATATCCGTGGATTTCTGAGCCTCCTGGAGGGAGAAGGGCAGTGCATCCTTTATAGAACCCAAAGTTCTGCCAAAGTGGAGAAATGATCAGTTGAGACGCTCTGGGGTCTAAGAGAAAATCTGATGCAAACAGTCAGAAGGTGCGTCGTCTCTCCCAGCAAGTAGGTAGAATGTACTTCAGGATTATTCGATTCAACGACTCTGGGGCGTCAAGGATCCAGTTGTCCGTGTCTTTCTGCCCCGTGTCCTTAGCATTGGTTTTCATTTTTAAATTTGTTCTCCTTATGGTTGAATGATGGCTACCAGCACGAAGTGCGCCCGTGTGTTTCCTTCCTCACCACTCTGGGTTTCGGCAGGGGAGAGGCTCTCTTCCTTCCCTTCAGTGTGATGGGGCCAATTCAGGTCTCATCCCACCCTGGCACTAATAACTATTACCAAGGGAATGTCATGAGCTTCCAGCTGACGCCTGAGCCACAGAACCAGTCACTGGCAACAGGTGTGGGGTCACCTGGTCTGTGCTTGGCTAATCATTGCCCACTCCTGGGGTCGCGATGGGGTCGGCTTTCTGGGAGACACAGGAAACATGTGGAGAAACAGTAGAGTCTGCAGATGAAGAAGAAACAAACAGAGGAACGCTACCTACCATACTATTCCACGGGGTTGCCACCTCTCCCGTGAAGCTAAGGATCTCAGCTGAAGTCTGCTGACCCCGGAGGTAGATCAAGACTAGACAGCCTTCCCCTAATGATCTGAGACCAGGCACTTGCTTGAGTGTTTACGAGCCCTGCAAACAAAGGGAAAAAAAATGGAAATCAAACCAGAAATAAGAAAGCGGCACTGAGAGCTCAGCTATTAAAAGGAACGGGCATGTTGGGGCGCCTGGGTGGCTCGGTCGGTTGAGCGTCCGACTTCGGCTCAGGTCGTGATCTCACGTCCGTGAGTTCGAGCCCTGCATCGGGCTCTGTGCTGACAGCTCGGAGCCTGGAGCCTGTTTCAGATTCTGTGTCTCCCTCTCTCTCTGCTCTCCCCTGCTCATGCTCTGTCTCTCTCTGTCTCAAAAATAAATAAAAACATTAAGAAAAGAAAAAAAGGAATGGGCATGTGTGTGGGAGGCTCTGTGTGCTGTGTCAGGCTCACAGAGGCTGTGTCAGGTTGTGCCCACTACCATAGCCCATAAGCATTTACAAAGATAGAGACTTGATCGGGGCATGCTCTGTACGTCCCAGGACTCCGTGCACTTTCAATATCCAGCAAGAAGAAAGAGTAAAGAATGGGTCCCGGGTCTCCTTGAGAGATACAAAAAGTGCCTTCTTGCTTGGTAAAACCACCTCTCCAGCAGTCATAGACTCCTTCATGCATTTCATTAATTTTTACACACATTATTTCAAGGCTTCTTTTATTCCTTTTAGTTATGCAGGAATGTTTGAGAATTGTCCTATGTATTCTTCAGTTCATCCTTTGGGAATAATAGGTTGGTTTCCTCTTTTTTAGCTAAGGTTAGGTATGCATGAGGAAAGAGCCACTTTTGGCCAGATTATCCAATGTTCGCGTTAACAGTGTAAAATTTTAAGTAGCTAGGAGGTTGACGACAGATGTCCCGGAAGAGTGGAATGTGGGTAGAGTCACATTCACATTCGTGTTCAAATGGAATGAGCTTGAACCAGCCCATGTCCAGCAAGAGACATATGGGGGTTTCTTGTTCCAAGTTTGGGATCAGAGAAAGGCAGTGCTAGAGAGGAGAAGGCCATCAGTGTGAGAAGGAAGAAAGAGCTTGCCTTCTAGTGCTGGATGTGCAGTTTGGCTGAAGAATAAGCAACCCAAAGAAAAGGTCGGGGGCTGATACCCCTCAGAACAACTTAGAGAAAAGACAAAGAATCAGAGATACACTAGGGCTTGCGGCCAGAATCCTTGTGCATCTGCCTTTTTCTAAAATGGCAGCCTGCCTTTTAGGTGGGTGCAAACCTGCCTGTGTGGCTCTCCCACAAGTCCCCACCAGTCATGAGGTAAAGTCTGCAACGCAGCAGTCCTCAGGAAATGAACAGCCAGGCCGTTCCTGAGAGGCTTGAAAGTCCCCATGGGGCATAAAGGGTTAAGACCATTTGGAGGACTCCTGCGACGGGAAATGGAGGGCAGCCAGGAGGGTGGAAGATACTGGTGTGTGGTAAAGAGGCGACTGAGGTTACTGCCCTACCAGCTTTAATCTAGGGCAGGGTCTCTGTGCTTCAGGACCATGAACATCTGGGGCTGGATACTTCTTTGTTGTGGGGGGCTGTCCTGTACTTTGTAGGGGGTTTGGTAGCATCTCTGGCCTCAGTCTACTAGATGCCAGTGGCATCCTCCCAGCCCCCAGTTGTGACAACCAAAAATGTCTCCAGACGTGGTCAACTGTCTTCTGTTGAGGGTTTTGTCCCTACCCCCTCTGGCGAGAACCACGGCCCCAGAGTGAAGTAGGGACTGGAAGGCTGGGGATTAAGGGGTTGGTTAGATGGGTGACCGGCTTCTCCCTACGATCCTGAGGTATTGATGAAGGTGACCAAGAATGTACGCAGATTGGTCTACAGCTAAAGAACGAACTTTGGACTCCAGTGCGGGGAAGTGTATAAAGGTGGTTTTAGGGCCAAGCCAACTGGATTCAAATAGTGGCAAGGACTATTTTATGCAGAAAGCGACACAGAGATTGGTTGGGACTGAATTAGGTATAACTAAGTATCTGAGAGGGAACACCACTACAAGCTGTATGACAGGTTTTTTTTTTTTTTAACGTTTATTTATTATTGAGAGGCAGAGAGACGCAGAGCATGAGCAGGGGAGGGGTAGAGAGAGGGAGAGACATAGAATCTGAAGTAGGCTCCAGGCTCTGGGCTGGAACTCCCAACCCGTGAGATCATGACCTGAGCCGAAGTCGGTCGCTTAACCAACTGAGCCACCCGGGCGCCCCGGTATTACAGGGTTTAATGATAACCATGCTCATCACGGGACTCCAGCTTGTTATGCACCTGACGACTGCCAGAAGCTATGGCCAACACAGATTATACCCAATTCATAATCCCACAGCTGCAACCCAGGAATTGCCCTTGTTTTGTGGATGAGGAATTTGCGGCTCAGACGGGTTCCCGTGACTTGCCCAAGGACTTGCCACTGGTCATGGCAGAGGCAGGCTCAAACCCGGGTCTGCTAACTCCGGAGCCGGTGATGTTTTCTCTACAACATGTAACATAGGATTAGAACGTGGAGTGTGTGTTCCACAAAGACTACCATAAAATCTTAATGATCGTGTATGGCACTGTATGTGTTAGAGACACACTCACCATATATGTGCGTAGGCAAAGAGGCTCTTAACATCAGTCGTGTGGTAGCTCACAAAACTATTAAACACATGAAGTGGCTGGTATTTACTACGGGAGCTGATGGCCCTTATTTCCTGGGGATTCAGTGTCCTCAGGCTCCCTGAGCAATTTTGACTCCAAACTGGGAGGAAGCTGGGTCAGCTGCTGGGTAAGGGACGTGTCTGTTGGTGGGGTAGGAGCTGGATTGGGGGGGGGGGGCGGGAAGGGGAGGGGGGGTTCTGTGCTGGGAAGGAGTCCCTGAGCCAACGCTCCTGGGGCTTGAGATGAAGTTTCTCTAAAGCAGCTACTTAAACTTTAATGTGCGCTGTTCTTGTTAAAACACAGGTTCTGGTTCAGAACCTGGGTGGGCCTGGAATTCTGCATTTCTAACACACTCCGGGTAATGTCGCTGTTGCCAGTCCGGGCAATGCTTTGAAACGTGGCCAGGGTCTTCCAGCATTAGAGAGGGATCTTACTTTTCTTAACGTTTCTTTGTAAAGCAAGCCAATTAAGAAAGGGACTGGCCATAAAGAAGTTATAGGACACAAGAGAGGCACCTGGGTGGCTCAGTCGGTTGAGTATTTGACTTGGGCTCAGGTCATGCATGATCTCACGGTTCATGAGTTCGAGCCCCGCATGGGGCTCGCTGCTGTCAGCCTGTCAGAGCAGAACCCGCTTGCAATCCTCTGTCCTCCTCTCTCTGTCCCTCCCCGGCTTGCGCTCTCCCCCAAATAACTAAATATTAAAACAAACAAACAAAAAAGCAGCAGCAGCAGCAGCTACAGGACACGAGAGAGCCGAACAAATCATGTCTAGACGATGAGCTCGGTGGGGAGGGGGGAGGGGTGGCAAGGACAAGAGAACAAACAGGACCCTCCCTGCCTGATAAACAGATTATTAGAGACCTAAGCGGCTTGAAGCTTTAAAGAACATGAGTTTCAGAGAAGTTTGTAAAATTACAACTTCATGCAGCAGGTAGCAAACGTATGGAACTCATTATCCCTAAGCTTTAGCAGAGATTAAAAATATAGTTATGTCAATGCTATAAATAAAGTAGTAAATTACATACTTGCAGTAGGTTACTGAGGGAAGGGAGGGTATTTTGGAACACCTCCCTAACTTTTGAGGTTGACACACATGTGAGCTCTGTGTTCATAGTTTCTAGACCAAAAATAGGGACTTATGATTCACAAAGGATTCCTTCCCCCCCCCGCCCTTGCTGTCTCTGGGTGGGAGAGATACTGGAAGATGTAGTGTGGAGGCTAGAGGAATAGCAGTTTTAGGACTTTATGATGGTTTCTGAGAATGAAATGCTAAGCGCTTGACGTGAAGGCTGTGCCGGATAATCCAGGGTCTGTGGGGACTTCCTTTCAGATACCACATCAGGTCGAGTTCCCTGGCCATCCCGGTACTAGTGGGGTGTGTGGAATGCTGACCTGATGGGCTCTTCTGCACGCCGGGGGTAGGTGGTCCAGAGCTGGACCCCCACGTGCCGACGCTTTGTTTATCCTATTGTGGTAGCTCCTCCTCATGGATTTTCTGGGGAGTCTCATTGGATGGGACTCGAAATATCCTGGTCATTGCGTTTGCTGAATTCACTCACTTATCCCACCATTATTTGTGAATTCCGACCTGCCTAACACTGGGGAAATCAAAAAGGAACAAAACACTACCTCTGTCTGCTCATGAAGCTTGCAGTGAAGTGGGGGGGGGGGGGAACAGGCAGTGAAGTTTGTAATTTTTTTTAGGTGTCTTTTTGATAACGTATTAAGGAAACCTTGTGAAGGATAGTTTACAAGTACACACACCCGGGGCGTTCTGAGATGGGGTGGCACGCGGGAGTTGTCTCGGAGGAAATGACTTTCAAGTTGAAAGTGAGGGTGAGTGGGAGTTAGCTTGACGAAGAGTAAAAGGAAGAACATTCTGGGGGCACGCAAAGGCTCTAAAGCAGCAAGGGGCTTGAAGGCTGGTGTCAACAGGTGTCATGACTGGGGATAAGAGCACTGTCGGCTGACATTGGAGACCGTTCACAGAGAGCCTACTGAGCCACAGTGGGTTCAGGTCTCCTCCTATACCCATTAGAAATTTGGCAAAAGATTTTGAGCGGGAGTGTGCCTTCATTTGCTCTAGAGCTCAGGCTATCCCAACCCTCCACCCTGAGAGGGAGACATGATGCTGAGGCTTGGGTTTGCATCCGGCGAGCTCAGATGCCCAGTGGCACAGAGCCATGGGCATGGGCTACTTCAGCCCCCCAACCAGGATGGACACTAAGGGCTCTGTGTCACTGCCCCGTGTGTGAGGCGCAGGTTGACTTTGTGACAGAGAAGAGGGGTGGCATGAACATGGAGAACGCATGCGAGAGAAGAGCTGTGAGCGTCCGCCATTCATCCTCTGGCATGGAGGAGGGGTGAGTCCCACGCACAACACTCAGGCACTTGTCATTGATTATGTTCCGGGCTTACAACACCTTCTTCCGGGAGTAACAAGCAGAGTGCTCTAACGACCTCAAAAACCGTTTCATATTCCAAATTCTGTCACCTTCCTGCAGTATTCCTTCAGGTTTGGGGGATAATTTAGATGCTTATCTGCTAAAAGGATCGGCCTCTTAGTGGTAAGCTAGTAGATGAAGGTGGAAAAACATTTGTTGTTTTATGGCTCATCAGGATGCATAGAAAAATCACTTGCTCTTGTCTCTTTTTTAAAAAGAGCTAAATTTAGTTTGAAGGAAATGAATTCACATTATTTTCATTTGCCTTAGCCTTCATGGTCTCATTTATCTATAATCTCTTAGCCTCTAGGTATGGGGCTGATTTTAGTTACTGCCCTGCCTTAAAAACCAGGCAGGAACGAGAAGGGGTCAAGTGTCAACCAGGAAAGGGAAATTTTTTTTGTATTAGCTTGTAGACCTCGTGATAAATTTTCTGGCGATCTGCTTGCAGTCTGGAAAATACAGAGATGGAGCTTAGAAGTCTGTTGTACAGTTTTTAGCCAAATAATTCACTATTCTTGTGTCAATTTTAGCATAAACATTTTTCAAAAAGAAATTCTTATGCTGTCCTGGCATCCCCTCTACCTACCCACCTCCCAAAAAGATGTGTCAAAGTTGGAGTCCAACAAAGGAAAGATGAAATTCAGTATTTGCACCCTCAGGAAGGCATACATCAGATCAGCGAGACTGAATTGTCTGAGACTATAAAGTCAATATAACTCAGGACTTGGTTTTAATTCTACCCCAGAGTTATCCAGATTTGCTCGCTTTCCGAGCATCTCAAAGCAAGTTGGGAAGAAGCCGGGGCATGGTCTCATTCTACTTATTTTGATGTGAGATTTCCCCGTCTTCTCCAGGTACTGTCTGGGACTTGGAGATGAAGGAGGAAATACGTAGTGAGATTGGCTTGTAACATGCATGGGGACCCAGAGTTCTCAGGCCTGAGCTGTGAGACCTCAGCCAAAGAGTGAAAGCATAAAGACATAGACGTTCGGGAGCTCAGAAGAGAAGAAGCGCCTGTGATACTGAGAAACTGTGTTAGAGAATGATCTTCTGCTTCATTATCAGCGATAACAATAATTAAAGGGTTCTGGAACCTCAGTGGTCACCACTGCACTGTTTAATAGTAATTATTGGGCAATTACATATTATTATATGAGAGATATATAATTATATAATTGTTATTATTAAGTATGATGTTGACCATTGTGGTTCCAACCCCTCCTTCGTTTGTGGGGCCTCTTTGGGGATGGTAATTGAGATAATAGGGATAAAGTCGAGAAGAGGGAAAGTAACTGGGTGAAGACATGTTTGCCCGGCTCGGCTAGAGCAGGGGACGGGGAGACGGGACCTAACAAATCAGCGGCACCCGCACTGAGAGTTGTTAGGTTGGCCTCTCTGACTGACCTGTGGGACGATTGTGCTCCAAGAATTTCTGGCGCAGAGCGTTCTGGCTTTGTTTCTCCCGCTGTCTTTGCGGAGCGCCTGGCTGTGGGATCTCACGGAAACAGAACACATTTGTGTGGTGCCCTACCTTGGCCTTCAGGCTGTCAAGTGCCTAGGGAGAACGGGATGTGGGCAAGGGAGATGGGGACGGAAAAGAAGTGGATTGGGAACCAAGGGCAGCTCTGTGTGGCCCGGAGGGAGTTTCCTAGGCGTGTTGCCCTGTGTTGTTTTATTGATCCTCCCACCAACCCTCGGAGAGGAGGCCACGCGTTCTGATGGATGGAGCCTGGATCTGGAGTCTGAAAGACTGGATGGAACCCAGCCCAAGTGCGAACTCCCTTGTGCCGCGTGGTGACGGTGCCCCTGGGTCTGTTTTCTTGCTGTGTCAAGTGGAGATAACAATGTCCTCTCTGCCAGGTGGTTGGAGGGACTGAGATACCATGAGCACGGCAGCCACAGCAGCTGTGGCCTGCGAGGGGAAGCCGGTGGTGGCTGTGGGCAGGAGTGGTAGTGGACATTATCCGCCCGGGAGGCCATTTCATATTCAACAATGACTGTGAGAGTTGCCCCGCACGCCACAGCTGGTAAATGGCAGAACTCGGGTCTTCTCAGTTTCTGTGCTCATCTCGTTACCCTAAGAGACTCGGGTGACCCTCCGCTTGCCCCTCTCCTGCGGAAGGGGCCCTCAGGCAGCTCAGAGGAGACGTCCGAACTGTCGGTGCCGGTCTCTGTTTAGTGCGGCAAGAGGCCCGCCCGGGCATGTCTGCTCTGTCACCGGCATCACCCAGGGTGCAGGGAGGGAGCTGCCGGGCAATACGTGGGAAGCCTTCCACGGGCAGTGAGACCAGTCAGAGAATAGGGTGGGCTTTGTGAAGAGGCAGGAACACTGCCTGCCCGAGGAAGTGCCCTCTCTGGAGGAGTAGATGATTCCCGAAGGGAAAGGTACAATAGTTTTCACAATGGAGATAATCCCCAAATCGACCCTAAACAGTGTAATTCCTTAGCCACAAGCACATTTGCAAACACTCGGTAGGAAAATGAACCAAAGATGCACACACTCAGGGTGAGAAGAGCCATCTCGGTAGGAGCAGGACCCGGTCCCCCTCTGGGGTTTATTTTAACTACATTCTTCCTAGAGGGAGTCAGGTGGAGAGAAAGCCATTCAAGATTAGACTGAGTACAGAAAAATAAAGGAAACCGAGCTCATAAAATTGAGTCTTTAAAAGTAAATATTGAGTTTCTCTGTTTTTTTTTTCCCTAAGAGCTCAAGATTATTCTCAAACATCAACTTGCTTTCTCTTTCTCTCTCCCTCCCTCCCTTCCTTCCTTGAATAGGAAAAAAAAAATGTAGAAGGCATAACTAGTCTAAGTGCGGGCAAAGTTTCATCTTGAAATGAGGATCTTAAAATATGACTTTCATTTCCTCCAGTTAGTGATTCTATCCCTGAACTTTGTGATGAACAAAACTTTTGTCTTATTTTCTGAAGACTTTTATTTTTTTGGTCTAATATGGGTTCAATTTTTCACTTACCTTAGAATCAGAACACCAATGTCCAATTTCTGGATTTTACGGTAAATAATAACAGAAGTTTGGTATGAGAAGGAGGTAAATTTAGTACTAAAAAGAATAACTGGCCTGGGATTAGGGGAGCTGAAGGGTAGAGTGTTCATTTTGGATGGGTCAGTTCAGCCAGAAGCGATTAGGGCTGGGTATTTTTAAGTAGTATTTGACATCGAGAAGTTTGGGCCACTCTGGGTGGCTTTGGGTATGCTGAGTGAGAAGCAAGAGTCACCTTTGAAGAAACCTCCAATAGCAGGAAGGGATTCTTCTTCCCAAGTGAGTGTCTGAGACTTAGTTTGTCACTTGCTGTAGTTCATGGATGAGCCAGAGAAGGATGCATTTTACTGGTCAATGGCCTGCAGTTTCACTAACTGTTAGAGGTGCGGCTGCAATGGCCTTGGACCAAGACTTGTAAGATTGGGTTCTGACCTTGACCTATGATTAGAGTGACAATATATTTTGTCATTCAAATCAGGATATTTTTGAGAGTGCTTTTGAGGATACTTTTGAATTATTTTTTTAAGTATATTTACTTTGAGAGAGAGAGAGAGAGAAGGGAGAGAATCCTAAGCAGGCTCCACACTGTCAGTGCAGAGCCCAATGCAGGGCTCTATCTCTCACAACTGTAAGATCATGACCTGAGCTGAAACCAAGAGTCAGACACTTTAATGACTGAGCCACCCAGGTGCCCCAAATTAAATGAATTATATTTAAAAAGGAGCCTTATATATTAAGGAACACTCCTTAATAGTGCTAAACCCTGCAAACAAGCTCTAAGCGTTCCAGTTTTTGATTACCAATAAATTGCTTCATTGTTATTTTCCTAACCCTTATAAGCTGGGGAGCCAAGTCCATTACCGGATTTATCTTTTGGTGCAGGGAAGAGCGATGTCTGCCCAATGCTGGAGGTTACACAGCGTCTTCATGTTCTTCTCTTGGTCAGAGAGTAAGGAAAAGAAATTTTCTTACTAGTGTTTTGAGACACTCCTAACCACAGTCACAAGAATTAGCATCAGAAAGCCAAGGAATGGCATCCAGTTTGAGGTTTTCGTGTGGTTTTTAAGACGTTTAGAAAATGACTAGATCTCCAAGCTCGTCTGTCCCTGCTTATAACTATTTTGGTGGTCTCTAAGTGGCAATAATTGAAATATTATTGCTTTTGTGCCATATAATTTCCCCATAACACAACGCCTAAATATGTTCCTCTCAGCTCCATTGGGTGAAATTTCCTGCAAGTGTGGGCTATGGCAATCTCTGTGTTGTGAACACATAGAATTGGAGACAGGTTTCTCTTTAAAGTATCCCTGGATTCCAGCACCTGATAAGCTCACTGCTGCAAACACTGATCTTGACTCAGAGAGAGAAGCTGGGTATTTAAGGTCAAACTTACACACACACACACACACACACACACACACACACTTATTTATTTATTTATTTATTTATTTATTTATTTATTTATTTGTGTGTGTGTGTGTGTGTGTGTGTGTGTGTGTGTGTGTGTGTGTAGATTTGTTATAATTACATGGTTAGAAACACAGTGTGCTTGGAGCCAAATGTTGATTAATGTTAATTTTAGGGTAAACAGAGGGAGAGAAAGACAGGAAAAGCCAGTGGACTCCAAAGCTAAAAATATTCTTGAGTTGAGACTCAGCATCTATGGGTGCACAACCCGATAATTACTTCTGAACAGTGATTACTTCTTGTTATATAATTAACCTTGAGGTTCATCTGGACTGTTAGAGCTTTTCTCCTGGAAGGCACCAATCGCTGTGATTCACAGACCACTGAACTAAATCCAGAAATGCCCGCACACCAAGTGACTCCACGCTGCTCTTTCAGAACAAGTGTCTTCTCTTCTGGAATACAGGAGGGATATTGTTCATTAGAGACTAAATCTGCTGGGAAGGTAATAACCATTTGTCTTGCTGAGGGTGATGTGATTTGGAAAGGAGACACAGAGAAACTTCCAGCTTAGTTTAATGAAGGCCAGTTGAAGAGCCTTCCCATCCTAAAGCTCTTTTCTCTGTTTCACTTGGGAAAGCCTAGAAAAGAAAACGTTAGCAGCCCTTCAGCATTCTGGCACTGATTACTACAAGCTGTATCCAAAATAAAGAGAAAGTGAGAGACCCAGGGAGACAGAAGAAGGATCTGAAAGTCTGTGAATGTGGAATGAAATTGAATACTTTAAACTAGAACCGGGCTGCAATTAAATGAAAGTGGGGGGTGGGGAGGAGGGGAGAACACTGTGCTGGCTTCTCTTTTAGACATTCCCTGACCATTGGAGAGACCAGCATCAATTCTACTCAATGGATTTAATTCATTTTCTAAAGCAGAAATTGTTGGTTGCTTACCAACAGCGATTCTCCCTTTCACCCTTATTAGCAGAAGCTTGGTTTTATTCGGATAACCCACCTGCCCAACCACGGCCAAATGTTTCAGGAAATCGGTCCCGGTCATCCCATGTTCTATGCAGGCGAGAGCATGTGGTGCAGTTTTGCCCAGTGAGATGGGAAAGAATGTCTGCTGGGAGGTGATAGTGCCTGGCAAAGATTTGTTTTGCTTATAAATTGAGACCACCAGGAAGAGGTGGGCACCTCCATCTTCTGCTGGTTGTAGGTGCTTACATATGGTGCTAGTGACTGCCATCTTGCTTCCATGAAATGAGTTAGCATGAACACCAGCCAACCTGTTGAGGAGGGCGGAGCTGAAAGACAGAAGGACCTTTGGCTACGGATGACCTCAAGGAGCCCATGAATTAACTCACGTTGGAGCTGCCCTGAGTTGGAACTTCTTAGCGTGTGAATACTTCCCTGGTTGTTTGTGGCAGTTGAGTCAGGGGTATTTCATCCTGGCAGATGGAAATATCTCAACTGATATGGTACTTTATTAGGAGAGTCACATATCTCTTCTAACAAATCCATTTCTTTGCCCACATGAGTAGCCTCAAATCCTTAGGAGCGGCCTTCTGAGCCCCACGTTGGGCCATGCTCAAGATCAGTAATAACAACCATAACAATAAACTCACACTTGTTTAGGCTATACGTTTTCCAAAGTACTTTGACGTGGATCCTTACTTACGGGGCAGGTAAGATGAATGTTATTATCCCTGTTGTTAAGGTGAGAAAACAAACACAAGGAGGTGGAATGATTTACCTGACCCATCTGACGACACATTGATGATAGAGCTAAGATTTAAAAACAAAAAACAGAAAACAAAAACCTAAGTCCGCCAAAGAGAAATGTTCTGATAGTGAGAAAGAGTAAACGTAGAAAAGGATTAATAAGCACGGCCTTTGGAGACCACTTTTGGAGGCCAAACTGTGTTTAAATTCCCACTCTAGAGAGAGAGCCAAAGCATAAGAGACTCTTAAAACCTGAGAACAAACTGAGGGTTGATGGGGGGTGGGAGGGAGGGGAGGGGGGGTGATGGGCATTGAAGAGGGCATCTTTTGGGATGAGCACTGGGTGTTGTATGGAAACCAATTTGACAATAAATTTCATATAATAAAAGAGATAAAAAAATTCCCATTCTACTTCTTGTTGATATTGTGGACTTAGACAAGTGACTTCAATCTCTCTCTCTGATCTTTAGCTTCCCCATCTGTGAAATTCTAATGATAAAGCCCAGATCACCAGGACATTTCAAGAAATTAATTTAAAAATGTATTTAAAGTACCGAATCCACTGCTTGGCACATTACAGATACTCCTCTCCCGAACACTGCTTACTGAAAGAAATTGTGGTTTCTCCTTCCTTGCTGCTTTTTAAAGATGAAATGGGCAGCTACGGGTCCCCTGTAAGGCACAGGACTAGATAGAACTAGTCGTTTCTAAAAAGCCTCCAAATTTAAAAGAGTCTATGGCAAGAAAGAAAGAAAAAATAAATAAAACAGAAAATTAAAATCAGAAGTGTTTCTGGCCAGTTGCTGAAGGTGAAAGGTTTAAAACAGGACGCCACGTAATGGAGACAGGGCTGGGAAATTTGTGTGGGAATGAAGAGAACACCACAAAAACAGGCCAGGAAGGAGCCGGCAACATGCAAGTATGGAAGAAAAAAAGCCAGGGTCTGTAGTGGTACACAAGCTAAACATTAAGCCAGCTGTGTTTTGCTCTTATTAAGAAAAAGGCAATTAGAGCACTGGAATTCATATGAGCGTTCACCATGAGGGAACTTTAAGCTGACCATCTCACCCTGACCAGCTTCTGTCAGATCTCTCTTAGAGGACTACATTCCTTCTGGCCTCACCTCTTAGGTAAGGCGAAGTGATCAAGAAAGGATTTGGAGAAAATCCAGAGAAGGCAGATGAAAATGATTCAGAGACTGGAAGGTGGGACTGGGGGAACTACAGTCCTTCAGTTTCTCCTGTAGAAATGAAAGAAGGCAGGGAACCCAATGACTTTGGTGCCTGAAGGGACATTGTGCAGTGGACAGGATTCTGACCTTTTCAATCTTCCCTAGCCTCCTTGCCGGGGCAGGAGTTTGCACATATCAGGTGTTCAGGTAGCTGATTTCTGATGATATTAATGATGTAAGTTTTAAGTGCTTTCTGGACATTTAGGTCGAACATTATAAAAATCTTTGTGACACTAAATTTTAGAGAACCTTCAATATGAATGATAGTACCTGTATCTTCTTTTACGAACTTTTTAGAGAAGACTGTAGAAATGCTGTGAAGTTTAGTTTATTCCCTCTTTATTTAAGCCCTCAAAGAAACTAGGCCAAATAAAAGGAAACCTATACTAAAACTCATAGAGGGGCGCCTGGGTGGCGCAGTCGGTTAAGTGCCCGACTTCGGCCAGGTCACGATCTCGCGATCCGTGAGTTCGAGCCCCGCGTCGGGCTCTGGGCTGATGGCTCAGAGCCTGGAGCCTGTTTCCGATTCTGTGTCCCCCTCTCTCTCTGCCCCTCCCCTGTTCATGCTCTGTCTCTCTCTGTCCCAAAAATAAATAAACGTTGAAAAAAAAATTTATAAAACTCATAGAGGTAGGTAATCAGGTTCTGGGTTTGTGTCCCTGTTTTGCCACTTACTGACTCTGTAAATTTGGGCAAGATCATTATCCTCTCTGAGACTCAGATCCCTTAACTGTAATTTGGGGTAGTAATACTTCATAGGATCGTGGGGATTAAATGCGATAATGCCTGTCAGCATTTGCACAATACTTAGAACATGGGAAAAGATGAAAAGCCCAGATATTTGCGCTTTGGAAAAAGTCAATAAATATTCTATTATTATTGAGTATGTAGAGAGTGTCAATTTGTTCATTTCAGGAGGTGCTCTAGAATTTCCTTAGTCTTGGAGCCTTCTGGTCATCCCCTGAGGTGCCTCTGTTCTTGACTCTAGCGGCTGTGTTGGCCTACTGCCCTGCTGTGGCCAAACTCCCTTCCCAGGGTAATTTGGACTCCCTCCCACCTGCAGCCCCATCTGAAGGGGGTGACAGGGTGGCTGCTCTTGTAACGTGTGTGTCAGCTCTGTTCTGACCACAGAGTGGAAGAGTGCCTCTGGCCTGTGACGTGCCTTGCTTCTGTATATCTCTTCCTCCTACTTTCTGTTGGAGGCATTTCAACTAAGAGACACAAGAGGCCAGGCCTCAACTGGTGGTAGTCTCCGAAGTTGGAAGGCCATCTAGACTTGGTGGCTAGGGCTTCCATTTCAGGACTGGCCAGGCGAGTGGTCAGTGGGCACTGAGCGGGCCTGCAGAGAGGGGACGTCAATCAGAAGTGAGAGATGATGTGGCCTCAGGGAAGCAGAGAGCTCTCTGCCCGATGACCTCCCAGTTGGCCCAAAGCCTAGCTGTGCTGCTTGCCGATTTTCTGTAATAAACCCTCTTGTGATTTGAACTGCTTAGTTCCTTGAAATCACATGACCCTCACCCTGGACACTGGCCCACAGTCTCCTCTGTCAGGCTTGAGAAGCCACTCAGTAAATGTTGATGACAATGGCAGTGAAGATCACAAGGCGGGCGGCGGCGGAGGGGGGGGGTTTGTGCACGAACAATCGCTTTAGATTCTGAGTTCTGAGATCCTGCTGTGCTCCCGAGATTTTTATTCCTGCCCTGTCTTAGCCCTTGGCCGAGATAAGACACCCACAGTAAGCTCCTTGTTTCCTGGGATGGCAGGTGTAACTTCAGATCCAGTTTCTACCGAAGTCCCCATCTTACCCTTCCGTCCTTTTCTTCTTTGTTGAATGTCTGTGATCAGACATTAAACTCAGACCCTGGGTCCTTCAGTTTAATAATTTTGGGGTTAATAATTCTAGTCACTTAGCATAATTAAACTACCTTTTATACCTACAAATGTGGAATTGCATCTTTTAAGGAAATTGAGTCCCAAAGTCAGTTCGAGGAGGCAGAGATCAAGGATGCTCAAACTCACTATGGAAAACACCTTATAGCATCTGAAAGTAGATAGCAGTATATGTGGTTTGCACACATAAAGCTGCGCAGTAATACTCTTGTATAAATATTTAATAGTACATGCAGTACTGTGGAGGGAATGATAAAGAGTTCATACTAAATCGATCTCCTGCTTCCCTCTTCCCGGCCTCCATGTCTCTGTCTCTCTCTTTTCTCTTTTTTTGCTGAGCACCCATAGTTTCACGCATGTAAGTTAGACGCGCCCATAAGGCACTTGGCTGTGCTGGACGCCCGCAGGATTTCCCGACCTCAGGGGTTTCCAGTCCGGGAGAAGGCGCCTGTCGTCTCAGGTCTGTGCAGGGAAGGTGCCAGCAGGCCCTCCCTCTTCCCACACTTGCTTCACAGACACTTCTGCAGCCCCGCAGGCAAATAGGCTCATCTGAGACCTAATCAGGAAACTAAAAGGGAAAATGAGGAGCTGGGAAAGATGCTAAAATCGTCAATTATCCACCTGGGACACCCACTCTTGGTTTCCTTGGCAAAAGCAGCTTATGAAAAAGGGATGCGGGGGAGGGGGGGATGTGAGCGGAAGAGGCAACTGGGGGCTCTCAACCTGGGATCATTTTACCTGCAGCCTTGAGCTCCGAAGGGCGGGGTGTTAAACGGAGGCAGCTGGGACCTCTGCTTTTCACCAAGCTCGCGGAGCTACGTATCAGAAACTGGCAATCCCTCTGAAAACTTCAGATATCGGTAATGACATCCCCAGGAATGGGAATGATCTTGTTCCCACGGAGCCCAGGACGTCTGACTGTCTGCATGTGCCTTTCAGTTCTGCATTTGGCATGGCTGACTTTTTAAATAAAAATCACCTAGCACGGTTTACCATATGTCTGATGAAATGCTGTAAAAATGAAACGCAGATCTGCGCCATTCACTCTTGAGCAAATACATATGTTGTCACATCTCAGAGCTATTTATCTCTCCTTATTTTAAGTGTGCCCGGTGCCACCCGTCCAGATGCACATCGATTGCACGAGGAAAAATGGGGAATAATTTCTCAATTATTTGAACATGTACATTTTACTGGTCACGTGGAACAGATACAGTGTCTTGGGTAATAAAATTTAAAAAATGCAATGTATTTTTAATAAAAGGTTTTGGAGGATGAAATGACAAATAATGAAAAAATAAAAGGCACTCATATGGAGGCGCCTGGGTGGCTCAGTCTGTTGAGCGTCCGACTTCGGCTCAGGTCACGATCTCACGGTTCGTGGGTTCAAGCCCCGCGTCGGGCTCTGGGCTGACAGCTCGGAGCCTGGAGCCTGCTTCGGATTCTCTGTCTCCCTCTCTGTCTGCCCCTCCCCTGCTCATGCTCTGTCTCTCTCTGTCTCAAAAATAAAAATAAACATTAAAAAAAATTTTTTTTAAATGCAATAATATGATAAAAACTTCAGGAGAAAATAGGCCAAACACGTACCTCCTATGGGAGCAGGAACCTTGACTCACGGGTTTGGAGATGCCATCTGAGTCCTACTCAGGTTTGGTTGTGCCCTGTGTCACTGGATAAACCATATCAGTGTTCGGTGACTCATTTTCCTGACTCTCCGGGGAGACTAATTCTACCCAGGTCACACCCCCTGGACACAGGATGGTCCGAGGTGTGAGAGAGATAAGTGGTTAATAGTAAACCAGAGATCATCGGAGAGACTGTCTTAGACGTGTGGGGTTTCCTGCGTCTTTTGAAGCCTGACAATGGGCTTTATTGAAATAAAAATCAACTCTTAGTTACTTGCGAGAGAATCACAGCGAAGCTGCCCGCCCTACCACCCCGAGCCCGTCGTCCGCGGCGGCACGGGCCGGAGTGAGGCCGGGAAGTGCTCTGTGATCGTGGAGGGAGGGCCTCCTCCGTCCTGAGGAAATGGGTGTGGGCAGGAGGCCGGGACCATATAACATTGCTGCCCCCTCAAGGGAGACGGGGAGCCGGTCTCTGCTCGCGCTGAAGCGTGTGTGGCTGTCGCTGCCACTGCTGTCCTGGTCTCTTGTAGCAGCTTTTTAACATTCTGGCTTCCTGGGTGGCCTGGCAGCGTCCCTGGAGAGGCTAGGCTCTCCGTGTCCCCTGAGGCCATGCGGCTCTCTGTGACAAAGAAGAGGTCACTCCACACTGCCAGTGTCACACAATCAGATGGGCCCAGCGTCCAGGAGAACAGCGACCCCGCGGCTGGCCCCAGTACGGCCCTGACTTGTCAAGCAACTTTTTCCTCGGAGAAAGAGAGAGCCGACTCATGCCATGCGCGGAGCCTGGCTCCAGTCGTCCGGTTCATTGGCTCTCACGCAGCACATGCCCGGTTCTCCCCAGAAATGATGGCGCATTCAAACTACCAAACCGCCTTGTCCATACGACAACCAGCTCACTCCCCTTCCCAGCTGCAGGAACCCTAGGATGTCAGATGACGAGCCTGAAGAATTGGTGAATTGCACGCTCTCATTTCGCAGAGGAGTCGTGAGCCAGGCTGAGGACTTGCCTACGGGCAGTCTGCAAGCTGGCCTACCCCTTGCTTCTGCCCGGTAGGGTTGGGGGGGCAGGGGGGTAGCCGAGAGAGGTAAAAACCTCCGCTTCTTGAGTCTTGGCTCAGGGACCTGGTGCAGTGCCCCCTACCTCTCTGCAGAGCAGAGAAGCCCTGGGCGTTCCTGCCCGAAGGCCATGCCCAAATCTCTGTCTAGCTGTCTCTTCCTTTCACTAGGCCCCCCTGCCTCTGTGAACACGAGGACCTGTGTATTAGTTAGGCAGGCCTGCTATAACAAAGTACCACAGGCTGGGTGCTTAAACAGTGAAAATGGATTTTGTCACAGTCCTGGAGGCCCAGGAGTGCCAAATCAAGGTGCTGGCAGGTGTGGTTTCTTCTGAGGTCCCCCCTGCCCACACTCGGCTTGTGGGTGACCTTCTTCTCCCCATGTGCTCACGCGGCCTTCCCTGGGCGCTAATCTCTTCTTGTAAGGACACAGATCAGACTGCGTCAGGGCCCCCGTCCGAAAGGCCCCATTTTAACTTAATCATCACTTTAAAGGCCCCATGTCCAAATTTAGTCACAGTCTGAGGTACTGAGACTAGGGCTTCAACATGTGAATTTTGAGGGGAACACAATTCAGCCCCCTCCCACCTGCCCCAAAGACACTGGGCTTCCATACTCTGGGGAGGTCACCGGGGATGCTGGAGACATGAGGAGACCCTCGGCCTCTCTAGTGAGGCTGGGCAGGAGCCCTCCTGCGATAGGATGTCCCCACCTGACCTCCCTCCCTGTCTGCTCCTCCGGGAGGGAGCTCCAGTCAGGAACGGGGGGCTCATCTCACCATTTCCAGCAATGCGCACTGAATCCCCCGATTCCCCACAGCCGTCCCCCTCCTCCTGTGGCGGAACCCACACGCGTGAATGTTCAAAATCAGTGAATCCCATGCCTCTTCGTCTTGGTGGCTCCTAGCTGCTGGCATAGCTGCTCCTTGCCGGGGCTTCTGTGGGTGGCAGCCGTCGGGCAGTGCCTCACCTTGTAAGAGTAGTAACTGCCCTTTATCGAGCGCCTGGCGTGTGCCGGGTCAGCTAAGGGCTAGGAACTTAACGTGAATATTTAATAGAGTCCCACAAGAATCCGATGAGGTCACTGTGGTCCCTCTCATGTGACGGGTGGGGGAGGAGGTTCTAGGAAGTGAAGGCGACGTAGCTGGGAAACAGAGGGACCCAGCCCTGAACCCAGGTCTCTGTGACTTCCTGACCTTGACTCTACACTGTCTCCCTAGCTAAGCTGACCAGCTTCTCTCTTCAAGTATTGTGTATTCCGTGGAACTTGCTCTCACCACCTGGAATAGTTCTCAGGTTCCAACACTTCAGTATCACACTTTCAGTATCACCTCCTGAAGACAGAGCTCAGCACAGTATAAAGAACAGGGGGCGGCCTTTGGAGTCGGGGTTGGGTTCAAATACTGGCCACGGCGTTGACTATCCACGTGACCCTGGCTAAGTTACTTAACATGAGTAAGCTTCAGTTTCCTTGTTTGTGAAAGGAGATAACCCTCTACTCCACAGGGATGAAATTAGATAAGATATGCCAAGCCACTTGCACTCTGTCTGGCATGCGGTAGGCACACTGAAAAGGTTGTTCTGGATTAAAGGGAACTCAAGGAATGCACAGTTAAGTGGGTTTGGGATCCTTGATTGATCTTGGATCAAAAACAAAAATGAATAAAATTTTATTGTGTTAAATTAGTAATATATATTAATAAGGTGTGTATGTATGTATATATACATATACAAAGTCCATATGCAAATTCCTCCAATTGCGTGTACCTATACGTCATGCATATGTGTGTATATATATACACACACCGATGCATATACACAAATATATAGTGTATAAATACACAAGTATATGTGACATATTATATATTAATGTGACATTATGTATATGTATATTTGTGTACGTATAGTTGTGTACGTATGAACACACACACACGTTATTGGGACAATGGGAGGAATTTGAGTGTGGACTTTATATAAGCTAATGGAATGGTGTTAATGGTACATTTCCTGAGTGTGGTCATGGTGTTGTGGCTACGTAGGAGAATGCCCTTGTTCCTAGGAGGTACACGCGGAAGTATTTAGGGATGAAATGTCTCAACATCTGCCACGAACTCTCAAATGGTTCCTCAAACAGATGAACACACACGTGTGCTTCTGTGCACACGCGTGCACATGTATGTGGAGATGTGACAAAATGAATATCTGTTGTATTATTATGGCAACTTTGCCGCAGGCCTGACATTTTTCAAAATACACAGCTGTGGGGCACGGGAGCTGCTCGCAAAGGGTAAGGCACAAGCCTATGGAACAGCACGGTGGGACGTGGGCGCTCACTTTGATTTTTGTCCTGTGCTCTGTCGTGGCCGGAGGACCGCCTCTGTCTGGGCCAGGGGAATCTGCCTCTTTTAGCACAGGGGTCAGCTCCCCAGGTTCCCCAGAGCTCTGGCCACCACCTGCATCCCAATGCTGAGCCCACCTGCCCTCCTAGCTGTGTTCTCACCCAGCATTTTAGAGATTCGCAGGAGCCCACATTTGGGATTGCCAGATTTAGAAAAGAAAAATACAAAATGCCCAGTTAAATCAGAATGTAAATAACGAACGTATTTTTTTTTTTTTTAGTGTAAGAATGTTTCAAATACTGCATGACACATAACTTGTACTAAAGAAAGGTATTTGTTGGTCGTTCAAATTGAACGAGGCATTCTTTATTTTATCCGGCTGCCCTACTCCTGCCCCCACCCCATCTTACCCACATGCCCACAACCAGAGGTCATGGTCGTCTATGAGGACTGGAATCTTAAGAACACAGCAGAAAGAGCTCCCAGTCCCCTAGCAAGATTTGCAAACTGCCACAGTGACCCTGGGCGTTCTGCTCCGGGACTTAAAAGCAGGAACAGAAGAGGCAGATGGTTGGGGTGGGGCAGGGGGAGGACAGACCGTGGGCTGCAGGGAGGGAATCTGGAGCCGCTGGCTTGGGTTTGAATCCTGGCCTTACCGCCTCCTGTCTGGGTGCATCTGGACAATAAATGATCTCATCTGTCTCAGCTTCCTCATCTGGAAGATACAAATAACAATAATGCTCCTCCTCCCAGCCTGGTCGCGAGGATTAACTGAGCTAATATTCGCAAAGCACTCAGGTCACTGCCCAGTATGGACTCAGTCCTGTGTACATCTTTGATGACTAAATAATGCACCTGTGGAGCGGGGCAAGGGTCGCTGTGCGGTAAACCTAGTGGCCGGAGACCCTGCAGGGGCTGCTCCTGGGTTGTTTGATGGCACGAGCAATGTGCTCCATCCACGAGGTTCACGCCTCGCTGGGACCTTCCGGTCTGAAGTCAGGAAGGTGCGATGGAGGCAGCTGGCGGTGGTGGGACTGTTCCACAGGCTAAAAGCAGTGGTGCAGAGTGGGTCACCACGGGCTGTGTCGGAAAAAACTTCATGAGCTGTCCCATCACTGGGACATCATTTTATTCGTTTATTCTTTGCTGCCTTTTTTCTTCCAGGCAATGCCTCTGTCCCTTTTCCTTAGGTTTCAGTTTTGATTCATGGCTTCCTCTCCTCTGTTTTGATTTCTACCCCTTCACTTTATTCTTGGTTTCAGAAGGAAAAAAAAATCACTCACATGGTATCCAGCAATGTCAAGGCTTATGGTTGGGGTAGGTCAGCTGGTGTCTCCAGCCAGCCCCACAGGGAGATATTGATGGTGGAAATTGACTTGGGCCAGGGTTTGGCCTAAGCCTTGTGTCCTTGACTGGATGGATGTGACGCTCAGGCCTGGGAAGGGGCACCACAGTGATGCACGCTAACAGTCCTCTGGAGAGAATGATGCTTAAAACAGAACAGCCATTTTCTCCAAGAACAATGAGAAATGTAACCACCCTCACCCTCCTTATAGGCAAAGTGTACGAGAAGGAGCCTCCAGACGATTCCAGTTCCCGGTCGTGGAGGCAGCCCCGACGTTCAGGTCTTCCCAGCTGATGTCCCGCACCTCATGGAGCAAAGACAAGCTGTCCCTGTTGTGCTCAGTCCAAATACTTGACCCACACAATCCATGAGCGTGGGGTACCTGGGTGGTTCAGCCCGTTGAGCATCTGACTTCAGCTCAGGTCATGATCTTACCGTTTGTGAGTTTGAGCCCCGCGTTGGGCTTGCTGCTGTCGGCACAGAGACCCCTTTGGATCCTCTGTCCCCCTCTCTCTCTGCCTGTCCCCCGTTCATGCGCTCTCTCTCAAAAATGAATAAACCTTAAAAAAAAAAAGAATCCATGAGCATGATAACATAGGTGTTGTTTTAGGCCGTTAAGTTTTGGGTTAGTTTATTTTTTATGGGTTAGTTTACTTATTATGCAGAAAGAGTGACTAAGACACTGTTTCTTATTGGTTGCACCTGTGTTTGCCTGTTAACCTCCTTCTCCTATGCTTCCATTGCTGACCAAGCCTTCTTATTATTGACACATTTGTAACTTTTTTCAAAAATCCTATTACTATAACAATAGAAATCCAAGACATAAGTCACCTAAACAAAACTTCTTTTATTTATTTGCCCAGACTTGTCATTTAGATCCATGAGTGCTTTCTACCTGCTTACTGTGCGACAGGTTGTAAAGAAATAACGTTCCCTCTTTTGATGCCCTCCGGCAAAGCTGTCTTTTCCATACAGACCAGCCCAGGTTCATGCAAAGGAAAAAATTATTCAATGATGCTTGTTAAAGACTTTACCCGAGGGGTGTTTGCAATGGGTGTGGGGACCACTGAAATGGGTTCTAGCGCTGGGGGAGAGAGATTGGACTCAACTCAGCAAGTGGGAATTTATAGTCAAAGACTGGGCTGGGGGTTGGAGGATGGAAAATTACTAAGAGGGAACATCAGCGGTGAGGGGGGATTCTGGGTAGGCTGACCTAACAGGATTCTTGCTGAAGGCAGGCCAAATGACCAGACGTCACCTGGGGAACGGTAGGCGATGAGGAACACAATCAGATATTGAGGTGATCAGATATTGAGGGTGGGGGGGGGGGTTCCAGTTAAACTGACTTCTCAGGACTCCTCCTAAAACTGGACAATGCACAGAGGAACACGGAAGCTCAAAAGTCAGACCCAGCTGAAATTACTCAGAGGAGCCTGAGTAGAGACAGTTTGTCAAGAAGAGAATGTTTGTCATTCATAAGCTACACACACACACACACACACACACACACACGTATACTCACACACACTAGAGGTACAATTAAATCTTGCTCTCCTGAGATATATTTTCACTTCAAGGTTGACTTTGAATTTTGTTGATATTGATCCATTGTGTATTAAATACATATTACTTACCTAATTTCCAAGTTAGTGTCGGTGGTGACAGGCAGCCACACTTACTTTCCACCTGTCCTCGTTTTCTCTTCTTTCTCTTTCCTTTCATTATTACTTTTTCCCCAGGAAAGGTTTGTTGATCATATGGTCTAGGACACGGGGGATTAGCAAAATCCCAAATAGCTAGGTGATTTGAGGTGTGGACTGAGCCCAGTAAGAGATGCATATATTCTAAGAGTCTGGAAGACTAGGGTTCCCCCACAACGCATGTTCTTGCTTCTGGAGTCTTAATTCAGCACCAATCCATTCTGTTTCCTAAGTCAGATTTGAAACTGTGCTTAGGTCCTTGGGTCTACCCATCCTCTCATCTCCTGCTAACTCTTACTGAGGTCTTCTGTCTCTGTTTCTACCTCTTTTCTCGGCCATTAGGGCCTTTCCCTCAGGCACAGAGTCAAGGACAGTCTATGTGAACACTGCAAAGATGACCTTTCAGAGTTTTTCATTTTATTTCTTTACTGAGAGACTATCTTTAAATTTGTTGAAGGTGGACCAGGAGACCCAGGGCTGGAGTTAGAATGAGACCAATGAGGCAGGGTAGTATAAATGCAGGGCTGGATCTATCCAAAAGTTTGATAATCTGTTTATTGTGGAGTTTTTGCATTGATTTTGCTTTTTTAGAAAACATTACTGGGGCGCCTGGGTGGTGCAGTCGGTTAAGCGTCCGACTTCAACCAGGTCACGATCTCGCGGTCTGTGAGTTCGAGCCCCGCGTCAGGCTCTGGGCTGATGGCTCAGAGCCTGGAGCCTGCTTCTGATTCTGTGTCTCCCTCTCTCTCTGCCCCTCCCCCATTCATGCTCTGTCTCTCTCTGTCCCAAAAATAAATAAACGTTGAAAAAAAAATTTAAAAAAAAAAAAAAAGAAAACATTACTAAAAAAAAAGACATTTGTCTCGATTGCTGAGTTTGGGGCACCCCTTAAATTTTGCACCCAAGCCAAGTACTTTAATCGCCCCTCCCTGACAGGACCACAGGCCTCTTTCCTTGTGGGTTTATCCTCCTTCCAGCTCCTGTTTAGGGAGAGGAGGCGCAGACACGCTGCTCTGGCCCTGGCCCGGCCACCCTTGCTAAGCCACTGCTTTTTGTCTTCTTCACTCTTGCTGCCCTGCATCGTCACCTTCCTCTCACTCTCGTGTAGGCCTGCCCCATGAGAACACTGGAACATCTGGTTGATGTCTGCACCTGGAAAGGGCTGAAGCAACCGACTGGCAAAAATCCTGCACACATGACTCTCAGCATGGATATAGGTAAGTGAAATGACTTTTTGTTCTTTCCACAAAATTATCAGAGCAATCATTTCAACGTTCCTATTCAGACTAGGTCCAGAAATGGCATTCCACTGTGACTTGCACAAAAGGATGGCATCGGATGCGTCCTTTTTTAAAGCCGGTAACGTGTGCCCCACTTATCCCCTTCCTGAAACTCCTCTGTCTTTGAATGGGAGTGGGAGTCTGAATTTCAAGGGTGATGGAATGGATGGTCTGTCGGGAGGGACGAGGTTATTCGCTTTCCCATTCATTGTTTAAAATAAAAGCTGAGGGGCGCCTGGGTGGCTCAGTTGGTTAAGCGTCGACTTCAGCTCAGGTCACGATCTCACAGTCTGTGAGTTCGAGCCCTGTGTCAGGCTCTGTGCTGACAGCTTAGAGCCTGGAACCTGCTTTGGATTCTGTGTCTCCCTCTTTCTCTGCCCCTTCCCCGCTCATGCTCTGTCTCTCTCTGTCTCAAAAATAAATAAAAACATTAAAAATTTTTTTAAAAAATTATAAGAAAAATAAAATAAAAGCTGAAAGATTTTTAAACATGACAAATTATTCTTTCACCATAATAGCTGTATCAAAACAGCAATATAAAAAATGATGCCCTTCACTTTGCTGATTGTACTTGTTATGGTTCATGTGACCTGTAATTTAAATTTAATGAAGTTTCAAAGGAAAAGCTAACAAAATGGCAGATTTCTCTGACATTATGGATATATGCATATATATGGGCCCCTTCCTGCCTGCCTGCCTGCCTGCCTGCCTTCCTGCCTTCCCCCATTTCCCTCTTTTCTCCCCCACCCCAGTTTTAAATATTGAAAGTCCTTTGGTGGGGCACCTGGGTGGCTCAGTTGGTTAGGGATCTGACTTCAGTTCAGGTCATGATCTCACAGTTTGTGGGTTCAGGTCCCGCATCGGGCTCTGTGCTGTCAGTGTGGAGCCTGCTTGGGATTCTCTGTCTCCTTCTCTTTCTGTCCCTCCCCTGCTCATGCTCTATGTCTCTCTTTCTGAAAAATAAATATGTAAACATTAAAAATAAATAGATATTGAAAGTCATTTGGGGTTGGTCTGTTAGCCATTTATAGCAATGTATTACACCCATTCTAATGAGCCAAATACACCTTTGTGTACATTTTAAATACTGATAAGTTTGGTTTTAGTAATGATCATCTCTGGGGCTTTTTGGCCAGATTAAACATAAAGAATACCTTCTTTCTAGATGTCTCTGGGCATTGAACCGTGCTGTTTTCTACTGCACAGACAGAAAACATATTTGGATAGACTGGCATAGAGTAGAGAGCTCATCAGAACATCAAAGTTCCTCTTTCTGGGACATGTTTTGACTGCAGCTTAATTCACCCTCTAAAGGAATTTAAAATAGATTCTTTACCTATAACATATATTTGGCAACACTTTGAATTTTAATGTGAGTCTTTGCAATGGAGACACAGATGAACCTGGCAGCATATTAATGTCACTGATAATAGCACATTTTATTTAGAGAATTTACCCTCTCCCCAGTTCTCAGTTAGAAGCCCATACACAGTAATTAAACCATTATAAAAACACAATAAGATATACCATAATAGAACTATCCTGCTGTCGAGGCACACAGAGCAGGAAAATCAGGATAGCACAAAGGAACACAATACATCCAATTTAGTCCTGCTGCGGAAATGCCACAAACCAGTACCCTCCAAAGGATAAGTAGGGGGAAAAGTTATTTCCACAGACAACTGGGCCTCGGGTCTTCATTTTTCAGAAAACAGCAAACCAAAAGCAGCAAGCTAATCAATCAACCAGCCAATCGATCAGTGAGAACAAGGGTCCATAGCATATGAGGCATATAAGATGCTGTCCTTGTACTCAAGAGGCTTGCAGTCATTTGGGAAGTAAAGGCTTAAAACAAAAAACACAGCATGACAGTGGTTCAAGATCTACCATAAGAAGAACAGGATTAAACAAATAATATAGAAAGCATGTGATACTAATCCAAAGGAAGCCCAGTTTATTATGCCCCAGACATGCTGGGGAAGCCTTTACTCAAGGGGGCTTGAAATTGGCCTAAAAGAATGCTGAAAATTTGCACGACAAGGGAGGAGAAGGAAATGGTATAAAAAGGAAAAGTTTTAGGAAGCCAGATGTTCAAGAAAATATTCACAGGCAAATAGTTGGTGTAGGAGTTCATAAAATAAAACATCAGACAATTAGACCGTGGATGTATTGTCTTTCCTTTAAAATTGAGGAACAATAGGGACGCCCAGGTGGCTCCGTCGGTTAAGCGTCCAACTTCTGCGCACGCCACTGTCTCATGGTTCGTGAGTTCAGGCCCCGTGTTGGGCTGTGCTGACAGCTCAGAGCCTGGAACCTGCTTCGGATTCTGTGTCTCCCTCTCTCTCTCTGCCCCTGCTCCCCTCACGCTCTCTTTCTCAAAAATAAATAAACACTAAATTTTTTTTTTAATTGAGGAGCGATAAAATGATAAAATGTAGGAAAAATGTACATACAAGATGTATATATAATATGATTGGATCCATAAAAGAAATTCTTGTGTAGCAGAGAAAAATGACTGGAAGGAAATATGTCAGATGTTAATTTTTTTGATGGGAGACAGGAATGTGGGTGATTTTTTGTTTTTAATTTGAACTTTGTATGTTTTCCAAATCTGAATCCAACCAATAGAATTCCTACAATGAAGCAAAAACAAAGGGAGACCAAAAAATCTCCAAGTGTATTTTTAATGGCCTCTTTATATAAATTTTAAATCCTACCATTCATTCATCCATTGACTAATGGGTAGAGTGTGTTAAAATGATTTTTCTAGGGGCGCCTGGGTGGCTCAGTCGGTTGAGCGTCCGACTTCGGCTCAGGTCATGATCTCACGGCCTGTGAGTTCAAGCCCCGCGTCGGGCTCTGTGCTGACCGCTCAGAGCCTGGAGCCTGTTTCAGATTCTGTGTCTCCCTCTCTCTCTGCCCCTCCCCCACTTGCACTCTGTCTCTCTCTGTCTCAAAAATAAATAAACATTTAAAAAAATGATTTTTCTAAACTGTATGTAAAGACTGAATTTTTTCTCCCCAAATTCATACGGTGAAGCCCTACCCCCTTATGTGACTGTATTTGTAGATGAGGCCTTTAAAGAGGTAATTAAGGTTAACTGAGGTTATAAGGGTAGGATCCTAATCCATAAGAACTGGTGTCCTTCTAAGAAGATGAAGAGACATCAGAGATGAGCGATGAGCGCACACAAAGGAAAGTAACAAGAGGACACAGTGAGAAGGTGGCCACCTGCAAATCAAGGAGAGAAACCTCAGGAGAAACCAAAACTACCAACACCTTGATCTTGGACTCCCGGACTCCACAACTGTGAGAAAGCAAACATCTGGTTTTTAAGCCACATCAGTCTGGGGTATTTTGTTATGGAAGCCCTAGAAAATTAATATACTATGTCTACATAACTTATATGGATAATAGAATTTTTCCACCTGTGTTTTTTCTATAAAATTAACATTAAACTTACTCATGACATTTCTCTACCAGAGTGAAACTTCCATACCAGTTATGTGTCCTACTCTTGGTTATTTATTTATTTATTTATTTATTTATTTATTTATTTATAATTTTGCTGAGTGCAAGCAGAATGTTGGCCATAGGTCAACGCTTGAAGAAGCTACAGATTATATAAGGCACGGAGGACAGTCTCTGCCGTGCCAATATGAATATAAATAAATATGAATGCAACAATATAAAGGAGTATCGATGGGCACTGCTGGTTACCTAAAGAGACAATCCAGGTAGGAGATCCGATTTGCTTCTTTTCTTATGTGTGAGGCTCCATGCAACTCTTCATTCCAGGCTGAACTATCCCCTCAGCTCTGTGTGTGCTCCACAGTCAGTCCTCTCTGGGAACTGTCCTCTAGAAGACTGCCTCCTCCCCCAAGGACTGTACCCTTCCTGGGGCAGCTTCCATCAGATAATTGGTAGATAAATGGAGGCAGATAAAAGTCTGACCCCCCTTGTCCCAGCTGGGGACATCTCTGAAAGTCCAGTCCAGCTCCAGAGCTCACCGTGCTAAGACCTTTGCCATGTCCACAGTCCAGTATTACCCTCCAGCCAATCCTTCTTCCTTCCCAACAGGTATTAACCCAGAGACCACACCCTCCTAAATTTCCTGTTTGCTAATCCTTATTTCAGGGACTCTAGGGAAGTGACCTACAACATTTCTCAGTTTATCTGCACCATTGCTTCCTGCCCCAATCCCAGACTGCTTATCTATGTAATCTCAAGGCAATTACCTACACATCAAGGATCATGAAACACCCAGTGAAGCATCTGTAATGTGCTCAGGTGGTTTGTCAGGACTTCTGGTGAGCAGGAAGATTTACTTTTTTTCTGATTTGAATTCCTAGTGAAACTGTTGTTGATTACTGGGATTAAGTCATGAAGGTTCAGTTCTGTCTGCCTTTTCCACCAGGTAGTTTTGTCCTTCTCCAGCCTTAGGAGTTTGAAGTGGGGAGTCCAGGTCTCCCTTGGTCCTTAGCAACTGATCTGTATTAGAATCGTAGAATATTAAATGTCAGAGCTGGAGAGCACTTTAGAAATTATCTAACTCGAAAATGGCCAAGGAGTTTTAATACATGTTGTGATTGGACTAGTTAATAGTGGCTGTTGGAGAGCTGCCTTGAGGATCCTGAGGATGGCCAGGGCTCATTCGCAGAGTGCTGTGGTTGCTTATGGATGTCGGGTGTGGATGTGGGATGGGGGCTGGTGGCAATCAACTTGACTGACATCCTTGATAGTCCTACTCTCTTTTTTTCACTGGAGATGACTGACCCAAGGTCAGACTACCCAAGGTTGTGTGGCTGGTTATAGGAATTTGAACCATAGCCAATATGACTCAACTAACAGTCCGGAATCCTACATCCCATGGATGCTGTATTTAGCCTCTCTGGTTAATCCTCCTCTGCTCCAGCCCCTGGTCTACTTGAGCACATGAGTCTTGGACCAGATCCCAGTCCCCCCTTCCTTCTTGGCTTTCTTCTGTTGCCATATGTGAGCATGATTCTCTGGGCCAAATTCCTATGAGTAGTTTCTGTTTCCTCTGTGTCTCTCATAGTTAAGCCCAACAAAGTTCTAGCACTTCAGGGTGGGTAAACTTGGTGAGAGATTAATTCTCTGCCTCTCCTCTCATCCATTCATTTATTCATGAAAACATGTTTTAGGTACTTGCTATTAGAAATACTAAAATTCATACCAAAAAGCCCACCAACACCTTTGAGCAGTGACTTAAATGTGTAATAAGGCCCATTCTGCCTTTAGCAGACATTTCTCTCTCCTCCCCCTATTCCTCCCCTGCTAATAGCATCCTGTTCTTCACTAGGAGACTTAATCTTCCTTCCCCTTCCACATGGTTTTATTGGAGCCATCAATCACACCAACACATGATCTGGCTATATAGGTGGATACATGGTCAAAACCTGGCTGCGGTAGTTAAATAATGCTGCCCCCACCTTTTCCAAAAGATGGTGATGCTCTGTTCTCAGAACCTGGGTATGTTTTGGGTATTCGTTGTCATCTACATATGAGTAGGCTCTTTAATATACATTGCTATTACGTGGCAAAAGGGACTTTGCAGATAGAATTAGGGTTGTGGACTTTAGGATGCTGAGATTATCCTGGATTATCTAGATAAATCCAGTGTAACCACATGGGCCTTACAGGTGGCCTCTAGAAGCTGAAAATGGTCCACAGATGAGGAAGGAAACAGGAAACAGGGATTGTAATCCGACAAGCACAGGGAATAATTTCTAGCAACAGACTGAATGAGCAAGAAAATGGATTCTCCCCTAGAGCCCACAGAAAGGGATGTATCCTTCCAACACCTTGGTTTTAGTCTGGTGGGACCTCTGCCGGACTTATGAGCTACAG
The DNA here is from genome assembly GCF_018350175.1 of Felis catus. Classification (NCBI taxonomy): domain Eukaryota; kingdom Metazoa; phylum Chordata; class Mammalia; order Carnivora; family Felidae; genus Felis; species Felis catus. The sequence goes on along the minus strand of NC_058368.1, from coordinate 18,438,414 downwards.
AAACATAATTTAATACACGTGTCCTTTTTTAAGCCACTGGGTGTGGCTACAGAAAATAGAAACACTGGTCAAATATCCTGGCCACAGTGATTGGCCCAGACATGGGCATGTGATTCAAGCTGAGCCAATCAGAGTCCTTCCCCCAAGATTCCAAGAAGTCCTTTCTCTTGATTGTAGCTATGAGCGTGGCCCCTGCCAAGTGGAGAATCAGATGAAAACTGAGCCAATGCACAGGCAAGAGCTGCGGTGGGAGTCAGTGCAGGTCCTGACAGGGTTCCTCTCCAGCTGGGCTTGAGGCCAACTCCACCCCTGCCCTTCCCTGTCGCATAAGCCAATTAACTCCTTCTTTTGTTCAAATTCATTTCAGCTGGCCTTCTTCTACTTGTCATTGAAAGACTTCTGATTAAATCATGTCCCTCAAAATACCAATTCCTGGTCTTCCATACTTAAAAAATCACTTCTCAGGCTAATATATCTTCTCTAGAAAGAACCCAATGAGTGCATATATCCCCAAGGAGTCTTGGCACATGAACAGAAATGAGTGATGCCAGAGCTCAGAGGAAATAGTACACACAACTAGGGGTTTTGATAGAAGAGGGGACTGGGAAAGAGCTGGATCATGGGGGAAACAGACTAGGGAGGTGTGGGAGAGGGTGTGGTATCGAGTGAATGAGTGAATGCAGGTGGAGGCAAACCATATGAATCTGAAACACTGGGAGACACATGGGGGTTAAAGAGGAGAGGGGAGATAACTCTTCTGGAATCTGCTTGATGCTTTCCACTGAGGCAAGATTTTCAGTTATCTTTGGCTGTCTTGACAGTTTCGATAATCTGTTCCAGTTCTGGGTGAGCAGTGGACCCACCCTGAAGGAAGGAGGACACCTGTTCCTGGGCATGCCCCCTGGGCTGCCAGTGCTCCCCTACATCGAGTGCTTCTGTACCCCCTTAAGTTAACCCGCCTGAGCAGGCTGCTATGAGGGCCACCAGGGTGGCCACTGAAGTCCTGAGCGTGGGCACAGGCAAAGTACCCATAGCTCTATGGAATATCACAAGGTAGAAAAAAGAAGAGCTACAGAAAAGCAACGCAAAACAATCTCCCTGTGCCGTTTGCTTATTGTTCAAGTTTGAAATTCTGCCAAGTGCTCATACTTCTCACTTGTCAGCAGTTTGGTTTGAAACAATAGTGAAAACGGCCCTCTTGGCCTCTACCTAAACTTCAGCGGAGAAAAAAAACAGCTTCAGAGTTGAACTTGAATGGTCTCCTTACCTTATTTGCCCTGACCCCGAGTTGCACCGCACTAACAAGGAATCTAGAACACGGGGCATGGAAATGCTGTGTTTATGAGATGAGGCTCAGGCTTACACATTCTTTGAGTCAGAGCCTCTGGAGTTGGTGGTGATTTAGTAGAGATGTAGGAGGGAAGCATTTTGCCAACTTGAGAACCCCCTTCTTAGGTTCAGCATTTTAAGCAATTTGAAAACTCCCATCTTTCAGCTTTGGGAGTTTATTTTCTCTTGGAAAATGTCTGGATCCTTTTTCTCTGTAAGTAGGGAAGAAAAAGGCTTCGAGTGAAGATGACAGGTTTACTTGGGCATGAAATCACTGTTGGACAACTCATTTTTCCTGAGTTAAGTGTCAAAAAATCTGCAATTTACAGAAGAAGTTTTCCTGAAATTACACATAGGGTGGATAATTGAGAGCAAAGTGCCTGGGCTGTCCGGCTGGAGCAGCACTGCCCTTTCTGGGAACTTAGGTCCCTCCCAGTGCAGAGTCCCCAGGGCAAGTTGTTGATTTCCAGTACTGGGGTCTGACCCACACCTGCTTAAGTCCGCAGCTCCTGGCCTTGCCCAAATGTCTTCGTTTCTGAGCAGCCCTGAGGCTGGTTTCTAGTTTGTTTGTAAGATCGGCAAGTATTCAGTTTTGTAGCGTCACTTGATAATGTTTTTATGTGAATCTCAGGAAAACTGGTAAAGAATTAAGAGTTTTATGTGGCCTGGAAGGTGGGGGAGCTGGATCCTCCCCATTTAGCAACAAGTGATTGACAGCTTCTCTGTCTGCAGTGGGCTGCCCGTCACCAGTGCCATCAGAATCTAGAAGTGGGCGTTCTGGCGTTTTCTATTTCTGTCTCTATGGGTTCTGACCTATGACTCTCTCATCTCCCTATCTTCTGGCTGGTTTGGCACAACAGTGCTGTCATGTGGATCCGATCTGGAAGCCCCGAACAGGCCGTGGAATTTTAGGTCTGTGCAGTAAATGGCTTCTTTCAAAAAGCCTGTACATAATGTGGCTTTCTCAATTAATGTGCTGCCTACAGGGTTTCCTTAACTCTTATTTGTTTGTGTGTGTGTGTGTGTGTGTGTGTGTGCACGCGCGCGTGTGCGTATACATGCATGTGCGGGTCTTAGGACTTTGCACCATCATTCGTTGACATTAATAGTATTACTTACCATTCAGGAATCACCAATTCCACTTTAAAATTATGACTAGCTCCATAAGGAAAAAGAGAATCTGGAAAGAGGCAGTGAGTGTAGGGATTGAGGCCTCCCTAGAAATACCGGCTTAAGCTTTGCAAGTTTTGGCTCCCAGGTATACCAGTATTCCAAACGTCAGTATAGAAAGGAGACTGAGGCCCCAGGATGGGCCACTAAGCTTTTCCGCATGGAAGTCAGTGGTGCAGGCCAGCTTTGCTGTTCTGGTGCCACATGGTCCCTTGCTGTAGGGAGCAAGAATTGAGGAGACCACGTGCCCAGAGGAAGGGCTAGTTTTATGCTCACGGTGTTCATATGTTCCGGAGTGCAGGCCGAGGTAAGATCCTCTCCTCCAATATCAGACAGTCTGTGAAGAGGCAAAAGCTCCCCAGTGAACAGCCTTTCCCCTGGCTTCTCCTGACTGAAGTGTAAATGACTTTTGAGAGCAGAATAAGCCGGTCGATAAATTCATTCTTTGAACTTCTCTGACTGGGAAGTGGTTCTGAGACTTTGAAAATCTTCAAAGATCTCAGCCTGTGAAATCAATAGGTCACATTTCGAGTTGCCGGAGCGAAGGCAAGAATTTCGCTCGGCACGCACTGTGTTGAGGACCTAGTATGTGGGAAGCAGTATCCCGGGCATTCAAGGTGCTGCTGAGCTAGGAAGAGCACAGCCCCGGCCCTTCAGAAGCTGTCTGGGGAAGAACAAAAGACAAGGACATACATGTTCTCTAAGCTTAGTACAGACAGCTGTGGGAACCAAGGGTGGGGATGGGGATATTGGGTTGGGAGGGGGGGAGGGAAGATGGGGAAGGGATTAGGGCTCTTTGCATGCAAGTCATTGCATAAGGCAAAAGTTGGGAGGCAACAAAAGTGATCTGAAATATGGCCTGTCCTTGTGCATTTCTTGACTCAAAAGGTTGAAATGATGATGAAATACTAATGACACCTAACATCTATTAAGCACCTGTTAGGTATCAGATATGATGAGTTTACATGAATTGTCTCATTTAGTTCTTATCATAAATTCTATGAGATTTGCAAAGTTATCCCTCCTTTTTTTCAGATGAGAAAACTAAAGCTCAGAGAGGTCAAGCAACTTTCCCAGGACGCCTCAGCTAGTCAGTGCAAGAACTGAACATAAATCCACGTCTACCCACGTAACTCCAGCGCCTTCCCCCTAAATCAACCTTTTTTTCTGGATTGCTTGTTTTTTTTTTTTTTTCTTTTCTTTTTGTTCACTGTGGAGACCTGAAGAAGAATCCGGTGGTCCTCGGTCCTGAAAAGGGTCTACCAGAATTCAGAGGATCTTGTGTCTCTTGCATTCAAAGCCATGGCTCCTGGCAGCTGGGACCTGGGCCTCACCACGTGCACCACGCGTCGCTGGCTTCCAGGTGCCAGGGGCTTGGGCCGAGGCCACACAGTTGTCTGCACGGGGCCCGGCCCCACCGCTGGCTGTCTGGAGTGAGCGCCCGGGATGGATCCTCTCCGTCTGCCAGGCTGTTTTCCTCATCCATCTGCCTTGTTGGCTTTTAATGCAAGCAGGAAACAAAACTGAAAAAAGAGGAAATCGATGCTTCACAGAAAAGGGACAACATCTTCCTTTAGCCAGTGGGGGGTCTGAGGAGGGGCGCGGTGACTAAGGTTTGCGGGGCGCTGTTACCCGCTGGTGAGGGGCTACAGAAGCCAGCTGCGGATCAGGCCGTGCCACCGGTGCCTGCGAGTGGCTGATGCGGAGGCCTCTTGGCGGCTGGGGGAGGTGGCACGAGCTGTCAGCTTCGAGCAGGAAGCCAACCCAGCCCGCGGCACCCGGAGGGCGAACAGTTGAATGAAACACACACTTGGTGAGGATGTTCGGCTTACAGATGTCACTAAGCTGAAGCCGTGATCGCTAGGAGCCAATAAATCGCGGCTTGCGGCCTTGGACCCCACCGACCTGACGCTCTCTTTCCTCACCTGCGGCCGAGAAGGGATACGGGATAAGCTGCTTCTTGGCCGCAAGTCCTGGGAATACTATTTTGTGTTTGGAAACTGCCAGAGAATCACTGATGAGCCAGTCCATTGCGCCGAGTACGTTGGTCGTGGTGGGCTCCCTTCCGGTGACTGAGGCAGAAGCCAGGGAGAGCACAAGTTCTGGTAGGTGTCCAGCGGGCAGGCCAGGGCCACGGCGCGTCCTGCGCCCATCGCCTTCGGCTCAGGTGGGGGACGTGGGGTGTGGCTCTTGCTGTATCCTGGGGCAGGCGGGCTTGCGTCTTCTTCTGACTTGAGAGGCCATTGTTCTTGGAGGCCTTACACTTGGGTGGCACGTGATGTGTCGCACTTCGGGCACCTGTTCTTTCCCAGGGAAGAACCACGGATCCAACACCGCAAGGGCTTTGCAAACAGTGCTCACAGGCAGCAACCAAGGGATCCTCCGCTCTGTGGTGTCTAGGCAAGAGTCGCACACACGCACCTTTGTGTCTCAGCATTACGTTTTCATGATCGAGATCAGAGAAAATATTTGTCCCTATACTTGGGAGACTGGGACAAAAATACAGCCATAACCTCACCATCCTCATTTGCCAATTCTTGACACGTTCGCATACGAATTCCCAGCTTTTTTAGCTAGGCATTTTTTTTTCCTACACCCGTGGTTCAAGACCACGCCATTTGCCGAGCCCTTATCGCGCGCTAGGTACGGAGGCTGCTGGAGAAGCTTTGGGAAGTTTCGGGAATATCAGTTTAACCAAATGGTAAGCGATTTAAAAGAGTTTCTTAAATGAAAGCAGATGTGGTCGTACTCTGCAGTAGAGCGAAACAATGTGCATGAATCAAATGTCATTATGAGCGAAGACTTCAAAGATGGGCTACCACGCAGCTTCATCGTGGGGGATGGAAGAGTGGATTCGTAACAGGCCCCTGTGAGGAAGTCCCTGCAGCTGCTTGAGGTCGATCCTGTGAGAGATGAAAAAAAACCAGACGAGGGCAGGGCAGAGTGCAGGACCGAAGTTCTTAGAACGCGGAGTTGAGAGGTCTCGGTAACCGGTGTATGTAGGACAAGAGGCAGAGGAAGGAGTCGATAGTTTTGACTACTTTCCTTGGATGATTTCCAGAAGTCGGGTTTGTGTGGCCTTTTCAGCCACAACGCAGCGCTCTGCCTGTCCCAATTGCCAAACAGTAATGCAAGTAGCAGTCATAATATTAGCTCGCATGGATGGAGTTCTATGTGCTAGGCATCACGCTGACCTCTTCACATGTAGTATCTCATTTAATTTTTACAGCCACCCAGGAGGTAGGTTCTACTGCTAGATTTCCTTTGCAGGTGCAAAAATTGAGGCTCAGAGAAGTTAGGCCACTTGCCCAAGATTAAACAGCTTTTCGTAGGCCAACACCCACGTGGCTAAAACATCAGGAGGGCATCTTCCAAGATGAGAGGTCTCGCATCAATATAAACAACAACTCCTCGGTTTTATTAGAGTCCATTGAATATGAAAATATGAATCTTTCTGCAGAGTGTGTTGTGTTTTTTGTTTGTTTGTTTTGGATGTTAGAAACATAGTCCCCTTTACACACTCCTTATAAAGCTTGAACAACTTGGTAAGGAATCCTTTTAAAAGATAGTCCATAAATCCCTGGCCTCTTACAGAGATTATTCTGTACATGACGTAACCTTTGATTGAAGCTCCATTTGGCTGCCAGGGGCATCCATACTGTCATTCCGAGAGGCTCTCGGGGTGCTTGGGTGAATGGGATTCTTGGTCTCCCTGGAGCTGGCCTTGCTCTGGCACTGCCTGTGGCCTCCGTCCCCTCTCCGCCACCTCTGGTCTCTGCTTCCAGGTCTGCCGTCTGCTGGACACTTCCCTGTCTCCTCTCTGTGTTTATCTTCCCGTCTTCCTTGCCCATCGCCTCAAGGCTCAGCTTCCACAGGAAGCATGTTGTCTTTTTTTTTTTTTAATTTTTTAAATGTTTATTTATTTTTGAGAGAGACAGAGCACGAGAGGGGGAGGGGCAGAGAGAGAGGGAGACACAGAACCTGAAGCAGGCTCCAGGCTCTCAGCTGTCAGCACAGAGCCCGACACGGGGTTCAGACTCCTGGACCGTGAGAGCATGGCCTGAGCCGAAGTTGGACACCCCCATTGTCTTTTTTTTTTTTTTAATTTTTTTTTTCAACGTTTATTTATTTTTGGGACAGAGAGAGACAGAGCATGAACGGGGGAGGGGCGGAGAGAGAGGGAGACACAGAATCGGAAACAGGCTCCAGGCTCGGAGCCATCAGCCCAGAGCCCGACGCGGGGCTCGAACTCACGGACCGCGAGATCGTGACCTGGCTGAAGTCGGACGCTTAACCGACTGCGCCACCCAGGCGCCCCGCCCCCATTGTCTTTTGTTACGCAAAGAGCTTCTGTTTGCCAAGCGCCAGACGCTGTGAAGTCTCTACACGATCCCGTTTAGTCCTTCATGCAGTCCAAGGGGCATCTTCGGCTTGGTTTCTAGCAGAGGGCACTGGCTCAGCCACGAGGCCATTTGTCTCTGTAATAAGCTCGCGGCTCTTGAGAGTGGAGCTGGGATTTGGACCCATGTCTATCCAATTGCAATCCTGCTTCCTTAGGTGTGCGTAGCACCGTCCGTAATAACTGGGCCTAGGAAAAGAGTCCGCTCCTGGCCTTCCGCATAACAAAGCAAGACATGGTTAGAGCCTCCGCCGCTTCTGGCCTGTTTTCACCAGAGCAGCAGTGAGCTCGAGGGGTCTTAGGGAGGTAGCAGAGTCCTGCCTCTGAGTTGGCGAGGAGCCCACATTCTAGAGACAGCGCTGAGGCCCAGCCCTTCACCCGAACGCACGTGCTCCGGGACTCGGGGGTAATGCCAGCACTGAGCTCACTGTGCCCTAAGTGCAGTCCTACGAAATGCTGGTGATGGTGACAGTAATCCTAACGCTAATGGCAGCAGACCTTCTCTGAGGGCTCGCTCTGCGTCCGGTGCTGCTCGGAGGCCTCCACACACAGGAACTCTCTTACCCTCACTTTGACCCTGTGCCGTAGGTCCATGCCTTCTACGTCTTACCGACCGAGAAAACCACGGCACAAAATGGCCAGGTGACGTGCCTGAAGCCACAGCCCTGGGAAGTGGTGTGGCTGCGGTGCCGACCACGGGCCGTCTTGGTTTAGTGTGGGGACGTTGCCACTCCTGTCCCCTGCCAGGCAGGGAGAGCCTATCTCTCCCTCTGTGCCCCTGACTCACCCGGTGCCCTCCTGTTTGGCTCAGGTCTATGCGGCTACTCTCTCGCACCCGCCCCCCCATCCCTCTTCCTCCTTTGTCTCCTCCTTCCCTGCTTCGTCTCCTCTTTCCTCCCACCTCCTTCTCCCCTCTCCTCCCTTTCTTCCAGTCCCCAGAGTGGCCTCTGCCTCTCGAAGCTGGGGCTGCCGACTTGAGGTAGCCCAGCCGTTGCTGCTGCCGTGTTCGTGTCCCTTGGCGTGCGGTGCTCCCCCGGCAGCCACGCTTGCCCTGAGCACACGGCCCGCTCTGAGTGCCAGTTGCTACCTACCTTGCCACCGATCGTGCCCACGTATCATAATTGTGCATTTTTTTCCTTGAAAGCCAAATGATGGAGCTAATAGGGTTCATGCTGGGAACAGATGTTCTTATTTCTGTACGTGGCAAGGATTCTCTGATTCTTTTGTACTCCCATTTGAAGTGTTTCTGGTTGAAGGGTTCTTGGGAAGGGCTGAAAACTCACGTTGTCCTTCCAGTAAGGAACTGGGCACAGGTCTTGAGGGGGTGTGAAGTAGCCTTCCTTGGCATTTTATACTCCATCTGCTTCCTGAGGACACAATCCTGTTCCTATTTGAAAACTGCCTTTGCTCGCATTTTATAATTAGGCATTCAGATTTTCGCTTTTCTAGTTGTTTCAATCTCAAGCTAATGTGGCAGTTAACAATTCGTCCATTTTCTGCTTTATTTCCTCTTCTCCCCATGCTTGGAATTCATGGAGGGTTTTTTTTTGTTGTTTCCATTCCCATTAAGAATGCTAAAAGACTGTGATAGTATTATTCATTCATTTAATATTTATTGAGTGCCTTCTATGTGCAAGGCACTGGGGTACGAGACAAAGTTGCCACTTTCATGGGGATAGTGTTCTGGTCAGGGAAGACAGACAATAAACAAACAAGTAAACAAGATAATTTCAGATTATCTTGTTTCAGAAGTGCCGTGGAAAAATGGAATCGGGTGAAAGAACAGAGACAAACGGGGAAGTGAGGGTGACTTGGTATAAGCTGGTCAAGGAAAGTCTTTCTGGGAAGGGGATAGTTAAGTTGAGGTAAGGGGAAAGCATTCTAGAAAGGGACTGACAACTGCAAAGGCCCTGTGGCAGAGGAGAGTTGGAGAGTTAAAGGCACAGGACAAAGGCCAGCATGGTTGGGTGTGCTGAGCATGGGGAGGGGATGCAAGGTAAAGTCAGGGAGGTGGGCAGGGACTACATCTCATAAGACCTTCAGGGTTTCTACCTCTCCCCCCCACATATTTTTCTTTAAGTCAATCCGTAAAGGATGACTAACTAAAAACTTTCCCTACGATCTTCTTGTGAGTTCTGGTCTGCTTTCTGGACCACCGGCAGATATTCTATACCAGTTTCCCCTTCACCTGATGGGCTTTGGCTGAACTCTCTTCAGTTGTACTTTGTCTTAGGGCTGAGATGGAGGAGGAAAATGCAGACTTACTCAGACAAGCCCTAGATGGATTTCCTTAAATCAAGCCTCAGTCCTGGTGAAATTTGACCACAGTCACAGTTGGTATTTCAGTCATCAAAGGCACCAACACTGTGCTCCAGTGAATAATACATCGCCTTGAGTCAGAGACCAAATCTTACAGCTTTGTTCACTTTGGACACACATATATACAGAGAGATGTCTGCATATGTCTGCGTTTTAACGGTGCTGCTAATATCAGGGAGGGGTGTGATGATGCCCCTGGACAACTCCTCTGGCTCGTGCAAAGCTAGTCCTCTTCTGTTCTGCTCAGAACGGGGAGAGCAAAGGGTTTCATCATGAAATTGCCCGAGGTCATCTGTGGCTACGTGGTGAGCATTGTTTTGGGGTCTCTTAGGCTCCCTCTGTGGTCCCAGGTCAGAAGTAGAGGCTGGGGTCTTCTCGTGGAGTCATGGGCCTCTTCCAGAATGAACCCAACTTCCCCAGATGCTGTTCACAAACTTGCCCTGCCTTCAGAACCTGAGGTCATGTCCAAAGTTGAAAGGGAAGGTTATCTCAAGAATCTACCCAGTTTCGGGGCATCTGGGGGTGGCTCAGTTGGTTAAGTGTCCGACTTCGGCTCAGGTCATGATCTTGCAGTTTGTGGGTTTGAGCCCTGCATCGGGCTCTGTGCTGACAGCTCAGAGCCTAAGCCTGATTCGGATTCTGTGTGTGTGTATGTGTGTGTATGTGTCTGTCCCTCCCCCTCTCACACTCTGTCTGTCTCTGTCTCTCTCTCTCTCTCAAAAATAAATAAACCTTGAAAAAAGAAAAAAAGAATCTACCCCATTTCATTCAGGGGGAAACTATAAACAGGCATCACAGGCATCTATGGGCTTCTACTGGCCACTCATTAAAGTCAGTTCCTGAGCACCTGCTGCAGTCCACACCACACAGCCTCCACAGGTGTGCCCATGGATAGGTATGCACACCATCAATCAAGCATGAGGTGCCTCATCCTAGCTAACAGTAGAGTAGGGACTGGAACGGACCGGGTGAGAGAAGCCCAAAGAAAAATGGAGTGGACTCTGAGGAGGTGGGGAGCAAACAAAATAGCCTGTGATTCACTGGAGAACTGCCCTGCCCAAGACCCCGGGTGGGCAGACTGAGGTGGAGAGCCCTCTGGAAGGACTGGTGGTGAAAGAACAGAGCTCTAAGATTTCTGAATACAACTGAAGGAACTGGTGTGTTAGACTCAGAAACCCATGACAGTGGTCTTCAACTATTTACAGTGGAAGAAGTCATTAGATTTGTGCTTTGCCACCCCGGAAGGCAGAAGGCAGAACTAGAAGGCAGAACGACACCAAAAATAGTGGTGACACACGGATGCATGGCAATAATTGAGTGGATCCTGTGTCCCAGGACCTGGTATAGTCTACAAGGGGTTCCTTTATCAATCCTCACCACAGCCCTCTGAAGGAAGTCACACACATGTCCTCCTTTGCCCTTTACCCTTGGAAAAGATAAACTCAGGCACAAGAACTTAGGCCTTTGCCCACGGTCACGCAGCTAGCAATACGGAGAGCTAGGATTAGACCTTTTACCCATAGCTGGCTCCAAAACACATGCTAATAATTGACACCCATTGTCCCCTTGCGATTTGACACAAGGAAGAACATTCTCAAATAATGGAAGGAGAATATGTGAGCTCTTTGTTGTTGGAGGTGCTCAAGCCGAGACGGTGTCATTACTCAAGGGAGGTGTGTGGGCAGAGATGTGGCTGCATGACTGCCCAATCCCCTTCCAACCCTGAGATGTCACAAGGGTTCAGGAGCCAGGGAGTCTTAGGCCAGCTTGTTCTCAGCTGAAGGGAGACGCAGAGCCTAGGAAGGGCACAGGCTCATCTGTTCAGATATATTCTGTGGATTTGCCATTATGGTCCAGTAAGAGCCTATAGGTATAGGGTCCACTCTGTCTCGCAAACCTCAAACCTGTGGAAAATCAAATGGGAAGCACTGAAATGCTGGCCTCAGAGGGGGGGTTGGCAGTGACTTGCCTTATATTTTGAAACAGTTTCCATCCTGAGCTCTTTCTTAGTTAAAAGTACCACAATAGTTAGGAAAGGCTCTTCTGTGTGTGTGTGTGTATATATATATATATATATATATATATATATATATATATATATTTAAAAGGCGCTTCTTTTTAATTGTCTGAAACTACTGCAAGCTGGTAAGCACACCGCTTGATTTCCTCATTCCTGACCTGGGTGATCCAGGTGGAAAAAAGGGTGGGAGGTGGGGATGGGCACAGAGAGACAAGTGTTCTGGGCAGAGAGGACACCAAAACCTGTGGGTCTCTCAGACCTGCCCGAGGTCCTACCGTCAGACATGTTGGTGTATAAAATAGCAATTTATATCTATTAGTTTGAACTATTGGAAACTGCAATCTTTATAGGTTAAGATGGCTAAATATAGTAATATAGAGTGATAGTAATAATGCTAGCAATTAAGCAAATAGTGGGCATTGAAGCTTGCTCATTAGTACTCAGATCTGCAAAGGGTTGGAACGTGTTCTTATTTTCTTTGGAGGTCTCATTTCTCACTTGATAGCAGAAGGGTGGGTGAAGGAGGGAGAGCATGTTTTAATTTTCTGATTTAATGCAATTCTGGTCCTGTGATTTCAAGCAGCCTCTTTTATGTTAACATGGTTCATTTTGAGAAAATATTGGTCCTTTGGGGTTTCTTCCTGTTTCTGTTCTCTTTCTGCTCATCTAATGCTGCCACCGTCTAAGGGAAGCTCGTGTAACAGCACGGGCAGGGGAAAGGGGTCCTCAAGGGTGTCCCTGGGTCCTTGCTGGCCTCGCCTGAGCTATGTGTCCTCCTCGCTGCTACTGGGCACCCTGCATGTGTGCCTGCTGAGGGCTCCCGCGGACTCCTATGGACCGGGCCTCCACCTCTGCCTCTGCCTGGAGGTCCCTGGGTCTGTAGCCTCCTGTTCCCGTCTTCTTCCTCACCTTTTGGTCTTTTTAGTGTCGTTGAGGTCCCTGGAGGCTGGTAAATTTCAATCACGTTCTCTCCACCTGCCTCCATCACGCGAGGCCCTGGGAGGCTGCTCGTGTGCTTCCCTTCTGTCTGTGCTTCTCTGCCTGCTCCCATGCCACGCTGGACGCACTGGATCCCAACGCAGGCTTTCTGTGAAAGGCTTTCGGGTTTTTCAGCCAGCGCCCAAGGAAGGAGGACCCTGACCTCAGTGAGGGTGCCAGTAGTTTCTCAAACCTGTAGAGAGCTTCTAGGAGTCTCATGTCCTCTCCCTCTCCCCTCTTAAGATTTGTTTGAAGGGTAATGGACAAAGAGAAGTGGGGACCCTGCTTGGGCTGACTCATGCCTGTTCTCTCCTCTCTTCCTGCTTCCTCCTGCTTCCCTTCTGGGTGGAAAGAGCTCCTCTTAATGTCAGATCACCCTCTTTTCGTACTTGATGGAAGGTTTCTGCTGATTAATTTACGTGTTGCTGTTCTATGACTTTCTTTGGTCTAGGTGGAATGAACTTCACCCTTGCTTGGGAATCAACATGGGAAATACAATAGGGTGCATTTGAGAAACAGTATCCCCGATGTCTACGAAAGGCCAGGCAGGTGCCAATCACTTTGATTCGATTCTCCTAACAACCCTGTCCACAAACTCAGTTTACAGCTGACACAACGCAGGCAGAGAGACGGAATGATTTGTCTGAGGTCATACGGAATGATTAGTGCTGCAGAACCGTGATTTAGACCCAGACCTCCCAGACTGCAAAATGTAAGGACTTCCCACTAGCAGTAATCCTCACAGGTCTAAAATATCTACTACATCTGTCACATATGTACCACACAAGTGTGCTTTTGATGAGACTACCATATATTCCTGTATTTCATAGAGCATAACTCAGAGGGAAAGAAGAACCTTGCAATATTTCAAGATTATTGTAATATGTTCATATTTAATGAAGTATGCATAATATTTATGTAGTATTTTAACTCGAAGAGTTTTGTACCTCAGTCTTATCATCGTCCGGCTTATTTACTCTCCCCCACCTCTGTGTGGCCCCATTGATGTGGTGAGTCTCTGCTGGCCATTGGTTGGGTCTGTTGTTAGTAGTCCCAGGTATGGGTTGGCAGAGCGGGAGCCTCCCATCCTGTTCCCCCATGACCTGTGTCGTGTTCTACTCCCATGGTAAGCTCCCGTGTCTCCATGACAGGCTGGCCGAGAGAAGCTACTTGCAGACGGCCACGGCCAGCACTCAGAAGTGGAGAACATTGTTTTGGAGTCAAAGAGACGGGCCCCAGAGGCAGGCAGGAAGAGTATCAGACTTAGCAACATTGCCAGCTTCCACAAACCAGCTGATGACCCATGTGAGCCCAGAATGGAAAAGACTGTCACATGTTGGGTGCCTGGCCTGGACCTCACATCAGGTGGTGAGTATTGTCCGTTCTGACCGTGAAGGTCAGTGACTAAGGTATGAGTACAGTGTGGGTCTGACAGCTCTGGCTTCTCACTATGCCAGCCTGTGAGCCCAGAGTGGGGACTCAGAGAGACAGGACCCGGGCAAGATCCTCCCGGCTGCCCTTGCTCGCAAGGACTCATGTGAGGCACAGGTGCCATGATCGTTGAGTGCCAGAACACATACTACGGGACTGTCAAGGCCAATGAGCTAGACCTGAATGTCATGGGGCACAACTCGATTTGGGGCACTCATGGGAAGCGTCATTGTGTGAGCTCACGATAGAGATGACATTTGAGTTGGCTTCTGAATAACAAGTGAGAGTTTGCCAGATAAGAAGTGGGAGAAGGCATTCCAAAGAAGAGGAAACAGCAAATTCAAAGGTGTCAGAGCAGGAAAGTGTGTCTATGTGTGGGGTCTAGAGAATGCCTTGTTGCGGGTTGGAGACCACTGGACCATGTGTCCTTGGGAGGTTGTACTTCCTACTCCAGATGCACTTTTTGCATCACCATGATGACAAACGTCTGCTCCCTTGTTTTGGCCCCAGTTTCCCAACCCCTCCCTAAGTGGGGCTGACTTGTCACTCTGTCCTCTTCCCATAGACTCAGCCCATCCTGATCCTTAGCACCAAGCACTGACCTTTGTATATTAGAGATGAGAAACATCTCCTAATACAAAGGAACTGTGGTTGAATTCTCGATTCTACTTGATCTTTCTCCCATGAAGACTTTGGCCTGGTCCTCATAGACTCATGGATAGGCCCATAGCTAAGGGTCCTGCCTCTTTTACTGATATTTCTCCAAACATTTGAGTCCTTTTTTTGGAACTGAAGCTCAGTGACTGGGGACTTAACGCATGCTATAAAACTTCTGTGGTGCAGCTGCCTCTAAATTGATCCATTATTTGTTTAGAGGGGCTACTTTTTTCATTATTGCCTGAAAAAAAAATCCTGCTTCTAATTATTTACGGTTTCCAAAATTGCCTCTGTCTCCATGTGTCGACTCTGAGGTTTTCTCTCATTTACCACCGTGCGTACTCTGTGCTCTAAATTATTAGTGCTAAGCCCATGCCTTTGTGTGCTCCACACTGTGTCAACATTGGGGGAAATTCTCTTTCTCTCTCTCTTTCTTTCTTTTTCTTTCTTTCTTTCTTTCTTTCTTTCTTTCTTTCTTTCTTTCTTTCTTTCTTTCTTTCTTTCTTTCTTTCCTTCCTTCCTTCCTTCCTTCCTTCCTTCCTTCCTTCCTTCCTTCCTTCTTTCTTTCTTTCTTTCTTTCTTTCTTTCTTTCTTTCTTTCTCCCTTAAGTACCTACTATGTGCTAAGCACTGGAAATAGAGTGGTAAGCAAGACATAGTCGTTGACATCACAAAATTTAAGTTTTAGTGAAGGAAGACTGATGATACCCAAATAAGTCAATAGGAAAGCTATTTAAAGACTTAGACATGCCAAGAAAAAAAAAGATTGATGTGTTAGAATCTGATGGGGGGTAGATGCAGTGGTCGTGGGATGACCTCTCAGGGGATGTGTCACTTGAAATAGAAAGCAGGGGCACCTGGGTGTCTCCGTCGGTTAAGCGTGTGACTCCGGATTTCGGCTCAGGTCAGGATCTCACAGTTCGTGGGACGGAGCCCTGTGCGGGGCTCTGCGCCGACAGCGTGGAGCCTGCTTGGGATCCTCTCTCTCCCTCTGTCTCTGCCCTTCCCCAGCTCGCGTGCTCTCTCTCTCTCAAAGTAAATGAATGAATGAATTTTAAAAATTAAAAGAGAAATTAAGTGATGAAAGTAGCTGAGGGAAGCACATTCCCAAACAGCAAGAGTGGAGGCCATGTGGCAGGGAAAAAGTTGGAGGCTTGCAAGAGGCAGTGAGGCATGCCGTGAAACAGGATAGTAGACAAGAGCCCAACCTTAGGGAACAAGGCAAGGGTTTTGCATTTTTTCAAAGACACATGTTGAACCATGTTATGGAGGATCTGTTATTTAGCCCGGATTCATAAAAAGTGATTGCAATGGAAGGTCCAAAGACTGTACTGTGAGAACGGAGGCTTCGATGAGGGTAAGAGCCACATTCAGAGGCAGAAGCTCCCCATGCTTTTTGCAGTGTTCAGTGGGCTGCAGGGAGATAGCCAATTTCCATCTTAAATGTCCATCATCAAGTCAAACCCGCGAAACCACGCGGAGGATAGAAATGGCTCCCAACCCCTTGGCCTGGTAGCATCGTAGTCTTTCCTGGGAAGGGGTGTGTGTGCGTGTGTGTGTGTGCGCGTGCACACATGTGGATGTGCAGGGAGGAGCGTGGAACGTATGCCAGGCTGAACGCCTCATTTTATTTTCATTCTAAAGTTTGCATAACACGTTGGGTTGGGTACTTTTGAGATCTCGGCTCTGGCTAAGAAATTAGTGAAACTGCAAACAGGGAAAAGGTAACAACAGGTCACCAAGACAAAACGCTTCCGGGACAAAGGTTTTCAATATCTTCTGCACGTCTCTGCTGTGGCTTGCATAAACTGTAGCTGTTTCGTTCAGATTTTATCTTAGAAATGGTTTTTCTGTCTATCAAGAAGTTATGATTGACAACACTCGCATGGATTTGTTTTGTATCGAAAGTTCATCCACTGGCGAGAGCACTCACTCCGATAAATTTGTGCCTCCACATCCACCTAAGTTATGTGAACTATGAGGGAAAGCTTGTCTCGCATCTTAGTTGAACTGGACCGTTTTCTGAGCCCATCGGATGGCTTAGTTATTGCAACATTATTATATGTAAATATTTACCTACTACGAATCAAAATTGTCTTAGCACGATAGATTCTGAGGCCAAGACAGCAGCTGCCCTCCATCCCCGCTAGCTTAAAATATTTAAGTCGCCTCGTATCTTTATCAATTAACTTCTTACATTTTACAAACACTAGAGTGCTCATGAAGAACTATTACTATGGAAAAAAAGTGGGGGGAAATTCAGCCCACTTGAAAGGTAAAAGAAAAGGTAAGAGGACAGGGGTACAGGAGTCATAGGAAAGTCAGAAGAGTGCTCCGCCAGGACAGCCTCCTCTGGTGTCCACATCCCTGTCTTCCTGCCTGTGTTTGACAGTTGTCACAATGTCAACAAGTCTGACATGTGTACAACATAGACTCACCTCATACGTATATATACACAGAGGCGTACGTATACATATGTGGACATGTGTATGGAACTGTTTATTACAAATGCATTTCACAAACATTCACTCAGTGAGGTAACTGACAGACGTTTGAACTCTACAAAGTTAAACACTACTGCAGGCAGTAGGAATACAGCGGTGAACAAAACAGATAGAACCTCTGCCCTTGGAGAGTGTCCACCAATTTTAAGAATTCTGGGGTATTCTGTCAGATGCTGATACCATGGTTTGCTTAACCATTGTCCTGTTTTGGGACTTTCCAGTTGTTTCTCATGATTATAGAAGGTCCCCGACCTATGATGGTTCTGGCTTACGATTTTTTTGACTTTATGATGGTGAGAAAGAGATACCCATTCAGTAGAAACTGAATCTTTGAATCTTGCATTTTGATGTTTTCCTGGGCTAGCAATATGCAGTGGGACCCTCCCATGTGACTCTGGGTAGCGGCCGCAGCCCCCAGACGGCCACATGATCACAAGGGTGAACAGCCGATAGGCTGACAACCACTCTGTATCCATATGGCCGTTCTGTTTTCATACTTTGAGTATAATAGTCAATCGATTGCATGTGATATTCAACACTTTATTATGTAAAATGGGCTTTGTGTTAAGTGAATTTGCCCAACTATAGCTAATGTAAGTGTTCTGAGCACGTTTAAGGTCAGTGAGGCTAAACTGTGATGTTTGGTGTTAGATGGGTGTTAGATGCATTTTTGACTCGTGATAGGCGTAACTCCGTTGTCAATCCAGGAGGATCTGTATTAAAAAATGCTACACTAAATGTCCTTGTACATTTTTGTCCTTGTGTGTGAGCATGTATCTGTAGGACAGATTTTTTTATTTAAGGCTTTTCCAAAAAGTTATTCCCCTAGTTAAAAGCTTTGAAATGAGTTTCATTTTGAATTTTGTATTTTGATTAATGCCATTTTGCCAAATCCAGAAAATAATTTTAATAAAAGGTTAGGGGGAAACTCCTCTGGGGTTCTTTTTCTATTTCCCTGCCTTTTGCCTTATGCCAAATTTTTTTTTTAATGATTTCCTTGCCAGTAACTGCTTTTGGCATAGCCAGAAGCTGAACATCATGGGGTTGGTGGGGAGGGTGGGGGGAGACGGAAAGGAGCATTTGGCTCCAAATTGCATAATTTGGCAAGTTTTCCTACTACGGTAGTCATGTTTTTGCAAGATTCAGTGAACTTTCTGAAGGCTGACTCTCCAGAAAAACCATGACAGCATGGCTGCCTCTCTCCCTCTTGACTCATCCCTCTCTCCCTTGTCGTTCAGGGCTCTGTGGAGGCTGTTGAGTTTCTTGGGCTGTTCTCTTGCCCAGTGGAATAGGCCTTACTTCTTCTTTATTCCATTTTGCATTTGAACTCTTTCTAGTAGTTACCTCAGATATGATAACAGAAGGCCAGTGAGGGTTTTCCTTGCCAAACTCCACGGTGTATGTGTGTAGGTAGAGACCATGAAGATGTGCTTCCAAGGATGACTGATGAAATGGCATTCCCTCTTTGTCTGATGCCATAATAGTAATCGACAATGGCAAATACCCTTTTTTTTCTGAGTATAGGTGACACACAATGTTACATTAGTTCCAAGTGTACACATAGTGATTTGACAAGTGTATACATTATGCTGTGCTCATCACAAGTGTAGCTCCCACCTGTCACCGTACGTCACTTTTATAGTATCAATGACTATATTCCTTAACGGTAGCGAATAGTCTTGATTACTTTCTCAGTGCTAGGCACTGTGCTAAGCCCTCATCTTATTTGTTTCATTCCCTTAATAACCCTACAAGGTAGGAACCATCCTCCCCATTTTCCATGTGGGAGAATAAGAAATGAGCAAGTAACTGCTCAAAGTGCACCCAACTAAAAGTTGGAAGATCTGGAATTTGAAGCCAGGTCTTTTGGATTCTGGAGTCCCGCAGTCCTGACCTCCATGCATCCTGCCTCATTTCCTGTCTAGGCTGTGTCTGAGGGTATCTCGTGTTGAAGGAGCTTTTCTCTACTCGTCCTCTGGCAGGCATCAAAGCCACAGCCGTAGGCCAGTGCTGAGCTGCTGAGAAACACGATAAAGGTGTTTATGATGCTGCTGCAGATGACTATGACCTCATCTTCCAAGACAGACCTACTATGTGGGAGAGAGGAGGCAGAGTTAGACTCAGAGACCTGAGTTACAATGTTAGCTCTATCACTTATCAAGCACTGTGACTTTTCTTGGCTTCTTAACTTGGAAAATAGTGACCATCCCTCCCTTCTAAGTTGCAGTGAGGACGAGACAGTATGTGTACAAGCACCCACTAAAGGATACTTTTATTGTTGTTTGTTATTATCGCCCCAAGTGAGGCAAAGACATGAGAAGAAAGAACATAAGTCTGAGTTCCTGACTGAGGAGAGGCAAAAGTTTCCGGGGACTGCAACATGGATGAACCTTGAAAACATTACACTAAGTGAAAGAAGGCAATCACAAAGATCACATACTGGATGATAACATTCATATGGAGTATCTGGAACAGGCAAATCTATACAGACAGAAAGTGGTTCATTGGTTGCCCAGGGCTGGGAGGCCTAGGGGGACTGGAGTGTGACCACTAATGGGTATGGAGTTTCTTTTTGCGGTGATACGCATATTCCAGTGTTGATTCTGGTGAGGGTTTTGTAACTCTGTGAACATACTAAAAACCATCGAGTTGCATACTTCGAGTGGGTGAATTGTAAAGTATTGGAATTACATCTCAATAAAGATTATCTGTTAAAAATAAGTTTCTGATGTCTGCTCGCTTAAAAGAAATTGAGAAATACTCAGTCTATCACGTTTATATTGAATGCATTTCTCAAAACCAGCACTGCCTCTTTCTTAGCCAGGGCATTTAGACAAAAGTATCAAAATATCAGTACAGAGTAAAACACAAAAAAAGCTAAAGGCAAAACAAAGTCAGGAAGAGAAGCTAGACGGAAAAAAGTAGAAAGCTGGAAAGGAGACTGCCTATAAGTCTACACTGAACCTGACTCATGCTCCACGGGGCAGGCATTTTGAGCTGTTTGTTATACAATGATGGATCTGCAGTGATTCACCCACACACTCTTGTGGGGAATCCATGTGACAAAATGGCCTCCGTGAAAAAGCAACTTGACCTGGCCCCACAGGCCACACAGATGTGCGTGTGGCAAGATGCCAAGGTAAGATGAGGACAGTTTGGTGCTTGTAAAATCAAACCATGGTGTCTGAATCTCAATTAACTGACCTATCCATCCAGATCCAGCTGTAGGTGTTTGGTCCACGGCAGGTGTGATACCTGCCAAAATATGAGAAGATGCAGAAGTAGAGAAGTAACTTGGCCATAAATGTCTTGTCTCTTGTCTCTGAAAAAAAATACCTATAAAAGTGCCTGGCTCATGTTTAGACCTTAATGGATGTTTGCAGAAAGGATTGTTATTGGAACGAACCCAGCCATAAAAGATGTTGTCTCCCTCCCTGACTCTTAGGTAGTGAATTCAGGGAAAAAAAAAGAGATGAACCACTTTTTGACATAATAATTTTTATTTTTGGTTGTACCTTCCAGTTTTTAGAGCACCCCTACCTACGTCAATAGCTCATCTGATTTTGAACAGCACTCTAGAGGTATAGAATGCTAGATGGCATTTAGAGATGCCTGTCCTGTTCAAGGTCATATGGCCAGGGTCAAGACCCAAGTTCAGTGTCTTCCCAGGTCATGTGAGTTGAAATTACCTGGCCTAGTCGATTTAATTTTTCAATGTTTCAAGGGATTATATCGAAGCTACCCGGCATCACAGAGTGTGCTGTTGGTAAAAACATCACATATGGCAACGATGGGTGTTGACCAACCAAGTACCACTTCGTGAGGCCAAAATGAAGGAGTGAGCTATGACTAAGAGCACAGAATCCAGTGCCTGTGGGGGAAGGGGCTTAACAAGGTGGTTAAGAGCGTAGGTCCAGAACCACATTCTGTGGTTTTGTCATCTGTTAAATTGGGGCAGTGTCACCATGATATAAGATTGTTGCCAGGGTTGAGCGTGCTACTGTGTGCTGAATATTTAGCAGAGTGCTTAGCACAGAGTTAGCGCTCATTAAAAGCTATGTTTTAAACACTCATTTCTTTTTTCTATTTCTTTTTCTTCCATCCTCTCATTGCCATCCTCTTCACTGTCATTTGCTCAGGAAAGTACAGGGCTGTCTCATAACAACTGAGAATTTGGATGTCTCGTGAGGAGGCACAGACATACGGATGGGATTCAGCATATGGCTGTGGTCTGCCCTCTCCACAGGCTGGACAAGGTTGGAATTCAGAGGTCCACACAGGGCAGCAAGCACAGGCAGGGATGTGGTGAAGGTGGGGGTCCGGTGGGGAAGGCTGCGGCAATAGGCACCTGTCTGGTTTCAACGCTGCAGTCGAAGCAGCCAGGCACAGGACTTGCACCGAGAGGCCGGGGCATCGGTTCAGAATCGGATGGGTGAGTGGGCCGTCCAACCTCCCACCACACACTGCGGGTGCCCCGGCTCAGGGCCTTTACCCCCAACCCCTGGGCAGACTCGGGCTAGCAGACAGGTGCTTTCCCTCCAGACGACGCGCTGGCCTTCAGAAGCTGGAGCTTGTAGCAGAGGCTTCTAAAGGGAATCCCATTAGCTTTCAAATGCCCAACTTTATTCTTTTTTTTTCCATATATGAAATGTATTTGGTTTCCATACAACACCCAGTGCTCATCCGTGCCCTCCTCAATACCCATCACCCACCCTCCCCTCCCTCCCACCCCCCATCAACCCTCAGTTTGTCCTGAGTTTTTAAGAGTCTCTTATGCTTTGGCTCTCTCCCACTCCAACTTTATTCTTGATGTTCCTAAGACATGAGGGGCAAATGTAAACTAGTAAGAGGGGCGAGTTAAAAATCACGTGATGTCTCAACCACTGCAGGATTCCCCAACCCATTAATCAACTCTGTCAATCGCCAGAGACTCATTTGACCCCAAGAACCAATCACCGCAGGTGCACGCGACCTTCTCTGCACGGCCCAACATCCAGTCTCCCGTCTTCTACTAAATCTTTTGGTGTGCACCTGTGCGACAAGGTAAAGGACATCGTCTGCAGTTTGTCCAGTTTAAACCAGTACCTGCGGGAAGTGAGTGTTGATTTCAAATCTGGGCCTTGCAGGAAATGTTAATGATGTGCTACGGGGAGAGTGGGAAATACCACTGGCTAGATGAAGAGTGCAGAAAATGCCGCTCAGTGGAATGGGCTACGGTATCAGGATTTAAGAGACTTGAATTCCAGACTTTGCTCTACTGCTGACTGTCCTATAACCTGGGTTGGCCCCGGTGTTGTTGACTGTTAAATATGGTTAACGCTTGAGCTCTGTCTTTGACTGTCACAATGATCTGATAATATGGGGAGAAGAATTTTGGAAACTAAAAACTGCTTAATTTTTTCATTCAGAAGTATTTGATAGCAGCATATTTGATACTAACTCTATGTAGCAGGTCTGGAAGGGGCAACAGACCCGGGGTCTCTGTTGCTTACAGGATGAGGTTAAGCCTCAACTGCTATGAGAGAAGGAAGCAGAGTGGGGAGGACGGGGTGGAGGAGCAGGGCCCGGAGCCTGGGAGGGAAACTGACAAGGCAGTTCCCTCAGGTTCAGCGGGCAAAGATTATGCCCATGGAACCAGACTTCAGGGATCAGGAACCACAGCCGGGAACCTGGAAAACAGAGGCGCCGAGGTTCAGAAAGGGGGCTGCCGAAGCCCTGGTCAGGAACCCCAGCAGGCCCGGGGTGCAGGCAGCCCAAGGGAAGAACAGGCCTTTTCAGCGTCACCCCCTCTTACCAGACCAGCTGACCGAAGAGACACAGAAGCGAGCTCTAAGTAAGTGCAAAACAAAGCAGTGGGGCTCCCCACTTGAGTGTCATCGGGATCACCTGGGGCGCTTCTGAAGCCACAGCTCTCTGGGCCCCACTCTCAAGTTTCTGATTCAGTAAGTTCGGGGTGGGGCTCTCGCCCAGGGCATTTGCATGTCTAACAAGTTCCCAGGTGCGGCTCGTCTGCTGGTCTGAGGGGGACACTTAGCCAACCGAGCACCCTGGGGCGGACGCTCTGAATTCCTGGCCCGTGAAAGAAATGGTAGGCAGAGGAAGCATGTCCGAGTGTCCCGGCATCCCCCTCACGCGAAGCAGGTGCTCTGACTTGGTGCTGCCACAGGCTCAGACCGCCCACCCCCACCCCCACCCCCACCCGCACCCCCACTCCCACCCAGTGGTGATACCAGGCTAGGAGCCCTGGTGTGGGCGGTGCTGGGACTGCCTTCTTCTCTTTGTAATCATGGACAGAGGCCGGCCCGGGGCGTCTGGGGCCCTCTCTGCTTTACCTCCACGACTTGAGGATGCTCGGGACAAGTTAGAACTACCATCTATGGACACAGACGGTTTGGGGGCATTTTTCTCTCCTGGAATATTTGCGAGTAGGAAAACACCTTCTGTATCATGCTGAATCGCTTCCCTCGTCTTTGTCTGCCTTTCTTCAAGGTTTGCAAGTGGTTGTGATTAGCCGGTTACGTTTTTCTCACGTTCTGTGAGGCTTCTGCACTGGTTGTGCACCGCAAACCGGAAGAAGTCGGGTGGCCGCTTGAGTCTGCATCCCTTGCACGGTCTTGGCAATACGACTGGTAATGCAGGGGCGTTCTTCTTCCCCCTCCCCTCCCTTCTACTCCCCGTCCATTGAGACATACAGGTGCTCTTTGCCCTTCATTCACAATTGTCTCAGTGCTCCGGTGGTGGGGAGAGAAAGACTAAGTAGAGTATAAGAAGCAAATTGTTACTCAAGCATAGAGGATGGAGTGTGTTGGCCATGGCTGGGTCAGGGAAGATTCTCTCAACTGGCGTTTCCTAACTCCGGCTGTGTGATAGAATCACTGGGAGTTTTTTGTAACTAATACTGATCTGGGATGGGACCCTTGGCACTGGAAAATTTGAATCTCCTCAGGGCATTGTAATGTGTAGTCAAGCCTGAGATTTGCTGTTATAAACCAATGTTTCTTAACAACACCTGGGTGCTAAGCACAGCTGCATTTTGGTGTGACTTCCTTTTCATAACCACAAGCCATGCTAAGGAGGGTTGGAGGCTGCCACCTATGGGGTAGAAGTCCGCTCCACAACCCTAAGTTTAGACAGGTAACAATAGGAAGTAGGTTACCTCAGGGCCAGGTGGGCAAGATTTAAAAAAAATGCAATTTCTGAGGGCAGCAAACAATCCCCAGCTGAGGATGACAGAGGCCGGAACCAATTCAGGAGTATGAGCCAAGGATTTCGGTGCCGAGAGAGCAAACTACCGGGGTCAGATCATCCCAGGCCCCTGGAGCCAGCACAGGGATAAAGCTTCATTCCAGGACCAACTGCGGCTCAAGGCAGGAACTCCATGTCCTGGGCCAGCACTGGGTGAGTGGGACTGTGTTCACCCAGGGTTTTCCCACCCGGGACATGAGAAAGAGGAAGGTAGCAGGGTCTCAAAAAGTAAAACATGGAGAGGAAATTGCCTGGCTTCCATAATGCTCAGCAACCAGTTGCATTGTTTTTGTTTTTGTCTGCACCAAACTGACCTGATGTTTCTGACGTTGTGCAGATCCCCGGGATAATGAGAATCCAGACAAAATAGTCTCTCAGAGCAGCGCTCTTTAAATAGTGCAAATGAATTCCCAGGGGATCTTGTGAACTTGGAGATCCTAATTCATTTGGTGTGCGGGGCGGGGGGAATGGGAGAGTGGGAACTGGAGGGGCCCGAGAGTCTGCATTCCTCACGGTCCACCATGCGATGCTCATCTGAGGGCCACTTTTCAGTAGCAAGGACTTAGAGACAAGGGGGTGTCTACCTTAAATGCACCGGAGGACAACACCCCGCGGAGACCCGCGGAGTCACTATTGATGAGGAGGTTGACACCTGCTTTCCCTCTTTTCTCAGGTTAAGGGAGTCTCTGGTTTTTGCCGAAGGGTCCCATTCCTTGAGAAAAATGGCTCTCTGAAGACCTGAGTGCAAGGACAGCATAAACAATGTCTGTCTCACATCACACACTGTCCTCCTCCTCACCCTGTCCCATAGGAAAGACTGATGTTCCACAGAGTGAACCAGGCTTGAGCTGAACTAGTGAGGCAAGAACCACAAATAAGTAACCTGTTACCTGGGAACAGAGCAGCAATTCTTTCATAAATGAATGTCAACGAGGTATAATTTTCTGCTGTAGCAGAATTTCTACACCTGACAGTATTCTTAATATACTTTAATTAAGAGGTTAATCTATTGTAGAAATTGCTTTTCTCTGAAGCCACCTGAAATCAATTTAAACTCAATTACAAGTGGTTAGCTATTGTTTATGTGGTTAAAGATTAGAGAATACATTTTTGCTTGTCAGGAGCCATCCGAGCAAATTTTGAATGTCATGATCAGAGGAGAGTCTGAATAGTTGAGTGCTCTTTAATGGGCATAGAGAAACCATTAGAAAATATAATCAGTCATATTTGATGACTGGACCTTGGGACTCAGCTAGAAAAGGGTCTAATCATTTCTGTCCCTTAAGTGCCATGAGGATTGCTCTGCTGAAATTAATTGATCATTACGTGCTTTCTGAGAGCCTAATATACCCTATTTGATGGAATATAAATTGCAAAAATAATCTGTAAATTATATAACAAGCTTCAGAATACATTTGCCCTCTGTCTCTTTCGCACAGATTAAATCTGACAGCTAGTTTCAAAATGATCAAAATTGCTTAACTCCTCCAATAGTTTGGAATGCTTGAGTTTTACAAAGGAAAAAAAAAATCTATTGCCTGCCGTTTGCCCAGTATATAAATTTGAATTACAATCCATTTTCCATCAGCAAAACGTAGAGATAAAAAGAGGTCTGAAAAGGTTTTTGGGGGGCTTGAATGCATTATTTTATTCAATTGCTTAGTAAGGTACTTAGCTGCTATTAAAAATTTGGATGCATGTCAGAGAGAAAGTAGCTGTTTTGAATCCTATCCACTTCCACACTAAGTATATGAAAGACTTACATGCCTCTAATAGGGCAGCCAGCTTGCTAATGTGATATCCCATAGTCTGGTTGAACGACACACAATGACAGCACCCTCCACTGATTATCGGCGGGTTAAAGGTTTCTTGTCAGCCTTTCAGGTGTCAGAATGATGAATCCAATTACCTCCTCTGTTTGTGTGGATTCTTCTGGGATCAAGACATTCTGCCATGATAGCATACACATTCCATGACATTTTGGTTAAAGTTGCAGCAAAGTCTTTTCTCTAGAACTCTTCCCCTCCAGAGAATTATTTTCAAATTTTTCCTTTGGGTTGACACTTCTCGTATTTGAAATAAACCTTCCAGGATTTTCTTCCATAAATGTTGAATGGTTAACTATTGAGTAGAGGACCATCTGTTCCTGCCTAATTGGTGTAATGAGGGAAGACCACATTTTTGGAGCCTGGAAAGAAAAAAAAAAAAAACCCAAACGTGCGATGAAGCGGGTTTCAGAGTAGTGTTTAGCAGAAGAGGCTGGGGCAGCTCCCTAAATGCCAGGACAGTGGGATGTTTTCTGGGAACTGGGTCTTTGAAAGCTAGTTATCTCTTGGGAGTTGAGTGAGGGGTGAAGTCAGCTATGGGGACCACGTTTATATTACGTTAGGATTCTAGGTTGGACTCCAGAGGTTCAAATCCTGGCTCTGTCACTTGCTAATTGTGAGAGCCTTCGGGGAAGACCTCTTAGCTTCTTAAAGCCTCAGTTTCCCCCAACTGTCAAATGAGGCTAGTAATGAAGATTTAGTGCGGGAGTGTGTATAAAGTGCTCGGTGGAATGTCAGGCATGCTCACTTCCTAAGCTTTTCATCATAGTCAAAGCAGAGCATAAAATGACTTGGTGTCTCTCTTTTCTAAGCCCTAAATAGGGGTCCATGATTTGAGAAAGACTTTTTTTCCTTGGCTGGTGAAATTTTGGTATGAAGTCTTTCAGAGATACCAAAACGAAGCTGCGTTTGATTTTTCATTTCACAACTACCTTGATGACAACTCCTCTTGGAGTGAGGGTGGAGGGAAGGGATCGGAAGGATAAGCTGTGCGTCGGGAAGGGGGGGCGTCTCTGCGTGGTAGTCTCACTTCCTCCATAAAGCAGCTGTGGGAGCTTGAGAGCAAGAAGTCCCTCCTCCTCTGTGCTCAGTTTGTGCCAAATGACAGGGTTGAACAGATAGATGACCGTTAAGGTGGCTTAGAGCACTGAGATTCCATGATCGTGTATTGCTCGCCGTCTCTGTGAGAACGTTCCCTGCTCCACACCCAGGCCACAGGCAAAAGGTGGGCACAGACGGGGCAGCACGGTAGTATGGTGACTGGGGCTTTCACCCTCATGCTGCTTGACCTCTCTGTTCATGACCCCCATGGTCCCACTTGGGTGGCCCCATTCACTAAGGCTCGGTTTTAACAGCCTTTAAAAATCATGTCTCCCCTTTGAGAGACCCAGAACAAAAATCCTGTACTTCCTGGGTTCGTTCCACCCTGGGA
Organism: Felis catus; assembly: GCF_018350175.1. Lineage (NCBI taxonomy): Eukaryota > Metazoa > Chordata > Mammalia > Carnivora > Felidae > Felis > Felis catus. The sequence continues at coordinate 18,411,105 of NC_058368.1, read as the reverse complement.
GACGCTAAGCAGCCCCCATCGTATCCCCTGACACCCCTTCCCTGCTTTGTGATTTGAAGACTATCTTCTCTTCCCACCTCGTCCTGCGCTTCCCCAAACATCCACCCTCAGCAGAGGCATTAAAAGGGCACCGTGAGGGCCAGATTCAGCCCACAGATGATGTCACTTGCCCTGCCCCCCACCCCAAAAAGGTTTTCCACAATTGGTATTAATTCCCAGCATATAAAAATCAGAAGATTTCACATAAAACCCAGATTTCCAGCTTCTTTTGAAAAAAACAACAAAGAGGAAAATATGAGCAGAATGTCCCCCTAGGAGGATGACCTCATTCTTATACCAGAGGGTGAATAGTCTGGTCAGGAAGTGAAAAGGGCGACACCCTGATTCTGTACTCTGGAGAGTCTCAGGAGCAAGGTGAGAGATGTCCCCTCGAGCCTCTTCGAACCGGCCGAGGACCATCAAGTTAATGAGTCACCGGGAGACCCTTGGTGCAAAGAAGCCTCAAGGAAGAGACTCATTCCTGCCCCCTGGCTTGCTTCACTCCCAGCTGCCTGCCAGGTGCTCGAAGGCATTAGTCTGTGCTCCTCCCACGGGCTCATACCTTTTAAGAGTTTCAGTTCTGTGAGATTCAATCCTTGTGAACATGCAAATCCCTCAAACAGGAATTGCACTTTGAGATTTAAATAAATTATACGTCGTCACCGATTGTATGTTTTGCTGGGAACTGAGACGAGAGGGCCTGGGGGCATAGAGGTTCTAGGCTGGGCCAGAGGGTTAAACCAAGAAGCTGGGAGAGGTGAGAGAGGGGGTGGGGCTGGACAAAGGACGGATGGCTCACAAATCTCCCTGGACCAGAAGTTCTGAAAGTGAGCACGGGGTAGGGTGAGATAGGGAGTGCCATGGCCCTCACTCAGTGGGGTGATCATCTTGCTTCCACACATTGTCTTGGGAGGATTGGTGCTCCCAGCCATCTGCGTCCGTAGGAGGACAAAAAGTCCTCAGGGGCAACAGAACGGTGAACAGGAGGTCTGGAGCAACCTCAGTGCAACGAATTTTAGGACCGGAACACATGTAAATAGCATGCTGCCTGTGGACCTAATTTTCCTTGGACGCTAAATTGCCTTCCACCTCTGAATTTCTGTAATTCTGGTTTCTTTTGCCATCCCACGACAACGGTGACTTTGGGCCACACGTGAGGGGTCAACACTAGTGTAAACCTGCATTTGACTTCACATGATACTCCACGGTTTGTTTGTCTGTCAGGTCACAGGTGAGTCCTGTTGAAAGCAATCCTGCAGAAATTGTACTCTAGAGAAGGTTCGTATTAGAACCACAGCATCACTAAATCAAAACTAGTGAGGACAATACCACCAGTGGCTAACGTCAACCCATGAGATTGGGTTCAATGTGCCGGTCAATGACTGACCTCAGAGAGAGTCAAAGGCCATGAAATCAATATCTACATAGTAACTTCAGTACGATACTCAGCATCACCTTGAATGGAGTCATTCATTTGCGAACCCAGTTACTGAACCGAATGCAAGAACAGATGCCCTCAGAGTACACGTGCAGACAAAAGGAAATTCCGACTGAGGAGATAATCTCCATTGATTTAGTCGTACAATGAAAGGTTTCACTCCTGTGCAAAATACTTTAACAGGCAAAGGCTTTCTGCTTTGTACTCTAAAAGCTCTAACTCCATTTCCCTAGAAATTGCAAGCATACTGTCACATTAAATTCAGCTGAATTGTCTGACATGGAATTTGGGGGTTGAATCATTTTGTCTAAAAAGGAAAAAAAGTAGATCATTTGCTTTTTCTCTCCATAATTCTTTTGTTCAGTCACTGGGTACTTCAGCCCAATCCTACTGACGGACTGAAATATGGCTTATGCTGCATGCAGACGTGATATGAGATTTGGGTTGTCCACTAAAGCTGTCAGAATATTTTTAGAAACATAGTTAAAAACACATTTCTGTCATCCGTACGCAACTATCATTATCCGTATTTCTCCTCTAACCTTTTGTATGTCCATTGATATGTTGTAATAAAAGTTAACACGCATTTTTTCTTTTGTTCTTTCAACGCTCTAAACTTGCTCCATAGGCTTTATTTTGAATGACTGGATAATAATCCATCAAATGAGTCCACCATTGTGGTAGATTACAAAACTGCCTCTTCATCTCTCCCTGCTTCTGCGTCCTTTGCAACGTGATTTTTGTAGCTCCTTCCATCGAGGTGAAGTTTATTTTCCACTCGTGGAATATGGGCTGGTCTTATGACTTGCTCTGGCCGACAGGATGTAGCAGAAGCGACAGTGTGCAGATTCCAAGCTTGTGCCTTAAGATTTTTGTACTTCCGCTTTCCTTCTTGGGACCCTGCTGTAGACTATCAACGTGAGAACAGTCCCAAGCTAGCCTACTAGAGATGGCAAAACCACGTGGAGGGGTACCAGTCATCCCAGCTGTCAGAGCTAAGCGCTTCCTGTGCCAGTCGGCTTCCGGTTGACCTATCAGCTGACCAGTTTCATGAAGCAGCCTAGCTGAGATCAGAAGAAACCTTCTCCTGATCTGTAGTTCAGTGTGAAAGAGCAAAGGCGTATTGTTTTAAGCCAAAGAGTTTTGGAGTGGCTTACTGTGCAGCGATAGCTGACTGAGACAGCCATAATTCTCTATTTCCATTTTGTTGTTTGGGTATTTCCAAATTTTCTTAATTGTCAAAGATGCTGGGATGAACATTTCCGTGCAAGTGGAGAATGTGTCTCTCTGAGGATTTTCATTTCGTTTAAGGAAACCGCCAATTAGATTTTATCTCCTTTAACACTTACCAAAATACTGTATTATTGAAATTCTGGGGTTGTCTATAAAATTATCATTGTCAAGCAAAATCAAAGCTTTTACATTGCATAATTGCTTTATATTTCCATATGTGGTGCAATAACATGCATTTTCCTTATGGAAACATATGGCACATGTTCTATCCAATCTTAAACCAGGAAAGTCACAAAAAACCTCAGAAGCTCATAAAAACTCTGTTTCAGCTGTGTGAACCCTGAGCATATTGACTTCTCTCAGATGGTTCTAAATAATGACAAATATATATGTGTATATAAAGCCAACCCATCTTTTCTCCTCCAGAGAAACCATGATTACCCTCAAAATTTGGCAGCCTCTTGAAAATGCCAAACCTCTTCCTGAAGAAGCTGTGACCACTTGGATTGTATATTGGCACGGGGTCTCCAGCAAGTCATCTGTTTAAATATAAAATCATCCTACTTAATGACTGCTGCATATAAACTGAAACAGTCCCGCGATAACGGCACTCTTTATTTATAATGTTTCTTCATTGGATCGATACAGGTCTTGCCCAACAATGGTCTATATCATGTCAAAAATCAGACTGAGGTGTTTGATATTTGAGAAGAGTTGTCTGAGGAGAGCACTGGCCGTCAAAGATCTAGCCCTTTGTAAATTAGATCACCAGAAAGCAATATAGCCGTGTTATTTATTTCAGGTCCCTCGGTGCGTCATTATCACCACTGTCATTATTAGTGCCATTATTGAGGTGTCTTCAAGAAACGAAAAGCTGATGAAAGGCATTTTTAGAGTTTTGGAAATCTTATCCTGGATGATCCTGTCACTTGGGTTTTTACCGTTTCTCCAAACCAGACAACACATCCTATTTAGATTTTGAAGCTGTTTTACACTACCTCTCCTTTGGTAAGTTGTTAGGCATCCTTTTATTAGCTTCTGAGAATTAGAATCATTTTCTTGCGATTCCTTTGACCAGCAGGAAGTTCAACTGCAATATGTGTCTTTACCTAGATCATGCTATAACTCTTCTCCTCCCTCCATTTCCCCTTCACGGCTCACCTACTATTTTCATCTTTATTATAATGGCTCTGTTATATTTGTGTACATTTGCAGATTCCTTTGAATACTTGTTGATAATATTCCTGTCCTGTCCTGACTGTGTAGGCCTCTGGAAAAGTCTGAGTCATTCTGATCACTTGCCTTACCAGAAAACTAGAACTATCATCATGGAGTATTAGAACCATCTGGTCCTTCATTCATTTTGCAGAGATGTGGAAGCTCCGAAAGTCTGCCTACTTGAAGGGTGTTCACTGTGGCGGTAGCTGAGCCAGCTCTGAGACACAGCACTGACTCATGTTCTCTTTGAATTATAGACATTATATACAGTACTTGTTCACTAAAAATGAGAAAAGTACCCCCTGTAACATTTCAGTCGGTATAAGAGTCTTCATGATGAAGAGAAAGACCTTCCCCCACCCCATGTCAATAGAAGTTGTATTTTCCAAGCATTTCTGACATCCACGCCTTCTTACCCAAATCTAAATAAGGTCCAAGAGGTGAATTAAGCCCCGGATTTTTCAGGGTTCTTATCCACTTATATAATTCCAGTGTTTTGAGTCACACCCACTAAAAAACCCAAGAGTGTGAGTTATCTGGCCCAACACTCTCCCTACCCAGTCATCTTGAGAGTCTAGGATTTGTATTTACGAATCCTCCATTATTTTCCCAGGGGTCACTTGACACTTTTGTATGGATGGAGAGAGAGAGAGAAAACCCCACAAGTGTCTGCCTCCCTCTCCCCCGGCAGGGGGAACCTCAGGTTAGCATCACGTGCTGCCAGGGTCATCAGAACAAAAGGGCTCTGTGTGTCCCTGTGCATCCAGTATGACACTCCCCCACCCCATCCTCGCTTTCTCAGGACCCCTCCTGCACAACCTTGCCCCATGAGGTCTGGGGCTATTATTATGGACCGGAGGTCTGCTGGGATCAGGCGCCCAAGTGATCGTGTACAGTTAGATTTCACTTGAAAGCTGGATCATGTGTATATGAGTTGCCACCATATAATAAAATCACATTTCCCTAAAGAAATATTTTTAAATAACATTTCCATTTGACCTTATTAAATTTGAGAACTTAGCTGAACTAAAGAATTTATAATAAGCATCAATAATGAGTTTAACACTGAAACTTTCCAATACTTTTTGGAACCTGCATTTTTTTCTTAAAGGAACGCCTAGTGAGCCATTGCACATCAGAGAGATACGTAATGTGCTTTACTGAAGGAAACTAAAATCTCAAAATGTTCTCTGAAACAAATTGGTTAATCAGTCCCCACCTTTTTGCTGCTTCATGATCGGGAATCCTGCTTTTAGTAAAGCTTCTATCTTCCTATGACTGCCTTCACTTTCCTTTTCAACAGGTTTTTTTTTCCTTTCCTATCTAAACCAAGAGTGAATGTGTATATAGTCTTGGTGGGAGAGAGTCAAAGTCAGGATTTTGCCCCGTGGCCAAGAGGAAGCTCCAGGATATTGTCTCCGAGGTCATAGGTTATCTAAAATCATGGACATGTAATAATAAAGATGATGATATTGTCAGTTAACATTTATTGAAGTCCTATTATAGGTGGTAAATTAACGTGCCTCTTTCTTTTGAGCCTTAGTTATCCCTTTACTTACTAATGCACCTAGAAACGTTTAGTGAATCACCTTAGATAGATGTTTGATTAGATCCATTCATTTATTGATACCTTCTCTTAGCTGGGCAGTGACCCATATGCTGGGAGTACAGCAGTGAACATAAAATATCCCTATTCCCGGGGCGCCTGGGTGGCGCAGTCGGTTGGGCGTCCGACTTCAGCCAGGTCACGATCTCGCGGTCCGTGAGTTCGAGCCCCGCGTCGGGCTCTGGGCTGATGGCTCAGAGCCTGGAGCCTGTTTCCGATTCTGTGTCTCCCTCTCTCTCTGCCCCTCCCCCGTTCATGCTCTGTCTCTCTCTGTCCCAAAAATAAATAAATGTTGAAAAAAAATTAAAAAAAAAAATATCCCTATTCCCAAAAAGCTCACATTCTAGTGGGGTGGGGGATGGACAATAGGCAAATCTGTTTGTCAGGTAATAAGTGCCATAAGGGGAAAAAAAAATAAATAGGGAAAAACAATAGTGATAGAAGCAGAGCAGGAAGCATTATTTAAAAAATTTATAAAGGTGGGGGCGCCTGGGCGGCTCAGTTGGTTAAGCGTCCGACTTCGGCTCAGGTCATGATCTCACAGTCCGTGAGTTCGAGCCCCGCGTCGGGTTCTGTGCTGACGGCTCGGAGCCTGGAGCCTGCTTCAGATTTTGTGTCTCCCTCTCTACCCATCCCCACTCATGCTCTGTCTTTCTCTGTCTCAAAAATAAATAAACATTTAAAAAATTGTTTTAAAAAGTTTATAAAGGTGGTCAGATAGAGGAGAAATGTAAATTTTTGTTCTCACCTTTTGGAATTATTAAAGTTTCTTTTTTCTCATAGGATAAATGCAGATCATCTAAAGCCCATTAGGGCAGCAATTCCAAAATTTGGACTCTAACTTCCTGTTAGCTCCCTTGACATGCATTTGCACACCTTTAGAGATGTACCTGGAGAAGGCAAATAATCTAAAGAAGCGTGAGCATATGACCCTGGAGGTCACCTTGCCCTTAGCTTGTAAAACACCTTTTGTAGCCAGTCTGACGTCAATCAGCAAAGGCTGACAGATGATTCATCCGTGTTCGTACCATTGTTGGTTCCTGTTATTGTTTTTCTCCTCACATTTTAGTTAATCATTTGTTTGAGTTAAGGTTAAACACTCACGTGCTCTATTGGGCCTTTTCCTACAGTTTTGTCCGGCCAAACCTTTGATGAAGAAATGTAGGTGTGGGTGACATAAGGTCCCTGTCCTTTTCCCGAGAGGGCCAGCACACTGGCATGAGAGGCCAGGATGAATGAATCCAGCTTGTAAAACAAACTCCTAAATATCTGGAAGCTGGAGAACAGAATGTTTCACTTTTCACACAAGCAAACTCACCTTGAAGGTCCTATTTCTACTCTGAAATTACTGTGAAGCCTCTTTTTTAAGCTCTTTGTTCTATTGAGGTATAACTGACATATAACATCATATTAGTTCCGGGCATACGTTATAATGGACTTGTATACACTGTGAAGTGACCACTGCAATTAGTCTCACGTCTGTCCCCACACAGAGTTACAAAGAATTGTTCTTTCTTGGGATGAGAATTTCTGAAGTTTACTCTCTTAGCAACCTGCAAAGACGTAATACAATATTATTGCCCATAGTCACCATGCTGTGCATTACACCCCCATGAAATATTTATTTTATGACGGGGAGTTTATACCTCTTGACCTCCTTCACTGGTTTTACAAAACAGCACCCCCCCCCCCCCCGCCACTGCCGGCAACCACCATTCATTTCTCTGTATCTATGAGTTTTGTTTTGTTTTGTTTTGCTTGTTCATTTGTTTTGATTTTTAGATTCCACATATAAGTGAAATCATATGGCCTTTGTCTTTCTCTCTGTGACTTATTTCACTTAGCATGATGCCCTGAAGGTCCATCCATATCACACATGGTAAGATTTCCTTCCTTCTTGTGGCTGAGTAGCAAAGTTTGAAATAATTCCATAATGAGCCATTGACCTGAGTCCACAACATCAAATAACAAGAGAAGGGAGGGCAGTGAGGATTTAAGGATAAACACAGGAAGGACAGAGACCAGACTCCATCAGGATTTCAAAAACCCAGATCTGCTTACAAAGTACATTCGAACCAAAGTTTCTGAGTCAAAAGTCACTCCTAAGATATGCAGACATGAAGGCAATAGCTTAATAATACCCTCCTACTTCCTAGCCAGGGTGAGGCACAGTCAGACCGCAGGAGGGTCTTCAGCAAGTCTTGCTTTTTTTTACCTTTTTTTTTTTTTTAATATCCTCCTTCTTAGCTTTACAGCAAACAGGACAGACACTCTGGACCCGACTGGCTCCGTCTGGATTGGGAAGCCTTCTTCCTACGCTTGTCAGAAGGCTCTTTGTCCTCAAATACAGAAAGAGGTAGATCTCGCTACCATCAACAGCACATTTCTGCCCAGGCTCCAGATGAAACTTTAGACCGGAGTGAAGTCTTTCAAAGTTGGGTCGAGCCCAGGCTGGGCCCTGCTCGAGAGAACCTAGTAATGACTTGCTGGTAATCACCCAAGTCCGAGAAGCCTACAAAATGCTCAAAACAGGGTTTTGGAAATGAAAAAGAAGTTTCTTCTCTTAGTTCATCTCATCACCATCTGGCTAGCTTTTATAATCCTTGTTGCACTGTGATTAATTTTTTATGCCATAGGCTTCTGCTAATTAATTGTAATTACCAAGAACAGGAAATTTCAGCGTGACCAGATCATGTTTACTCAGAATGACAAAGTTGGAGAACGGTTCTTTAAGAGACGTTCTTGGGGTTGTCTGATTTGCAGAGCTGGATGCACCTTTGGATATCAACTTGCTCAGATAGTTCACTAACACCTGAGCAAACGTGTGTGTGTGTGTGTGTGTGTGTGTGTGTGTGTGTGTGTGTGCGCACGCGTGTGTTAGCCCAGGTCTTGTAGCTAGTGACAGAGGGAAGATGAGCACACCAGCCGGTGGTGTTCACACCAGGCTCCGCTGCCTTGAGAACTAGTTTGAACCAGAAGCAGCCACTCCTCCCCATTTGGGTGGATTCATCAAATCCAGGATGGAATTTGGTCAAAATGCTGCATTGCGTCATCATGTCGCTTTGAAACTCCAAGTTCTTTGGACATAGAGTTCTTGTCTGTGTGATGTGAACCAATAAATTCCCTGGAAAAAAATCAGTCCAAACACTTGGCCGGTGTTTTGGAGGAAAAAATAAATGTGGGTGATTGAATTTTTAACATCGAATTAAGCAGCTGTGTTTGCATCCTATGGGCACTCATATTAGATCTAGAAAAACTTGTCCAAAGCTGGGCTTGGGTCACAGAATTATATGGAAATTGTGACGCGACTGTCAAAGCAGCACAGGACATATCAGTGCTCCGTGGATGTCTAGGGTGATGGGGGAAGCTCCGGGTTTTAGTCCAGTGTTTTTAAACTGCCAAGCTATGTTTCACTTTGAAAGAGTCGATGTTTTTCCCCCCAAAGAAGATATTTATAGATAATCTAATCTATGCACATAAAATAGCTAAGGGCAATATTCTATGTTTAAAATGATAAATTTCTCCTTTCTAAAAATAACGAGAACAATAATATTGTCTTAATGAGCTAAGATTTGAAATTGTGAGTTACAGGAATCAGTGTTAGTATTAGAGCATCGTCAGCACTAATTCGTTCCTGGATGTGGATTTACTGGCCCCGTAACCTATTTATCTGGTATATCAAGTGCTCAGCGCATGACCTGTCTTATGCGAAGAATGAATGCTTCAGTGACTCTTAGCTTGTGAGTTTCGTAAAGGTAGGAGCTACATCTTAATGCACCACTTTTAATCCACGCCCCCGTGAAATGACTGCCAGACTTTAACAAAGTAGACCTGCCACAAATATCGGTTGGATTGGGAGGTACTGAGTTTGTACCTGAGGAGGTTAACGAACGGTGGTGCTCTGGGAGCTCAGAGCAGAGGAGAACTGTGGCCACGTCCGTGAGCTCAGTGGGGTGTTCGAACTGCCGTGTGGAGGATGAATTAGAACGGAACTGTCAGCTTGCTTCGTGCAATCTCCCCCTTACGGCAGACTTTAATTAAGGACGTTCTCCCATCCATATGGTCGTCAGGACAGGGACATTTTTCGGTTCCTCCTCCGGCCTTCCTCTCCTCTTTCAGCCAATGACCAAGTGTATAGATTCTATCTCTTTTGTGGCCTTTTGGCCTCTTGAGACCACAATCTTGACTCAGGTCTTCATTATCTTTCACGTGGACTCTTGTAATAACAGTATAACTGTCTCAAGAGTCTGGTCTGCTCTGGTTCATGTTGTGCTTTGTTACAAAGTTTATTTTCTAAAACCCAGTCTGGCCGGTGAACTCACCTGCTTAAAAGTCTTTAACGGCTCCCTAGTGTCTGTGGGTTAAATTTCACATTCTTTTGCAGGGCATCGAAGGTCATGCTTTTCCTTCACCCCCACTGTCCCACCTCATGTGACCCTTACTTTACCTACAGGACCTGGCTCTCCTTGGGGCTTCTGCTCCTTTGCTGGTGTTATTCTTCTGCCAGAAACAGCCTTGGATACTCTCTGCCTTTTGTATCTGTCCCCCACTAGCCAGCAGTCCCCATCAGAGCAGGCGCTGTGTCTCTTCCGCTCGCTGTTTTATTCCTAATATTTAGTCCAGTGTCCAGCACGAAACAGGCATCCAATAAACATTTGTTGAATGAAGGAGAAACTTACAAAAGACGGTATATATGATTTGCATTGAATTAAAAATCAAATACATTCTCTGGACTAGGAGGGGGCATACCCAGACCGAGCTTGCTCCGTGCAGTTCAGTGTTATACATGGCAGGGAACACAAAGAGCGAGAAGACATAGTCTCTACACTTTAGGAAGTCAGTCTGAAATAGTCAGCACTGGCAGGAAATGTTAAAGCTGTCAGAACAACAGGGCAGACTCCAGTAGGGAAACCCTAAGGGTAGTCTCCTTACAGGAGGATTGATTCCCTGCCTATGATTTGCGCCCTTCCCAACCCAATCTGCACGTAGTTCTCAGATTCACCTTCTCAGGGGCCCTGATGGATATATCAGCCCTCCTCTTAATTTTTTTTTTAATTTTTTAATTTATTTTTTTTCAACGTTTATTTATTTTTGGGACAGAGAGAGACAGAGCATGAACGGGGGAGGGGCAGAGAGAGGGAGACACAGAATCGGAAACAGGCTCCAGGCTCCGAGCCATCAGCCCAGAGCCCGACGCGGGGCTCGAACTCCCAGACCGCGAGATCGTGACCTGGCTGAAGTCGGACGCTTAACCGACTGCGCCACCCAGGCGCCCCTCAGCCCTCCTCTTAAAAACCAAATGTCCTGTGAACCTTGTTACCTGAACGTAAAAGCCCAAACAACTTATTGAAGCCATCTATTCTCCCCAAAGGCTCCAGTCTTTGGCTACCGGGCTTCTGTGGGCCTCTGTCTTGCTCCGGGAAACTCTTACACTCCACCAGCCTGTGCTGGTCCCTTCTTGCAAGGGCGCTAAGGGCCGTGGCAAACCTAAGGCAGCAGTACTGCCCTGGGAGCAGTCATCACCTGTGCTGGTGTGTGACGACACCTTGCTTGTCTGGGTCCTAGGAGGCAGGCCTCAGTGTCCCGCACCAAACTCTTTTTTATTTTTCATATCTTCTAGTTATGTTTTGTGACACCCTCCCCCACCTCCATAGCCTACATTCAGGGCCCTTCTGCCTGCAGGAGCCTCAGGGAGTATAACTGGGGTTCTGTCTGCTGGCCTCTCTTCCAGCCTTATGGTCAGGGTCCACTACAGATACTTTTTAGCTTCACTTCGGTGACTTCCAGAGTCTGTTCCCTCCCTCCTGCTTTCCTCCATCCACAGCATTGAGAGCATCCTCTCGCATTGAGAGCCGTGAGGATTACCCAGGAACTTGCTAAAATTAAGATTTCTGAGCCTCACCTTCAAGAACTATGCATTTGAGATAAGCCTTCTGGCTGGTTTTGATACAAGGGGTTCACTGCCTACACTTTGAGAGACATCTTAAGTGTGGTCACCAACAGTTCTTGTGCATATGTCCATTCATTCCTTCGTTCAGTCAGTCGGTCACATATTCAGTTCCAAACATAGGCATTTTTTGGTACAACAGAGCTTTTATAACAAGAATTGCATGTGATAGGATCAATTAATTAAGAACAACGGGTTACATCTGCTGTTAATGGTCCTAAAGCATTGTCTTCTAAAACCATTCAGTAATCATACCTCCTTAAGGGGAAAAAAAATGCTGGAGTCTCTTGTGCACAGCTGCCTGGAGAAGCCGTGTGATTTACTTGGCACATCGGCGGATAAGAAAATAGGAGAAATCTGCCCTTACATGGTGAGAAGAGAAGAAATGCCTCGCTTCAGTGAGATGGATGGGTTTGCTTAATGATGTTTAGTTTTCTAAATGTGATCCTTATAATTTTTTTAATTCCGAGAGGAAAATAATAACTTTATAATTGTGCGTCCGGAAAGGTAGCCCCTAAGACCCTAATACGAGTTTCGCTAACTAAGCGTTCATCAGGAACAGAACTGTCAAAGTAGAGAGAACAAACCGTCTTGGTTCATTTAGCCTACTAATTTCCACATGCTATGGTGGGGACATGGTGATAGAATCACAAGGGGGACTTACTTTCCTGGCTTCAGGGGTTCATCGGGGTTTAGTAGGTGCTGACATAGAAAGATCACATTTTCCCAAGTTCAGGATTAGGGGCCATGACATCACATATGGTCTTACAAATTGCAATGTGAGATTACTCTCAGAATGCCCGGGTGCATGTTCCTCTTTCCACATGAATTTACAACTCATCAGCCAGACTGATCTACTCACCAGCCCCTAACCTTGCCCCACACCTCCCAGTTGCTTCCCTTTAGCTCACGCAATTTTCCATTCTTGGAATACCCTCCTTGCTATTGTTCTACCATCTAAACCTAACCTTTATCCAAGATCCAGTTAATGTTCTACCTTCTTTGTGAAGCCAGCCTAAATCATCTCAGGCCACAATGAACTTCAGAACACCTTTATGCCTTATTGTTCGCACTCTTACTTGGCATTTAACAGATGCCAAGGCAGCATTGCACACCACCTTGCGTACAGGTCCCATTTCCCGAGGAGTTACACCACTTCAGTCTTGTGGACGGCGGTGGTCATGTTGTGTTCACGTTGCGTTCACTAGATGGAGCATAACGTCCGACCCATGATGGCCGCTCCTTAAATTTAAGGTACCAACCAGAACATGGACGTTGTCTTTATTTTTTATGTGTCAAGTCTTCTGTTGGGGGGGCCGTTCCATCGTGCAGGCTCTGAATTCCACTTCTGTCTGTGCCACCTAAAATTTCAACCATGGAGGTTGTCAAGCTCAAAGTTATCTCCTGGAGTAATGTCCATTAACACCGGAAGCCTCAAACTCCTGCTTTCCAGGGCAGGTCAAGTAACTAAGTCGGTCTGTGCCCACCCAGCTCCATATTCTTGCCACAAGGTGATATGGGGTCTAAGCCAAGGGGGTCTGTTCTGCTCAGAGCCATTACTACAGCATGTTTGCAACCCACAGTGTGCCCCACTTGGGCTCTAATGCCACCAGCTCTCCGTGGTCATCAAACTCACTGCTATGGCAGTGCGTTCTCTGGTTAAGACCCTCTGGCCACCCTGACCCAAATGAAATGTCTGGCTGGACCCAAGTGCAAACTCCTGTCTTCAGGTGTACCCTGACATAGGACCCCCTTTCCGCACAGAGCCCAATTCTCAAATATCAATACCATCTTGCCGTGCAAGGCTTTCTGTTGGCTTGCGTCTCTGTTCTCAGTCTGATGGCCAAAGGCGTTCACCAAGTTCCAACTCTCTGCTGCCCTCACCAGGCCCTTGACCTCATGGGCAACTCTGATTAACTGGGTTCCAGATGAGATAAATAAGGTCTTGGAGTCTGAGATTCATCACGTATTTTGTGTTGAGGGATTTTGTGTGTTTGGTCACTGATGTTTGTTCTGGTTGTGCGTGGGGGGCAGGGGCGGGGAGGAGTTGCTTTCTTTCTTGGTTCACTTTCAATTATTTAGGTGCATTTTGATTTTTCTTCTCTATATACCCACCGTCTTTTCTTCCATCCACTTGAAAGAGCAATGCTATGAAGTAGGAGAAGTCAATTATTTGGGGAAAGGCAGTATGGTTTAAACTAAAAACATGTGACGTTTGGAGTAACACAGATCTGTGTTTTAGTCTCAACTCCACCTTTCGCTGGCCATGAATTTGGACTACATTTTTCTGTTGTTGTTTTTTTTTTCCTTTATAAGAAGTGCATTATGTAATAATATGCAAGCAAAACTGACTCACAGAGGGTGCTCAGTACTGTCTCTCCCCGCTTTCTCATGAAGTATTTTCGCTTTGACTAAGGTAGCCAGTCATCAGCTTTCCTGCTATAGAGATTAGCAGTCACTGTGTGGGAGACATTTATTATCTTCTTCTCCCCTCCCCCTCCCTCTTCTTTGTCTTCTTCGGTCTGTGGTCTCTTAGACTCCGGAGGAAGGATATACATTGGGCAAATGTTTAGTCAGCAAGCCCAGAATTTTCTCCTAGCGCTGACAAAGGGATCTTACTTGACCTTCAAGCTCGGGAACCATCCTTAGCCTACAAGCTACAATGTTAGTTATAGGAAAGCTAGGCATCCTGCTATGTCCTGTTGGATGACACCGGGTCCTGAAGGGCTTGTTGGAAGGCTAGGTGCTAGTTTCTATAAGTATGATGGCCAACTGTGATTCTACTAGCAACATGAATACGGGGCAAGACCTGACTGACGTTACCAGTTGTTGAATTTGTACTGTGTCAGAGATTTTGGGATCATACCATTCCATTATCAGAAGAGACTTGTGTGTTAGACTCTCACTCCCACTTTACAGATAAGGCAACCAAGGCTCAGAGAGGTAGAAGTACTTTGCTCAAGGTCATAAAACGGGTAGAAGTCAGAGCTGAGATTTGAGCCAAGGTCTGACTGGACGCAAGTCTGTGCTTATATCGTTGTGTTCCATCACCTCTAAAAAGCAAGGGGTTCTGAGAAGCAGCCAATGGTGAGGGCAGCCTGCGGGGATATAGATCTTCATTTGGCTCTGTGTGGACCCACAGGTATTGGCATCTCATTACCCTAAGGAGGCTTTTAAAGGGTAAGTTGAAGGCCAGTGTTAACTATGATACCATAAAAGAATAATGTCAGATCGTTGCCTCTGTCTGTTACTGTTCCAGTGTTGATTGATAGGTTACATTTTTAAAGATTGCATCAGTAATTCATGCTTTATTACTCCTGAATTAGCGTAATGCTTCAAATCATCTTGTTATAATTCAGCATAATTATCTATAATTAAAAGTAAATTCCTGTAGGGTGAGAATATTAATTCCTATCTAAATCTCTTTATTCCGATTGAGCCTATCAACCATTACCCAGCTCATAGCCAGCGATTCTGAGCCTTTACCGTGGAACTAGCTTTGCTCTATCCAGTGAGTTTATCCTTCCTGTGCCACGGCGTGTTCTCTTTTCCTCGGGATCAGCATCCCTCCAGGTATTTTGCCTGAGTAAATGTTCTTAAGGCTCTTGGCTTTTGTTTGTTTGTGGTTTATTTCACTTTGAGGTTCTGATGAAAGCTCAGAACCTAGACCTTGGTTCTAGGACCAAGGTCTAGGACCAAACCACTTAGGCACGTAGACACAGTTCGTGCATAGAATTTTAGGAGAGTCAAGAATCTCCTGGGACCCAGCTTCTCCAAGTGGGGTTCCCAGGAATTGGGAGTTTGTCAGAGAAGCAAATCCTTTGACTTTGGTCGAATCAGAAATTCTGGGAGTGGGGACCAGCAATCTGGGTTTTAAGAAGCTTTCCAGATGATTCTGATGACAAAAGTTTAAGAACCATGGCACTGGGAGGAATTGTGGACCTTGCCCTGGCAGGAGGTCATTGAACATACTCGAAGAAACATCAGCGCTTCTGAAAGCAGAAAGATAATGGATCTTTGCAAGCTCTGAACTTGTGCCTTTCACTGGGTATTAAGAACTGCTTCGTGTTTCAGACCAAGGATCCGTTTCCTCCCAGTGAGCAAGGAGGAGCAAGCATGGAACCATCTGGGGATACCTCAAGGAAATGTTCCCAGGTGCCTGGGAATATTAAAGACGATTCAGGAGGTGACAGAAATGGGTAGGCCCTCTCCCTGGGTACATGCACATCCTTAGGCGGCTCTCCAGCCCTACCTGTCCACACCTGGGGTCATCCTTGCCCTGGGGGCAAAGATGCTGTCTCTGGAGACTCTCACACTCCACAGCAGAGCCTGGGTGTGATTCGAGAACATGGTGTGATGCTCAGAGTTTCAAGAAGGCAACTTTTGAGGTCTGTCTCTAAGTGACCAGGTCACTTGGTCATTAGAGCTCATTTTTGAACAATGTTTCCATGTTTAAGTTTTACTGTGTAAGGAAAAAATTGCTTAGATTTATAAAGAAGTTCTCACAGAAGGCCTAAATCTTTCTTTTTCTTTTTATTATTTTTAAAAAATTATCTGAATGAGGCTCTGAATTTGTTTATTTTTTTAAATTTTATTTATTTATTTTGAGAGAGAGAGAGAGAGAGAGAGAGAGAGAGAGAGAGAATCCCAAACAGGCTCTGCACTGGCAGCACATGGGTCTCAAACTCACGGACCATGAGATCATGATCTGAGCCAAAATCAAGAGTTGCACGCTTAATTGACTGAGCCACCCAGGTGCCCCAGGCCTAAATCTTCCTTCCTTTCTTTTCTTTCTTTCTTTTCTTTTTTTAATTTTTTAAATGTTTATTTTTGAGAGAGAGACAGAGTGCAAGCAGGGGAGGGGCAGAGAGAGAAAAGGAGACACAGAATCCAAAGCAGGCTTTAGGCTCTGAGCTAAGCACAGAACCCAATGCTGGGCTCGAACCCACGAACCGTGAGATCATGACCTGAGCCGAAGTCAGATGCTTAACAGACTGAGCCACCCAGGTGCCTCCCTCTTTTTTTTATGTCTATTCATCACATTACTGTGAGATCATGACCTCAGCCAAAATCAAGAGTCAAGAGACTCAACCAACTGAGCCACCCAGCCGCCCCCTAAATCTTTCTTGAGTAAATGCCTTGACACATGGAGTGCATTGCCTTGATTAACCATAATCGTGTGTCTTCACATCATAGACTCTGCTCCCAACTCTTGCCCCTTCTCTAATAAACCCACCCACTAGCCTCCCAAACTTAGTGCAAGGAATGACAACACACAGAAGACGTTTTCTTTAAAAGTGAGCTTCCATTTAGATGCTTATCGTGTTAAGTGTTTACATTTGTGTTTTCGTCTTCGAAATGTGAGAACCGCAGAGGGGTTATGTGTTTTAAATTTAACATTTTACCATTTCACTGTACTAGAAGTTCTCTTGAATGCTGATAAGTAGGGTGCCTAGAAGAGTATGGAAATGTGATTCTTCTTTATGTTGGTCACTTGGCTTCTCTGTGTTCAGTGGCCAAATTCCTTACAAATTCATGTTATTGGTTTCAAGGAGGGACGAGATTGCGGAGTGTAAAAAAATATCTATTAGGGGCTGAAGTTGAGATGAGTTCAAGAAGGAGCCATCCTCCTTCTGCAGGCTCCACTGTCCTGAATGCTTTCTCACCTTGGTGTCAAGCTTCTACTCATTCTTTAAGATCCAGATTACATATCATGACCTCTGTACTAACACTGTTTTCTTGTATTACACGCTTCCGGCATCGTTTCGTAAATGCCTGTTTTCAGGCGTGTCTTCCTGGCATTCTGTGACCTCCCCAAATTGAAGCCCTACGTTATACTAATTCTTGCACCTTCAACACCTATCATAGACGGGCACACCATAAAAGTGCAGAAGTACCCCTTGAGTTTAGAAATGTTAGCACGCACACAAAGCGGGTGTAGAGGGGTAGAAACGAAACACAGTTTTGCTGAGTGAGCCACTTTGTGGATTCAGCTGAAGGCTACAGCTATTTCTATTGGCAACCAGGACACCAAGATGCCTCGTGACAGAGACTTCACTCCACTCCTACGTTTCAGGAGATCTTAACGCTTTTAAAAACAAAAGAAAACAAGGAAAGAGGTTTTTAATTGAATATTTGAACGGGCCCCAAACTGCTAAGCACTTTCCATGAATCTAAAAATTCCCCGATTTGCTTTCCCCTCTGGCTACACACCCCATCTCTTCTCTGCTGAACAGCTGTTTTCATGTGGTTGTTGTTTTTTTTTAATGTTTTATTTATTTTTGAGAGAGGGAGCATGAGAGGGGTAGGGACAGAGAGAGAGAGAGAGGGACGGAGGACCTGAAGAGAGCTCTGTGCTGACAGCACAGAACCCGACCCAGGGCTCGAAGTCCCAACTTGCGAGATCATGACCTGAGCTGAAGTGAGACCCTCAAAAGACTGAGCCACTCAGGTGCCCCATTGCCTTCATGTCTTTAAGCCCTGATCTGCCTTCGGCTCCCTCAGTCCATTGAAATGGTTTGACACCAATGTGTCCGATGGTGACCCCGTCTCTGTATCTGCTGGTATTCAGTTCTTACCTCATTTGGGCCTCTTTGCAGTGTTTACTGCTGTGGTCATATGATCACCTCCCACTTTTCGAAATGATTCCCTTCTTTTTCAAAAGCACCTTTTTTTTTTTTTTTTTTTTTTTTTTTTTTGGTGATTTTTGAAAAATGGTTGTTGTGCCTTGGCCACTAGCCTGCCTGAATATCTAAAGTCCTTGTTGGTGGCTGTGTTTCCTTCAGTGTGGATTTCCCTAGCAGTTCTGGAGAGGAGAGGGGCTATTTCAGAACCCAGCTGACCAGCATGGACCCATTGTTCACCGCTCCACTCCAGCTGTTTCTTTGAGCCGTCACCCTCCTTTCCGCCCTCGAATCTTTATACTCTCTGCTCCCTCTGCCTAGAGGTCTCTCTGTCTCTCTCTCTCTGTCTCTCTCTCTCTGTCTCTCTCTCTCTCCATCTTTGCTTTGCCTCAGATATTCGCCCCAAAACCCTTCCTCATAGGAGTCTGTCCTGAACACCCAACCAGGGCCATGCTAGGTGACGTATCCTTCTTACCATTCTTATAGCACAAGATGCTTTTCCTTCAAAGCGTACGTCCAAATTTCTGAATGTGTATTTTGATTTCCATCTCCCCGACC
This sequence comes from Felis catus, assembly GCF_018350175.1. Classification (NCBI taxonomy): domain Eukaryota; kingdom Metazoa; phylum Chordata; class Mammalia; order Carnivora; family Felidae; genus Felis; species Felis catus. The sequence continues at coordinate 18,392,443 of NC_058368.1, read as the reverse complement.
TCTTTATTACATCGCCATGGGTTAATACTCTAGATGCCATGAGTTGGGTGTTATTTCGTACCCTAACAAAAATAGCAGCCTTCTTAGATTTTCCCTTTCCCTGTTGTGATTCATGCCCTTGTTCCCTGAGCTAGGTCTGAACACGTTTTTTCTGTTTTCTAAAAATTATGGTATAAATTGTAACTGAGTTCCTTTTTCCCTCCAAAACTCCTCTCCTAATCAAGCATTAAAATTCATTGAGATGACTAAAGTACATTTCTCATCTATGTTGGGCCTTCCACCATGGTTCCTGACTCACCTCTACCAAGAAATTCTTGGAATTTCCGAAGTGTCGAGAGTGACAGAAGTGTCTCTTGTGATGTTCATGAGGTAATTTTGAACCCCACCTAAGGATGGGGCCTCCCCACCAGGGAAGCCAACCCAGGGTTAGAGGGTGAAAATTTTCAGTCCCACCCCTCACTGCCACCTCCATTTTTGGGGAGAAGGGGAGAGAGGGCCCCGAGGCTTGAATCAACTGCCGATGGCCAATGATTTAATCTATCGTGCCTATGTAATGAACTCTCCATAAAACTCCAAAAAGGGTTTGGGGGGCGTCTGGGTTGGTGAGTATGTAGAGGTCCCCTGAGAGAGCATGGGCGCTCCTTGCCTTTTCCTCATGCCTTGTCCTATGCGTCCGCTCTGTCTGTCTGTTCTGGAGTTATATCCTTTTATGAGATACCAGTGACCTAGTAAGGAAAATGTTTCTCTGAGTTCTGTGAACCTTCCTAGCTACTTAACTGAACCCAAGAAGGGGCTCGTGGGAACCTCTTATTTATAGCCAGTCAGTCAGAAGTACAGATAACAACCTGGGGTACAAACAACTGGCGTCTGAAAGGTGGGGCTGGGGGACAGTCTTGTAGGACAGAACCCTTAACCTATGGAATCCGATGCTAGCTCTCCGTAAACAGCGTCAGAACCGAGTTGATTGGGACACTCAGCCGGTGTTTGAGAATCATCTGTTGCTATGGGGGAACTGCCACCCCCACCTCCTTGTTGGAATTGGGTCGAAGAACGCGTCTAACCTCCCACACAATCTCCCCCACTCCTGGCAACTGAGCAGACCTGGGGGCTGGGGGCACTTGACCCACGGGCAGAGACGCAAGGGGATCAAATTTCTACCTGGCGTATGGTCTGTGAGGCAGTCTGGCACAAGAGCACTGTTGTAACAAGGTCAGCAAATGATTAACTAAGCTGAGTAGAATTCTTCCCCGAGGGAGCTGAATTGGAGATGTGGGCAAGTGTCCACTAGTTGGAAGGAGAACCCAAGAAGGAAAGCACATAAAGAAGCTGGAATCTGATAATAACTGAATCTTGGTAAGGGAGGAACACCAGAGACAGGTCACCAAGATCCTGCTGCTGGATGGGAAACCAGGTTGCTAGAACTGTCTTGGAACCCTAGTGCACTGTGCTCCACCTTCAATACTAGTCGGAGCCTGGGTACTCTCTTCTTTCACAGCCACAAAAGCCCAGCAAAGACTCAAAATTCAGGATGCTCCCATTTCTCTCTCCTGAATTTCCCTTGTTTTCTCCAGGCCCCTTGAGGAATTTTGTACATGGTATCCCTTAGCACAAAACAAGAGCAGTTATCTATCCCTTTTCTTTTTTCAAGTTAATTTAATTTATTTATTATGAGAGAAAGAGCTGGGGAGGAACAGAGACGGAGAGAGAGAATGAGAGAATCCCAAGCAGGCCCCATGCCGTTAACACAGCGCCAGACATGGGGCTGGGTCTCAGGAACCGTGAGATCATGACCTGAGCTGAAACCAAGAGTTGGATGCTTAACTGACTGAGCCATCCAGGTGCCCCTCAATGGTGTTCTTTATAATCAGAGTTTCTGGCTTTATAACTTGAAATGTTCTACTTAATAAAAATTGTCAGGGAGCCTCTGTCCTCGAAATAAGGTAATTTTTGCACGCTGAGATCTTTCTACACAGATTTTATTTTTATTTGAGAGAGAGAGAGAGAGAGAGAGCGCTAGCATGAGTGGTCAAGGGAGAGCAGCCTCCATGCCCAGGGCAGAGCCCAACACGGAGCTCAAACCCACAAATTGTGAGATCATGACCTGAGCTGAAACGGAGTCAGATGCTTAACCGACTGAGCCACCCAGGTGCCCCCAATGCACGTATCTCTTCTACATCAAGCAACTATATCCATGGTCTTGGTTCCCTCCCCACTTCACATATGACCTTGCTGGCCACAAGGTTACATGTAATCTGTGTGGTGGAATGGAGGACGCAGTGTGGAACAGAGGTGGCAAACACACAGCTTGCAGGCTGGTCCCAGCCCTTCTTTTACTTTGTTAGATTATTTATTTATTTATTTACTTGTTTATTTATAGAAAACGAGTTGGGGAGGGGCAGAGAGAAGAGAGAGAGAATCCTAAGAAGGCTCTGCACCAGCAGTGTAGAGCCCAATGCGGGGCTGGAACCCACCAACTGCGAGATCATGACCTGACCTGAAAGTCAGATGCTTAACCAACCAGCCAGGCGCCCCTGATCCCAACCCTTCTAAGCGCCCGGTTTGGCTCACAAATATTTGTAAGATAAAATTTCGAGTGAATGTGTGAAAAGAAGGAGATTTGAATGTGTAAAAAGAAGGAGATTCCCCATAAACATCTAGATTTTTAGATGCTCTTCCAAACTGTGAACACCCATTGGCCAGACTGAGTAATAGTCACCCCCCTACCTTAGTTAATCACACCCTTAGCTCCAGCTCTCATTCATCCCTGGCCTGCCCTGTCACTTATGTGCCTATCCTACATCTGTTGTCATTGGACTTTGTGCTCACCGACAGCCAGAAGGAGGGAGCAAATGAATGAGGAGAACTACAAGTTGTTTCTTAAGCCAAGACAGGAAAGAGATTAAGGAAGGGGTGCATACAGGAGAGGCTGTCAGGGAGAGATGCTAAGGATGAGACCCCAGCAGTGTCATTGGGTGTGAGGGAGGGATCATTGATGGTTTTCATGAGTCCGAAAGGCAGATGGCAATAGGGTAAAGAAGCTGATGATGGTCACATCAGAAATTGGAAATTCTAAAAACTGAGTCATGAAACACGGAAGAGAGGACTGTTTTGGAAATGCAGAATAGTGGCTGTCGATAATGTCTTCAGAATTTCAGAGACTTACGAAAGCCTCAAACAAAAGTTAAGCCTCGTATCTTACGAGGGGCAAACGGATATTGTCCAAAAGAGAGGTGATATATATCTATGAGGAAATATATAAGGTGGTAAGGATGGTTCTGATTACTACATGGGGAAGGTTAGCGCTCCAGGGCTGGAGAGAGGTCGTCCGTCCCCTACGAGATTTGTGAGCTCCTATGGCACTTTGTCAATCCGTGTTTTCGTTTTTCTCTCAAAATGAAAGGAATCTGAAAAAGTTTTGATTCACAATTGAAAGCAATGCTTCCTCTAAAAAAACATGTTGGCATTACAGGGTTGTTTTTTTTTTCTTCCCCTGAATATTACCCTGTGGCCTGTTTTGTTTTTCTCAGTGCTTTTGAGAATATCTCCTATAAAATAAGTACAGCAAATTTACATGGATGAATTTGACTTATCAAAAATGCTATATAATAGCTATTAAATACTATTCGGCATATCTGCATATATCACTGAGAATTGTGATTTCTGTTTGCAAACTCCACGTGCCTCAAACCCACAACTGCTCAGACTTCATTTCATTAAGACCTCGAGATAAACTCGCTTTGCGTCCCCCTTCCTTGCCTTCCTAGGAGTCCTACTAAATGCACCCACTTCAGTCTTCCTCAAGCTCCCAGACTAGAAATATCTGCTGTTGAATAAAATTTTAATTATTTGTCAGGGCTAGCCCTTCTCACAAAGTCACGTCCGGCTCCTGACAGAGGCTAAGAAAATTCTTTCCGATTCACTCACTTGAAAGGCCATCTCTTCTGTGGCCTCAGGCTCTTTGCTTCCTGCTTTGTTGAAATCTGTAAGTTATCAGGTAATTTTTGCCTCTCTAGCTTGAGCTCTACCTGAAGCAAAAGAATGCCTGAACTCCCTTCTGAGGTCAGCAGGGGAAGAAGACTTGGTTCTTTTCATTGGTGGCCACCATCTTGTTTCTACTCCCAACACTGATATTTCTCCGCCCACGTCTTGCTAGTCAGCTACTTCTCCCAGCATTGACTCCCTCCCCTACGGCGGACTCCCACAACACACAGCTGTGGAGTTTCTCTGTTTACAATTTGCTGTGGGGTTCATTATATTTACTTGATGGGGAAGGTTTCAATTACACCTCAGCTGGCTTGTTGTCTTTAATTTGTACTCCCACTACCTGCTCTCTTTACCTGTGCTTGTAAATATATGGAAGGAAGATATTAAAAATATCTTCCTAGGTTGGCCCAATTGTTTAGTTCTTTTCAACTAACAACTACTTATCGAAGGGCAAATTAAAATCTGAGGTCAGTGAGAGATTTGTAGTGTTCACAGCATCAATGTTTTTTGGAGTTGGAAAGATCTTGGGAGAGAGATTAATCCCAAATCTTTATATTCCAGATGAGGCTTGGGGAAGAGAGATGATTTACCTAGGATCATTTCATTAGCTAATGTCAGATCTCCTGATTTCCAAGACAAGACCCTTTCCAGCCCAGAATATTTATGTATACATGTGTGTGTGTGCATGCGTGTGCGTGCGTGTGTGTGTGTGTGTGCATGTGCGTAGGAGTGCATGCATCCTCAAGAATGGTTGCCATACCTGTCAGAATCATCTGACATGTCTTTTAAAAACTACAGTAGCACAGGACACTATCAGACCCCCTGAAACAGAATCTCTGGGGCCAGGAACCCCGGGTCAGGGGTGGAGAATGCTGTTTTGCCTCCTCCCCCTTTTCTCTCACATCAGGCACTGCATTTTCTAAGACTGGCCCCAGTTTTCTGTGAAATGAATCCTAGGTCGGTTCACTACACCACATCGTCACAGCAGAAACCAGAAACCCGGAGGAGAGAGGTGTGTATAGGCCCTGTAACTTTTTTTAATGTTTTTTTTCATTTTGAGAGAAGAAGAGAGAGAGAGAGAGAGAGAGCACACAAGCAGGGGAAAGGCAGAGAGAGAGAGGCAAGGCCTACACTGTCACACAGAGCTTGATGTGGGGCTTGAACTCATGAACTATGAGAATCTGAGCTGAAATCAAGAGTCAGATGCTTAACCAACTGAGCTACCCAGGCATCGCCAAGGCCCCGTATCTTTAAGTAGAGCTCCGCAAGCCTAACGACGGGCTTTGTTTATGTGTTTACATGGAGGCGGCCACCAGCTTGGGAGCAGTACCTGGAACCGTGGGCGTTCTCTGGGGAAGCTGCCACATGAGTCAGGCCCGCAGAGAGTTGTAGAGTGGAGTCCTTGATGTGCTTGGTGATGATTCAGGGGCACAGCTGTCACCTCGCTGTGCTGGGCTGACCGAATAACCCACTCCTTCTGGACCAGAGTTGGCCTTTATGGGTGGTAGGGAGTCATCTTGACTTGGACAACTGCATAACCACTTCCACCAGTAAAAGAGATGGAAATGATACTGTTCTCCCAGAATCAGCCATGGTGTATGTGTTGGGGGGTGTGGTCAAGCCATGGAATTGTGGGGTCAAATGGTCCAGGATGACCAACTCCCAGCGACTAAATTATACTTGCTACTAAGGCATTAGCTCTAAGAACACTACAAATTAGCTTGATGTACCCTTGGGCAGTTATTCACCAGCCTGATACAAAGGTGGGGAGCTAAATCCCTTCCTATATTTAGGCATTGGACAAACCCCCTGTGGTGGAGGACTTGGGGCGGTCCTGCGTGGAAGCAATGAGAATAACCCAGTGACTGTGGGGCTGCCTCCCAGTCCCACTATGGATACATACATACATCTGCACTTTGTTCAGGTGCTCTTTGTTCTTGACCCTCTGGAGGTGAAATATCGGCCTCTCTTGTCCTGAAGATGCCCAGGGTGGTGCAAAGTTCATAAATATTCACCTTCTCCTCACCCAAAGCCTTGCAGTTTTGCAGGAAAACCGGAGGCTGAGGAGTAATAGGAGGCATACTGTGTCACTCAGAGTTTTCTGGCATCACTTTGTCTCAGAATTGGAGAGTATGTCTCCTACTTCGTGTTCAGCAATCATTTAGAAACCAGGAGTCACAGAGCAAAGGGTGGATTTCATGTCGAGCAAAAAGATCTCTTGGAAGTCAATGAACAGAGGCAGCTAGATCAATCCTGCCCGTCCACAGAGACAAAGGATTACAAGTCCCAAGATCTATGTGTCTTTATTTGTTTCTGCCTTGAATTCTTCAGGCATTCTTGTTGGCCAGCCAGTCTTGGGAGAGGAGCTTCTTGACTAAGAAGCCGGCCCATGTTGAAGGGGCATAGTGGGGAGAAGTGAGCACTGAGGTTGAACTACAGCGATAGTTTAGTAATATGACCCTCTGACAATGCTCCTTGTCAGTTTCTCTACTGCCTAAGCACGGGTGGGAGCAGCGGACGAGGGCACCTTGAGTTACAAGGAGCCACCGTGATAGCTGGTCATGTAAAGAGAGAAGCCCACCGAACTGCAAGAAACAAGGGGAAATGAAGAAGTTCTCTCGTAAGAACCCACAGGATGGTTAGTCTATGCAGAGGTTAGGGCTGGAGGCAAGATAGCTCTTGGGGCCTTAGCACTTGGGGATGGTGGATCTTCATGCCCTTCCACTAAAGCAGTGTGGCCAGCTCTTAGGTTTCTGTTGCTCTGTCTCTGCATACTTTAGCTTTCCTCCCAGCACCCTTGACTCAATAAGACCCTTCTACGTTGTATCTTCTGTTTAATCATAGTTTTTACTTCCTCACAATTTTGGCTTGTTCTTAACTTCAGCTGGCTCAAGGCTCCTCGTATCCTTACTTGGTGTGGCTCAGCCCCCATGGCAAACAGCCTGTGTCTCTGTGTGCCTCCCAATTCAAAGTCCTGTGAGTGAAGATCTGATTGTCCCAGTGGATCCCTGTGTGAACTCAGCTCTTTACAATAGGTCACGTAATAAGCCTGGATAGGCAGCCCTTGAGACAAGTATCTACTTCCAGTCCAGTCAGATGAGGACGGGGTAATGGGGACATATATAGAGCTGCCATTTCAGCGGGGTTGGAGAGGACAGTATCTCTTAGAAAAGGCTGTGGATGTGATCTAACCATGTTTTACTACAAGCAGATGAAGGTCTCCCAAATAAAGGGAAAAGCAACAGTTCCAATCTCCGGCAAATTCCATAAACTCGAGTATTGTTACTAGGCCCTTAAAATATGGAGAGAAGTTTGAAGTGGCCTTGATAAACTATACACAGGGTAAAATATAATGTTGATGGAACCAAACACTAAATTTAGGGATAAATTGAATTGCACACAGATGCAAAAATGGCAGGCAAGGGGAGAGATGGGGAGAAGAGAGGCTTGGAAATCCAAGCAAGCATGAGATACAAAGATCTGGAGGTCACGGTGGAACACAAGCATCACTGAATATGTCAATAATGTTGAGTTAGAATATGAAATATAGGAGCCAATAGAATCTCTTGTATTCTTCTCAGCATTGGCTAACTCCTTATTACATTTAGTTTTGTTTTCACGTTTTTTTGATAAAAGAAGAAAGGAAAAGAAAAAGATACTAGAGAAGATTGGGGGATGCAAGGGAATAGGAAAGAATTTGCGAGGAACGTGAAATGATAGTTGGATTCTTTTCATCTGGGGATTAAAAAAAATAAAAAAGCAGGCTAAGGATTGACTTTTTAAATTAAGCATCAAAATCCAAGGCAGCAGATGGGTGGACTATCCTTTTATTCCAATGCCACAATTAAAATCAGAGAGAAAAATGGGGAGGCAAAAACTATTGGCAAGTTGATTGCCAAGCAACCGATTGAATTGCAAAGGGCCAAGCCAATTCATTTTTCTTAACAACAAAATAATTGGGCTGTGTCTGAACTATGTGAAATTATCTCCTTTTTAAAAACACCAAATGAGTTTGATTATTCAGTAATCAATTCACTCCTCAGCACTAGCATGTTGTATCAGCCAAAATAGCTGATGTGACTCCAAAAATGTCAATTCAGGGGCACCATGTAAACATACCCCCAACTTTCATGTGAGAATGCGCCCCAGAACCGGAACTTCAGTCACTGCTTTGCCCAAAGAGACAGCTGACACGAACGCCACTTGGCTTCCTCCCGGAGGGTGTAGCGCAAGGAGGTGAAAGACAGTTTGCCTTGACCTCCCTCCCTGGACTGTAGGAGACTCATCTATTTGTCAAGAACATGCTGTAAAGCAATTCTGACACAGGCTACTCAGAGGTAGCCCGGACTTCACAGGTCAAGGGCATGTGTCCTCCAAAGACTCCATTTTTGTTCACCAGCCACAGCCACCCCTACTTGTGAACAAATGGCTACAAACTTGGGGCTGTCCACAACCCCCGTAGATCTGATGGTTGATGGTTCATTAGAACCTCATAAATTCTTTCCCCCCGTAGGTTGATGGTTCATTAGAATGACTCAAAGACCTCAGGAAGGCACTTGTAGTAGTATTATAAAGGCTGCAAATCAGGACCAGCCGAGAGAAAAGACCCCACCGGGCAAGGTCTGGAAGGATCTCAAATACAGAGCAGCCACGTCCTTTCCTCCTAGATTCAGGATGTATCGCCCTCCCGGCACACTGATGTGCGCTCCAGCTGGAAGCACACCTGAGCCTCTGCGTCCAGAGTTTTCCTTGGGGGGTTACTATGTAGTTACGATTGAGTCACTGGCCACTTGTTTGAATTCAATCGGCAGCCTCCCTCCCCTCCTTGGAGGCCAGCGTGTTGATATCTCAGGGCTCAAAGCTCCAACCTCTAGTCACGTGATTGATCTTTTGGGCATGGCCGGCCTCCTTTCTGAACTGACCTAGTGGACCCCCGAGTCACCCCATTAACCTAAACCCAGATGTGATCCCAGGGGCCGCTATCTTGTGATGAGCCTGGAAACTCCCAAGCTTCTGAAGCTGCTACCATTTCCCATGGGGAGAAAAATAAAACTTAGATGCCTCTTCTGCCTCCTAACCTGCCTCCCGGGGGCTTGCCCCTCCAGCCCGACCCTCCCCTCTCCTATCAGGCTTCCCCACAGCTGGTAACTGCAGGCACCCAGAGCTCGGAGATGGGGACGTGGCTCCTTCCTCCCATTCTCATCACTTGTTGATTCAGACTGTTAGTGAGATATTTATTCCAAAGCCCCAGCCGACAACCCTAAAAAGAAAGAGTTGCTCACTGGGGCATTTCCCAAGGCGTGTGTTGGGCTGCTTGGCCTGTGTGTACCTTTCTCCTCCTCCGCCTCCTCCTCCAGTTGCCCAAGAACAGTGGCCTACACGCGTCTGTAGGAAGCTACCTTCTGTGTTCTTACCTAGAGAGAAAAACCAGGCTCTGGGGAGGGAGGCAGACAATGGGCCAGCAGGCACAGCAGGCGTGATGGTGGGCCCCACAGCGCCGGGAGGAGGGAGGCGGGGAGAGCCGGCAGGAAGGACGTGAAACATGGGCCTTCCTGCAGACGGCTGGCGAGGCCGGGCCGGCTGCCGGCGGTAGGCCAGAATATACCAGAACGTGGCCTCCCAGGGAGACGGGTCCGGCGAGGCGGTCAGAGTCAATTGTTTGAAAACGGCTTTCTGAAGGAAGGATGGCAGCAAGAGTAACGGTGCTGGTCCCTGCCCTCTGCGTCCCCAGACACAGGGACCAGGAAGAGCACAGAGCCAGAACAAGCCTGCTCCGTGGGCGGCCTGCACTCACAGGGGCAGGTGGCCACACAGGACACATGCACCACTCATTGTGTTCTCCTAGGTTGATCCGGTCGTCATGGAGACGGAGGGAGACTCCCGGTTGTGCCCTGAGCTTCCAGATACGTTGCCGAGTGTGGCGCTTTAGTCCCGGGTAGACTTAGGTTCGAAACCCAGCCCCGCCGATGCTTAGCTGCATGGTGTGGGGCACCTGACCTGGCCTACACTGAGCCTTGGTTACCGTGTGTACAAGAGAGATATTAGTACCTTCCTCTTTAATGTTGTCGAAGCTCCTATGTTACCGTCACGTTTAGACTGTTTCCCTTTGTCCTCTGTCTTCAGGTCTCTGGTGCCACTGTCCTTCTGTACACAGTGCTTGTAGATTTGGCTCCTGCTCTGTTTCCTGCTGGGCCGTGACAGTTCAGTATCCCCTGTGGTCCCCAGAGTCCACCCCTGAGAGCGAGCAGTGCTGAGAGAGAATTTACCGTTTCCCCTTCACTCGCCCCGTAGACTTTGCTGGAAGAAACTGGAGACTGGCATTCTGTGTTGTGATTCAGGGACACCGGAAAGGCCTTTCCTCTACTCACGCCACCCCCCTAAAAATCAGAAACCAAAACAAAATCTCTCCTCCGTGTTGCCTGCTGACCTGCCACCATTGGCATTTTGTTCTTTTGATTTAAGGCTTCTCAGTAGTTAAAGTGCAAATTTTCTCAGAAGTCATATTTAAAGGCTGACATTTGTCTATCCCCGTGAATGAATGAGTCACTCGCTCAGGGGTCGTCCTGTTAGGGAGGGCCTGAGGCCACCGTCCACAGAAGAAAAGCAGTCCGGCCTCTTACTGACACCTACCTCACAATTTTGCTCTGAGCCCTTTTCAGCAGAGAAGGCAGGACCAATCTCTCACCAAACCCACAAAACTCTGATTTGCAGCCTTGGAGTTTCTTCCTGCTTTGCCCAGCCCCCACTCCACTTACGGCCACCTCCCCCTGCCACTATTGCCAAAAGAAAAGGGTTAGCGTTTGTTGGGGGCCTACCGTGTGGCTGGTAGGGAGGGCGATGTGTATTATCTCATTTAAACCCTCACTGCGGTCCTGCAACAGGGACCTCTCGTCTCACTTAATGAAGAGAAGAAACAAGTAACATAAGAGGCAGTAAATTGCCCAAAGACATCAAACCCGTGGATGGTCTAGCTGGGATTTGGACCAGGCTGGTCTTGCTCTAAAGACGTTACATAAGGCAGGGTTAACCATTTCTACTTTCTTCTTAAAATTTTTTTAAATGTTTTTTTTAATTTATTTTTGAGACAGAGAGTGAGCGGGGGAGAGGCTGAGAGAGAGAGGGAGACACAGGATCCAAAGCAGGCTCCAGGCTCTGAGCTGTCAGCACAGAGCCCGACATGGGGCTCAAACTGCGAGATCATGACCTGAGCCGAAGTCGTATGCTTAACCAACGGAGCCACCCAGGCGCCCCTCTACTTTCTTCTTGATCCTGTTGCTCTGCTTTGACTTCTAGTTTGTTAATCTTAATACGTAAAAACAAAAAAAAAAAAACAACAAAAAAAAAACACCTTCTAGGAAGAGGATAATACATCTCAAACAAAAAAACAACCCATGACAAAACCCTAGTATTTTAAAGACATTTTATTATGAGACAAACATCCATAAAAGGTAAAGAATAGTATGACAAACTCCCTCTAATCATAGACTGTTCCTGCAGGTGAACAGGGAAGATCAGGGGAATAGCCAGGCAATATGAAAAGCCCAGGGAGAGGCTTTGGGAGGAGCCAGCAAAGCTCGCATCCCCTCCAGGGGCACCTGGGTGGCTCAGTCGGTTAAGTGTCCGACTTCGGCTCAGGTCATGCTCTCACGGTTTGTGGGTTTGAGTCCCACGTCGGGCTCTGTGCTGACAGCTCGGGGCCTGGAACCTACTTCAGATTCTGTGTCTCCCTCTGTCTCTGCCCTCCCCTGCTCATGCTCTCTCTCTCTCTCTGTCAAAAATAAGTCAACATTAAAAAAATTAAAAAGAAAAAAACCTGTGTCCCCTCCAGAGTCTTTCTGCAATTCCTCTTCTGCTACTCCCCACCGGAGGACAGGCCCCAGCTAGGTCCTTCACAGGTAACCACAGTCACCAGTCCTTCCTGGCAGCTTACCGTGAGGCCCAGTGCTTTGTGCCTCACAGATCATCACGCATGTCATTCTTCTGGCCACCCCGGGGGGAGGGCAGAGTTACCACTGCCCCATTTGGCGGAGCTGGGTGCTAAGTGCAGAGATGTGCGTTTCTAGTCTGACAGCCTCAGGGCTGCTGGTTAGTGGTGGAGCTGGGGCAAGGACCCAGGTGACCAACTCCAAAGGCCCCCTCCGGTCCTGAACTTGACTTCCTCAGTTCTTCCCCCCACTAAATTTATGTGGCATGGCATAATCTGAAAACACCATGTTCCCCATCCTTTGATCACAGGACTATGCTAATCTCTTCTTTTTTCCTTCTACCAGATGCAAACCATTTAGAATTATTATTTGGTAATTCTGCGACATTTGTCCTGAAAGAGCAGGGGGCCCGGGACTTTGAGATTTCAGGCCAAACGTTGTTCACCCTTCTCCCAACTACCTCTTTCCACTAAGCTTCCCTAGACAATCTGTGGAAACAGGGCATCCACAGCCCCGGTCTACCCTCCACCTCACCACACCCCAGTTTTCAAACAGAACGGAGACTCTCCTTATTTGTGAAGTTGCCCAATCAAGTCTACGTTATTAACTGAGAGCCAGCAAGCCAACAAGGGAGCAGATCAGAGGTTCCAGGATGAAGACAGGGATTCACAGACAATTTTAGCAGCATGGGAGAGGTGCTAGAATGGGCACGGCTGGCTGCAGATGAAGGCATCAGGAGACACCCCAGGACCTCGGCTCTGCTGAGTCCCTTTCCAACAAAATCACACCTCGGAGCCATGTGATCCTAGCTCAGCTTCCATGTAGTGCTGGAGACAAAACCCGGCCCCAGGAAGCTAGGGTGCCGGCCGGGTCTGCCCCAAGACAGCAGCAGAGGAAGGGCCCCGAGATGCCTCACACCCATGAAGAGGGGGAGAGCCAACTTGAGGCGGAAGTCTTCAAAGAGGCATGGGGGCATGTTTATAGGGTGGGACACCCCCCTGTGCCAGACTCTGTACTAAGGCCTTAGACCCATTATCTCCTGGCCGCTCAGCACAGTGGCCCTTCCTCTGCCGCTTGTGAGTAGTGAGTCGGGTCCTACAACATAGTGCTCGAGAGGGTGGCCTCGGGACCACAGGGCCTTCCCTTCCATCTGAGCCATCTCCAGCCGCGTGGCCTCAGGCAGGTCCCAGAAGTTGTCTGGGCCTCAGCTTCCTCCTCTGTGTCTTGGGAACAAAAATAGTTCACGTTTCATAGGGCCGTTGTGAGGCTTACCAGTTAGCACACATAAAGCTCTCAGAACGGTACGCGGAACCTGGAAAGCTGTACACACGTGGTCAGATACCAGAGAGAAAAGCCAGGCCGGCTGGCAGCGGCTGCCAGAGTCCAAATCCTGGCACTGTGACTTGTGTGACCTTGGGCTAGACGCTCAAATCCTCTCAGACTCAGGTCCTCGTTTGTATGAAGAGGATAATGGTGACCATATCAGGGGGTTGTTGAGAGGTTTAAATGAGTTATATTACAAAGCCCTGAAAACAAACAGCGCAGGCACCCAGTGAGCGCTCAGAAAAATTATTATTCTACTCTACCACAGCTTAACATTGTGCGAGGCCGTTACCTGTAGCAGAGGTAATGGAGTGACTGTGGTACCTGTGATTTTCTTCCGTAATGAAATAATATGAAATTTTGACCAGAAAATGACCACTTCGCACCCTAATCAGAATTTCCAAATGATTATTGTCAACAGCTATGGTCTCAGTCATCAGCTCCTTATCCATGACCTCTCCCCTTTCCTCCTATCTGAGTCCCACACCCCCCTGATCCTCTGTGCTGGCGACCCACCCAGGTGACAGTCCTTTGTTACCGACTCACGGGTTTCTGCCACCTGCCTGAGTCTGTACGTTAGCCATAATTGCTCCACAAAGTTATATGGATCATAAAACAGAGTGGGATACTGAATGGAAAATTAAGCCACAAATAAGCTGGTTTCATCACACTCTTGCAAAGGTGCATGGAACAAAATTGTTCCATGCGATTTGACTCCAGATTCAAAATTGCAGTAGGGCTTTAGTAAAGGCAGCTACTATTTATATCTCACATTGTTCTGGGAGTTTTCCGATTATCTCAGAGTCATAGGCGTTCTGTAAATGTGTTGTCTGTTAGCTCCTCCCCTTTCAGTGCTATTAAAAGTAGGCAAGGAACGTGAGATTTGGGGACTTGCTTAACCAGTGGCCACGCAGCACGGCCCAGGTGATTTTGGAGAACTGGAGAAGGTAGAGGAGGAGGGGTTTGAAGGTTCCGCTTTGATCCTCTATGCAGCTTGGGATCGGGCAGATGGGCTGGGCCAGGGCTACAGAGCTGCAGACAGAGAAGTCGACCGGTCAGATGTCGCTGAGAAGGGATCAGGTGGACTGGGGACAGTCTGGATCTAGGGTAAATGAGAAATTGAAAGAAATCCCCTCTTTGAGTCTGGAATGAGAGGGAGACAAGTGTCATGAAAAGGTTGGGAAAAATCAGGGATTTAAAGACAAGAGAAGCCACCAGTCTTTATTCAGCACCATGGGAGAAATGTATGAAAGGTGTTTCTGCTCTCAAAGGGCTTACACTTTCCCTGGGGGAAAGAAGACACAAATATACAAAAACAAGAATGAAAAGACAACTGATTCAGAGACCAGTCTGGGCCATGAAGAAGGATGTTGCATGACAGGAGAGCATTAATACTGGTGTGTGATTACTTTCCAAATGGTTTCTGTAGGCAGTAACCATTGGAAGGTCGTGTCAGGCTAGGGGCAGGGACAGAGAAGGCTGTAGACAAGAAATGCCATCAGAGCTGCTTTGGAAGCATTGGCAGGAATTGCGAAGGTGGAGACGGAAGGCCTGCAGGCAGGAGCCAGAACATGGAGGCCCAAAGGCCAGAGGCAGGGCGACTGTTGCCAAGTGGAGTCCTAAGGGGCGAGTGGCTGGATGTAAAGCTACGGAGGGAGAGCAACATGAAGGGCCTGCGTGAAGGCTAGGGAATGTACTCTAGCGCAAAATGAGGCACGTTATGTAAAGTATGCAAATATATTGAGCCTCTTCACTGGCCATGGGGCTTTTATCCTTGGCTTTTGACTTGGTCTTCCAACAGTTACCTGCAGGACAGAGGTTTAGGCCAGTTAGGGAAGGTGTAGTCATGGTGCAGGACCGTGAATGGTTCAGGACGGCAGTGCCCTTGGCCGCAGAGAAGAATCCTTCCAATCACAGATCTCTGAAATGGATTAGTCATCATCTCCCTGCCACTTGAATATGTCACTTTATTTTTACCACTTACACCTTCAAAGGTACCGAGCAATTTGTACATGTCGAGCACCATGGTAGGCACTGGAGACACATGATTAAGAGATACTTACAGGAAAATGTGTCAGTGCAGGGATTGCTGGTTGCACGAAGGGGGTGTGGGAGGAAGCACGTAGCCCGGAATCTCAGGCTCCTCAGGCACCAGCCCCAGGGTTCAGGGAAGGTTATTTGGAGCTGCTCTGGTCTAAGCCAAGTCTGCAGGTAAGCGGAAGGTGGCAGGCAAGAACAAAGAAGGGAAGGAGAGAGCATTCCAGGCAGAAGGGAGAACATAAGCAAAGCCACAAAATGGGTGACAAAATTAAGAGTGAGTTCTAGAGTCCAAGTACCTGGGTTGAAATTCTATCTCTGTCCCCTGCAAGCTTTGCAAGTTTTGGCAAGTTACGTATCCTCTCTCTGACTCAGTTTCTTTGTGTATAAGTGAGAAAAAGGATAGTATCTACCAGATAGGGTTATTGTGAGGAATACACGATACACCACATATGGAGAGATCAGCATGGTGTCCAGGGCACGGTGAACACTCACTGAATAATAACAACAATGATCGTGACGATGGCGACCACCAGTGGTTTAAAGTTATTGGAAATGCAATGGAACATAAGACATGGTAGGCAATGAGGCCAGGGACATAGGTGTTGATTAAAAAAAAATCTTACTATTGATTTTTTATTCTACAGGTCAATGGGACTTTTTAGAGGGTTTTCAGCTTGGAATAACATGAGCAGGTTTGCAATTTAGATGGATTCTTCAGGGCTATCTGTCATCAACTGATTTGAGGAGGACAAGACCAGGGGCAGGAAGATCTGTTAGTGACATTACAGTAGTTCAGGTGAGAGATGAGAAGCACTTACCTAATCCAGGGGCATCACAGTAGGGATTCAAAGGAAGAGGCATATTTGAGAACTTGAGGTGGTAAACATGATGGGAGTTGGTAAAAAAAGAAGAAAGAGCTGAGGATGTTCTCGGTTCTTCCAACCTGGGAGACTGGATGAAGAGTGATTCATCCACTGAGAGGGGGAACATAAAAAAGAAGCTTGTGTAGGAACAACAAAGATAAGGTCATTCAGAAGAGCCGAGTGGGAGGAATCTGCAGATAACCTTGGAGAGGTCCAGTAGACTATTGTTTACTTAACAGGGAAGCTTATGGGAAGGCCCCAGCTAGAAATACAGATTTGCATGTAGCCAGCCAATATAATAGTGGTTATAGAACCATGAGAGCAGATGAGATTGCCCAGGAAAACAGTGCAGGATGAGAAAAGAAGAGGGCCAAGGACAAAATCCGGGGAAATACCACTATTTAAGGAGCGTGATTGGAAGAGCAGCCTATAAAGCCAAGAAAGAACTGATCAGAGTGGTTGCCAGAGAAACAAAAGGCAGTGTGATGGACATTAGGAGAGCAGAGAGCATGAGAAAGAAAGGGGAGATGGACTCTCTTGAGCGCCACACGGAAGCCCACCAAAGCAGGACAGAGAAGGGCTGACCGATGGGTAAATAGGAGGGAAAGAAGGGGAGAAAGGGGTGTGAGATGAGGAAGAAGAGACAGAGAACGTTGCCTCTTTGAGATATTTTGTTGAGAAAAGAGGAAAGAGAAGTAGCCAGAAGAAGGAAGGGAAAACAGAGTTAGAGGATGCTTCATTTTTTCCCCTTCTGGTGGGAGATATTGAAGAAAGTTTGCATCTCATAGAAAAGAATTTATAGAGAAGAAGTTGTAAAGGCAAGAGAAAAACAAGACATTTGATGGATCACAGTCCAAAAGGAGATGGGTGGACATGATACCAAGAGCTCAAGAGGAATGAAGTTGGTCTAGAATGGAATAGGAACAAAACAGACAAACGAAAACACCATTTTGTCCATCTTTTGTGAGACTCTAGGCAAGGTGAGTGGATGAAGTTGTGTGTGTGTGTGTGTGTGTGTGTGTGTGTGTGTGTGTGTGTGGAGCAAGCTTCAACTTTGCACATAACAGTCTCAGGTTTTTAAAAGATGGAGAAGTGGAGGCCATATACTGGAAGTGAGGGGAACAGGGGGTGATAAGGATGATGAAACCTTGCTGGAGAGTTGCAGAGAAGTGGGATTTCTACTAAAAGGATGCTGAGCAAGGAGAAGAAAAAGATGGACCCTCTGTCCTGAAGCTCAGCCGAGGGAGACCACGATTCTGTAGCAGTACCCATCTGAACTGCTGGGTGCTGTTTTTCTTCCCTCTTTTAATGAGCTGAGTCTAGGAGGAGAAATGCAGTATTGACTCAAGGCTGGAGTTTTGCCACTTAGATACGGTGAAAGTCCAGGGATGCAAGGCCACTGGGGGTCCTGGTGACCGAGTAGTTGCAAGCCACAAGCTTAAAACAGGCTCAGGAAGCTAACAGTAGTTCTTCTGTCCTCTTGTTTATCCCACTGAAGCTCAAGGGAAAGAAGTGACCTCAGGAGCAATTATGCATATCTTATAATCATTATTATTTGATAGATTAGATCCCGTTTTCACTTTTGTTCCAATTCACAATCACGAAAAACAATATATTTAACTTCAAATGTCTCCTTGTCCTCGTCCTGGTGTTACGCTTCAGCTTCAAGTTTTGGAAACTCCAGAACCATCGAATGATCTCCCAGGGAGATCAGAGTGTCCTCAGCCACCTGGGGGATATCATGGTCTTTATGCACTTTTCGAAAGGGAGGGGGCATCTACCCAGACCTGCTTGAGGGGAGGTCATCCAGCTCTAGATAGATGTGACCAAAGAAAGACCAGGGAGTCACCTAAACAAACATTTGGGACATGTGGTAGAACACGAACCCAGCTATCCCTCCTCCCGCCCCTCCCAAATAAGAATACGGCACGAGAGGTAAAGAGATTAAAAAAACAAATAGGCTGGGCTGTGGTCTAATAGAAGTCAATTGGTTGGATGGGAAAATTAAGGACATAGCAAACGAGGCTGTGGCACTACCTTAATTTAATCAGAGCCATCTTTCTTTTGGTTCTTGGGGGCGGTGGCAGTGCAAGAGAAATAGTGATTTCCTCTCCCTGGTTCCAGAACACTCCCTCAGCAGAGTGGCTCGAGACAGAGCCGACACCACTGTGGACGTGTCACAGCCGGCTCCTTGGGAGGCCGGGATGCTCGGAACACGTGCATTCTGACACGTCTGGCGGATATTTGGAAAGGCCCTTCGTACTCATCAGCTATAAGATAAAAAGTTTCCTGACACGGTCTCTTCCATTCATTAGCCACGGAGAGGATGCAGATGGCTTGGGTGTCATTCTCACTTGGGACAGAAGAGAATTGAATTAAAGACCATAGAAATACACTGTTAAAAGTAGGAATGACAATTGGTACAGCACGTAATGGTTTACAGTGGAATCACTCTTTTTAAAAAAAAATTTTTTTTCATGTTTATTTATTTTTGAGACAGAGAGAAACAGAGCATGAACAGGGGAGGGGCAGAGAGAGAGGGAGACACAGAATCGGAAACAGGCTCCAGGCTCTGAGCTGTCAGCACGGAGCCCAACGCGGGGCTCAAACTCACAGACTATGAGATCATGACCCGATCTGAAGTCAGATGCTCAACCGACTGAGCCACCCAGGCGCCCTACAGTGGAATCATTCTTGTTACCGTATCTGAGCCTCTCAAAGACTCTTAGTCATAGGTTGTTATTCTGAATAAGAACAATCCCTTACATTTCTTAGCTTGAAAATATACTTTTTTATTATATCAATTTAATTGTATTTCATTTCTTTCCTTGTATTTCTAAGTCACTTTTATCTCACTCCCTTCCCTGCTAAAACTTCCATAGATTTCTGGAATTAAAAGCTCTCATTGATGCTTAGACAAGTTGTTCTTCCAATGCTATCTCCTCACTTCACCTCCTTGGAAATAGATTTCTTTGTTCTCCTGCAGCCTCTGATCCTGTCTTTGCCTTCCTCTTCTCCTGACTCTTTTGCTCTTCACAAGGCTCTGTCCTAAAATTTAACCGCTTTTTAAAGGCTTCGCTTAAACACGGTCTCCTTAAAAAAATCATTCTTGCCAGGGCACCCGGATGGCTCGGTCGGTTGAGCGTCCGACTTCAGCTCAGATCGTGATCTCACGGTTCATGAGTCTGAGCCTCGCGTCGGGCTCTGTGCTGACAGCTCAGAGCCTGGAGCCTGCTTCGGATTCTGTGTCTCCCTCTCTCTCTGCCCCTCCCCCAGTTGTGCTCGCGCGCTCGCTCTCTCTCAAATATAAACATTTAAAAAAATTAAAAATAATCATCCTTGCTAATACATTCGGATGTGATCTCTTCCTTTCCAAGGTTCCCAATATACGTGATAGCTTTGTTTCCACACCTATGTCATAATGGTGTCAGACGTTTACTGAAGTAACGTATTAGATTTTAACTCCTTGAAAGCCCTGGCTTTCTTCTTTTTAATTCAAACCCCAGGTCAAACATGACTTCCAGTGTGAATTCTTTTCCACACACTTAATTCCCTTCTCTGCCTACCATGTACTTTTTACATGCTCTGCGCAGATGCGCTTATCACGTTATGTTGAGATGGTTGGTTTTGATATTTATCTTCCTTTTTAAACTGTAAGCAACTTGAAGGAGCATGGCATAGTGGTTAAGCTGCCAGACCGTCTGGGTTTAAATTCTAGCACTGCTAGCAATGTGACTTTAGGCAAATGACTTAACTTCTCTGTGCCTTGGTTTTCCGATCTCTAAAATGAAAAAAAATAATAGTAGCTACCTCATAGAGTTGCTGCAAGGATTAAATGAGTTTTAACATGTAAAATGCTTATCAGACAGTGAGCAATTATAATTATTGTACTTCATTGTCCTTTGTATTTTTATTGACAAGAACAATGATTACGGTATACAGGCACACAGCAGGTGTTTGCTGAATGAATGAATAAATAAATAAGAAAAGGTGTATATGATGTTTCTTCCTAATAGATCCCAAAGTCAAAGATAGAAGGTCTTTTCACCCAGAGGTTTCCCACAGCAATTAATATGGGGTTTATAATAGGTGACCGATAAATGTCCGTGGAGCATGCTTTATAACTATTAATCCAGGGACTGCCAGATTGAGAGCAATAAAAATAATAAATTATACAATGAATTAGGCTCCCATCAAATAAACGGTCACACAGGATCTTGCATTAAGGTTGTGAGAACATTTCCCTTTCCGGTCAGGAAGATTACTTAACTTGCATGGATGGTGTTAGCCAGACTCTGGCTCACTAATGATGTGGGGGGTGCCCACAACGTCGATCTCAACCCGGATCACGGAGGGTCCGGGACCACACGAGGGGAGAATTTTGACACTGAGGTTCTGTGGCCCCCAAAGGGTGGATGTGGGCCCCAGCCCTGCCACTAGGGAAGGTGTACAGAGCCCTGCAGAAGCTCTCCACAAAATCTGGTCAATCCGACTCTGCATCCCAGAGGAAGGCTCCCACTGCCCTGGGGCTTTGGCTACGAGGAGTGAATCAACTGGGGATTTTGAAAAAGTGGCCTAAAAGAGAAAAAACAACCCTTTTGGGCAGATTAATCAGGCAGGCATGGGGCTATTTCACAGTCGGGCAGACATGCACTCTCATGTCAGCCACCCCACAGAAAAAGGCAAGGGACCTGTTTGTTCGACTAGAAACGCTTACCCCGGCTTCTTCTCCCTCCCTCCCCACCTTTGTCACTCAACTTTCCTACTTCTGTGTTGGAGAGGTTTCCTTCCCCCTCCCTCCGGCTTTTGAAAGTAACATCGGTGGAGCAGCTAATGAGGCGGTGGAAAGCAAGCTGGTCCGTTCTGGGTTGCTAATGACTCCATTCCCGGGAGCCTAATCAAAGATTTGTACATTTAATTGCTGTCAAGTCAGCTCCAACCACCTGCCATTTCTGCAGCACCTGAGCTCCTAGCTCGGTAGCCCCTGATTCTAAATGAATCCATCACCATTTCTAAAGGCCAGAAAGTCAGGCTGCTGGGCAACCCTGAATGGGGTATATCCTGGAGGGCAGAGACCAGCCGGCCTCGCGGAGCGTGCCTGATCTCACCGGGTCGGCATTGGAGGGACACCTGTGCCTCTCTGGGACCAGACTTCTGTTTCTAGGGGGAAGGAAGGGTGGGTGTGGTGAGGACAGGGTGTGGGAACAAAGAGGAGGAAGAAGGTGACATCTGATCACACTCTTTCTGAATCTGTTAATGCTTTTATCCTGAAGGATGACTTAACTTCCATCCCGGTGCATGGTTGGCCCATGGATCAATATTTGCTAGGCAGCCTTTCCACGTAAAATGGTAATTGTTTTATTGTCTTTCCCAAATTCAGGTCGTAGTTGTCCCCCTGGGCTTTTTTTTTTTTTTTTTTTTTTTTTTTTTTTTGGAGATTTCGGGAATGAGAAAACAGTTCATCTGGACCTGCGTTCAACCTAATGGTACCTCATGCAGGCTACCTCATGCGGATTTAAATGAGTCGGGAAAGAAAATTATGTTTAGCGTTTCCTCTTCTAATTGCAGTAAAAATTCTTTAAACACACGTACTATACTCGCACGTTATTCTTTTCTCCTGTGACGGGTATATCGAGTACGCGCATCGTAGCTGACCTTTTTGAGATCAGTCTCCAGAGCGATGGTTCTCAAACTTGAGACCGCGTCAGAATCACCTGAAGGACTTCTTAAAACCCACCTTGGCCGGGCCCTCCCGCAGTTCTGATTGAGTCTGCTGTGGGTGAGGTCTGAGGCTTTGCATGCCTAACAAGGCAAGTCCCCCGGACTGAGGGAACTTTCTTAAAGCCTCTTGGAAATGGCAATCTCCTTGTCTACAGCGCAATGAGATTGCCATTTACTGAACACTTGATTAGCTGCGTCTGCCTGCTGGTGACTGAGTTGACCATGGCAAAGAGGCACTGACCCTGACACCTCAAGTGGGAAAAGAAGGGAATTCTCCTTTTTCACCCTCCCATCACAGGCTCACATGTGATGTGTAAAGGAAGAAGATACAAAGCACCAAACAGCGGTTGGGCAGATACGGTGCTTTGCCCTATAGACAAATAGCCCCTCCCGTCCCCCGAAATCCTTTAGTTGGAATATGGCTACTTGTATTTGGGAATTCATTTTCCCTTAGGGTGACCAACCCTCTCGGTCTGTCCAGCCCTGAGCCTTCCCAGTGCTAAAACTTAGGGTTATGGGCGAATGGGGGCCCTGATCACCCTCCCTCCCTTTTGGTTAAGCAGAATCTACATCAAGAAGGGCATATTGTTAATTCAGATTTACAAAAACACAAAACAAACAACCCCGCAAAAAGCCAAGGTAAATATTGTCAGACCATGAGCATTTTTGCCAGACCCTGCCAAGAAAAAGGAGGGAACTAAGGTATTTAGATTGATAAATATTCACTCACGGTCCCCAACTTGCCATTGGCAAATACTTGCCCTAGGCAACATTGGGACTGGGCCCATTTTTCATTATTGATTAATAGTGAGGAGGTTTTCTTTTTTTTATTTCCTCGATCTGAATTTCTAGCCTTTTATGACCAACCAGTTGATCTGGTGAAGAGGTCGCTGTGACCAGCTTTCTGTTACTTGCTGTTCCCTTATATTTATTTGTCTTCCTCCGCTCCACACAGTTGTCGCCATGTTCCAGACAAATGCACACTTGTTTTGATTTCTTCCTTACGGCTTAGTCTATTTATATCAGGGGACCCTGGAAAGTGTGCAAGATAACCTTACTAGAAAGCTAAATGAATTCTAAAAAGCAAACACCATACGATCTGCCAATCAGATGGGAAAATATTGTTAACTGTTACTCACTTACTACCCTAGATCTTTCCCCAGAGTGCTTGAAATCACAGAACTGAGGTACATTTGCTCTCTGTTCACCTTTGGAATTTAGATCTAAATGCATCGATGATCTGGGCAGAGAGAACAAAAAAATAATTGCTCGCAACCTGACAAGACCAAGGGCAAGGGTATGTATGTGCACGTATATATTTTCATGGAAAAATTAAATCAGCAGCTCTCTTGATGGAAAATTCAGTGCTCTCGGAGTTGAGAATTCCCCAGGAGCAAAACTGCCTTGAAGGAGGGGTCTCCTGATTCTGTCATTTTCCGCTCATCTTGCAAGGCTGCACCGAAGCACCATTTTCTGGGAGTATCCTTCTCTAGCCCGGCCCCTCCCCACCTGCCGGCCTGTTTTGCAATTATTTGGTGCCCCTGTTTTAGATCTTCTTACCTAGCCTTGGGGTTGTTTGCGTGTGTATTTGTCTTTACCTTTGACTGCAAGACTCGGAGGCCAGGATACAGGATATATTGCTAGTGGGTGCCTTGCTACCTCATGCAGTGCTTGGCATCCAGTATGTGCTCAATAAACATTTGGTGATTGAACCCTGGCCGTTATACCTGAAGCCGTTTCGGGGGGTTCTCAACACAACTCCTGTTGATCGTTTCTACAGAATTTATGGTATTTATTTTAATACGGTAAACAGGATTGGGGCCAAGTCCAGAGATGTTTTATGTTCCTCCCTTGTAACATACAGTCTGGGCACAGACATCCTCAAAGGTTAAATTGACCAAGAGACGGGATTAAAAGCATGAGGTTGAAAAGGCAATTGGTTCGCTTTATTTCACTCATAGTTCATACGCTTGCTTCGTTCCCAGTGGTCCCATAAAACCCAGAGCTATGGAAAGTGAAACGATCGGGAAGCTCATCCCTCTTGCCACCATATTTCTCCCTCCCCCTTTCCCGTGTAAGTTGGAAAGCTGCCTTCTGCTCTGCTGTGGGACAGACGGGCTGACTCCGGCCCGGAGAAGCATTTATTATCAGCCTGGAAACCTGGCCAGGAATAATGTTCAAAATGGTACTGTTGGGGCCTGGGACAGAGGTCTGTGCTCAGCCCAGCCTAATGCTGACCTTCACTTCTTCTGCCTTCATCTCACCAGAGCATAAGACAAATGGTGAAAGAAATGGAGAATGTTCTCCTCTGGAAACTTGGACTTTATTGCAGGTGGGACTCACTTCACCCCAGTAGGAGTGGTCCCAAAGAGCTATGTGAAAATCACATTTGTAGAAGTCTAGTCATATTTAAAATGCACTCCAAAAACTGGCCATTTGAGAGAGGTTTTCACGAATACTTTCAAAGTCTCGTCTTTGCTAATGGAATATTAATTCATAGTCCCGCTTCTGTGAAAATCCAGATTTCCACCGGCTAGATTTGCTCCACGCAAGATGCATGAGAACTGTTCAAGTTTGGTTGCAGGCGGCATGGAGATGGGTAATCATTAGTCATTATTAATAAGTTCGGAGTCCTCTAAGGCACTCGTGCTTGGGGACTTCAGCTTTTGCTCCCTCGTGCCGCCTCTGGAGTGCCCCTCCATCTCCCTCTCTCTCCCACCTCGCTCTTCCCTCCATGGGATGAACAAGATAAAAACAAGAGGAGCAAAGGAAGAGAGACCTCTGCAATGTTCTCCGCTTTATTCGGAAGGTATGGGCTTGCAGCCAGAAGGTGATGAGCGAAATTGAGACATGGAAAACAAAGAGAGGGGAAAAATTCCAAGCTCCGGACCAGAGGGTGGCGACAGGGTGGATTTAAACCTCCTGTGGAATCTTTCTTCTTTCTGACACATACCCTGCCCGGGAGGGGGATTCGGTGTGATGTGTAAGAGTGCCCACACAGCACTCGTCACATCCCGTCCCTAGTTTCCTCTCACACTAACCCCGTGTTCCATGTTTCTGGGCCCCAGTTTCCTATACGGGCACGGCAGAACCTCAGACAGTCTGTAAGCAGGGGTGCCGTGTGAGGGTGCCCTCCGCTTCGTGCGACTGTTCTGGAATCACACAGGACTCTGTTTTTCAGTTAGGCCGTGTGCCAGAAAGAGAGGACAGAGTCTAGTCAGGATATTTAGCTTATCAGCTGCCACTGCGCGAATGTTCCCCGGCTACAAACTTCCTAACATTCTGACCCTTCTGGTTTGAAAATTTCCAAGGCTGTTCCTATGCCAACCAAAAACACCACACGATCCGTGTTTCTTGTGCAATGGAGCAGTGGGATCTATGTTACCAGGAAGATGTGTCAAAGGTGTGGTTTATTTCTCATGCTTTTGTGTGGAGGCTAGTGATTTCAGAGAATGCAACAGAGCCCTGTGAGACGCTGAAATGCTCATCCAGACACCCAACTGCCCTGTGCCTCCGCTGGGTCCCTTAGGATAAGCCAAATGCTCCCAGACATCTCGTCCATATGGAAAATGTCAGACGGTTCATCTCAAAACTCCAGTATCCGGGTGTTTTCAAAACACCCGAGCGCCGCCCTGAACTACGCAATTATAAATCAGATGCTTGGTTTCATGCAGTGTAGTCTGACTATTCTGGACAAAATCCCGACACGTACTTTGTCTCTTTTTTCGGACAGTTACCCTAATTTCTATCTTTGCAGTGAAAGAACAGCTTCTATCTGTCTTCACCAGTCGGTCTTCTTATTTTGATGAGGGGCTCACCTCAAAGATGAAGAGTTTAACCACTCAAACCACCACCATCAATAACAACAATCACCGACCAACCACAAAAGAAAGAAAGCATAAAATCAAAAGCCCCAGGGCCCAGCCCTGCAGTCCGCTACCTTGCTGTGATCTGGCCAGGTCATGAGCTCCAGCCTCGGCTTATTCACTTATACAACAGGGATGATAACCCTCGTTCTGCAGACTTCTTGCAGGATTCAATGAGACGCAGTTTGGAAGTACTTGGAAATAACACGTGCACTGCATTATGTTTTTGCTCATTGATCATTCAGGCGTTCGGCCTTTGCTCTGGAGAAGGACCACTGACAGCCATGCACCCACAGGCCCCAAGCTGGGCTTTTACTCTAGCCATCCCTTTGCCATCCCAATCTACACTGTCCACAAGCTCTAGAAGTCAACAACTTTGAGATTGTATTCCCACAAGGGCCCTCTCTGGTCTTCCAGAAAAACAGCCATCAGCTTGCCCTGCTGGGTGAATATTGCTCAATGCTGACCTTAGTTAGCTATCATTTTAACCATTCTCAATCAAAAAACATCTACCTGGGTTAGAGTAGTATAATCGCACTAGAATTTTTTTTTTTCTTTTTAGAAGACATTTTATATTAAAAGTGTTTTTGGTCAAGTTTATTGAGGCATAATTTGCATACTATAAAATTCGCTCTTTTTATTGTACAGTTTTATGAGTTTTGAAAACACATGGTCTGTGTGACCACCACTGTGATCCTTATCTAGATCGATTCCATCATCTCCCAAAATGCCCCTCTTTGAGGTCAACCTCTTCTTACTCCAGGTCCTGGCAACCATTGATTGGTTTTCTGTCTCCATAGTTTTGCCTTTTCCAGAATGTCTTACAAATGCAATCATAGAGCATGTGGTTTCGGGGTCTGGTTGCTTTCACTTAGCATAATGCATCTGAGATTCATCCATGTTGCTGTGTGTATTAATAGTTTGTTCCTTTTTATTGCTTAATAGTAATAAGCAGTCCAACGCATGCACTGTATCCGTTCAACAGTTGAAGGGCAGGGGGATGTTTCCATTTCTTGGTGATTATAAATAATGCCGTAAGCACTTTTGTAAGGTGTTTCATATGTACATACATTTTCATTAGACCTTTGCCTTTAAGAGATGTATGTAAGTTTCATTCCAGATGAACAATCAGAGACTGAAAGATTTGGGAGACCCCTGGGGAGAGGAGAGAGTATATTTCCTTCAACATTCAGTCAGGCCCAGACCTGCCAGTTAAACAGGGACTAGTTGTAGCAAGAGGCTGTTATTATTTCCACCGAGGACACTTGCAGAATAGAAATTAAAACTAACATTATTTTTCTGAGCCCCAGGGGAAGAATATAAGTACATGATGGCAACCATCAATTTAGTGGGTCCAAGGTTGTCTAGGCGATTAAAGTAATATTTCCATGGGTTTTGGCAATTCCCAGCATAGGTCACCTTCATGTACTGGGTGAATTCTTTTTCAAATCACTGGTAACTGTTCTTTAATATGTAGAGAAGAATATAGCGCCTGTTGGCAGACTGTTTACTAACAAACTCTCCAGGTCGTTCAGGTTAAATAAACTCTCTTTTTGGCTAATTTAGGGGGGAAACCGTGGTTCTTAGTTGAAATAGTTATATTGGAATCTCTACTGTGCACACGACACCAGGGTAATTATCAACCCCCACTGAGAGTTTCAGGCATAGCATCAATTCTACCTGATTTCTCCCTGTACCCATCACAAAAATAAGAGTTAGGGAGGAGAACCAGCCATACCAGTAAGAAAGTTCAGCTAACCCTGGAGTCTCATCAAATCTCTCCTGGCATTTTATTTTTTCACCCTGGGGCTCCTGTGTCCTCTGACCCCTTACCATTAAATATTTGTATCCACTCAGGAGACATTTACTGTGCGCTTGCTTCTGTCAAGCCCTTGGATGAGTTGGGAGCTCCCAAAGATGACTGCACGTAGAGAACAATCATGCCTCTATCACGTAGCCTTCAGTGTGAGTGAGTTTCAATGCTGGTAGTGCTCCAATTGTCTCCGGACAATTTTTTTTCAGGAGCAGCAAAGACGAAAGAAGAGATAGCTGAAATAGCTAAAGTAAGATGTAAATAAACAAATGTTTTATTTAAGTAGAAAAATAAAAGTTTTGCCTACCTAATATATGGCGTTACGCAAGTACGACAGTCTCGTGTTCTGCCTTTTGATTACGCGTATGGGGAATCTCAGCTTACCCGTGTGGGCCAGCCCTCTCTGAAATGTTATTTCAGTGAGGAAGTGTGTTTGGAGTTCTGAACAACTAACTTGTGAAGAGAACCTCAGACACAGCCTACAAACAATTTGAAGAGTTAGATCTGTCGATGGCTGATTTACGGAACGGCTGGTTGGGGGTTCGTTAGTGTCCACATTGGGAGGCACCCCACCGTCTGAGCCCTGAGTTCTGTCAGTACCACTCACTAGCACTGAGGCCTTAACAATATGAAAAATACGAATAACAATGGCAATAATAGTGAGAGGAGCTAACTTTTTAAGAGCACCATAGATGAGAGAATAGGAACGAATTTAGCACCGTGAGTGGTTCCAAAGGTCTGAGACTTGGAGTGGGTGGCTTAAGTGGAGATGAAGACATACAGACACACACGTGTGCATACACACACATATACACATACATGCGCACGTGCACACATACATACATAAACACATGCACACAGATACATGCATACATGCATGCATACAACTGGGGAGCAAAGCCAGAGCCTGCTCCCCTCTAGTGTTGTTATAGGGCTTGACGGTAGGGTTTTACAGAGGGAAGTCTTGATTCCATTTTGATGATGACCATAAATGTGAGATTAAAGGCAGGGAAATCCGTTATTGGCTATTGCAGTAATCCAAGAACGGGTGATAAAATCCTCAGGATGGAGGGAAGGCAGCAGACCCAAAAGGCTCTTTGACAAAGACAGATTCATTTGGGTTTGGTAGCCAACTGAATGGGAAGAAAGGGGGGTGTATGGGGCCTAGTTTCTAAGCGGTTGATCAGTGGTTCTATTAATTAGAAAGGGAAACATCAAAGAATGAGCCAGTTTGAAGAGGAAGGAAGACACATTTGGTGTTAGATCTGCCATGGAAATTACCTGGAACCTACTCTGCCTTGATATAAGGAAGATCTTCCTGTTATTTTAATCTATGCAGAGGTGAGCTCTCCATCACTAGGAGTATTCAAGCAGAGGCTTATATAACCATCTGTCAAGGTTATAAAAGAGGCGTTGCCTGTATTGGGTTAGAGGCCAGGGTGAACAGCCTTTAAATCCTTTCCAACCGTAAGAGTCTATGATACTCTAGGAGTAGGGGAAAAAAAGGCTATTTATTTCATGCACTGTTGTGGTCTCCAGACAGATTTTAAATACCACTGTGACATATACCATGAAATAAAAACAAGTTGAAAAAGGGAGTGGTAAGTTAACTGCACACTTTTTATGTGCGTGCCAGTAGCTCTATATTTACTTTAGATGCATTTTTTATCTGAGGCTATTTATATCCAGAAATTTAGCTGCTGCATCACAAATCGACATTCGGTGTTTGGCACACTTACAATGTCGGGGGCTCTGACACAGCCAGCTCTCCGCGCGTGTGTATAAATGTGCGGTTACGTATGTGTAAATAAAAAAAGACCATGATGTGCAACCAAATGATTACTATTTTCCATTTAGTGCATATCTATTCTATTACTGCAAAGCAGTCATTTATAAATCTTTCACCAGGCAGCGATTTTGAGGAGAGTTAAATATCAATCTAAGTATAACATCAGTATGTAAACAGATTGATGAATTGCTAGATTGCTAGGATATAAACCATATGGAACCGTGAACAACGCTCTGAAGAGCTAGGGATAATTTTAGCATTTTATGAAAACCGAGGACAAGACAGAGCTACCCTACCACTTCTTGAAACTTCTCAACGCTCTTCTGTTTTCACTCTCCAGGCTGCATGGAACAATTAGCATTCTGAACATTAAAAATATAACCTGCTAGATTGTTTCCGTCCTCAGGCAGGATCAGCGGACTCTGTGGGTGTGAGTGCCGGAAAAGTCTGCAGAAATAGACTGGGGAGGATGTATTACCCTGAGAGGCAGGCTCTGTTATCTGTTCCCTCAAATTCCGTACGTACATGGTTAAGGTTCCAAAGCACTGAGCAGGTCTTCAAAGGGATCCACGAAGGAAAAAAAAAAAAAAAAAAAAAAAAGGAAAGAAAAGGCTAAGAATCCTTTACTTTTCAAGTGGCAGGAACAACACTAGAATCCAGGCTTCCTGTCTGTCAGTTCTGAGCTCTTTTTATAAAATGACACTAGCTTCGCATACTAAATCCAGTGATGGCATAATACAGTTTATACTTTGCTGCAGTCATGAAAGCTTCTCTCTCTCTCTCTCTCTCTCTCTCTCTCTCTCTCTCTCTCCCCCCCAGTTATATAAGCAGATCCTTTTTCTCTTTCTAGTTGCAGATACAGCACTGCACTAACGCTGAGGGTGGATGGAATGAAGTTAAGGGATCCTGGGGATTCTTTTATGATTTCAGGAATTTTAGGCTAAAATCTATGTGGTCAGAGTAGAGCAGAGAATTAAGCAATTTTGGGCTGAATTTAAGCACAAAAGGCAGCCAATGTGGAAAATTACTTAATCCTTCGCTGAATTTGGGTTCTGCAAACCTGACCTGCATCAGCACAGAAGAGAAAATTCCCTGGGGGGTACTCAGAGGTGAGCCACTGAGATTAGCAAAGAAGGCTCTCAGGTAAGGCTCTAAGAATTGCATTTAGCCAAGGAGGCAGAGGGCGGATACGGTAATGGCCGCCAAGTTTACACCACCCTGTCATACAGGGAATTATGGCCTGTCGTCTCTGAGCACAGAAGGAGATGGGCTGGGCCTCCAGACCCAGACCTTCACCTTAGCTTCTGGGAAACCTGTTAACATAACACGAGCATGTGGACAATGAAGTGTCCTTCCTCTTCAGAGGCGAGGCCAGCAGCCCCGGGGACAGGCTGACACCTTCTTCCTGAGGGCAGGAGAGGGGTCCGGGAGTGCCTGGCTGGGCTCGGGAGGAGCTGGGCTTAGGAGCAGACCCTGTACTTCTGACTCCAGACTGGCCTCCTTCCTCTCAGGAGGGCCCCTAGAAGGAAGACTGGAAAGTGGCTGGATCGAGAGCCATCATTTTGCTCTGTTTCCTGTTTCATTCTGCTGGGGAGTGGGGGTGAGGGTGGGGTGGACGCTTCATGGTTTTTAAAAACAAAACAAACACGAGTGCCCTGATTTACTGTGTTGGGATAATTTTCTTTTAGGGACTCTAACAAATGCCTCTTGCCATTGAATATGACGATTTATTCTAACTTCATTAGGTATCGATCCCAGATTCGTCTCCCGAGGCCCTTCCAATGCGCTTACCTACCTGGAGCCTCTCGCTGGGACAGGCACAAAGAACAGGACCTAAGAATTCCATTTCTAAGAGTGAGTATAGTAAGCAGGGGTAGAAAAATATATGCACATCACCTTGAGTGGAACCCGGTAGGGCTTGGTGTGAGGCCCATCTTACAAGGTTCTAGTGAAATAAAAAAACATGACAACATAGGACAGAATGGGCTTTAAGTTCAGCGCATTGAATTAAGTGGGCTGATTACTGTTCAGTGAGAGAATGGGTAATATGGAGGAAGAGGAGGAAGGGGGGAAGGAGAAGGAGATGGAGAGAATATTGTAGCCGCAGAAGACTATATCCTGAACCTTAAGGCACTAAAACCCACACGCTTCCCAAAGGGAGTCTCTCCATGTCACTCACTACCTAGACATCGGTATCATTTCTTCACTGCGTGTGCCGTCATCAGAGGCGCTCCCAATGATGTCAGCTGCTCCTCTTGGCACGTAACCTTTGGCAGAAATAGCACGCATTTGCTCCTGCCCGACTCCGGGTAGCAAGTCCACCTAGATAAAGCCCTCCCCTCAAGGCCGTCTCCCCACCGATGACCTCTGGGGCACTCAGGCTCAGCTTTCCTGCTTTGAGAACTTCCTAGTTAAGTCCCCCTTATCACTGGGAAAACCTGACCTCTAACATGCAAAGCGGGTCATGGAGCAGGGAGAACGGAACCCTCTGACTTTAAAGTCAACTTGGCTTTGCTTACCTTTGAAATAGAGCACTTGTATTTTGAAACTGTTTATGAGAAGTTCTCTGAGTACTGAACTGCAAACGCAGATACCAAGAAATTCTGGGGCCAGAGTGTCCAAATAACTGGGATAAGGACAATTGAGTTGAACAGTAATAAAATCTGGCACTGATTGTTTAGGCTTTCGAATTCTCCGATGACAAGCCTTCCTTGGCTCGGCCCTTTGGTCCAGGGAAAAGAACACAGGATCTGCAAATGAAGAATGTGCATTTGAGTCTTTTCACTGCTGTCCCCCAACTGTGAGAACTTAGGCATTCTGCTTTGTTCAGGGCGCTAAGCTTCGGTTTTATCACACGTGACAGGGATCAGCAACATCTACTTTCACGGGATTTTTGAGAGGATTAAATGAAGGAATAAATACTTTCCAAGTGCTTCATGAGGAGTCCTCCCCCCGCCCCCATTTTATAGATAAATATACTGAGGTCCAGAAAGGTTAAGTAACTTGTGCAAGGTAACACGGCGGGTTTAAGTATTATATCCTGGAACTTCGATCAGAGTAGGTGGTCAAGAAATTTCTGTTAAAATGAGGTTAACATCGTGTATGTGATTCCATCTTCCTGAGAGAAATTTGCCTTTTGGGCAAAAAGAAGCCTGGTGCTCTTCCACATTTTCCCAAATTACATTAGGCTCAATTTTCTGCCATGAGACACGGAAGGAGAATGAGCCCCTGTTGCATTTGTTTCTCCGGTTGGTTTCTCTGATCCTTGTAATACAAAAATTACAACAGGACTAACCCAGAACTGTAGACAAAATTGAGGAAAGCATTAACAGATAGAGTCCTTAGTATCGTGCTTTACGAAGAGTACACGTTCAATAAGCGTATGTTGACTGAGGGTTTAGAAAGATCAGTTCTCCGATATTCTGGTAGAGGGCCAACCGGTCCTGGAAAAGAAAACAGACATTTCAGATGGCTTTAAGTGTCCTACTCTGGAGGAAAATAAACAAGCACAGAGTGAGGACAACAGGGCTGGAGTCAACGTGACACTCTAGGAACTACAAAATCACATCAGTTATTTTGGCAAATGGAATTCTAGACACTTGCCATAGCACCAGATGATGTTTATTCCCACAAGAAGATTATTATAATGCATCTCTTGGATTAAGTTTTTCCTTTTACGAGGACGCTATGTCAGAGTCGGCTAAACTAAACTAAGGCTAAGTCTGCCTTCCAAATGTACCTGCTTTTCACTTTCAAAAGCACGCCTACATCTGCATACACTGCCTTTATGACTTGGTCCTCAGAATAATCGCGGTGGGGGGGGCGGTAAATAGAGCAGGTATTATTATTTGTGATCTTTACGGGGTGGGGCTGGGGAGATTGTGTATCCTGCGTGCATCTAGCAGGGCGACTGGTGTATAGACAATACATAGGAAATACACAATAAATAATAGCTATCATTGAGTGCTTTTACTGAGTGGCAGATACTACTTTAAGCACTCCACATACATGGACACATTTCTTTAAGGGGAGTTAGGCATGAATGATGAGCGTGTGAGCCTGCCACTCGCCAGCTGAGTGACCAAGGGCACCTTGGCCCTGGTTTTATCACCTGGAATATAAGGAATAATAACAGGGTAACCTCATGGTGTTGCTGCAAAGATCACCTGAGTTGATACACATACAATAATGCTAGCGTACCTGAATGCTCAATAAATACTGGCTGGTATTTGTATTTATCCCAAAGTAACCTCTCAAGTCATTGGTGGAACCAAGAGTTGAACCCGGGCTGCCTGGCTCAAGACCCTGTATCTCTAGTCGCTATTTATTTTGAATGAGTAACGAGACAAGTGAATAAATAACCTAGAGTTGCCCTGCAAGACGGTGGCCAAATCCAAGTCCCCTGTCACTGCCCCCCCCCCCCAACAACTATAGCCCTAGATCGAGGCTGGGCCCTGGCAAATACACAGAGCCACTTCTTGGAAGGAAGCAGGAAGTTGCCACTTATTTATGGGTTTTATGTTCCCTCTTCGTCCTCAGGTCACACTTCCTTCCAGGCTGCTGAGCCTGGTGGTATGTGTGTGTGTAGTTAGAAGTGTACCCCTTCCCTGCGGATGTCAGTTCTTTTGCATTTCAGTGGTAGAGGATTGGATTCTTAACTCACTGCAGGAGAAACAGAGTGAGCAAAACTCTAATAAGTGACATTTGAATAACACTGTCCAGTTTACAAAGCGCTCTCCCATCCATTTTGTCACTTGATCACTGGACATAGATTATGTTCTCTGTCTTTGAAGCAACCCAAGCATAGAGGCGTCACGTGACTTGTCCAGCTTGTGGAATTGATAAGTCCAGAGCCCAGACTTTTCACCAGGGTCTGCCACCTCTGGGTCCCACGTCCCTTCCTTGACGAGAACTATGACCCTTTACACTAAGGGAACTAAGGGAACTTGGGCCTTGTCCTTTGTCCTTGGCCCTGTCCTTGGTCCTTGGCCTCAAGAAAATAATTTCATGGTATTTCCAGTGTAGATTTTGATCTCCTTGGGAAAGTTTCGTTTTGGACCTTTGTGATGACGGAGGAATGGGACAAGATGAACTCCCAGGTCACACGCACAACCGTGGAGTCTGTGATTCTTTCCCGAGAGTTTACAAAGCATGGAATGCTTGGTACAGGAAATATCCCAACAGCTGTAAAGAGCTATTTATTTGGGACCATCCAACCACGTGCTGTGATAGAAAAATGTGGGAGAAGGAGAGGGGGCCTCGGGAAAAGGATTTCACTGATTTCACGTATGCTCTTGTCTTATTCTGATGTCCTATGTCAAAACTTTTGTTCACGGCACTCTCCCACATAAAGCAGTGCTCCCTGGATGCTCTCTACCTCATCACGCTCCTTCCCCTCACGTGTATAGAGATTGTTTTTCATTTTGAACCCGACTGCTGCTTCTTTGATTCTGTAGCAAATCGCCCTTTTGAGTGTGTGGTGTAATTACTCCCATGGCAATGGACCGAAGTTAGACACAGGCCATTATGTGAGCCCGCAGCCTGAGCGGGCAGACGGGAGCAAAGAGTTCCTTTTAAAACCGCTCTCCTTAATAATAGCAGGACAGAGGTAGAAAATTACTGGCATTACAAATTGCTTTTTTCCATAAGGGTTTTGTCCCTATCTTTTAAAAGGCTGTGTCACACTGAGAAAATTTCTCTACGTTTTTAATTGCAGATAATTTTGTGTAAGGAAAACCTCCCAGTGAAAATGGTCTGATGAAATGTGCTTAGTTTGGCTTTGGCCGAGCTCCTCGTCGTCCTAAACGAGTGCACAAAAACACGCACAAACAATATTTGCTACCGCCTGAAAAGTGTCACCCCGCATTTACGGCAAAAGCAATGGAGGAGATTGAGAAGTGGAGACTGGCCCCTAAGAAGAGCTCCGCTTACATAAAAGAGGAGGGCCGAAGGAGGTGTGGACTGCTGCCACCAAGCGGTGAGCCACGTAAGCCTGATGGCTGCCAAGAGCCCTCACTTATCCGGAACCCAGCCTGGTCCCTGGGGAAGGTGGACAGGAAGAGGAGGAAAGTGAAGAAGACGCCAGTGCCGCCAAAGTCACCGTTAGGAAAAGACGCGTCCTAAAGCCGAATGTGCTTTTTATTCGGAGAACGCCGCATCGGGACCTCATTCGTGCTGTTTTAAGGCCCGATTCTAACAAGCTTAGTTTTCAAACCCTATAGCACGTTAGAATCAAGGAATTAGCACGCGAAGAAAGCCAGTGAACACACTACATATTTATTTTAGTCTTAACAAACACCAATAGCAACCAACGCGACACTGGTTACGGACTCAATTTTAAGGATGATGAAACAGGTTCAGAGAAGGTCAGCCAGTAAGTGATCAAGTCTGTCTTCACATTCAGGGTTCTGGCCTCAGAGCTCATGTCTCTTCCTTTTCTCCCCCTCGCCTTTCCAAAGACAGGCACGCCGAGAAGCAAGCCTTCATGGCAGCACAATGACAGGGCAAGGGCGGGAGACAGCATGGAATCAGTATTGAAAATTTGCCGCACCCTGGGATGATCCGGTATAGAGGAAAATGGCCTCCTCGGTTCCCAAATGCGTCTATTTTAGAGGATAGTCGTCATTGATTTGCATCAATATGTCCAAATGCGTCAACTTTCTCGCTGTAAAGAGTAGGGAGAAAGAATCCTGGGGGGGGGGGGATACAGGTTCAGGGGATCCAGGCGTAGCTTTGCCTTTCACTGGCTGTGGGAACTTAGCCATGTTACATCACCTCATTGCGCCTCTGTTTCCTCATCTGAAAAATTAACATAATTATTCCGCCTACCTCATGGAGCTGGTTCAGGAGGATTCAATGAGGCAATTCGTAGAAATAGTTAAAGCTGTACCTGACGCTTAGGAGGCATGACTTATGAAGCATAGACGCTTTAGAGAGGTAAACGCTTACCTCCCGAAAGGACTAAATCTGACTTCTTATTTAAATTGCTCATCTGTCCATTCATTCATTCAACACACATTCACTAAGTCCATATGATGAGCCAGCAGCGGGTGGCCACCAGGCAAACAAATATAAATAAACTACCGCTCTTCGCCAGTAGGAGCTCAGACGTGTAAACAAAAAATCTGCCGCGATGAGGGAGGTGCTGGGAGAGCATTTCTGCGGGAACACGGATACGGGAACGTGCAGCCTCCTACCTCGCCCTGGAGGAGTCAGGATGGCCGCCCGGAAGTGAGGTTCCACAGAAGGTGAAGAGGGAAAAGGCATTCCAATGGAGGACACAGCATGTTTAAGCAAAGGCCCAAATGGAGGAAGAGCAGGTGAATTCGCACATCGGGTGCCGGTGTGTGGGAGGCGAGTAGGAAAGGGTATAAGGCTGAGGAGGGAATATACATATATTTGTTCTAATTACACAGTACTGAGAAAACGGATTCGCTCAGGGAACTAGTTGCAAAAGGTAGCTTTTTTTTTTTTTAAAAAAAAAGAACTCAATTTGCAATCTTGGGGTCCTCTACTAATTTGGAAGCTCAAGAGAGAGGCAGTAAGACATTTTTAGTTCAAATCTAAATTATTATCTCCCAACATCTTACATTTCTTACCGTAAAAGTCAGATGGAAAGCAGTGCGACCCTAGGATCGGGACTAAAATGGTGTAAAACACAGTAGCATGTGCGACCTGGTCCGTGTCCACTTGTCACTGCTTGGCTGTCAGACTGGGATGAGAACACGCACCTGAGCCTCACCGGGCACACGAGTGAGCAAGGCCATGCGTGTGCACCCTGGTGAGCCGGGAAATGTCTTGTACTGAGCAGTTGCCATGAAGTAGGCTGGTGGCTTCGCAAAACATATGAGTAGAATTTTTTTTAATTATTGGGGCGCCTGGGTGGCTCAGTCGGTTAAGCGTCCGACTCTTGATCTTGGCTCAAGTCATGATCTCACGGTTCATGGGATGGAGCCCCACATTGGGCTCTGCGCTGACAGCGTGGAGACTGCTTGGGATTCTCTGTCTCCCTCTGCTTCTCCCCGACTCATGCTTAAGCTCTCTCTCTCTCTCTCAAAAGTAAACAAACACTTAAAAATAAGTAAAATAAAAATCGTTATTACTATTATTATTACTGTCAATTTCAGTGAAAAATTCCGCAAGTATCTGGATGCCAAAGTATATGTGAGACCCGACAGCCGACACCACGTTTTATGCATTTCCCTCCGCCCGGCACCCAGCCCCGAGCCTGCCACACAGTAGGTTCTCTATTGATGTTTGTCGAGTAGCGACCAAACATCTGGATTTGGTCCAGGGTGCGCGTATGGTAACCACGACCCTCCACAGCGGTTAATAAGCCCGGGGAGCACGGTGTATGGAGTGGGAAGACAGGTAGGGAAGCATGTGAAGGAGACGGAGAAAGTGCCAGTTGGCGGGCCCCGGTGATCTGATTATGCGACGCCAGTGTGTACCGTGAGAACTCCTTGACCACATCATGTACCTACTCGACTTCGCTCCCATGTAACCAACTTTTCATTTACTTTAACAGCAATGTAAAATGCAACGGTGATTCATCATACATTTTGGGAGGAACTCTCGCTTGGAAGGAGTTGGTTGGACTCTGGAGGATTAGTGGGTCGAGAACCAAGTCGGTGCATACTGAAGGCACTGGGCTCTCTTAGGAGGCTGAATCATACACCCCAATGGAAACTTTCCCCATCCGGGGAGTCATTAATGTGTCATAACCCATAATTTAGAAATTATTGGGTGTTTGGGACTTCCTTTCTCACTCGGCCCACAGATCCTTATCCTCACACACAGACCGAACCCTCAGAGTATCGATGAAGGAGGGGACCCTCCGTCAGCTCCTGTTGGAGGAATAAGATGAGCACAGACCTAATCAGGGAGCATCTACTCTGGGCTTCTGAACAGGACAATAATTTTTGCCGTCCTAAGTCCTATGCGTGACTGCTGCTCATCGTTCTCAAGATCTCAGCACCTTTTCCTTCTGGCGGGCCCTGGGTGACGAGTCAAAATGAAGTACTCCTCCCCACTCGGCTGTCTGGTTCACCAGGGGTCAACCCACAAGGGAGACTGCTCAGTGAAGTGACAGAGGTCACGCCTCTGGGGATGGAAGTCAACCTTATCAGTGTTTTAGAAGCAGACCTGGATTTCTAGGCTCCTCCACACGTGAGCACCTGTTCTGTTTCCGCATTTGCCATCAAGGGTTCTGAGATGGAGGGAGAGACGGGGTCAGGTGTTTGCAAAGGTCACTCAGTTTCATGTCTGAAAGGTGAGCGGTGATGTCAGGATCAAGTGGCCAGTGAGGACAGGGGAAGGATGACAGAGACAGACATTCTTTTAATATTTTTTAAATGTCTATTCATTTTTGAGAGAAAGAGAGAGAGAGAGCAGGGGAGGGGCAGAGAGAGAGGGAGACAGAGAATCCATGGGATCCGTGCTGTCAGCGCAGAGCCTGGCGTGGGGCTCGAGCTCATGAACTGCGAGATCGCGACCTGAGCGGAAATCGAGAGTCAGATGCTTAACCGACTGAACCACCCAGGTGCCCCTGGAGACAGACCTTTTTAAAGGCATAACCCCACCCCCCAGACTCGCTCCCATTTGCCCCTCCAGCCATCCCTTTGTGCATCCTGCTGGTAAATTTCGAGGTTGATGCTGATATTTAATTTTATCTGCAGAAAGAAGGCAAAATAGAGCTCATCAGACATTTAAAGGCAGTCATCTGTGTTTCTTATTTACTTTTAGATAAGCAACATACCCACATAATTTACTCTTGATAAAGACTACAGGAACTGCTCGTTTGCCAAAGACAAGTGACTTTTAAACAGCGAACAGTTTGAGATGTTACCAGAGCAAAACTTGTAATTCCCACTGGCCGATCCCCACCTGCCCCCACCACCCCCCTCTCCCTCACACACACACACACACACACACAGTGTTTGTTGAGCCCATATTTATAGATGTCACCAAGAGCCTGTGCCTCTGTCCACTCCTGTTTAAACATCTGCATGCCCATATGTTGGGACATCAGTCAAACTTTGCTCCCTGCCAGCTCTCCTGTGTTCCCCACATGCCCGGGGCTTCTCCTGGTCTGCTCCCCAGCCCAATGAACCCCATCACCCTCCAGAGGGTTCCCCATGAAGGAGAAGGGTCTCCAGGGCGTGCACAGGAATAAGAAAAACATGACGGCCAGGCCTGCGGGACAAGGACATCTGTCTGATTGCTCCACTCGTTTCTGCCCATGACCTCACAGAGGCCTCAATTGGATCAGGCAATTAGTATGGGCAGGATCAAATGCTGCCCAATTTAATTCAATTACTCTTCACCGCAAGAGAAAATATGGTTATTATAGTGACAGGACCCGTGTGCGGAATACAGGCTCCTGGCCAGCGACCTGCCAACGCGCTGCCAAGTTGTGAGGGGCAGTGAGGGCGCAGAAGAGGATGATTGGAGAGGATGGGGCAGAACCGTACCTGCTCCAGAGCATCGGAAGTGGGGTTCGTGTCCGGCCACAATCGCCCAGAGGCCCCTCTTCTGACAGAAACCCCTGGGTAATGGGGGCATATCTATTGCCCAGGCTTGGGATCGAAATGTGGAGGAGTCAGCTGTTCCACGAGAACTATGAACTATGTACCGGGTCCCGGGGAGAAAGGGGGAAGCACGAGTGACAGCAGCCGGAAGAAGAACGGCAGCTATTTTCCAAAATGACCGTTTTAAGGGAAATTTCTTACTTATTCTTAAGTCTCTATGGCAAATTTGACAACTAAGAAGACAATGTAGACATTGAGTCTTTTTTTTAATTTTTTTTTTCAAC
The DNA here is from genome assembly GCF_018350175.1 of Felis catus. Taxonomy (NCBI): domain Eukaryota; kingdom Metazoa; phylum Chordata; class Mammalia; order Carnivora; family Felidae; genus Felis; species Felis catus. The sequence goes on along the minus strand of NC_058368.1, from coordinate 18,352,306 downwards.
GTTTATTTATTTTTGGGACAGAGAGAGACAGAGCATGAACGGGGGAGGGGCAGAGAGAGAGGGGGACACAGAATCGGAAACAGGCTCCAGGCTCCGAGCCATCAGCCCAGAGCCTGACGCGGGGCTCAAACTCACGGACCGCGAGATCGTGACCTGGCTGAAGTTGGACGCTTAACCGACTGCGCCACCCAGGCGCCCCGAGTCTTTTTTTAAAAACGTTTCCATCCCTTCACTGCCACTGATCTCCCCATATTTAATAACTAGAACTTTCATTTTGCCCTTATGCTGCATTTCCTGTTGGCCAGCTATGGTCAATGATGTTTATGTGGGCCCATTCCTTTTAACCTCTCAAGAGCCCTGTGAGCTAGAAGCTTTCATTACTCCCATTTCGTAGGTGAGAAAAATGAGGTTTCAAGAGTCTGAGTAACTGCCCAAGGTCACATAGCTGTAAGTGACAGTGGATCCCCGTTGGATCTGTTGATCTCAAAACCCCTGTTCTTGACCATTATGCTAAACTTCCCCTTGGCCTCCTTTCATCAAATCTTCCTTGCCTTTCTATGCATGTCCTCGGGTCACTGAAGAGAGAGAGGTCTGACCACATGCTCAGTACACTGGATACACAAGAGCCCACGTCCACATGGAATCATATCATTGTTTCTTAACTAACACACTGAGCTCTGGGTTCAAATCCCAGCCCCGCCGCTTCCTGGCTGTGTGACCGGACAGTCTCTGGGTCTCAGTTTCCTCATGCATAAATGAGGAACGTATTTCCTCATCGAGTTGTGGGAAGAGCTATCAGAGTCAACGCACTTAAAATGGTACCCGGGGAAAAGATGCAAAAGTTGTCAGCCGTTAGCATCACTTCCCTTCTGGAAGCAAGTAATGCAAAGATCGGAGGCAAGGCCGTTACCTGCCATATGCACACATGCACACTTCCAGAGGTGGACCACATATTGGCAGCGTCCACATCAGTCAGGCTTTTGCTGGGCCTGGTGATCATGAGTAGTTATCTTGGCCGACGAGCCCAGGCTTAGTGGGGGTGGGGCGGCTGTAGGAGACTGGAACGACCCTGAAGCAAGTTTCTTTTGGGGTCGAGTAGGGTGCTCCTCTGACTTGATCCCTTGTCTGAGACTCTACCCCTTTTTCCTCAGAAGCACAGTGAATGGGAGAGACTGGGGGACTCACACAGGGAAGGGGCAGTAGTTCCCCCCGCCCATTTACACTGAGTGACAGGCACCGGCTGTGCCCCTTTCCGTTCCCTCCTGGCCCACTGCCCTCTACCCCAGCGGACCAGGGAGGCACGGTGCTGAATGTCCATCGTGGTAAATGGCCTTCACACAAAATTTCTGAGTTTGCCAACTTGAAGTACTGTCTCGGAGCTTTGCAGGGGGTTTTGAAAATTCTAGAAACTCACAGGAATTTCCCCAAGGCCTTACCACACTCGCTTGGGTCAGCATGGCAACATCTCTGTGAAGCCAGGGTGGGGGCGTCTCCAGCCTGAAGAAGTGGAGTGTGATGCTTCGAATCATACTTACGTTGTTCGTGGTCACTCTTCACCACTCGAGCTTCTTTTAGGGCCAGGGCCACTTTTGCAGGTACTATAAATCTAAGCTAATACGCATATCAGTGTGTACCAGATAACGTGAGCTCTGGTCTGGAGTCGGGCCTTACAACGATCATTTCCTCTCTCCACCAGAGCCCGTCATGGCTCCACATTGCTCGGACGTATGGCGTGATGAACCACTGCATTTGGTGCCTGTTGTGATCACTTATGATGTCTTGGCCCCATGCCCTCTGCTTTCAGATCCCCTGTGGAGGATACAGAACACGCTAATAGAAGCCAGATCTTTTTGGTTAGTTTTGATTGAGCTTCATGGAGTTATAACTCTGACAGTGGTATTGTCATTAAGAGGAGAATGGTTTACTGTCCAAACTGGAAATGGTGTCTTCTTGTATGGGATTGCAGCTGGAATAAAGGGAGTGAAGACGAACAGAAAAGCAGGCACCTGGCTCTTCTTCCTTATTCTACACTTCTGAGTGAGTTCTGATCCCTCCCAGCCTCAATTTCCCCATTGCTATGGGAACTGAAATCAATCCTACGGCCCACACTGTCTCCTGCAAATGAGCTGGATGAGTGTTCACCACCCTGAGCCCTCCAATATCCAGCACTGAAAATTTCAGTTGTAATTGCCGGTATTACTCAGACAAGGACAAGAAATATTTCCAGTTCTGGGAAGAGCAGGGCTAACAGCTGTAGCTGAACACGAGATGAGGGAGGATGACACACCACAGACGTGCCCAGCTCTCGGGTGCTCCGCAGGGAACCTGGGCAGAAAATGGCGGCCCCCGTCAGGTAAGTGTTTCAGTGTCACACGAAGAGATGTGACCTTGATATCCACGCCAGCTGAGTTCCTGAATAATAATATTTTAAGCGATACGCAGCATAAGACAAATAGACTCACTTAGCATCGGGGGAGCCAATGGCACCCAGGCTTGCCCAAACTGGCCTTTCTCATCGCAGGGTGTGGGAGAACACAGGGCTTTGTGGGTCCCTGGGGGCCTGCCAGGCCCAGAGCTGTTGCTCAGCTGTGGGAAGCACTCCAGTTCTCAGGTCTGCTAATGAGTGGTGTGGTGTCTGGCAAGGGCCTGGCCTGTGAGCGAGTGTGACTAATCATGAATCTTTTCAATAACGCTGACAGTTCACTCTCTGCTCTCTCCTTCGGCTGCTCTCTGTGCTGGAGCTGGCTGAAAGAGGAGCAAATTAGCCTCATTCTGGAAAAGGCAGGGCATGATAAAGGACCCCCTCAAAGGTCTCCAGTGCTCCGTGCCTGGATGTTTTGCAGCCGGTGTAATTATCTGACTTGGGTGGCTCGACAGGGTATTTTTGACGTTGTTGTTCCCTCTCCTCAATAGCGGGCAGTGTCTGAAGACAGTGCCCGGTTACTGTTCTGGGAGCTATTTAACAAATATAGGTTTGACACCAGCAAAGACAGTGTCGTGATTATCCTGCATATGCTCCAGCCCAAACTGACGACCCTCCCACTTCCTGTCCAAAGGCTACATTTTGTTGAATTATGCTTCTATCCCCACACGGAAATGTGGTAGACCTTAAATGCCCCGGACTCCTTAATTGGGGGTGGGAGCCAACGAGGGGATGAAGCTTTCTCTCCGATTCCTCTGTCTCCCCGCCACCCACTTTGCTGCTTGATAAGTTCACTGTGCTTCTAACACCACAGCCAAACTGCATGTTCTGTCACGGGGAAGGGGTGTGTGTGTGTGTGTGTGTGTGTGCGTGCGTATCTCAGGAAAGTTAGTAATGCCATCTGTTGGTTAGTGGACTGGAAGAATTTCAAGCTGGAAGGCAAGCTTTGCTGATGTTGGACCAAAACACTTAGAAAAGAGTGGTAATTGTCCAGTGGATGTGGTACTCTCATCGTGGACTGGGCTTCTGAGAATAACTCATATATAATTTTTTTTTTTAGAGAGGGAGAGAGAAGGAAAGGGGCAGAGGGAAAGAGAGAGAACCTTAAGCAAGCTCCTTGCTCAGCGCAGAGCCTGACGTGGGGCTTGACCCCACAACCCTGGGATCATGACCTGAGCCGAAATTAAGAGTCGGGCGCTCAACCAGCCGAGCCACCGAGGGGCTCCTCAAATATAATTTCTTAATAACAGAGCCAAAACATTTGCATGTCGAGAGACACGAGCAAGTGAAAGGGGAGGAGAAGTGCATCCAGTGCTGGGAAACTGAGGCCGTGTGTACCGTTCTTCATTCCCTAAGATAAACGCATTGGCGGGCACTTTTCACCCTCTAGCATGTAGGCCTGTTTCTTCTCCCTTTCTGAGCCTGGTGGGATCACTATGCACTCTTAAGGAGGTCCAAAAGGCTAACTAGAGACACTCAAGCTGTATTTTCCAAATCGAAAATTGAGACATGTGTCAGAATAGTCTCAGGAATGATAAGTGAAAGTATTTAAAATCAAGAGTTTTCTTTGAAGATTGTGACCGCAGAATTCTCTTTCAATTTCTGAATGCCGTGTGTGTGTAAGGTGCCGTGGGTTATGGTTCCAGGTAGGGGTTGTAAGTGGTGACCGCAGGTCAGATTTCTCTTCAGCCATGCAGTATCTCAAAAACTGGGGAACTTCTCATGAGCATCCAAATTTCGAACTTCTTTTTAAAAATCGTCAAATCTGGCAACACTGACTTCATAGACCCGCACGAAACTAAACGGTTGCTGCCTTTTTACGGAATACTTTGTCACACTCCTCACTACTCTCTGTTGCTTCACATTTAACCTCCTTTTCCTACCTATATGATCTCTCCAGGCATTTAAATCTGTGCTTGCTGATTCAGTCACACATACCGGTGGTTAAGGCTCCTGTCTGTGCACCATCACAGAAAGGATAGAGTTTCTCGACTCCTGTCAACTCACGTCCCACCTCAGAGGGCTGGCCCTCAGCACAGCGTTGGTCAAAACGTGACATTCCCTGAGACATTGGGAGCTCCAACGTTTATCATATGTTCCAGCTTTGCTTCTTTGATCAGAGAAGATCCCCAAAGAGGGAGTCATCAACAGATGATTTTGGTCATTCCTCGATGATATAAAATGTAAGACACAAACATCTCATATGCCTTGTTTGTTCTACTGTTCATGCAGCCAGTTTTGTAACCGCAGGAATCTTTTTTAGAAGAATAGATGGCTGGGTCTGGGGGTAGGACTGGGGGGTAGGAAATTGTTGGGCTTCCAGATAATACACTGGTTAATTATGGGACCTCTTATAGTGTTTTGAGCTGGTTCAGTAGGAGAGAAACAGGGATGAGTATGCCCAAGTTTAGAATTTAGAATGGTGTAAGTTCATTCCAAAGTGTGTATGTGAGTATATATGTGAATGTGTGTGTGTGATCATCTTTTTTTTTTTTAAGTTTATTTACTTATTTTGAGGGAGAGGAAGAGAGAGCATGAGCAGAAAGGGACAGAGAGAGAGGGAGAGAGAGAGAATCCCAAGCAGGCTCTGAGCTGTCAATGTGGAGCTCGACATGGGGCTCGATCCCATGACCATGAGACCATGACCTGAGCTGAAATCGAGTCAGATGTTCAACCAACTGAGCCACCCAGGTGCCCCTCATCATAGATAATTCTTAAATCTTCTATTTTCTTGAGAACAATATTATGAACTACATCATTTCATGTAAAAACATACCTCACAGATACAACATGTCTTTAACAAAATTCTACTAGAAAGTGAGAAAGGTATTAACATGTATCTAGGAGACAAATCAGCGTTTGTGAAAATCATGGTGTCATTTATGATACTTGTCAACTAGTTGTAGACCAGTGGGGGGGTACCCATTCATTCATTCCCTCATCAGCAGATATTACTAAACACCCCCTCTAGATTGAACCACATAAACCTTCCAACATTTGAGCTTTTAATCTATGAAAATAGACATCTCACATGGTTTCACATGCATCGTGCTAGGTGCCGTGTTAGGAATGGGGATAGAAGAATTAGAAACAAGAAGAATGGATTCGTAAACAGCAGTGCAATGAAGGGTCACAAGTGCCGTAATGGGAACGTGTAGAAAAGCCTGTGAGGACCCAGGGAAGGCGGAAGTCGGAGTGGGAAAGTCCATCGTGGTGAACATGGTAATCTTCTCAGTAGATGATGCAATCTTCTGTTTAAAATTATTAGTGGTATTAGCTAATTTAAACGGAGGATTCCTATTACAGCCCCATGTTAAGAATTCTATATTTATCTCATGTTATCCTCACAGACCCCTATGGAGTAGGAGTCATGATAATTCCCATATTTCAGAAGAGGAAACAGAAGAGTAGAGAGTTTAAGGACTATACTCAGATTACACAGCTGGTGAGTGCTGGACCTGGGATTCACCCTGTGACCATGTAAACACAACGTTGCCCTGGTTGTGAATAAATAGCAGTAACAAGAACAAAGACTTCTGACTTTTCAGGTCAAATCCGTCTTGGGACCCATAACCCACTTGGTTTCAACCCCTGAGAGACAGTTTTCTGGTACCAGTCTAGACCACTTGGCACCGAAGCAAATAGGAACATACTTACACTCACATTCACACACGCACGCACACGTATGCTCCCAGGCCCACTTTGGAGTGGACTTACCCCCTTTCCGAGACCTGAACTTCTACCTTCTGAAGAACACAATGCAAAGGCGGTAAAATGTGGTGGTTTCTCAAGCAATTCCCTATTATGAAATGGAACGAGAACGTTGCCATGATATAAATTCCGGGGATATTACATGAAGGAGCCAGCTACTGTTTTGTATAGTGATTGGTCCTCCTTGGAAGAATTTCAAATGGTCATTATTCATTGGCATAGCCTCGGGGAAGATGAGGGGGATAAAAAAAAATTGTAAGTGAGAGCCCTTGAGGCTTTTTATCAGGCGCCACCTTGTCATAAACACAATGAGATTGGGTTTCCTGGGTGTTCTCAGGGCTCATTATGCAACAAGCCCCTGGCTCTGCCCTTCCCAGAAAAGGTCCAGAAGCCACTCTTGCAATGTAGTCTCCCCGCTGACCTCAGAAGGGCATGGACAGCCAGGGCTCAGAGTGTGATTCTCATAGTCCTGGGATGGAAAGAGGACTCAGTGTGGAAGGGAAAACAATGAAGGAGAACACACCATCAGGCGACTGTGTCCACCACCTCCTTCTCCTACCATTTCTCGGAGTCCTGACCTCAGCCGTGGGCAGCAGTAGCCTTTGTAAGGAGAAAACCAAGACTCAAGCTCTAATGAATGGACTGACAGGTGATTCAAAAGAGGTGTCCTACTCCTTTTATCATGTGAGAATGGAAGTCTTCAACCAGAAGAGGACCCTCACCCAACCATGCTGGCACCTTGATCTTGGACTTCCAGCCTCCAGAACTGTGAAAAATAGATTTCTGCGGTTTATAAGCCAAAAAAAAAAAAAGGTATTATATGGAATATGTCAACCAGAAATGTAAGGAACCAAAAAAATGGGGAAGGGGACATGAAAAGAGACTTATCGTTAGTGAAAGGAAGATGATGGCCCTGAGAGGGGAGGGGTTGGCTGTGGCTGATACACCACAACCTGCCACGTCAGTGACAGCAGTGCTGTGAGAATAGGCAAGTCCCCAAATCGCACTGGTTTGGCACCATGTTTAATGTTTGCTTAAAGACCAGTCTCAGGGCATCCTTCGCTAACAGCCTTCCACACAGTATTTCACAGAGCCAGCCAGATGATGGAGGGTGACAGAGAACGTGCAAGATCACGGGTGTTCATGGGCCAGGCCCGAGTGTCACACATCACTCTCGCCTACATTCCTGACCTGGAACCGAGCCAGCGTGGGCCCACGCAGATACCAGGACAGCCACTTCCCAGCCATGACTGTACGCTGTAGAAGGGAAGCCTGAATCTTCCGTGGGTAGCCGCTGTCTTCGCCACACCTGCACGCATATTACGATACAACGAATGAACTTCAAAAGATTGTTTGAGAGAGTCCCACTCTCCAATCAGTCACTCATTTCAAGGAAGCACTCACATGGCATGCGATTTACAGCAGGACTGCTTTATCCTGAGGGTCAAACCACTGAGAAGGGAACCTGTGAGTTTACTGTAATTTGTGACCTAAATTATGTTTCTTGTGAATACCACTCTTTTTATGGTGCTCTAATTTTGAAACATTTTCTGTTAGATCCTAGGTGCCTGGAAATGTTACTGTATTAATCACTTTCAGAATTAGCATTTTTTAAATGGTAAATCGAAGTTTGTCAGGATGCTTTATTATGGTATCATGGACACTTCCTTTGGTTGATATATATTGTAGAGACGTGACAAAGACAGTAAGACCCATATCCGTATCTATGTGGTGTCTGTGTTTTTAAGACACTTCAAATTAAAAAGGGGTTTGCATTTAATGAATGTTTAAACGATTTCCTTTGTGTCTTGAGCTGTCATCCTGATCATTTGCCCTGTAGTTCTTGTTAAGCAGCAGTAGCAGAAGTCCTCAGACATAGAATAGAGGGGGCTATCTTCTGTCCGCCTGGAATGTGTTCATATGTGGTCATGAGGGGTCCTCTGTAAGCAGATAGTGGGAGCAGGGCATTACCAAATCTTTACAGTTCCAAAAGGTGAGGGGCCTTTCTCCATCTCATCCTTTCTGAGCATTTCAGTTCTGAACACATGAACAGCAGAAACTCTGGGTGTACAGGGGAGGAAAATGATAATTTACAGTCCCGTGTAAGATACTTATTTGAAACTAGATTGAAATATGTCTATATCAGATCTCCATTTTTCTGGGTATCAGTCTATCTGTATCTACCTTGTTTATGTTCTGTCATTATTCCCACCGAGTAAGTCTCATCCTTGTGATACAGTTCTTCATGTCAGGAATTGTTTCTTCTATTATTTTTATAACTCTACCTCTACCACCAAAGTGTGTGCATGCATGCAAGCACACACACATGCACACACATACAAACACACACACATGACACAGCTTGAAAAGGCAGCCCATGACTTGAAGTTGATTTTGATGTTTTCTTCTTGAAGAAGCAAGATATAGTGGCAAAAGAAAAGACCACAATTCAAAATGATATATTAGAATCAAGTAAGACAGTGAGTAAGTGATGGGAGAGCTCCAGCATTTTAGACAGCAATGGAGAAAAGTGGGGGAGCGTGAAGTGTATACTCTAGGTTGAGTTATCCTACGTTAAAGGGCTATTCCAGAAGTTACACTCAGTAGTTCAGTTTACACTCTATTTGTCAGAACCTAGCTACAGGTCCGTACTTGCTGCAAGGGAATCTGGGAAGCATAAATTTTGGTTGGGTGTTTTGTGACTAGGATAAAATTGGAGTATTTTTAGTAGAGAAGGGGAGAATGGGCTTTAGACAGGCAATTCACAGTGTCTAGCAGATCCAAGTTATGCTTTGGGGGCCATCACTGGAAATGGAGTCCTAGAACAAAATACAATCAGTTATAGAAAAAAGGCTAAACTCGGGGTGCCTGGGCGGCTCAGTCGGTTAAGCGTCCGACCTCAGCTCTCACGGTTTGTGAGTTTGAGCCCCACATCAAGCTCTGTGCTGACAGCTCGGGGCCTGGAACCTGCTTCAGATTCTGTGTCTCCCTCTCTCTGCCCCTCCCTGCTCATGCTCTGTCTCTCTGTGTCTCTCAAAAATAAATAAATGTTAAAAAAAAAAAAAGGCTAAACTATGTTTTCCCCAGTCTGAGTTGTCTTATGGAAATTTCAGCTCTGTTATGAGTTTTTGCTACAACTAAGGATTCCTGCTGTTGTGGTGACAGTGGTTCGTTGGAAAATACCACATCAGCAAGCAGAGGGAAGAAGCCATGTCAAGCGAAGACAAAACCCAAGCACAATCTTCTTTTTACTGAAACACACGAGAGCTTTGCCACAGCATAAATGATGATGACGGAAGTGTCTACAACAGCAAGCAGGGCTCACAAACACCACCGGACACTCCAGCGCTTGGAAGGGCGCTCCGAAATTACACACGGGGGTTAGGTATCACCGACTCGAGGGGGTGGAAAAAGCATTCTCGATCCTTCTCTGCCAGAAGAGGTCTCTCCGCATAGCTGGAATGGGGATGAGTGAGGTCAAGTTAGGCTCAAGCACGGCCCAATGTGAACTAAGAAAACCCTTCACACTGTCTGGGGAATGTTATCCAAGTACTTAAATTAGGCCGACGCCCTAAAACAGCCTAACACAAGAAAGACTTTGGTATCTCACTTCTCTCCCATGTCTTCTTCCTTTTGCCCAGCCAGGGGGAGTAAGTGGATTCATTGCCTGAGCAGAATTAGGTCAGACCAGAGCAGAATATCAAGCTGACAGAGGGGAGCTTCGTGCCAACATCGATTAAATGAGAAGGGAAAAGAAAGTCTCACTCTGAATCCAAATATGGGAGTTTAGAAGGGAAAAGGCTAATGTTAGGCTACTTAAGAATTAATACAAAAAGACGCATTTGTTATCAGAGAATCAAAGAGTTTCCATCCATGCGAATACTTTGTTGTAAAGAAGCCACGTTTTTATGTTGATAAATCTTTAAGACGCTCAAGCTTTAGCTGTTAGGCTAAAAACTGTTCATTTGTTTTTTAGAAAGCCTTCAAACACTGTGCATATTACAGCTCTTCAAATATATATCATGGCATACATTATTCTTGCAGAATTTTTTTGTTAAGAGTGTTCTGACTGCCACCTTCCACCCTGGAACTGAAAGAGAGGCTCTCCGTCATAAAGGGGACAGCTTCTGACAGTCTTGTCTCCACAAATGACAATCTCATTAATGATGCTAAGTTTATATTGTAAATATATTATCACCACTCTCATACCAACTGCTTATGTTAAAAAATAATTACTAATTAGTTCCAGCAAGTGCCTTATAAAAAGGTGGCTAATTTTAACTATTTTTCTTCTCCTTATTTCAGAAAAAAAAATGAGTGATTCAGAGAAAGCAATCTGTTACCTGGAGCAATTTAGAATTTTTTAATGATCTGTGATCAGAGTTTTTAATAATCTCATGAAATGGTGGTTCAGGTAACAAGAAGTGACTTGTAGCTTCCAGCTTGTGTCTTTATCCTTGAAATTTAATGATTAAGAATAAAGCTATTTTTTAAACTTTTTTTTAATGTTTATTTTTCGAGACAAAGAGAGACAGAGTGCAAGCAGGGGAGGGGCAGAGAGAGAGAGAGACACAGAATCCGAAGCAGGCTCCAGGCTCCGAGCTGTCAGGGCAGGGCCGGATGCAGGTCTTGAACCCACAGACCATAAGATCATGACCTGAACCAAAGTCAGACGCTTAGCCGACTGAGCCACCCGGGCATCTCAAGAATAAATCTATTTTCCCGACTTTATCTTTGTTTCTAATTTACCTCTAGGATGCCTTGTAAGACGTTGTCTGGACACCCATCCTACTCTCTCTGACAGCAAGCTAATATTCTTCTAGGCCTCTTCTCTTGCTTCCTGCTCTTCAGCCTCAAGCAAATGTCTGGTCCCCGTGACCCCCAACCCCTTGCTGTCTTTAGCTACACCTTCCCCCTGACTCGCAGCACCCCCCCCCCACTCTGCCTAGATTCCAAGATGGAATTTTTAAACCAGTCTCTCCCCAGACCATCTTGTCTTCAGCCACTTTCCAGCAAAACCCCAACCTAGGATCGATCAACCATCCATTTTCTCTACTTTTTATACGTTTCCCTATATTGGCTGTACCTCAGATTTGTGTTCTCTAATATCAGTTGTTCCAGAAACCCTGTTCATTCCCCAAGAGCTTATATTCCTCATTGTGGTGGGGCTGAACTTGACCATTCCCCATTGCCAGCTGCAGTCTGGCTCTGCCTGTAGCATTGCCTGGACGCCATTCTTGCCAAGCTGGACAGCACCTTCTCTTTGCCGAGGGTGTATTAAATGGCCATGAGTGAGGGTTCTGGGCTGGACCATTGGGGTCCATGTCCTGACTCTGTTACTTATGGGCTGAGTCACCATGGCGAGTTTCTTCACTCCCTTAAGGCTTCATCTTTCATCTACAAGACAGACGTGAAAAAGGAAGAAATAATAAAAGAATTAAGTGAATATTATGGATATGATTTTAGAACTGAAGTCTAATATCTTTATCTTTTCATTGCAGTAGTTCGTTTACTAAACCCTAAATTCAATCGCTGGCATACTGAGTTTAAATTTTCCGTCTCAGTATTTGTTTTGTTTGTCCCACCTTTTTCTGTTCCCCCCACCTCTTTTTTCTCCCACTTGTTTCTTGCTCTCTTTTGGATTAATCAAGCATTTTTTTTATTATTCTAATTTTGCCTATTATGATGAGTATTACTTTTATTTGGGTGAGGTTACTATCAAATTGTGGATTAAGGATTTGTTTGAGGGAAACTGGCAAGGATGAAATTCTTGATCTGTCAGCAAGCTATTATTCTTTTTTTTATTGAGCACCTACACTATAACACGGCCTCTTCAAAGCTCAGAGAATCAAGCAGGGAATAAAAACAATAAAAACTGCCCTCATGCAGTTTATAATCTCAGCAAAAAAGAGCACGGACTCTGAGGTCAGGCAATCCTGGGTTCAGAAACTAGGGTTGCTGGGGCACCTGGGTGGCTCAGTTGGTTGAGCGTACGACTTCGGCTCAGGACATGATCTCACAGCTCGTGAGTTCAAGTCCCGCTTCGGGCTCTGTGCTGACAGCTTAGAGCCTGGAGCCTGCTTTGGATTCTGTGTCTCCCTCTCTCTCTGCACCTCCCCCGCTCGCACTCTGTCTCTCTATCTCAGAAATAAATAAAAACATTAAAAAAATTAAAAAAAAATAAACGAGTGTTGTCACTAACTAGTTGTGTGATTTTAGACAATTGCCTATGCAGTTCATTCAGCTGAAAAGGTTGGGGTGACACTTTCCTCGGATGGTTATTATAAAGACTAGAGACAATGTATAGAAAGCTCTGTACAGTTGGGGCACACAGTATATAATTATTGTTATTACATTCACCAAACACTACCATCTGAACATCTTGCCACAAACTAGTATTATTAAATATATGCCAAATGGAGACCACTTTAATATTACTCTCACTGTCTCTGCCCACACAATGAAACTGTGATATATGTGTCTTAAATGTTTGTATTTTCCTGCACTCTGATTTTCAATTTTGTGAGCATGATTTACCTCGTGGTACATGAGTTTGCAATACTAATAGGATCTGGAATAATAATAACCATGTGTAACATATGGTGACATTCGCCATCTTCCTAGAGAAGGCAGATGTTTAACGTTAGTGTTATATTACTTCTGGTGATTATTATTAACTACTAAGTTTCACGTTCATGCAAAAAAGGATGGGTGAGGAAAGCAGGATCATGACTTTCAAACAGTAACATCTACAAATATATCTACCCAGAACTGCATAATTAATTAGTAGGAAATGTCTTTTCAAATTCCCTGGCTCATGACTACAGTTGTTCACCTTTGGAATGACTAGAAGTTCAAACTCTTTATAATTATCACCATGTTGAAGTTAGTACAGACACTTGTTACGTATTTTTCACATTTGAGTTCACCTAGACACCATGGAGCGAATGGCTCATAGTGTTCAATAATACGTGGTTTTGGTTGTACCTCCTAGGAAAATGCAATTTAGCCAGAAAAGAAGTGACTTATTGTTTTACCAGGGGAGGTCATTGGCAGGAGTTCTGGAACTTTGGGTGCCGAAGGATTGCCTGGGAGAAAGCAGGGAGTGAGGGAGTGTACTTTTGAAAGTTAGGATTGTTATAAATGCAGATTCCTGGGCCTCACTCCCTGTGACTCCAAGTGGCAGATTGGTCACAAATAATCTCTTAATCTAAAGAGGGAACTCAGTGGGGATCTTTCACTTCTAGTGGCGGTGCCCAGGAATCAAAGCTATGGGTAGGTTATCTGCCGAATTATCATCTTGGGATTTTCTTGGGATTTTTACCGTAGTTATTACACTCTACAAAAGCTTACAGCTGTACCTTGACCCCACTTTAATTTACTATTTCTATAAATGTTTATCTGTAAAGAAATTATATGAGCTATATTTCTTGACCTGAAAATGAAATCGTACATACTGATAAACTTAGCTATAATTTAAGGGGAAAGGATGAAATTAGAAATATCGAACCAGTGATTGGCAAAACTAGAGGTCAAATCAATTCGATCACAAAAGAAATGTATGAGATGTCAAAGAGCTCAACATCCATCAGACAAAAGAAACAGATAAACAAAAACTAATCATACCGTATTTTAAGCATTAAGGCACAGAGAAAGATACCATGGAAATGAAGAATGATGGTGAAGAAAGAAACATTTGATTTCATCTGGATGCCCAGGGAAGAAGTGACATGTAAGTGGACTTTGAAAAACAGGTGGAAAGTCATTGAACAGAGGAGGGAGAAGGTATATGGAAGCAGAGGGAAGAGCGTGAGCAAGGATGTGGCTGGGACAGCTGGTTTATTCAGGTGGGCAGAGTAGTAGAAACAGATTGAACAAGTAAGCTGGCCGAGTCGCGAGGGGCCCTGCATGTCTGCTAAGGACTTGGGACATTTCTCTGTAGGGAGCAGGGAACTGTTAGAGGCTTTTCAGCAGAAGAATGACATGATAAGATCTGTGTTTCAGAAATGCAACTCTTGCTGTGACACATAACCAAAATGGGGCCTGGTCTGTCCTGCCCCTGGACCTTTGTACATGCAGTCCCCTTGCCTGCATGCCTTTCTCCAACTGTGGCCCTGGTTTGTGGCTCCCAACTGTCTCATGCTGCATCTTCAAGCATCTGGCGGTTCACTCTGGTCTACTTAACTCCTGCTCATCTCCAGGTCTCAGCTTTAGATGTCAGCTCTTCCATGAAATCTTTCCCGGCAACCCCACCCTACCCCAGAAATGGGTCAAGTGCACCTAATATGTATGTGCTCCCCAAAGGCCCTGTGACCACCCCTACCAGAGCCTTTGTCCGATGGTAACAAAATCAATATGTCTTTCTCAATAGACTGAAAACTTGAAGTCAGGGAATGTATCTTGGTTGATTTTTACATAGATCATGTCTGCCTCCTCCCTTGTCTGACTTACATGGACACTCTTGATTTTCCTTGAATTGATTAATTTTTGGCACTGGCCATGGAGCCTGCTTGATAGTCTCTCTCTCTTGCTGTCTACCCCTTCCCCTCCTCTAAAATTAAAAAAAAAGAAAAGAAAAGAAAATATTTTGAACTGAATGATAATGAGAAGACTCTAGTCAAAACTTGTATATGCAACTGAAGTCATTATTTTTTTAATGTTTATTTATTTTTGAGAGAGAGAGAGAGAGAGAGAGAGAGAGAGAGAGAGAGAGAATGAGCAGGGGAGGGGCAGAGAGAGAGGGAGACACAGAATCTGAAGCAGGCTTCAGCCTCTGAGCTGTCAGCACAGAGCCTGACACGGGGCCCAAACCCATGGACCATGAGATCATGACCTGAGCCAAAGTCAGATATTTAACTGAATGAGCCACACAAGTGTCCCTGAAGTCATTCGTAGGGAGACATTTTATACTTTTAAATCAATACATACAGTTAAAAAAAAGAAGGGCTGAAAAAAAAATCAATGGTCTAAGTATCCATCTCAGCAGTAAACAAAGAAATTTTGTTAAGATCTTACAGACGTTTTAAAAAAATAATAAACATCTTTATGTCAACCAACTTGAAAATACATATGAAATAGATGAATTCCTAGAAAACCACTACTTGCCAAAGCTGATTAAAAAAAAAAAAAAAGCAAAGCCAAAACCCAAAAAACAAAACTCTAAACAGTCCAAAATAGATGTAAAAAAGTGAGTCTTAATCAAGGAGATAATGATGATGGTGATGGTGATGGTCTTTGGAGTGCTTTGTAGACCCTAGCTCCCATTTTTCCTATTGTGGGGTTTTTATTAGGCTAATGTCTGGATTCCCACCTTACCTCTTATTTATTCCTCTTGACAGGTTATTTATTTAACCTCAGAGCGGGGTTGAGGGAAGGTTCTAGGCATGCTCAGTTCAGTCTCTCCTTCCCTCAGTTCAGATCTGGCTTCCTGATGAGAGGAAGCCTTCTGGCCGGGCTCTCTGCTCTGCAGGTGGTAACCTGCTCCTCTTCCCCAGGAGACTCGCGATTGTCCAGTGATGCCTGTAAGTGGGAGGGCAAATTGTCTTCTGGGAAAAAAGATTAGCAAGGTTGCACGTCTGGAGACATCTTCTCTAACTGCATCGGTAATAAAAGTAACGTTTAGAGCTTCCTCTGCCCTCGCCCTGTGTTTATCTCTCAATTCTTTTCCAACCTGGGAAAGGAAGAAAGTCATATTGTTTATTGATCTTTTAAATTTTCAACAAGTCAGTGGCTCCATTTCCTCATCTGTAAAATGAGGTAATAATAGTATTAAATGGGTTGATGTGAATGAAGTGATAAAGACGTTGTCTCATAAATAATAAGCACTTAATAAATGCTACTTACTAGTTTAGTTTAAAAAACGAAACCCTTACTGCATGCCAGAACTGGGCTAAATGCATTATTACTGCATTATGTTGTGTAAGATTTACAAGAAACCCATGAGGTAGGCGCTGTAATTAATTACTCTTATGTCATACATGAGGCTGAAATTTGGGACAGTTAAGTAACTTTGTTGAAGGTCACACACTCTGTAAGGTCTGCCTTCAAAGTGCTCAGCTCTCCCTTGCGATGACAGGCCATTGGCAGTTATAAGTGGGTGAAACGAGAGAGAGCAAAGGATTTGCCGTGTGGGAGAAGCCATGTGGAGTGCAGGCCAGCTAATAATAGCCCTGAGTCCTGAAAGAAGCGACAGTAAGTTCATTACGATATTTAGAAGGATGTGGTTTAACAGAAGTAAGATTCAAAGTGACATTAGATATTCATGGAACTGTAAGCACGTCCAAGAGTACTTATGAGTGATTTGAATATCGCACCGCTCTAAGAGAAAAGATTTGGGGCTTTTCAGATGTCTCTAGCTAACCTTCGGACCCCTAACTCCATTCTCTTTGGTGTTTTAGCTCCACGAGAAAGTCCGAAGGGTTGAACCCTATCCCCAGTCATTCCCACGCAGGTTAAGTTAGATCACTCCACTCTTGCGAAAGGTTCCGAAGATTTCCTTTCCTCTCCTCTCCCACAAAACTGGGCTAGCCAATACCTTCTTTCTTCTCAGCATCACAAGCTTTTCCTAATCATTCCTGAGGAGAAGGAAAAGACCTTTTCGGAAGGAGTATATGATATCTGAAGCAGAGCTCGGTAGCGCTTGGTGGAGGAAACAGGACTTCTTTCAAGATGAAAACATACAGGCCCCTTAAGCAGATTTGGATCTTGCTGATATTCATGCAGGTGTTTGGAAAATCTTTACTACCTGAATCCGGGCCAGGAGCTGGAGAAAAAGATGTTCCTTACACTTCAGTGAGGGAGTACATGTGAGGGGATTGTCAAGACTAGTCATTTCAGGAGCCAAAACTGTAAAATTCTGACAAGGGAGCTCTGCATTAAATTTCAAAGTGCTGTTCACAAAAAGTCAAGTTGTCCAAATATCTGGAGTTAATGGATTAATCAGCATTTGGAACATGAAAACAAAATTAGGAACACTTCAAAGGTTGTTTTTTTTTTAATGTATTTGTGTGAAGTCTTGTTTCTTATTGAATAAATTTGACATGTAGCAATGTGTAAATTTAAGGTGGACAACTGTTACTCCAATACATTTATGTATTGCAATATGATTGCCCATGTAGCCATATTTATCACGTTACATAATTACAGTGCAATATTACTGTCTATATTTGTAATATTGGGCATTTGATCTGTATAGCTCATTTACTACTAGTCACAAGTTTATAGCCTTAAACACCGTTCATTTTATCCTCCTCCCATCCCCGGATAACCACTATTTTACTTTGTATTTTAGTGTTTAAACTTGTTTAGATTCTACACAAAAGTAATATCACACAGTCCTTGTCTTTCTCTGGCGTAGAAGTATTGTTCTTAATGACCGATTGTGCTGTCTTTGGGCAAGTATAAATCTGTTCTCAGGGAGCTCGGTTTCCCCATCTGCAGTGAGGACTCTATAAAGCATATTGGCATGTAAAACAGATTCTGCTAGAAGGCCCTTGACTTTGACTTTCTTGGATATGGCAGCTATAAAAACCACAAATACCTGAGCCAGATTTTCCTTGTGCCCGAGCTCCCTGCCCCAGGAGGATGTAAAACGCTTTTCAAAAGTACCATGAGCTCTGGTGAATTGTGACTTCCTTGTATTATATGGTACCCAGGTGGCTTTTAAGTGTTAACACAGCTTCCTCAAAACTGCCTCCCTGGGTCCCAAGGATTAACTAAGGTACTTGGAAGGTGAGATCTGCTCATCGTTTTAAGATTTTCTGTATTTTGTTAATAGGGAATCTCCAGTGAGGCCACCCCAGAGTTTCCATTTTATAGGAATGCCCCTTCCCAGCAAGAAAGAATGTTTAGGAAGCTAGGTGTGACATCTCCAACATGAAAACAATAAAAAAATGGTTCCAGTTGCCAATCGGAAACGAATGTTACCTTTCCAATAAGAAAGAGTGTTTTTATGAAGCTTACTCTAACATTCTTTAAGCCTGCCTTTCGGCAGTGAAGAGAACACAGTGAAAGTGTCTATGCACGCCTATGTTAAGACCCCTCCGTGTTGAGGTCTCAGAAGAGAACTGTCCTCTGTCCTTCAGTTGGCTTTACCATCCCTTGTTTTCTTCTTTAGGTAGAAATATTACCTCAAGTTCAAGGCTCGTGCCTTAGCTCAAGCCCTAGCTTCATGCAGTTTTACAGAGATTTTTGTAGAGTGAGTGTCTATGAAAATCATAGCAATTTGCAGTCTTGGATTACCCCCAAATACTAAGCAGAAACCCGTGTCTTTCAGCGACAAATACCACAAGCCCGGGGGAAAAAAGAAAACGTAGCATGTGGAAAAAGAAGGCAAATAAAAGGGGGTAAATAAAAAAGTGGGTAAAAGTACCAGAGGTGTATCCCCCCATTTCCAGAGAAACCACTCAGTCACCACGAACACTTAAACTTACTTGGGAACCTCTCATCAGAGGAGCAAGTAAGACTCTCTATCAAAAATCATAAGAGAAACATTCATTACAAAACTGAGCAAAACATGATTTTGCTCAAGCTTATCAGAGCAAGAAAAAAGGAAATTCTAAATTCTATAAAGACCTTTTCCAACTGCATTTGTACAAAATATATTCCATGTTGTTGATCCACACGACGTTTAAATCAAGGTTATTTTCAGAATGGTAACCTAAACAGGACTGCTATACTGTGTGTGTGTGTGTGTGTGTGTGTGTGTGTGTGTGTGTGTTGGGAGAGGGATTGCTGGGGTCAGAGACCATAAATGATAAACAATGAGTAATAATTGTGTGGGAGGTAAAACACATCTACCTTTTTATGCCGTTATATTTGTAATTTTTAAATCCCAGACTTGAGAGAGAGAAAACCGCAAGTTCAGTAATAAAAACTATGGTATCTGCCCAAATTTTGCAAGAATAAAATCTGTGTGTGCCAGGGAGTTTTGATGGATGATGAAACATCTTACATTTTGCTCTCAAGGCTTTACCAGGTCTCCAGGACCACGGCTGAATTACAGCTTTGAAATGCTCAGAAATGTACACTTGATTCCTTAGGTAAATTATACATGAAGCTATGTTTTAAGCGTTTTCTAAATTTATAGTTGCTTTAAATGGTATAGAATCCCAAAGTGTTTGGCCTCAAAGTAGAGAAAAAAAATTATGCTGATTTTAAAATAATGTTCTGTTTTTATTAAAACATGTACACGCGTTATGGGAAATTTGGGAGCTCCATAAAAGAAAAAGAAGAAGAAATCATGCAGAATTTAGCGCTCAGCAATGAAGACCATCGTATCATCTCCTCACATATTCTTTCCTCCGACATTTATCGCGGCCACACAGTAGAACGTTGTATGGATGTACCACGGTTTATTGAACAAATTCCTTGTTCTTAGAAGTTGAGGCTTGTTTTTGAGGTCTTGTCCCAATACATAATATGACAATGATCTGTATACGGATCCATTCGATCTCCTGCCATTAACTCTGGGCAGGAACAAACGCACATGAAGAGAAAATGAGAAACATGGCGGTGGCGAAGAAGCGTCGCTTTCTAGGAGGTCGGCTCTGCCTCCCTTAGGCCCTGTGGGCCAGTGCCTGACTCGCCTGCTGCCTCCAGGGCTGGGTGGCAGTCTCCTCATTCAGAGACCTGCTTTGGATAGTTTCATGGGGAGAGATCCAGAAGACTCTAGAAGAGTCCAGAAGATTCTAGAATCCAGAAGATTCTAGAAACACCTCGTCTTCCAGCTCCAGGAGGGCGGACAGCTCTGGGGATGAGTCTAAGCTGGAGACTGGGATCTGTGGGAGTGAGGGGCGGGAGCAGCAGGCAAGGTGGAAAGTCTTCTCTTGGCATGTATACTATCAACATATCCCGTTGCTTTGAGAAACACTGTGGCTCTCCCGCCCGGGCGACTCCTGGGGTGCTGCATGCCCTCGGGTGGGTGCACAGGGTAGTAACAGGCTGCTTTTATGATTCTTGTCTTGGCAGGGACAGTGTCCACCCTGTACTCTCCTGTTGCAAAATCTTCACTGAGTCCTTAGAGCCCACACAGCATAATTCCTTAGTCTGGAATTATGTAAATGAACTGCCCTCTCCCTCTCTGGCCCAGCCTCGCCGCGCCACTCGTTCTCAAAGTGCTGTCAGGACTCTGTGCTCTCAGCCCCCTGAGCTTGAAGTGTCCTTCCTCACTTTCAAAGTCTCCCTCTTTCTGTAAAACATCATGTTCTCTGTGGAGCCTTCTCCAAGAGTCCAGGCAGAGTTACCTTCTCCGCACTCTCGTCCTCATACCGGTCTCAACCTCAGGTTGGATGTCCCCGCATTGCCTCCCCCAGGACGCTGTGAACCTCTTCACGGTGAGGATTGAGTCTCTGTGTGTCTGGCTTCTCGGTAGTGAGAACAGAGTCTGACACACAAAAGGCACAGCTTTCCAGTTTCAATTTATTTTCACACGAATGGGTTGAATGTTTGAAGCCACCAAACTCGGGAATTTGCCGCTGAGGGACAGAGAGAATCCCAAGCAGGCTCCACACCATCAGCACAGAGCTGGACGCAGGACTCAGTCTCACAACCCTGAGATCACGACCTGGGCTGAAATCAAGAGTCGGACGCTTAACCGACTGAGCCCCGAGGCGCCCCTGCAGCTAAATATTTTTAAACAGCATTAATGAGCCAATATCCACCTTTATAATGAAGTCGTCTGTGCAATCCGCCTGACCTGGTTATTAAAATGGGGGTAAAGTCACAAAACAAATTTGTCACAAAACGATTTTTGAAGAATCTGTCGCTTTTCATTATATCCTGTTTTGAAAATGAACACCAAAGAAGTAACACAACAGAAAAGTCGCAGCATCATATTATCTTCTTTAGAAGTATGTATCTCTTACTCACCTTGGTTTGTTGAAGTATTCATGGGAACAGCAGAGAATCTTAGAATTTATGTGAAACCCAGAATAGGTCCCCACACATCCCCTTATTAGAAGGCTCGGTACAGTGGGACCTCAGTATAAAGATTGAGGTTGTTATCAAATGGTTACAAGTCCTTTCATAAGAGACTCTTAAAAACTGAGAACAAACTGAGGGTTGATGGGGGGTGGGAGGGCGGGGAGGGTGGGTGATGGGCACTGAGGAGGGCACCTGTTGGGATGAGCACTGCGTGGTGTATGGAAACCAATTTGACAATAAACTTCACATTTAAAAAAAAAACCAAATGGTTATAAGTCACTAATAGGAACGCCCAGTGAATGTTTCAAAAGTAAATATAAACTAACATATTCCTTTGAGTGGCTCTTAATAATTTTTTTCTCACTGAGTTCTTGGGAAGGGCCACCAAAAGTCACGGTGCGTGAAAGCCCAGAAAACTTCACGTGGTGGCCATTTTACGCACGAAGTGAAACAGTTTGAAAAGCACCTTCCACACACTTGAATTTTATTTTGATAGTCAGGGTTTGGTATAAGGAGAGTTTATCTTGGAGGGCACACTAAGAAATGAAGTGAATTTAATCCTACCGGATCTTGGTGTAAGGTGAGTTTACCTGCAGAGGCTGTCAGGGCAGAGAGCCACAGGGGGTCCCTGTGTTTGTCCCACCCATGCTGGGGCAGCCATAGCTCCCTGTGTGTGTAAGTAATTCTGGGGACAAGGACTGCATGCATTGTGTGTAAAGGACAGGAAGGCCCCCGGACAGAGGCGACCAGGGGAACACCACCAGTCCTGAAGGCTTTTCCAAGGGAATGTCATCCTTCAGGATTACAGAAAACGAGTTTCTAAAGGGAAAGCAACTTGCACTTGACTTACGTTATTTCCATGCTTACATTTACATTTTAGTTGAATGCGGACGCTGTGAGTATTTTTGAGCTTTCTTCCACTTGAAAGTCATTTAAACGAGAGCCTAGATAAGTAAGATAGAGATGGGAACGTGCAGGAGGGGCACCCACGATGGGTTTCTTCCGGGGAAGACCCCAGGAAGTTGAAGGTTGACATAACACAGGGGCATATACTAAACGAAACAGAACATCACAGTTCTTGAAAAGTATAGAGGCATCACACACAAAATAGAAGACCAGTCCTAGAGGAAAAAAATCCTGACGTTGTTAACAGTCTGTGCCTCTGGGTAGTGAAGACAGAGGGAGACTTAAACTTTTTATTTTGGGCTCTACGTCTGGATCTTTTAAAAAATACTATTATATGCATGCCTTGCTTTTAGTCAAGGAAGAAAACCTTAAAGTAACTCTAATGGGTACACCCTTTAAAAATAAGCAGCTTTGATTTCAGGTCCTCAGGCTATGACTCAATGTGTTGAATCTTTTAAAGACGCTGCCTTCGTAGTCTGTGTAGCACTAAATTGTTGCTGTTGTTTCCATTAAACATCTATTAACTGTACCAAAATGCTCTATAAAATAAAAACGAGATACTTATAGCAATTTCCTTAAAATCTAAAAACCAACGAAAGAGAGAGAAAACAATGGGGCTTATCTTTTCCCCCACAAGTCACCTTGTTTTCATGTGTCCTCAAATTCATCTAATGCATGAACCTTTCAACTTAAATGTAATATAAGCAAAGTACAAATAATTCCCAGTGATAGCACTCGTAAAGAAATGCCCCATAAAATCATGGTATTTGTATTCTATTTCATGAAAATGTAATTCCCCCCGCCCCCCTCCCTTCTTCAACCCAGGTGAAATGAGATTGGGTCTTACCAAAGCATTTTGTTTATTGTTCCCTGTTTATTAATAGGGGACCAATAAAGCCTTTTAAATGAAATGTAATTCAATAGAATTAGTTTGAAAATAAGTAGAGCACGTGTGGTTAACTTTGCTTTTGAAATTACCCTATCAGGTGCAGATCTTTGTAATTAAAGAATCCTAATTCACAATTCTCTGAATCACTGCATTTGGCAGGCAAATGCCAGTAATTTTCATTTCACAACACAGTGCCTCAGACAGTAATAAGCCAGAACGAAACACATGCAGGTTTAATCAGGTAACAAAGCATGTCAAATACTTATCCTGAAACAAGGGAGTCTGGCACATGAAGTGTGAGCCTCCGAGAAGTCCCTTAGGGGATGTTATATTCTCTGATCTGTACCTTTTCACAGCTTCTGCTGACACCTTTAAGAGCAAAAAAAAAAAAAAAAAAAAAAAAAATCCCGAATGGGCGTCAGTATTCAAAACAAATCACTCTCAATGGGACTTCTGGGAGCCAAAGACACAAACACAGGTGCACACACACACACATGCATAAATGCACACATACGCACATTCATTCACCGATGAGTATCCATGCGAGTATAGATGCAGATAATTTTTTTTAAAAAAGGTACTTAAAGAATAGTCTTTGCTGATCATCAAGTAACCTTGGTTTAAATGCCATAAGAAGGGGGAAAGAATGCTACATTTAAATTTTAGGAAACTATATAAAAGTTCAACTTTTTGGTCTCTAGGGTTCCCAACTAGCTGTCTTAGAACCCAGAAACAACCTATCAAAGTGTTGCTTTTAGACGGAGAATCACAAGGCAGGAAGACTTTCCATGGCTCTGTTATAGCAGCCTGGGGATCCTGACTAAGGGACCTGACACCTAAAATCTATGGACTATGGAGCAACCAAGGGGCTAGTGAGCAGAAACGTTTGTAAAATACATCACTGTAGCCTACATTCAAAGGTAAGTCTCATCCACCAAGTGGACATGATCGCCCACAATAGTGCCTCCCTTAGACCTAGAGAGCCAGGGTGGCCAGCCTCGAACCCTCTTTTTGCTCTGCCTCTCCCTGTGGGGTGAAGAGTCCGTAGGGCCGGGGGGAAGAGCCCATCAGAATCCCTGTCACGAAGGTTGGGGCATGGGGTCCCCAGAACACACACCCTCACCTCAAACAACTGGAAGTCATTTCCAAGGTCCTTGCTGTCTTTTTCTGAGGTCCATCCTCCTGAGGGCAGAGTTTATTGCTGGGGTACATACTCTAGGCCCAAGGTGGTGGCCAAAGGCTGATTGTTGGAGTGGCTATGACTCAGATCTTGGGTTCGGGTAGCCATAAGTATGTGCTCTATGTCTTTGGTGAGGTAGATAGAATATAAGCAGGAGAGAACTGGGAGTTAGCCCTGGGTGGAGGCAGGTGGATCTATTTATTCACTTTCCCCAGCCCCACATCATTAGGAAAGGACCTGGCCACATTTCTGCTGAGAAAACCTTGTGTAGGTTAACCTGAGGCCTCAGGATCTCAACAGGATGATGTATTTAGCTCCTTTCCAATCTCCTTTCTAGTCATGACCAAGAAGCTCTCCTTGGTGGCCTTCCATGGTTATCTGACATTCAATGACAAACTTATTTTCAACTGTAGTAATGAAACAAAATGAAATATAAAAATGCCTAGTAAAGAAACATAGTGAAGATTTTCTTTTCCTGGTCATTGTGTACATATAATCAAGCCAGTTGAAAATTAAAGTTTTACAGTATGAGCAGTTATGCAAGTAATGGGTGAAAACTTTATAAGTACAGTAGTTTTTGAAAAAGAGGGGAAGCATATCTACATATTTGTTGCAATCATGAGCATACATTTCAGTCTAATAGCAAGTACATCAAAATTACATGAGTAATAATTTAAAAATTTTGACACCAAAAGTCAAATATTTCAGTTATAAACTAAGATTGGTGTTTACCAAACAAAAATAGTATGGTTTGCAATTTGCACCTTATTTCTCTGTTTTAAATTTTAAACACGAATGAAAGTGCTGCATAGTTACAATGAATGACAGAATTGAAATGACTGAAATCTGTTTCTTATTCTTTCCACTCACTATGTGTTATGGACGGAATTATATCCCCTCCCCACCAAATCCATATGTTGCAGTTCTAATCCCCAATGTGATTGTATTTGGAGATGGGGCCTTTATGGAGGTAACTAAGGATAAGCAATGTCATGAGGGTAGGCCCTGACCTTGTAGGATTGCTGATGTAATAAGAGAAAGACACTGGACATCTGTCTCTGGCTGTGCACAGAAGAGAGGCCATTTGAGGACTTCGTGAGAAGATGGCCATCTACAAGTGGAAGAGAGAGGCCTCAAGAGAAATCAGTGTTGCTAGCACTTTGATCTTGTACGTCTAGCCTTCAGAACGGCGAGAAAATTGTTATGTTTAAGCCCCCTAGTCCGTGCTATTTTGTTATGCAGCCCAAGCTGACGAATATCCCATGATTGTTTTTTTATTGTTTGTTTTGTATCTATTATTTAATTGCAGGAATGTGTAGCACCGTAGAAAATGAAAAGTACACTGTCACTGAAACAAGCTTGAACAATTCCAAATCGCTAGCCACAGACTCTTGAAAGAAACTGTGCTGCTCAGTTGGCGTGGGTGGGGGCCGGTGGGGAAAGGGGGATTCTCTTCATTAAGTTCTACGTAAAACACCGTGCTTAGTAAAGAACGCATAATCAAAGCATGCTAATTTGATATAATACTTTTATGTGTAAAATCAATAAAAACTTCAGCAATTATTCTAAACATTAGAGATGAAAAAAGATTTTTTTTTAGGAAGGCGTGTTTTATCACTGACATTTTTAGAAGTGCCAGTGCATGGAGATAATAAAAAACAGACAGACTTGCACCTGATTTTATCGCTGCTTGTAAATTCTCTACAAATCCCGTACCCCTTTATTACCTGCATTCAGAAGGACCACTTCCACAGCTCTACCTTTGATACCCCACTGTCCCTCCTTTTTCTGGATCTTCTGAGAAGCAGCCATTGGCCTCATGGGACAGTAGCTATAGTCATCTCAGTGGGTCTCACATCACATGAGAACTCAGGCATCGTGATCCCCGAAGGAAGGGAACTGACCATCTGCCACTCTAACTTCAGGGTTGAAGTAACAGTTCCTTCAGGTTACAGCGGTCCTGCATCACATGGGAGGAGAAGAAAAGGAGTGGTAGAAAATACATTGAGCCTCTGTCCAGACTTCTTTGTCAGCAAATGATAAAGGAGTCTTTTGGGGGTCTATTTTCAGGTGGATCCCTTGGATTCTGTTATTATAGCAGGTAGTACTAATAGGTAGAAGACTATGGGCTCCAATACTAATATTCCATGTGATTTACTAGCTTGCTGAATTTTGGCATCTCCAGTGTTACTTAGAGCTGAAAAGGTACATTGAGACTGTGTTTAGTCATTGGCAAGCTATGGAGCCAAAAGGAGCTTTGGTTGCTTTTAAGAGCCACAAGGGGAAGTCTGGTTGCTAAAAGGAAAGGAAGATAAGAAATTCTAGCTCTTTTTTTAAGAAGGAGCTTCAAGCAATTCTGTTGCGGAAAGCCCTACCATTCATCTCTGATTTAATAATTACATTTTCCGACAGTTCCCCTCCTCTACCATATCACTTATTAGCTGAGTGCCAGCTATCTCTTTGGTGTAGAACAGAACTCCACCCCTCCATCTCTTGGAGTAGAAAATTCCAGAAAGATGGTGCTTGGGGGGAGCTGGAGAGTCCGGTAAACAAGCCATTAAAATGATGTTTAAAAACAAACAAAAAAAGATCTGTCCATTTCAGAGCTAATGTGTATTTCAAAACAATGGAGGGATTTGAAAAAAACCTACCAGCTGGACTCCTAAGGGGAAACGATGCCTGGTACGTAGCAGGTGCTCAGTAAATAGGTATTGAGTGAAGGTTCTCAGCTCCTTAAAAGAAAGCAAGGATTTACTTAATTTTCGGCTAATTGTTTAAAAACAAAGACTACACGAATATGTCCATTTTTCACTCTCATACTGGCAAGCTTTATGACTTAAACAAAAGGAAGAGGAAGAAATGGAGCTTCGGTGAGTAGTGGTGTCCATGAGTGGCAATGACAGAATTGGTAGGAAGAAGGGAAATCCCGGAGTCTGAATCTGTGGCCTGAACCAGACTCTTGAGACATCTGGTGGGACAAACAATTCCTCGGGAGAGGTCAGGCCACAGATCAGAGCACAAAGCAGCCTGCCCTTGGATGGCGAGATAAGGTGACATATGGCGGAGGGAAAGAGACCCTTCTAGGCCCTTTCAACAGGGCCAGCTAAGGGGTGGCCACAGATGTGTGGACAGCCAAGGGACTTGCAGAACATTGGGCTTTTTTCCCACCTCATCTGGAGCTCTCCTTCTTGCCAGATAACCTGGCAAGTCAGTAAGTCTTCCTAGACCTAAGGAAGGAAGGTGTAACTCAGCATTCTGACCAATGATCTAATCAGATCATCGACCCAAAATGCCTGAAGTCAGAAAGTCATCACCTATTGCCAAAACATTTAGGTTTCCAAAAGGTGGCTCTGAGTAAATTGCATCCTTCTGAGGGCAGTGATAACCACACTCAGAGTGTGCTGTCTTATTCACTTTTTATTATAACTAGACACCAGGTAACAGCTTGGCAGAGACATTGTAGAGTAATTTCAACTGCAGATAACTGGGTAGAATAGAAATACTTCAAAGTCCTTTCTTAGGCGGAGATTCTTTTGTGTGACTGCTTTCTATTCTCACCTTACATTCCCATATTCCACTCCATTAACAGAGGCTGGGACCAAGTACGTATAAATGGATGATGTTCAAGTCAGACATGGAAGGAAGAAACATCTAACCACCGCCGCCCCCTCCTCAATCTATTCCCTCTTCCTTTGAGAAAAGCGTCGTATCAGTAACAAAAGTTCAAGGTAAGCATCCAATAGTGTCACTAGTGTTTTATTTTTGGTGAGAGAGGCTTCCACAAAGTGTAATCCAGAGCTAAATCCAGAAGGTCATGTTCCCTGAAGCTCTTTCCTAGATAAACGATATTATCAAATTGCCATTTTCTACCCAGCTTTGCAGGTCACCAGATTTCTCCTAGTCCAGAGACCTTGAAGCAGAAAACAAAAATGGGGTAATCTTAATCATGTGACCTTGTTGGGGGCTCAGTGCCTGCTCTGTCCCATGAAGAGTGAAGAAACAAAAGAGTCCATTATGCACAGTGTCCCCAACACGAAGCTACCCCAGAGTGTGTTAAGTTTTTTCTTTCAGTAAGATTTTGAATGAGAAAAATAATCTGATATGGTTCCACAAACAACAAATTTTTAAACTTTGTGGTGAAGGCCAGGTGCTTATTTCCTCCGACCTTGACCATGGCCAACATGCTCCATCAAAATAACCTTGGGTTACCGGGTATGGATGCATGGGCTTGGAGAGAAATAATAACGGCAAGGACTTGGTAAAAACAGTAATAAGAACAAGATGGAAGAAAAGCAACAAACTGCACCAAAATGGAATGTTCCATTCAGGAAAAAAATCTTCATGGATTTTTTTTTTTTAGATCCACTATTTTGGACTTTCAAAAGTGAAGGCAACATGTTCTAAAATGCTTGGACTGAGCTCAAACAGACTGTGTCATTTCATCTTGACAGAGATCTCTTCCAAAAAAGACTCACTGAACTACTCTGGATATGAATTAAATTCCTTCTGTTGAACAATCTCAACTTTTAAATATTTGGGAGAAAACTCAAGTTGACCCAAAACGCATTTTTTTTTCTTGCTTGATATTCCTTCTGTATGATGCACTGTTATTAGTGAGGGTTTAACATTTACCTTTAACTTACCAATTGCTTATTGGAGAAAAAGTGATGATGGCAGTCAAACAGGAAAGTACTACAAATTAAGTTTTTGTTTTGTTTTGCTTTTTGCCCATTAAACTTTAGACTTCATTTTTTTTTACATTCTATAATATGGTTCGGCATTGGCAAATTTACTTGTTTCTTTGACAAAAATTATTTATTATGTATCTAACATATACCAATTGCTAAGTACCAGTAATTCAGACAGAAAGGAAGGAGACTCCTTTGTTTCAAGGGATCCCTGGCCTGTCGAGGGAGATACATTCACAAGCCAGGGATGACAATACAGGATAATACCTGCCTCTTTAAAGGAGGAGAGGGGACAGGAGAGGGGACAAATGAGCCTGTACTGTGTGGGGAACAGAGATCTCAGGGACTACCATGAAAATGTGATTTGTCCATAAAAATCACTGTGGCGATGATTATAAAAGAAATGATCCAAAGGCCCATGCTAAAATATCTTATGAAGTTATACATCAGTAAGTGTTCAATGCGTCATGATATGGATAATTTTTTAAAAGTTAGTAAAGTATTCAATCATTTGCTGCTAGTATATTTCCTTTCTTCCTTTTTAATAAAATTGAAGAAAAAAGGACATATTCATGTGTATGCAAAGTCACTTCAGCTCAAAATAATATTCATTCGTCCATGAATGGAAGGAACAGACACTGAGCAGCCTGCAGAAGGCGCTAGAATTTCTGTTACATTCGGCCCTTTACACACTCATTTTCAAGAGAACTGTCTTACTAGATTTCCAAGAGTGAGTTGCTTATCGTGCACGTTCGCTCATCCTCCAAGATGGATGCATTTTGGGTCAAACGTTTCTGCATCAAACAGGAAGTTCCTGTTCACGATGCCTTGCTCATAATGGCTGAGAAGGTGATCAGGGTCTCCGGCACCACTAGAGTAAGTGAACACCGTCCGGCACCAATCAAACACCGGGGTGTTACATGAATGTCTCCTTATTGTTTCACAAGGGGGTGTTGGTGACATTTCTAGAGGAGGCACGGTTCTTGGCCTTTTTCTCACGAGAGTGCCCTCTGCTAGCTCGATGAGGGAACACCTCCCATCTGATTAACGAGGCAGGAGGCAGCGGGAGAACAGTCTGGGAGGCCAGGGAAATGAACTGCCCTCTATGTGGCTGCTTTTGGGTGAGGGGTGTGCCCTGTCACGATATTCTCAGCTAGAGCCATTGGGAGAACGGGCAATGCCAATCTCCTATGTTTACCCATAAGTTCCACCGAAGGGGAGTTAAATTACATTTTTATTTTCCTAGGAACCCCCCTTCTTCTGTGGGTAAATATGAGTAGCTGTTGGCATCTACAGAAAAATGGGGCTTATAGGTATCAATTTGGAAGTTTCACCTCTCTGGAAAAATTGCAAGATGGAACATCATTTTTGATAATAATCTCTCGTTGTGATGGAGTCACTGGAGGGAAAGGGGAGCTTTGTTGTTGGTCCGATTTGTGGTTTAAGTACCAGGGTTTATGACACCTAAGAGTATGCTTTTAGAGAAAGTTTGATTGGCTCTTCAATTTTCATGGGGCGTTCACCCATGTTTAGGAAAGTCAGTCGCTGTGGAGGGGATGATGGAAATTGAAAATATGGTCTCTGCTCCAAAGAGTTTCTAGCATAAGGAAAAGGGCCATTCATTTTTAGACCTTAAAGAAACCTTAAAGGTGATGTGGTCGAACCCTCACGCTTTAAATATAGGGAAATTGAGGCTCGAGGAAGCCAATAATTTGCTCCAGGACACATAGCAGGTGTTAGAACTAGTATTCAGCTCTTTTATCTATGATCTTTTAAAAACAATGATTGGCCTTTCTATGAAAGGGGGTAGGGCTGGGGGGAGACGTACTCTTTGATGATGTGATGAGCCGGGTATCAGAAAGGAAAGCTCTCCACCTACAGGTCTGGGACTACTTATGAGTAAATGCTGTGCTTTGCTTCCCACCATAACCAGCCTCCGGTTGAGCAAATCTTGATGGTTGAATAGGGTTTCACTTTCAACCTCAGGCTGACAGAAATGGTCATGATTCACCCAGATTCCCTGTGAACAGAAACAACTTGACTTCTCACACCTCCGGTGAAGGCTGGACAGTGACGGTAGACGGCTTCTGGTCTCAGTTCCAAATTTTGCTGGCCCATTTGATATTCTTGAGAGCATATTTCAGATTGACCATATGTGCTGTGAACAGCATCCACATCTCACCAGTTGACATGGGGCAGCCAGGGCTGGCTGGAAAGCTGGAGTTCTACCTGTGTGTGGATAAATTCACTGTGTGTTTTTTGACACTGTGTGTCAAAACTCAGCTTGGCTGTGGAGTGGCTTAAGACTGGCCATCTTTCAGTGCTCTAATAAAAATAAGAACTCTACAAATGGCTGAGTTCTAGACTTGGTTTCGAGTTGTACTCAGCTGCCTTGACGGACGAGAACGCCCAGGAACAATCAGGGAGCTAGTATTTTCTTCTGAAGGGTTTTGAAGGAATCTGCTTGTCTTATAAAAATCTTGTTGAGGATCCTTATATGTCAATGACATTGCTAGCTTCTCTGAGATAAGAAATTCAGAGTAGGAATCATTCGGTTCCAGGCTACAGACTCACTTCAACTTGCGTAAGCTGGAATGTGAAATTTGTTGGAAGGAGATGAGATTATCACTTGGAGATCAGGGCAGAAAGAGGATCCGGGGTGCGTGAAGGCCTGGAACAAGGAATTGGAGCAGAATCGGGAACAAGCATCTTCTCTGAGGAGCCTCTGTGGGCCATCTGCTTCTCTCTGTGGACTGGTATCATGTCTGCCTTTATAGACTGACTTTTCCTGCATTTCTGGACCCTTGCTCCACATCACTTCCCGGTCTCAGGACTCTCAACTGACCGATCCAGGTTATAGGTCCCCCTTCCAAATTTCTGAGAAAGAGACACTAATAGTTTCAGCTTACCTAGAGACTGGCTCTCCCTTTTCACCTTTGGTTTAACTAACCCTGGCCAGGAGCTCAATGGCATGTCGAATGATCCATCTGCTCGGGCCAGGTCCTGGGGTGGGAGAGGTGATTCTGCGAGGAGGATGATTTGAGCTAGGCAATTGCCCTTCAAGCAGCTCCCAAGAGTTGTCATTCTAGGAAGGAGCTCAGAGTGACTCATAGATGTTATAGCTGTCATATTCGTTCCCTCAACATCTTCTTAAATTTAGCGCGGTGAGCACAACTGTTTTACAGATAGGAAAATGAAGGCAAAGGGTTGTCAGTAAATTGCTTATGTCAATTTGAAACCTGAGTCGCTGGCTCCTGACTCAGGCTTTGCAACGTTAAATATTTGTCTCTTGCACAGCGAGGGCTGGCTAGCTGTGGAGGCTCCTTGACTTTCAGAGAGGGGTGGGGAAGCTTGTCCAGATAATCTGCAGCGAAGCCAGGCAGAAAATGAAGTAGGCCCATGGCTCATGCTATATCATTTCTTACACACACACACACACACACACACACCTCTTCCCCAAAGCACGGCCTGGCTCACCAGGGAGTATCCTGCTACCTTGAGAAAGTGTGGCCCCAGGTCAAATGGTGGTGGCTCAGCTCAGTCTGGTCGAGCCTGGCACTTTTCATCGGTAAAAAAAAAAAAAAAAAACTTGTTAAAATTCATGTTGAAATATTCTTCCATCATTCTGAAAGTATGCACTTTGCTCATCTGAAACACATAACCAACTTGCCAGTTTCTAAGTTGAAATCTGTGTGTGCTGCCCAGAATAACATTGACTCAGTATTCCTTTTAACATCAAGCTTCAGTAACGATTCCCTCCCCTTTCGGGTTTCCTCTTTGATGTCCCCTTCACAATCTCTTACCCAAAGGTGCGCACACACAGGCATACGCGCGAGCGTGAACGCGTGTGCGTGTCCAACGACAGATATGCACAAACCTTTTCCCTCCTGCACGTCCCAAGTTGCAAGGAGTAGTGCACACAGCGTTTGTGGACTGAAACATCTCTGAAGCTTACCATCTTCACGTCGGAGGTTAACAAGTCGAGGTTTAGACGAGCCAGTCCTTCCCTACACTGTGTACCTCTCTCCTCCTCTGTGGAATTTCAGTACCACCGACCGATTGCTACGTGCCGGTTTGTTGTGGAAAAGGTTTGGCAGCACATTCAGGGAGATTTCAGCCAGAAAAGGTACATACGCTTTTCTTAGAAAAGAGGCATTAAGTTCTAAGGGAATTAGTGCAACGATCCCTTCACAATATAGTTTACGGAAGACCCTCGGACGGGCGGAAAGGAATTCTGAGGCCAGAATACAGGTCCCAGGCTTCATCATTTTTTTTTATTCAAAACACCTGCGGAGTGGTTAATCTTTATGAGACTCTTGTCTCCCAAGCACAGGTAACAAGAATGAAAACACCGAACCCTCCCCGTCCACCCCCACCCCAGGCCCTCCAGATGTGGAGACGTTACTTGAGTCAGAACCTTCTCTAACAGTCTTATTTCTAACAGTCTATCTACCGCTCACAGCTGTTATTTTTTCTTTTGCCCCAGCCCCTTTCTGGACCCCACACCCAACCTCATTCCCACCCTACCTCAAGCCACTGAGAAGGCAAATGCGTTTCTTTCTGGCCATGCCTCTCTGGCACCCAAATAATACACGAGATAGCGATAGCGACAATTAAGATCCCTGAACCTTTTCTATAGGGCAGTCACAGTGCTGGGGCCACAGCAGATGCCATTACTCCTTGCTTAGCCCCGGGACATAGGTTTAATTCCCAGGCTAGGATGTAAGATCTGTCTGCCTTTAAACCGCATGCTTTCAACCATTAAACTGAAATTTTCATTCACAACAATATTTTAAGTTTATCTATTTATTTGGAGAGAGAGAGAGAGAGAGCGCATGAGCAGGGGAGGGGTAGACACACACACACACACACACACACACACACACACACAAAATCCCAAGCAGGCTTCGCACTGGCAGTGGAGAGCCCGACAAGGGGCTCGAACCCACGAGCCGTGAGATCATGACCTCCGCAGAAACCAAGAGTCAGAGGCTTAACCGACTGAGGCCCCCAGGGGCCCCACAGCAATATTTTTAGTAGTTATTTTGAGTATTTATTTCTTCAGTCCTCTATTCCAAAGATATCCGGGTGAAGCAGAACATCGATGGGAACTCCGGAAGGACCATTCCCAGACTTCAGCTCCAGCCCTGACCTCCATCCGGCCCAGACCCGCAGAGCAGCTGACATTTCCGGGCCCAGATAAAATGTCTGGAATGCGCTGTGACAGAGAATGCCAGCCTCGAATGTACAAAGAACCATAAAACCTGGGATTGGCACAACTTCTCCCTCGCGGTGGATTACTTTTGGTTTCTATTTTTCCATTCCCAGCAAAAACACGTGTGCCTTCCTGAAGAGACAAAGTGAATCCCGGAACATGTGAGTTAAAGAGAATTACTTTTAGGTGAATATCAGTGCTCTTTAGATTCATAGGGGCGGGAAATCCCTGAGTGAGATTCTCTCTCTCTCTCTCTGGCCCCACTGGTTCTCTCTCTCTCCCTAAATCAACTTTAAAAAAAAAAGATTCACAGGAGAAAAATAAATAGGAGATCAGAACCACAGAATCACAGAGTCTTTAAGTCGAAATGATTTTAAACCTCCTTTTTGTCTAATTGCTTTTATTTTAGAGGCAAAGAAACCTAACAGAGAAGAAAAATATCTTAACTTGCCAACTCTGCTCTATTCCATGAGGTTGGATATAATCAAAACACATTTGGAGATGTAGCACAGCTTGATAATCAGCCTTTGAGGAAAAACTATAACTTTTGATAAAACCATAGTAAAATGCACAATTTTATTGGTACTCAAAATATTACTAGTATCACTATATAATATTAAGGCCTAATAATCCTCAAATGAAATTATTAGAAGAGACTGTTCAATAAAAAGCCACTCTATTAGGGTACGTTCCATTCAACTTTGGCTCCACAAATATCGTTTGAACACCTACTATGTGTCAGGCATAGAACAAGGTGCCATGACTTCAGAAATGAAGGCATAGTTCTTTCCGGTTAAGAATCTATAATCTAGTGGATAATCACCAGCTTTGAAATGTAAGTTATGGAGACAGCCTTTGTAAAAATTTTAGTAATTTTGCTAGTTTATCAGGAGTTTCAAACCACCTCACATCATTTACGTGGAAAGTCACACACACACACATACACACACTACCCTTCCGATACATTATCAGTGTCAAAACTGAAAGGTCTGAGGTTTTACCCCCCTTGCAAACTAAGAAGCCAGTCTGCAACAGTCTCATGGATGCTGGTAAAGGACATGAGACACCTGAATCAGAGACCAAAGATTATATTACTCACAGCAGTAGTAAGAGGCTGATCTGCTTATTTTATCAGTAGTGGGACTGTGCTAGATTATTGTATAGCTACGATGCTCCGAATACCAAGATCGGGCCCCACGTTTCGACCACATGATGAAGGGCACAGCTTCTTTAAATTGTGGCTATTTTGAAACCTTTTCAATTACACAGGTTCAGAAAAGCACTTTTGGAATGCATTGACTGGTAACTTTGAAACTGACAAATGAATAGATGGATGTGGGGGCTTGACTTCTATCACTCGGAAGAAGGGCACCGAGGTTCTACCACATGGCAGAAGTCTGATAACCCTTTCACTTCCTTATATTAGGCCTTTAAGGCAGAGATTTTAATATCCATCTCAGAGGCCAGGAGCTGAGACGTACGTGGATTAAATAGCAAGCCCCAGGACAAACAGCTAGCGAGTCTCCGATCTTCGTTTGCCATTACTGCTTCTCCTTCCACCAACAAATAGCTGTACCCACAAAGATGCATCATACCTCACCTTCTACGGAGCCGTGCAACTCCAAAGGTTTGTGTGTGAGTAAGTGCATATAATAGCCATAACACGTAAGTTTATACAGTTACGTGGCATATGTAATTTTGAGCAACTATTGTAAGGAACGTTTCCTTCCCGATCGTTCCACAGTTCGCTCGCTCATTTTCTTGGTCTTTATTCAGAGGCTCTCTTCAGGTGCTTTGTTCCCTTTGGTAATCAGCACCAGCTAACTCACTCAGTATTTTCCTCATTTATAGTGTTTCTGATCTGTTCTGCCTTCACTAAAATCCAAGCCACACGAGGACAGGAATTTTTGTCTGTTTACTGTTGAGTTTAAAATAGCTTCTGGCAAGTTGTAGGCGATCAAAAATATTAAGTGAATGAATCATGAGCATCAGCTCTAGACTGCCATCTGAATGTACTGTGTATGGGAGGCTTGGCTCGCCTTCTGGAAAGGGGTGGGGACTTTGGCCTGTAATCACAAGAGTTAAGAAGTGTTTCCCCCAAGTGAATACCACCAAGGAAAACAACAAGGACTCTCTGCCCTTGAGAGATTGCAAACTAACTGCGGAGACTAAACATATAACGCATGAAAAAAAAAATAGACTAGATCCACAGAATAATATGTCAACATCAACCGTTAAATCCAGCAAAGGCTGGTTTCAAAAAGTGGTAAGTCAAGGAGCTTTATCAGAAAGTGTTTGTTATGAGACGCCTGGATGGCTCAGTCGGTTACAAACCTGACTTGGTTTTGGCTCAGGTCATGATCTCATGGTTTGTGAGTTCCAGCCCCACATTGGGCTCTGCACTGACAGTGTGAACCTGCTTGGGATTCTCTCTGTCTCTTTGTCTCTGTCTCTGTCTCTGTCTCTGTCTCTGTCTCTCCTTCCCTCTCTGTTCCTTCCCCCCACCTTCCCAAATAAATAAATAAACTTAAAAAAAAGTGTTTGTTATACAGGAGGAAATCAGCACATACCTGAACACTAGAAAGCATTTTTACATAGGCTCAGAAAAGGGTATGCACATACACACCTTACAGAATAAGTACATTTGGAGAATACTTATGAGAAGGTCTCAAGCACACGTAGTGGGACTATTTAGTCTGTAATGTGAGCATGCAAAATATATTTCTCAGCAAATACTTTGTTCCTTGTATAAACACAGTTCCACCAAGGGGCAACTTAAAACAGCAACTTAAAAAAAAAAAAAATAGAGACAACAGAAACTCCTAGGACCACTCTGAACAGGCAGAAGGTAATCACCAAACTGGAATCTGGACACCACCTGATGAAAACCAATTAAATTTTGTAGAGGGGGCAAGTGATAAAGGAAGTAAAGTTAACTGGAAAAGACCTGTGATGGTTGCTTCTAATCTTTCTGCTGTTCTGTATATTTCTCTCCTTTTTATTTTTTTCCTTTTCCCATTAAAGCTTTCCCTCTCATTTCTTGGATGAGTAATTAAACCTTAACCTCAAGTATAAGTCCTAAAGGCAATTATCAATAAAAAACTAACCACTTAACTAACGGGAGGTAACTTCTGTTTCCATGCTGACTCAGCACGTGGTCTTAAGTTGTCTATAAATTCTTTGGAAGAAATGCACTGCACAAAGCAGGAGACATTATGGAGCAGGTACTACTATTATTCGTCTAAAAATAACCCCACTTTCACTTTTGATGTCTAAAGCTTCTATTCTTTCTCTTCCTTCCTCTCCCTACTCATTGAACCTTCCAGTAAAGCGATAAACAAGTCCATGGGGGTTCGAGTCAAGATTCAAAAGAAAAAACCACATTGATGTGCATCTACACAGTTGTGGACATTAGAGAAACTTTTAGTAAGTGTCCAGCATACTGAGATAGTAAGGGAATGTGCAAAAGTCTAGAAGAATATTCCAAAAAGGTGTTTTCGTTATATTATACTGTATATTCGTTTAAATGCAATGCACGTGACACGTGGCCAAGTTCCAGAAGCATAGCCACAAGACACGGCTGCTTCTTGAGACCAAACTACACATGTATTAGGACCCAGTGACCTTGATCTCATGGTAGAAATGTCTCCTAAGCCCATTGCTCTTCACTTTGCAAGTCAGAAATAAGAAGTACTTAGGGGGGCCTAGGTGGCTCAGTCAGTTAAGCATCCAACATCGGCTCAGGTCATGATCTCGCGGTCTGTGGGTTCGAGCCCCGCGTCGGACTCTGTGCTGCCAGCTCAGAGCCTGGAGCTTGTTTCAGATTCTGTGTCTCCCTCTTTCTGCCCCTCCCCTGCTGGCACTCTGTCTCTCTCTTTCAAAAATTAAAAAAAAATTTAAAAATTAAAAAAGAAGAAGTACTTCATGGTGGAGACTACACACAAAAATACCTTAGTGTTGCATGATGCTAGACTGTTCACCCCTGTGGTAAAATAGTTGAGGACCTCCAACAGACATACAGAATAAGCACATTTCAAGAACATTTATGAGAAGGTCGCAAGCATGTGTATTGGGAACGTCCTGTCTGTGATACGAGCACACAAAATATATTTCTCTGCAAATACTTTGTTCCTTGAATAATTTATAAATTACTTGACACACGAAATAGCATGCAGATTAAAACATACAGAAATAGAACAAAAATTTCTAAAAATAGAGCATTTTAAAGAACGGCTTAAGGATAAAATAGGCAATATTTTTGATAAATACATTTTTAGTCTTTTTATTTTTGAGAGAGAGAGTGAGAGAGAGAGAAAGAGAGAGAGAGAGAAACAGAGCATAAGTAGGGGAGGGAGAGAGAGAGAGAGAGAGAGAGAGACAGAATCTGAAGCAGTCTCCGGGCTCTGAGTTGTCCACACAGAGCCTGATGCGCGTCTCGAACTCACGAGCTGAGAGTGAGATTATGACCCGAGCTGACGTCGGATGCTTAACTGACTGAGCCACCTCAGGCGCCCCCAAAATTGGCAATATTTCTGAATGCCTTGCTAACCACGATGGCTTCATTTTCTCATTAGCTAACAGCTCAAGGCTCAACCTAAGCTTTGGCCAAGGTTCACCTTTAATGATAATGAAAGAAATCCGTATTTCAAATAGTCCTGTGGATAATGCCAAATGCTTTCTGCCCAGATCTTCTCAGGTGTGATGAGCCCATCAGCATCTTGCTCACGGTGAGGTGGGCAAAGAGCCTGTCCTAAGAGAAGGAGAAGGGTCAGCTCTGCCGTCTTCCTTCCTCGGGCTTACATCACTGGGTTATCTTTCATCGGGGGCTTTTGCGGGGTTACTTTCAAGCCAGTGTTCTGTGATGGCTGATTTAATGAACACTAGATCATATAATCCATACACCTTTTCAATAAAGGCACATGTAAATGCCATATGCTGTAATAGTGAAAGTGACAGAAACATGGAAGCAGCTGTGTTTCTGGGTTGCAGACCTCCTCCCTCTCCTGCCTTCTGCTTATTGACTCAAGGAGCCATGCCAATCCGTATCATGAATGGTAATGAAGCTCAGGATCTTTCTTATTTTGGGGGGGGGGATAAAGAGAAAAGATCTACTATATGGCTTTATAATCATTTGTGTGAGGCATGCACATTGGGCACCACCGCTCTAGGAATTTTTCAAATAGGAGTTCCTCTTGATTTTGAAAACACAATGACGCTGGTAACGTGAGATTTTAATTTTCAGACATCTGCGTCAAAGTATCAGACTAGGATAAAGCTACCAAGTGACAGTATAGCCAAATGCTACATTTTACTGTCCTCATGTTTTATTCTTTTTTTTAAAAATTTTTTTTCTTAATGTTCTTATTTATTTTTGAGACAGAGAGAGACAGAGCATGAGCAGGGAAGGGGCAGAGAGAGAGGGAGACACAGAATCGGAAGCAGGCTCCAGGCTCTGAGCCATCAGCACAGAGCCCGATGCGGGGCTCGAACTCACAGACTGTGATGTGAGATCATGACCTGAGCCGAAGTCGGACGTTCAACCGACTGAGCCACCCAGGCGCCCCCTCATGTTTTATTCTTGTCCCTGTCACCAGCTAATAATAGTTCTTCCTCAGCATTGTTGGGTCTATAATCACTATTATTTCTTTTTATTTTTTTATTTATTGAAAAAAAATTTTTAATGTTTATTTTTGAGACAGAGCGAGACAGGGCACGAGTGGGGAAGCGCAGAGAGAGAGGGGGACACAGAATCCGAAGCAGGCTCCAGGCTCTGAGCTGACAGCACAGAGCCTGACGCAGGGCTCAAACCCATGAACCGTGAGTTCACGAACTGAGCCGAAGTCGGATGCTCAACCAAGCCACCCAGGCACCCCTATTATTTCTTTTTAAACAGTTATTAGTGTAAGCTATTTCTTTGGCCTATGACTTATGGAAAATGTGCAGTCAGTAATCTTTTGACTAAACAATTCAAGGTGTAATAAACTACTGGGGCGCCTGGGTGGCTCAGTCGGTTGAGCCTCCGACTTCAGCTCAGGTCACGATCTCGCGGTCCGGGAGTTCAAGCCCCGCGTCGGGCTCTGGGCTGATGGCTCAGAGCCTGGAGCCTGCTTCCGATTCTGTGTCTCCCTCTCTCTCTGCCCCTCCCCCGTTCATGCTCTGCCTCTCTCTGTCTCAAAAATAAATAAACGTTAAAAAAAAAAAAAAAGAAAGAAACTACCAATACATGCAACAACTTGGGTCTATTTCAAAGGCATCACGTTACGTGAAAAAAAATCATCTGCAGAAGACTATGATTCCACTTACCTGAAATTCCAGAAGAGGCAGACTAATCCAACATGATGGAAATCAGGACGGTGAGTGTCCCTTCAGGCACGGAAAAATGGGATTGACTGGGAAAGGACAGATGGGGACTTTCTGCAGTGATGGAAATGTTCCCCATCTTGACGGAGAATCGGATTAAATGAGTGTATGCCTGTGGCAGAACTAATTTATCTGTACGGTTAACATCTAGGCATTCGATTGTATGTAAATGATATCAATAAAAAAGTCAGGTGCCTAGTAAAGCAGTTTCTTATAACGCCGTCTTATTCTTATCCAGCACCTGAAGAGTAACTAGTTTGTTTAGTGAAGTTAGTTCCAAAGTGAGGAGGATCCAACTGGTAAAATCTGCACATTAGAGTCAGGATCTAGAATCACAATAGGTATTGTTTTACTGCATATTGACGTATGCTAAGTACTATGCTATTGCTATCGCTATTGAAGAAAACACTCAGACATAAAACAACAACAACAAAAACCTTGAGTAATTTTGCCAAAGACATATGAGCAACAAATGGTAGAGTTGAACTTGGAACCTGGGTTTCTCTCCTTATGGAGCCCCTGGCTTCAGGGGCGCCTGGGTGGCGCATTCGGTTAAGCGTCCGACTTCAGCCAGGTCACGATCTCGCAGTCCGTGAGTTCGAGCCCCGCATCAGGCTCTGGGCTGATGGCTCGGAGCCTGGAGCCTGTTTCCGATTCTGTGTCTCCCTCTCTCTCTGCCCCTCCCCCGTTCGTGCTCTGTCTCTCTCTGTCCCAAAAATAAATAAAATAAATAAATAAATAAATAAATAAAATAAAAAAAAAATGGAGCCCCTGGCTTCAACTACTAGGAACAAATATGTTCTCTTAGAGAACAATATGAGAATTTTAAGTCTTTTCAAGGATGCAAAATAAAAAAAAATCATTTATTGAGTGTGCATTGTGTGCCAGCAACCATGTTAGGTGCTTCCTATCATTTCTGGAGAATTACTATTATTATCTCTTTTTTTTCCCCACAGATGACGGATTTGAAGCTCAGAGAGGTTAAGCAACTGGCTCAGGATCACACAGTACATGGAAGATCTCTGATTCCATTCTAGAGCCGTGAAATTGAAGCCCAGTTTTTTTTTTCTACTTTCAGTGATTCTTCACTAGAAGGTGCATCAGAATCAAGGGTAGCAATTTTTAAAAATTACACATTTTGGGGCCCACCTTGGCTACTTTTCTTCTGTAGAGTAAAGGAGGACTTGGGCATTAGTTTCTTTACAGATCCCACCAGTGATGCTCAGGAAAATCTTACCTGAGAACCACTGTGCCAAGTCGTCATTGGTTTCTCAACAAGACCACCCCCCCCCCCCTCTTAAAATGTCTATGCATTTCTTTTATTATAAAATTTAATACAGGGGCGCCTGGGTGGCTCAGTCGGATAAGTGTCCAAATCTTGATTTGGGCTCGGGTCATGATCTCACAGTTTGTGAGTTCAAGCCTCACATCGGATTGGGGATTGCTTGGGATTCCCTCTATCCTTCTCTCTCTGCCCCTCCCCTGCCCTTCCTCGTTCTCTCTCTCTCTCTTTCTCTCTCTCTCTCAAAATAAGTAAAATAAACATTAAAAAAAAATTAATACAGAAGCGGCCGCTGTATAAACAGGTAGGCTTAAACATCAGTAGATTTTGGTTTTAGACTCACTTCTGCCACTAGCTGGCTGTTAGGGCTTTAGGCAAAATCATTAAGATCCTTTGGACCAGTTTCCTCCTTTCTAATATTAAAGACGGGGCGCCAAGGTGGTTCAGTCGGTGGCTATGTGTCCAACTTTGGCTCAGGTCATGATCTCTCAGTTCCTGAGTTCAAGCCCCACATTAGGCTCTGTGCTGACAGCTCGGAACCTGGAGCCTGGAGCCTGCTTCAGATTCTGTGTCTCCCTCTCTCTCTCTGCCTCTCCCCTACTCGCACTCTGTCTCTTTCTCAAAAATATATAAAACATTAAAAAAATTGCAATACTGAAGAGTTCAACACGCTTATCCTTAACATTCCATGTTGCTCTAACATTCAATCAATTAAAACTAATCCTATTTTTTTTTTAATGCTGTAACCTCCTTTGAGGTGCTGGAAGGGACCTTGGGGTGTCTATCAGGCAAGTCGGTGGGAATTTGTTGAAATACTGAATATCAACATAAAAAATAACTTACTTGTAGTGACAGCCTCTAGGGGAACCTAGAGATACCATTGGTTTCTAGACAGACTGACTTGACAGAGAATTCCAAATCTCTGTCACTTCAAGAAACATTAAGTGAAAGCCACAATTCTGTATTTCACGCCTACGGTGTCACGCGTGCAGGGCCATCTGGGTATAAAAGAGGTAAGAAGAGCAGAGAACTCTGCCGCAAGTAGAGCTCCGGAGATGCACGAGAGAGCCGGAAGGGACTGGGAAGCGGGATGTGTCCAGTCGGTGCTGACCGTGACGGGCCGGGGCAGCAAAGTTGCAGGATGCTGCCATCCGGTCGCCAGTGAGCCGGTCGGCACAGAAGATACAGCTCAGGGCTCTTGGCTTGCTGTGTTAGGCGTCGAAGGCAAGCCACAGACAGGGAGGCCTGAGCTCGAGAAGAAACAA
This sequence comes from Felis catus, assembly GCF_018350175.1. NCBI lineage: Eukaryota > Metazoa > Chordata > Mammalia > Carnivora > Felidae > Felis > Felis catus. Next base: position 18,309,466 of record NC_058368.1, on the reverse strand, counting down.
GACAAAAGCTGGAAGAACAAGAACGAATGCCGATGGGCAAGAGCTGGAGGAACGAAGAGAGGACGCCCACCGTGGTGGCCGCACGTGGAGCGCACGGGGTGTCTGAGCGCCCGCGCGCTGGGCCCCCAAAGACCGGTGTTGCGGAGGATGAGCAAGAAACCCCGGCACCCACAGGGCTTCGGCTGGCGCCTGGCAGGTGCCTGCTGCCTCCCCTCTTCTGCTGGGAGCTCCTCAGAGCTGAGCGGAAGCCAGGCTGTTGTGGGGGGGAGGGGGGGAGCCCACACGAGGGTCGGGTTTGGGTGAGGGAGGGCAGGGCCTGTGCTGCCCCCTGGGGGCGGGCAAGCCTAGAGAAGAGATTGCACTTTGACTCCTTTCCTCTTGCTTCTTTCTCTTGCCTATGGCTCCCTCTTGTCTTTCCGGTCATGGTCTTGATAGCCTTGATGAAAAGTTGAAGAGGTGCATCTTTTCGGGGAGTGAACTTAGGGGGCCTGCTCTCTCCCTTTGGACTTGGGCTCTGTGTATTTTCTACTCTCCCAGGAAGGGATCTCGCGGCTTTGTTTTGTTCTGTAACCTAGAGCGGTGTATTTGGGAAGAGCTTTTGGTCAGATCCTACCTCGTGGGCCACGGGCCGAACCGGCAAACCTCTGGCCACGACAGAGCCTGAGCTCTTGCATATCAACCGTGGCTGGGATTGCAATTACCCTCCTTCGAGTAGGACAGCCTGTGAACAAAAACAACATCCACGAGTCCTTTGATCATTTTGTTGTAGAAGGAAACACTAGGTAGAGCGTTCAATTAGAGTTTCATGGGCCTTTCAGATACAACTAGATTCCTCGTAGTCACAGTTAATTGAAACAAACAGCATAATATGTTTCTCTCCGATGAAGCTTTTCCATTTTAAAACGCTAAGTGTTAAGTTTTCAAGAAAACAGTTCAAATACAAACCGAAGTTTAAAACAATGTCTACAAAGATACGCGTTAATGAGGGCTCTAAAGCACTGGCTTTCTATTGGAATAAAATATATGTACAAGAAAATTATTCACCAATGTTAAGAGTACAATCCGATGAGTTTCATGAATGCGTGTGGTAGTTCCCTCTTAATCTGCTGGAGATATGGTCCCAAGACCCCCAGTGGATGCCTGAAACTGTGTAGAGTACCAAACCCTATATATTGTATGCTTTTTCCTATACATACAGACCAATGATAAAATTTAATTTATAACTTAGGCACAGTAAGAGATTAGGAACATCATCAATAAAATGGAACAATTACAGCAATATATTTTGTGTATATACAAGTTATGTGAATGTGGTCTCTTGCTCAAAATATCTTATTGTACTTTTTGTACAATACTTAAAAAAAATTTTTTTTTTAATGTTTATTTTTGAAGGAGAGAGAGACAGAGTACAAGAGGGGGAGGGGCAGAGAGAGAGGGAGACTCAGAATCTCAAGCAGGCTCCAGGTTCTGAGCTGTCAGCACAGAGCCCGATGCGGGGCTCCAACCCACAAACCGTGAGATCATGACCCGAGCGACTGAGCCATCCAGGCACCCCGATACAATACTTTTTGTACAATACAAGATACCTATTGTATCTTTTTTAATGTTTACTTATTTTTGAGACAGAGAGAGACAGAGCATGAGCAGGGGAGGGGCGGAGCGAGAGAGGGGGAGACACAGAAACTGAAGCAGGCTCCAGGCTCCGAGCTGTCAGCACAGAGCCTGATGCAGGGCCTCAACTCACAGACCCTGAGATCATGACCCGAGCCGAAGTCAGACGCTTAACCAATTGAGTCACCCAGGCGCCCCAGTATTCACCCTCCTCGTGTTGACGTGAGATGATCAAATGCCCGCGTGGTGGGAGGAAATGAGGTGTGGGACGTAGACATTGTGACGTAGCCTTAGGCTACTAATGACCTTGTGAGGATACGTCAGGGAGGATACTCTGCTTCCACACCGCTGTCGACCGAGGGTACCTGAGACCCCAGAAGCCAAAACCTCAGATGACGGCGGACTACAGTGAGCTAACCACCACCACGGTCATGTTTCCATCACCTTAAAAAGGGTCCTCACGTCTCTTTGTAGCCCATCTTCTCCACCCACACACTGGTCCTTGGCAGCCATTCAGCTTCTTCCGACGCTATACCTCTGCCTTTTCTAGAACTTCCTCTAAATGGCATCACGCAGTACGTAATCTTTTGTTCCTGGCTTCTTTCAGTTAGCATAAATCTTTTGAGATTCATCCACGTTGCTGTTTAAAATAGCTTCCGGGCTGTATACAGCTTTGGCTCTGGCATTCAAGGTCCATATGACATTAACGGTACTTGTAAGCTTCGTTTGACGAAACAGATTATTTTTTCTACCCACAAAGTTTGAAGCACCTCCAAATCGCTGGACAACAGCTTTCTGCTCTTCTCCATTTGCCCTGTCCTCATTCACTCGCTTTTTCTCCCCACAAGGAATAAGGAGAAAGCGTGTGAGGGAGACGCATTGACCCATGTATCAATTCTCTTCTCCTACTAGACCATGTTCCGCCTCCTTTGAAGTTAGGACACCCACCCACGTGAACTTTTTGGCCAATGGGCCATGAGCAGAAGTGATGTCTGCTCCTTCCAGATATCAGCTGTGTCCCTTGCTGTCCTAGTAATTATGGCAGCATGTGTGGAGGGGGATCCTGGGTCTGTGAGCGACTGTAATCAGCAGAGACCTCTGCCAACTGTGTTCGACGTGAAGCACGAGCGAGAAACAGCGGACCTTAGGTTGCGAGTAATTTTAGCGGGGGCCTCTCACTGAAGCACAGTGGCACCCTCGTCGATCCTGACTTAACAAGAAAGGAAGCAAGTGACCCGGCCGTGTGAATGACATCACAATTATTGATTGTCATCGCCCATCAGGAGGTTATTATTCTTTTCCTCCTGGCTTACTCAGCAGCTCCAAAGTAAACTTTCTCCCTTTATGATCAATTGCATTGAAAGACCAAACGTGTTTGCTCAACTTGGTCTCTGACACGGATGGTCATTCCTCAAAGAGATCATGGCCTTCCTGCGTGGCATTCGATTTTAAACGGAGTGTAATGGGCACAAAGTAATCCCTCCATGGATGAGAGCAGTCGTCAGCCATCAGGCTCTGGAGCAGACACGTCTAGGGCTCACCTGTGATTCCTCTTCTTCGTGAACACAGCTAGGTTCCATCCTCCAACCCCTCTGCGCGTGAGTCACCTTCGAGCCCGGACATCTGAGAGCAGATGCGTTTGTCCGTACTCTTTTTACTTGAATGGCTGGATGCAGAGGAGGGCAAGGCCCTAGAATCAGCAGGAAAGAAGGAGCCCGGACCTCTAAGTGACAGCATGGAGCCAAGTCTCCCCACTCCCTTAGCCCTCCCTCGACCTGCTTTGGGCCATGTTGCAAGCAAGCAATACCCCTTTACTTTCTGAAGCCCCTGAGGTTTGAGATTTGCTTGTTACCTCGGCAAATGTTAGTTATCCGAATACAGAAGCTAATTAGCAATGCTACAGCACCACCGTTTGAAAGCATGCATTCCTTTATTCACACACACACACACACACACACACACACACAACCCTGTGAGCCCCGCTGCATTTATGAAGAAGAGAAGTTACTTACGTGACTTGTCAAAGCCATACACGATAAATGGCAAGTATCAAAATTCATTCTGTGTCCTGAATCTAGGACGGCAAGAGATGGCTATGGTGTCTCGGCAATTTACGGTTTTAGCTTTAGCAAAAATATATAGTGATTAACACAGGTGTACGTATACTTCACGGTTTAGACAGTAGTGGGTTTAGTTTTGCCATCTCTTTAAGGCTTGGTCTCTGCATCTGATGTGATGTGGTCAAGAGAAGATTATAAGCGAGAAAAATTGGGACCCCTCGAGAACAGGCTGACCCTCCGTGGTTGTTGTTGCCTCGGACTCTGGTGATGAAGATACTCTGCGGAAGTCAGTCCTTCACTGCAGAACCGAACGTGCACATACCTGATACGGGAGTCAGAGGGCCTGAAGGAAGATCCAGGGAAGGTGCTGCTGCTGTAGGTCCGGATCCTGCTTCACACTGATGAGGTCAGTCAGCAGATCCGTCACAATGCATCTGAGCTTCCAAATGGTTAGATTCCTTTTTGGCTTTCTCATCCCCTAAGAAATCTTCCTTATGACCCGTGCTAGCCAGAAATTTGCAGGAAAGGCAGCTCAGGGAAATGTATGTCAGCCTGGTCAAACTGTCACTTGCAAAGCCACCACCGCAGCATTTAATGTTTCACTCCGTTAATATTGAGCAGTCTGCAAGTACTGACTGACTGGCCAGGGACATGAAAAATTCCTGCTTTGAGCACTCTGGCTCGAGGCAAAATTGCTAAACAGGTGTCGTTTCTCTGAGCTGTGTGTTCCCCACCTCCAGTTTTCGGTGACCTTCCCATTCTTCTGGTGTCCAAGCCCCCGCTGGTGGTTATTTCGCTTTTCCAAAACCGTCTTTCAGGGAAGGTGACGATACTGGTCCTAAACACCTTGCAATAGCTTGAAGTCAACGCCACCTGTTGGGGACATCCACTTCGTCTGGAAACCACAGGCCTCTGCGGCAGGGGACCACAGGGATGTGGTCTTTGGAAACCATGCCTGGAGATAGTGGTTCCCAAAGAACAGGACAGGTAGGCCTGGTGGATATAAAGTGATTGTAGATGATATGGGAACATGTTCATTTTATTTTTTTTTTAACGTTTATTTATTTTTGAGACAGAGAGAGACAGAGCATGAACGGGGGAGGGTCAGAGAGAGAGAGGGAGACACAGAATCCGAAACAGGCTCCAGGCTCTGAGCTGTCAGCACAGAGCCCGATGCGGGGCTCGAACTCACGTACCACTTGATTGTGACCTGAGCTGAAGTCGGCCGCTTAACCGACTGAGCCACCCAGGCGCCCTGGGAACATGTTCATTTTAATAGACATGTCCTCTTAATGTGCAATGGAAAGTTGATCAAGAGATGAACCAAAAGTTTTAAAGTAAATCACTTAAACGAGTGCTTTCAAGCTTTCTTCTGAAATAGTTTCACATTATAAAAGTGTGCATATTTTTAGATTTACTAAGTAAATGATAGGGAGTTGATATTTAAAAACATTAAGTAAATGCCATTACAGATGATTCCCTGAGATGTCAAAAATCATGAAGGTAAAATCCAAACTGTTGAGCTTTGAAAGGTGCTCCCACGTGAGAGAGGTTAAAGTCCTGACCTTTATGACAGTCCAATGAGAATCCTTAATTCTACAAACCAGCTAATAACACCCTCTCCTCTGAAGCCCCCAACCCAATTTCTGCAGGCCCGTCTTGTGTGGAGTTCAAGTTCTCATGATCCTGCGTGGTAATCTCCTGAAGGCCCTGATTGTGTCACATGCTTCGGTTTGTGCCGAAATAAACAGAGGGTTGCCCAGACATCAACACCAGGACAGCCCATTCATTGCAGCAGCCACACCTGGATGTTCCAGAAGGCCTTGGAACCGTTGACTACGTGATGTCTTCCAAGAAATCAGGGAGGAAAAGCAGAAATGCCCACACACTTGAACCCCGCCCTTCTCCCAACGCCTTGTACGTGCAAAACTCAAGACGAATTCTCCTCTAAAATTCTTAGCCAGCTCTTAAAAAAAAAAAAAAAAAAAAGAAATCTCTTTGTTCCAAGACTGTGGGTGCCAGAGTCAGAAATGCCAAAAAAGGAGGCCTTCCAAAAAGGGAGTGTGCTTTTTGATATCAGCCTTTCTGCTTATGTACCCGAAGGGCAACCTTGGCTGGTTGGATTTAGGGAAGCAGAAAACAGACTCCCGTTGATGTTCATTCTTATGATTCAGTCATCTTGGGTCACTGCTCATAGGTTTCTATTCCTTTGTCTCTATGGCCCTGCCTTTATGGAGAGTTTAGGAGTGTGGGACATCTAGGGGCACTAGGGGCTCTCTGGGGCTCATGGCCCCAGCCCAGTCAGTCACATCTCAGAATGTGACTTGGTTTCCTTTTCCTCAGCCTCCCTCCAAACCTGGTAAGGAGTTTTCCTCATGGATCAGCCACATCTCAACACAGTTCTTGCTATTCTTGGTGCCAACACAGCATCAGTCAAGGTTAGCTTCCTTGACTAATGGCAGGAGAAGACGGCAGATGCATATAAATAGGCCTTGTCTCATTTCTGAAATGGATCAAATGTTTCTTTAAAAAGATTATTGCAGAAAGTAGACTAGAAGCGATTAGTCAAGATGGTGCAGGTTGGGTTTCCTGAATGTGTTCTGGTGTGTGCGTGCATGAGTGAGCAAGCAGGAAGGCCAGCGACTGGGGCTCGGGGGTAATGCATTGGTACATACAGAGGTGGTGATGGATCTGGAAAGGGAAGGACTGAGGAAGAGAAAATTAGTCTCCCCCAATTTATCATAGACCCAAATACTGTTGACCAATGAGATCTTACCTAAGAGTTAGGGATTTCAGTGGTCTAATGAGAAATTTGCTGCTATGAGTGTGCAACTGGCTACGACCCAGTTCCATGTTTTACCAGCTCCAGGCTCATCGGGAAGTCTGTTGCCAACGCTTCTGTGGCTTTTTTCCCATTTTGCTTCCTGCTCAGCTCCCCCCCCCCCCCACCTCCGAACAAGGGCAGGAGGCAGTCAACTGTGCCTGAATATGCCTGGTCCAGGCCCATCCCTCATCCCAGTTTGCAAGTCTTCCTGCCAATGGGCCATTTGGCAACCACAAATCATGAAGATTATTAAGTGGAGTGATGGGAGATTTTGACGACAGACTCCTACATTTCAGTCTTCAACTTTTAAAGCGGATTTACCTTTCAGTTCAAATTTTACTGGAATAATTGAGTGGTGGTCAGAACCCAGAGGTAAACACACCCAGCACGTAAAATTTAGAACGGGCTTAGGCATCAATTTCAGAACACCTAGGTCAACTCCTCACTAAATTCATGCTTAGATCATTTGAAATAACATACACATGCTTCAGAAGAAGTCTTTACCCCTTTGATAAAAACTCCTGATTTTTACCCCTAGCAGGCCTCGCCACACATGATAAAACCATACCTGGAAGGATTGATCCTGGGGGAAGATCAAGACCCAGTACCAATGAAGCATCATGAACCTTATCAAGTTATTGGCAGTGAACTTCTAAGACAAGCTCCTGTTTCCACTGTGCATGGCTGAGGAAGTTGCTTTCCTTTCATTTAAATCTCCTATCAAATAACTGCATGCATGTTGTCATCTGAAGCATTTAGGCTGCACATGATTTAGCTAATGACATTTAGGACCAAGAGAACTCATTAATACACATGCTGGTGGACTATTAAAAGAAACCACAAGGTCAAACATGATTTGGGGCTAGCAGAGTATTTAAAAGGCAATGCTGTAAAGGGAATAACTTGGTTCACACGAACAATCTTGACTCCACAAATCCCACAGCCCCCCCTCACCGACCCTCCCCCCAGGAGTTACTTATGTGCAGGGGAACATATCCATATTTGTGTGAGATTCTGATCTCGAACTCACCAGAGATTGTCTCCTTGGCTAAATATTTCCATTTTTATATGAATCATGATTGCAGTGACATCATGCTTGGTAAATACTACATAAGGAATTAGAAATTAGTTTTGATCAATCACCTTTAATGGGGGGTGGAATCATCTCGCTTGAGATTATGAAAGTACTTTACAATGTGCTTTCCCACCTCATATTTTGGTTTCAGCGTTCACCAGCTTTCCAGATCGTTTGTATTATGAAAGCCATTAACTGTAACTCTTGTTCATTTCGGGAGGTGTAGATTCTGAGTCACATGTAACCCGTTTTTTCAAAATATCACATGGCAACAGATTTTTTAGCGTCTTTTTGAAACTCTCCCGTTAGCAAAAGTATCTTCTCTTACCATTCCTCAGAGCTATTCACCATTCACCTTGCATGTTGTGAGGCAACTGCTCTCCAAAGTGAAAGATCCCAGGATATGTCTTCTTGGTCTTTCTTAATAAATCGTCTGTCAGTCAAATCTCCTTGAACCTACACAAGGTGTCTCAGCTTTGGGTTTTCCTCATGGCTCAGCCAGTGTTCAGCACATCACAAAATAAAGGCACAGTAAGGACGAAATGAGGAGCTAGGGGGTTGAGTCTCTTTCTAAGTTTTTCATTCCGTGTTATAATTATCCATTTACGTATATCCCCACCAGAAGGTACATTTTACAAACTGGGGTCGTATCTCTTTCACCTTTTTATCATGACACACAAGCACAGAGCCTGATCGAGTTCTATGACTCAAATCTATGTCAGGATAATTAAAAAAAAAAAAACTATTTCTCCTTTTGTACTTCCAAAACATTCTTTGGTGTCCGCCCAAGATATTATCTGCAGGGCTGGAAAGTTGGGAATGCAAAGACATAGAAAAAATTGGTGCTTTTTTTTTTTTTCCAATTACCAAATTAAGTTCTTTCATCAAGCCTTGGGAGCTAGGATTTTCTAACAAGCTTCCCTGTACCTTGGGTAGGGTTTCTGAAGGTAGCTAATGGCGCTGGCCTACAAGATTGCCATTGGGTTCACTATGATGGCCACAGAGCATCCCATTAGCCCCCCCAGCCGGAGGACAGACCACCAGAGGCTGGAACTGGCTGCAGCCACATTTTGGGAGATTGTCATCAGCAAAGTTGAAATGGACTGAGACAAAAGGAGGGGTCCTCTATGAGGTGTCATGTGTGACAAGAACTATCTCGATACATCTCAAAAATATTGATAACTATATCAGTACCGATAGCTAACAAATTGCTTCATTTCTCTTTCTCGGTTACCGATTAAATAGGACACGTTCTATGAGCTTCCGAAGTAATGAAAGTTATAAACTAACTTTCATTAACAAACTAATCTTTTCATTGATGATACACAGTGTGGATAAGGATCTGGATTTAGCTATAGATATAGATACAGATATAAACAGTATCTGGGGGCATGCCAGGTGGAGCCAGGAAGAACGAGAGATGTTCAATTCACGATCTACTTAATGTTCTCAAAATGTGTTTAGTAATGGTAGCAAAATGCCCGCCTTCTCTGTGTCTTTTGTTGTTGTTGTTGTTGTTGTTGTTGTAGTTTAGGAATATGTGATCAGGGGTGGGCTTGCTTTTTCCTTTTTTTAAAAAATATGGATATGGATGTGATCATTCATTTTTTAAGAAAACATTTATGCTTATTATATGCCAAGAGTTATGTTTGGAAGACATTGAGGGATTTTAAACAGAGGAGTGATATGATATTTTTGACTTTGGAATATGAGACATGATTTTGTTTTTCTCCCAGGACTGCTTTCAGATGTGTTCTGCCAGATCCTTTCTTTCTCAACCTTTGACCACATCAAGGAAGATCCTGTGGGTTTCCAGTCACGTTCAGCTCTAAGAACAGTCTTTGACAATGGACTCATTTACAGATATGAAAAGTCCAGTGGAAACTAAATCGAAACACCAATCCCACATTCATCCATAGCTTCTTCTGTTCCTTCAGCTCAGTCCCGGCCTGGGGCTTGGAGCCTGCAGTTGGGATCCACTCTATCATTCCTGTGTCTGGGTCCTCCAGGACTAGACTGGAAGAAAAGAAGAATTAAAGGAAAGGGGGAAAGGTTCTTTTGTGGGTGCATTTCCAGGTTTCTTGAGAAGACTCTGTAAAATGTCTGTACTGTATACGTCTCTGACGTAGGCTGTGTGTGCTAGAAATCCCCTCTAGCGATATCTCCCCAGCCCCTGCCTTTAAGAGTATACCCCGTTCCCTCACTCCTGGTAGGTCAGGATACCTTAAAGAAAGACAGCCATAGCCCAGCTTCCTTTCTGTGGCACGCATTTTCCCATGAAAATTTGCATATTCCTGCTGGGAGCTCGGGCCTATGCGTTATTTTGTCTCTTCCCCTTTGCATCTCACACGTGCCTGTATCTCACACGTGCTGGCAGACTCCCCAGAGGGTGCAAGTCAAGTTCTCCCTAGAGTCCTCTATTGTGCTCTGCTCCGGGTCGCTCACTCCAAGTTAATGGCATTCAGTAAACATCTAGCTGGGGAGTGAGGCTCCAGTGTCCTTCTTCATAGTCACCTCTATTCGCCATGAAAAATTCTCTTATATCCCACATCCTTGGCTTGAGGGACAGAGCCTTCTCTTCTCTCTAGGAGGAAGAAAGGAGAAAAGTCAAAGCATCCTTTCCCTTCACCCCGGGTCCTCGGGCATCCAGCAGAGATGCTGGATACACTGGTGGGAGTGAGAGAACTTAATCTCACTTGGCCACTGCTCAGTAAGCTCTGGAAGGGAGTGCCTGGTACTTCTACGGCTCCTCAGAGTAACCTATTGTTCTCAGCAGTGGGGCTCCAGACAAAATTCCCAAGACAAGAGCCAGACCCCTAGTACACAGTATGGTGAATCTTGTGTACGTAATACCATGCTGATAGCGTGAAGAACTGACTAGAAGGAGATGAGACCAGAGATGGGGATTTCAGAGAGCCATCCAGGTGAGACAGGCATGGGGTTTGAGCTGAAGTCATGGTAATGAGAGGAGGGGAGGAAATGGGTTCATTCAGGTTTCTGGCCTGGGTGAACCATCGCGCTGCTGGCTACGACACGACGTAGAGAAAGAAGAGGCAGGCTTTGAGAACCAGCTGGTACGAGACTGGTGAGTTGTCTTTGTCACGTTGAGTGGGATGTCTCCAGGGGATATCAGGCAGCAAAGCCCACGTAGGTGTATCGCACGCGGCTCAAAAGAAGGGTCTGACGGAGGGCTGTAGTTGGAGGAATCCTCAGCATTCAGGGGGCTACGACACCACAGAAGCATTTGGGGTCACCCAGAAGGAGTGTATAACATGCCAAGGAAAGGGGGCCCGGTCAAGCCCCAAGAAGCACCTGCATTGGAAGGCTGGGTTGATTTCTATGGAAGACTCAGAAGGGCCCCAAAAGGTAGGAGGAAAAAGTTCTCTGAAGGATACTGACAAGAGAATGCACCCTCCTTCCTTAACTCCTTTAGTATACGTGTCCCTACTCACCGGAAATTCTGCCCCTTGCTCTTTGTTTTCTTGTCCTGTTCTCCTTTTCATCTGCTCTAAAGTGCCTCCTTCCTCGATCAGCTATTTCGTCAGTTCTCGAAATGAAAGACTGAATCGCTTTGCTCCGGGGATTTGATGGCTTCCCCAGCCGAAAGCTCCTGACAAAGGCGTCTAAGACGATAGACAACTAACTGGAGGCGTGTTGTTTCTGTTCCTCAGGTAGGCTGCCAGCTTCTCGGGCTGGTGGCTGGGTGCCACGAGGCTGCTGCCCTTCTCTGCCACTCTCCCCCTCACACTCTGCAGCTCCCCCTTCACAGTGGGAGCCGGTGCTTTCTGTTCCTTGGCAACCTAGACGCTCAGAGGTTCCGAAAGGCTGAGCCGTCGGTGCCCGTCAGGTCTGACAAGCCAATGGAATTGAGTGGCTGATTCTACGCATTGCTGGAAAACACCTTGGTGTTACTGGCCGAGGAGAGAGACAATCATCGGATGTTACAAGTGCTATTTTGTCATGGGGCTCTGAGTGCTCTCTTGAGAGGGGTTATCACGAGGCCCTTATGAATCTTCAAATAGAAAGAGATTTCTATTCTCACCAGTGGATTTCTATTCGGTGGATGGAGAAATGGAGGGGAGAGTCATAAGGAGGGCCGAAAAAAAGGGTTTCTCAAGATACCCCAAGCCAAATCGATACACTCGGGAGGAAAGAACGCAGTATGTGAGGTCTGGTTCACTTTATAAAAGCATCGGTTCAGCCAACCACCTACTTTGCTGAAAATAAAATGAGTACTTCTCCCTCTCTGCATGCTTGCCTCTCCCAACTCCCAGAGCGTAGGTCAAAACTCACATCTGTTTTTGTTTTCCAGTGCTTTTGAAGTAGCGAGCCAACACACAGCACCGGCCCTCATGCCAGGATAACCATGCTATCGTGTGGGCAAGCTTTGGGTTCCACGCCCTGTGTGGCTCTGCCGAAGTCCTGGAGGAGGTTGATGGGGAGGCCAGGACGGCTCCCCACCTTCAGACTTTCAGGCCCCTCCAGGGAGCTGCAGGCATCCACACCGCTTTTTTTCTCTCCGTTCTCTGTATGCGTTCCCTGCTCTGACGGGGAGTCACTTCTCTCTTTCCAGTGGAACACAGACAATTCCTTAAAAATGCCTGGCAGGTATGTGTCTGTGAGCATGTACCTAGACTTAGGGGCCTGGTACGCAAGTTCCTAACACCCTCCTCAAGACAGGAGCCTCTGCTACTTTCAGAAATATCCACGTAATTCCGGTATGGGGGGGGGGGCAAAAAATCGCAATTTATGATGATAAAGGTCATCAAGTGATTAGAATGTTTTAGGGCAAGGAAGTGTTTTCATACGTAAGCTGAGTGCTTGGAGAGTCAGTCTATAGCACAGGTTGTACGATCATGGCCGGAGCGTAAGTGACATAAGATACAGGCAAGATGTTGCGTATTCACCACAGCGGTGCCTTTGACCAGACAATAATACTGGAACAAGAGCAGATATTTACTGAGCACTTGCTGTGTGTCACGCGCTCGGAACCTCATCCCTTAGCTCTCAAAACAGCTGTGAGGTACAACTAAGCTTACCACCATTAAAAAACATTTTTTTTAAAGTTTTTATTTATTTATTTTGAGAGAGAGAGAGAGATCGCTCACAAGTGGGGGGAAAGGCAGTGAGAAGGACAGACAGAATCCTCAGCGGGCTCCAGGCCATCAGTGCAGAGCCCCATGAGGGGCTCGAACCCACCAACCGTGAGATCATGACCTGAGCTGAGATCACGAGTTACAGGCTTGACCGACTGTGCCACCCAGGTGCCCCTGATGACCGCCATTTTTTTTTTTTTTTTTAACATTTATTTTTGAGACAGAGAGAGACAGAGCGTGAACAGGGGAGGGGCAGAGAGAGGGAGACACAGAATCTGAAACAGGCTCCAGGCTCTGAGCCATCAGCCCAGAGCCCGACGCGGGGCTCGAACTCACGGACCACGAGATCGTGACCTGGCTGAAGTCGGACGCTTAACCGACCGAGCCACCCAGGCGCCCCAATGACCGCCATTTTAAGAATGGACAAACCTTGGGGTGCCTGGGTGGTGCAGTCGGTTAAGCGTCCGACTTCAGCCAGGTCACGATCTCGCGGTCCGTGAGTTCGAGCCCCGCGTCGGGCTCTGGGCTGATGGCTCAGAGCCTGGAGCCTGTTTCAGATTCTGTGTCTCCCTCTCTCTGCCCCTCCCCTGTTCACGCTCTGTCTCTCTCTGTCCCAAAAATAAATAAATGTTGAAAAAAAAAAAAAAAAAAGAATGGACAAACCGAGCTTGAGTTGGCTTTAACAGCTTGTACCAAGTCACCCAACTCGTGGTGGGAAGAAAAGATGGCTATTAACTAAACCGGTAGAATCTGTCTTCAGAGAGTTTTTTCCCCTGCTAGAAATTTTTTCCCCTACTAGAAGATGTGTCACCCAAATGTTCTCATATGCCTCGTTTTACCGGAGAACCTGCCAGGTGTAAAGCATAATCAGTAGTCACAAAATAAAGTTTCTTCGTTCATAAAGCCTGCATGCACTTAGTCTTAGGCCTAGAAAAATGATAATAAATACTGCATATTTTACAACAAATATTGCCTGTTAGTGATATCACCATAACATTTAAATAATTGTCATGAACCGCATTTGTAGAATGCATTCATTTACTTTCTAATCTTAGTAAGCACGATACAGTGAAAGCACTCAAAAAATTGACTTAACATTTTGCAGTGTCTCAAGTAATTTTTCTGGATGCAGAATTGCTGGAACACATCCTAGAAAATATTAAGCTCTGATTGTTTTCTTGTGCTTTATCTCTCTCTCCTGTAAATGTAGTTAAAACAAAAGGAATTTTCCATGATCTTTGCCCCCTATTTTTTTTAGCAGAATAATAACATATCAACCATTGGGCTCACTTTCCTTCCTATACCTTCTTCCTTTTTTTTTTCTAAATAATTTTTTTTAAAGTTTATTTATTTTGAGAGAAACAGAGACAGCGTGAGTAGGGGAGGGGCCGAGAGAGGAAGAGAGAGAGAGAGAGAGAGAGAGAGAGAGAATCCTAAGCAGCACAGAGCCGTACATGGGGCTCCGACACACGAACCTGAGAGATCATGACCTGAGCCCAAATCAAGAGTCAGATGCTTAACCTACTGAGCCACCCGGGCACCCCTGATCCATCCCATTTCTAAGTTTATCCCAATTCGGCCATCTGAGGCCCCACCACGTTATTGGCCAAACTTTCTCTGTCCATTGGTTTTGGAGTCTCTTCGGGCCACAGATGCCAAGGCTTCATTCCTCTGCTCCCAGCTTGTCTCCTGGCTGCGAGGCTGCTGCTTCTGCTGTGAGCACAAATGTGGTCACCAATCCACCAGGCATGGCAGCACGTCCCCACCCCCTTCTCCTTCCCTGTCGTACTCGATGCCAAGCTGGAGACAGGCCGCTTCTAAGAAATTCCTTACTCACAACAGAAGCGAGACTATAACTTCTGACAAGATTATACTAAGAATTCGGAGCTAAAGGAAGAAGAGTGCCACACAGAGACTCTTATTAATGCAAATAATAATATGTAGATTATAACACAGACATTCACTATATGAGTCATACCAATCCACAGGGTCATTCTTCCGACCACCTCCCTGTTTAGCACCAGCCCACTCCCACACAGCATCGGTAACATCCCTTCCCCTCGCCCCAGCATTTTAATCCAGAGGGTTGGCCAAAATTAGTGTAAAGAAAGGAGAGAGCTGTTTCTTGACCCAATCTAAAGCCGGCTTCCTCCTTTCTTTCTTTCTTTCTTTAATTAAAAAAAAAAAATTTAACATTTATTCGTTTTTGAGAGTAAGAGAGACAGCATGAGTGGGGGAGGGGCAGAGAGAGAGGGAGACACAGAAGCCGAAGCAGGCTCCAGGCTCTGAGCTGTCAGCACAGAACACGATGTGGGGCTCGAACTCACAGACCGCGAGATCATGACCTGAGCTGAAGTTGGACACTTGACCGACTGAGCCACCCAGGTACCCTTCCTCATTTCTTTCTTAGGGCCATCTTCTCCAGGATGATTGACTATATAAATATTCCTTCCTTTTTAGGAAATATCCTGCCCTTTCCACGGGTGTGGTCAGACCTAAAGCCTCAAGAAAGGGCTGCTATAGCTCCAAATCAAGAGATTTACCAAAGCCTGTGCTATTCACTTTTATTTTATTTTATTATTTTTTAATATGAAATTTATTGTGCAATTGGTTTCCATACAACACCCAGTGCTCATCCCAAAGGGTGCCCTCCTCAATGCCCATCACCCACTTTCCCCTCCCTCCCACCCCCATCAACCTTCAGTTTGTTCTCACTTTTTAAGAGTCTCTTATGCTTTGGCTCTCTCCCTCTCTAACCTCTTTTTTTTTTTCCTTCCCCTCCCCCACGGTGTTCTGTTAAGTTTCTCAGGATCCACATAAGAGTGAAAACATATGGTATCTGCCTTCCTCTGTATGACTTATTTCACTTAGCATAGCATTCTCCAGTTCCATCCACGGTGCTACAAAGGCCATATTTCATTCTTTCTCATTGCCAAGTAGTATTCCATTGTGTATATAAACCACAATTTCCTTATCCATTCGTCAGTTGATGGGCATTTAGGCTCTTCCCATAATTTTAAATAACATGATCTGTGAGAGAACAATCAAGGCCACAGTGAACGTCACCAAATTCTTCCTGATTCCTTTTCAAGCTCTCTGCCACCGAGAAGGAATGTTTAGCTCACCTCTCTGTCACAGTTCTGTTTCCCCTGCAAACAAACACTCAGTGAAGGAGCCACAAGATGGTGAGCTCCAGTAGTAGAACCAAGCATGGTCAACACAACCCATTAGTTAATCTGTACCATTAATCTAAACTTAGAAACTTTTCCATCTTTGCAAGAGACAAAGATGTGCTAAAAGATGCCACACGTCCCTGCCGACCAATACGGATCTGCTTACCCCCTTTCAGACATTTCCCCAAGGTTACGTTTGCCTCACTGAGCAGGCTACTCCGCTGTCTTTTCCTAGAACAAAAGGACAGTGAGCCTCAAGGGTAAGTTTAAGATTCCACTCTCAGAAGGCTTGAAAAATGCTTAAAGCCCCCACAAAGAGTTCAAAAACATTTAAGGCTTACACACGATCAGGTTCAGCCTGCGGCATAAGCAAACTTCTCTTCTGTCTTTAGATCTTCACCCGAAAACCCCAAGTAACGTCGGGTGCACCTAAGAAGCCATGTGGCTCAGTCCTGCCCTAGATCACCCACTGGTAGGTGTCCCTTGCTCCCAGGCCTTGGGCCACCACGCTGCAAGGATCCCACCAACAGACCGGACCCAACAGCCCATGGGGGAGGGGAATTAAGGGGATTCTTCTGGTGCTGCTGACCATTCTGTCCCTCTATTCAACTTTTGCCCCAGCAATAGGTGGGGCTCGGTGGAGCACCCACTCTGACGCCTAATTTCTGCCAATATTCCTACAATAGAAAGGGAACAGTATCCGCAGCCTCTCGTTTTCTTTACTGCAACCAGAACTAATAATTTAACCCACCCCAGACATTTGTTGGAAGAAATAAATGGCGTGATTTACCGGAAAAGACTTTTTTTTTTTTTTACAAAATGCTATACAAATGTTAATTGTGATTATTATCTTCTACGATAAAAAAAAAATTGTGGGTTTATTTCAGTTCACTCTTTTAAGTACCAAACTGCTGTGTCTATTACAGCATTATGAAATTCTACTCGTGGTCATGATTTCTTGGGCTGTTCCTTGTATTTTCTCCAGGTTCTCTCCCCTGAGTTTTGTAGGCACTTAAGATGGGAACCCTACTGACCTACCATCAGGGCTGTTGGCGAGAGCTGCTTTATTTTTCCAATTACAAAAGTTTATGATACCTGAAGATCATCTCTAAAATGTCTTGATTCCATAATGATCTTGTTGTTTTTGAAACATTCCCCGAGACTCTACCATATCCAGGACTCACATCTACGGTTGCTTTGAAATTGTAGAGTTGATCAAAATATTTGGGGGAACCACTGAGAAGTAAGTATAATTTTTAAAATCCGTGTGGTGTCTGAGTTAGTGTCCTGGCCCCTGATCTGATACCTAAACCAAGTTTTGCCTGTGGGAACTCATTCTACACAATTATTTCATTGTTACTGAACACAATGTCTATGATGATCCTGAAAATTCAAACACTCTTCCCAGAGTTATCTCTTTCGACCCCCGCCTTATTTTTCTGACTGAAATGTCTAAGGTTTCTTCTTCGCTCTTTTGTGAAGCATGAGAATCCCGAAAGGTCAATCTCTGAGGCTCTCTCTTCCATCCATTTTCACGTTCAGGGAATCTTTGTAAAAGGCTGTCAGGTCCTCCAAGGGGTGTGTGAGACGCAGGGTCATCTTAGAGTTTTATGGCATTGAAGAGATCCAACAGACACATGTCAGAGGATACCACAGGGGTTCCCTTGGTCTGCCTAGCCACACTGTAGAGTAGCTTGAGCTGGACTCTGAGGGTGGTTCTAGTGAGGATAAGCTCCGTTCTGCTGCACTAGCAGATAAAACTCAAGATGCTAGGATGACAGTCCGTGGCTCAGTTGTGTGATGGCCACGCCTATTGGCTGGGCTCTCCTCCAAGCACTAATTTGGGATCCACGTTTGTCCATCTTGCGATGCCACCAGATCACCATGTGGCTCCCCGGGGGTGCTGTGGCAGGGGAAAAGAAGGCAGCACCCTGGCTATTCAGTGTCTCATCGTGGAAGAAACAGAAGTCATTTATGCTCACCTATTGTGGGCCAGGACTAGCCAGGTGGCCTCGCCAGTCTCTAGTCGGCTGGAAATTGGAGGGAAGCCCTGGGAGTGTAGAGTGTATCACTGCAGTCACGTTGCTGGCTAATTCCTTTGATTCCGGTCAAATCTGACTCCCGTGATTGGCACGCGATCTTGCTTCCACTTCCCTGAGAAAAATCAAGTTATGATAATTTCTTCCTTTCTCAACCCTAGTTTTCTTTTCCTTTAAAATTTTTTTTCAGGGGTGCCTGGGTGGCTCAGTCGGTTAGGCGGCCGACTTTGGCTCAGGTCACGATCTCGCAGTCTGTGGGTTCGAGCCCCGCATCGGGCTCTGTGCTGGCAGCTCAGAGCCTGGAGCCTGCCTCCGATTCTGTGTCTCCCTCTCTCTCTGCCCTTCCCCTGCTTGCTCTCTGTCTCTTTCTCAAATAATAAACATTAAAAAAAATTGAAAAACAAAACTTTTTTCAATGCTGATTTATTTTTGAGAGACGAAGAGAGACAGAGCGGCCAGGCTCTGAGCTTTCAGCACAGAGACCTACATAGGGCTCGGACCCACAAACTATGAGATCATGACCTGAGCCGAAGTCTGATGCTTAACCAACTGAGCCACTCAGGTGCCCCCCCCCCCAGTTTTCTTTTTTACCTCAACAGAGACGTCCTGAAGAAGTGTCTTTCCTCATTTCTGGAGTAGGTGCTCCATAAATAGTTACAGAAGAGTACCGAGAATGTCCATATATTTAAGCAGTAAAAACTCTGATATCTTAGAATCACGTTATAGTATTCTAGAGAAAAAATAAGGGGACAGAAGGGATAGTTGAAACAAGGTTGGTGGGGTTGTCATGACAGATGAAGCTGCTTAATGGGCAAATAGGGTTTATTACACTGTCCTGTCTACTTTTGTGTGTATGCTTGAAATTTTTCATGAAAAACAGTAGAAAAAAAGAATCCGATGTCTCACTTCAAACAAAACTTGAATAAAATGGTTGCTTTCAGAGATAGACACCCCATTTCAAACAGCTGAGTAGAAGAGTTCATTCTAATAGGTTAATTTTAGGATACTGAAAGAATAGAATCCAAGAATATTTTTTGGCTCTCAGCCCATGGCTCTTTAAAAACTGGGAATTATACACATTTTCATTCACGGAAAGTTTCTCAGGGTTATTTGTAAGTGAGCACGGACTTGGTGGGGCTCCTGGGCTCTGTGACATGGCTCCCCCCCCACTTGAAACGCCCCATTTCCACCGTGCTATTTCTAGACCATGATTCGCTGACATAATTTCTCTAAATCTATGTGGAATATTAATATTTCTATTCTGTTTAATAGCTTTAGTCACGAGTGTAACCTTTCATTGTCCCACCTCCCCTTGCTTTTCAACACCTTCTTTGTATATGAAATCATTTTTTAAAAATAAACCTTTTATTTTAGAATAATTTTAGATTTACGGAAAAGTCGTGAAGATAGTGCAGAACGTTTCCATCTACCCAGCACCCGGTCTCCCCCGTTGTTAAAATCTTACCTCGTCGTGCGACACTTGTCACAACTAACGAACCACAATGGATACATTATCAGCAACTAAAGTCCATACTTTACTCAGAGTTCCTTAGTTCGACACGATGTCTTTCTTCTATTCCATGACACCACCGGCAGTACTGTGATACATATAGTCATCGTGTATGAAGTAATTTTTAAAAGAACATTTGTGTTCCTCTAATGCATGGGATCGACTCAATATTTTTCCCCGAATATTCGTCTGGCCTGGGAAATGTATGGTTCCCTTTGAAAATACTTTATTGATTCAAAATCTGTCTTCGCTCTGAGCATCCCATTGTGAATAACGTTTTGAAATTTCAAGACAGGGGAAACCGCCCCCCCCAACCCTCTGCCCCAAATCCCCTATCAATTTGAGTTGGTCTGTGCTTCAGGCTTTGAGTTCATCAGGACTTTTCTAAGCCCCACACAATGGAGACAACCCAGAGTGAGATAAAGTCCCGTCCATTAATTTGCCTGCCTCCCCTCCTCAGTGTAAATTAGTTCTGAATCCCCTGAGCAGTTTTTGCTAAAGGGGAGGAGAGAGATTATAGCTCCCAAAACTTAGTGCATGGAGGCCTGGTGTCCAAAAGCAGGAAATTATGTTCCAGGTGCAAAGCAAGTGGCACAGAAGATGCCCCAGAAAGGGAAGGGGAAGGAAGAAAAGCCCCACACTGGAGGTGTCTCACCTTTGACCTTGGATATCCAATCACACCCATCCCCACGCTGGCCACAACTGACTTCTTGCTAGAGAAGCAGTGACCATGTCTTTGCTATTAGAAGAGGGCAATTGCAGGAAGGCAAAAGCTTCAAAGTCATTACATTAAAATTCTCCTTCTTTAAATGATGGTGCCCAGGATGAAGCTCCAAGGCCAGTTTCGGACAGCCTGGGCCCGGCTTTCACTCACTTTCCCTGAAAGGAAAGCCACGTGTGCAGGAAGGGACGCTTGCCAACCTCCCATTGTTCAGAGGGGCCTGCTTGGCTCAGTGTCAGGACAAATATCCCCGCCAAGGTCTCTGACGCCCAGTGGACAAGCACGCTTTCTCACTGGGATGTCACCACATCACCTCCATTCTGTCCACCCGGGCTGGTGCTCCCACCAACCACTTCGGCCCTCGTGCGGACAGTGACCCAGGAGTCATTGGCCACTTTGCCCCCGGGAACAGTTGCTGATTCTGGGTGCGGGAAAGGAAGCTGAGCTTGCCCCAGGCAGAGGCCCCCACAAAAAAAGAGAGAAACCAACAGAGATGGCCGCAGTCATCTTGGCCGGAAATTTAAAATCAGATCTGACGAACTAGGATCCTGGTGAGAGAAGTATTCAGAGAGCTGAGCCTAGCACGTGGGTCGTCTTTGCCTGTGAGATCTTTCCCTAATGCCGGGAGTTTGAGAAGCTAAATGGGAAGTTTCTGAAAAGCATATTTGAGTAATTGGTAATCATGCTCTATTGAAGAGACAAGGATCAGAGTGCGGGATCAACCAGAAGGAGGTGTCCCCGTGAGTAGATCAGGCTCTTAGTGTTGGCGTTGAAGGTAGAATTGGCAGAAAAAATGCAGAAGAAGGCCCCGTTTAATCTGAATCTCAGATACACAATAAACATATTTATAAGTATGAGCCAGATACTCGGTAGGACATACTTAAAGTACAAAATTATTTGGTGCTTATCTGAAATTCAAATGTAACCATTTATTTTTGTAATTTGTACGTTTTAGATCCGTAACTGTTAAATCTGGCCACCCCACTTGGCAGACTCGTGGTGGGCCGAACGGTGGCCTCCGAAGCTGTCCACACGCTAGTCCCTGAACTTGGGCGCACGTTACCTCATAAGGCAAAAGGGACTTGGTACGTGTGAGTAATGAAGAATTGTGAGACAGGGCGGTTATCCTGGACTATCCGGGAATCACAAGGGTCCTTGCAACAGATGAGCAGCGATGTCAAAAGCAGAAAGAGGCAATGTTACCGCGGAAGTAGAGAAATAGACTGGAGGCTGGCACACTGCTGGGCTTGAGAAGGACGAGGATACCATGAGCCAAGGCATGCGGGTGGCCTCCAGAAAGGAGAAAAGGCACGGAGACAGATCCCCCTAGAACTTCTTGAAAGGAGGGCAACCCTGTCCGCGCACTGATCTTAGCCCAGCGCAAACTACATCAGTCTTGCCACATACAGAGCTGTAAGGTCGTAAACTGTGTTGTCACAAGCCACTAGGTGTGTGGTAATTTGTGACCACAGCAACAGAAAACAACAGGGCAGCAATAGGGTTAGCCTTGAGGAGGAAAGTTCCTCAGAGGCCAACGGAGTCTTAGCAAAGCTCCAACTCGGCTTCTAATCTCGTGAATACTTGGATTAGGACCGCCACCTGCCAAGCGGAGGGACGGGTGAAGTCTCTCGGATGGAAGATAGCTGAGAAATGAGAAACGCTAAAAATTTTACTAGCATCGTTCAGCATTAAATAACAAAATGACCAGACAGAACCATATGGCTGAAAATGTGAGGGAAAATATGACAACGGGAACGGTCTCATAGGTGATCCGAATATTGGAAATTGCAGACAAAGACCTTATAGCGTTGAGTCATATGATTGAGTAGAAGGGTAAGCGTGGTGAGAAAGATTTTAAAAATGAAAATCTCATGAAGAAATGAAATCTTTCAAAAAGAATATTCTTGAACTGAAAAAAAATGAAAAAAATTACAATAACTGGAATTATGTACTCAATGGATAGGTCTAATATCAATGGGTACACAGAAGAGAAGGTTACTTAATTCTAAGTTATCCTACGTTAGTTAGTTATAGCACTAAGGTGCTGTTAAAACATGTGGGACATTGTCAAAAGTTCTACTTTCGTGTAATTGGAATTCCAGAAGGACAGGAGAGAGAGAATGGATCGGAAGTAATATCTTAAGAGACAGTGGTCAAGAATTTTCTAAAATAATGAGAAATATCACACCGCAAATTTGAGCTCAGCAGAACCCAAGCAGGTTAATACAAGACCTGTGAGATGATAAATTTAAAACATCATTGAAAGATAAACAAGGAGCATTGACCAAATTGAAAAAAAAAAATTTTTTTTAATTTTTAAAAAATGTTTATTTATTTCTGAGAGAGACAGAGACAGAATGTGAGTGGGTTAGGGGCAGAGGGAGAGGGAGACACAGAATCTGAAGCAGGCTCCAGGTTCTGAGGTGTCAGCACAGAGCCGGACGCAGGGCTGGAACTCATGAGCTGTGAGATCACGACCTGAGCCGAAGTCAGACGCTCAACCGACTAAGCCACCCAGGCTCCCTGAAAAAACCTATTTCTGAATGGTAAAGCTCAACCTCATAAAGATGTGAGTTTTCCCCAGGTTATTTTATAAGTTTAATGTTTATCTCAGTTAAAAGAACATGGTATTAGCATATGAATAAGCCAATAAAACAAAATAGAAAATTCAGAAATAAATTTAATGCAGGTAAAACTTTAGTATAGAAAATCTGAGGGGAAATGGTGGACTTCTTATCAAGTTGTGCTAGAATAACTGTAGAAAAAAAGCTAAAATTGGGGCGCCTGGGTGGCGCAGTCGGTTAAGCGTCCGACTTCAGCCAGGTCACGATCTCGCAGTCCGGGAGTTGGAGCCCCGCGTCGGGCTCTGGGCTGATGGCTCAGAGCCTGGAGCCTGCTTCCGATTCTGTGTCTCCCTCTCTCTCTGCCCCTCCCCCGTTCATGCTCTCTCTCTGTCTCAGAAATAAATAAACGTTAAAAAAAAAAATTAAAAAAAAAAAGAAAAAAAAAAGAAAAAAAGCTAAAATTGGATCCATCGTACACAGGATTAATTTAAAATCAATCAAGTACCAAATGTAGCCCCATCGATACAAGTTCTTGAAGAAAACATGAGTGAATTTCCCTTAACCTGAGATGAGAAAGAGTTTACAAACTATAACTCAATATCCAGAGGCAATAAGAGAAAACAATAGACATATTAGATTACTTAAAAAAAAAAAAAAAAAAAAAAAAAACTTTTGCATGACAACAACACCAAAACAAAGAAAAAAAAAAACAAAAAATAAAACCGGGGCCGCCTGGGTGGCTCAGTCAGTTGAGCGTCTGACTTTGGCTCAGGTCATGATCTCACAGCTTGTGAGTTCGAGCCCTGCGTCGGGCTCTGTGCTGACAGCTCAGAGCCTAGAGCCTGCTTCTGCTTCTGTGTCTCCCTCTCTCTCTGCCCCTAACCCACTCGGATTCTGTCTCTGTCTCTCTCAAAAATAAATAAACATTAAAAAAAATTAAAAATAAAACAATGGCAATAAAGAAAATATTTGCAACTTATATCACAAAGTATAAATAGCCCTAAATTTAAAGAAAATAGATAAAATGACTGACAACCCTATTGTGTGCGTATGCAAAATTATAAATTTAATATTAAATTTTAAAAACAGACCCTAAAACAAAATCAAAATTAACAAATGAATCTATGTACTAAGTTGTCCTAATCATAGAGAAGAACATTTCAAGTGATGTTAAAACAGTATAATGTAACAATACACCTATAGTCAGGATATATCTTAGGGTCAGAAAGAATTATGAGGATGTTTTAAACTATTTTCGGGAACCGTATTAAGAGTATTAACGTTCCATTTGTTATTAGAAACTATTACATTTAGGAAATGATTTTCAGCATAAGAGAAACAATGCATAATATAAAATAAAAGATGTTAACACCACAGCATTATAAACTTGAAACATTTCAATAAATTCATTCATTTTTCTCTAAAAATACAATGTATTTTCTACTTTTATTAAAAATGCCAAGAATGGTAGTCCGTCTAGTTATACTGACCACTTCTAACTTCCAGACCGTGGTCTCTAAATGTCATTTCCCAATAAAATAAGACAGGGCTGCTTGGGAGAAAGGGCTCATTCCAGATCCAGGGAAGAAAAATGTTCTAGATGAATCAGGAACATTTTGTAGCATCCAGAAAACAAGGAAGTTATTCAAGGTTACTGGGGTCATATTTTTTTTTAAATTTTTTTTCAACGTTTTTTATTTGTTTTGGGACAGAGAGAAACAGAGCATGAACGGGGGAGGGGCAGAGAGAGAGGGAGACACAGAATCGGAAACAGGCTCCAGGCTCTGAGCCATCAGCCCAGAGCCTGACGCGGGGCTCGAACTCACGGACCGCGAGATCGTGACCTGGCTGAAGTCGGACGCTTAACCGACTGCGCCACCTAGGCGCCCCAACTGGGGTCATATTAAAAGAATTTCGTACTCGACTCGTAGGCAGTCCCACCAGCCAAAGAAGAGATCATTTGAATGTTAAAAAGGAGAGTAACCATAATGGGTCGAAACATATTAAGTTAAAATCCACCCATTTATAGTAACACTAAAACAGAAAAACTGCAACAACATCGTTAGTCACCTTTGAAGAATCAACTCATTCTTCGGAAAACTGGTAAAGTAAAAAAATATACTTTATATTGTCTTTCTTGCCCATGTCATACCTAAGAGTAATCGAGTGCTTGATGAGCACCAGTTTTTATCTGTAATTGCATTCCAACCAATAAAAAAAAAAAAAACCCAAGAAATAATAGAATTAGAATATTAGCATTTTGCAAACCCTAATGAAATAATGGATCTAGTAACAATAACCAGGACTGTTAAAACCCTTAGATAAACTTGATAAAGAATAAATCAGGCTAACCATGCTCCAACCCACTGATCCATCTGAATGTCACCAACAAAAGAAACAACCACCTGATATGTGCCCCTTGAAGATGCAGTGGAAAGCACACGTCAGTTCTGAGGGATTCTTAACAAAACATCAGACCTGAATGTACCAAGTTTCTGGGTCTACCACCATGTCACAGGAAATACCAGAGATAAAGGAAAAAGCTTAAAAATTGCAGATGTAGGTAGCAAAATCCCGAACGGAGGAGGCTCTACAGAACCAAACAACCAAAGTTTAAATAACTGGAATATATGCCAAAGGGAAAGATAGAAAGACTGGGGGGGGCGGGGGTGGGAGAGAGATTGAGTCCCTGTAGATGTGATATAAGAGACTAACCGGCGGGGGGCAGGGGGGGGGTCAAGGTCACCGCTGCAAAGTGGAGTGGGGAGCCTCAGAGAGGAAAGCACACAAAGAGAGCGTGAGTGGAGACCTCAGTGCCAAGTCTACCCTTCTTCCACGCATGCGCAGGGCCCGCCTGGCCTGAGAAATGTACACGCACCTTTGGGGCCCATGTGCACGTTACCCCCGCGTCGGAATCGCCTCTAAGGGTAGCCCAGGGTTAAACTCCTGCCACCGCAGACTTTGAACTCCGTATTCACTTCAAATATTATTGTCTTCCCACATAAGTCAAGTACTGCATTTTCACGTAGATTAGATTCCTCATTTGATATTCACGTTACCCTAAAGATACGATCTCTACCTTCCACATAAGAGACTCTGAGATATTAAAGACATGTGCAAGTAACACAGATGATAAGACACAGAGCCTGACTGCCGACTTTTGACTACACATTCTAAGTTCTCCTCCCTTAAAGTCCTTATAACTGAGGAGAAATTAGCCTCTATCAGGCCGGCCTGACTAATCCTTTCTAGTGAACGATGACAAATGTCACAGCCTCCCTTCTATGCTGAACTAACCTCCATCGTCAGGGAAGCCCTATAGGACTCAACACCAAAAGTAGATCTCTTGGGGAAACTTTCTTTCTCCTTCTCAATTTTATTTTGGAGTTGAAGCCAAAAGAGAACTTTTTTCCTCCCCAATCATTTTGAGACATTCAGATTAAAATGACACCCTTGTCAAAGTGTTCTTAATGGTGCGCTCAGAGCTACACAAATGTAGACAGATGATGGAGGGGAGAGGAGGGGAGAAGAGGAGGTGTCCCTGAATTGATTAGAGATTGCTCAAAATGGATCATGTTCAACTGAATGATCTTCATTCTCTCCATTGTTTTCTGTTCTGATGGAACAGCATCTGACTGGTAGGCGGAGACTATTTTGTGTCTTTTTTTTTTTTTATGTAGTTGCCAATTTTCCCCACTTGTGTCTTGTCATTTGCAGACACAGCCTTCCCTGAGATGATGACACGTGTCTGTGTGGGAGCGGGGCTGTTCCGAGGAGGGGCTCCCCAACGTGGACTACAGCCTGCTAAGGCGAGGACTAAGTCCTCAAAAAGGGACTCTGGGCAAAAATGATCTGTTGCTCATCCGAATAGTGATTAGAGAGGAAACCGAGGAAAGAGTTTCATAAAGACGCATGACACGATGTCTCAGCGGTGTCCTGTGTCCCAGCGCTTCCGACCGCATTTGTATGAAATTCAAACTACAAGCCCCTCTTTGCCGGGGAGTAGATCACTCAAGTGGATGGCAGAGGATAGATATTCCACATAAGCTCATTCCGTTCTCACATTGGGATAATGTGCATTGGGATAGGCAGTTAACTTTGCTCAAGCTGGAGAACTCCCCATATGGCATAGTCTTTACATGGAAGAAATCACAGCAAAAAAGCAAAGTGGCACTCTAAATTCAGCCGGGCTTTGAGCCCCCTCATTTCCATTGGTTGCTTGTCTTTTCTGCCATGAAAAGTTGCAGACTAGATTATAAAGAGAATATTTTGTTTCCATCACTTATGACCACATCAGCTGACATACTTATAAATGAGACAAACTTTGAGATGATATAAAATATCAAAGCCTGGGAGCTAAGTTATTCGTGTATTGGCGCGTCGGTAATGACCATAGTCAACGTGCGATCCCATTCCTGCTAATGAATTCAAGTTAATGGCACCCAGCTCAAGAGACCCCTTGCCTGCAGCCATTTATGCTTTGCTGGTTATTGCTTTCTTTGTCTTCACTATGAGTACACGAGCCTGAATATACAAGGAATTATTTGGTTTTAAAAGTTCTTTCATAGCTAGAAGGCCATTCTGTCAGGAATCAGCTTTCAGCTGATGCTTTGGCGGACTGCTTCCCAGTGTAAAATGGAAACACTGGTAAAGATCTATTTTATAACACGCAAGCAGAATTTGCCCATTGGCTGCCTCAATGAGCTGCCTCTAATCTCATGTCAGTGGTTGGTTATCAAAAGGTTAGCAGGTAGTCATCTGTGTTCAGGGGAGTTCTTAACCATCCAGAGGTACAATGAACATGACTGGGGACGCACAGCGCCCAGACGTGTAGATTCAATTTCAGACTCACTGTTTCAGCCGGTTGACAGCAACATGTCTTTTGTAATAGTTGCGTTAAGCAGTACAGCCCCTCTACAAAAACTATCATAAGGTAAGACAAGAGTAAAAAAACAAAAGTTCTCATAATTCATCCAGAAAATTGTCAGTGATGCTAAACCAAATTGGAAACTGAACTGGGGCACCTGGGTGGTTCAGTTGGTTAAGCAGCTGACTCTTGAACTCGGCTCAGGTTGTGATCTCACGGTTTCGTGAGTTCGAGCCCCGCATCAGGCTCTGTGCTGACAGCGTGGAGCCTGCTTAGGATTCTCTCTCTCTCCTTCTCTCTCTGCCCCTCCCCTGCTTACACTGTCTCTATCTCAAAAATGAATAAATAAACTTTAAAAAGAAAAGAGAAAGAGAAGAAACTGAACCAATGACAAGCAATCTTACCTGGTATCTTTTGGCCCAAATGATGTCCACTCTTAGGTTTGGGCCTTGTGATCTCCTGAGTTTTGTTTTTTTTTAATTTGACAGAATACTTAACACTTTTATTTCATTGAGTGTTTCTACTCGAACACTTTATGAAGACTTGCCCATTTATAAGAAATGAATTACCATGGCAATGATCTGGAAAAGGGAGATGGGAAGAAGGAAGAAGAGGTAAGCAGGAGAGGCATTTTTTCCTTATCAGG
Source organism: Felis catus (assembly GCF_018350175.1). NCBI lineage: Eukaryota > Metazoa > Chordata > Mammalia > Carnivora > Felidae > Felis > Felis catus. Next base: position 18,281,280 of record NC_058368.1, on the reverse strand, counting down.
ACATAAGTGGGTAGGGCATTTTAAAACCACTTTATAAGTGAATCTGTCCTCCGTTCTCAATTAAAAATCATCTCTTATTTTGGGGAAGCTTAAAGCAGGAAGTTCACACTCTAGTAATCAACTGTTCATGGGTGTTCGAGCCTGATGCGGGGCTCGAACTCACAAAACCGTGAGATCACAACAGTTTTTTCACGTTGCATTTCTTAGTTCAGTCCCAGATATGTCGTAGGGGGTTGTTGACTCTTTGCTGACTGTACTAACTAATTAATTAACGAATGAACTAATTGTAGGATTTCAAATCAGATGCCCTAATATTGAAGAATGTATGATAGGAAGATAACACAACAAAGGAACACTCATGAAACCTACACTCTGAATTTAGAACATACAAATACTTTATAATAATTGCTTCAAATGTTTTTGTGAAATCACATATTACAAAAAACTTTGAAGTTCTTTACATTTCCCCTTTCACTGTCAGTCTTCTCCTTCCTTCCAGAGAGGCAATACCAAATATTCATCTCCTAAGAGCCAATATTGGTTGTTACTTACGGAAAGTCAAAGGGGAAGTACGCTCAGAGGGCTTTCTGTTGCCTATAGCTATAATATTCTGAACACTTTCTAAGATGTAGGGCAACCTAACAGTAATCATGGAGATCATATATAAGCTCAAAATATGAGGATATTGTGTAACTTTAAAATTTCCATGTGTGTGGGGGCTCCTGGGTGGCTCAGTCGGTTAAGCGTCAGACTTCAGCTCAGGTCATGATCTCGCGGTTCGTGAGTTCGAGCCCCACGTCGGGCTCTGGGCTGACAGCTCAGAGCCTGGAGCCTGTTTCAGATTCTGTGTCTCCCTCTCTCTCTCAAGGCCCCTCCCACACTCGTGCTCTGTCTCTCTCTCTCTCTCAGAAATAAACATTTTAAATTAAAAAAAAAAAAATGCCCGTGTGTGTGTGTATGTTATGATGACTGTTTCTAAAAGCTATTTCCTAGGTGCAAAGAGTCTGAAGCAAAGATAAAAACTATATACTCAGACCAATGAACACGATTTTCCCACTTTAGCTCTAAATGAACCATTTCAAGTTGAAGACTAGATGGTGTGAAAAGTGACAAGGGTATAGAAGATCATAAGCTTTTCACAAAGCATTTAGGAGCTGCATTTTATAAAACATTTATAACATTTTCTATAAGACATTTAGGAAGGCAATTCTTATCCCTCAGATCTCCTTGAAATGTCATTTTCCAAGGTAACTTTCCTGTTCCTTCAAATTAAGTCAGGTAACACTGTCATTCACTCTCATTATAAACTTTTACGTAACTTACTATAATTGTAATTAAACTACTTTGTGAAATTGTTTGTTTGAAATCTGCCTCCCATGGTATTGTAACTTTCATGACAATGAGGTCACATCCATTGTGGTCATTGTGTCACCAGCCACCCAGCTTAACTAATTTTAGAAAGAAAAGAGAGAGGAAAGAAAGCTGACCGAACATTTGATTTGGGAAAATAGTGCCCATGTCAGGACATCTAGTGCAGTTTATGAGAACAGAGCTAGTCATTCGGCAGACATCATTCTTATTATTTCCTCTAAGCCCAACAGTCAAGCGGTATCATTGCTCTGAGATAAGTTATGTGGGTTCGGATCTCTGCATTCGCCCTCTAGCTCAACCTGCTAACTTAATACCTCTTATGATACCTTCTGCTGCCCCTGTAAGTTCCGTATTCTCAAAGGCTCAGAAAAATAGTTCTCCATCCTTAAAAAGTACCCATTTTAAGGATAGAAGCGTAGGAGGAAAACATAGAGCTTCAGTAAGTGGAAAAGCTAGGATTAACCAAAAAGAGGGATCCCAATGGTCCGGGTGATTGGTGGAGAATTCACCGTCAAACAGCAGCATCTCCTCGTCATCTGTCCTTTGATTTCCTTGCTCTTTTTGTCTGGATTTTTTTTCCCTGAGATATAATTGACATATAACATTGGGTAAATGGAAAGTTTACAATGTGCTAAGGTGACGCATTGATATATTGCGATATGATTGCCACCATAGAGGTGGCTGACACCTCCAGCATGTTGAATAATTACCACTTCATTTTGTGGTGAGAACTTTTAAGATCTAGTCTCTCAGCAACTTGGAAGTATATAATACACTATTGTTAACTAGAATCACAACGTGGTACATTAGATCTTCAGAACTTTTCTGACCGCAACTTTGTGTTCTTTGACCTAACATCTCCCCAATTTTCCCAGCCCCTGGCAACCACCATTCTACTCTCTGTTTCTGTGAGTTTGTCTTTTTTCCAAATGTAAGTGATAGCATTCAGCATCATATAGTATTTGTCTTTCTCTGTCTGACTCACGTTACGAGCGTAATGCCCTCTCTAGTTCCCTCCATATTGTCCGAAATGGCAGGATTTCCTTTCTCATGGCTGAATGATATTTTGGTGTGTGTGTGTGTGATATATATATATATATATATATATATACACACACACATACACATATACATATATGTATATATATCACATCTTCTTTGTCCATTCATTTGTTGGCAGGCACTTATGTTGTTAGGGAGAAAGAGTCAACATGCCTCTCAAGTTTCTGCTTGAAGAACTGTAGTGACATTTATGAGTTTACGAGAACAGAGCTAGTTTGCGGGTGGAGCAGGTGTGAGATCTCTGAGACACATTTTTGGGATAACGAACTTGGTAGACTCACCAGTTCCAGAGAGGACACATTCCTGGCCTGAGAGCACAGAGTCCACATGACCAGTGACTGACCATTTGGGTCTGCAGACGACTGATGTTGAGACTCCCTTCGATGACTTCCATCTTTTCAACTGAAAGGTTCAATAACTTTTTCCAATCTCAAGGAAACTGAGCTGGACAGGTAATTGAAAGAGAGAAAAGATAATTTCCCTTTAGCTAGCTCTTTTCATCTGCCTGAGAAGTCGTTTCCAGAAGGAAATATTTGAGTAGGTGAACCAGATAGGAAGGCTCAAACATTTTTCTTCTCATTTTGGGGTGGGTTTCTACCTAAGACCCCGGTATGTCAGTTGTTTCAAATGGTTAACTTTGAGTTCATGTTTTCTTCCAGTGACTTTAATATGGTCATTTAATATATAAATACAAAAGAGTATGTTTGAAACAAAAACTACTGAGTTTCCTTGTTAGTATAAAAAACAATGAAGTTTCGGCTATGTCTGAAAATATTTACTTTTTGTCTTCTGCCCAGAGAGTGGCTCCTATGATGTGTAATCAAATCGAGGGATTTCACACTGTTCTATAGCATATGGCACAAATCCAATAACCTTGAGAAAGCAAATCAGAAATGATCTGAGTTCTCTCCTGAAAAAGTATCTGAAGACTGGGAGAGCATAAGATCTATAGCTTAGTTTTCTCACGAGCTAGAAACCTTCAAACAACACTTTGTTTGGTCTCTTCAAATCACTGCACTTTGGGCTCTCTTCAAGTGAAAATAAATTGCAGTCATTACCTGGGTTTAAAAGCCTGTTCAACATAATTTCTATACTGCCCCCAAAATACGTGGCTTAGGCCCATAAATCTGATAAATACTTAGAACTTAATGCCACTGAAACAGGGGTTTATCTTTTCGGGCTTGTCTACATAGCCTACTAAACGATAATCCTAATTAGAACCCTAATTATGTTTCTGCTCAGAGTATTTTTAGATAGACTTAACATTTGATCTGTTTAGTCTAGTTTTACAGGTGGCAATAGATTAAAAACAGGTTTTAAAATAAGATATGACTATTACATTTCTAATAATAGGCGATTGTGGTCCCAGAACCACTTTTTATTTAGTGACGCATGGAACAAGTCTTTGATGATGGTAATTGTGCCCACACACCCTATCCCTACGCTGGGAAAAATAGGCCACCCTTTGTAGTCAGTGCCTTATTTCCACCATATAAACTTTAGCCCTTTCAATTCAGGATCTTGAGTTTCTTTCATTCTTTTTCTCTAAAATAACCTAGCTTTTCAATCCTGCCCAAATCCTCTGGTTACATGTTCCCGGGGACACTTGTCCTGACATTACCTCCCTAGCCTTGCTACCCTTTAACAAAAAAGTCACTTGCTTTCCATGAAGCTTCTCCAGCTTGAGGGTGCCTAAGACTCACCCAGGGAGCTCAGTAAACAATGCGAATTCCCAGGCTGCACCCAGAGAGGTTGCACCTCTTCCGTCTTTCGGGGGTCTGGGAGCCTGTATTTTCAACAAAAAAATCCCAGGTGTTTTTTGGACAAATTCTGAGAAACCTGGCTTTAAAAGACTTATTTTTTATTTCCAAATACACAGTTTCAAATTTTCCATCATGCTTACAGTTGTTTTCCACGAATGACAACATCCTACAATTATACAACATTAGACAAGTAGATAAATATAAGGTGTTATTTTTATTATTTTTAATATTTTTCTAGGGGAAACATGGCTCCACCTCAAATCAACCTGATTCTTCCCTCACTTTACAAGGTAGAAGAAAGGAAGGGATCGTCAAGACTTAAACGAAAAAGCAGAAAGAGACTCCAGGCCAAGTTCACTTTGGCTGGGCTGAGTGTAGAACTGTCCCGCCACCGTCTCCACACAAAACACGTGCTCAGTCCCGAGTATTTTGATGTCTAGATGGTTCTGTTGTCCGTTGATCATCAGCTACACCTGACAAGGCATGGAGGACCCTCAGCTTGTCCATTTGACACCTTTTAAGGTTTAGGGTTCTGTCATCCAAGAGTTCACGTGACAGCTAGACTAAAGCTTGACCGTTTCACGCACTTATGTCTTCCACGTGGCCAATTCTATTGTTAAAAACAGATAACTAACTCCAAAGGCCAGTTGGGGTTTACATTATTTTTGCAAGGACAAAATCAGGACAGCTTTAAAAAAATTTTTTTTTCAACGTTTATTTATTTTTGGGACAGAGAGAGACAGAGCATGAACGGGGGAGGGGCAGAGAGAGAGGGAGACACAGAATAGGAAACAGGCTCCAGGCTCTGAGCCATCAGCCCAGAGCCTGACGCGGGGCTCGAACTCCTGGACCGCGAGATCATGACCTGGCTGAAGTCGGACGCTTAACCGACTGTGCCACCCAGGCGCCCCAAAATCAGGACAGCTTTAAGCTGCCCAGGGTCTATGCAACATTTCTGGAGACGATGGCCTCAAGGGACCACCGGTTTGCAAAGCCAAAAGTTTGGTGGTTTACAATGTTAAACGGAGCCATAGTAATAGGATGTTTGAGTTTAGTACTAAATGGTACTTGAGTTATTACCTGACTGTGAGTGCATTCTATAGGGTGTGCCCTTAGTAATGGAACTTCTTACACTCCTATGCCATTCAGAAGGAGTGAGTCAGCCATTCACTAATATGTATTGTACAAACTTTTACTTAATATCTACTATGTACCGAGCAACAAAGAGACAGAGAGTCGTAAGAAACAACCATGGCCCTTAAAAAACAAACCCTGTAGTTGGGGGAAATCCCATCTGAGTATGACATGTGCTACAATAGAAGGAAGCGTGGGTTACCAACAGGTGCAGGGAAGGAGAGACAGAGAAGAGAAAGGGACCAGAAAGGGCTTTCCAGAGTAAGGGACACCGAACTGAGTTTTGAAAGACAAATAGAGCTTAGCCAAGAGGATTAGGTCTAGGGGAGGTAGTGGCCGACATTCTAGGCAAACATTGCATGTGCAACAAAGAGAGGCTAAAAAGAATATGGCTTAATTTGAAATGCAAGCAATTTTTTAATGCTAAAAAAGAGAGGAAGACTCACATCCAGATGACATGCAAAGAATCTGGCATTTCTCGAATAGGCTCTGGCAGCCTTTGAAAGACTTTAGGTAAGGGATAAATACGGAAGAATTTGGTTCTTCATTCATTTATTTGCTTCAACGAATATTTGTTACAAACCAACAACGTGCTAGGCATTGTGTCATGCCGAGCACTGAGAGTATAATGCTGAAGAAGACCGAACGATCCCTGGCCTCAGAGAGTTCAAATTCTGATGGAAAAGACATACAAAAAGCAAGTAAACAACAAAAGAGAAAATAATCACCGTCGTGGTAAGTACTAAAAGGAACGCGAAGATGGATATGTGACAACAGTGGGGGGATTTGACTGGGAAAAGCTTCCCTTAGGATGTGACGTTTAAGCTGAAGTACGACGAGGAGGAAATGAGGATTTGGATTCATGTGTCAGCTTGCTTCACGAAGTATTACATACCATCTTTGGAGTGATTTGGGGAGAACAGTCGGGTGAAAATGCCTTCTAGGCAGAGGTGAGAAGAAAGGAAAACGTCCTGGGGTAAGAAAGAGGTGGGCCAAAGGGCTGACAGAAGACCAGACCATGAGGGATGCGGTGGACAGACAGGGGACAGCATGAGATGAAGTGGCGAAGGTGGGCAGTGAGAAACCACGGGGGTTTTGAGCAGACAGTGACATGCCTCGGTTTTCTTCTGTAAGTGTATTCTCACAAGCGTGTGGGAAGGAATGGGTTGAAGCCCGTGAGCGTGAAGCTGGCCTCCTCGCTGGGCCCGGGCCATGTCAGTGGCGCAGATGAGACATGAACATGATACAGACAGGATAATGGTTATGGAGATGGGGGAGGGGGGGAATTTTAGGATTTGCCTTGGACACAGCGGGAAGAAGAGAGCCTTGCAAAAATCACGCTGCTATTTATTTATAACCGCGCTGGTTAATGAGCGCCAGAGCCCAAACTAGAAACCAGGTCTTTCCGCTCATTGGCAATGGTTCTTCCACTACACGATGCAAACTCTGAAAGATCTATAAAGTTTGGGCAAGTGTTTTTTTTTTTTTTTCTCTCCCAAATTGTTTTGATTTGAAGCGCTGTCAAGAAGTATAACACAGCAGTGACGGGGATATTCCAGGTAAATAAAGGGAGGAAAAGTGAGCAACGATCATACACGGCGCTGTGGTTGTCATCCTATCATTTGCTTCTTTACTCGTAGATCGTTTTCATTTGGACCATATTTACCCCGATGGTTTTGTTATAGAAGAATGTGCACTCAGTTACGCGTAAGCTCGAATTTTTTCCCTTTAATGCCCAAGAGGATGTTAGTCGTGCGCTGAAAAGAGGTCACGAGATTGGCTTGGTGGCAGTTCTCTGCCTGAGTCTTCATAGGACGAGAAGCAAAGGAACAGAGGAAGTAGAGCAGGGTCTTGTACTAATTCAAAGAGCTCCGGGAGGCTTGAAGGATGGTGTTCTTTGTTTTTGTGTTTTTCGAGTCTGTTCATCCTGTGGATAGGGATACCCAGACCTGAGCACTTGGGGGAAGGACCCAGTTCCCACTTGAGCAGTCTGGGTGTTCTTACTGGCTCCATGCATGCCTAACATCAGGCTCATCTTTTTCTATACCCTTCGCTCTCCCAAGGCAGTCCTTCCACTCACTGCTCTCACTCCTTCTTTCTCTCCCACACCCACTTGCAATAGTCCTAACAATACACAAGGGGAAGAAAAGACAAGCTAAAATGTTTCAAGGACAAAAATGGCAGAAGGCAGTTGCTGTTACAATCACCACACGTTAAGTGCCATTCATTATGTATTGTTCCTTCAAATTAGTAGCTTCGTCTAATTGAGCTATGCTGCTCTCTTGAAAGCTCTCTATCAATGTCAAAATCAGAGATAGAGGGTGGAGGAAAGACTAAGTTTGGGAAGATGGCATTTTAAATGTGGATTTATCTAAAGGAAATACTGTTCTTCCTCCATCTATCTTTGTAAGCCTTTGTTCTTAGTGCGTTAAGAAGTCCACCAGAGTTCTTGGTTTTAACACAAGTCCCAAGGAGAATTCTTCTTGGGAGTCAGACATACGAAATCGGTGGGTTGGGGCTCATTGTGTGATGTGGAGGAAGCCAGAGATCTGGATTCAGAGTTCAAATAGCTCAGTAATTTGGGGTCTATCAGATTAGAGATAAGTCCTAGACCCCATCCTCATTGGGTACATCAAGTCACTTCATGTCTCTGAGCCTTGTCTTTATCACCTGCCATGAGAAAAGCTAAAGAACATCAACTGACCAGGCATTGAACTGAGTGTCTATGCCATTTAGAACCCATGAGCTAAGGATTATTATTCCAATTTTACGATGAGGAAACCAAGTCTCCAGAAGTCAGTCTAATTTTAAGACCTGGGCTCTTTCCACTACATGTGTCATCTTCCATGATTTCCATAAACATTTCACATAAAATTGACTTTTTGAAAGTCTGTATTCATAGTTTACACTGTAACAAACCCAAGAAGTACACTCAAGTGTGTTTTATTACACAGGCTACAACATTGGAGATGTTATACTCGTCACTTTCTGCCGTTGAATTTATTGACTTTATGGGCAAAATGTACTAATGCTTCCCCTGCCTACCTTCTCTGCCAAATTCAAAGGAGTCCACAGACAGCAAAGGGAGTTGTTAAAAAACAAAACAAAACAAAACAAAGCAAAACAAAACCCGCTATTACCTTTTGCAGCTGCTTGCCTGGTGTAGTAGTTATCCATTGCCGCATAACAAGTTATCCCAAAATTTAGTGGCTAAAATAACATTTGCTATCTCACAGTTTCTTTTCTTTATTTTTGAGAGAAAGACAGAGTGCGAGCTGGGGCAGGGCAGAGAGACTGTGAGACACAGAATCTAAAGCAGGCTCAGGCTCCAGGCTCTGAGCTGTCAGCACAGAGCCCCACGCAGGGCTCCAGCCCATGAACTGCAAGATCGTGACCTGAACCAAAGTCGGCTGCGCCAACCAGGAGCTCCTATCTCACAGTTTCTATAGGTCAGCAATATGGGCAAAGCTTAGCTATTTCTCTAGGTCTCTCCCAGGCTGCAGTCAAGGTTGCAGTCGTCTTAAAGCTCCACTGGGGAAGGATCTGCTTCCAAGCTCACTCACCTGGTGATAAGATTCAGTTCCTCACAGGCTGTTGACTGGCGACCTCTCTCAGTTTCTTGGCACATGGGTGTCTCCACTGGGGCAGCTGGCATCACCAGAGCAAGCCGGCAAGAAGAGCCAGAGAACATGTGTGCTAGCAAGACCGAAGTCACCGTCTTTTCAAAATCTTATCTCAGAAGTGACATCTTCTCACCTTGTTGCATTCTACTCATCAGGAGCAAGTCACTAGCTCCGTCCTATATTCAAAGGAGGAAGCTACGCTTAGACAAGGATGTTGAGAAGTAAGGATCTGGAGACCTTCTTCGAAGTCAGCTTACCACACCTGGTGGACCAGTACATTGCAAACTTCGTAAAGTCCAAACGGAATTGAGAAATGACTTGATGCTGAGGGCAAAAACACCGTGGTTGCCCCTAACTTCAAATTGCATGTTTTGGCACTCAGCAGGCTCATTGTTGTCACTGATGCAACTAGTAATATATTTCAACTCTTATGAGTAAATTCATATTTGAAAAATATGTCTCTATATCTGTGTGTGTATTTTGCTTCCCTGAAGGGGTTTGTTGGGTGAGGGTCAGGGGATAGAACGTCCCTGCTTACAACAAACCATATGAAAGGGTCTGGGTCATTTCACACACCATGGAAAATGAGGGAACTGGACTTTCAAATTTATACTGAAGTTTCCTTCCAGCTCTAAAACCCATTTTCCTCATCTGTAAAACGGTCAAACGAATTCTCCTCTGACTACCTCATGGAATTGTTAGCAGAATTAAACAACCAATAATGGATGTAAGTGTGTTCTTGTAGCACTATAAAATGCTGTTTGATAATATACATTTTAATATCTTTTTAATTATAAATTGCTATTCAACCTAGGGTTTTCCAATGCCGACCCTCTATGCAACTGACCAAACTGCCAGGTCCTCTGAATTATCTTGAGAAAGGTGGAAGGGCAGGTGGGAAGAGCCCCCTGAAGGAAAAGGTGACCGCATCCAAAAGGCTGCAGCGACTGGTCAACACCTCCTCGTGTCCTGAAGCAAGACCTGTTTCCACTGGATGCTCTGAAAATGACCGAGACCTGCAAACTACACCTTCAGAAACTGAGTGACAGAAAGTGACTCAGAACTGGGGAGGAGGCTTCCTCCAGGTAATTTGGCTAAAAATAACATGATCATGAGCAATTGACTTCAAAACAAGATGGCAGTGATGAAAATTAACAACTTGTGTCGGGATGAATATTTGCTTTGGATAGATGATTTCTTAAAACAAAATGAATATATCTCAAATTCTGTATTTTTTCTGTGTTGAGCATTTGGGTGCGTCATCTGCCAGTGTTATAACTATTTATGCAAATGTTAATTATTTTTGCTTTTTGAATAATTTATTAGTAGAAAGATATATTTCTTTTCTTTTCTTTTCTTTTTTCGTTTTTCCTGGTTTTCTCCTTCCAGTACGTATTCTGCCAGTGAAATCATCGTACTCTGGGGAGTTCACCATAGTGAAAATGTGGCAGCAATTTAAAGGTTGTTTCCAACTCCTCTATACTACAAATAGTACAAGGCAGGGACATTTGGCCGAAATAATTTCCAAATTAAAAATAATAAAAGTAGAAACAATTTCTTGAGACATAAGCATCAATTGAAGATACTTCATTTGGATCACATTATTATTTCCACCAAGTTATTGTCTTAAGTTACTTGTTTGTTTGTTTGTTTGTTTTTTCCAAAAATACATTTCAAATGTTGGCATCTTTTTTTTTTAATTTTTTTTTCAATGTTTATTTATTTTTGGGACAGAGAGAGACAGAGCATGAATGGAGGAGGGGCAGAGAGAGAGGGAGGCACAGAATCGGAAACAGGCTCCAGGCTCTGAGCCATCAGCCCAGAGCCCAACGCAGGGCTGGAACTCACGGACCGCGAGATCGTGACCTGGCTGAAGTCGGACGCTTAACCGACTGCGCCACCCAGGCGCCCCTCAAATGTTGGCATCTTAAGGGAGTCCCAGGATGCAGGGCTCTGGGCACAGAATCAATGTCTTCACCAAGGACATTTAGCCCTAGAGACAGCATTGAAGCAACTTCCTGAGCGACTGCTTCAGGAAGGAGAACACGGAGGGGAGCTTGAAAAGATGACTTATAAATACTTGTAAGATTCCCCCCCAGGAAAACCCAGAAATTAGTTAAGGGAGCTTTAGGAAAATTGGATGTCTTGCAACAGGTAGGTAAGTTCAAAATGACAGTGAAACTGAAAACGTCACTTAATGGTCTTTTTTGTGAGGCTTAGGGAGACTCTGATGTACAGCTGTTAGAAGTCATTGTTTTACTCTTGCTACCCGCCCTGCTATTCGTTTAAAATCGTGATTATCAAGGTGGGATGCAAAGATTATCCGATGAGCCTAAAACTGCCTTAAAAAATAGTTTAGATTTTAAAAGGTTATCCATTGAGGTAAGGGAAAAATATTTCCACTTCTATTTTAAAAATTTTTTTTAAATGTTTATGTATTTTTGAGAGAGAGAGAGAGAGAGAAAGAGCGTGAGTGGGGGAAGGGAAGAGAGAAAAGGAGACACAGAATCCGAAGCAGGCTCCAGGCTCTGAGCTGTCAGCACAGAGCCCAATGCGGGGCTCGAACTCACAAACTATGAGATCAGCACCTGAGCCGAAGTCGGACGCCTAACCGACTGAGCCACCCAGGCGCCCCTTTGCACTTCTGTGTTATGTATTATCATATATAAAAGATAAATGAAATGAAATATACTAATATGTGATATAAGGATCACCACCGGTCTCCTCACTCCAGCCCTAGGGCTAGTTGTCCCAGGTCACCAATGGCAAGTGAGGCGTGAAGTCACTTACCAACCTGCATTCTGTGAATTATGATGTATTGCGGTTGATGTATGCTGTAGTTAAGTGGATTTTGCCATTTAATTCTAACTAACCTAACACTCCTTAGGTATGCAAGTAATTTAAAAAGCCTCTACAAATTAAATGTAGATAGCATTCCATGCAACTCTGACAATGAACGAGGAAGTTATAAGACAATTGCAGATCTTCTTCTAATACACACTTTTATTAGACATAAATGTCAAGTTTCCCTTCAGTGTAAAGGTGACATTGCAACAACGAATACAAAACCATTCACTTTTCGTAAGAAATTCCAGCAATAGACAGAACACTTTGGAAGCGAGTGTCTAGAAATGTTACCGTTGTTTTATTATTTTAGTGCCAGAGCGAGGTATTCCCCCTGAACAACTTGTAATTTATACAGTTAGGAAACTCGGAAACTTTCTTCTAGCGTGTTTAAGAATTCTCAAAAAAAAAAAAGAAAAAAAGTTTCACTGATTTTTAAAACCCATTTGTCAAAAATGTTAAAATGCAGCAAGTTTGATTAGTTTTAAAGAACATCTGATTGACATCAGAGAAAATGGAAAATTACTAGCCACATTTCAGCTAAAAGTTTTACAGAAGTATTGGGAAGGATGGATAATAGCATGTCAGGATTTAGCAGGCACAGCTTGAGATGCATGGTCTCCATCTAGAACTGCTCCTACTTTGGGGTATCTTTCCAGCTATGACAGGTTTAAACCAAGTACGCAAATAAATCCAATTTATACCCTGAGCTTCAGATCGCTGTATCACAGGTCGGTAAAGCAAGACTTAAACACTTATAAAGCATCTTGATTCTTCTTATTGTCACTAAAATATGACATTTAACATAAGGAAATGCACAATTATGAATAAACGTACCTATACTGAGGAGGATGTTCAAGTATTTTATTGGTAGGAGTGCAAAATGAAAAGTCCTTGTATCATCTATTTAAGGTAATAGTGACATCTAATACATCTGAAATCCAAATGCCAGAGAAAAGAAAACTCTGCCCTCTTCAAAGGAGCCAGTATGCGTATTAATAAAAGCAGCTTCTTCTGTCCTCACACTGGGTCTTCCTGGCCATGAAGATACCTGGAGGGAGAGACGTTTCGCTCCCCTACAGACCGAGGGGACGCGCAGGAGACTTCAGACCACGGCCGGTGTCACCCTGCCATGGGCTGTGCTTGTTGCAAATGAGAAATTCATTCCAACGTGGGTAAAAATTCTTAGAGATACAGCAGAGGCGAGCATGGCCAGTACTCGGTGGTGGTTTTGAAATGAAACACAAGAAAGGGACGCTTACAAGATTGTTTATGAGTGCTTTTCTAGACTAAATTTGCCAAGAAAACGTATGCACTCACCATCTGACTTGAGTGAAGTTAACAAATTATTCCACCGAATGGACAACTCTCTTCCACTCTAGTCCCGGCCCGTTATCACGGCCCACATGGGTTCCTGCAAACATTTGCTCCTGGTTTCTCTGGGGGAAGCTGCTCCTATCCTAACCTATCCTATCCTAACCTGAAAACTGGAGAGCATCTATCCATCCGTGCTGGGGACCGCTGCCACAGGGCTCTTCCCTAAATGCCATTCCCTGATTCTGCATATGGAACAGAATGTATCAAAGATGACTGCCAAGGCTTTCCGCCAAATGGCTCCACCCTTTCTTCTGGCTTTATTCCTTTTGACTTCTCAGTAACATCCCCGTCACATCAATCAGACCAGTCACTTCAACATTCCAAAGACACATTGTCCCGACTGCTCTTTTCAGAAGGTTGATTGCTTGCAAAACAAACTAACAAAACACACCAGCTTCTCTTCCTTTCCTATAATCCGCCAATATGCCCACTTCAGATTCTATTCCTCTAGGAATCGTCCCCTGTCTCTTCAAGCCCTCAGGGACTGTTGTCTCTTCTGAGTTTCTACAACGCTTAAAATGTGTTAGACATGATGTAGGATTCCCTTGAATCGTTTGCTGTTATTTTACTCTATTATTCCAATATTTTCAACTAGATCAAATCTTCAACTAGAGATTAAGTAGACCTTTTTTTTGAGTTTTACTTTTTTTATTCTTGATAGCACTTATATACAGTAGTTGATCAACAAATACTATTGATGCGTTGATTTCTCTGGCCCAGTATAATTTCTTTTCTCTCTATCTCTTATTTATCTTGTAGAGCTCATTTGCCTTATCTGACACATTCTTTAGATAACTGAAATAGCACCCTTTCTCTGAAGGTTAAAGGCCGAACTTCAATTCCATCCAGGCTTCGCTATTTCGGACAGTATCTCCTTCTCGGGCGGAGAGAGCTCTGATGCTATGAATGAGACCATTGTTTGTTTAACAAATAAGTAAGTAAATACATTTCCAAATTCCCTCTGGGAGCTTTATTATCCTGGAAAGAATGACCTAAAACAGAAAAGGTAACCACCGTATAAACCCTTAAGTAAACATGAATTTTCATTAAACTAGGTTTAGACATAATAGTTTTCAGATTTCAAATTCTGACATTGTCACCCAAGTACTCATATGTGTCCAAACATGCTGATTACCAGCTAAAATCTTCTGATCACATTTCCATTCGATCGTTCATTTAAAAAATTAAGATTTTACGGATTCGCCTGAGGTGCTGACTCAAGAAAACATTGCTGGGTTGGCCTCTGTGCTATGAAATGCACGACAGAGGAAACTCAGACAAATGAGTGAAATAAAAGCACAGTTTCAGTTACTAATGGATTCATGAAACCAGAATCTGTTCAAGTAGCTTTGTTGATAGATATTAAAGAGAATCGGAAATCGTGCATCTACTGGAATTTTCCTCTCATTCGCTGGGCATCCCTATTTATTTGTTTGCTAGGTACAATGTGCTTACAGCCGGGATGAGCAGAATGTAGCTCACGTGTGATGCAGGAAAACAAATCTTGTATTTTAATGCTCCCACAATTGCACTTTTTGCCTTTGCCACTCTTCTTGACTTGTATTTTGCTTCCGTGCATAGCAACTTCGTAATTAACATTTTAGATGAGCACGTCAAAAACAGGGAGATGACAGACTGCTACTATTCTTGGTCTTGCTGACACTTTCCCCGTGGCGGGATGACAGTCACAGCTGCAAGTCACTGCAAGGAATCTGCCTGAAGTCAGTATTAAGGTTGGGGCAGAAAACCTTCAGTTTGTTCCAAGCCGTTTCGTTGTCCCACGTAGTACTCAACCAAAAAAAGAAAGTCACACCACGGAGTGGGGTTGTGAGTAAGCCTCTTTTGAGGGCCACGCGGCCATGGGAAGACCACAAACCAAACCGTGCATTTCTCACCTCAGTTATTGAGCCTCTGCATTCGCGGCATGGCGGATACAAACAAGTGTAGAAAATGGTTCCGCCTACCAGTGGTTTGCAAACGTGTTGGGTTAAACGAGGCAGTCCACAACTCCAGACTTTGATGAAGGCTCAGCATTCCCCGCGTCGTTCACGCCCAGCTGCATAAAATGGCATCACGTGAGTTGCTCTATGAGGAAAAAGTTGGCAATTAGGCAGTTATTTATGCTGAGTACTTACACAATAAAATCAGCCAACTCAGTGCACATGCACAGGGAGGGTGAGGTGGGGTAGGAGAAGACTCATTCCTTGATAACAGGTTTGGATGGAGCCACCCCGAGGCAGTTGGTTTCTGTCCTCTTGGCTTCTCTTGTCCTGTGTAGACAGCGATGTCGGGTCATGCGGTGGTCATGACCCTGGGCCTCGAGATGCTGAGTGCACCCAGGCCTCAATGGATGGTGCTGTTTCCGGCCCACTTAGACGTGCGGGGCGGGGGGCTATACAAAAGGAGCTGCTGTAGGAAGAGGCAGACCGACATGACTCGTCCTAGCTCTCACCCTCCAGATTGGATTCTCTCCTATTGAGAGATACACTCACTGGCTTTTATTTTATTCCTCTGTCCATTTCTGCGCTGCGGAGATTTGGAGCGCGAGAGATTTTTCGGCACGAATCTTGTGTAACCTGTTTTCAACACACATCCACTCTGTTCCCAACAATACCTGTTGCTTTCGCCGCATAGAGTGATCTTCAAGTAATGTGTTATCACAGGTGAAGACATTTGTTGTGGCTTCTTGTGTGTGTGTGCGCGCGTGTGTGTGTGTGCGTGTGTGGCCGTGAATCTTGCCCGAGTGATTGCTAAGATGCAACCCAACCTAATGCTTCGTGGGATTGGAAGCAATGGTTCAGCGTCTAGCTTTTCCTGGCACTAATATTTCCAGACTTTTTGAAATCAGCTATCCCTTTCAAAAACCTTTAAAATATGTTGAAACGACAGCTAATTCTCCTTCTTTCTCTGAAGCCACACTTAAAAGTGCTTAGAAAGAAGATTCTGCTGTCTGCTAGGCATTCCAAGATGCCAAATCAGGTCAGTTAATAGTTTTGAGCAATGGGTACACTCCTTCCTGCCACATTCAGACAAAGCACATCAGAGGGTTTAGAAGCATTAGTTACAGGGAATTCATTCATCAACACTGGCATGGGTTTAACCATGTGTGAACAAGAGCCTCTATTTCACACAGCGCACATAACCCATCCAGAAAGTCTATTCTAGTGCACATTCTCACGTACCGGAAAGGAAAGAGTTGCCTTTTAACCCTGTTCCCCCACACACCCTTCCAGTTACTTCCTGCCTTCCTTAATTGTATCCCTTCTCTCTTCAAAGTCTCTCCCCTCTTCTCGGAAAGCAAAAAGCAGTAGAATGAGGCCCTGCACAGGGTGGGAGTCAGCTCCTCAAAACCACCGCAACAGTTTTTGAGCCTGTTGCTTATAGCTTACTCTAACCAGCAGTAAGGGGGGGTCCACTGACCCCCATCATCTCCACCACCTCCGTCCTCAGACCACCATTATCTCTTATGTGGACTGGGCGTCAACTTTCTAACTGGCACCCAGCTTGACAACTTCTGCCTGAACTGTCTCACAGTGAAGGGAGTGTACAAGCACACAAATGTGGTCATGTCACTCCCATGTTAAGAACCTGGTGAGAGCTTCCCATTGTTTTAGGTTATGCAAAGTCCAAACTTTTCCGCATGCTTTACCAGCCCTCACGCGTGTCTGTAGTCTCATCTCTCGTCATTTTCCGTCTTTCATTCTTCCTTCTAGACACTCTGAATGCTTCCCCATGCCTCTCTTGTGTTGAGGCATTTGGCCATGCTTGTCCCTCTCTTGGAATATTCTCTGCTCCTCCAACTTCCCAATACCCGTCCAACTTGGCTAATTTATTATTGAGCCTTTGGATTTCAGCTTAAACACCACATACTCACTTCTAGGCTACTAGACTGCTAGGATCTGAGGCTCTCTGTTCTCTTGTCACTCTTTTCCTTTCAAAACAATCAGTATGCTTATTACAATTGCATCCTTAGGGACTTCCCTCCTAGACCAGGGCTCAACAAACTATGACCCACAAGCCAAATTTGGATCGGCACCTGTCTTTGTGAATAAAGTGTCCCTGAAACATAGCCACGCCATTCATCTGCGTGCTGTATATGACCACTTTCGCGCTACAAAGGCAGAGTTGAGTAGTTGCCAAAGGGACCATGAAGTATTTAGTGTCTGTCCCTTTACAACAACATTTCCCAGCACCTGTTCTTAACTATGAGCTCCATGATTGTACAGACTGTGTCTGCCTCGAGTACCAATATGTCCTTAGTACTTGACACAGTACCTAGAGACAAGCGAGTATTCAATAAATATTTGTCAAATGGAAAAAAAAAAAAAAAGAGTGAATGGATGAAGTTGATCTGCTTCGGATTTGATGAAAACCCTAGGGAGTCTTGTCTCGCCCCATCCTGAGAAGGACATTTAGCAAAGTAGGGAAATGAAGGAAGCGTGAACACCCCGATCCTTGCCATGGTTTTTAACTGTTTTGGTTTGAGTGGGCCTACTTAGGTTTTATATGTCTCCAAATCTACTTGTTGTCCCTCAACCTCCCACCCACCCCTCCCTGCAGACTACCCCTCGGTTGAGTTTCCTTAGCCACTGCTTCAGAGCCTCCCAGGGTTCAGTGCCTGACTCACTATAGATATTTAACACACATGTGTTGCGTGAATTGCAAAGTCTGCCATGGTTCCCCGGTGGCTTCTGTGTCTAGTCCCAGACCCTCTCATGATTCCCCAGGCCCTTCAGGCCACACCCAACCGTAGGTCTTGGTGTGAAACTTTTCCCTTGACGGGTTAATTTCCTCCATTTCCCTTCTAAAGAGACACGCTACCTAGGGTGACCCTGCTGCTTCTGTTGTGTTGTACCTCCCATAAGACTCAGCAGAGCTTTCAAGCTAATCCAAAAGGGGAGTAGCCCCATGGAGCCAAGCCAATTACAGCAACTGAGTCACAAACAAACTACTCAGGGAACTCCTTCTGGATCTCCCCTGGTAGACCCGACTTCTGTTTTGAAACCTGATTTACGTTCTCTGATTTCTGACCCAGTTCTCACGCTGGACTTTGAGATTCTGACTCCCTTGTGGTGTTTTTTAATGTCTTCTGGAACGGACACCCACCATCAGCCCTGCCACCCGTCACCACAGGCACGTGCACACTCCACTGCCTTCTGTGACAGCTCCTGCTGTGGTGCCTACCGTGGTCACACCCCATCGAGATGCCACCCCTCCTCAAATATTCAATCTGGATCTGACCTCCTACATGAAGACGTCCCCATCTACATCAGACTACTTCAGGCAGCATTTGGTGTTTACTTCTTGGGAGCCTGAGAGGATCTGGTGTCAGAGAATGGAAAATGAGTCTCCAAGCTACGCAGGAAGCAAATCTGTCCATAGCCATTGGCCTTAAACCACAGAAACAATTTTGAGCTTGTCACTTACTCTAGTGATGTCCCAGGGCTGTTGAAAGCATATGGGACAAAAGAGAGAGGAACAAGGGAGTCTGTTACTAGAGTGATAGTTTCCTAAGAATGGCTGCAAAGTCTGATATGTGTCTCACTGCTACTCCAGTCTCAATAGTGTTTCATGGCAAAACGTGTGGCACATGTGACAAAGGCAAGGGCATAGTAGAACATCTCAGTTAAGAAATTTAAAGAAGGTAAATCCACCTATTGTTTAAAGGAAGGATTCCAGGGGCGCCTGGGTGGCGCAGTCGGTTAAGCGTCCGACTTCAGCCAGGTCACGATCTCGCGGTCCGTGAGTTTGAGCCCCGCGTCGGGCTCTGGGCTGATGGCTCAGAGCCTGGAGCCTGTTTCCGATTCTGTGTCTCCCTCTCTCTCTGCCCCTCCCCCGTTCATGCTCTGTCTCTCTCTGTCCCAAAAATAAATAAACGTTGAAAAAAAAAATTTAAAAAAAATAAAGGAAGGATTCTGAAATGCTAGTGGTGACTTTGCGAAAGTTTTTGGTGACAATAGCATGTCACAAAAGACTGCAAGAGGGGCATATCTGTCTATCTCTAATCTATCTCCATTCTTACATCTATATCTATATCTATATCTATATCTATATCTATGTCTATATCTATATCTATATCTCTGTTTCTATCTATATCTAGAGAGAATGCATATATGGTCAACTTGTTTGGTGTTGGGGAAGGAACCTTCTGAGAAAGACCAAGAGAGCTGGCTGGAGGAGCATGAATTGGAAGCTGCCCTAGGAGAGGGAAGCCAATGGATTTCCCATGACTGGTGTAGGCTGCAGCTCATGTGGACTCCAGTCATTCAAAATTATTGAGCACCTACTATGTTGCTGACCTGGAGATGGCATCAGAAAACAAAGGAAGGGTGGCATCTCTCCCGGAGCTTTCAATTCAGTCGAAGAAAATGAACTGTGTTGACAACCAACAAAGCCCCTACCAGGGCCTTGCAGCAATGAGACTGATCCTTCCACGCAGTGCAGACATGAGGGACGCATCCTCCATCAGCATTAGAGTCAAAAGGAGTGTGGCCATGCCCGCACCCCACCATGGGGTCCCAGCATCACTTGACACCCGAGGGACACTCTTCAGATCATGAAGGTTTGTGAGATGTGGTCAGGGTTCCTCTCTCAGCCTAATCAGAAGAAGGGCTCCTTTGGAAAGCCTATTTTTGCAAGTCAGCTGGAGAACAAACACAATGCTGTCTTTGCTGCACCCAGGTTTGTGTGGGCTGAAGGAAACACCTGTTTGGCTCACGCGGTGCTTGGCACACAGAAGACTCGATAGGCACTGCCATTTCCCCGCAATTCTATCCAACTTTATTAAGGATTCTTTTTATTAATATTTATGGTAACTTAGGCAGGATGTAGCTGACAATACATAACAGTATAACGCTCCTCTGGAGGATGCTAAAAATATTAAGGCATGATCAAATCCAATCATAGCCTCAACTGATATTTGGGATAAGGAAAGTTTGGAGGGAGGACGGACACGCCTACACTTAGCACGTTGTTGAACAACTTTTCACAAACTGACCGCGACTTTTGAGGGAATAGAAGAAAAATCACAGATCTGAGAAGCCCTAATCTGAGAAGAGGAATTCTGACCTCTGTGGGCAAAACCATCTTTTTTTTTTTTTAATGTTTATTTATTTTGAGAGAGAAACAGAGCATGAGTAGGGGAGGGGCAGAGAGAGAGAGAGGGAGAGAGGGAATCCCAAGCAGGCTCCACGCGGTCCACACAGGCTCGAGCCCACGAACGATGAGATCATGACCTGAGCCGATATCAAGAGTCAGACACTTAACTGACCGAGCCACTCAATGCCTCGTGGGCAAAACTATCTTAAGAATAATGCTGGAAAATCCAGATGGTCTGATTTTGGATTATGGGCCAAGGAGCAGACCCCAGGATCTCAGATTTCAAGGTAATACAACCTGTGAGGAGACACTGGCCAGGAAAAGAACTAGCTTTCATGGCCCCTCATCCTCAGCCTTTTTTGTCAATGTGGTTGCTGCGTGTGATCACAAAATCCCCACGAGGGAGGTCTGAGTGGATCCCTCTCCAACAGCATGAGTGCAAGCCCGGGGCCCTGCGCTGTCAACACAGCTCCTGGGACGTTCTGTCAGTGGCATCCAGGCCTTCAACAATGATGGCTTCTGTGTGCTAATCAGATAGCTTGGGGGAAAACATAAAATGAATTTCTGTTTTTGTTTTTGTTTTTTTTTTTTTAATAAAACTTGAACATGATCGTGTCTCAAACTGTGCAGACTCTCGGTATCTATCGAGGAAATACCGCCTCTGCTGGGCATCTCCGAGAGTCTTGAGGTGTCCGTGTTTGGGCCGTGTGTCCGCCTCCACTTTCTGCCCCCTGCTTCCCTCTTCTCCGGCCTCAGGCTTCCCTTTCTGCCTGCAGATGCCATCTCTCTGTGCTGAGAGCCTTTTCGGGTCTGAGTTCTGGACGGGGAGCCTCCCTCCCCTCTGTCATCTGGAGCGTCTCTTCCCTTGGCCTCTCTGGTGCCTAGTGGCAGTGGGGTGGCTTCCCAGGGCTCTGGCTGCAGAATGTGTGGCCGTCAGAGATGTGCTTCCTGCCTTCCCATTTTCACATTCGACGTGCACACATTCTCAGTTAACAAGATTGTGCTGCACGCAGGAAGAGCTGAAAACGATTGCCCCCTGGGTTCTTGGGTCTTTTCCTTCTTCCCTTCAGAGACTGAAGCTGGAGGACAGACTTCACAGCTGCCTGAAAACTCGCCTGTGCGCGGCTGAGGAGTGAGGTGCTCCTCCGTCTGGGCCTGGCCTCTCCCACGGAGGGTGGTTCTGTGTTCCAGCTACCCAAGGGGCTGTTCTGGTACTTAAGGGAATGACCACCTAATCTTTCTCTCTTGTTCCCAAGACAACCCATGACTGCGGGCTGTCCCGAGGTGTTTGGATGCACACACAGATCACTAAGGTTACCTCCTACTACCGAAGACAAATTTCCCCGGGTGGGCAAAGGCCAGAGAGACTGCCCTGGACTCTGGCCCCTGCGGTGAGTTCAGAAGGAACCATGGACTGATGATTGCCTCCAACAGAACATTCCCTGGTTTCTGAGGCTGTGTGTCTTCCTGTTCTGAGTTCTGCCCTACGTGGCCCTCAGTCCTGTCTTCCCCCGGTTTTATCGTCCAACCTGCCATCCAGAGGAATCCACTCTCAGTTTTTCCACCCCGAGCCCCGCCCCCACGCCACCCTCCTCCCCAACCCCCTGGCTGATTATCAGTCCCCTCCCTGATGTTATCGTCAGCAGGAAATCAAAACACCATGTGTGTGAACATAAAATTCTGTCATTTATTTATGCTACGGACTTCAGGAAGGAAAAAAAAAAATTACAGCTCTCTTTTCATTAAAAAAAAAAAAAAATTGGCACAACGTTTAAGCATTGGTGGCCTTAAATCAGCCTGTTATTAACAGCCAGGAAATGCCTGACCCCGAAGGTCCTCACTGCTATTATAAACTGTGAAAATTATAAAAATGGAAATAAAAAATAAGGTAATTACCTCTTCATGTGTTAAAAAGTTAAGTTGAATGGCCCGTTGCCATGGAGATGACTTCCTGTTTACTGTACTGGTCTTCCCTAGCAGTTAAAGACCATTCACCAGCCAATGGGAAAACAGACTTTAGCTTCCCATGTGCCATTAACATTTGTCATAGTAACTCAATGTAGTCTGTAATTACCAGCGAGTAAAATTTGGTAAATTGTGTTTTCAGATGTATTAGAGGTTTTTAATTTTTATTCATTGTATGAAATTACTATCACGGCCAAAAGCACTGCTTTGTGTTTTGAGGCAACGGGATGACCCTAGATTTCAAATACCTTAGTTCTTCCTTTTAAAACCTGATACGATCTTTCTGCCGCAGCAGAAGGACCTGTCTCGGAAAAGACCTTCTTATCTCCTCATTGCTTTTAAGGATGCCTGTATTGTTACCGATAGTAATATGCTGATAGTATTCACATTAACAATAGCAAGAACCAAAGCAGCCATTCCTGTTACCTGCGCATCAGTTCTTTGGGCTTTATTACTTGAAAGATCCCAGGATTCTAAAATAAACGACTTGGTGCATGATAACAACGAAAATTATTTGAAAACCAAGCAATTCTTTGCCTAAATGTAAAACTAAAACCCAAGACAAGGATATCAAATGCCTCTTAGGAGGTAGAACCACAGATCTGAGAGTCTGTAGAAGAAGGGAGATGTGTTGACTCGTTAAAAGTTTCAGGCACCGTAAACACACAAACTGTGGCGATGAACAGGATTGGGAATTGTATGCTTTCTCTGGCACATCGGGCGGATAGGAAGGCAGGTTGAAGCAGTTTGACCCAAAGCTGCAAGGTGTTCCATTTACATAGCTGGCCAGCTCCGGGAGCACCACCCTCTGGTCTTAGCTTTCTGTCTCCTTAATGGCCCTGCCTATGCCTCTGACAAAGCCCAAAGCTTCCGTCTTACCCGCTCTGCTTTGCCACCATTCCCCTCCCCGCCCAGTACTCCTGCTGGCTGGCTCCCACCCCAGCCCTCTCGACCTCTCCTTCCTGCCCGTCCCCTGCCACCCACCTGGCTTTCACAGCTGGCCCTCTGCAACACCTGTGGCTTCTAGACACACCCCGCCCTGCCGGCACAAAATATTGGCAACAGTATGAAGCGGAGACAGCTCGTGGCCGGACTTGTGGTGGGCTTGAATTTTATCCCAAATAATTACAGCATTTCTTGCATTTTAAAGAGTTTTAATTAGCAATAGATAGGGGGCTCAACATTAGAAATTGAAAACGTGGAGCGTGATCCATAGTACCGTTGATTTGTGTGCACGCTGGGCACCCGCACATTGTGTCGTTCCCATAGCTGTGTATTTGTTTAGTTCTTGTTTCTTCACTAACTGCCCCTTGGAGGCAGCAATTCTTCTCCATTGACCCTTGTCAGAGTTTCTACCAGAAGTTCTTGGGCAGAGGAGAAACTGGATATTAACTGATGAAAGAAATAGTCGAGATCTAAACAAGATCAAGAAGCATGTTTTACATGCTAGGCATCTTAACTTCTTTGTATTCGTTCCCCTTAGCACTTTGCGAACAAGCTTCAGTCTGCGTTTTTGGAAGTTGAACTGGGATCGAAAGGCGGGTACAAAAGGAGGTGAGCTATCGCTTCAGTAAGTCTGAAAAAATGTCGGAAAAACCTCAAACCAAAAGACAAAATGAACTTTGCTTCTGTTTTGAAAGGGATTGTGAGAAAGAAGTCCATTGACCCAATCCAAAGAGGGACTCGGAGACTCTGAGTACAGTGAAAGGAAGCTTTAATCAACGTTCTTGCAAGAGCAGGTGTCTGAAGGACAGGCACACTGGGGCAGTCACAGCAGACAATTTATCTCTTAGTGTGAAGTCCTTCCCCCGATTCCTCATTGGCTGAGTACTACAGAGGTTACAGCCTTACCTGGAAGTCACCTATGCTCATGTTAAGGCCCCAAAGTAGTCTGATTGGACAAAAGTACATTCCTTGAGGGGACGCAGAGACTTCAGTTCTTTGGCACATGCTCTTGGCAAAGCCTGGAAAAAAAATAAGCCAGGGAAATGGAGAGGGGAAGAAGAGCCAGGAAGGGAAGCGTCTAAGCCTTCGGTACTCCATTGTGGGGGGAGGGGGTTTGTACATATTTCCAATCAACTGTAAACCTATTGTTAACTAGACAGCACAGCTTTTATTTGGTATTTCTGACAGTGAATCACCTCACTTCCTTCTCCCAGGGATGAAATAGAGTTCAGGCAAAAAGGAGTGCAATGCTAGGGAACAGAACTACACATGCATGGGTGGCAGGGCTGACCTCTGCCAGATGTGTTGCAACTTGTCTGATCAATGAGGGGGGTCCCCTTTAGAGTTGTAGCATTTGGCAACGGTGTATGTTTGAGGTACGATAGTTTTAAAATCATCCCTTGAACCTACTGCTGAAAGATACACATGGTTCTGTTGTGTGTGTTCTAGAACGAAACGCAGTTCCTTGTCAAATGCCAACCCTACCTTTCTTAAAGTGAAATGCATTTTGATTACCATTGCTAACGATAGAAAGAAAGGGTTTCCCAACTTTGATTGGCAGGTGGAAGAGGCCTGGGTTCTTTACTTTGGGAAGGTTGAAGGGGAGAGGTAGAGGGAGGAAGTGCCCTATGGGATGGCCTTGGCAGTGCCTGTGGGGTCAAATGCGGACCTCTGTCATGGAGGGCAGGAGGTGAGACAGTAAGGAGACATCATCAAATGCCACGGGAAGGCCAGAGACTTATTCTGGAAGCAGAACTTTGGATATTGACATCAGTAGCTCTTGCCACTTTGAGAGTCTAAGGGATGCCCACATCAGTGCCCTAGGAATTAGAATTAAAAGTCACCATTTTACTTCACACGCCATTACTTCCCCATTACTTCACACGGTTGCTTCCATTTCTATTGGCTTTGATCCTTCACCCTGGCTGTGGCCAAACCTTTTGGGAAACCTCTGCTTTAAAAGCTTGTATTATTCATCTGTCTTCAGCAAGTTACATAAAAAGTATCGAAAGGTAAAGAAATCCTGCCTTCCGAAAGAGGAAGAGGCTGGAAGATTTCCATTGTGTTGCTCTGAAAAAGGAGGTGACGCCCAACATACTTATCTGTCTGACACACGCCAGGCAGTGATAGGTGATGTTAACAGAAAGGTCAGATGTGTCTGCCTCTAAAGAGACAGATCACCCAACCAGCAGTATTTCATGAAAGTTCATTTTCCCCGTCTTGAAATGCTAAATGGTCGAACTCTTCTATCCTGGAAAAAAAAAAAAAAAAAAAAGATAAATGCATGTGTAAGATGGTTTTTTTCCCCTTCTGTAATGTCTGCTTGACATTAGTCATCTGTTCTGATTCACACAGAAACTCTGGGGCAACCATGGAAAGCATTTAATATGCTGGGTGTTGAGTTGAATCTGACACATAGACTTTTTTAATGGTGCAGTTTTGGACAGGTGCATCAGGCTTGAGGCTTTATAGATGGGGAAAGTGATCTGTGGAGACGTGGAATCGGAAACTAGCGTGGTGCCACAAGCGTCCGGGAGATGTGGCTGCTTCTCAGCAGTGTCCGGAGAGATGGACGAGGCTCCTGATTGAGGCTGGACCACTTCATGCAGGGACGGTCACTGTCTCTGGGCTGACGCCATCAAACTTGTAAGGGAGCTCCTCCTGCGGCCCCCTCTTACCCTCCCCCTCCTGGCGCCCCCCCCACCCCACCCCCACGAGGAGCGTGTGGAAGGGTCTCCATAAACTGCCTCAAGCCTTTCCCCAAGGTTCCTCGGCGATTCTGGCTTTCCACGGCAGGCTCCCAGCCCGTCCAACTTACTCTTTCTCGTTGGGGAGGGGCTTGGTAGCACCGTCCGGTGGAAATCCAATGTGAGCCACAGACGTATGCAGTTTAAAATTTCTTTTAAGTAAAAGTATGGAATGAGGGATCTTAATTTTAATAAGATCCTGTATTTAGCCCACTATAGTCAATATATTATAATTTCAACACATAATCAGTATCAACATGTGGAGACATTTTGTCTTCCTCTCTTTCGGGCTGAACCTTCGAGATCCAGGGTGTTTCTGGCACCGTGGGCCCGTCTCCGTCTGAACCAGCCACGTATCAAGTGCTCCATAACCGCGCCACCTGGTGAGCGACTACGTATGGGACCGCGCAGATGTGACTGCTCCGAGTGTCGTCCTCATGGGTGACTAATATGTTGCCTCTAGGGGGCTCCAGCAGCCTTTTCCTCCCTGACCCGCTTGCCCTCCAATCAGCAACCAGAGCTCCCACGGCAGGACAGCGGCAGCGCCCCCTTCCCGGGCTCCACCTCTAGAGGGCAGCTCCGAAAGGTGTCCCCGTGAGCCCTCTAGTGACTGCTGTCAGAATGCACGGGGACCTGCAAAAAACCACTCTTGAGGAGCTTAGAAAAAAAATCCACGAAGTGACCACGACAGGAGCGGTGCAAGGGTCACATCGCCGCACAATTCTTTTCGGCCGTTGCGTGAAATAGGATCCAGCCCTGTAAAGGCCTTGGAGACCAGCTGTGCTCGGCGGACATGCCTTCAGCACCGCAAAGTGGACGTAGCGCGTCCCCCCTTTATGCCACCTGCAGAATTCAGCTGTCTAGGCAGCTGCTACACAGCGTGTTCTTCTTCATTTGCACCCCCTGCGCACCCACACCGTGCCCTCAGCGCATAAGCTGCGCCCAATCCATTTGCCCCTCTCTCCTGCCTGAGGGGACCCCGGCTTTGGGTTGACACCGGCCCTTCTCCTCAGAGCTCCTGGGCCTCAGGAAAGCTGCCCAAGCCCAGCACACCTGGTTGGTCTTGACCATTCCCTCCCCTCCTCGGTTCGTTGACTTGATGGGACTAAGCCAATCAACGGAGTCCCCTGGACCAAGGGACTTTGGGCCAATTCAATGCTAGAGGAAGTGTGATACAAGCTGCCAAGAAAGTTCCTCTCTGTTAAGACCACTGGTGGGGCCCCCCGGGTGGCTCAGCCGGTTAAGCTTCTGACTCTTGATTTCGGCTCGGGTCATTATCTCATGCTGGTGGGATCCAGCCCTGCGTTGGGCTCTGTGCTGAGCGACTGCTTGGGATTCTCTCTCTCCCTCTCTCTCTTTGCTCCTCCCCCCCCCCCAAAATAAATAAATAAACTTAAAAAAAAAAAAAAAGGACTGAGCCACTGGAAGAGGTAATCACTTTTTCTCCCCCCGTGTGGGTGTGAAGTCAGAAGATACTTTCGCCACCGCAAGGGTAGCTGAGTGGGTGCAGCCAAGACATGGAGAAGGGAGATGCCTGGGGAACCGTGGGCTGGCGGAGTGGGAGCCGCTGGGTTAAACAGACTCTGAAGTCCACCTTTCTGTACTTCCGGTGACGTGATCAGTACATTTCCTGTTGTTTACACAGCCTGGCCAGGTCATTCGTGACTTGTCGTGGGAGTGTCCCTTACGGAAACAGGCACCAGCAGAAACTGGACTGTAGAAACTTCCCTGCATAATTTACAACTCCTGAAGGCAGGTGAGCAAATGAAATTCCTTGGCGTTATTTATGCCTACATATCTACACACACACACACACACACACACACACACACACATATGCAAACAGAGATAGAGAGACAGAGAGTACGTCAGGCTAATGTCTTATACCCCCAAAGTCAGGATTGAGGTGTCTGCTCACTTCTCCTAGGATGCGGACACGGATTCAACTTGATACTTACTTATTACCACTCAAAACCAATAGAGACATCCTAGCCACTCCACAGACTGAGATTTCTATTGGCAGTTGGGGGACGCTGTGTGGCTCAGTTGGTTGTGTGTCCGACTCTTGACTCCAGCTCAGGTCATGATCTCACAGTTCATGGGATGAAGCCCCTTGTTACTTCTGCACTGACAGCGTGGAGCCTGTTTGACATTCTCTCTCTCCCTCTTTGTCTGCCCTTCCTCTGCTCTGCTGCTCTCTCTCTCTCTCTCTCTCTCTCTCTCAAATTAAATAAATAAACTTTAAAAAAAAAAAAAGAAATGAGAGGAAATAACAGTGTTGAAATAATAAGTCTTTGGGAACTTTTCTGCGGAAAGGACTTTCTCTGGCCCCTTGGTGTAGGTGCCATGCCTCACCTTGCCCTGCAGGTGGCCGCCTCCGCTGTCCTGAGCAGGAAGAGGATGGGGCGAGGCCACAAGTCCCACCCCCCGGTAGACCAGTCACCCCTCCCTGCTCCAGTCACAGGCTCTTCCCTTCCCACCCCTGCCATCTGCTTCACAACCTCGTGTCTGTGGAGAGGGCAGGTAGTGGCAGGTGGCTCAGCACAGACTAACCTCTGAGACTGGAAAGCAGCCCTCGCCCTGACCCTGTGAGAATGGTTACCTCCCCACCGACTCAGCTGGCCTAGGAAAAGCCGAGTCCATTGCAGCTCCGTTGGTTTCCTGGTGGTTCCTTTTTGGCCTGTCCTGTGAGGACTGCTTCCTTTACCTTCCATGACTTACAAGCTTCTGGTTCTAACCTCACCTTCTCTTTCCGATTGGAGCCTTGTCCTCCCACTTTGTCAGGGACATCTAAATCATCCGATGCATGTCTACACAACCTCTGGCCCCTGTGGCTCTTAATTCAGAGGAAGACTTGCCTTCCCAACATGTCCTCTTCCTGAAAGTTCAATGTAACCAAGTCTCTAGCCTTTGGCTTCTTCCTTTTCCAGAAGCTTGTCTAAGAAAGACAGTACATCACAGAGATTGTAATCTGAGACTCTAGATCACACTCCCTGCTTTTGCGTCCTGGCTCTGCCACTTACTAGCTAGGTAACCTTGAAAAAGTTAACCTAGTTAGTTTCCTTTCCTAACCCATTAGAATGATGTTTCTGGCACACAAGAATCAAAGTAGTTAATGCACGCAAAAGCATTACGACATTCAACGCATTGAAGGTTAAAACATAATCTGTCACATAATAAGCACTCAATAAGTGTGGTTGTTATGAGGTCCACGTCGCAGGGAACCTAAGTGCTGTTCCTCGTGGCATAATATTTCAATAACTGTTAGCTGTTATTTTACTGTTATCATTACTATCGTAGTTACGCCATTCCTCCTGACCACTTTTCAACCAAAGGGCTTGTGGGGGGGGGGGGGTTTGCAAAGGAAACAGGAAGGATTTCTGATCCCCCAGATACAGGTTCCACTATTTCTCTGTCACTTACAAGTATGTGGTCTTTGTCGAGTCATTTGTGGACTCTGATTCTCAGTTTTGTCATCCAGCGAATCGAGTTATCATCTAACTGGAAGAGTTTGGGTCAAGGTGGCAACTAGTACATGGCACTTGGTGGGTGTTCAGTATTATCCCCATCGTTATGACCTTCCTGGTGAGCACTGCTGATAACATGGCTCAGTAAGGGACGGTGTCAGATTGCTCACTAATTTATAGCATGGATTAGCCACTGATCTTGTTTATCTGCAGCAATGTTGACTCTATCAACATTAATGGAGACAATTGTATAAATACCAATTTTGTAGACTTTCCATTACTTAAAAGGTACACCTTTTTAAATGTTTATTTATTTGTTTTGAGAGAGGGAGAGAGAGAGAGAGAGAGAGAGAGAGCGAGAACAAGCAGGGGAGGGGAAGAGGGAAAGAGAGAGAATTCTAAGCAGACTCCACAATCAGCACGGAGCCCAACACAGGGCTCGATCTCACAAGCCGTGAGATCGTGACCTGATCCAAAATCAAGAGTCGGACGCTTATCCGACTGAGCCACCCAGACGTCCCAGAAGTGCAAACATCTTTATGTTGTGTTTCAAAGTGCTTTTATTCTCAGAACCTGTTGAGTCTTGGGAAAGCTATGCATAGTTTTACAAATTCATTGTTGTTGTTGAGAGGTTTTCCCAAGGAGCTGCAGATACTCACCAGTAATGCCAAGTAAGCAAATACAGACCCAAAGGCAGAACCAAAAGTGGGCCGTCGGCGTTAGAGGAGAGATACCAGAGCTGCACCCGAACAGAGCGAAGGGCCCCCTCTCGTGTGAGAACCACTTGGGACGCTTGATAAGTTTTTCCTCAAAGATTTTTTTTCGAAGAGGTCCTCTTAGTTTCAGAGCATTTTATCACATAAGACAAGAAGAGATGAGCCATCTTCTGCTTTCCTGGAACAAGTTGTAAATTGACAGTGAGGGATAAGCTGACCCAGCGGTATTTGGGGGCTAGACAAATGTTCCAATTGTTATTTTCCAATGTTTGGGTTTTTATGAACCAAAAACACGTTTTGCCCTAAGCTCTTTCCCCCGGATTTTAACAAGTCATGTGTATTTGAAGGGAAATTCAATCCAGATGTGTCCAATCTATTTACACTTAAATCATTAAAGTGTTGTTTTGTAAGATTGTTTAGGTGACCAGGAAACCTTTTGAGCATCTTTAGAACTCTGCTTCTTATACCACAGAAGTCCTCATTCAATGAAGAGGTCACATTTGCCCATAGGCCCTCCAGCTTGACCTTATTATACATTCATAAATCAGATTCCTGAGACCGTTCTAATTTAGTGGGCTGGTGCTGCCTGATTTCCCAATCCCAAGAAAGGAAATATGCTTGTATGTGTGCTACCAAAAAAACAAATGAACTCCCAAGTCCCCGAGACAGCAACAATATGTTGTCCAAGGTTGGGATGAAATACGAGTGGCCGAATGAGGAATAAAAATATACCCTATAGACACAAAATAGGAGGATCACTGAGAGCTGGAAATAGATCCAAAACAATGCTTGGGATTGTCAGAAATGCTGAAGGATAGGAAGTGAAAGAAGTCCTAGTCAGTAGGCCACACAATGAATCATGCACCTGAAGGGCTTGTTCCCACAGGTTCTTGCAATGGTAGTTTTAAAACTCACGATTGTTGTGGGAGAGAAACCTAGGCAGGTCATTTCATCACACTTTGCAAAGATGGCATGTTATGCAGGGCTGGTACAGGAATAAATAACAGTCATTAGTGCTAAGGTACTCTGCAAAGACTTGCCAGAACTTCCCATTGGGACCTCTACTGAACACGCGTAATGGGAATCCATTACCTTGACCATGCCGAGGCAAAGGATCCCGATCCGAGGTGTCAGGATCAAGCTCATGTTTTGCATATCCCAGTAAAACCATTCCTTCCAGCGAGGCTAAGTCCGATCAGAACTCAACAGACCACATTGTAAAAGTTCAAATCAATTCTAATGGTGGCCGACTTTCTACCTAGAGAATTTTATAAAAGCCCTTTGCGTATACGCCAAGTTTCATGAATCCAGTCACAAAAGGAGTTTCATCTCGTAATGGACACCAGCAGCTCAGCAGCATGTCCCAGGGTCTCTCTTTCTGAAAACATGCTGTAGATCTAGACAAGACGTATGCATAGGGCTGCACTGGGGAGAGCTTGGCCCAGGGCCCGACTAACTACGAAATATTGGCCAGAGCGTAGAATGATCTCTGGTTTCCATGCAGCTGCCCTTTTCTGAATATCAGCAAGACAGCGCTAAACCCATGTTTAAAGAGAGCAGTAGGTAGAAGTTTAATACACACACACACACACACACACACACACACACCATCATGTTGTAATTTCTTCACCACATCAGAAACCACATTTCAACGCACTGCATCCTGGTACAAAAATGCCAATGTGTGCTAGGGTAAAACCTTGGCTCTCCTGAACACAGACAAGAGGTAGAGTGCCAGGGTCTGAAGGTATGATGGGTGGGGACCATGGGCCAAGCTTGGATGAGCCACTTTGTATACAAGTAGCTCTCAAAAATAATCCTGCGTGGGAGGGAAAACTAACACAATTGGAATGTCTTCTCCATCAGTGATTTGACAGATTAAGTCATTTAATCCACCCAAAGAGCCTGGAACGATGTTTTGAAGCTTGGCTGTTTTACTTTCCACAGCAAAATAAATACGTCAAATATTCTACAACTTTGTAGTGGTTATATGGTGTTACACTGAATAAATATACCATGTTTTATTTATCGGTCTCCTGTTTTGTTGAACATTTACAAAATTTCTAATGTTTTGCTCTTATAGATAATGCAAGCAATAAACTCCCTTTAAACAAGTGTTTGTATACCTCTATAATAATTTCATCAAACAATTACCAGAGACAAATTTCTGGGTCAAAGAGTTGGTACATTTTAAAGGATTTCGATTTGTGCATCAAATTCTTTCCTGACGTAACGAATCACTTATATTCCTTGCCTGGAGTGCATAAATTTTCTTATAAAACAATGATCTCTTTTGGGTCTGTGATTTAAACTGCTTCCTCATGACTATAGATTAACACTCATTATTATTTCATTGCTACTCACTACTACACAAATTTTATTAATTTGTCGGTTTCTTTCCTTTTTAAAATAAATTGCTGGAAGTTTTGTCCAATTCATTGGTTCTTGTTCATTTTTTAACTCAGCAAAGACTGACCTCTTTGATTTATCAACTGTAACACTTGTCATTTCTTACTTTTACTTGTTTTTACTTTATCTCGAAAATTTTCTCTTTTTTTCAGTTAATTTTTTTGGTTTCTAAGACAGAATGGAATTCTGTGTTGCTTTAAAAAAATTTTTTTTTCAACGTTTTATTTTATTTTTGGGACAGAGAGAGACAGAGCATGAACAGGGGAGGGGCAGAGAGAGAGGGAGACACAGAATCGGAAACAGGCTCCAGGCTCTGAGCCATCAGCCCAGAGCCCGACGCGGGGCTGGAACTCACAGACCGCGAGATCGTGACCTGGCTGAAGTCGGACGCTTAACCGACTGTGCCACCCAGGTGCCCCTGTGTTGCTTTTTAAATTCTCACTTCTTAAAGGAAGTAACAGAGGTTATGATTGTTGTGTAATTTTTAAGTTTTCAAGCAAGCTAAGGTAGTTTGATTACTTCTTTGAATCATCAATGAGCTAGAAGAGTAATTTCAATGTCCAAACAGCCAGAGGGTTTTATTTTCTTTTTAACTCTTATTACTAATTTCTGGTCTCACTTCATGATAGTTTGAGAATTGGGTCTGTCCACCCTATTTCGACTCTCAGGAATTTATTAACTTCTAGGGCAGCAATTTTCATCCGGTCGTGATTGTTTAACCAATGCAACACTTAAAAAAAAAACAACCTTAATTGAAACCACAACATGTAAAAAGATAAAAAAACAAAACATTTTTAGCTGACTGGAAAATCAGGAGCCTTGCAAACACACTGATAATAGGGACCTTTGCTTTTCACCAAGGCAATTCCAAGGATCTTCTGAAACCCTATGGCTTTGCAAAACACAATCTATTAGTTATGTGATCAACAGACGTGTGTCACGGGTCCTTAAAAGAAGGAAAATTATCTTTCCTTACATATTGATACATTGTTAATTGAAGGTTATCAATAATGATTCAAGTCATCTATGTACTTAGTTAACTGTCAGAATGCTTATATTAAATGTCAGAATCAGAAAGTTTTTCTGTGTCCTCTATGTTTGTTTTATTTGCCATCATTATTTTTTGTCTCTTTTCGTTTCCCCAGAAACATTGGGAGAACTTTTCAAGCTTATCCTCTGTGTTATTGATTAGCTTTTCTGTCACGAATTCTGATTTTTTACCACTTCCAATGAAGATTTGAATTTTACCGTCGCATTTTAGTTTGATATGTGCTGAAGACTGTTGGAATTATTTCCATTTTGCGAAAAGTCAAGGAAACAGGTATTATTTTAATCCCCACTATCTAGACAGGAAACCAAGGCTCAACAAGGTCAAGTGACTTGCCCAAGCTCATGCAGCTAAGAAGCTAGGTTTTGAAGGATGTGGTTCCAGAGTTCTCATGAGCTACACTTTCTCAGACATAGTTTATGAGAAATCTATCGTAAATCATTTCCACATTGCTCTATTACTTGCATTTCTTCAGGAGCTTATTCTCTTGTTGTTTTTATTGTTTATATTTCTTCTTTAAAAAATGTTTTTAACGTTTATTTATTTTTGAGAGACAGGGAGAGACAAAGCAGCGGATGGGCACAGAGAGGGAAACACAGAATCTGAAGCAGGCTGCAGGCTCTGAGCTGTCAGCACAGAGCCCGACGCGGGGCTTGAACCCATGAACGATGAGACCATGACCTGAGCTGAAGTCGGATGCTTAACCAACTGAGCCACCAGGCACCCCCTATTGTTTATGTTTCTTAATAGCTGTTTTATCTCGTTCTCTCTCTCTCTCTCTGTCTCACACATGCACACACACACACACACACACTCATACACACACACACACACACGCACATGCACACGCACACACACTCTCCCTTCCATATCTAGCAGTATAACCAGACCCAGGTTTTGGACTGGGCTTAGATTTCTTTCCATAATGAGATTGGGGAACATTGGAGATCCAGCCCCGGAGCCTGTGGCAACTGGCCCAATGCCTGGCTCCCTACTTACAGCCCTCGTAAGTAGATTTATGCAAGCCAACGCTCCCAGCAGCAGTTGCAACTTTTTCCACTTCCTTTTAGGGTTGGGGTGTACCCCCCCTGCTCCGACAAGCCAGGATTCAGGCAGGGGCCTAGCTCTGTACTGCTGACACATATGGGCACTCTGTGTTTCCAATATCCTAAAGGAATCAGCCCCCAGTGGCCTTGATCTATTCTAGCACGAGGCCTCAAGCACCTCCTGCCTGCTTCTTCATTTTCTGGTCCACAGAGATATGCATCTCTGTGTGGCAACAACCATGTCTTTTCAATTTTTTAAAATATTGTTTTTCTTTCCTGCTATGTTATTGTAACAGTGTGCATAAAATGTGAAATCTTGTTACCACCTTCACCGAATGTCCAGGAAATCGTTTTGAGATGTTTTGAGAGATTTTCTCATATGCCTCCATTTTTTTTTTTTTATTCTGCAGTATTTTTTTCCTCACACACTCCTTGGGCGATTGTGGTTTTTCCTATTTACTTATCTGAGAAGAAAATAAGATGGATGGAGCAAGTGTTTTCCAGCTGACAAGGTCTGTGACCTGTCCTCGGCCTTGTAGTGTGGTTCATTTACAACGGGAAATGATTTACAATTGGAGGGCGAATTGAGGTATGCAATTTCTAGCCTAATTCCCGGTGATTGGCCCATATCCGTCTAGTGCAATTGTCCTGAACTTAGACTTTCTCTTACACTCCATGCCTGGTTCCTTGTCCTGATAAACCAATCCCAGCATGCCCTTCCTGTATCTGATCTCATTCTAACCTTTTCTTGTTGCGACTGAAGCTCCCAGAATGCAACACGCCCCTGGCAGGCCTTCTCTTTCCTTTGCTTCCATCTCTTTCCATCTCCTTCCATACACACTTCCTGAAGTTAAAATCTCCAAATAAATAAGAGAAATTGCCAATGGAGTCAGGGGTATGTAGAGGGATCAGCTCTGTGAACCAAGAAGAAGTATCCAGACCACTGCACGGTGGCCACACTCTTTTCTCCTTAGATCCGTGAGCCAGAATACAGCACTGAGACAAACTTCCCTACCTTAGCTGAAACAGTTCAGTTCCATGGAGGCTGGAAAAGCACGCCTAGCCCACTATTTGAATTTCTATTTGTACCTCACCTATGTCATCACTGGTGGGATTCCTTCCAGGATTCTGGCACTGTGTTGGTTGTCGGTTTTCACTTTTACGGTTATTTGAGTCGGAGGTAAGAAGAGATTGTGGCAGGGTGTGTTGGCCAAGCGACTTTAAACCAGAAATCTGCCACTGACTTTATTGTTTAGTACAATTTTGTCTGCAACCATTAGCAGTCAGTGAGGTGTTATTTCACCACGTTGGTGAGGAGATTTTGCTTCAAATCTTGATCGGCCCACCTGTTGAAACTCTCCACTTGCCTGACATTGAGACTCTGCTCAGTCTGTTTTTGGAAGTCAGTGTGGTCCATCTTACACTGCAAGACTCAGAAATACCTTTGGAATCGCAAGTCTCTGTTCAAATTCCTTATTCAGAAGTGGCATTACTACATATGACTCCTTTGCATGAGTTCAGAAAAAGGTAACCCTTCGTGAAAAAACTTTACTTCTACCTATTAAATAATTGCAATATTATACTTAATTTTTGCGTGACAAGACACTTTACTATAATTTGCCAGAAACTTGTCAGAATAAATAGACAACATACAGCGTTTATGACAGGGATGTTTCGCTTAGAGTTGTGCACTGTGCACCCCACACAACTGCACATGACAAACCAGCTCTTGTGCTCATGCTCCTGAGAAAACTACTTTTGGAGATAACAGGAGAACTTACGGTTAAGCAACTCCTTACTCTCCTGAAGCCTCTGCCTGACTTATTTCACTTAGCATGATGCCCTCAGGGTCCATCCATGTTGCTGAAAATAGCAAAATTTCATTCTTTTTCCTGGCTGAATAATATTCCAGTGTGTGTGTGTGTGTGTGTGTGTGTGTGTGTGTCACATTTTTCTTTATCTGTTCATCTGTGATGGACATTTCGATTGTTTCCTTATCTTGACTTGGGTGAATAATATTCCATTGTGTGTGGAGTGTGTGTGTGTGTGTCTCACATTTTTCTTTATCCGTTCATCTGTGATGGACACTTCGATTGTTTCCTTATCTTGACTATTGTAAATAACGCTGCAGTGAACACGGAGGTTCACATACTGTTTGAGTTAGTATGTTTGTTTTCTTTGGATAAATACCCAGAAGTAAAAATGCCGGATTGTAGGGCAGGTCTGTTTTTAATTTTTTGAGGAGACTTCATACTGTTTTCCACAGTGGCTGCACCCATTTGCATATTCCCACCAACAGTGCACGAGGGTTCCCTTTTCTCCACAATCTCACCAACACTTGTTATTTCTTGTCTTCATGATACTAACTTTCAGTTATAAAATAAATGGGCCGTGGGGATGTACTATACAGCACGGTGACGATAGTTAATGATACTGTATTGCATTTTTGAAAGTTGCTAAGAGAGTAGATCTTAAAAGTCCTCATCACAAGAAAAAAAGAACTCTGTAATTAAGTGTGGTGACAGATGTGAACCTAGACTCATTGTGGGGATCATTCTGCAAGTGTTGAATCACCATGTTGTACACCTGCAACTAATATAATGTTGTAGGTCAATTGCACCTCAATAAAAGAAGAATCATCGTGTATAGCTCTCTGCAACAAACTTATGTATATGGATCTAATTAAAATTACTTCCGACCATAAAAAAAAAAGTGAATACTATATCGTCAGTGGCAGAAGCTAGGAAGGCCATGATCTACACCACGGAGTCCCCCCTTCCTCCATTTAGCTGGTGAATGTTGGGACTATAAATCATGTATTATCACTCAGTTTCCAGGCACTGGTAGCTAAGCACACACCCTGTGGAGAAAAGGAGGCTCTTGTCCAAAGAGATTGACATTAGGAGATCACCCCCTCGTGGGCCCCAAAAGAGGGAGGTACCAGCCACACAACGGGCTGCCTTTTATCCTTTTGAGGCCACTTTTTAAAATATAATCAGGCAGCTGAGGATCCCAGGTATCGGAAGAAAGTCTCAGACATGAATAACTGAGACTAACCCTTGTAAATAGAAAAAAGCAACTTGGGGAAAACAGAGCAGACGAGTTGAAATGCAGAGAGCTGAAAAAGAAAACCATCAGTATTCTCAGGAAAAATCAGGGGCACCTGGCCTGCTCAGTTGGTTAAGCATCTGACTGCAGCTCAGGACACGATCTCACGGTTCGTTAGTTTGAGCCGTGCGTTGGGCTCTGTGTTGACAGCTCAGAGCCTGGACCCTGCTTTGGATTCTGTCTTCCTCTCTCTCTGCCCCTCCCCCAGTCCAACTCTGTCTCTGTCTCTGTCTCTCTCTCTCAAAAATAAATAAAAGTTAATTTAAAAAAAGAAATATCGGAGAAGATCTTAGTTGCATAAAATGCAATAAAAGGATATTGGTTTGTTTTTATTTTTTAAGAAAACTCTTGGGGGAAATAAAAGAACTCCTATGGACTAAAAGCGTGCTGTAAGAAATGAAAAACACAACAGAGATACTGGCTAGCAAAGCTGAGGAATCTCTGAAAAGGAAGAGAGAAGAGAAAAGGGAAGAAAATTAGTGGATCGGTCTAGGATGACCGATACGCAAGATTTAGGCAGAAAAACTGGAGGGGGTCTGGGGGTGAATGGGAACGAGGACATTAAAAAAAAAAACGAGGGAAGCAAAACCAAGGCAACTCTTGATCCCAAAGAGAATATACAGTTGCACACAGAAAGTTCTAACTCTCGCAGGACTCACTTCTGAGCAGCCTTTGCAATCACGATAACTATGTAATCACTGGCTAGGTAAGATACACAAAGGGATGGGAGCCAGGCTGGCAGAAAGAGAGTAAATCCTCATCGAAAACAGGAGGTCAAAATATGTCCCAAACTGAAAAAGTTTGGAGATGTCGATCGAAATACTTTCCAAGTCGAAAATAGTAAACTCTCAGAAATGGAAAAAAAAAAGGGGGGGGGGGGGGGGGGGGAGTGCCGTTGTTTTTTTTTTTGAAATAAGCCTTGGAAACTATTTTATTGTTCAAATTACGTAATTTCAACGTAAATTACGTAAGATAGAATCTTGATTTTTTTATTTGAGGATAGCTGACACACAGTGTTGCGTTAGTTTCAGGCACACAGCCTAGTGACCTGACGAGTCTGTACAGTATGTGACCCTCATCACAAGTGTAGCTGCCATCTGTCACCATACAACCCAACTAAATACTGTATAATGTGTGTTATTTTATTCTAAGTTTATTTATTTATTTAGAGAGAATGCTCAAGTGGAGGTGGGGGGGGTGGCGCAGAAGTAGAGGAGCAAGAATCCCAAGCAGGTTCCGCACCGGCAGCCTGGAGCCCCACGCAGGGCTGCAACTCATGACCCGTGAGATCATGACCTGAGCTGAAATGAAGAGTCGGACGCCTGACCGACTGAGCTACCCAGGTGCCCCGATGTGCGCTAGTTTTAATTGGATGGGAAAAGAGAAAGGGTACACACCATCTGGCGAGTGCCTACGTCTGAAGCCTCAGGAAAGGCGGTAACAACACATCGACCTGTGCCTGCCCAGCTCACCCTGGCTTCCTGCTCCCTACCCGGCTGGCCCCACCATCTCCTCGCTCACTGGCTCCCCTCCCATTCAGAGCTGCTTGTCTGCTGCTCCCTCGCACCTGGCAACAAACCCTAGAACGATTCTGGCCCGTGGGGAAGTCCCCTTTCTCTTAGTTTCCATCCAGTTGACGTTCGTTTTTCAAGAGTCCATGCGGAGTAAACACATTAAAAAGGCCAAAACGAACTTCCAAGGCCCACATGCTTTCCTCCCCTGTCTGGGCACAGGCTGACACCCTTCAGAAAGCACCAGTTCCCCCCTCTTTTTCGGTTTTAGCCCCATCTCACAGTCTGCCCCCATCACGCATTTACTGAGATGACAAGAATGAGTATTGGGATTACATCCCAGGAAGGGAGCGGCTGGAAATCGAATGAAAATGGAAACAAGAAGGCAAATACAGGAATCCATTATTATTTAAGGAGTCCTGAATTGTTCAAGGAAAAGTTTAAATAAGTCATTATTTTAAAAAGGCTGAATTATTTGGTCTCAGGCTGTAAGAAGAGTATTTTTCCCATCGCCTTCTTTCTTGGACTCCAGCAGAAGATGGGCTTAAGTGGAAAAGCTGACATTTAATCGCCACAGAGGAGTGGTCGGGGACAAACATATACCTTTTCCCAGCACCCTGATGGGCAGAAAGGCCACCTCACTAAGTGTTCTTTCCGATCCTTCCCGATGCATGCCAGGATTATTTTCCCACAGCAGAACCCATTGATTCCCATCACGGAGACATGACTGAGATATTCATTGCACAAGAGAAAAGAGTTGAGTAACTTCCAATTAACCATGAGAACATCATCTGTTATGTGAATTATTCGTAAACACACAAGGCCTACTCCTTCCACTGACAAGACGGACTTGCAAAGATATGCTCGAGACAAGATGGAATTGTGCTAAATGCATTAGGAAATAATATGAGTTTATGACTGTTTGTCTTATAGAATTTTTGACGCGATTCTAAAGACAGTCTCAGCATGTTAGTCATCTTTCTTTGTATTACTTACACTTCTCCTTCCCATCAGCATGAAAAATTTTTATATTGGTTACATTTATCTAACAATGACCTGATACAAGGAAACATGGAGTCTGGGCTGGCCTCACTTCAGTCCCCTTGCAAATAACATATGATGTATCAGGCTTGGCTACAAAGGATCCAAAATGCACAATTAGGCAGGCAAGCTATAGCACAGTGAGGTCCCAGACTTCTTTAAAGAATTTATTAAAAGCAATGGACCTTTGTCTCAGAAAAATGCAGAGAAGAAGTTATGCTTAAAATTTCACGGACTTATGGACTCCCTACAAACCATTCATTCATGGCCCCTTAAGTATTGAATGTGAAGTCTGTATTTCCAAAATAAAGAATAGGCAACTTTATGGTAATTTTCAAACTGGTATCTGACTTGAAGAAATTTCTGAAGGCTTCTGCTCATGGGAACGTTTTGGGCCAGGAGGCAGCGTGGCATTTGACATGAAGCCCCAAGGTTTTCGCCCAACAGCTATTGGTCAGTCCTGAGGCTTGATGCACTTACTGAGGAAAATCTTCATGCCTCAAATTATTTGCTTCAAAGATTGTAAAGTCACAATAATGGGCAGAGAAGAGTTGCAAAGAGAGAAAAAAAAAGGAGGATGTCCTTTAAATAGAAGAGTATGGCTGTCACTTAATTTTACAATTTATAGCTATGACAACAAACAGGATGTCAGGCTGTGTCCCTCTCAGAGGGCGTATAAATCAAGGTAAGTGCTATTGCTACACTGAGCCACAACCAAGAGAGACCAGCTTGCATCACTATTCATTGAACAACACTGGATGGCTATTATCCTTGAAACTTAACACATGCAAGATTACGTTCATCAAGGCCGAGAGGATTCTAATTCTCCATCCAATGACCAAAATCAGACTGGAATTGATGGAGATCTTAAACAATGGGTAACGACCGTTTTGCCCAATCTTTTCTCATTGTTTATACGTCCGTTGGTTTAGCTGTGTGTGCAACATAATCTGACTGGAGCATTTATACACTTTTGAAGTTCAAATTATTTGGTTTCCCTTAAAGTTATCATCCCTTGATTTATGATTCTCTTTATTCTCATCTTAGTTTGGATTCCTGTAGCTTCATTCTCTGGTGATGCTCTTGGGTCCAATTTTATAGGCACTTTTAGTTTAGAGGACAAGATGACAGGCGCAAAAGGCTGATGTTTATAAAGGGAGCCAGGATACTACAGTGTCATTGTTCTTGCGCTGATTTCGAAGAGCATATTAAAAAGAGCAAATTGCCTTTTCTATGCCAAGGACATCATCGGATAATAAGTTTTTAAAAAATGATCAAATGAGTAATTAGCATTAAATGTTTCTGACTTCACACCCCAAGGGAATGGTCCTGGAAAAGAGCTTTATTCTTGCTTATAAACCTGGCCTTAAAAGAAAGTTATTTTTAAAAATCCTATTAGATAAATTAAACCTTAGTTATTATGTAGCCAGAGGCCATACGTTTGAAATTTAAAGTCTCTGACTTCTAATCACTGTGCAACCTGTCGTTTGTTTTGTGACCTTATGCAAGTCATTTAACCTCTTAGCTGTTCACGTTTCCTTACCGGCAAAATATACACATCGGCTTTAGCCGTCACAAAAATTATCACGAAACACTTGCAAATACTGATGTAAAATAGTGCTGTCCTTCTTTCCTAAGTGTGGTTACTGATCTAAAGTTTGGCATATAGTAGGCAACTCAGTGAATGGTTATTATATGTATTAATGAATGGATGGGTGATCCAAATGTGTTTTGCCATATATATTTTTTTTCATCAGACAGCCCTGGAACTCCTTAGAGCCAATCTATACCTTCCTATGATACGGTGCAATTATCCCAGCTGGGTGGCCTTTCGATTACTCTTCCCTCTCCACTCCCACTCATCACTTGCCCTTCCAGTCATCTCTCTGGTTCCCATGTTCTTCTTCAGGACACCTCTTTCTTTTCAATCTGTTGTTCCCCAAACTAATCCCATCTACCACTCCTTCCTCATTCCAATGCTAATCCAAACTAGTTTAGGGCTGGTCTGTAATGACAGGATAGATAAAAGTAGATGGGCACTCAAATGTCCATCAACGGTTGAATGGATAAAGAAGATGTGGTGTATATATACAATGGAGTATTACTCGGCCGTCAAAAAGAATGAAATCTTGCCATTTGCAACAACGTGGATGGAACTAGAGTGTGTTATGCTAAGTGAAATTAGTCAGTCAGAGAAAGACAAATATCATATGACTTCACTCATACGTGGAGTTTAAGATACAAAACAAATGAACAGAAGGGAACAGAAGCAAAAATAAATATAAAAACAGGGAGGGGGACAAAACATGAGACTCTTATGCAGAATAAAAAAACAAAGGTTGCTGGAGGGGTTTGTGGGTAGAGGAATGTGCTACGTGGGCAAGGGACATTAAGGAGGACACTTGTTGGGATGAGCACTGGGTGTTACACGTAGGGGATGAATCACTGGATTCTACTCCTGAAATCATTATTGCACTATATGCTAACTAACTTGGATGTAAATTTAGAAAATACAAAAATAGAGGCACCTGGGTGGCTCAGTCAGTTAAGCGTCAGCCCAGATCATGATCTTGCACTTCATGAGTTCGAGCCCTGTGTCGGGCTCTGTGCTGACAGCTCGGAGCCTGGAGCCTGCTTCGGATTCTGTCTCTCCCTCTCTCTCTGCCCCTCCCTTGCTCACACACACACTGTCTCTCTCTCTCTCTCAAAAAAAGAAAATAAATAAACATTACAAAATAAAAATAAAATAAAATAAAGAGATGGGCACTGACCCAAAGAACAAGGGGAAGAATATAGCCTCAACCAATGGTGCTTCAACTGTCTGCCTATCTTTTAATAATAACCCAATTACAGACAACTGACTCAGTGGAGAAGAA
This sequence comes from Felis catus, assembly GCF_018350175.1. Lineage (NCBI taxonomy): Eukaryota > Metazoa > Chordata > Mammalia > Carnivora > Felidae > Felis > Felis catus. The sequence goes on along the minus strand of NC_058368.1, from coordinate 18,238,129 downwards.
AGAATATTTCTCAGGCATACGACGTTCATGACCTCCAGGGATGCTTCTGGAATAGGCAATCACATGGACAATATAAAAGAGAAAAGTTCTCCTGGCTCCAGGGGACCTGTAATTTGCTGCCTCATTCATAAAGCTTAACAAATGTTCCACGGCTCCGGCGTCTACAGAGCAAGTGAGCCTGTGGCAACGTGTGGACTCGTCCCCAAATTCTATATAGGCTCTGTAAAGTCTTCTCAAACCTAAGATTTCCAAATCAAAACAATAGGACGATTGTTATCTTAAAACAATTGGAACGTTTGTTTCTCTTTTTGTGGCTATTAATTCTTCCTCGAAAGTTTAAATATTCCCTGAGCCTCCTGGATACAGTAATAGATCCCATGGCCCATTGGAGTTTAAACATCAAATTCACATAGACTTTATTTTTTTTAAAATTTTTTTTAACCTTTATTTTTGAAAGAGAGAGAGAGAGTGAATGGGGGAAGGCCGAGAGAGAGGGAGCCGCAGAATCTGAAGCAGGCTCCAGGCTCTGAGCTGTCAGCACAGAGCCCCACGCGGGGCTCGAACCCACCAACTGTGAGATCATGACCCGAGAGAAAGTCAGACACTTAACTGACTGAGCCACCCAGGCGCCCCTCACGTGCATTTTAAAGAATAAAAACGATTGTACAGCATGGGCTGCACAGAGGTGGCTTTGTGGACAACATGACGTGACTATGTTTTTTAAACCACGCTCAGACAGAAAAGCCTACAATCTGCAGAAGCCTGTCCATTGCGCTCTTCGGCTCCAATGCAGCCGTGACGGAATGTCTCATGGTAAGTGACAGGCTCCTGGTTCTCAGAGTTCCAACAAGGCAACCAGATGATGGAGTCAGGGCTGCAGGGCTGGAAGGAAACTTTGAGAGTCTCTGTGTGATGACACTCAGGCTTAAAGGGACCAAACCGAATGCTTTACTTGGGAGCAAGAGAACACCTACACCTGGAAAGTAAAGTTTTCATGCTTGGCACTCAGGTAACGGGGACATGGCTTGATGTGCCATTTCACTGCCATCGCCGTTAAGCAGATTTGATTATTTCTTTTCATTCAAAAAGGGCATAAGCATTTCAGCGCTGAGATTTAAAAACTCCTTCTTTCATACTAGTTTTGTCTTTTTGTTTGGTTGGTTGGTTTTGGCTTTTTAAAATATTTATTTATTTTGAGAGAGACAGTGTGTGTGTGTGTGTGTGCATGGCAGAGAGGCGGAGAGAGAGAGAGAGAGAGAGAGAGAGAGAGAGAGAGAGAGACAGAATTCCAAGCAGGGTCCATGCTGTCAGCCCAGAGCCCGTCGTGGAACTCGTTCTCAGGTGCTTGATCTCACAAAACCTGAGACCAGGACCTGAGCCGAGATCAAGAGTCAGATGTTTGACTGAGCCACTCAGGTGCCCCATCGTACTAGTTCAGTCTTAAATTCATTTGCATTTAAGACTGATGATCAGCAATCTACTCCCTTTTCTATTGATTTTAAATAAAAATGCCCGTTGGGGTCTAGCCAACAAAAGAGGGCAGGAGAGGGTGGAGAAGGAGCCTCCCGTTCTTAACTGCCTCGACTCCAAAGGGGCATACTTCATTAAACTTGTAGGATGTCACATGTCAATGACATCTCGATAAACCTGGGCGCAAATTGCCATCAATATTAACAGGATGATTCATATGGAACCTCAAAAGGTCTACAAAAAGTCAAGTCTATTTATAGAAAATAAACACATGAAGGGACACACTTCATTCCCACCATCATCCCACTTGCAAACGCAAGTCACATGTCCCCATCTAGATGCCAGGGCCTGGGAAATAAATGTGCTCCTTGATGGACAGTTACTGCTCAGTGACAATTTCACCCCATGGAAGAAGTCAGAGCATTCATTTTTTAGGAACATCTAGCCATTTCTGTCACATTCCCATCCACGCATACTCTATGGCATCACATAGATCCCAGCCTAGTTTTAGTACAATCTAAAGATAGGGGTAGTCCAAGGGCAGGCTGAGTCACAAGCACTCCAGAATCCAGGGGCTTAAACAGCTCCAGCAAGATTCTGTGTCTCCCTTTTGCTTCTTGCCTTCGCTTTACTTTCTGCTGTGTTGGCTTCCTTCTCAGGCAGGCTGTCACCACACTCTGGCCAAGATGGCCGTTAGAAACATAGGGTGTATTATCTTTAGAACCAGTAACCCCAGAAGAAAAAGGAAGTAACAAAATCACCCCCCTCTCTCTGAAATCCACAGCAATCCATGAAAATAAATCAGACTGCCTTTACTTGAGATGTGTGCTCACCATTGAAGCAATGGCTGTATCTAGGAGGCAGCGGCGGGGGGCGGGGGGGTGGGGTACTCCAGTCAGCCTCTACCATGGGAGAAGAGGTGTGGTCATGGGATTTATTGCTCAGCAGGACTCTGGGAAGGAGCAGTTTCTGAAAGGAAAAGCTATTGGCATACGAGGAATGACTCCCAAGAGTCACTGCGGTTAGCACTGAAAATGGGAGGTAAACAGATATGGAACTTGTGAATTTGCTTATTATTATCTCTTCCTGTCTTTGTTAGTTTTCTTTTAGTCCTTAAGAACACACATCTGCTCCTATATTTTTGATATCTGCTTACAAGAAAAAAACTGTAATTCTCCTTTTCTCTCATTAGACTATAGAATTTTCTAGGTTAAGGATCATGTTACTCCTTTAAAAACAGCTTTAAAGTAACTAAGGTGGCATTCCATAAAAAACAAATGTTGACAAATGTCTTGATGAAAGGATCCCTTAACCTACTTGTAAAATCAGATTACATTTTATTTATTTTCATTTTAGGGAGTGGTATTCTTTGGGCTTTCAAAGTGGCTTGCCGGATGTAAGCATTTTGTCTACTAGAAATACTGCAAGTTTCTTAAAATACTGAGAAGGTCAGAACTATGGTGTTCATAGGGGCCAGACCTCCAATGTTTCTCAAATCTATACCATTTGGATAGTGCCTAGATTGAAACACTGGTTGATTGACTCTTCATTGAGGAAAAGTTATTATTAGCAGTATTGGCTTTATTTTAGTTTAATTCCAGTGCAGTTAACATACAGTGTTGTCTGTTAGCTTCAGGTATACAATAGAGTATTGTTTATATTAAATAGTGGTACTTACAATACGCCACTGGCACTGGGGATATTGAATTACATCTACAAAGATCTTCCTTCCAAATCAGGTAATTGTCACAGGTTCCATGGACCTGTCTTCTTGAGGGCCACATTCAGCCTTCTACAGAGGGCTAGACTTCCTGAATCTAGTCGACATTAAAGTTGAGGACCAGAAGATGAGTCAATGTCTGGGGAGTTGAGGTTGGAGAGTATTCCAGGCGGAGAACGGCATGTTCAAAGCCTAGAGGCAAGAGTGTGGTGCAATCAAGGAACCGAAGGAAGCTCCCCTTGGGCCCCCACTCAGAGCACTGGGAAAATAAAATAGGGGAGACAAGGCTGGAGCCCCGTCATGTGTAAGCCACATGAAGGAGTTTTAAGTTTGTCTTTAGGCAATGGGAAGCCATTGAATGTTGTATGAAGAGGAGACATATAATCAAATGTGCACTTTGGGAAGATCTCTGGCTGGTGTTTGGAAAATGAATTAGGAGAGACTGGAATAGGAACGGGCCACCAGTGAGGATGTTACTACCATGGGCCAGAGAAAGAAAGATAATGTTGAGGTAAAGACAACAAAGAAATAGTTAGACAGCACATGTATTTAAGGTAGAATTAGAAGAACATTCTGACAGTTTGCACATGGAGAGGAGAGGGAGAGTGAGGTGTCAGGAATGACATCAAGGTTCCTGAGTGTCATGGATTGAATTGCGTACCCCGAAATTCATACGTTGACGTCCTAACCTCTAGCACCTCAGGGCTGTGATCTTATTTAGAGAGAGGGTCTTTCCAGAAGTTATCAAGGTAAAATGAATTCATGGGGGTGAACTCTAATCCAATATGATTGGTATCCTTATAAGAAGGGGAAATTTGGAGACAGACATCTCCACAAGAACACCACGGGAAGACGAAGGCGAAGATCGGGGTGGTGCTCCCCCCCCCCCACCAAGGGATGGTGAAGGTTAACAGCAAAACAACAGAGGCTAGGAGAAAGGATGGAACAGATTCTCCCTCAAAGTTCCCACAAGGAAGAAACCCTTCTGACACCTTGATCTCAGACTTCTGGTCTCCAGGAGTGTGAGACAAATTTCTATAGCTTAAGCCACTCAGTGTATAGTACTTCATTAAGGCAGCCTGGAAAACGAATTACCTGAGACGTTGGTAGTGCCACCAGTGAGCTAGAGAGCACTGGACAGAGAGCAAGCTGGTGGGAAATAATGCTCTTAACCAATGGAAGAATTTTCCAGCCACATATCACAAAAAAAAAAAAAAAAAAAAAAAAAAAAAAAAAACCCGTTTTCACCTGAAATTGAGATAAGATATAACTTGAAACAAAATCAGTTTCCAAATGATTTAGTTCCAATGAACTAAATAAAAAGTTGTTACCGTCTCTGGAGAAGCCGAATGGCTGAGAAACAAGAACCTTTACAACACGCTGACATTTAAGGTTTCCTCAGCTCGGAGGCTTAACCCCCGCTCAGTCACCTTACGGCAGATTTCATGGAAGATTATATAAGAAAAAATTACATGAGAAAATTTCTCAAACTGAAGAATTCAGGTCTGCAGTCTGAAAGGGCTCTTCAAACGCGTAGCCAAAAACCCTCTGTTTCGAAAAGAGACCTACATAAAGATTCGTCAATTAGAAGTTTCAGACCTCTAAAGGTAAAGGAAAAAAAAAACAACCTAAAAGCTTCTAGGGATTAAAGAAAAAAAATTCAACTAAGGGATATAAAAGCCAAAGCCTTCAAAATCCAAAGAAAAAAAATTTTTTAATTGAAATTCTAATACCCAGCCAAACAGTAAATCAAGGGTAAAGGTGAAATAAAGACATCTCAGATGACTACAGATCTTTCCTTTTTTAATTTAATAATGGGATTAGCCTAGAAAACAAAAGCACAGCCGTGTCTTGGTGCCCCCAGGCCTTGCTTTCCTCCCCAGTTCCAGCCCCAGCCCCAGCCACATCCTTCCTAAATCCGGGACTACACTCTTCTTTCCTTCAACACCCGAGGCGAAATGGCTGCAAGAGACCAGATTGCTCCAAAGCAAAGTGGAGCAATATTGCTCCACTGGAGTCCAAAAGCCAGCAGAATAGTGAAAATTGGCAAGAAGAAAAGAAAAGAGATCTTGAAAAGATACTATTAATTAGGTGATTCAAAACAACCAGAGATCACTTATTGACTCCGTTCCAAAGTGCTGTGGTTTCCTGTTACAGCCTTTAGATAAGTATGGTTTTACTGTATTTGGTTAGGAAATTTAAAATAATGCGATATTAAACTTCACGAGATAATGAGGAAGACGGTACTGGTGGTGAGGATTATAGGTTTTAAAAGGAAAGAATGTGAAAGAAAAACAATGCACATAAGACAGTGAGTCCAGGTCGTCTAGAGTCAGTTGATAAACATACCAAGCAACTTACCTTGTTTTCTACATAACCCATAGTTTTCAGTAAAATCTTGAAAAAAGATGACACAACTCCCTTTGGACAGACATCTGTCCACAGCAAAGGTATAAATTAGCGATCCTACGTAATAATCAGAGGAATTGAGTCTATTTCTCTTCACGCCAAAGTTACCCCCTCCTAGAGCATACGAGCCGCACACAGAGATAAAAGTGTGGTGGAAATTTAGCAATACAAGCTGTATTCACACAACACCAAACGTTGGCAAAGATGTGGAAAGACAGGAATCCATTGCTGGTGGAAATGCAAAATGGTACAGCCACGTTGGAAGACATTTTGGTGGTTTCCTACAAAGCTATATGTACTCTTACCATATGATCCAGCAATCGTGTTCCTGGAGATTAACCCAAAGAAGGTGAAAATTTATGTTTACCCTAAAGCCGGCGACAGATGTTCACGGCAGCTTCCTTTGTAATTGCCATAACTTGGACGCAGTCAAGATACCCTTCGGGCGGCGAACGGATAAATAAACTGTGGTACGTCCACATAATGGAATATTACTTGACACGAGAAAGCTATCAATCCTTGAGAGACATGGAAAAACCTTAAATGAAGTAAAAGAAGTCAATCTGAAAAGGCTACATACTGTATGATTCCGGCTATAGGACATTCTGGAAAAGGCAAAACTATGGAGTCGGTAAAAAGCTGAGGCGTTTTCAGGGATTGTGGAGGTTGGCAGAGAACAGCCAAAGCACAAAGAAGTTTTAGGGTCAGGACACTGTTCTGCCTGGTATTATGACAGCTACAGGTCTTCAAACATTTGTCCAAACCCACAGCGTGTGCACCACCAAGAGTGAGCTCTACAATAAGCTATGGATTTGGGACGTTGTATTTGTCAGTGTAGGTTCAACAATTGTGACAAGTGTGTTCTCTGGTGAGGGGTGCTGATAGTAAGGAAGTCTGCGCATCCACAGCGACAGGAGCCATGTGGGAAATTTCTGTACCTTCCCCTCAGTTTTTGTGAACCTAAAAATGCTCTAAAAAAAAAAAAAAAGTCTCACAAAATTCTATTAGCTTGACACTGTGATCCTTGCTGAAATGTAATAACTCCAGGAAATAGGAGTGCATTAAACTGAGAAGTCACTGAAGGCTTTTGCTGAGTGAGTTTTAAGACCCTTGGGAAGAGTGGATTTTTACAGGGAAGGAACCACGGACTGGGAATTGAGTGCAAACAGGGGCACAGCAGAGGCAAGCGTCTCAGGCACTACAGCTGGCCTCCGCCCTGTCCGGCCGCTGCTTGTTCATTCATTCAGCAGATGTTACTTCCATGCCTAGAAAGCGCCAGGCACCCTTTGAGGCTCTTAGGACATCAGGAAATGAAACAGATGAAGCCCCCTGTCCTCCCAGAGCTTACTCTTTAGCAGGAAGGGATAGAAAATAGATGATAAACACATGAAATTAAATCATATAGTATTTTAGAAGGTGATTAGTTGCTACAGGGAGTCGGGGGGTAAGCAGAGCTAGGGAAGGGGATTAGGAATGCCAAGGTGGTAGGGGCAGGTGCTAATTTTAAATATGGCGGGTGGTTTGCTTTTTCAAATACGTAATGCGGTTAAGAGTCCACTGAGTATATAATCAGATCCCAGGCTTGAAAACCGTAAAGTGCATCCATGACAACTGCTAGACACTGAAAATTCACTTAACACATGGGCTTAGGGGCAGCAAAGGTATTTATTATCCCCTGTGGCTATTGATAGACGTTCAAATCACATCACATTATCTCCTTTATTGTGTTGTGGGTCCAAGGGATGTGCCGAGTTTCACAATCAAAAGCAAAGGCAAAATGTCTGTTTTCAGTGAAGACACACCTTCGCCTCGTCTTCATCTGTAGGCTTCCACAGGTACAAATCACACCTAATTTGTCGGATGTTTCTTTCATCGACATATGCAAATGTTTAAATATTTGAGTTAAATACGCCTCCCAAAGATGATGATTATTATGTGTTGAGAGTGCAAGAATAAAAGACCAGAGAAAGGATTGCCTCAGTATGCTGTCCTTTTCTCATAGAAGGTAGCCCTTAATCACCAGGTTCTGTTCTCTGTCATTAGCATTCAGAGGGTTGAAAAAGCATTTCTTGGGAAATGAAGCTCATTGAAAATTGCAGGGGAGAAACGATCCTGAAAATCACACCTAAGAGCAAGGAGTCAAGTCAAGACGACTTTGTGTTAGACCGACAGAATGATGCCTGGCGATTTGCTTTGTGTTGCATTTAGTCCCTAAATCGCTCCTTCCGTAAATCAGTTCTTAACAAAACCTATGGGCTAGGACTGGAAAGGAAAAGAAAGAAGTGATCAAAAAGTTAACAATCTGACCAACGTAATTACTGACTGAAACGGTGAAGACTTGTGAAGCAAGAATCCGTAACCGGAATACCTGTAGCAGATGTTTTAGGCATAAGTTACCCGGGTAACAGATGGGGTTCTGGTTTCAGTGTCTTGAGTGTGAGGTAGCTTTGAGAAATCTATGGGACACATTTCTTAGTGGGAGAGGGATTTGCTATCCCACATCCAGTCCCCTTTGCTATTGGGTGGAAATCCCTTTGGGGGTTGGGTCAGCTAGATCCTTCCTCTGCCTGCTCCCAGAGCACAGGCAATATGATCGAGGAGCAACCAGTGGGATGTCCCAAGTGGAGACTCTGAATTCTGTGTGGGATATCAGGATGGTGACCAGGTGGTTAGTTCACTACATATGGAGCATAGTTGTAATGGTGACGGCAGCAGTATCTGTGGTCATGTCCACAGAGGTAGCCTGTCGGCAAAGTCAAACTTTCCCTCTTGTGGGACTTGTCTCTAATTCTAGCTACGTAAACTCCTGGAGGTGTCCTGTTCCAGCCCTGAAGTCTGTCTTCCCAACCTTACTAGCAATTCTAACGTTCACAGGTAGGGTAAAATAAATTCACTTTCTGTTCAAGTTTCCTTCTCCAACCAAGATCTCTGACTGATAATATCCATGTGTAACCTGAAAGATGAACTCCTTCGTCTCACAAAAGAGGAGAGGTTGTCTCAGAGAGGTTGTGACTTTTTCTGGGCTACTCAGCAACATGGTGTTCATAAGACCATGGCTTACATGTCGAAAAGATTACGAAAATAAAGCATGAGACAGCAGAACTAAGTCAGAGATAGATTTCAAGTTCAAGCCTTGGGAATGAGTGAACTCCCCATTTGAGAGAATGTGGTACACACACCAAAGGAGAGTGGGAACCGAACCACAGGAACATTTAGTTCCAAGCACTGATTAAAAAACAAAAACAAACACCAGAGTCCATACTAAGGCAGACTAGGAAGAGGTTGATAAAATACTAAGAGAAGGAACAGGAGTAGAATGTCATTGAAAGCAAAGCGTGAGAGGTGATTCCAAAAAGAGTTAATTGATCAGTAGTTGATGACATTGTCAACAGACCAGTAACATTCTGGTCACCAAGTACAATATGCGGGGGCGCAGGGGGAGTTACCAAGCAACTCGCTGACCCTGGCTAGGTGCCCTACACTTCCACTCGATATGGACACTCTCTACCCGGAGCTGGCATCAGATCCCACAGGTTAAGGGTTCCATCCTACAAGACTGCCCCCGCTTCATACCCCATCACAAGCCCAGCTTGTTACCTGCGCCACTGACCGCCCGGCTATCCATCAGAGGATCCAATGCCCCCTCCTTACGTTCAGTTGATTTGCTAGAGCGGCTCACAGAACTCAGAGGAACGTTTTGCTTGTTAGATTACTGGCTGATTACAAAAGGACAGAACTCAGGAGAGGTCCGATGGAAGAGGTGCATAGGGCAAGGTGTGGAAAAAGGGTGTGGAGCTTCCATGTTTTCTGAGCTCACCACCCAGCACCTCACCTCCGTGTGTTCACCAAGCCGGAAGCTGTCCAAACCCTGTCCTTTGGGGGCTTTTATAAAGGCTTCATAACGTAGACATGATTGATGAAATCATTGACCATTGGTGATTAAACTCAATCTTCAGACCCTCTCCCCTCCCCTGAGTGTGGAGAGTGGGACTGAAAGTTCCAACCCTCCGATCACAGGGTTGGTGCCCCTGGCAACCCCCCCTCCCATCTGTGAGGTCACCTCATTAACATAAAAAGTCACCTCATTAACATAAAAAAGACCTCTTTATTGCTCTGATTTTTATTGCTCTGTGCCAGAAACCAGGAGGAAGATCACATATATATATTTATTGTTAATCACAATATCCCCAGTTTGAATCGAGAACTTTGTAATTACGAGTTTATTTACAAATTAAGATATCTTTAAGACACGGGTCTTTAAAGAGACCAAAGACCACTTTGCAAAGGACACAGAGTAAGTGAGGATATGATAGTGAGAGTTACTTTTTCTTTTGGAACGTTTTGTGTAGGAAGAAAGGCAGAAATGAGATTGTGTGCTGAGCATCAGAGGAGATATTTTTGTACAGGACAGATGTTTCGAGCACCAAAGAGAAGAAACTAATTTAAAAGAATGTAAGAGATAAGGGTAGAGATGGAGATCCTGTTTCTCTCGACTGTCTCTCAAGACCTTGTGTACAGCCAGGAGAATTATTTAATCAATTCAGGTTACGAATTTTTAAATATTCAAATATTTGAACACTGGGATTTGTACCCGTTCTCTCTTCAGACCATTGATGGCTGGCTGAAGATTCTTTTTGTTTGGCTTCAGGTAGCTGTGGCCATAGCCTGTTGTATGGCTAATCATATTTTCTACGTTTGACTCAATTGTTATAACTTGTTTTCAGTTGCCCTACCACACAGCAAGGACTAGATGCTATGCATTTAGCAGGCAGATACATTCGTCACCAGGGGGACTGTGCCACTCTTTCAAGACAATTACCTGGAGAAGGCGAGCCAGAGAAGATGGGCTGCCTGGGATACCTGGCTGCTTCATGCCTGTGTATGGAGTTTGGATGCACTCTGAGTGAGTGACACTATTGATTTCATGCTGTGTATTTCACACTGGGCTCACACGGTGAAAACCCAGCAGCCTCACCTGCCATCCCTGGGTAACCTCTCTAGAGAAACTATGATGACATTATCTGGAAGGAAAGATCTTTCTGGAAAGTTCATAGACTTCAGAAAAGTCGCTCTTCCAGCTGGTGCACTTTGATGGACATAGCATCCAATTCCGAGTCGCTCTGGTGTAAGTGGTATTGATAAAATTTCCCCACCTGCCTTCTGGCTGTACCTTGTATATAATAATAGGCTGAATCAGGTTGAATCCTCAACCAGTCTCCGAATTATTAGCTCAGGTTATCGGTGTCAAAAGTATTCTCCACTTAGGAGCTCCGTGATCTTGGCAAGTTACTTAACTTCTCAGAGACTCAATCTCCCTTTTTGCCACGATTAAGAGAGAAAAAAAAGGTGGTCATCCATCTCAGAATAAAAGTCTAAATTCTTATTTTGACGTAAAGTCTCTATGTGATCTGATTCCACATTACTCCTTTGACCCGAGTTCCTTTGTTCTCATCCTTGATCCTTCCACTGCAGCCACGTGACCTCCTTGTCATCCTCAAAACCCCAAGCCATGGCATCCCGTCAGGGGTTGCTGTTTTCTTTACCTGGGAAGCTGGTCTCCCAGATTCCCCACCAAGGGCTCACCACCCACCTCTTTCATCACATGTCTGCTCAGATGCTCAGGGAGCTTTCCTGGCCATCTTGGTTATAAAGAAAACACCTTCCTCCCAGCATCCTTCACCCCCTTCCCTGTTTTGCTTTCCTGCATATAACTTATTAGCATTTGATATGCTATATAATTTACATATTTATTTGTTTCCCCTACTCTAACATAAGTTCCATGAAGGTATGATTTTCTCCTGTTTTGTCCACTTCTGCTTCCCCAGGGCTGAGAATAGTACCTGACACCTGGTAACCACCCCATAAATACTTGTTGATAAAAAGCCAAAAGGTGCAATTTCATAAAGCAATCTAAAAGGTGGAAAAATAAATTTGAAAGATCATAAATCCTTCTCACTTAAATCCAAGTCTTTATATTCATCAATTAAATATTTCTCAGAAAATCCCTATAGATGAATAACTGATTGGGAATCAAATAATTTCAGCTTTAATCTCTTTTTTGCAAGTTTATTTATTTACTTGGAGAGAGAGGGAAAGAGTACACATGTAGGGGAGGGGCAGAGGGGGGGCAAGTTTATTTATTTACTTGGAGAGAGAGAGAGAGAGAGAGAGAGAGAGAGAGAGAGAGAGAATCCCAAGCAGGCTCCACACTGTCAGCACGGAGCCCAATGTGGGACTTGAACTCGTGAACCGTGAGATCATGACCTGAGCCAAAATCAAGAGTCAGACACTTAACAGACCGAACCACCCTGGTGTCCCTAAGCTTTAATTTTTAATTTTTCCTGAATAATATTTGGCTCTTATATTTTTGATATTTAATATTTGGTGGTATTTTGTATTTCCAAAATTTCTCGCATCACTTATATTCAGATTTAATTTAACAAACATTTACCAAGGGCCTTCTCTGTACTGGGCACCATTTGTCCAATTTGATCTTTGGCATCATTACTGTCACAGCTCTATAATCAGCTGGTAAATATTTTCGGTTTTTAAAATAGGCACTCTTTCAAATTTGAATAGAAGCACATTTTTATTATCTGGGAATACACGTGGAGATGTAGATTATTTTTCTCCCATAACCATGATTCCTTTTCTTTATGCCACATAGACTTTATTAATTAATTAATTAATGCCATGTAGGCTTCAGCTGCTCAAAATTAGTAGCAGTGCCTCCCTGGGCACTGGAATCACAAACGCACAGAGATACCTGCACCATGATAATCCTTCTCACCCATCTGTCTGCTCCTGGCCAGAAATGATTTTACACCATTTTTCCGAGAAAGAATATACTGTATTTGGGAGTCATTCTTCCAGGAATGTACACTTCCACCATAATATTATAAGAATGAATCTTGTGTGATATCATAATTCTCATTTTATAGATGAAGAAATTAAGGCGGACGATTTAATAAATTTCCTAAGGTACCAAATCAAGTTTATGATAGAACCTGGATTGAACTTCACTCAAAGGTCAAATGGCCAACCTCTGAGTGGCTTTCTGAAGCTCACTGATATTTATTAGTGTGCAATTTCTCTCCTAAAGATAAATAACATTATTTTGCACAAATCAGTATCTTGTAAAGGAATAAAATTATACACCTTTTGACTCCAGAAATGACTCCATTTGAACTTCTCTCTCAAAACTGGTGTTCAATTTATAAATGCAAGAGTACAATTTTCAGAGACGCAGTTAAAATCCCATTACAACTAACTCTCTGGGATGTGCTAATTAATAACTTGGAGTGGAATTTTGCTATAGTGAATATGAAATTTAGGCATCAAATTCCTAAACAGTAAGAATAGGAGAGGACACAAGCCTGGTGTGTGAATGCTCTAAAATAAATTTTAAAAAGACGAATGGCAAAGTCTAAGAGGTCGTGATGTTAATGATGGTTACCATTTGGTAAACATCGTAAATGTATCAGACCCTGTACCAAGCTCTTGTCAATTATTTATTCTCACCCCTTTTCTTCTTCAAGGTCTTGCAACTTTGATTTATGAGAAATTCCTACTTAGGGTTAGTTTGGATAAATAATAAGGGGGTTAAACTGTTTCGGTTGCTGTACTCTTCTGAGTTGGTGATGAGAATCTTAAGTGGGAAAGAGTAGGAAAAGGTAAGTTCCAGTTCATATCCATTATCCGAAAACCGATTAAAAGATTCTCTTTTGCCGTGTGGTTCCCAGACAGCTCTAAACACATTGGTATCAGTTTTAGTAAATCAAGATCCTATCCCCAGATGCTGGTGCTCACTGTTGAACAGGAGGAACACAGTCTAACTTGGGAGGAACAAATAGTCTTTACCGACGGCCGTCATATATCGGAGGTGTGGCCAGCTCACTCACCATGGTGCTTTCTCAGGTTGATGTGGAAAGGAAGGATACAAAGAAGAATCACCTGGGCTGCGAACCAATCTTTCCATATCTCACTCCATGCAAAGAAAATGCTCGTCCCATTTATACGTGAGGTTTTATGGAGAAATGCAGTTCATTTTTGTGACGGTGCTTGAACCGTCCTATTTTGTACTTTTTTTACACTTATATTATAATCAATAACTATGTGGCTTTGCAAATAGATTTTTCAAACTCACTAGTCCACAGAGACCGTCGCACTCCTGTCCCACCAGAAGCAGTTTCGGTAGTTTTTTAACCTACAAAGCCGCAGTCATGACTCAAAGGTGTCATAGTCTGGGATCACAACCAGGAAGAATAATCATGTCCGTTGTTAATTACATCTAAGACAGTGATAAGGAGAAAATGGTCACATTAATCATGTATTCAGAGACTAAAAATAGCTCCCCCAAATAGGCTGCTGAAATTCACATCACAGCATAGCATGTCGGGCATCTTAAAGCCCTCACTACCCACTACCCAAGAAACAAAGGCTGAAAATCAGCTAAATGAGAGGAAAATTCCCTTATCTGACACAGAACGATAATGAGAAACTTGAACTGTTATGTTGCCAGCACCAAGGTCACTGTAAGTCAATTATTTCATAGGATCTTGCCAAGAGCGTGTGTTTATAGCAGTTGAGTACAAATCCAGCTATGTCAAGGTTATAATATTTAGTTGAAGAGAATGCTTCAAACACCAAAAAACTAAATATTTTTAACCGCAGGATCAAAAGGAGACGCTGTTTGCTCCTTGTTGTGTACAAGTCAGGACCTAAACAGTTTGGGGCAAAAGAACCTGACAGAAGATAGAATTCCTTATTAATGCACAACACTGTTCTCTAGGTCAAGAGTAGAGTTATAGAATTTCAGAATAGGAGGGGACCGTGGAGGGGGTCTGACTCAACCCCTCATGTTCCAAGGGAGGAAACTGCAGCCAGCCCGGGGATGGGTAAGCCCCTTTCACGGGCTTATAATCAGACCAGAACCCAGGCCTCCGGATTTCCTACTGCTTCCCTTTGCTGGGTAGACGTTCCCCCTTGTGGAAAGTGCAGAGTGCCCTCTGCCCCAGTGCCAGACCACGTGCAAACCACATAAACCCCCTTTGTCAAGACGCTGTGTCATCCTTGCCCAGACACTAGAAATTCTGGAGCCCACTTCAGAAACCCCAAGTCCAGGACAGTTGAATGTAGCCCGCGACATTTGGTCTGAGGAATTCCAGCTTCCTATTCAAGCACTAGCCTTTTTTCTTTCAATGTATTAGCTTCTTATCATTCATTCTCCTTACGTTTCTAGAAGGATTGACAAGTGTCTTTCTCCTGCCAATACTTTCATGGTTGTACAACATGTGGGAACCCTCCCCAAGGTTCTGCCTATAGTTACCTTAGTTTCATAACAAAAGTCACAAAAAGGTTGGAGTTTTGTTTTTTAGGTTTGAAATACCCCAAATACTTCTTTCAATTATCATTCGAAACTTTATTTTCCAACTCTCCCATTTTCTATCACAATTTCTCTCTCTCTCTCTTTTTTTTTTTTTTTTACTTTTTTTTTTAACGTTTATTTATTTTAGAGACAGAGAGAGACAGAGCATGAGCAGGGAATGGGCAGAGAGAGAGGGAGACACAGAATCTGAAGCAGGCCCCAGGCTCCGAGCTGTCAGCACAGAGCCCGATGTGGAACTCCAACCCTCGGATCTTGAGATCATGACCTGAGCTGAAGTTGGACGCTCAACAGACTGAGCCACCCAGGCGCCCCTCTATCACGATTTCTCAATACCCAAACCACTAATACTCAATTTTTGTTCTCCAATCTAGGTTCAGGAGTGAGCTTACCTGGTAGGCTGATACAGGTTTAAAAGTAAATATAATGCCTTTTGTAAATAAATTTCAAGATTATATATCTTCTGGCTGATAAAATTTGCTCTGGCCCTCTATTTCCCTCCGTTTCAAGAAAAAAATATATGAAAACATATCTTCCCTTTCTTTCTTCTTCTTTTCCTTCCTTCCTTCTTTTCTTTTCTATTTCCTTGGAAAGCATGTTTCATCACCTGCTGTTCACCAGGCACTTGACCAGTTGTTGTGGAGTCAGAGAGGAATAATTCATAGTTTATTACTTCAAGGAGGCTGGTGTCCAATGCGAGAGGAAAATGTGTTAAATTCTTTCTTTACAAGTATCCTTTTCACACTTTGGTCGCTGTTGTGAACATGAGGAACAAATCATACACCAAAAAGATATTTGAGTAGAAGAATACTTTAGAAACATCTTAAGACTAACACATTAGTGTTGGTGTTTTAATCTCTAATTTGCCAACTTTCTTTCTTAAGCCATGTCCTCGGTTTCTTCTTTCCTGGAGTTTGAGTACCAAGCCCCATGCATTCTGGGGGTGGGCCACAGGCGTTGAGAGACATGAATCTCAGGAACACCGCCCAGTAAGTAGGTTCCGATAACAATCCAAAAAACTAACGCTCCAAGCTTAGAGATTCTAGAGCCACAAACACACAAGAAAAAAATGCCCCCAAAATGACTGGAAGAAGACCTTGCTTCGCTCTGAACCACCTGTCCCTCTGCCAAAGCTACACACTAATCAAATGCCCTGCATGAGGAACATTCTAGAGAAAATCAGGTCTAATTAGATTGAGCACTTTACTCAATGTATTAGTTTCCTAATGTGCTATAAAAAATTACCATAAGGTGAGTGGCTTAAAACAACACAAGTCCATTTCCATATCAGCAGATCAGAAGTCAGAAATCAGTTTCACTTGGCTGAAGTCCAGGTGCCCTTGGGGCTGGTTCCTTCCGGAGGGTGTAGAGGAGAATCCTTTTCCTTGTCTTTTCTGGCGTCTAGAGTCTGCTGTGTTCCCTGGTTTGTGAACCTGTCCTTGCACCGTTGCAGCTTCTTGCTTCCGTTGTCCTCGTCTCTCCTCATTCCTCCTTTTGACCTTCTTGCTCCCTCTTCTAAAGACAGTTGTGATTACACTGAGCCCCCCGGATTTCCCTGTATTGAAACCTATGTTAATCATATCTGCAAAGTCCCTTTTGTCATATAAGGTGAACAGTCACAGGTTCCGAGGACCAGGACATAAATATTTTTGTGGGGCCCTTATTCAGCCAGAAGTCAGCTCAACCAAGGGAAAAATTCTGATTCACTCAAAGATGTGGGCTGGAAACAAGGCTGAAATGTGGACATTACGATGACCCATTGCTCATTCTCCTAGACTGTTTTTTCATTGCTCAATATGAGAGTTTTTCTTTCTGGGTCAACAGAGACATAGACTCTGGTTATTTGTGTCACCATTTCCTAAGAAATGTTCCCAAGTCTGATGTAGTTTGGTTTACACTCTTACCCCAACGTTGCTTTTGGAACTTGATCCTGACCAATTTTCTCCTATCTATCATGGAGGTAATTGAGTCTCATTGGTATTGACATTCAACTTGAGAGATTTTTCCTATTCTTCCCCTTCCTTTTTAAAAAACTTTCTAGGGTTTTCACAAAATGTTGTCATTGGAGTGCCAGCTGCAAATTTCATTGTTGTGACAATTTCTTTAAATATTGTAATGAACCCATCTAATAAGATGACATCTAATTTTGATGTCCATCAGATAATTCCTATGAAATAAATAATCAGCCTTCAGTTTATAATCTATACATAGTTCAATATAGTCAATATAGTAGTTTCTTATTTCAACATTTTTCAACAATTTTTATGGGAAGAGAGGGTCAAAGTCACATTCTATTTAAGGTCATCTATGTTCACACTATTACATTCACATTATCACTTGTATACAGATAGCACTGAACAATGAACACATATTTGTTGGTCTTTTCTCCCCAACTAGATTATTAGTTCTTAATAGGAACAGAACCTTTGACTTTAGCACCCTCAATGATAACTGATAACAGATTGGCCACATAATTGGCAATCAAATTATTTTTGGTTGATTGGCTAGTCTTTTCTTAAAAGTCACATTTGGCTGTATGATCTCATTCCTTTTTTAAACAAATAGAATGTGTGGAAACTTGGATTTATTTTTAACAAGAAAAAGAGTGGTGATTTACTTTCAAATAAAATATAAGATTCTTATTAATTATAACTCTCCACGATAAAATTTAAAATAAATAAGTAAATGAAATTGTACAGAAATGTGTTGATTGCAAAAGTAAAATATGGTCGTACACTGATTGATTGTTTTTTTTTTCATCTTCAGCTCTCTAGTGATCTTTAAAAATATCAATGTGTCACGGGGCACCTGAGTGGCTCCGTCGACTAAGTGTCTGAGTCTTGATTTAGGCTCAGGTCATGATCTTTCGTTGGTTGAGTTCAAGCCCCACATCAGGCTCTGTGCTGGCAGCGTGGAGCCTGCTTGGGATTCTCTGTCTCTCTCTCTCTGTCCCTCCCCAGCTTGTGCTCTCTCTCTTTCTCCCTTAAAATAAATAAACGTGAAAAAAATAATAGATAGATAGATAGATAGATAAATCTATGCGTCGAGGCACCTAGGTGTCTCAGTTCGGTGAGCAACAGACTCTCGATTTCAGCTCAGGTCATGATCCCAGGGTTATGGGTCCCACTTTGGGCTCTGCGCTAAGTGTAGACAAGCCTGCTTAAGATTCTCTCTTTCTTCCTCTGCACCTGTTACCCACTCGTGCTCTCTCTCTCTCTCTCTCTTTAAAAAAAAAAAATCTATGTGCTGCTTTATTAGTTTACTACCCCACCCTTGATTCTGATTTATATATCACTGTAATCTTAATATTTACCTTATTTAAAACCTCCATCTTATTTCATTTTCATTTTTAATTTTTATCCCTGTGTTAAGGATACATAAGAGTGCACGGGTCACAGCGTACAACCCAACAAATCTTCATAAAGTACACCCCCTCCCCATCATCTGATGCAGGGACAGAAAAAGGACATCACCAGCATCCCAGACGCCCCCACCCTTCCTCTCCAAGGTCTGCCCCCTCCCCACTTCTCAGGCCATAGAGTAATTTTGCTTGCTTTTGAACTCATTTTAGTTTAAATGAATCCTTACTAGTGGCCAACTTTTAAAAGATTCAGATTTCTACATATTCCCACTCCCCTCCCGAAAAAAATTCCTGGGGGATATATTTTCCTTCCTCTTTTTAAAAGATGAATTTAATGATGCAGTTCATTATCCCAATAATGTCATGTTCATAATTAAATCCACTTTTCTCTGACTTGCTAATAAGCTTCCTATGTTTCTTTCCTCTCCGATCCTTTCAGAAAAGCCTTAAAAGTTCCTCTACCCCTTCTGCCCACACATTCCTTCCAGGGACTACTGTCCTTTCCTGTCCCTTGCAGTTCTCGGGCTTGCTCTAGTCTGAATCTACCCTCTTTCATATTCTCAGACAGAGATCATTTTATAGCTTTCAAGATGAAACCCTCTATTTTCCTTTGTGAGTCCACAGTACAGCTGTACTCTTCCTTTCTTAAAAAAAAAAATCCCATATGTATTAATTATAGAGTGTTGCTTAAATTTCTAAAGATTCCTGGGGCACTTTTAAGCGTCTAATAATTCTCGTTTCACTTGGCCGATTAGCTTTATTCTTAAAATTTTAAATCTGGAATTAGGCTTTATGCTGTTTGGGGCTACGCGTTCACCACATTTTACCAGGCCAAATTCAAGTGGTCACGGGGGCCTCATCCTTATCCACTTCCCTCCCCTTTGTTCGAGGCAGATTGAGACTGCGGCTGGGGCTCTGTTCTCTGCTTCTAACATCAATGCTTCTCTCTCTGACCAAAGAACCATTTGGATGATGGATATACCATGTGCTTGTTTCCCAGAAGATGACTAGAATAACTCTCCCCAAGGAAATATTTTGAGCACTTGAAGGAATTTGAAGAATTGAAAATTCCAAGTACATCTCATATTCTTGATACACTTGAACTCTAGGGACACAGAATGTTATGGAGGATAAAGCTCTTGACTAGAAGACAGGAAATGTGTTCTTATCTTGGGGAGGCAGCTAACCACCTATAGGGAGGCCGGGTCTTGACATTTTCTTCCTGTGTGGTATTGTGCTACAGGGATCCTCCGTGGATGTGACAAGGGAAGTACCCAGTCCCTCTGGGGGCACAAAAGAATCTGTAAGGGTGCATATTTTCATGATCCCAAATATAAGAGCAATGAGTCAAAATCTGGGGTTATAGAGATACATGGAGGCTTCACTGAAAAAGCATCATGGGAGAACATAGATTTAAAAATGTTGAAAACACTGAGCAAGAATAACCTCAGATTACTAAGAATCTGATATTTATGAAGAAGATCTTTAGGTTCCTTTCATTTCTGGAATTTTTGGTCGCATCAGTCATTCTCTTTTCCAGTGCCCTGCCCTCTGTGGAATTCTCTATAAATTATGCAGTCCCCACCCAGGGTTTCTGGGCTTTTACTCCTTCGGATTTCCTAATGAAAATAAATAATTCCTTCTATTCAGTAAGAAATGTAATAAAAAACCAAGGACCAAGTCCTCTGAGCAAGAAGTTTTCTCACTGACCCTCTGCTGATGTTCCCTACAGCTTGGTTTTACCAGGATTTGGATGCTGGAGAGAACACGGACTGAAAGCTCAGATCTGAGTCTTTTTGGTCCTGTGGGGTGCACTAACTGTGTGGATGGAGGACGTGCCATTTCATCTCACTGGTCTCCATCCTTGAACAAAGAGTCACCATCCTGCTTCTTATATAATGTAGAACCAGCCTAGACTCAGCTCTGGGATGAGGTTTTTTATTGCAGGGAGACCAGGAGACTCTGAGGCTCTCAGTTGGCCCAAAGAACCTTCCAACTAGAGTAGCGTTTTTCCTTCAAGTAGATCCAGATTGGGGTGAGGGGCAGGAGCCCCCAGAGAAAACCCTTCAAGGAAGAGAAGGAAGAGAAGAGTAGAACTCTGGGGACCAGGGGGCTTGAACAAGATGAGTCCCATCCCCATCTCAGACCTGCTGGGATATCAAAAAGGAGGCTGGGGTGACAGAACTTGCCAGCAGTCGCCTGGTGGTGGGGGCACATGGGAGACAAACTATGGGGTCTCATTATTACCCTCATAGGAGTAATCAGGGAGGAAGGGAAGCAAGAGGAAAGAAGAATAGGTCAGAGGACTATTGGGAAGAAGTCTGAAGATGATCACGATGGAAACTTTTTTGAATAGTTTTAATAGTTAATAGTTTAATAGTTTTAATGTTTTAAAACATTAAATGACACCATATCATTTATGTGTTCTTTATCATTTGGCCTCATGAACAATGGATCTATAAGAATGAAGATCCAAAGACTGACCGGCAGCCGGCAGCCTCCCAGTGAATTTTTCCTGTCTCTGCACCCTGAATGCAAGGTTCTGGAGCCCTGCGGAAAAGGGACTGGGGATGGAGGTCAGCTCCACGCTAGCAGAAGGCGTTTTCCTGTACAAGTTTGCTTGCGTTGGCATGGAAAAAGGAAACTTACAAGGACAACTGTAAAGGAGTAACTTGCGTGAAGGGCGAGTAACTGGAACGCAGGGAGCCAAAAGAAGGTTAAGCTCTCTTACGGTCACGCACAGGCACGTGCGCGCGCACGCAAACACACACACACGCACACACGCACGCACACGCGGGAAAGAAAACACCTGAGAAATGGACCATACTTCCCCTAATGACTGCCGGGGGCTGACCGTGGACTCCTTCCAGCAAATGGCAGGATGAGCAATGAGGTTCTTCCTCGGGCTTGGAAGCATTTTGGTCAAAGGAATGGAAGGGCTGAGCCTGTTGCGCTGACTCCCACAGGAAGTGGTGGGCCGAGAGCGCAGCTACAGGCTTTCCTGTG
Source organism: Felis catus (assembly GCF_018350175.1). Lineage (NCBI taxonomy): Eukaryota > Metazoa > Chordata > Mammalia > Carnivora > Felidae > Felis > Felis catus. Next base: position 18,216,778 of record NC_058368.1, on the reverse strand, counting down.
CGGCGTAAATTGGCCCAGTTTGCGCAAAACATTCTTATCTGATGAAGGACTGGAAGTGTGAGTGCGTGCTCGAATGTTGGAAATACTGCCGGGTCTCTGCTTCGCTGCTCCCTTGGTTTTCTTTCTCTGCTGTCCCTTCTTTGTCTTTGGCCATCACGCTGCGCTCCTGGTACTTTTCTAGCTTCTCACATGGTTTTGATTAGGAAGGACAAATGTAACCGAGAACAGAAATGCTCCTAGTTTTTCTCATGTTCTTTCAGATGAATGTGCTTAAGTGTTAATCTTAAGTGTTGTAGGCTTGGGGATCAGGAATGTGTATGTATGTAGACACATATGTATCTCAACCTAAAAGGGTCCCATTTTTATCCTCGCTGTCTTGGAAAAAGAAGTATTAATATGGCACAACCAAACGAGGCTTGGCTAAAAACTATTCTTGGGGCACTTGGGTGGCTCAGTCGGTTAAATGTCTGACTTTGGCTCAGGTCATGATCTCACGGTTTATGCATTTGAGCCCTGAGTCGGGCTCTGTGCTGACAGCTCAGAGCCTGGAGCCTGCTTCAGATTCTGTGTCTCCTCTCTCTCTCTGCCCCTCGCCCCCCTCCCATCTCTCTCCCTCTCTCTCTCTCTCTCTCTCAAAAATAAAATAAACATTACAAAAACTACTCATAAACTGAACTGGCAATCAGATGTTTTGCTTTTCAGTCCTGGCTCAGCATCTAGGTAGCTGTGTGGCCTTGGAGAATGTATCTGAAGTTCCTGGTGTTGATTTTGTCCTCTCTAAACATGACAGGGTTGGATTAGGTACTCTCCCAGGTGCCTCCCTGGAGATTTCGATTATCTGTGTCAGGTGCATTGGTACTAACTTCATGAGATAAGCCAAAATGAGACTCCTTACCTACACAGGAAAATGAAGGGGGGAAAAAATCCAAGTCCTTGTATTTGTTTCCCTAATGAAATTAAAAATGATCAGAAAATAAAGTCCATTGCAATTTACCCACACCACTTTATTAATGACCTAGATGTAGCAGGAACACAGAATTCAGAGCTATGCACAATCCCAGACATCTAGAAAGCATACAGTAAACGTTTCCTGGAGGCTATCCTGCTCGAGGTGCCGACAAAGTGGCATAACCCAGTGGCCAGAGCCCCAAATTTATAAAACTGAGCCTCAAGTCTCTGCCCCACCTACCCGTCGTTCCATGCTTTAGAACTAGCCATTAGCCTTTTCCAAGCTTCGGTTTCCTCAACTGCATAATGGGACAAACATTGGCAGTTCAAATTTGGGGGGAGAAACAAGTGATATAACGTATAGGAAAATGATTAACAATGTGTAGAATACTTGGAAATGTTCTGGCACCTAATCAAAGGTACGTTACATAGGCCTTAGGCGGTAAGTTAAGGAAGTTGGTCTCTGTGGTCTGTGATGTGCCTTCCAGCTTTGAACATCCTTTACTCCGTGACTTGGCTGGGCTTCTGCCCCGGGCTGCAGATGTAACTGACACCTGCTGTGTCTGGAAATTTGGAGAGAGAGGCTGGGAGGTTCCTGTAACTTCACCCCTGGACCTGCCTTGCATGATGTGGCTCCTCCTTCAGAGACATCAATGGGCCTGTCGATTCATCTTGTTAACCTTTAACTGCTGCTAAGACATTCCACCCTGGGGGGGCTCCCTGTGCTGTTATCATCAAAAACACTCTAGACCCAAAAGGCAAGCCGCTTGCCCTTATATCAGTGTTTATGCTTGTAATCTAAAGGAGGAGAAAAACATGTCGGTAGTCAGTTGGAAAAGAAGTCAAGTTATGTACTTTTCCGCTTCAATTGAGTATTTCTTGCTTTGGTTTTCCCATTTACTGAAAACGAGTGAATTGCTAGTAGGAATATCCTAAACTCACAATGAAATGGTTGTGAGAAATGATTGTTGTAAGAGTCACCTGAAAATCTAAGCTACATATTGTGAAAGTGGGTTTATTGTTGTGAAGTGTAGGGGAAGCGTCTTTACCAGAAGGATGTGGGCTCACAGCTCTTTCACCTTCGGAAGACCTGGGCTCTCCTCCAGCCCGGCTGTCAAGACACCTCGGAGTGCTCCCTGGACTGTGAGCGTTCCCACGGAGCAAGTTCTTGCACAGAAGGTGTGAGAGGGCAATTCTCCAGGCTTTAAGAAATGAAGAATAAAAGCGCAGAGGAATTGATCAAGGAACAAAAACCTCAGTTTTACGATGAAAACATCTTTCGAGGTTTGTGATACTCATTTTTGTATTTTGGGATCAGTTTTTACTCACTCTTCTCTCTCGCTTATCCCAAAATGACTGTCAATGTGATTATTCATCACCCATGCGTCTGCGTATCACCAGTATGGCAAGGGGTGTCTTTGCTATTTTTAGACACGATGGTTATACAAGCCAAAAGGGCACATTCCTCTCCCATTCTGCGGAATACCGGCCACCCCCTGGCATGGGGACCGTTCTGAAGCAGCCTTTTCCTTCTGGCTATACAAAGGCTTTCTTTGACAGGGGAGTGTGCAGTGGGTTGAGGGAAAGTGGAGAATAAAGGAAAGATATTTCCAGATTTGAACTTGAACAAAAGTTACTGCTGACAGCCGAGTTCACTAATGGTCAGAACTGAGAAACGCAGGCAGCCATGGCATGACTGGGGGCTGGGGACCAGCACTCTCTGCAGGCAGGGACAACATCTCTGACCACTCACAAGGGTGGGACGGAGTTTGAAAAAATCCCAGAGGGCAGAATTGATCTTTGGGGATTTGCCAGCCTTTGGTTTAAAGGCTTAGTAAATATTTTGGTAGGGAAGGGATCATAACACGGGGTTCTAATTAGCACGAGCGAGCTTTTCCCTTGCCCTTGTTGCTGGTGATCAGGGATATCTGGCTTTGGGGGCTCCCTGCTAATCCGCTGCCTCCCCTTACCTTCCCGTCCCACTCCCACCCCCCCCACCCCCACCCTCAGAAGTTATCTTAAGAACCTGAACTACCTCAACCTGGAGGCAGGGCTGAAAAGAGGTCACCAATGCCTTTGCCCGTGACCTACTTGCACCCTCGACCTTCAGAGATGAGAACCCGATAAGCCGCCCACACCCAGTGGCCCAGGATTCACTGGGCTGTCATTCTGGCTGGGAGACAGGACAGCTTCTGGCAAACTTAATAAGCAGATTTTCTCAGTGATAGGAAAATTCTTGCTTAATGCAGGCAGCTCTATTTCCCGTGGTTAAAGTATTCAGCCTAGAGAAGATAGCAGAAGTCACCTGACCCGGCGTGAAATATAAACGAACGTTGTCTCTTTCTTTAGTTTCCCCCTCCCACCTTTTTTAAAGCTTCCATTTTCTTCTGGGAGGTGGGCTTTATCTTTACTGGGCCGGGCTCACGTAAGATAAGTTGGAATTAGGGAACTGGTATAATACTTAACCTGCTTCTAGACAGCAGCCAGCATCAGCATCAAGCAGAGCATTGAAGTGCTTTAATCGCTTGAACAACACTCAGTGCTTCTCCTGTTACTGTCACTCTTACGATCTCTCTGCATGTTACCAGTGGCAGAGAAGGGACGTTGTCAAACTCTCAGAGGGCAGAGGGCAGAGGGCAGAGGGCAATAAATGGAACCTAAGTAAAAACTAGTTCACACGCTAGCATCTGCTCCCCAGACGTCTCCAATCTCCAAGTCTGAGGAAAACCCAGGCTGCCGGGCTAAGCGAATGCCCCTTCACCTCCGACTGTCACAAAAATCTGATCCTTCCGCTCTTCTACTCTCTTCTACTTCCCAGCCTGGAAATGTCACTTACAGAGGGGGGACTCCCGGGGCACCTGGGTGGCTCGGTCGGTTGAGCGTCCGACTTCGGCTCAGGTCATGATCTCATAGTTGGTGAGTTCGAGCCCCGTGTCGGGCTCTGTGCAGACAGCTCGGAGCCTGGAGCCTGCTTCGGATTCTGTGTCTCCCTTTCTCTCTCTGCCCCTGCCCAGCTTGCACTCTGTCTTTCCCTCTCTCAAAAATAAATAAACATTAATTTTTTTTTTTTTTTTTTTTTTTTTTTTACAAAGAGGGTCTCCTGGCCCAACAGGTACACTGCCTCCCCAGCCAGCCACTGTGGCGCTAAAAGGTAACAGGTTCGAAAGTGATTGTCAAAGTTTAAGATGCACAAAGTCTGAAGTCTGCAGAAGCGTATTTTTCAGTTTTGCTACAAAAAGGATAAATCTCAAAAGAGCTCTTTTCTTGTAACAGTCCAAGTAAACAAATGTCGCAGGCATTTTTACAATTTAGCAAGTCTGCATTTCATCGATTTGCTGGGAAATTAAACAATATACCTATTAAAACTCATTAAAAAAAAACTGGGAACTCTAATTCTGACTTTTATTTATAACTCAAGTTCAGTGAGTTGGCACCAATGTTTTAGAGAGACAGAGTATGACTCTGAGTCAAGACCAAATTGATCCCAGCTTTCTCAATTTGCGAACTTCCTTTTTGTTTTCTGTTGCTTCTACAGCCGTTGTGATGCTGTTCCATTATGAGGCGGCCGGTCCCATATGAACCATTCTTGTCCTGGACAGACTAGGAAAGGGAAGCGACAACATCCAGCCGTCCGAAACCAGTCTTGGAGTGAATTGGGCCGGGCCCCCGTTTCAGCAACGAATGTTAACACGCGATCAAAATCGTCGCACTTTGTTACCAGTGGGGATGGGGACGGTCATGAAGAGCCCAAAGGCCATTTTACTAAGCCCATCAGCTGGGTAGTGACTTTTGCAAATCAGCTCTTGGTACCTTCATTTTGATTCTCCTTAGATGCAGAAGCAAAAACCACAAACCACAGTAGAAATGCTTTAGGCTTTGTAACATGAGAAGCTAGAACGTACATACTGACTCTACTCCTTACTGTAAATATATGATTTTGACAAATTACTTCAGTTTTTCAAGAACAAACCTCAGTTTCTTCCTATGTAAGAGGGATGCAATAATATCATATTACATATGTTAGGGTGTTGCCTTGGGGATTCAAAACATTATTAAATGCCTAATGTAGAGCTTCGCACATAGCACGTCCCAAAGAAAGCGAGCCGCCATTGTTACTTTGTCAAGTGCTTTTTCTGTCTCAGTTGAGATGATCGTGTGGGCAGTTTTTCCTTCGTTTTGTTGATGCGGTGTCCTACAGTGATTCATTCTTGTACGTAGAATCATCCTTGCGTTCCAGGAGTAAAACCCACTTGGCCATGGCATATAGTCTTTTAATATACTACTGTTGAGTTCAGTTTCCTAGTATTTTATTGAGTATTTTTGCATCCATCTTCATAAAAGGATATTGATTCTATAGTTTCTTTTCTTGTAACCTCTTTGCTGGGTCTGCTATCAGGGTAATGATGGCTTTAGAGCATGAATTAGGAAATGTTATTGCCTTCAATTTTGGGGAAGAGTTGAAAATTCGTGTTATTTATTTATTTATTTTTAATGTTGGCAGTCTTCTTCCGTGAAAGCATCTAGCCCATGACTTCTCTTTGTTGGGAGGCTTTGAATATCAATTAGTCTCCTTACGAGTTGTAAATCTATTCATATTTTCAATTTGGTAGATTCAGTTTGGGTAGATGTGCATTTCTAGGAATTTGTCCATTTTGTTCAGTTTATCCAGTTTGTTGGCATACAGATGTTCATAACATTCTCTTTGATGTCTGCTTTTAGTTATCGGAGTCTTTGCTCTTTTTCCTTCACTTATCTAGCTACAGGTTTGTCAATGTTGTTGATTGTTGCAAAGAACCAATTTCGGTTTTACTGTTTTTTTCTATATTGTTTTTCTATTCTCTATTTTGCTCTGCTTCAATTTTGCTTCCTTCCCTCCTTTTGTTAGCTTTGGGTTTAGTTTGCTTTCTCTTTTTCTAGTTCCATAAAGAGTAAGTCTAGGTTACTGATCTGAGATGTTTCTCTTTTTTAAATGCAGGCATTTAAGCTACAGATGTCCCTCTTAGCACTGCTTGTCTGTATCCCATCAGTTTTTGTGTGCTGTGTTTTTAGTTTCCTTTCTATTTGTCTCAAGGTATTTTCTAATCTCCCCGTGATTTCTTCTTTGATTCATTGGTTACTTAAGAGTATGTTGTTTAATTTCCGCATATTTGTGGGTTTTCCAGTTTTCCTTCTGTTACTGATTTCTGGTTTCATTCCATTGTGATCAGAAAAGAAACTTCATATGATTTCAATCTTCTACAATGCATTTACTATTTGTTTTGTGGTCTAACATACAGTCTACTCTGGGGAGTGTTTCACGTCCGATTGAGAAAACTGTGTATTCTGCTGTTGTTGGGTAGAGTGTTTTGTATATGTCTGATAGATCCAGTCGGTCTGTAGTGCTGTTCAAGTCCACAGTTGCCTTTTTGATTTTTCTGGCTGGTTGTTCTGGTCATCTTTGAAAGTCTCCTACTATTATCTTAGAGCTGTTCTCCTTTAAATTCTGCTAATGTTGCTTGATACATTTTAGAGCTCTGATAATATGTATATCATATATTTTTATAATTTTGATCTCTTCTTGGTGAAGTGACTCTTTCATCGATATATACCCTTGTCTCTTGTAATATTTTTTTACTCAAAGTCTGTCTGGTTTAATATTAGGATAGCCACCCCAGCTCTCTTTTGGTTATTAATTGCATGTACTATCTTTTGCGTCATTTAACTTCCAACCTAAATCTGAATTTAAAGCTAAAGTAAGTCTCATGTCCACAACATATTGTTCAGTTTTTAAAAATCTATCCTGCCAGCCAATGCCTTTTGATTGGAGTGTTTAGTCCATTTGCGTTTGAAGTAATCATTGATAAGGAAGGACCTTCTTTTGCCACTTTGTTGTTTTCTGTATGTCTTATATCATTTTCTGTCCCTTATTTCCTCCATTACTGCCTCTTTTTGTGTTTACTTTTTGTAGTGATATGTTTTGATTCCCTTTTCATTTCCTTCCATGTATATTCTATAGATGTTTTCTTTATTGTTACCATGGTGATTACATATAATCTTTTAAAGTTATAACAATCTAATTTGAATTGATACAAACTTAATTTCAGTTGCATAAAAAACCCTTCTCCTTTTTTTTTTTTTGGGATGAGCACTGGGTGTTGTATGGAAACCAATTTGACAATAAATTTCATATATATATATAAAAAACCTTCTCCTATAATAGTTCCATCACTCTTGTGTTATTGGTGTCACAAATTGCATCTTTACACATTATATACCCGTTTACATAGATTTATAATTATGTTCTATGCATTTGTCTCACACACCCTGAAGTAGAGTGAAATTCAAAGTAGAGTTAAATCCAAAATTACAGAGGATTAAAAATTTTTCAGTCTCACCCTTTGATTTCAGGAAAGGGAAATGGGCTGGAGGTTGAATGAATGTCCAATGATTTCGTCAATCATGCCTATGTAAATGAAGCCTCCATAAAAACCCAAAGGATGGATTCAGAGAACTTCTGGGCTAGTGACGTTGTGGAGGTGTCTAGAGAGGATGGAATGGGTCCTATGCATCTTCCATCTGGCTGTTCTTGAGTTTTATCTTTTTATAATAAACCAGTAATCTAGAAAGTAAAATGTGTCTCTAAGTTCTTTTAGCCACAGTAACAACTTAATGAAACCCAAGGAGGGGATCATGGGAACATCTGATCTCTAGCCAGTCCATCAGAAGCATAGGTGACAACCTGGACTCGGGAATGACAGCTGAAGTAGGGGAGTCAAAAGGGGAGCAGTTTTGCAGGACTGAGCCTTTAATATATTGGACCTGACAGTCTTAGAATTGAATTCATCGCTTGGTAGCATTTGCAAAAAATAATCTTCCAAGAAAGACTTCCTTTAACATTCTCTGTAGAACAAGTTTTGTAGTAATGAACTCTCTCGGCTTTTGTTTTTCTGGAAAGTCTTAATTTCTCTATCACTTTTGAAGGATAGTTTCTGGATAGAGAATTCTCATTTTAAGTTTTTTGTTTCTTGTTTTTTCCCCAGCGTGTATTAAATATATCATCCCACTGCTTTCTGGTCTGCAAGAGTGCTGCTGAGAAACTGGAGAATAATCTATTAAGGATCATTTGTCTATGATGAGTTGCTTCGCTCTTGTTGATTTCAAGATTCCCTTTGACTTTGGCTTTTGACAGTTTGATTATGTGTCTTAATGTGAATCTCTTTTGGTTATCCTAAAGTTCGTTGAGCTTCTTGGATTTGTATATTCATGTATTTCATGAAATTCAGGATGTTTTCAGCCGTTATTTCCTCAAATAAGTCTCTGCTACTTTCTTTCTCTTCTGGGATTCCCATAATTTATATACAGACATATTCTTTTTGCTTGTTTATTGCACTTCACTTTATTTTGCTTCGCAGATACTGCACTTTTTATAAATCAAAGGTTTGTGGCAACCCTGCATTGAGCAAGTCTATTGGCACCATTTTCCTAATAGTATTTACACACCTCGTGTCTCTGTCACATTTTGATGATTCTCACACTTTCGGTAATTCAAACTTTTTCATTATTATTATATTTGTTATGATGATCTGCAATCAGTAATCTGTGATGTTACTATTTGTGAGTTTTGACGTGCCACACCACACGTGTGTGTTCTGACTACAGATAAGGTAGAAACAGCAAGAGAACTAGAATTAGAAGTAGAACCTGAAGATGTGACTGCATTGCTGCAATCTCATAATAAAACTTTAGCAAATGAGGGGGTGCTTCTCATGGCCGCTCAAAGAAAATGGTTTCTTGGGATGGAATCTATTCCTGGTGAGATGCCGTGAAGACTGTTAAAATGACAACAAAAGCTTTAGAATTTTACACCAATTTATTTGGCACAGCAGTGGCAGGACTTGAGGGGAATGACTCCAATTTTGAAAAAAGTTCTGATGTGAGCAAAATGCTATTAAACAACATTGCGTGCTACAGAGAAATCATTCATGAAGAGTCAATTAATGGCCAACTTCATTGTTGCTTGATTTTAAGAGGTTTTCACAGCCATTCTGACCTTCAGCAACCACCACCCTGATCAGCCAGCAGCCATGAACATCAAGGTAAGACCCCCTATCAGCAAAAATATTACTACTTGCTAAAAACTCAAGTGATGGTTTATTTTTAGAAATAAAGTATTTTTTAATTAATCTTAAAATTTTATTTATTTATTTATTTATTGAGAGAAAGAGAGAGAGAGAGAGCACATGCAGGGGAGGGTCAGAAGGAAGGAGAGACAGAATTCCAAGCAGTCTCCGCACCGTCGGCAGCAGAACCCGATGCAGGGCTTGAACTCATGAACTGCAAGATCGTGACCTGAGCCGAGATCAAGAGTCAGATGCTTAACCAAGTGTGTTACCCAGGTGCCCCATAAATAAAGTATTTTTTAACTTAGGTATGTATATTGTTTTTTGTAGACATAGTGCTATTGCATCCTTAATACGCTACAGTGTAGTGTAAACATAACCCCTATATACATTGGGAAACCAAAAACATTCATTTGACTTGCTTTATTGGGATATCCATTTTATTGCTGTGGTCTGGAGCTGAACCCACCATATCCTAGAGACATTGCCAATATTGGTCTTCTTTTTTTTTTTTTTTAATTTTTTAATGTTTATTTATTTTTGAGACAGAGACAGAGCATGAACGGGGGAGGGTCAGAGAGAGAGAGACACAGAATCTGAAACAGGCTTCACGCTCTGAGCTGTCAGTACAGAGCCTGACATGGGGCTCGAACTCACGGACCGCGAGATCATGACCTGAGCTGAAGTCGGCCACTCAACCGACTGAGCCACCCAGGCGCCCCACCGATATTGGTCTTCTTGATGGCATCCCGTAAGTTCCTTAGATTCAGTTCGCTTTCTTTATCTTTTTCTTCTGCACCCCAGACTTGAGAATTTCAGATGTCCTATTTTCAAATTCTGTTGTGTCTTTTTTCTCTCTTGCCTGCCCATCTCTGCTGTTGCAACCCACTGGTGGAATTTCCATTTCCGTTATTGCACTTTTTCACTTTAGAAATTCTGTTTATTTCCCTTTTATAAGTCTTATATCTTTTCGATATTCTCATCATTTTTATATATTATGTTCCTGATTTCCTTTAGTTCTTTGTCCATGTTTTCCCCTAGCTTTTTGAGCATATTTTAAAAAGTTGTTTTAGGGGGCACTTGGGTAGCTCAGTCGATTAAGCATCTGACTCTTGATGTAGGCTCAGGTCATGATCTCATCATTGTTCATGGGATCGAGCCACCTGTCAGACTGCACTGACATCAGGGTCCCTCCTGCTCACACATGCTCTTCTCTAAATAAATATATAAATAAATAAGTTGTTTTAGTCGTTGTTTAGTAAGTCCATGGTCAGCTTTCTTGGGAACAGATTCTGTTAAATTAAAGGAATTTGTCCCTTCAATAAGCCGTATTTTCCTGGGTTTGTTGTTGTCGTCCTCATTGAAAATTGGGCGTTACGTTATTATAACATGGTGATTCTGGAAATCAGATTTCTCCCCTTCCCCAGAGCTTGTTTTTTTTTATTAGAAACTGCGATCGCCACATTTGTTTTGTGACTTTTCCAGACTATTTTTGCAAAGTCTATTCCTTGCCGTATGTGTTCATTGAAGTCTCTGTTACTTTAGTTTGTGTTGAGCTAACACAGTTTGATAGAGATTTTCTTGAATACCAAGAGCTGAAAGAGACAAAAACACCGAGATAGAGATAGAGATAGAGATGATAGAGATAGAGATAGAGATAGAGAGATAATAGAGAAAGAGAGAGATAGAGATAAAGATAGAGATAGAGATGGAGATAGCAATAGAGGTAGAGATAGAAGTACCAGTGGGGGGGGGTGGGGGGTTGAGGGGGCATTCCCCGCTCACGGCCTTGGCAGATGGGCTCTATGCAGGGTTACCGTTCCCTCGGTTAGTCTTGCTCTGAACCTAGGGTTCAGCTTAGGTGAAAGTTAAAGTCTTCTCAGACTTTTGTGAGCATATGTCTTACCTGGGTAGGCATGGGGCTTTCTAGATTCCCTTATAGAAATAACTGCTTTTGAATCTCTTGGTTTCCCAGAGAGTCTTACCCCACTCTGTCCTCCAGGCCTTAGATGGTCTCTTGTATGTCTCCGGTGGGAATCTGTTAGGTCAGGTGTGTACAGGTGTGTTTTCCCTGGTTGCTTTCATGAGCAAAGCCTGCAGCTCTTCTGGCCTGTGTTCTGAGTTAGGCGAGAAAGAGAGAGCAAGTCAGTCCTTCAGGAATCCCCAGCCGAGTTAGAACAGATGTACACAGTAATTGGCAGATAAGGTCTGCTCTCTCCCTCTGATTTAAAGAGTAGAACTGGGACCTGAATTTGCCACCACTTGAATCTAAGGCTGTTGCCATTTGGGCAAGGGTTTTTTGAGTGTTTTTTTCCCCATGATTGTGCGGAAGAATATGAGCTTGGAGCTTCGGAGTCCAACATCTCCCTGATGTCCCATCACTATGATTTTCTGCCGATTTACTGCATGCCAAAACTGCACTGAGAAGGTTATTTTCTCTCTGCCCTCCCGATACACCCCCACCTTTCCCTGTCCTAGTCTGTGTCCGGCAGGCTGATCTGCACAAACCGTATCAATGAGCTCCCAGCCCCAGTGGGAGGAAAGGGAGGCAATGCGTTTAATTCCCTTTCTGCAGTGGACACAATTTGGCCACATCTTTCCATCCAGTGTCACAGCTCTCCTCCCGTGACCCTCTCCCAATAACCACCAACCCTGAGATCTGTAACTGGCACATTTCCCTTCAGACCTGGGCGTGATGAAGTGCTTACCAATCGCCATCACCTTCTGCTCTTGTAGTCCCAAGGTCCTTCACCATCCCTTGTGCGTGTCCCAAGATCGTTCCACACCTTTGTAACTTATTCTTTTATGAACATTCCTCACTTACTCAGTTTGGGAGTGCCATCTGTTTCCTGCTGGAACTCCAAGGGACACACTGCACCATTGGCTGCTATTTCTCTTTTAGAGAAATGCTTCTGATTTTCGAGAAATGTGCTCAGATACCAGCAGATTCTGGAAGGTACTTTGGGTCAAAAGATAAGAATTCACTTTCCTGAACAAATGTGTAATATTCAGGAGAACGATACTCAGCTTGGGGTTCAGAAAATGTGTCTTATTAAACACACAGCCTTGGTCCTGTAATCTGAGATGTGAAGACAAACTTATGGTCCCATTTCTACAAGGCAAGGGCCCTAAAAGAAGACCGCCCTCCTTTGCGGGTGGGCGAAGCCATCTGCTGTCACGGAATCCTGTCCCAGGAGCCAGATCGCCCCACCTTCCCCCAAACTGACAAGTGCCGAGCTGGAAGTGCGAAGGGAGATATCGATTGTCTCCTGTGTCTAGAAAAGAGCTACGTATGAGGCAAGATCGATTACATTAATTGCTTCTTCTCTGACTCATTCTCCTCACTGTTGACAGGCCTTTCTTAAGCACAGACCCAGTGAAGCCATTTTCTCTGCCAGAAGGCTCCAGTGGGTCTTGGACCACGGGACAAAGAATGACAAATGCTCAGCATGTGGGTGGCCGCTCCCACTCCTGGCTTGCAGGGCACACTTGTTCAATAAAGCTGCTTTCAGCAGGGGAAACTTTCCAGCGTGGCTCTCCAGGTAGCCAATACTTAGGCTGCTTTTCATTTCTAAGGTAAATGCATTGCCCCGCCTTGTCCTGGAAGATAAAATATATTCTAAATTCGGAAGCACAGCGCTGCACAAGCTGGCCCCAGTCTTCCATTCCAGAGCCTTAGCATTTTTCCTCTTACCCTTTCGTGCCAAACCATTAGCCCTTTTTGCACTGTTCATAGCATATATGGGGTGTTGGAAATATCTGTCTGTCTAATATTGATATGGTCCTATAAATTGAGTTTTTCTTTAAACACACAAACATACACACAGAATTTACGTCTGAGCCAAAAACATTTAGAATATTGCAATAGCACCAGATAATGCTACAAAAATTAGTTTGTAGCATTTGCCCATACATTTATTTATGTGTCTTTAAAGGGTGGAAAAAGCTTATTAGATGAAAAATTGGGCAATACGTTCCTTATGGAGCAAAAGCAACATGTGCCAGCCCAGCGTGCTTGCCACTGACTCTTTCAAGCAGGTGGCCTGATGGCCTTGGCCTCCTCCCCGTAGAGCGGTCAACACGTTCACACGTGAGGTCAAATCTTTTCTTAGCTGTACTTCAGCCGTCCAGACTGGAACTCATTGTTTCTGAGACAAGCCCCAAAGCAAATAACAAATTCCTGCCGTTCTCCCAACTTGTCTCAATTTTACCTCTCCTCGGAAAAGCCGATGACATCATTCATCTGCTGACTTTTTTAAGGCGGGAGCTTATTTAACACCCATTTACTGAACTCACATTAGAATTTCAGCTTCAGTTTCCTAAATGGAAGAGGAAAACAAAAACAGGATCTTTACAATGGGAGTTAAAATTTTTATTTGTGTGAAGCATAAGAGACTCTTAAAAACTGAGAACAAACTGAGGGTTGATGGGGGGTGGGAGGGAGGGGAGGGTGGGTGAGGGGTATGGAGGAGGGCACCTGTTGGGATGAGCACTGGGTGTTGGATGGAAACCAATTTGACGATAAATTTCATATATTGAAAAATAAAATAAATAAGTAAATAAAAAAGCGCCTACAAAAAAAATTTTTTTATTTGTGTTTACAGAAAAGAAATCAATTCTAAAGATAGACAACGATGAGCAACTACTTATCTGTGCGATGGAGATCATGGCAGGTGGATGTTCAAATGATTTTCATGCTACCATTGTTCACTGGGAGACAGTGCTGTGTGTCAGGACCAGGCTGAAAGCCGGGGAAGAGGCAGAGGTCAGAGGAGGCCACGGCACATCCTCTCAGAGCACACAGGCCTGTGGGGACAGGCGGCATGCGCACAAATTGCTGTCACCCGATTAATTTTAAACTTCACTCTTTAGATGAAATGTTCAAGCTCCCTTTAGTGAGCCCTTAGTGTGCGATGGGCAGCCACTGTTTTACCTATGTCACTCAATTCTCATGGCAATTCTATAGTGTAGGTATTATCCTTTCCACTTCAGAGGTGATGAAAACTAAGCTCATAAAATCTGGATAATGTGAAGTTCAATTAGCTAATAAACCCATGCCGATAAGGAGCCAGAAATTAATGATTAAAGTTATATATTTTTTTTGACAAACTCTGAAAACGCTGAAACATAGGAACACAGCCAAGGTTACAAATGATCCTAAAACCAAATTGTCAGCTCCTGGATAATTCGAGATATTCCAAATATGTGGTCGTCGGTAGTTGACAACCCAAAAGATATCTATCTATATCATCTATATCTATCTATCTATTTTTTTTTTTTGGTTCAGAGTAATGTCTTTACCCAAATCTTTTTTAAACAAATAAACCCACTGGAAAATATTTTCGAAGTCTTTTTTTAAGGCAGCAAAAATAAATTTAGACGCGGCAAAAAATAATTGTCAATTTTGATCTCAGCAGAAGATTTATCTTCACAAATAACCCAGGGTGGTATGTGGATGTGTGGCCAAAAGTGATAAGATTATAAAATATCAGCGAGAAACAGTCACAATAGTGGAGTCTGGGAGTGCAGATATTTTAGATTTGGCATATTTGGAATAGCTTTATTGTTATTATTGTTGTAACATATTCTGAAAGTGGAAACAGTGGGCGAGGACAGGATAATCCCATCGCTATGATGGCCTTTGGTTTCTCCATCACTTCCACGATGGGCACAAACTGTTTTCCAGTTACTTGCATTAAGACATTACGACTGTTAGAATTTGGAGAAATATGCCTCTCTTTCCGCGAAACTTCTCTGGGTGCCATAGAATGGGTTTTCTTGAGATCCTTTCACATACTAGGGACTGGGGTTAGCTACGGAGTGGCACAGGGCTTGAGTCTTATACACCGTCTCGTTTGCACAGGGGCCAGAAGTGAGTAGAGTCGAAAAGAACTGGTGAACAAAACCTGAACTGGCTTCCAGCGGCTCCCTGCAGAGGCGCCCTGCACAAATGCCAAAAAGCAGAGTGGAGTCCGACTGGAAGATGGCTCAAGAGTTCCATGGTTTTCTTCCATCAGGGAAACGGCAATAAAACTGGAAGCCATGGGCCAGAAGGCCCTGCAAAATGTCTGGGGAGAAGCAGATAATGAGGGGAACTTGACTTGCACATATTAATTCAATCAGCAGAAACTGGAGGTTTTAGTCCAGGGTTCCAGACCTACCGGAAAGAGCAATCTCTGTGAGCAGGTGTGTGCCTGTGCTTGTGAGCCTGGAGGGGCGGTGGTGGGGGGGGGGGGGGGGGATGAATCTGGAAGGTGGGGACAGGGGTTCCAGTTTCTCCAGTGGCATAATGTAGTGTGTAAGCAAACTTGCTCCAGAAGTAGGCGTTGCAGATGCAAATACAAAAACTCTTAAACCAAGGGGGTGGGAGGGAGGGAAGCAATTGGTAGTTGTAATCTTGAAACAGGATTTATTTAACAGGATTTACCCAGTTTGTGTATGTATATATGTGGCCCGTAGTGCAAAGAGACTAGAACATCAACTGGAAGCAAATTCAAAAATTCGAGTTCTACCACCAGCTGCGTGGCCAGGAGCATTTTGCTTCACTTTTGTCAGCCTCAGTTTCCTCATCTGTAAAACAGAGATAGTCAACAAATCTAGTTTAGGGGCGCCTGGTGGCTCAGTCGGCTAAATGTCTGGCTCTTGGTTTTGGCCCAGGTCATGATCTCTTGGTTTCGTGAGTTCAAGCCCGGGGTCAGTCTCCGTGTTGACAGCACAGAGCCTGCTTGGGATTTTCTCTCTCTTTGCCCCTCCCCTCCTTGCGCTGCTCTCAGTCTCTCTCAAAATAAATAAACTTAAAAAAAAAAAAAAAAAGAATCCAGTTATAGATTTCTCATAAGGACTGGAAGGACTGGAAGAAGAGATCAACATTGCCCGGTACTTAGTATTTCATCTCACTATATATTATAATGATCATCAAAGATCTACTTTGCGTATTTAAATAATAAAACTTGCCCTTAACTGTACATGATTTGCCAAAACGTCATTGTCTCTCTGTCTTTTTCTCCATTCCCTCCCTAGCTATTTCCTAGCATTGAAGAATTTACGTGGAAAGTCAAGAGCGTCTCATTTCCTGGAACTAAAGTAAGTACGTCCCCTACTAGGTTCCTGCTCACACAGTCTCAGAAGACCCTCTCCCGAAATCCCACCAGACCTTCTCCCAGGATGACCTAAATGCAGACAGTCAGCTGGTACTCCAGGTTCCAATCAGGGAAAACAACCATACAACCTTCTACGGTAGCTTCTAGAAGGCAGCCAGTCTTCTTATGAGCTTCTCTTTCACAACGCCTAGAACCCAGCTCTCGTGGCGAGCGTGAGTGTCGGTGAAGAGGGCCGGCAGCCGGGGAGGAAGGCGGGCTGGTGACAGCATTCTTCACCCGTGTGGTCAGAGTTCTTCCTGATCTGTGCAATCGCTTCTTGATGTTCCAGACGCAGGCCAGGAAGGCAAAAAGGAAGTGCAAGACACCATCGCACCTAGATTCCAGAAAGCTTTCGCTCCGTTTGGGTCAACTTGAGAGGATGCGCTAATAAACAGGGTTTCCAGAGATCCTGGGAAGCAGCCCGGAGACCGGAGCCGGGGCACCTGGCGGGAGCTTCAGCGCGCCTTCCTCCCTGGAACAGCGCTGTCACTTGGCACCGTTGTCCTGGCAAGTCAGCCCCGTTCACAGTCCCTCTGATTGGTCAGCCCTGCCCTTCCAGATCCGCCTTTCTGACATCTTGCCTCCACGGCGCTGCCTTGCCGGAGGAGGGGTTCTCACCTGGGCCGTCACAGGGTCCAGCCTTCAATCAGGATGCTCCCCAGGTATTTCCAAATCACCAGGAGGAACGTGGGCTGTGCTCCAGGCTGATTCCTCCCACCCTCCCTCCCGTTCTTTCCTCTCTCCCTTCCTGTCTTCCTTCCTTTCCGCTGTCCTTTCTACCTTCCTGCCCCTTATTTATTGACTTCCTGCTGTATGCGGGGCACTAAGAGTTTGTTAATTACCTGGGGGTTACGCTGAGCTCTTAGATTTGAAGATGAGGGAAACAATGTTGAAAGCACCTAAAGGAGAAGAAAATTTATGGGGTGTGCGTTGCATAAATGCCCTTCGCTAACCAGAAAGATTGTGAAATGATTTGGACTTGAATAAGTCGACTAAGAGGGCAGAGGGGCAAACGGCAAAGCTCGGAGACAGTAGGTGCAGAAAGAGTGATAGCGCAAAAATAAATCCGCAGTGCATATCAAATGAATTTGTGCAGTGCTCCTCCTGTTCATCCCGACCTGGGCCGGCGGCAAGGGGAACAGAGAGAAAAGTGGAAAAGATGCTCTGGGGAGGCGTCTTGCTTCGGAGCTGCTGACCGATACACTACGCGTGGATTCCCCGGGGATTTCCAGGCGGGTGGCTGTGGAACAGGCAGAGGTTTAGTGGTTTCCCAGGAAGGAATAAATTTCCTGCAGTGAATCACCCTGTGTCAAGGAGGATTTTTGTGACATCAGCTCCAAGCAGATCATCGAGGCTTTCCCATTCAAGAGGGCATTGGAGCATAACACCACCATGGCCCACACTTTTTTTTTTTCTTTCTTGTATTTTCCAAAGGGCCATTTGGACCAAAAGTGGCCTGTGGCCCCTGGAAACTCTGAGTAACGGCTTGGCATCTTAGCAATCTGTGTGTCGTGCTTTGTGGAAGAGTCTGGAAAGGTCTAGTTCTGTCTGGAAAACAAAACTCACGGTTGTTAACGTGAAAGTGTAACCCTGCTTCTTCCTTTTCTTCTAATAAATGCTGCAAACTTGAAATAAAATGAATTAGACCCCTTGGATATCCCGATATATCACTTAAAATCACTTTGCTTCTAGTGATCTAATTATATCAACTTTGGATTTGGGATGCACAGTTGCAACGCTTTGCAAGTATTTTCAAATCCTCAATATTTTCCTTTTCTATTCCCACTTTTATTTTTTTCAGTGAAGGCTAACGTCTTCCAGCCCCAGGCTTGTGGGCCCAAGTTCATCTCCGTGACTGACCCCATAATATTTACTTACATCGTTCATAAAAATACCCTGCATGCCAAAAGCTGCTAGCTGCAGGAAAATGATAAAATATAAAAATATTTAATCAGCCAGTGGGAATTCCCTTCCGCATTAATCAAAGGCTCTCTCAGAGGGCTCGCTGTGACCTTGGAAGGCCAGCAGCCCCAAGCCACACTGAAGGATACCAGCAGGAGGGAATGCCTGCTGGGAATCCACTCATCGGGGGCCCTTCATGTCTTCTGGAAAACACAGCCCCAAAAGAGGTTTTGGCTTCACTGTCAAGGAGCTCGGTGGCAGGTGTGTTGAGGCACCGTGTGGCTTTTCCATCGGGGTTTTTGTACCGTGTCGCGTCTCCTCCAGGGCCATCCCACCTGTGACACCTAGCCTGTTCCTCCTACCTGCGGGGCTCAATCTGTTTCTCTCAAAGGGGCACTGTGAAGGCTTTCTTTTTCCTTTTTGACTTTTTTCTAGCTTTACTGAGATAGAGTCGGCGTATAATACTGTGCAAGTATAAGAAGTGCCATGCGATGATTTGATATACATACGTGTTGTGGAATGTTTACCACAATCAGGTTAGTTAACACACCCTTCAGCTCAAGTATGTGGAGGGTTTTTTACTTTTGTTAAGTTTATTTATGTTGAGAGAGAGCGCGCAGGGGAGGGGCAGAGAGTGAGGGGGAGAGAGAGAGAGTCGCAAACGGGCTTCGTGCTGTCAGTGTGGAACCCGGTTGAGGCTCCGACTCCTGAGTCATGGCCTGAGTCGTGGCCTGAGTCGAAACCAAGAGCGGGACGCTTCACCGACTGAGCCACCCAGGCGCCCCTGGGCAGGTTTCTAGGAAAGCGTTGCGAGGCCAGTGGCCCGGGAAATGACGTGGTGGGGAAAACACCCCCCGGGGGGGAGGAGGAGTTCTGGATCCAGCCCTGGTTCCGCTGCTACGTGTCTGGACCAAGTCAACGCACATCTCTGGGAGTCAGACGCATCGGGGGTTTTCGGCTCCAGGTGTTCCAGAAAGTACCCCAAAGTTAGAGGGCGCGGGACTTGAGGCAGCTGGGCTCCTAGGCCCCTCCCCTATTCCCGTGCCAATCAACTCTGCCTTCTCAGTTTTATATTTGGGATTCTACATGCTGTTTAATTCACAAAAATACCCGTATTAAAAACGAAAGTTCAAAAACTAGCGGACCAGAAAGACTTTCCTGTTCGGTATGCGTGTAACTTCAGTATGTGTGTAATGTCTCAGACTCCAAGTTCCTTCTCTTTGGCGTTTCCTCCTAGAAGCTGGTCGTAACTGGTTAGTTACAGCTGGTACCCAGTAGACAGCCGGCCAGAGGGTCCACCTGGGAGGTGAGGTTGGGCCGCACGGTTCCAGGATGGTGCAGATCCACAAGCTGCAAGCCGAGCCAGATGGCGCAATGCCTTTCTCCGCTTTGGGGCGATTTTCTACAAGAATGGTACCAACGCAGTGTGCCGTGTTTCGACCGCTTGCTAAAGTGGTTTTTTTTTTAAACTTGGAACTGGTCAAACTGTTCAGAAACTCAGAACAATCAGAAGTGGTAAGTCCACTTACGCCCTCGCAGTTAAAAAGTAAATAGATTTTTATTTATGTCACCAATTATAACATGATCGTTCACGATGCCCAGGCTAAATGTCCAAAATGTGACTGTCGGGTTTTAGGAAGCGGGGTTCCTCAGCTTAGTGTCTTCTTGGATCTGCATGTTATTTTTTCCTGATGCCTAGGGAAGCCCACCGTCCGGGCACCTCACCGCCACCTGTGCGTCTGCCTTCGAAATAAACCGCATGGCTATGACTTTGCCCGTCATCAACCGTCTTAGTCCCTTCAAACTGTTGTGAAAATCCTAATTTTCTCCATGAGGCTCCCACGGATTGCTTAGATGAGGACCCAAGGACATTCGTGTTATTCTACATGCACATCTATAATACTTACCCTTGCAAATTCCACCAGATTGCAATCGCCTCTAACATGCATGGAATCTAAAGGCTTTTTAAAATTGCACTTTATTTTTAGATGAGTTTTAGATTAACAGAAAAGTGGAGAAGATTGTGCAGAGAACTCCCATCCCAGATTGGGTTTTGCGGTGAGAATTTCTATATTCCTTCTAGGCCAGTGTGCCCCTTACTTAAGTAGATGTGGGTGTGCCATTCATTTGCACAGACGTTGCAGAGAGTGACTTACTTTTAAAACATCAGCTCCAGGGGCACCTGGGTGGCTTAGTTGGTTAACTCAGCTCATGGTCTCACAGTTTCCTGGGTTCAAGCCCCACGCTGGGCTCCACACTGACAGCACAGAGCCTGCTTGGGATCTCTCTCTCTGTCTCTGTCTCTCTCTCTCTCTCTCTCTCTCTCTCTGTCTCTCTCTGCCCCTCCCACACTCGTGCTGTCTCTGTCTCTCTCAAAATAAGTAAATAAGCTTTAAAATTTTTTAATAAAAAAATAAAGATAAAACACTAGCTCCAAAAAATGATGAGATTCTCTTTTAATGATGCCTCGTTTTTCATTAACAACCAGAGAGCTCTTAATGATTTTTCTGCTGCTGTTGACTACCATATTTCTGCTTTTAAAGATACTCTTAAGGTAATGAGACAGCAATTTCATTTACTGCTCATCTGAAGAATTCTTTCTTTCCTACAGTTCTCTTCCTCCTTCAATATCAAGACATTCACATGGCCTTCCTTGGCCAGTTTCTTCTCCTGTTTATCTATTTCTGGGCACTGTGTTTAAAAAGATCCTGCTGCTACCACGGCATGTGTATTATCAATTCCCATAGGGGCCTAATATTTTTCCAAGTAATTCTCTCTTCTTAATACACCCTGGCATTTTATCGGAACAAATGATTTACGCAGACACACTCATTTATGTGTCTGCTACGATACCTCCACGTGTCCCCAAGTTGGAAAGCAATTCAGAAACAATCCGCCTGTTTGTTTAATTCCAAGAGGCATAATTTGAAAATTCTGAGGTGTATGTTAAATTTAATTCTGCACCAGAATGCATAATTTCACCTATTTTGTTAAGCGTTTCCATAGATTTTAATTTTCATTTCAAGGTCACATTTTAAACGAAAGTGCAGAGGAGTACCTGTTCCCTAGTTTTATGTGTTATGTGTTAGTTTTAAGATGAGTATTTTTTAGAGTGGCCAAAAAATAACAAAGCATGATAAATAAGTAACTCTCTTTTCCTTTGATGATTTTTTGTTTGCTATTGTAATTGTAGAAGTGTGATTTAAGGGAAAAAAAGAAAAATAGCTCAGCTAGCACTGTAACTGCACATGTGACTGAAGCATTCGAGAAGAATACTTCCTTTCAGAATGAGAGGTGACCTAAAGGACAAAGGTCATCAAAGAACCCATGAAAGGGGGTGGATAACACGGGTTAGGTGATATTTGATTCTTTATTGCAGTCCCCATCAACATTATGCTACAAAGATATAAGAATTGGAGGGGCACTGAAAGGAAATAGTAACTCAGTGCATCCTGAAATGGATTCACTCACTTGGAAATATGAGTCTACAACGAATCGACTGCGGGGCATTGAATGAATTGAAGCAACGTGGCCAGGTTGCAGAGAACATGAGCACCTGTCTTCAAAGCCATGTATGTCTAGACACTGACTTAGAATTATAAGTAAAGGAATCCAGCACCACCTGATAGAATTAATATCCATGACATTAAAGTTATATGAACTGAAGTATCAAGTACATATCTGCTTGTTCACTGCCATCCTCTCATTCATTCACTCGATGAACTAATGTTCATTGGGTACTTACTGCATGCCAAGAACTGTTCTAGGCACTGGACTACGGCAGTGAACCAAAGACCAAAAGTCGATTAGATCATGAGCCGTATTCAAACGGAAAATATTTACTTTAAGAAAACCAAACAAGGGACGCCTGGGTGGCTCAGTCGGTTAAGCATCCAACTTCAGCTCTCGTCATGATCTCATCTCATGAGTTCGAGCCCGTATCTGGCTGCGTGCTAATAGCTCAGAGCCTGGAGCCTGGTTCAGATTCTGTGTCTCCCTCTCTCTCTGCCCCTCCCCGCTCGCGCTCTGTCTTTCTCTCTCTCAAAAATAAATAAACATTAAACTTTTTTTAACCAAAACATAGAAAGAAAAGAAAACCAAATAAGATGGAACAAAAGACCAGGGACAAAAGCTCTGAGAGCTAGAGAATGCCATAAAAAGTCTGGGTTGGTCTTCCATGAGGAAAATTCTCTGAGCTAGGTGGGAAGTACATTCTTACTCTAGGAGTCCAGGAACCATTTGTCTATTTGCCTGAATATATATATATATATATATATATATATATATATATATAAAATATGCCTGCCCCCCTCTCACTCCACACCAAAGATATCCAAATTCTAATCCTTACAACCTTAGAATGTAACCTGATATGGCAAAAATGGATTTTGCAGATGTGACCTAAATTCCGATTTTGAGATGGGGAGATTGACCTGGATTATCCAGGGGGGGCCCTAAATGCAATCATAGATCTCCTTGCAGGAGAGAGGCAGGAGAAGACTAGACCATAGAGGTAGGGACTGGCCACAAAGCCATAATGCTGGACGTCAGACACTAGAAGAGGCAAGGAACATATTCTTCTCTAGAGCTCCGAGAGGGAGCATGGCAGCTTGATTTCAACCTCCTGAAACTGATTTGAGGCTTCTGGCTTCCAGAACTGTGTGAGGATAGATGTGGGAATTTGTTAACAAGTATGTGTTAGCTTTTTGTGTCTGTTGTAACAAATTACCACAAATGTGTGTGTTTATCTCATATATCCATTTATGTACTAGACATCTCTATAGAAATAGCTAATGACGTATCATTCTTAAAGCAGTCTCTATCCTAATCTTTCTCATCTTCAGAAATGGCACAATCATTAACTATTTCCTCAGGTAGAAAACTGAGTATCATCTTGAGTTTCTCTATTTCCTTTATCCGTATGCCACTCTGAATTCCAAGCAATTATCAATATCTTTTGGTAATACCTCCAAAATATATCCCAAACGTGGCCACTTCCTTGTCACCATTACTGTTACCTTAGCCAAAGCACCGTCCTCTCCTGCCTGGAACACCAAAGCAGTCTCCAAACTCATCTCCCAGCTCCTCTGTGCCCTTGCAATCTGTTTTCCACAGAGTAGTTAGAAAGAACCTTTACGAATATAAATCAGACTGAATCACTCCTTTATTAAGCTTGCACAGGTTTCCCATGGTCCTCTTTGTTAAGTCATAACAAAGGTCACAAGGCCCACGTGATCTGTCCTGCTCTTTGGCCCCTCCCTCATGATGTCCCAGCCCCACTGGCTTGCTTCTTATTCCCCCAACAAGCCCAGCTCATCCAGACTACAAAGCCCTTTTCTCTACCTAGATGAGATAAGTGCCCAGAGGTGGTACCGGTCTCACCTTTGCTCTTAAATAGAAAGAAAGAAAGAAAGAAAGAAAGAAAGAAAGAAAGAAAGAAAGAAAGAAAGAAAAAGAAAATAAAAAAGAAAAGAATGAGAAGAAGGAAGGGAAGGATAGGGAGAAAGGGCGGAGGGAGAAGGAAAAAGACACTCTTTTTCTATTTTATTAGTTTTCTATAAGGTTTCTTCTGAAAAATTCCAATCTTGCCTCTAAGCTGAATGGGGAGAAAGAGGATGTTCAACACAATGGATGATCAAGTAGGGAAAGCAGCAGGTAACCTAGTGGTCAGTTTTTTGGTGGCAATGAGACAGAAAGAACAGATGATCAGGAAAGAGTAGAGAGCCTGACGTTGACTATCCCAGTTGAACATGGATAAGGACGTTCAAATGTGCTCCCCTAAAAAATTCCACACTGCTAGTTTTCATACTGAAGTCACATATACCAGAAAACACCAACTCAACTACATTAAACAATAGGGCAAACTTGTGTCCTCTTAAGTTTTTAAAAAAAATGTTTATTTATTTTTGAGAGAGAGGGATAGAGACAGAGCATGAGCAGGGGAAGGGCAGAGAAAGAGGGAGACACAGAATCCAAAGCAGGTTCCAGACTCTGAGCTGTCAGCAGAGAGCCCCGTGCGGGGCTTGAACCCACGAACTGCAAGATCATGATCTGAGCCGAAGTTGGTTGCTCAGTCACCTGAGCCACCCAGGTGCCCCTCTTAACTGTAGAACAACTCCTGGATTAGTTATTTCAAAGGCTGATATTATCAGGGACCCATTCCCTTCTCATCATTGTACTCAATATAGGATTTGTCTTCAGGCACATTCTGGCTCTCTGCTGCTGGTGGACAGCAGGAGGTCTCGAAATCCCATCCAGCATGCCTACCCCAAAGTCCCTTGCAAGAAGAGTAGCCACCCCTTTCTGTGCACCTCTTTTTTGTCAAGGAAGCCCTTCTCAGAACTTCTCCATCATATTTTCTCCTCACATCTTATTGTTCAGAAACAACATCTCCCAAACAAAAGATTAGCAAGGGTACAGCTTCATTGCTTAAGATTATACAGGATTTATCCTTGAGCTAGGTGTGGGAAAACTTTCCTGAAATAGGGATACCTGGACAAAATCAGAACACTGACAGCAAGGAACAGATAAGAGAATGGATTTTGAGTAGACAACTAATAGAGTCTGCCACATGTCCTTCCTGTTATATTTTTTTTCAGTTCTCACCTTCCTTCAATTTTACTTAACAAAAGATAGAGTTATACTCCCATTCCTTGAGTAGGCACTTGATAAATGAGTCTAGTTGAGGAAGCACTAGGAGTTGGAGCTATAAATCCAAGAGCCATCTGCATAAAGGTGGCATTTAAAACGAGACTCAAGGAGATGACCCATGAGTGTGGAAAAAGAAAGTGTCCCAAGGATTGAGACTTGGGACACTCCAATGTTTAGAGGTCAGAGATATACAGGGAAAGGGCAAAGGGGACTGAAAAGAAGTAACCGAAAGATAAACAGAAAACCAGGAGACTGATGATGTGGAAGTCAAATGAAGAAACAGTTTCAAGGAGGAGGGAGTGATCAACAATGTCATGAATAGTTTAAATAATATGGTTAAGTTTTGATGATTGGATTTAGCAATAGAGAGGTCACTAGTGACCTTGACAAAAGCAGTGTAGGTGGAGAAGTGAGAACGAAAGCATAACTGGGGTAGATCTGAGACAGAATGGGAAGGGAGGGTTAGGGAATACCAAGTAGAGGCGACTCTAGTAAGGAGTTTTGTGATGAAAAGTGGAAGAAAAATGGCACAGAGATGGGACATATAATAGCTGATGGAAATTATTCAGTAGGTAGGGTCAGGGAAACTATTTAGGGAGAGGACAAGATTCCTGGATAATATCCTTGAGTGTTCCAGGGAATGGAATTTCAATTTCACATACAAGTGCAAGTGCTGCCCTTGGCAAGGAGCCAGGATGGCACATCCATAGTAGCAAAGAGGAAGGTGGACTGTAAGGTCTCAGATAGAGAGTCACTCGGATGGGCAATGGACACTTGTGGAAGGTTTCCTGTGACTGCTTTGATTTTCTCCATTAAATAGTAAGCGAGTCGTTAGCTGAGAGTATGGATGGGGGTGAAGTGATGAGAAGTTTGAGGAAAGTAACAAAATATGAAGCGATGGCTGAGGAATGTGGGAAACAGAATGGACTAAGGAATGACAAGATAGAAGATTCGTTTCCTTGGACGTTGCTACATACAGAATTCCAGCTTAAAGACGATGTCTCAAAGGAGCTCACCGGGCTTGTACTTGCAACGGTAGTTCAACTGAGTTATAAGGTTCCAGAAAAACATATTTCCATAGTAGCTCAGTAGTTGGGAAACCCTGTCTATTAGAGAGAGAGAAACTACTGTCACCTTGATTCACAGCAGCCTCCCAGAGACATTTGTTTTCTTCCTAGACAATGGATGGTATTTACGCTAACTAAATAGGTCATGTTAGCACGAGGTATTTGCAACTCACTTCCTGGGGTTCTCTGGCCTTTAGTTCTGTCAAGCATCTGTCACACCTCCATAACAGAACAAGCACCCCTGACCACAACTCTGGAGAGACCGGTTCACTGCAAACACACTTCAAAACACCCATAACTACGGGCTCAGGTGGAATCCTGACTCCACTTTTTTCAACGGTGTTGGTAGTTGAGCTACTTGCCTAACTTCTCTGTGCCTATTTCCTCACCTGTGAATATGGATGAAAATAAGGTTGTTGTGAGCACCGTGGAATAAAATAATGAAGCAAAGCATTGAGAACAGTGCCGGCACACAGTAAGGACTCATAAATATGAACTACTTTTGTGACCGTCGGTCATTGGTCAGGAACTGAGGGGTTCCTGAAACTGGTAACATGAAGAGTATGTCAAGGACCGGCCCTGCCTAAACATGAAGGTCAAGACTGGAGTGGGAGTCATGTTGCTTGGGGCTGTTGACACCAAGTTATTGATTGAACAATAACGATATCGACACTGAGTTAATCATACATAAATACACATAATGGTTTTAGGCAGCTATGCTTACAAACGTTGATAGTAGTTAAGCTCCGTGTGAGAGCATCTCACTGGGTAGGAACTAGCATAATTTTCTAGCCACGCTGCACCACAGGCCAAGTCTCAGCCTGAGTTGGCTTTGGGTGCCTTTGGTTTCCCCAAAGGGAGGCTGGGTTGGTTGACTTCTTGTTCCACTGTCTCTGGAAGCCTGCTGGCTGCCGGCACTCCTGACTTCCTTTCCACGTCAGATGGAATTCTCACTTCCAAGGCTTTTTGCAAGACCTGCTGCTTCTAGTCTGCCGCTACGTGTCTTTTCTCTTTTGTACTTCCTTCGTTTTGCAGTGCGTTTTGCTTCTCCTCAGTGAAAGTCACCTCTCCTCTCTTTCTAGGTCCAGGCGGAGAACACCATTCCCATTTAATCTGTTACTCCGACTTCCACAAATTGGAGTATGTTCATCTCCAAGTGGTAAAAGGCGATATGGTTAGGAGGAGAGCCTGCTAGATGTCCAGGGTACCCCGAGCTTACCAAAGGTACACCATCTAAACTACCTTAGTATAAAAGAGACACGGATGTATTGTGCTAACTGTTCACAATTACGTAGGAAGACACACATGACACCATAAAATTCCACTCCATGAAGTCGGGTACTTCAAATAGCCCACATGTTAGTTCACTAGTTTCTGCCATTAGGCAATGGGGAGGTGGATGGAAAGCCAGGGTTGGCCTCTGGGGCCACCCAGATCACTTGGAAAATGCAATACAGCAGTGGCAATGAAATCAAGAGGAGGGAATGTTGGCATCACCATTCTGCCAGAAATACGCCAGGCCCGGCACGGAGACAGTTTCCCAGACCCTGGAATGGATGCCACGGAAGCAGCCGTGTCGTGGCTGCACGAGCCTGCTTGTGTGCAAATTGCTTGACAATTAACACAGGGGCAGCGATAGCTTTTACAGTGAGTAAGGTTATGTGTCTTAACTGAAGTTGTCAGCCTTTCAGACTTGGTTTCATATCTGTTAGCGATACTCATCAAACAGACAATGATCATATTAATGACAGTGATAAAAATAGCGCCTCACTTTTGTGCCCCACTTTAGAAGTTACACAACCTCTTTTCATTAGCTCGTTAACCTCACAACAACTCTTTGAGACAAATACTCTCACCTCCATTTTATAAGTAAAAACAGTGCGGGGTGGCATCCACCAAAGAACGTTCTTGATAGGAGCTGGGATTACATAGATGCACACATTTGTCAGAACTCAGCAAAAGTACACTTAAAACTTACGTATTTTAATGTATATGCATTTTTTATGTCAAAAGAAGAAATTGTAAACAAATACTCAATTCTTTTTTTTTTTTTTTTAATGTTTTAGTTTTTGAGAGACAGAGCACAAGGGGGGGAGGGGCCGAGAGAGAGGGAGACAGAATCCAAAGCAGGGTCCAGGCTCTGAGCTATCAGCACAGAGCCCAATGCAGGGCTCGAACCCTCGAACTGTGACATCATGACCTGAGCCAAAGTTGGACGTTTAACCCACTGAGCCACCCAGGCACCCCAGCAAATATTCAATTCTAATTAATGATATACATGCTTAGGTATTTAAGGGGAAGTATACCAGTGTCTTCAAATTCACTTTGAAATCCATCAAAAAAGAAGATAGATTGATGGAGGGATGGAGGGATGGAAGGATGGAAGGATGGAGGGATGGCTATATGAATAGATGTGTGCTAGAGGAAGTAAAATGTTAATGATAAAGTCATCCCATGGTGACGGGATTATGCATGTTTACTGTAAAAGTCTTTTAGCTTTGCCTTTTGTTTGAAATTTTTCATGATAGAATGTTTGGGGGGAAAAAATAGAAGCTTGGAGACATGAAATCTGCCTGCAGGTTACAGCCTGAAGCTGGACTGAGACCCGAATCCAATTCATTTGGTCCCGGACCCCATGCCTAACAGGGATGTCTAAGAAAATCGTCACTGCTCAGTGTCTACAAGAAGGCACCAGTGCAGTTAAGTACTAACTTCTGGGTACTAAGAGCTATGCAAACCAGGGCATACTCTTCCATAAAAGGGATGCTTTTTTTAAACAGGGAGTCTGTGTTTTTAAACCCCGCATTGATTCAGCTCAGGGAGCATTGCCCCTTCATAGCAGTCCCTTTGGGGTATTTGACATTTATTGTAATGATGCTGCTTCACTCAGAGTCTTGTCGCCCCTCTTAAGGGAGCGCTTTCAGAACTTAAAGCACTTCACATATTCTCCACGATGACATACCTTTGTCCTCTTGAAAGATCCAGATGTCACCTGAAGCCCGGTCAGGTGGATAAAACTCAGGGTTTCCAATATTGTCTCTTTGTAAGGCTACCCAGCAGTTACAGAGCATGAAAGGAGGTTTCTCATGTGTTTGCTTCTTGGTTTTCTTTGATAACATGAGCTGGACCTCTACACTGACAAAACTGTTTTTCTTGTGTGACACAAAAATGATCTCTGGAACTACTCTGTCATCCCTGAGAGAGCCTACCGATCTTTGTAACAGTCACTCTTCAACATCCAGTCCTCTGACAGACGGGAAACTTCACAAGGGTGGGGCCCCGGAAGCGGTCTCACCTCCCTGACACGGGGCCCGTGTTTTTACTTGCAAAAATAACTAATAAAAGAATTAGTTAATGGATGGATAAGTGAATCAATGGACTGGTTATGTTAACTAATTTGAAAGCTAACAGGTTTTCTCTGAATGTCTTTTTCTGCCTTTTAATTACCATCAAGAAGCTTTGGTTGCCATCGCTGAATTTTCTAAGTATACAGTGATATCTTTTGCAAAAAGGATTCTTGCATCTCTATATTGGCTTTTTTGTTTCTTTCCTACACTAGTAGTTATTAGCAGTATACGTCACACGAAGA
Source organism: Felis catus (assembly GCF_018350175.1). Lineage (NCBI taxonomy): Eukaryota > Metazoa > Chordata > Mammalia > Carnivora > Felidae > Felis > Felis catus. Next base: position 18,187,383 of record NC_058368.1, on the reverse strand, counting down.
TAAGTGACACTGGTGGCCTGGGCCCCTGGGTCTTCTTGCTTTCAACTTTGCTACTAAATACGATTGTGACTCTTGCGTTAAGTATACAGTATAGTGTTCGTGGTATCCACAAATACATTTTTGAATTAATATGTGTTTAGAATTTTATTCGTAAATGGATTTTGAATATTACTGAGTTCCTTCTCACTGTCTTTCGAGCTAGTCATATGCACTGGCCCGTGCTGTTGGCTACCATTATGAAGCGATATAATGGGGATGCTAACACCTACCATCCAGACTGCTGTGAGGGTTGGAGAAAATAGACGTGCAGAGCTCCTGGCTGTGCAGGTTACATGATAGATGCCAGTAAATGACTCCCATCGCCTTCCTCGGATTCTGCTCAGCTCTAGACCACTGAGCTCTCTCTTCCCCGTGTGTCTCTGTTCATTCTGTTCCCAGTTCCTGCCGCTGTTTAGGTGTTGTGCTTTGCTTTCCAATTCCTGGTTTGGCAAACCTCTGGATCCTCGGGTGCCTCATCTCCCTTCATCCCTGACTCACAGTTGGCTCTTTTTTAGACTGTGGCTATTGCTCTGGCCATTCTCAGATTCAGTTCCCGCCCTCCTCATGAACCCAGGCTTCCCTCCAGACAGCACTATGCTGCTGTCACTTGACCCCAGGGGCCAATAATAGCTTCTTGTTAGACGCGCCAACTGCTTTAACTAACTGGTTAAACTCATAGGTTTAACGGTAAGAAACAAAGTCATTGTTTACATCAACGGATCAAAGTGCTTTCTGAAAAAAATGAATAATTTCTCAAGAACAATTATAGGTTAACTCCCAAAGTACACAGCTTAACTGGAGACCATTTTCCAAGAACCAGCTTAGACCTGAGTGAGAGGTGTCTGAAGGTTTAATTCTATTGGCAAATCATCTGTGGTGCTTTAGCAAATTTCTGCAGAATCCCATGTTCTATTGAAACACATACACATCCTTGTTTCGCTAGCAAATGTAGCCTATTAATACTGTGCAGATAAGTGTTCACTCACTCTGTTTAGTCAAGAGCTTGACCAACGTTATTTATTATCATAGCTGCTGAGAAGCTTAGATAAGAAGCTTAGATAAGCTAGTGAAAACAAAGAAAACCACTTTATTCACTTAGGTTTTTAAAATAATCATTTTACATCCCTCCTTCCTTTATTATTTAGATCTTGTCATTTTATTCTTGTGTTTTAACATAAAAGCAATAGCTTGGGGTCTTGATTGCGTTGCTGCCAGAGATACAGTTAAATAAAGAAGAAAACGGGACTAATTTCTCCTTTTTCTTTCTTTGTAGAAAGCACAGCAAAGCCTTTGGGGTCTGAATCCTTCCCCTTGGGAGAGTTTGCTTGGTGTTTCCCCCCCTCCCAAGGACTAATGCTCTAAATAATCCCTCCCCCGCGTCTTTGTTTGGAAATGCTCAGCACTTTGGGAGAAGCAAATGGGGAGAAAAGCTTTAAATAGGAGAATGACAGGGACACGTGCCTTTTTTCCCCCCATTTATTTATCTATTTATTTATTTATTGTTTTGAGCGAGAAAAAGAGAATACACACACACACACACACACACACACACACACATGCACGCACATGTGAGTGGGGGAGGGGCAGAGACAGAGGGAGACAGAAAATCCAACAGGCTCCACACAGCCGCGCAGAGCCGGACATGGGGATCTGTCCCACAAGCCACGAGATCATGACCTGGGCTGAAATCAAGAGTCGGACGCTTACGTGATAAGCCACCCAGTCGCCCCCCCCCCCCCCCCACCGGGGGGACGTGTGCTTAAACAAGAGACTGAGGGTAAAGGCCAGAGTGAGATGCTGCATGACCGAGGCCTCGGCCCTGTGAGGGGCAGGCACCTGCAGACACCCGTAGACACCAGCGACCCCTCCTTCACGCCATCCCCAAGGTGGCAAGACCTTGGAGAAGGGGAAACTGTGCCTACCAAGCGGTTTGGTGTTCGAGACAGCCGTAAGACTTTCCCTGCTGGGATCAGACACAGTTGCAGGTCTGATCACTTCCGATGCTACTTGTCAGAGTTACAAATTCCACCCGCTAAGAGCTGGTCTCCTCCGTGTGTTGCTGGGGCAATGTTCTGTGTAATTTAATGAAGGTAGGGAAGGTACCCAAATTATTGTTTGATTTTGTATGGCTTACAAAATCGTGCTCAAAGACAGATGTTGTTTGATGTTTGGGGGAAAAACAGCTAAGATTTCTTTCATTCAAGCGGCTAAGCAATTTACACATAACTGGATTTTTACCTCTTGTTATACCCATACCATATATTGTAAACTGCTACACAATCCTTTTAGGAGGCACACAAATTATAAATAACCGAAGGAGAGGCATGTTTAAATTTCTAAGGCATATTCAGCTTACGAGGCTTTAATTTATAATCTATAGTTCAGCCAATTGATTTGACGGACAAAATTTTACTCAGACTTAAAATTTACTTTGTCACCTGAGCCTTATATTTCCATTTATATTATTACCTTTTTACTTCTTATTATTTTCCAATTACCCCAGGGCTTTTCAGAACTCAGTCTTAATTTCTTTACCGGAGCTTCAGAGTTTATATCTGAGTTAAAACATACATAATTTCTTTCCCCCAAAAGTAGTAGCTCTTCCCCAAAAAGAAAAGACAGAATACAACTTTATCCTTTTTTAGATCTGGTCTTTGTTCTTAATTGATTTGTATGAAGATTTTGTGTTGAGCAATATCTTAAATGTGGCAATTTCTAGAATTTGTGTTGGATCAAGGCTCAAGCAAGCAAGTCTAACTATGTGAAGTGTACAAATTACGTCCCAGGGCATCATTATCAGCCCTCCTGTTGTGATGTGAATGGAAAAGCTAACTTAGCAAAGACTACCCAGTAAAGTCCCCTGAGGGTGCCACAGCCTTGATGAATTCAATGAACTCATCACTACGTAGGGGGCTAGTCCTGAGCCCTACAGGTTTAGGAACCTGATCAATCAGAACATGAAGAGTATATCCTTCTCTCTGGAAAAGACTCACATTAACTCAATCTCCAGTTGCCGGTTAAGTAGAATGGCAGTATATTAGCTTACAATGAAACATATAGCAACAAACAGACCAGATCTCCCTACTTGCTCACTTGCTCACAAATCAGCAAAAGAAGCCAAATTATTATCAGAAAGAGGCTTGATAGATGGAAGCTGGCAAAGGGAGCAAGCTGAACAGGCTTAATGGCCGTTGCAATCAAGCCATCTACATCTACTGGAGAGGGTCCCTGCCATTGTACTAGGCACCCCACTCTGGCCACCCCCCCACCCCGGTCTGTGCTAGAAACATTAGCTGGTGTTCAAGTGACATTCTTTTCTCTGAACTCATAGCTGACTAGCCTCTTTCTTTTTTTTTTCCTTCCATTTAAAAATTTTTGATTTTTATGCACTGTTTAAGCAAGAAATTTTTACATTGGTAAGGGAAATACATTTTCGTTCAGACATATAATGAAAACTATTGTGGATATCTCACAAATTAAAACATTTTTCTAAAAAGCACCGAGCCAGGGGCACCTGGGTAGCTCAGTCGGTTAAGCGCCCGACTTTGGATCAGGTCATGATCCTGTTGTTCGTGAGTTCAAGCCCCTGGCAGGACTCTGTGCTGACAGCTCAGAGCCTGGAGCCTACTTCAGATTCTGTGTCTTCCGCTCTCTCTGCCCCTTCCCCACTCACACTGTTACTCTCTCTCTCTCTCAAAAATGAATAAACATTAAAAAAAAATTAAAAATAAATTACATTAAAAAAAAAAGCACTGAGCCAGAACACATATTAGGGCAACGAAGTACCATGGGGTCCAAGTACCACAGTGTCCAAGTATCACGGGGTCAAAGTATCACAGGGTCCAAGTATCATGGGGTCTAAGTATCATGGGATCCTAGTACCATGGGGTCCAAGTATCATGGGGTCTAAGTATCATGGGATCCTAGTACCATGGGGTCCAACTATCATGAGGTCTAAGTATCATGGAGTCGAAGTACCATGGGGTCCAAGTATCATGGGGTCTAAGTATTATGGGATCCTAGTACCATGGGGTCCAAGTATCATGAAGTCCAAGTATCATGGGGTCCAGGTACATGGGACCCACATATCATGGGGTCCAATATCATGATGTCCAATTACCATGGGGTCCAAGTACCAAGGGGTCCAAGTGCCATGGGGTCCAAGTATCACGGGGTCTAAGTACCATGGGATCCTAGTACCATGGGGTCCAAGTATCATGGGGTCCAGGTACATGGGACCCACATACCATGGGATTCACGTATCATGGGGTCCAATATCATGACGTCCAATTACCATGGGGTCCAAGTACCAAGGGGTCCAAGTACCATGGGATCCAATTACCATGGGATCCAAGTATCATGGGGTCCAAGTACCATGGGTTCTGAGTACCATGGGACCCCCATACCATGGGGTCCACATATAACGGGATTCAATATCATGGGGTCCAAGTGCCATGGGAACCTGGATGAGACACAGAAGTAACCCTACAGTTTAATGCACACAGTCCATCATGTCTGTGGCACACCATGTCCTCTGACTTATAGAGATCTATGATTTTTTTATACACTCATTATCACCTTGGGCAATATTTCTTCTACTCCTTACTTCCCATATGCTCAGAAAGTCTTTTTGTTGTCCAGCTTCCCAGTGAGCCTGCTTACTGCGGGATATTGATCGATTTTTGTCCCTTTCCATTTCTTTTGATCGATCATGACCTTGACACATCTTATACACTTCCCAAGCTTCATCTCCATGTCACTATCCCTGTGGAGGCCAACACCTCCATCCTGCTTTGCCTACCTGCCATTGCAGAATTTTACATAAACCTAGTGATGACAATGTTTTTTATTGAACATCTTTGTGTTTTACTGTTATTACAATGGTAAAATTTATACTCCATCATATAATAGCAATTTTCAACTACTGAATGAATAGCTTTTGCTTGTCTTAAAGCCTTAGCAATTTCTACTATAATTTTCACAGGCTTACCCCTTAAAATAAATGATAAAATAATAGCAGTATATTAATGAAATATGACTTTTCCGGGAAGTGAAGTTCTTTTAAATTTCTACTTAATTCATTCATTAATCAAATACATCTAATAAATTAATGTTGAGACCTACTGGATATAACTGTTGGTGGGACAGAAGACAAAAGAAGCTGACAGTTATTGCACAAGGGGCATACCATTGTAGAACGATACATTTTCGTCTGCTTGTTTTGTCAATAATCCCACCATAGAGACAAAAATAAAAGCCAAATCTATACCATCCCGCCTGAAAAATACCAAACGTTGCCCCTGTGCATCTATATGGCATATTAAAAATAATCGTTAGCAAATAACCATATATATCCCTTGCTTGTTTAAATGCTGGAGTAAACTATATTTTTTAAAAGTATGTGAGCCCTAGTGATTTTATCATAAAATGACTCAGTGTCTTGAAATTCTGCAGTGGAAGTAAGCAATGTCTGTCGATATCTGGAGTAAGTCACTTATCTGATATTTTTTTGTGCGTGTTTCAAAGTAAAGTAACAGTTGGAGTTCAGGGGGAATTTTGGAAAGAAAATCGCTGTCTAATTAGAATGCAGCAGCTTTGATCAGCCTCTTTCTGATGCACATGTTCTTTCTTTGGATATGTGAATATCTTAAATAAAGTCACCTTCAGATTTTAAGTTTTTATTCATTTATTTTTTTGACAGAGAGAGAGCATGTGCGTGCACACACACACAAGAGGGAGAGGGGCAGAGAGAGCTGGAGAGAGGGAATCCAAAGCAGGCTCCACACTGTGAGTACAGAGCCCAATGCGGGGCTAGAACCCACAAACCGTGAGACTGTGACCTGAGCTGAAACCAAGAGTCGGAAACGTAACCGACTGAGCCACCCAGGTACCCCAAGTCACCTTCAGATTTTAACCCAAGAGTCATGTATCTGTGAAGGCGACACATGAAGTGGGCCTGTTGCTTATGTCATTTAAACTTTGGAAGAGCAATCTTATTTCTCTCTCCCCATCATGACGGGATCGAGGAAGGGGAGAAAAGAGAACAACTTCATCGTGGGTCCCATGTTTATTGCCCACACACCTGTACTGGATTTGTTCCATTTGCCCAGCAGATGCACTCTCCACCCTTTGGCTTCTGGTCTCCGAGTCAAGACATTGAACAGAATGAACAACAGGCCCCCACACTCCCCACGCTAGGGACATCAGAATGGGGGGCCCGTGAAATTCTTACTGTTCCCGCACCTCCTTGCCTGTGGGGTGACCACCCACAGGCCACCTTCCCAGGCCTGGCAGGACTGCTGTCTCCCCAGGCCTGGGGAGATAGAGGCTCAGGACGCTGCTAGCCCCCATAGCCCAGATTCACCACTCCCTGGCAACATCTTGGCATAGAGTCGTTTTCTCTTTTTTCAAATTACCCGGTTTGAGTGTGTGTCTCATCCATTTCGCCTGGAACCCTGACCGATAAAAACATTCTCTTCATGGGTCTGTACAGACTCCATCATTACCTGGTCTCTTTCAAACTAATGAAACCAGAGTTCCATTATTGGACTCAACTAAAATCATGGGTCCTCTAATGAAGAGTTAATGCCTCATTTTTTTAAGCGTAGGAATTTAGAGAAAAATGCCAATTGCCTAAAGACATTCAATTACCTTCTTTTTCCAAAGTGTAATTAAACTTTGAATAATCCTCTTCTTTGACATATGAAATCATATCTTTTTAACAGAAAAGAAAAGTCTTAGATTGAGTGCTTTAGACCTGAATAGAAGTATGGATGCATTCCAAATTAAGGTTTGAAACCTTAAAAAACAGATGGAGGAAAGAGATTGCATTGTCTTTCTGTTATCAGTTTTTTGTAATATTATTTCCAATAATAATATTAACAATAATAATAGCGGATAATAATCATTGAACGCTTAGTATGCTAGGGATTGTTTCAGGTGTACTAGGTCATTAAACACTCTCAACAAATCGGTGAGGTAAGGACTGATATTATTCTTATTCTACAAGTGAAGAAATAAAATGTAGAGGGTTGAAGAGCTTGCCCAGAATAGTGCTGAACATTGCTGCCTTCAGTGGGCTTTAGGATATACCGAACAGTGATTCCTGCTCAGAAAAATCATACGTACTAGTACTTTTTAAAAGTTAAAAACCCGGGGCACCTGGGTGGTGCTCAGTCAATTAAGTGTCCAACTTCGGCTCAGGTCATGATCTCATGGTTCACGAGTTCGAGCCCCCCGTAGGACTCCGTGCTGACAGCTCAGAGTGTGGAGCCTGCTTTGGAGTCTGTGACTCTCTTTCTGCCCCCCCCCCCCACTTGCACTCTGTCTCTCTGTCTCTCTCTCAAAATAAATAAAAACCTTTTTTTAAGTTTAAAAATTAAAAACCCTTTTTATTTTCACTTCCATAGTGCTAACTGAATTCCAAATGTCTGTAGACCCAGCTGAAATAATCAACAAAACTAAATAGCAATTTGTAGAATAGGAGAAGATATCTGCAAATGACATATGTCATAAATGGTTAGTATCCAGAATATATAAAGAACTTATAAAACTCAACACCCACGAGATGATTAATCTAATTAAGAGCTGGGCAGAAGACATGAATGGACATTTTTCCAAAGAAGACATCCAGATGGCCAACGGACACATGAAAAGATGCTCAACATCGCTGATCATCAGGGAAATACGAATTAAACCTACAATGAGGTATCACCTCATACCTGTCAGGGTGGCTAAAATTAACAACACAAGAAAGAAGCGTTGGGGAGGAGGTGGAGAAGGGGAGCCCTTGTGCACTGTTCCTACTAACCCTCGTGCCCTGTTGGTGGCAAAGCAAAGTGGCACAGCCACTGTGGAAAAAGGTATGGAGCATCCACAAAAAGTATAACTACCCTACCATCCAGCAGTTGTACTTCTAGGTATTTACGCAAAGGATGCAAAAATACTAACTCACAGGGATACATGGACCCCAATGTTTATAGCAGCATTATCTGCAATAGCCAAATTATGGAAACAGCCCAAGTGTCCATCACTCATCCATCAAAAAGAATAAAATCTTGCCACTCGCAGTGATATGAATGGAGCTGGAGAGTACTATACTAAGTGAAATAAGTCAGCCAGAGAAAAACAAATATTATATGATTTCACTCATATGTGAAATTTAAGAAATAGAACAAATGAGCAATGGGAAAAAGAGAGAGAGAGTGAGAGAGAGAGAGAGAGAGAGAGAGAGGCAAACCAAGAAACAGACTTCCAACTAGAGAGAAGAAACTGATGGTTACCAGCGAGAACATGTGTGTATGTGTGTGTGTGTGGGGGGGTGTTAAATAGGTGATGGGGATTAAGGAGTGCACTTGTGATGAGCGCTGGGTGTTGTATATAAGTGTTGAATCACTATATTGTGCACTTGAAACTATTACCACACTGTATGTTAACTAACTGGAATGCAAAAAAAAAAAACTTTTAAAATATTAAAAATATTTTAAAAAATGTAAAAGCTTTAAAAAAAACGCAAAGCTGATAAAGCCAATGCTTCAGGGCTGATAAAGTTAAGGCCACAAAGCCCCTTCCAAAACCCTGGTAGGGGACAGGGTTATGTGTTTACATGTCTTATGTTTATATAAAATTTGTAAAAGGCATTTTTGTATCCATTTTCTTCAAAAGGAACCCCCAAACTTGTATGAGCTCCAGGCCCCACGAAACTTGGATTTGCTGTGTAATAGGTTATTCAAGGAGACTGTCAAATCTGCTTTAGGAAGTTTAAAGGAGAAAATTGTGCAAAATAATTCCAGAAGCCCTTCCTATGAAGTCCTGCCTGAGTATGAGGGGTGGTTAGAAAATTAAGTAAATTCTCAAGAACTCTCCCAGATCCTTGAGACTAGGACTGTTTTTAGAAGGTCTTCTAATCCAAAAGTTTGTTTGTTATGAAGCAGTTGTTTAAAACAACATCTCCTACATTTTGAAAATAAATAGACAGATACAGATCTCCAAGCGTTTTCAAATGTCCCATCTTTTTTATATTAACTGTGCAATGTTTCGATCTTTGAGATCACATTATAAAACCCCAACCAACGAAAGCCTACAATCCTGTAAGGCTATATCAGGTACCACTGTATTATGTGAATGATAACCTAATCCCAAAACTACTATAATCCCAGATGCCTATGCACAATGAGTGGGTTATGATGAATAATGTAGAAGGTTGAATACCTCCATTTACTTGAATGCTAAATATAGTATAATAAGCAAGTGAACTTAATATACCTACAATAACCCTCAAACAATATACTCATTGGTTACACCTTAGGCTTAAAATAATTCACATACCTTTGGTTGGCATTGTTTTCAACATGAGGAAAGTAATGCCTAAGGAAGCTGAATTTTAGACTTGCGATGGTCAGCAAATGACATTAATGGAACTACTCTTATATCCTGTCCTGTGGCAGACATCAGTCGTCAATCATCAGATTCTCTCCCTATATTCCAGGCAGCCATTACCCATGGATCCAGGTGGGCACGTCAAATAAAACCTAGTTAATAAACCAGGTCAACACCCAGAACACATAACAGCCAGGAGATAACGAGGAAGCGGGATCAACAGCCCCCCTTACCACGCCCACCCCTCCCCCAAATTTGTCACCACAGCTTCTTATTTTGATACCCCTTCCACATGACTTCATTCTCATAAATACTCTTCTTCAAGAAAAATAATCCATTTCTCCAGTTTATGACTAAGACCACTCTCCTTTCCTCTTGACACTTTGCAGGGTGATGATGACTGAGAATCCTGTCTTCATACTTGGCTCTCCCCATGACCTCACGCGGTTGGTGCAAACGTCTCCACTCGCTCTCCTGGGGCCTGGTGCTCCAGGCGGGGACTGTTGCTTTCTCTGGCCAGCAGCACTGCCTGAAGCCATCTGTCTAAACACGGAATCCCTCAGCCCACATTCCCTCATTGCTCATGTTCTGCCCCTCTCCACTGTCTGCGGCTTTGGGCTTGGCAAACACCAGGGAAACTACTCAGGGCTTTACCTGTATTCTAAATAGTATTTAACCATGGAAAATGAGATGTGTCATAACAAGGGGGCTTTTCATCTTCTCTGAGGAGGCTTCCCTTTCATCACCTTCGGCTCTTGGAGCAACAGGCGAAGACACAGAGAAAGAAATATTTTGTTTTGAAGGGGGAACAAATTAAATAATAGTGATGGATGTGTAAGTCTATTTTCTAGTTTAAAAAAAAAATGCCGATGGAAAGTACTTGGTGCTTATAAGATGGTGAGTGGGGAGCAGAGATTCATCTTTTCTCCAGTCCCCTTGAAACTGGCCCCAGAACAGAGTCACGGGTTCATCATCAGCTATCTGGGGACACGTCTTGTAACACTGTGAACTTTTCTTCATACTTGCCAACAAGAATTTTGAGAAGTAATTATTTTTTCCCATTCTAATGGATTTGGGCTTCCATGGAAAACAGTGGTCCCTAACTATTCAACCTACTAATTCAGAAGTTAAGTGTGAAAGGCAAGAACCACGGTCATTCCCTCCCCCCACCCTTCCTATGCTAATACTACATAAAACCTGGACATATGTCCAAAGCGATAGGAGTTTGGGTGAGGGAACCTGACTGGGGTAAAGAGAATGGAGTGTCTTCCAGAAAAACTTCCTTCTCAGAGCTCTTGAGGACTCCTCCCTCTCTTTGTCTTTCATTGGTTTACTTATTTAACGTGCATTTATTGCATCCCCTGCTAAGGGCTAAGCATTGATTATTAAGAATGTGTTTCTGGGGCGCCTGGGTGGCGCAGTCGGTTAAGCGTCCGACTTCAGCCAGGTCACGATCTCGCGGTCTGTGAGTTCGAGCCCCGCGTCGGGCTCTGGGCTGATGGCTCAGAGCCTGGAGCCTGTTTCCGATTCTGTGTCTCCCTCTCTCTCTGCCCCTCGCCCGTTCATGCTCTGTCTCTCTCTGTCCCAAAAATAAATAAACGTTGAAAAAAAAATTTAAAAAAAGAATGTGTTTCTTTTTCAACCCTGAGATAGAAGCATTATTATTCTCTCTCTCTCTCTCTCTCTCTCTCTCTCTCTCTCTCTCTTTTTTTTTTTTTTTTTACCAAGTGATAAAAAGAAAGAGTTAGAGAGATTATATAGTTTAACCTGTGGCCTAAATGGATTTGAACCCAACGCTGTCCTTCCACCATATTGTCTCAACCCTCACAATTAAGTGGAAGGAACAAACATGTAAGAATACATTTACCTTCAAAGGGATTAATGTGATCATGCAGGTGTGAATCTGATGATGCTATGGGAACACATGGTGGAGAGTAACATTCTGATCAGAGACTTCTGCCCCTCACCTGGTCCTTGTGACGAGTCAAATGTGGGAGACCCTTAACACGGGAATCGGAAGCACTGTTTTCTTGTTTTTACAACAGCACGCAATTCTCAAAGCAACCACATCTGCCCAAGCTAATGAGGTGCTATATGTTTTAAGTTTTGAACAACTTCAGCCCAAATAACACCTTGATTAGATGGCTCCTATAAGAAACTTAAAAGGAATGCTGATTTAGCAAACTCATCTGGACAGAAAAGCAAAAGTTACTCCAACAAAAATCCGGTCTGGTTAACCATGATAGTATCACTTTTACAGAGGCCCAGAGAGAAGCAAAAGTATTTCCTTTTGAAACTTAAAGCATCTTGGTAATCAACATCTGGTTTGTTTTCCAGGAAAAAACATATAAATTTTAAAAAGGCTTTAAGTAACGCTTTAGGATAAAGTACTAAATTACGGTAGTGGATTTTCTTGGCAGTCTTCATTTAAAAAAAAAATGCATCGACACAGTAAGAAGAGGGATCATAGATATAAATTGGTAAAAATCATTTTACCATGTCACTGAGTATTATCGTTATAAAACTCCTAACTCAGGAAGGTCTCCTGCCAATTTGTTTTCTTTCCAATATGGAGGAAAATGATAGCCAGCATGTGTTCTCTAGGGACTAGGGTGGGACCTGCAGACTAAGCACAGAACTGAAGAAAGCAGCATATTTCTATGAAAGGGAAGTACAATAATCCCATAACAGTGAGACATGAAAGTACCTAGTTCCCAACCTTTTGTTCTTCCATGCTGACATCACTAGGGAATGCTTCTTTGTTCATTCTCCATTCCACCTTCTCAGTTGGTCCTTTTTCACTGGCAGTATTTATTTTCACTTTAGGACTTGAAAAACTAAAGGGGCAAAATGCAGCAGAATGCAGTCATTCTAACGGATTAAGCACTTGCCAGTGCTAGACAAGTGGCAGGGCCAAGGCTTATAACCCAACTGTGTGGCTTACTCCAACCGCCATGCCACAGCTAATTAGGTTCACCCACATTTTTGGTGGGTTGATTCAGCTGCAGCTGTTTCGACGCGGTCCTTCCCTGTGGCAGGGCTCAGACTGGAGCCCTTTCTAAATGGCTGGAATGACCAGTAGCAAAGCCACGCATTCAGACCCCTCCTCTAGTCTAGAAAGAGCTGGTGATCTCAGGCTTAAATTATGGGTTGAATTGACACAGTGTTTCTTTTTCCAAAGTGGAAAGACTGAATAGCCTGTGTTTGTTGCTTTGCTATTTTAGGTACGGCAGAATGTTTAATACTAAGTGGATTTCACAACTTTCTGCACATGTTTATACAATAGAACTCTTTATATGAAGACTATCTTTTTTTTTTTTTTTTAATAAAAGATTTTCCCCCCTAGGTGTTGATGGCTGACTGCTGGGACTTTCCCACCAGCCCCACCAGTATGCTATGCATGCTTCTTCCAATTCTTCCTGCTCAAAAATTTCCAGGCCCGAGCCTGGAAATGTTTAGGGGAGCCATGTACAAGTCCACGTGACATCTTTTGGTCCTCAGACCTCCATTAATTGGGCAGGAACATCACGTAGAGTCTGACCTGAGCTCTCCATTGGAACCCACTGATCCACAGAGGATGGGGAACAATCTTCACTCGGCTGCTTCCTTTAGCAGCTTTTCTCTCCCTTCCCCTGTCCCCAGCCTCCAAAAGTCAAGCACGGACTCCTCTGCTTCTGCTGGGCAAATAAGCCTGATTATGACAAGATGTGATTGACCTCTTGCAATGTGGCTATCCATTCCAGACACACAGCTCTGGCTCAGCCTCGGCATTCCCCATCCTACTCTGCCATTTGCCTTCTGATCTATAATCATGACTAAGGGGCATGGCACACAAATAGGCCTTGAACCCTTGGAGAATCACCCCAAATTAATATTACCCTGGAACATAAGTACATGATTAATCAAGAATATAATATTCAATAAAGTGAAAATTGGAAAGAGGAATTACAATTGATGCTTCCTCTTTGTTACTATGGCTTTGCTATCAAAGAAAGAAATGATCTCCTCTAAGAGCCACGTCAACTTTTTTCGTAGGGTGGTAAATTGTATCCTTTTTAGTGTTTATCTGATGATACATGCCAGTATGTTTGATTTAAAAAACAGCTTGACCCAGTTGGTCAAGCATCCCACTCTTGATTTCAGCTCAGGTCACGATCTCATGGTTCATAAGTTCGAGCTTTGCGTCAGGCTCTGCACTGACAGTGTGGAGCCTGCTTGGGATTCTCTCTCTCTCCTCCCTCTCTACCCCCCCCCCTTAAAATAAATTAAAAAACAAAACAAAACAATGGAAGAGATGTCACAGGATATTACCTGAGTCACTGCCGAACAAATGGTGTATGGAAGTGTTAAATCTAAAAAAAAAAAAAAAAGGAACAAACATTTTTTTAAATCTTTTTTGGGTACATGACACTAGGCTGAAAGAGTCAGTAGGGGCTTAAATTGCTTGGAATAATCCACTGTTGGCTCCTCTCAATCTCTCGCACCTTGTACCCAATTCCCTCCGTCGTCACTTCTCTCCACCGTCACTGCCAGCATTTTCCTTCATCATCTCTCTGTGGACTATGTCCACAGCCACGCAGTGGTCTCCCCACTTCCATTCCTGCCCTCCTCCCATATCCCACGCACACAGCTTTGGAAAGCATACACCAGCACACGACATGCTGCTCATTCTGCCGGGTGCTCTGTTCCCACTCACTCCCAGAGGACACACGACTTCTCAGTTTTCAGGTCTTAGCGTAAATGTCGCCACCCTCCCTCAGGAGGTTCTGTCTCATTGTTCGTTGCTTATTATTGATTTGTTTGCTTTCCAGTTAATTGTCTGCCTCCCTCAATAGGCTGTAAGCTCCACTGGGTAGAGAGCGTGCTTGTTTATTCACCAGTGGGTGGGTACCCCAAACCTAGCTTGTCGGCTGTATGTGCCTGGTACTCTATCAATGTGTGTTGGGTGAATGACAAAGAGGGACATGAATTGGATGTTGATGGGAGAAAGGGGCTGGTATTCAGAGGTTAAGGCACCATGCTGGTAAACGGGCAAAGGTGAAGATGAAATAATATAAGAGTAAAAGGGAATTGGGAAGGTGCCTAAGAGTCCCGGGAGCAGAACAATACACAGATGGCTTGGACAAGGAGCTGTGTGAGGTGGTTTGAAGAGAGTAGACTAGGTGTGGGGGCATTGCTGCCACTGAGGTGCCCACCCTCTGGACTGGCATGGTATGTCTCACGTGGGGGACATCAACTTGGACCTCATACAAGCTCCAGAGACAATGCCATGGCTAATTTTCAAAAGCATTTCATACCCACGGGATATGCTCTACATTCAAAAGGTCTGTTCCTTACACCACCCCCTCACAGGGCTGTTCTTTAAGTGGTTTATAAAGAAGATCTGAAAAGAACATTTGGAAAGCGCTTCAGAATTCAAGTACCTACCGTCAGAAAATGACATGAGAAGAGTATCTCCTGGCAACGGTGGGGATACATAACCCAGCCATTTACTAGAAGTATGGAGTTGGAGGTAAGAACTAGCTAGGAGCTCAAGGTGTCACTGAGCACCCATTTAATTCTCTACTTCTGATGCAGACCTGGAATTACAACACCTGAGCAACAGGATACCCTGTCTATTAAAATTCTCCAGGGAGGAATAAATCACAGTGTTTATGGTAAATCTGATCTTTGTCACAGGATCTCCAGCCTTATTTCAACACCTTAATCCTATAATAAGAAAGCCAGGTGGATGGGACACAATCCTCATATTCACAAGTGTTTCAGATCACTGCCCAGTGTTTATTGACTTGATTAAATGTTATCTCACACCCAAGAGACTCGGCACGGATGTTGGTCAGGAAAATGAGCCTGGGGTGCTGGTGTTGGGTTGAGCTCCTTAGGCCCCAGGAAAGTTCCTGACCTTGAAAAAGAAAAGCTAACGATGAAACTGCAGAGGAACAATCTTGGCCTTTATCCCTTTGATATGAAAGGGCAGGTATGGGAGAGTAATGTTGGCTTAGTTCCCAAAATGTTTATTAAGCTCTTGAGGAGAATGGTATTGGAATTTTAAGCACAGTATTGTATGAATTGTTCACCTGTAGGAAATTATAGACGTATCCAGCAATACCTAAATTCTTTACCCCTTTCAGCTAGCTGACTAATGGTTTACCATTCTACTCTAGTATGTTATGACATGGGGGTGCCAATGTGCTGCACAATAAAGTACACGCCCCGAAGATCTGGAGGGTCCGATCCAGAGAGTCATGTGAAGAAATACTAAAACACTGCCAGGAATTAAGGATTAGGCTTTGAAGTTCACAACAAGGGATTCTTGTAGTCTTTTGAGAGCCAGACCAGTGATTTGGTTTAAATAAGGGTGCTAAGAAGGTATAGGGAAGGGCTTGGAATAACATGGGAGCAGAGAGAGCGATGATCCTGGCCAAATAAGCCCAATCTCTGTTCTGGAAGTTCAGATTCAAGATTACAGATTGGAAATAGGAGCATCACACTTGACCTCAGAGATAATTGCTCTCTAAAATGCCCAGTTTCCAAACGCAGTATCCACAGGGGGAAGATTGATCCCTCCTTGACCTCCGAGGACCAGGAAGCAGAACTGAAATAAATCATCACGTATAAACCATTAACTGGGACAGGGTCTTCCCATGGGCTGTAAATTGCTCACCTCCACCCATGCAACTCTTATGCCATTAGAGATGCAAAAAAGATTTAGATGACCTTCCAGGAGGCATGAACTGCTGCTGGTTCCCACCCGAGCATCTCTACAATCTTCTTTAATGGACCAATAAACAAGCAACAGCACCTTTCTCAAGAACTCTAGCTGCAATATATTTAAAAATTTATTGATAAAAAGAACATTAACAAATATCACATTCCCTGAGGCTGATGCATTACAGTAGGTTAAGGTCCTAGAACTCATTAAGTTCTTACAATGAACATTATCTAACGTCACTTAATCTCTTAGCAAATATTGCTGGCAGAAGTCTCAGTGTCTCTCCATAGGAGGCCAGTGATTACAGCTCTATTTGTAGAGGCCACTGCTCTAGAGAAATGGTACCAGAGCAGGGAGTCCCTTCACTAAATGATGAGTATCTGATAGGCAGAGGAGTGTATGTCCTCTATGTAGAGCTGGCTGCCTCTTCACGTGGAGGGACTTAGGCAGCAGGGGGTCATTATAAGATTTGTTTCCTCCGTCCTTGAAAGCATGAGGCAAATTCTGCCCAGCGTGGGTAACAGGATAGCTAATCCCACCACATAGGTTCTTCTGGTGAAGTTCCAAATACTGGCTGCCTTGATCTTGGACCTTAGACCTCTCCAGTGCTCAGAGAAATGAGGGAATGAGTAATAATCAGGAAAGTAACAATTGGCATGTGACTGATTATCAGTCAATACTCAAGCTTGTCGTGCAGAAACCTGGTACACTGTTTCCTTCTATGACATCCAATTTTAATTGCCTCCTTGCGTTAATTGACCCCAATCAGGTTTTTAAATGAACTTTGTGGGTGGGACACAGGCTCTGCTCTTTAGGAAAAGTTTCCAAACGAACAGTATCTCGATTAATTCAGTTGAGCTAGTGTCAACTCATAGATTGTAGGATTCTCACCTTTATTCACACAATACCTCTTCATGTAAGAGAGGCACATTGTCTCTTAGATATACATTGAGGCATGTATATCTTTGTATAGAGGCACATAGATATACATTGTCTTTTAAGAGCATTTCTGTTGGTTCCCATCCATGTAAAAAATCCACTCATAAACCAATAAGTTACTTTTGCCTTTGAAATGTCATTTCATCTATTCTCTTCTCCAGTCTCTGCATCTGGCCATTTTGGTTTCCTGCTACTTTGGCAACTTAAAATGGTTCTTGTCATGCCCTGCCTCTCAATGCTGCAATTAGGGTCTTCAAACAATTATGCATAGTAGCATAAGGGCTTCCATTTTTAAAGTAAGTTGCACGTCCAAAGCAGCACCCAAATATCTCCAATCAGTGTGTCCCCTTTTTATGTTCACACTTGTCCCCTTTCTCCTGCTAGTGTACAACTGCCTTCTCCCCTGTTAGGGAGAACCTCGAAACAACTACTTTTCTAGTAGGCTAATTCAGACATAAGTTATCAGCCTGATAATTAAAAAAATTGAATATTTATTTATTTTTGAAGGAGAGACAGAGCATGAACGGGGGAGGGGCAGAGAGAGAGGGAGACACAGAATCCAAAGTGACAGCCTGATCATTTTTAAACACAGTATCCCAAATTTCCCTCATTCTTACTCAATTGTTCCCCAAACTCATTCAAAATTCCCCCTGAAGAGTATATGTAGAGGGCTTTCATTCTTCTGCTATCATCTTGGTAAGACGGACTTATGTGCTTCTTGAAATTGTAAACCAAAATTGAATTGTAAACCAAAAGAACTGTTTGAAGAAAAACAGTACATAATATAATACAGTGGTCTCTAAACCTAGTTGGCAATATATCACTTGGGAAGTTTGTAAAGATGGAGACTCCTGGCTTTTATCCCCCAAAAAATTCTTATCAAGTTGGTCTGAGATATGGTCAAGGATTCTGTATTCTTACAACAATCTCCCCCAATAATTCTATTAGCTGGGCTTAGGACACAACCTAAGGTATTATTACATTTCTACAATAAAAACTGACTTTTGGGGGGTTTTGTTTCATTTCTTTAAACTGTCAATTTTGAGATAATCATAGATTGACTCGCAGTTGTGGGAAATACAAAGAGATTGCATGTATCCTTCACCTAGTTTCCCTCATCAATAACATCTTGCAAACCATACAATGATATCACAGACAGGATGTTAACATTGATATGATCCACATATTTTATTCAAATTTGCCCAGTTTTATTTATACTCATTTGTGTGTGTGTGTGTGTGTGTGTGTGTGTGTGTGTGTGTGTTTAGGTCTATTTTGCCTACGTGTAGATTTGTGTACGCACCACCATAATTATGATACAAAGCAGTTCTAATACCACAAGTGTTGCCCTTTCACAGCAACTGTCTCCCCACACCGTGGCAACCACTAATCTGTTCTCCAGTTCTATAATATTTTCATTTAAATAATGTTTTATAAATCAAATCAAGAAGCATATGTGATAGGCTGAATAATGGTTTTCCAAAGATGTCCAAGTCCTAATTCCTTGAACCTATGAATACATTATCCAACATGGTAAAAGGTTCTGTGCAGATGTGATTATGTTCAGGACCTGAAGAGAGGGAGACTATCTTGGATTATGTTGATGGGTCCAATATAATCACAAAAGTCCTGATAAAAGGAGGCAAGAGATCAGAGACATCGTAGTAGGAGATGTGAGGATGGAGGATGGGGGGATTCCAGGGAGGGGCTGCAAGCCAAGCGATGTAGCCATCCTCTAGGAGCTGAAAAAATCAAGGAAATGGATCTTCCCATAGAGTCCCCAGAGGGAATCAGCCCTGTCAGCATCTTGACTTTTTAAGGCTTTGGAGACTGATTTTGGATTCCTAGCTTCCAGAACTCTAAGATAATAAAATTGTGTAGTTTAAGCTGATACGTTTGTGGTAACTTGTTGCAGCAGCAACAGAAAACTAATATAGTATATTAC
This sequence comes from Felis catus, assembly GCF_018350175.1. NCBI lineage: Eukaryota > Metazoa > Chordata > Mammalia > Carnivora > Felidae > Felis > Felis catus. The sequence goes on along the minus strand of NC_058368.1, from coordinate 18,168,370 downwards.
CTATTAGGATATTGACTTTTTCCTCCTTATCATAATTCCCTTGAGATTTATCCAAGTTATTGTCCACATCTTTTTATTGCTGAATAGTATTCCATGGTGTGGGTAAACGACCAAAGTACCTTTGTTTGAGCATTCACCTGCTGAAGAATATTTGGGTTGTTTCTACTTTGGGGCTTACAGATAAAACTGCTATAACCAACCATTCACATATGGATTTTGGTACGGACATAAATGTACATTTTTCTGGGATAAATGCCAAAGACTACAATTGCTGAGTCATATGGTAATTGAATTATTTTATTTTATTTTATTTTATTTTATTTTATTTAAAAATTTTTTTCAATGTTTATTTTTGAGAGGGAGAGAGAGAGACAGAGTGAGTGAGGGAGGGGCAGAGAGAGAGGGAGACAGAGAATCTGAAGCAGGCTCTAGGCTCTGAGCTGTCAGCACAGAGCTCGACACAGGGCTCAAACCCAGGAGCTGTGAGATCACGACCTGAGCTGAAGTCGCATGCTCAACTGACTGAGCCACCCAGGTGCCCTGAATAGTTCATTTTATAAGAAATTGTCAAATGATTTTCAGAGTGACTCTGTCATTTTAAATTCCCACCAGTAATGTATGAATGATCCAATTTCATATCCCTCATTTGATGCTTTTATTTTATTTTACAAATTTTAGCCATTCTGATAGGTGTGTAGTCATAATCTCATGAGGCTTTTAATTTTCATTTCCCTAATAGCTATGGATGCTGAGTGCCTTTTCATATGTGTATTTGCTGTAAATCCCCTTTGATGGAATGCCTGCTCATGTTTCTTGCTCATTTTTTATTTGGATTATTTGGTTTTCTTTTGCCACTGGGTCTTAAGAGTACTTTATATAGTCTACATACTAGTCCTTTGTCAATGTGTGGTTTGCAAATATTCTTTCTTAGTCTGCAGCTTGTGTTTTCATCCTGTTAGGAAGGTCTTTCACAGAGTAAAACTTCTAAATTTTGATTAAGTCCATTTTATTATTTTTTTTCTTTTATGGATCATGCTTTTGGCATCAGATCTAAGAACTTTTTGTCTAGCTTCAGATCCTGAAGATTTTGTCCTAAGTGTTTTTCTGAAAGTTTTAGAACGTTACACTTTGTTTTTAAGGCAGTGATCTGTTTTGAATTAATTTTGTGTAATGTGTGAGGTGTAGGGTTGAGGGTTTTTGTTTTTGTTAACCTAGGGATGTCGAGTTGCCCCAGTAACATTTTCTGAAAAGGCTCTTCTCCTCCATTGAAATGCTTTGCCACTTTTCTTGAAAAAAAAAAAATCGAAGGAGCATGTTTGTGTGGTTCCGTACTTAGGTCCTCAATTCTGTTCCATTGACGTTTATATCTCTCCCTCTGCCCAGACCACGCTGTCTTTGTTCCTATAGCTCAACTACAAGCCTTAACAGCGGGTAGTCTGAGTCCTGTCTTTATTCTTCTTTGTCAGGATAATTTCAGCTATGCTAGGGTTTGCATCTCTATATAAAAATTTTAGGATCAGGTTGTTCACATCTGTACAAAACTTTGGCTGGTATTTAATAGGAAGTGTGTTAAACCTGTCGATCAATTTAGGGAGAATCGATATCTTTACTACATGATGTATTAGATTTTCCCATCAGTGAGTACAAGATGTCTCTTGTTCTTGTCTGTTATCAGCATTTTATAACTTTCAGTATAGAGACCCTGTACACGTTTTGCTTAATTTATACGTAAGTATTTTATTTGGAGGGGGTTACTTTCTACATAGACAATCATATTATCTGTAAGTAGGACCATGCGATGATTTTTTTTCAGCCAGTGAGAAAATTCTCATAGCAAAAATACAGGATTTTGGACTAAAAAGTGCTGCCACATCATGGTTTTGAAAGGCAAGTGATCTTATTATGGAAGTAGGAGGGCAGAATTTAAAAAGAACACTTGTCTCTAGTCACATATACAGAAAAAACCGTCAGTCCCGTAACACCAAGTTTCCTGTCTTGAGCTGGTAAGTATGTCACAAGATCAGAAGTAGGTTGGCTTTGATTCCCATAATTGAAACTGGCCCCAACTGGAGTGATTTATGCTGTCCTCATTTTGTAGACAAGGAAGTATGGGCCAACTATGAAACTAGCTTTTCAATCTGCTTGGGCTTATGACTCCACTTTCAAGGGTATCCTCTGCCATCAAAGGGGTCCCAGAGTATCAGAAGCTATGTTCACTTAGGTAGGAGATAGACCTAGGATCTTGAGTTCTAAGGGTGACACCAGGGAGCCAAGGGCTGAGTCCCCAGGGTCATGTCAAAAATAGAAACAAAACTCCTGACATTTGGTCTGTGAATCTAACCACCAGACCGCGTTTCCTCCTTTTAATTTCCACTCTGTCCTTCACATAATTACATCAATGTTTCACTGTGTTTATGACACATGGCACGGATTAAAGAGCTGAATGTGAAATGCCCTGCCTGGGAAGACAAATTTCTTTGAGCAATTGTTTCACTTGGATTGAAAGGTGATCTTAAGCACACTGAATTCAGGTTTATCTGTGAGTAAGGCTCCAGGGTTGTGGCTCAGAACTCAAGGGCAAGGATAACACAAGGCCCCAGGAAGGCACTGGAACAGGGATTTGGAAATCTGTCAGGACTCCCTTTTAATTCTTGCAAGGCTTTACTTTAGTTTCCCACCCCCCAAGCCCCCATCTGTGTGTGTGTGTGTGTGTGTGTGTGTGTGTGTGAATGTGCCCACATGCACGTGTCGTCTTCTGCTCTGGAATCTATGTGATGAGAACTATGGCCCCAGAAATGTACCCACCACAGGTCTATCCACTGGAAAAGACTGAATTTCCCTCTGCCCGTGACTCTCAAAGAAAGGATTAGGACTGTCCTGCTTTCTTAGGGGGTTCACCCTGAGACCACAAATGGGAGCCAGGGGAGTGGAACTTACTGTACAAAAAGACTCTAAGGAACTATTAAAGGGCAAGGTAGGAAGAAATTCAAGAAGTTCCACACAAAACAGTTGGATAGTAATACTTTTTTCCATCATAAACTTGGAAATGGAGATCCCCTAACTATATATTAAGTCAGTTTGTTTATGAGGCATCAAGTTTGAGTTTTACCATGTTGCCAAATCTTCCACATCTAGACTCACAACCCAACAGACTGGTCACCATTTTGTTTTTATGCTAAAATTGCAGAACTTGAAAAATCAGGATGTTAGGATTTTAAGCAGCGTGACTGAGGAAGCACAGACAAATGTAATGATCTGATAAAACTCTGGCACCTAAGAAAAGTGAAAGACTAATTGATAGTCATTACAAATCAGGAGGTTTAAGTCTTCCTTTCAAGACTGTGTGACCTAAAAATAAATCCTTCTGGTTCTAAAATAAAACCTTTCCGGTTCTTTACTTTTTTACTTATAAAATGAAAAAAAAATCTACCTGGTTTATCTTCTAGTAGATTTGTAAATATCAAATGAATTTGTGAATGTAAAAAAAGACTGCTGTAGGGGCGCCTGGGTGGGTCAGTCGGTTAAGCGTCCGACTTCGGCTCAGGTCATGATCTCGCGGTTCGTGAGTTCAAGCCCCGCGTCGGGCTTTGTGCTGACAGCTCAGAGCCTGGAGCCTGTTTCAGATTCTGTGTCTCCCTCTCTCTCTCTCTGACCCTCCCCCGTTCATGCTCTGTCTCTCTGTGTCTCAAAAATAAATAAACGTTAAAAAAAAAATTAAAAAAAAAAAAAAGACTGCTGTATAAGCCATACAGCACTCTAGAAATATAAGACACTGCAATCATACTTGTCCTGAGATTCATGGTTCTGAAAATATAAATAATAATCCTTTAAAGTATCCTGTTCATTTATTTTAACACAAGGAGAAAAAATAATTTATGTAAATGACCATACTGATTTTTGCAAGACCCTTTTCAGGTTATTTGGGGCAGAAAATATTGTCATCACTTTGTTGGAGGCAAAAATGAGGACCAAATAAAAGTACTTGCCAAGTGTCACATAAAATGTCATGGAAAAAGACCTTTTGGCCAGGATATGATGTTAAAAGAAACCAATGTCAAAACCCCAGTCTAGGTTGCCATTCTACTTACATTATATGGGAAAGGTGTTTGTTAGCATCAAAACATTCCCGGATAACGACCTTTGAACCATGCCTTCTGGAAGCTGGAAGCTCAGGGGGTTGGCCAGTCACTCCCTGAACTTCATTGCCGCTCTTGTCCTGTTTTCGCCTAACAAACACAAAGCTCCGTTATGCTGAGTGGTTTGGGCCCTCTCTAGACTGACGGCGGGATCCCTATGGCTCTCCAGCCCCCCAGGAACTGTGCAAAAGACTCTGCAGCTCCTAGCATTTAATTGCATGCTGGGAAGTCCAAATGTTCCCTCTGGGGCTTTCGTGCTTCTCCCAATTGGCGCAACGATCCCTTAGAGGCAGGAATCAACAATGTACCTCCCTCTCGAGGAAATTTTATGGAGTGAGGAATTTGATTTCTGAGAGAAAAGCACCCATTAGATAAGAGAGTGTTTTTGCCTATATTCTCTTAAAAGGCGAGCAGAATCGCACAATACTTTTACAAATACCTCCTCAGAGACCCCGAATCTGCTATTCTAACACACCTTCGAGGTGAGACTAGCTTCAATTCCCTGCCTCAGAGAGTAGAGCTGAAACCGGGAGCCGATTTTCCTATAGATTTGCTCCATCGTTTGTCCTCAATCGTGGTGAGCGGCCCTTGTTTATTTTTCTTCTCTTTCAGAACTGAAATAGCTCTGAGAAGGTCTGAAACTGGAAAAACCGAAAGCCATTTCATGGCGATGGCATTATTAAAAGCATCTCTTGTTATTTCTTTATTAGGGTGCATCTTACAATGAAAATGCTCGAAGTATCAGCCTGTGTCCATTTATTATCAATACAGGTATCCCAGATTTATTCTGCCGTGTTAGTTTAATTGGAACATTATTGAGAAATGCAGGTTTCTAATGAGAAGGGATTGAAAGTCTAAATAAATCACCCCAAATAACATATGGCTTTTTTCTATGAAGATCATAAGCAATTTGTATGCCATTTGTTTTCCAAGGACAGGGCTCTTTTTTTTTTTTTCTATTAAACTGAAATCTAAAGTAAGGTACATTGATTTACAGGAAATTGTTCCTTTACACACAAATTCATCATTTACAAATACTATTTCAGGGGGCTAGCTGGAAGGAAGGCTTATATTTTTTGAGTCAACTATGTCAGCAACCATGTCAGTATCTGTTTATAAACAGTTTTTCCTAATTCGAGGATCCGAAGTTCACAAAAATATTTGTTTTAAATCATTTCGAATAAGCGGCATAAAATCAGTGTTAGGGCTCACTTCCAGGGAAAGTTGTATTCACTTATATTTCTTAGAAAAAGAGAACGGGTGGTTGGGGGTAGTTAGGGTATAAAGGGGGTAGCTAATTAGGAGGTGGTGCCATTTTCCTAGGAATTGGGATACGTGCTTTCCTTCTCAAACCAAACACACACACACACACACACACACACACACACACACACAGAAATGATGTTGTGGCCCCGTCTCCTTTATTGTGAGAATGCTGAAAATTCCCCATAATTTTCCATTTGCAACTCTGAGCTCACACAGCCCTTTTATTGCCTAGTATAATTTATTTGCAGATCTTAAAATGTCCATATGTCATGGAAGAGATGAGCCTTTGGTGAAAGGTACCGAGTTGTGTCCAAGAACTACTTTTCCAGGGCCCAGTGCCCGCGGTCTTGATTTAAGGGTGATGTGCTCCTGGAAGGGGTAAGCTGTGAGCACCGCCAGGTGTTTGGACAGGGCCCCTCCACCTCTTTATAGTTCATCTGAGATAAGATTGCAGTTGAGCCAGGACATTTCTTATTTCCAATTCTTCTAATCCAAAGCCTTATGGCTAGGACAGTTCTCTCCTTGTTGGAAAGGGGCTCAAAGAAGCAAAATGTGTTGAGGACATGAAGATGTGGGAGAATTTGCCCATCTTCCCAGAATGGGTCTACCTGTTGTGCTAATTAGGAATGTGATGTTCTTGGTGCAGAAAAGGCACAGTGGCAGGAAGTAGGAGGGGACACCCATTGTGCTTTCTGCTAGGTCTTTCCTCTTGAGTTTCAAAGAAAAATATTCAATATCCAACACCTGTCTAGTTCGAACAAGCCCAATGCTTTCCTGGAGGCCACAAGTTCTCCAAGTGCAACCAAGAAAACAAGGGTTTTGAGATTCCATGGAAGGTGGTCGTGGTAGGGAAGGTGCTTCCTGATATTTGACCAAGCTGCCGGTGACTACCTGGGCTAATCAGATGCGGAAATGGAAAGAAGGAACACCACAATCGTCAACCTCAATTCTGACAGCTTATTTTCCATTCACGCTGCCTTGAAAACAAGGTTTGATCTGGATTGGTGTCCAGATCAGTCATTTATTACATTTTTCTCCCCCGTGTCATATTTCAGCATTGGAAATTTAAGTACTGTTGTAGGCAGAAGGCAGTATTGGTTCCTGTGCTTCAGAGTACCACAAACACTCTCCTGACCCCATCTTCTGCACAGTCCACTGCCAGCTCTACCAGAGAGAGGACAAGGACAAGAAGGGCATCCACTTCACCCATCCTGCCTGCTTTACCGCCAATGTATCCATCATGCCTCTGTGCCGATGGTTCCCAAAGCAGCGAGGAAACACCTGCTTTGTTCTTCTTTCCACTGCAGACACACTGGATGGTTCTGAGCCATGACTCACTTGGTTTAACTTGGTCCTCCCCAGAATCTCATCTTGTCTACTCTGAGACCGAGTTGAAAACTGCTAATTAAGACTGTGTCTGCAAGAAGCAACCAGATAACCATTGGCGCTTAACCGTCTGTGTAATTCAAACAATCTATTTGGCTGGGGAGGGAAGAGAGGAGGCTTTTTTGTTTATTTTAGTTTTAGGTTTCGTTAATTTTACTCTAAATTAACTAGGTGTGTTTTCCGCTATTTTTCGAAACTGGATTTGCACAGATTCCATACGCTCTGCTCCCTGCATCCTTTCTCCTTCTCGCCCTTCCTGACTGTGTCGCCTTTTGTTTACAGACAAACGTAAATTTCTCTTTTGCTTCTCTCATCAATTTCCACTGCCACCCACAATCATAGCTTTGTCCTGACCTTGTAGATTCTGCAGTTTGTAAACTACTGCGTCCCTTGAGGTTTTCAGTGCATACCTGATGTTGACCAGATGTCTTCTTTGACTGTCCACACCCCAGAGGCATCCCGTGCCTCTGGGCTCTACTTCCACAGATTTATGTTGTCTTGCTTTATATATTCTCTTCTTTTTTGGCCGGGGGGGGGGGGGGAGGGTGCGGGGTGGGACAGCATAGGTTTGGGTTTTGTATTCTTTCATTTCAAGCCTCATGTACTTTAATTCTCCAGATAACTGATCTTAACTCTGGCCCAGAACGTCTTCAGATTGTTCCATTTGTCCCTTCCAAACCTCTTTCATACATGAGGCTATGAAGACACCCTGGGAGGTAAATTAGTTTCTGTTTCTTTCATTTCACAAACGGGGAGGCTGAAAGCAGAGAGAGACTGAGTATCGAGTACCAAGCTAGAGGTAAGCAGTGATTCAAACACCCAGTCCTTGCTTCCAGCCGCTCTCACAGGAAAGCATCTCTCTTCATTGTTTCTAAGTCCGTCGTGGAGCTCCAGTGACTAACAATGCAATCCACTGCTCACAGTGTCTGATCGTATTCCTGATGGGAACCTTCCCTGTGTAGACCAGATTCTTCCACCTTTTGTACTGGAAGATGCTGCATCCCAAAGCCCTGGGTACCTGCAGCCTCTCCTTCAACGTACACTATTATGCTGGGACCCCATTTGGGCTCGGATAAAAGTGTTCTTCAATTGGTCTTAGATGGTTACTGTTTCATGATCTCTGACCTTCTTTCTCCCCTTCCAGTATCCCCAAGAGCCAAGAAAGCATATGATCACTTCTGCATGCCATTTCTTTATTTAACCTTCCTGCCAATCAAACACTCACAATCCGTTTCAGGTCATGACAGAAAATTTAACTGCAGCGATTAGCCACAGCTCATCAAGAGCTACAAAAACCTGCTGGAATTTTTCTCAGAAATCAATGCACTCAACTGTGACATGCTGATTGAGATAATGAGCTGCAAGATGAAAATTAAGGAATAATAGAATGGATATCTTTTTCTCCCCTCCCACTAAGAAGCAAAAGAAAAGCAAAATGAAAAAAGAGAAGGGAGAGGAAGCGAGGAACTAAAGTTGATTTTCTGAAACATTCCTCGTTTCATTTTTCCCACCTAAATCTGATTAAGCCCACTGCTGTCCAAGGCATTTGCAGATTTCCACCAGTTGTGGCTTTCAGGCTAAAGAATGTCTTTGGAAGAATGTAGCTTGAATTTGTCTTAGGCTGTGTGAGTCTTAAAAGCCACAGTGCCAACAGCTTTTCTCCAAATCCTTTTTCCTTTTGCCCCACCTCTTCCGAAAGATCGACTTTAATATTAGCTTTTGTTTGGTACTGGTACCTTGTATTGGATGTCTGAGCTTTAGTTGTGAGCACACAGACACAGCCCCCCGGTGCCCATTTGCCATTGTCACCCTGGAATTCCAGAGGCGTCCGGGCCACCTGGCCCTGCTGCCCCCCGGGGGGAAGCGCGACCTCCACCCAGGGGATCCGGTGTGGGGGAAGCCAGTTCCCACGGCTCCACATCCCAGCCGGGCTCCAACCCGCCCTCCTTCTCCTGCAGGACGGAGTGGGGGTGAGACACAAAGACTGCCTGGAGATTTTCCTTCTCTGAAGTCACAGCCCATCTCTTAGGGAGAGTGGCAATCATCACACAAGGAACTTGAGTTATGAGACAGTAAGATTGCAGTGGAGGTTTGGGGGGCTGATTCGTGGGCACATTGTACGCGTGTATATGCGTGTGTCGGTAGGGTGTATGCTAATAAGGAAGAAATCATTTCTGATAAGTATCTCCAAAAAGTTCTTTTGCAATTCCAGAACATTCACATCCACGGCACTTTCAGCCCAGAGATGACAGCCCTTCCGTAACCTTAGTTGACCCAATGGCTTATTTACGAACTGTCTTTCATCTTGATGGGTAACTTTATGTAGAGGTCTACATTAAACTCTCACGGTGTTCATCGCACAAATAACTACATCACGCACCTCCCCAAAATAGACTATGCATGTGTCTGCGCATAGTCTTGAAATGAGACATACATCTAAAATCATCAATATCTTGAAACTAATTAAAAATGAGATATAAACTGCTTAAACTTCATACAAAAAATAGTGTTTCCCAAGTGTCATTTAAAATACATATAGGGGGCACTTGGCTGGGCTCTGTTGGTAGAACACACGACTCTTGACCTCAGTGTCATGAGTTCAAGCCCCACGTTGGGTGTACAGATGATATTTTAAAAAATTTTTAAAATAATAAAATACACACACATGTATATAGTAAATACACATGTATAGTAAATTCATACAGATATATGTACTAAAAGAAAGCATTCACATTCGTGTGCACAATTCCCCTTGTCTAATCTGGTTTTCTGTCATTTTCTTCTTTCTTTATAACTGATCCAATGAATGGTGTTACCAAAGAGACGAGGCAGCAGAGCTAAGGGGGGGAAAGTGTTAGGTTCAGCCCAGTGGGCTATGCTACCGCTCTATCCCTGATGGGGCATCCGACCTTAGCACCTCTCATTCAACTTCTGGGCCTCATTCCTATCAACAAGAGAGCCTTTGCACCTAACGTGGTAAGGAGATGATGGTAGGTAGCTCGCAGTGTTGCAAGACCTCTCCACTGAGATCCACATCTTCATCAATGCTAAGATCTTTAACATTGCAATGACTCTGAACTTACAGTTCATTTTACAATGGATGCATCATATTTAATAGTAGCATCATTTATTTTTTCCCTAAAACAATACGATACATAAAACAATAGTGATTCTTACAATTCATGATGTCTACATGTAATAAAATACGGTTTGGGTTAAAAGTGTTTTGGGTGAAAAGGTTTACAGTATTATTCAAAAGTCACATTCTTCTCCTTCACACAAGATGGATCATGGAAGTAATCTCCCTGACCTGCTCTGAAAACCTAAAGACATTCAGCGAGTTACAAAGTACCCAGCTGAACGAGAAAGAAGGACTCAGTAAGTAAAAGGAAAAAAATGTCTCTTTCTAAAAATGTCCTGCTTAGAGGGCACCTGTGTGGCTCAGTCAGTTGAGCATCTGACTCTTGATTTTGGCAGGGTCATGGGATCAAGCCCCTTGTCGGGCTCCATACTGAGCATAGAGCCTGCTTAAGATTCTTTCTCTCTGTCTCTCTCTCTTTCCCTCTCTCTCTCCCTCTCCCTTCCTCCCTCTCCCCTGTTCAGGCGTGCTCTCTTTCTCAAAAAAAAAAAGAAAAAAAAAAAGAAAAAAAAAAAGAAAAAAAAAAGAAAAAAAAAAAGTCATGCTTAGAAGAGCTCATCACTTGGTTTAATCATCACTGTCCTGAAATTCTTAATAAGTTTTACAAGGGGACCTGCATGTTCATTTTACACTGGCCTAGAAAAATTATGCAGCCTGTTCTGATGGGAAATTTATTTGGTTACAAAAAATTAAAGGCTATTTAATTCCTCTTAAATTCGCCTTCTGGTCCTGGTATGGGAGGCTTTCAGTTTCTCAAAAAGGGCTATGAACTTTATGAGGACTTGAATCAGAGCATTTCAGGCACACGATGTTCTGTTTTCAGAATGTACAGTGGCTCAAGCTCACACTGGAGAGCACTTACATACTGGATTTTAAAGGTCAGAAAGTCACCAAATATCCAGAACCTTCATCTTTCAAAGTAAAGGGCTTTAGGGAAAGTACTGTACTTTGTTACAATCAGAGGGAGAAATCTCTCTGAAACTTCAAGATCACTTTTCATATTATCTATGTTATATGTGGTATATTATAAAGTCTTGTTTCTAAAGAATATAATTGAAAGGAGAGTTACTGTAAGAATCTATTCTGGTTATAATTTTCCTTTCTTTTCAGCCAACATCTACACCTTTTGTTGTATTTGAGACCGAGATGGTCCAAGCACGTGGACAATTCTCTCTCCTACAACCAAGGGAATTAAAGCCCCTCTTTTGAAATTTGTCATCTGGAATCAAATTTAATTCAGCAATACATTGTGAACACGATTCTATAAAATACATACCTAAACTCATAAGTTTCTGGGTGATCCGAGTGAGGATGTTGTTGGGATGAAACGAATAGATTACTTAAAACACATGGAATTTGTAAAATCTGCACAAACATATAAAGATTTTGTCAAAGTCTATGACTAAATATTGTCACTTCAAAGCTTGTTTCAACATTGGGTATTCCTAAAGGTTTCAGAGGTGTGAATGGCCTGCCCCAAAGCTTTAGGAAGCAAGCGGATACGTAGACTTCCCGTAAAGGTCTCTATTGCTTTTGGAGAAACAAAGATTCAACTAATGCCCAAGACAAAGGTAACTGCGTTAAAAAGGAAAATAATCAGTGAAATTAAAAAAGTATCAGTGCAGACAGAATACCCAAGTCCAGTCACTTCTTTTTCTTTTTTCAAGAGAAATATATCCATGGAAGACAATGTCAAAGGCCACTCTCATGACTGTGGGCCCAAACCACAATGTAATGAATGAGTTGAATGGAAATGAGATGAATTAGACTGGATTACTCCTTTTGAAGATTTCCAAAAACAGATGCAGTAAGGTCTATCTTATCTCAAAGACTGAGGCACAATCTGATAATCTTAACAGCTTAAATTTAGTGTTTTCAAAAAAAAAATGGTACAAATAACACAAAAAAGGTAAGGGGTGTGGTGTAGAATGAGGAATTTAAAATCAGGGTTCTTGAGTTCTGGTGCCTTAGTTATTTCACATTGGTTCTTTGGATGGTTCCTCTCGATTCCTCACTGAGAATTATCTCATGATACGTGACAACATTCCTTCCTGCCAGAGCCACGTTTCTTATGGGGGCCCATCTGGGTAACTGTCTCTAAAATAGTAGAGATCTGGTTTGCAAAGTCTAGGGTGGGTATCTAAGTTCTTCGATGCATTCTTCTCCAAAGCAGATACAAAGAGGATGTAGTCGCCTTCTGCCAAAATGTTTAACAATACATATCACCACCCCCTCCCTGCTCTTTGAGTTAAAAGTTAGTCTGCCTTAGTAAATCTTCAAATCACTTTCTCTATTTTCTCTTAGGTCAACAATATCCCCAAAATGCAATATCATAACTTCAAACTTACAGAGGTCAGAGCCACTTCCATTTCTTCTACTTTCTATAGAAGTTCTGGAGAAATTGGGGCAAGGAAAAGAAGGGCAAGAGAAAAATAATGGGAACGAGTATCTTGTGATACTCTATGAACCGATCCTTAAAAAAATGAGTCATTTTTATAAGGCGGTCACTACTGTTAGGTAAAAAAAATTCAACATTCAAAAGCATATGATACATGTTAGTGGTAAAGCTTTATAACTTCCCTTTCTAAGGCAAGAGGAAAAAATGTTTGGGAGCCAATAATTTAGAAAATTTTATCTTAACGAATAAAAGCATCAAACATCTATTTCAGTGGTTCCCCTATAGGAGCCATTTTGCTCCACACTCTCATCCAAGTGGCCATTCGGCAATGTCTGGTGACATTTTTTATGGTCACAACTAGGGGGGCCTACTGGCATCTAGTAGGTAGAGGCCAGAGACGTTGCTAATAATTGTATAATACACAGGACCGCCCTGCACAACAAAGAATGGTCTGCTCTCAAATGCCAGTAGCACCGAGGTTGAGAAACCCTGCTCTACTTTCCTCATAGACAAACAACAACAAAAGGAAGGACTGACTCATTAGTAATCGCCTTCACAATTCCTAAAATGGGTGCTTCAACCCCAGGGGAGACATCCTCTCAGGGGCTGGTCTTATGGCGACACGGAGTCCAGTCTTTCTGATCCTCTCCTTTTCACCCTTTGTCATGTGAACTGCGCCAACTCCTAGAGACTCCAACTCCCCTAGTAATTGGACCAACTCTGCCCCCTGTCTATGATTTAAACAGCTGGAAGCTTGACTTTGACACGCAGAAATCAGAAATCCTGAAGCTCAAGAAAGCAAAGATCTGCGCAGATGCTTAAAAATAGCCTGGTTCAAAGAGTGTCAAGAGGTAGACACTCTAATCATAAACATCAGGGAGCGGATTCTAAAAACGTTCCAAGTAGAATCTGAAAATCTGACAGAAAGTCTTTTGTCGGTTTGATTTGACATGAAAGTCAGAGTTTGAGGCAGTCAAGGTTAGAGCACTGATTTGTAAGAACTCTCAACTAGAACACTGTCTTGCTTCCTCCTTCTAACCTTTAGCCACGGCCCCCATGGTGTTTTGGTTCTTTTATACCAATTTACTATTATCATACTTCTGCCGCTATTTTTTCTTCAATTTCATGTGGGAAACTGACTTTTGTGGGCATTCCTACCGTGAATATTTGCATTTTTGAACATTATCTGAATGGCACCATGTTCCTCAAACAGTTGAAGTCACAGAGCCTTGCAGGTAGCAATCAGAGTAATTTCATACAGATAGAAATTATTATGCTGAGCAGAAAGCCATAGTAAAAGCACTCATATATAATAGAAATCAACCATAGAGGCGCAATAAAAAGCAAATATTTGTCTAAAACAGTAAGAAGATTAATTTAGAATTTTATCATTCTTTGGAGTCATTTGTGTTTTTCTTATATATAAATGCATGTTTATATGTACGTGAATATATACAGACACATGTGTATATACACCTTTAACACATGTATATATATATACATATATATATATATACATATATTGAAACTTTTCAGTTATTAACTGATATCCATGTCCTTGTCATCAACAATATCAGCAAAAACCAGAGTAGTGAGCATTATAAAAATGAGTACCTAATAAGTGGTCTGGGGGTTGTCAGAAGCTGAACAATCCACTCCAGGCTTTGTTCACCATACATCTGAAAAGGGGCAAGTCTCTTTTCAATGCACATGACATATTTTCATACTAAAAATTTGTTCGTTAAATAATATTTTTTTTGTCTTCCCAGAACCAAAAGGAGATAGTGTAAGTAGTCAATTCTCAAGTTATTGCTACGTCTTCCTTATTCAATGTCTATAATAAAAAGATGACTCTGCCCAAAAGGAAAAGAGAAAATACATAAGGGGGAAAGAAATAGCTGTGAGAAGGGAGTGATGTCCAGTGGGACCTAATTTTAAGGGAAAGGTCACAGTATCACAGGTAGAGTTTTCTCGTATAGATTTCAAAACATCTGTATTTTACTTCAGCTTTAATTCCGGGGGGAGTAAACCACTTCTTGGAGTCTCACTTGCCTCATCTGTAAAATATGGTAAGTAATGATCTGTTCAGTTTCTTTGAAAATGCCAAAGAGCTGGGCACCGGGGTGGTTCAGTCGCTTAAGTGGCTGACTCTTGATTTTGGCTCAGGACACGATCTCACGGTTCATGAGGTCGAGCCCGGCATTGGTCTCTGGGCTCTGACGGTGCAGAGCCTGCTTGGGATTCTCTCTCTCTCTCCCTCTGCCCCTACCCACTTGCACGGGCTCGCTCTCTCAAAATAAAATAAACAGTTAAAAAAAAATAAGAAAATGCCAAAGAGCAATGCACATTTAGTTTCATATGTAATATGAAAGTTGTTAAAATAAAATTCTTCTGGCCGTGGCATCCTCACGAGACATACCTGTGATGAAGACTGGCCCCTTGGAGCCATCACTAAAACTGTGGTCAGCTTCCGGGAGCGTGGGGTCCATGGAAATGGCTGCTCTGTCCTCCCTTCCCTCATGAGTCTGAGTCAGGCAGTCATCAGTTAGAAAGGAAGTGACCCACACCGATGGTGCCACCACCTCAGCAGCTGCTTCAGGTTATATACTTGACGAATGACGCACGCTGCTCCGAACTCTGGAAATGAGAACAAATGGCCCTTATCTCCTCGATGGCCAAATAAAGGGGCGGTGATGGCAGGTAATAAGAATTCTGATACGCAAACCATAGCTATGATTTATTGACTATTTAACAAGTTTCAAGCACTGGGCTGAGTTCTTCACATTGATTTTTTTTTTTCCATTTAATGTTCACAAAAATATTTATAAGGAAGCGCTTATTATTATTCTTATTTTATATATAAAGAAACGGAGGTACAAGATTATGTAACCAGAGAGTAAGCTTTGGAGGCAAAATAAGAGAGTTCCAAAAACGAGTACGAAATTATCCACTAACTATGAAAGATTAATGTTTCTATCTGGCATTCGGGGGAAGAAGGTAAAGAGACAGGAGAAAAGAACCAAAAGGAGAGAATATTACAGAGGCTCCACTATATTTAAAGTGTTAAAGAAATGCCAGCCTCAAACGGACAAGGGAAGAAGGGTCAGCTCTGGTAACATATCATTGTGAGTTCTCATCCACGCCTAGGTTTTCTTGGACGGACCCAACTACTAAGTCTTTGACATTGGGGAACATGTCTGGTTTTTGTTTTTGTTTTTGTTTTTAAGTTTTTTACTTATTAGAGAGAGAGAGAGACAGAGAGAACAAGCAGGGAGGGGCAGAGAGAAGGAAAGACAGAATCCCAAGCAGGCTCCCCGCTATCAGCACAGAGCCTGATGCGGAGCTTGAACTCACAAACTGTGAGATCGTGACCTGAGTGGAGATCAAGAGTTAGATACTTAACCAACTGTGTCACCCAGGCCCTCCATGTCTAACCCACTATGATACTAGGCACATAAATCAACTGGAGATGAATGAAGTACATTTGCAACTTGAACCCCACTTACCTTGTACGGTAGGAGAACAAGTTCAGCCCACAGATCCTATAGGGTGTTTACAGCCCCTGGAGCTTGTCCCTTGAGGAAACAACACTGAACTTACCCTTTCTCAAATAGGTCTATGTTAGGAGCAGACTCTAAGTGAAAAGTTAGTATGAGCAAAAGCTAAGGGGGGCCCTAAGGAAGGATGCTGCACTGGATAACCTATGGATAACGAGCAATGCCAATCTGAGGATAACCAGATGGAAATGAATTGTGACAATCTGAGAAGGACCCAAGGAGAAAGACTTGACCTAAGAGTTAATCCAAGAACCTTTTGGAAAAGTCCATGTTTTTTTAAAAAAATGTTTTAATGTTTATTCAATTTTGAGAGACAGAAAGAGGCAGAGCATGAGCAGGGGAGGCGCAGAGAGAGAGGGAGATACAGAATCCGAAGCAGGTGCTCCAGGCTCCGAGCTGTCAGCACAGAGCCCAACGCAGGGCTTGAACCCAAGAACCGTGAGATAATGACCTGAGCCTAACTGACTGAGCCACCCAGGCATCCTGGAAAAGTACAGTTTTCAAAAGTAACATTATATGAGCAGAAGGTTTTGGGTGCATAATGAGGGATCCACACAAAACAGCTGAGGTGGGACCAATGAAGAGATGCCAATGACACATGGAGGGGCTGAGACACCAAGATGTGGGGCTGGAAAGACAGCCGTGGAATAAGTGTGCCTGCCAAGGACCTGGGAGAGACAGAAAGCAGACATCAAGGTGACAGTAAATGCACAATTGGCTACATCACAGTTTTTGGTGACCTGAGCTAGTGTATGCTAGTGGCAAAGCACTCGCATGTCCAGAAGGATAAATATCACCATTTCTAAGTTGGGGTTCAAGCCACCAACTCAGGTACTCATATTGAGAGCAAACCCCCAGAAGATTAATGGGACACTTTCTACCACAAACATTGATTGATTCACACAAGTACAACGAACAATTAGTCTCCCATTTAAGTGATGTTGAAGATCAAGAATATTGGCATTTCTTGGGTCACCTGGGTGGCTCAGTTGGTTACGCGTCCCAACTCTTGATTTCAGCTCAGGTCATGATCTCAGGGCTTGCGAGATCGAGCCCCGTGTCAGACTCTGCGCTGACAGCGTGGAGCCTGCTTGGGATTCTTTCTCTCCCTGGCTCTCTCTGCCCTTCTGCACTGGCGCTCTCTCTCTCTCTCTTAAAAATAAATAGACATGAAAAATGTAAAACTAAATAAATAAATATGCAAATAAATACATAAATCAAATGGAGTCCTATCAACATAGATGATCTTTATTTTGCTGGTTCATTTTGACACCTGTGATTGCAGGACCTCCACGGTCCTTTACTTATCGATGGGGAATCCCCAACATCTGTTCTCACCAATGTTCATTTGGGCTCCTCTGTAGGATGAACGACAGTTGTGTCTCCTGTCCCATCCAAGCCTTCTTTAGGACCACCTGTTGCCCGTGCCTCAATTCCCTAAAGCTGCATTGCTGAAGCTTCTCATCCTCGCCTCTGATCGCCACTGTTGAGCTGTTTCCCACTGAGTCTCCGAGGGCCACTGCTGTGACTGCCACCATCCATCACAGCCTCGCCCTCAGGAGCCTCTTTCAGTGCACCCCACCTGCGATGGCTGAATGTTGGTGTTTTATCCGGGTTGAAATCCTAGTCCCCATTGTGATAGGATGTGGAGGTGGGACTCTGGGGAGGTAATTAGGTCATGAGGATGGAATCCCATAATGGGATTAATGTGCTTATAAAAAGAGACACAAGACAGTTTCCCCTCTCCCTCTCTGCCATGTTAGGGCATAACAAGGAAGAGAGCTCTCCCCAGGAACTGAGTCTGCCCACACCTTCATCTTGGACTTCTAGCATCTAGAACGGTGAAAACAAATCTCTGTTGTTTAGCCACCCAGTCTGTGGTACTCCTGTTATCTTCGCCAGAACAGACTAAGACACTTTCTTTTCTGCTTCTGCCCAGGTACAGCTGGCACATCAGAGCCATGTTCTCTGGGATCGTTAAGGGAAGCCACACAGAAGATCAGTGCCGGAGTGGGGAATCGCCTCTCTCCCTTGTGGAGGCCGTTTTGGTACATGAACGCAAAACTTTCATAGCAAAATTCCTCTGGTGGCTAGGGGTGGGGTAAGCGGGGAATGGACAGACACACGGACTGGTTTCACGCTGTGACTCATGCCTGCATAATCAGTTCTGTCATACAAACGTCCACCAGGCTACATTCAGCAACCTGAGATTTCTCGAAGAATAGAAATGCATGCCTACTGGGGTCTCAAAGCCATCATTAGTGTGTTTTGCTGGTTGATCTTCATTTCACCAAATCGCCATTTCCGTTTTAATGGAGAGAGGATTCCAATCCTGATTTTTTTGGAACTCTTATCCAACCACCTTACAAGCCCCAAAGTCATCGGCCACTGGGGGTGGGACGATGAGAGGTGGGAGCATCAGGGGCAAGACACATACCTAGAGTCTGGTGGACGGAAATGCTCTCTTCTGTCACAGACGGAGAGCGGCAAGTCCTGCGGGGGCTCCCCAGAGGTTATCGTCTGCAACTTCTCCAAGAACAAAAGGCACAAGACATCCTTCCTCTGGGTGGCAGGAGGTGCTGGGTAGGAAGCAGAGGCAATGGAACGCTCAGCAGGCTTCCTGTCGGGAGCCAGAAACCACTGGCCTTGGAACGCTGTAAGACCCTGTCACTTGGGCCGGGGTGGTGGGGGGTGGGGGTGGGGGGGACAGGGGCATTAAAGTGACCTGGACGGAATTCTCCAACCTCCTCGACCCATAATACTGCCCGCCTCAGACAGTTGTTTGGAAGGCTAGGACGGGACAGTGGACACCAGCCCTGGTACCATACTTACCACGCATACCCTCCCTTCCTGCACTAAGCCTGTTTTAAAAGCACCTGTCTTGGGGAGGAGATACCAGGGCAGCAAAGGCATTGGGCCCGCCCTCCACTAAGTCTTCAGGAGGGGGGAGCAGGAGCGTGTGGAAATCTGGGGACGAGCGAGTGGTAGAGGCAGGTCTGCTTGGGTGGAAACACACTGGATCTGCCAGGGTGGCTGCAGGGAAGATGGGGGGAAGAGCTGAGCACACAGAGTTGGCTGGTCTCTGAGAAGGCCGGGTGCAGCTGTACACCCTCCTGGGGAAAGTCCCGGATGTGTAGCCACCACACCTCAGGTCTCTATTTACATGCTATCTAATTCTTTCTTTCACTTCCTCCTTCTTCTTTTGCTTAACCATGTATCCTTTCTACCCTTGTCAAAGGATGAGTTAGAAAGAATTAAGGCATGGGGGCATCTGGGTGGCTCAGTCTAGTTAAGCGTCTGACTTCGGCTCAGGTCACGATCTCCCGGTTCATGAGTTCAAGCCCCACATTGGGCTCTGTGCTGACAGCTCAGAGCCTGGAGCCTGCTTCCGATTCTGTCTGCCCCTACCCCCTCAACTCATGCTCTGTCTCTCTGTCTCTCTCTCTCTCTCAAAAAAAAAAAAAAGAATTAAGGCATGGCAAAAGTCCAACCAACCTACTGGTCTAAAGGCCAGCTACTCTGTTAGAAAGGTTAACTGAGTCAAGAAGGTCACACGGTGGCCATTTTTAAAGGTGTTATTTATAAATTTCCTTCATCAATGTTTTCTCTCTCTCTTTACAGGAAAAACACAAAACAAAAACGAAGGATGGTTTTATTCCTTCCCACACAAAGCATCTGTAGCAAAGCAAAAGTAGGATTTTAAGTGACAGATTCACCCTGGGGGTCTCTCTAGAATATTTGGTTTTTGTGAACAAAACCCACTGAAGGTAAAGCACATGAAGGCTTAGATACACAAAAATTTCCAGCATCAAGGAAAAGGCACAGGCTCCTATTATCTGTGCTTATTTGTGGTATTATATAATTTATTGTACTTTTCATAAATGTGCCGGCCTTGCGAACTGTCTTCATTTCACTACAGAAGCTGCAATGAGTCATTTGCTATCTTGGCGCAGGATTTTCTTTTCGGTTCTCATATTTATGAATTTGTCCTCCTGGAAAATATCAAGGTCAATTTCTCCCATTTGTGGCAAAATGCAGAAGGTTTAACTGAAGGTGATGTTGATTATGCATGCATCCAAATATAGATCTGAGTCTTAAATATTTATTTAAAAATTGAAAACACTTAGATGGGAACACATACAAAGGCACAAAGTAAACAAAACAAAACAAAAAAGTGAAACGAGATTTAAAATATGTTTTCTTAACTCACAGTGTCACGCTGTATCAAGCAGGAAGAGCCAGTCTCTGCGATGACTGGTTTTTGGCTAATAATACAGTCTAAAATGAAAATATGAAGGTAACACACGATAGCTAATGATTTAAGTTTTCAAATAGGGGTTTTTATTTAGTTGACATTTTGTTTTTCGGGGGACGTACTTTTATATTTTTAGAGAAAATAAATAGCTAACCCAACCCTAAAGCTATTTGGAAATGAAACAAAATATCAGGAGGGACTTAGGACTATGGACGATTTCCTACACCCCTTTTATACAGTCAGGTTATAGCTCTGGAGTTGCAACAATTTCCTGAGCACAGCAAGGAAACCAGTAGGCAAACATCGGTGAATGATATTTACCAATCATCTTGTTGATTTTACAAAAACATGTAGAGGGAGACCATCTTTAGGTTGGAAATCAGATTTGATAAAACCTAAAAAATAGGGATCAACAATAGCGACTGAAGTGTAATAACAAAGGTGCCGTGGAGCAGCGACAAAGCACTAACTTGGATGCGAGAAGTAGATGGAAAACGCCGTGAGTATGCGGAGGAAAACTGAATTGCAATTCAGCAAAGCGCAAAATAAAGACAGCCCAGAACACGTAAGGACTCAGAAGATTTAATACCCATGCATCCTTTCACAGAGAATAGCGTCCACCAAAACAAGGGAATAAATCAAGACATAGATTAGGGAAGCAGTGGCTCCAACAATAGAGCTGGGAAGGGAAATCCTTGGATGACCACTGGGTCCCTGGGGATCAATGAATCCACATTAGAGAAGGCAGAGGCCACCAGGAGTGAGGTTTCCAGGAAAAAAAAAAAAAAAAAGAAAAGCTGATGGGTCATCTAACTTAGTGAATATTTTCTTTTTTTAGATTTGACTCTTTCTGGGGGCAATTTTATTTTTTATGGTAAAATACACATAACGTTAAAATGTGACATTTTGGCCGTTTCCAAGCGTACATTTCTGTGGCGCTGAGTACATTCACATTCTGGGGCAACCATCAGTCACCATCCATCTCTGTAACTTTTCAGCTTCTCCAACTGAAACTCATTACCCATGAAACAGTAACTTCCCATTCGCCCTCCCTTCAACCCAAGGTAACCAGCAAAGTAGTTTCTGTCTCTCTGGGGTCGACTGCTCCAGGGCCAACCTATAAGTGGAATCTCGTATTTGTCCTTCTGTGACTGGCTTCTTTCACTAGGCGTAATGTCTTCAAGATTCTTCCATGTCGTAGCATGTGTTAGAATTTTTTTTTCCTCTTTAAGGCTGAATAATATTTTGTCGTATGTGGAGATCACATTTCGTTGATCTCTGGGTGGCTTCCCCTTTGGCTATTGTACATAATTACCTGATTGTACAGATTTTCTTTCTTTTGCATATATACTAGGTGGAATTATCGGACCACATGGTAATTCTATGTTTAGTTTTTCAAAGAATCACCATAATTTTCCCAACAGATCCACCTTATCCCCTTCCACCAGCAATGCACAAGGGTTCCACTTGCTCAACAAGTTTACCAGCACTTACCTTCTGTTTTCTGAGGAATGGCCAATCTAATGGATATGAAGTTGTATTTCATTGCGATTTTGATTTGCATTTACCTAATAATTAGTGATGTTGACTATGTTTTTGTGTGCTTATTGGCCATTTCCATGTCTTCTTTGGGGTGATATCCATTTAAGCCCGAGGTGCGGTTTTCAATTGTTTTGTTGTTGAGTTGTGAAAATTTTTATGTATCCTGGATAACAATCATTTATCAGACATGATTTGCAAACATTTTCTCCCATTCTGTGGGTTCCCTGGTGTCTTCTGATGCACAAAATTTTAATTCTAAGAAGTCCAACTTATTTTTTTATTTTGCTGTCCGGTTTTTGGCATGATATCCAAGAAATCCTTGCCAAATCCAAAGACACAAAGCTTTTCTTCCACGTTTTCTATGAGTTTTATGCTTTTAGGTCTTGTATTTAAACCCATTTGCAGTTAATTTTTATGTATGGTATAAAGTAAGTGTCTAACTTCATTCATTTGTGTGTAGGTATACAGTTTTCCCAACACCACTTGTTGAAAAGACTGTCTTTTCGCTATTGAATGACTTTTTCATCCTTGTTGAAAATCATTGGACCCTACATGTCAGGATTTACTTCTGGGCTCTCTATTCTATTCCATCGGTCCATTTGTCTATCATTATGACAGTTTTATGCTATTTTTAATTGCTGTAGCATTGTAGTAAATTTTGAAATCAGGAAGTGTGACACCTCCAACTTTGTTCTTTTTCAAGATTGTTTGACTATTTGGGGGTCCCTTGAGATTTCATATGAATTCTAGAATAGGTTTTTCTATATTTGCAAAAAGCATCCTAGGGATTTTGGTAGGGATTGGAGATTGCTTGGGGTCGTAATAATATCTTAACAATATTGCCTTCCAATCCATGAACACAGGATGCCTTTCCATTTAGTGATGTCTCTAATTTCTTTCAGCAATGTTTTGTAGTTTTCAGTGTACAAGTCTTTTGCCTCTTTTGACTAAGTTTATTCTCAAGTAATTTATTCTTTTTGATGCTATTTTAAATGGAATTGTATTTCTTAAATTTCTTACTCAGATTATTCATTGTTAGTGTATACAAATGCAACTGATTATCGCATTTTCATTTTGCATCTGGAAACTTTGATAAATTTGTTTATTAGTTCTAACAACTTTTTGTGGACTCTTTCTTTACGACATCTTTATCTTGCTTTGATATCAAGATAATGATGGCGTCAGAAAATGAATTAGGAATCGTTCCCTCCTCTCCAATTATTTGAAAGAGTTTGTGAAGGACTGGTGTTAATTCTTGAAATATTTGGTAGAACTCATTAGTGAAGCCATCTGGTCCTGGGGTTTTCATGTAGGTGAGGTTTTTGATTACCGATTCAATCTACTTACCGGTTTAGGTCTACTCAAAATTTCTGTTTCTTCACAATTCAGTCTTGGTAGGTTGTATTTTTCTAGGAATTTTCAATTTCATAAAGGTTATTCAATTTGTTGGCATACAGTTGTTCATAATATTTGTAATTCTTTTTACTTTTCTAAACTCTATAGTAATATCCCCTTTCATTTCTGACTTTAATTATTTAAGCCTTCTCTATTTTTTTTCTTAGGCAGTCTAGCAAAAAGACTGCCATTTTTGTCAATCTTTTCAAGAACTAACTCTTGGTTTCATTGATTTTTCTCTTCTGTTTTCCTACTCTCTGTTTTATTTGTCTCTGCTTTAATTTCTACGACTTCCTTCTTTCTACGAGCTTTGGAATTAGTTTACTCTTCTTTTTCTAGTTCCTTAAGGTATAAAGTTAGGTTCCTGACTTGAGACTTTCTTCTTCTTTAATGTATTTACAGCTACAGATTTTCCCTTTAGAGTTGCTTTTGCTGAAGCCCATAACTTTTGGTATCCTTTTTTGCATTTTTATTTGTCTCAAGATATTTTCTTATCCCCTTTGTAATTTCTTCTTTGACCCATTTATTGTTTAAAGGTGTGTTGTTTGATTTCCGTATGTTGATGAATTTTTTAGTTTTTCTTCTGCTGTTGATTTCTAGTTTCATTCTATCAGGATCAGAAAAGATACGGCACCTGGGTGGCTCAGTCCATTGAGCGTCTGACTTGTGATTTTGGCTCAGGTCACGATCCCAGGGTTATGTGATTGAGCCTCATGTGGCGCTCTGTGCTGAGATTGGAGCCTGCCTGGGATTCTCTCTCTCTCTCTCTCTCTCTCTCTCTCTCTCTCTGCCCTTCTTCCCCGCCCCCCCCCCCCCGAAATAAAAAAAAAGAAAGAAAAGATACTTGGTATGATTTCAATCTTTTACATTTCTTAAGAGTTATTTTGTAGTCCACAATATTATCTATCCTGGAAAATAATCTTTGTGCAATTGAAAAAAAATACGCGCATTCTGTTGTCATTGGGTGGAGTGTTCTGTACATTTCTATTAGGTCTAATTGGTCTACATGATGAGTCATTTTTCTCTTACTGCTTTCAACACTCTCTGTCTCTGGCTTTTGACAGTTTGATTATGTCTCCATTTGGGTCTCTTTGGGTTTATCCTCCATGAATTCCACTGAGATTCTTGGATTAGTATATCTATGTCTTTTCTCTAACTTGAGAAGTTTTCAGCCACTGATTTTTAAAATAATCTCTTTGTCCCTTTCTCTTTCATTCTCTCTCTCTCTCTCCTTCTGTGGTTCCTATATGTATATATTCACCTTTTTGATGGTATTCTGTAAGTCCCTTGGGCTCTGTTCACTTTTCTTCATTCTTTTTCCCCTTACTCCTGAGATTTGATTATTTCAAATGACTTGTCTTCTTCATATTTGATGACTCATACTTATGCCTGTTTGTCTTTGTACCAGCCTAGTGAATTTTCCAATTGTTTTCCTAATTTCCTTCAGTTCCTTGAACATACTTAAGATAGCTGTTAAGTCTGAACCATGAACTTCTTAAAAAACTGCTTTTGGAAATTGTGTCCTTTTGAATGGGTCATGTCTCCCTGTTTCTTAGCATGCCTGTGAGCTTCTGTTGAAAATTAGACATTTGCAAAACCAGCTACCTTTCCCAGTCTTTGCAGACTTTGTCATGGGAGACCTTTACTGATTTGCAGCCCCTGAGCCTTGATATCAGTATAGGGCGATAGCTTCAGTCCTTCAGGCCTTTTCTAAGCATGCATCCTGTCTGGATCTGTGTGTGTATTCTTTTTTTCTTGTTACATAAACTCTACTAAATAAATCAAATAACGACCTATAATCTTCTAATTCACTTAAAGATGCACTTATTAGGATCCTAATATATATATGTTAGGCTACATGTGCATGTTAGATGCCCAGACCCTTTCATTAAAAATGTATGATTAAGGCTTTGGTTGTCAACTCTTAGAGTTTTTAAAAAATACCAGTTTGAGCCCCATCCAAATCAATTTAGTATCTCTGGAAGTTAATATTGTTTTCAAAGCTCAATGGATGTTTCTAATGTGCAGCTACGATTGAAAACCATTGGGTTAAGAAGGCAGGATATAAATAACAGAAGCCCAAAGTAGAAGAAGTGTGCACAGAAGGTCACTTTTGCTTGGTAGTAGCAGATGGGCCAGGTTAGACTCTTCGCACTGGTAACTAGCTATATGATCTTGCATAATGTGCTTATCCTCTCTCATCTTCAATTTCCTTACACTGGAAATTAAACTTCTGTAAATTGGGTTAATAACGGTCCCATTGTGATAGAGTTGTTCCGAGGATTAAATGAAGTAAGGCATGGAAAACACAACTCCTGGCACCTGGTAAAAGTTCATTAAATTATTATAGCAGCATTAATTGCACTGCAGAATATCACCAGATAAGGTGTGAATGAAGCAAGCATTGCAGGATGGAAGGTAGGGTGGAAACATTGGAGGAAGATAAGATTAATTTGAAGGCAGTTACAACTCTACTGCCCCCTACATAAATCCGCTTAACACAGTGTGGGAGTGTGAGTCAATAGAATGTTTTTGTTTTCATGTTTGTTTCTTTAATCCTTGATGGAGAAAAGGACCCAACCTAGTAGATTTGGCTGAACAGAAAGGGTTTTTGGCTACTGTTGATGGATTCTGAAAGGGTTTATTGATCTCTAACACTAGACCTTTCATGTCTTGAGAAAAGGGCTCCCCTGAAACGATGACAAGCCAGGCTGGCTATACTGCATAAACAGTCCAGTTTACTATTAGTATATAAACATTGCTT
Source organism: Felis catus (assembly GCF_018350175.1). Lineage (NCBI taxonomy): Eukaryota > Metazoa > Chordata > Mammalia > Carnivora > Felidae > Felis > Felis catus. The sequence goes on along the minus strand of NC_058368.1, from coordinate 18,142,532 downwards.
TGGCATTAATATAGAAAATATGAATCAGAGGGTCCTATTCATAAATAAAATATTTGGATAAGAAGTGAAGCCACCACAGCGTTAATTTGTCTGTAAAGTCAAAAAGAAACAAGAAGAATAAATAGAAAAGTTAGTGTCAGCATCAGGTAATACTTCGGATATATGGCAATTACCTGGTTAATTTAGTCAGTGTGGAAAAATTCAGAACTCTTCCAAATTGGCTATTCATGTTGACTGAAGTATTCAGACAATTAACAAATCTCTGCTTTGTGTTAGGTAGAAAGAAGGTTAATGTTCAAAATGTGTAACAAAATGGTAGAGTACAAAACTCAACAATCAGAACAAATATTTGCCCAATCAGATCCGATGTGATCTGTAAATATGTGTTTCATCTGTACCTGCGTGTACTCACTAACTGTCAGCTGTGGGGTAAGACCATCTCTTGTCTCTTTTTTCCTACCACTCCTCCATGAAAATTGATTCTTCAAGATGTTTTACCTAAAATTTTAATGATTCCAGCTGCCTCTCTGCACTCGTCAGTTTAACCACTTAGCAACAACAAAAATTTCTCCATTTTTTTGTTGCAGAGATATCTAAGAAATGAAGAAAGAATTTTTAAAATTATTACTGTTAATGCACTGGTCTTTTCAAAATAGATCATTTAAAATACCATTGGAGTTGTACAAAAACAGCAGAGTAAAACAACAAGGAGAAGAAACAAAAATGCAAGCTCCATCGATGGCAAACCAGGAAGTATATCTAATCCTGAATATAGTACAGAAGAAAAGTTGACAACAGCAGTAAAGATAAAGATACCAAGAAGAAATGCTCATAGCTGCAGATGTCAGAGAATCAACAGAGTAGTGTTCTCTGGGGTTTGTCCCTTAGAGGGTCAAAAGCAACCATCTCTTGTTTGAAACAAGAAGCATAGATACTCTTGGCAGCTTCGGGAAGCTTGGAAGGTAACACGGAATGAGGAATCACAGAGACAAGCCACTTTGCAAGAAACAGTCTGTCAGTGAGACTAGGAAGCAGATTCTGAGTTCAGTTGATAGAGAGATATAAGATTTTAGTAACCCATTCACAAACACACCCAACCCCAGATATTAAGAATTCGTACTAGCCTGAAACATGGCACTGATTTTCTTTCACATAAACTTACTACAAATAGCTGGGCCAGAAAGAATTTATCTTCTTCAAATATACCATAAAGGGGTTAAGGGATTAAATAGAAATTTAACATGTACAGAAAGCACTTACATTTAACAAATGAGAATTTTAACTAAATACATTGCTGCGAAATTTTTAAATCTTCAAGAAGCAACTACTTCTCTAAACCAAGAGCACAGAGCAGAAATGTGAGAGCTCAGAGAAGGACTAAAGTTCCTAAAGAAGGGAAAACTTAATAGAAATGGAAAATGCTTATTGATATAAAATTTTTTTAACTTTCCAGAATTCAGTGAAGATTTGATTCCACAAATTAAGGTGATATATGCCCCATGAAAAACTGATGTAGAAGAATCCATGTTGAGACAGCCTAGTAAAATTATTGATTTCAGAAATAAAATATCCAGTCACCTATAGTAGAGGGAAAAAACTCATGCTGCTCTCAGATGATTTTGTTACTATATTCACTGCTTAAGGACAGTCAGCAAGGTCTATGAAGTCCTCAATGAAAGACAGTGACCTATGAATTTTATCCTTAGAAAGAGGAGCCTAGTCCTAGTTTATTCAGGGTGACCTTAGTTTTTCCACAGTAAATCTTACATTCCAGGAAGCCTCTCAGTCCCAGGAAAGACCTTCATTTTAAGTGTCCAGGCAATACTTATTACAATGCTATGTATTAGGCAACAATGAGAAAATCTATTAATTTCAACATGTAGAAATAATACAGAGAACATTCTCTGAATACAAGAAATAAATCTAGAAGTTAATACAAACACTAAAAAATAGAAAAATCTCTGCCACTTGCCAGTTAGAAAGGGAAAGTCAAAATGTGAATCGCAGAATATTTAGAAAATAAAGACATAAAAACACCATACAGAAAACCTATTACTTACTCATAGGTAAAATAGGAAAAAATTTAAAATAATAATTTAACAACTCTCATAAACATAGATGCAAAAACATTTAATAAAATATTGGTGAATGGCGTTTTATAATATATACATCAGAACCAAAGTAGAATTTATCTCAGGATTGTAAAATTGGCTTCAGATTTAAAAATCAACCAATGTGAGCTCATTTTAAAGTGCAAGCATGCCTGGGTGGCTCAGTCAGTTAAGTGTCCAAGTTGATTTCAGCTCAGGTCATGATCTTGCAGTTCAGTTTGTGAGATTGAGCCCCAGTTTGGGCTCTGTGCCCTCCTCAGCTCATAAGGGCACACACACTTGTGCATGTGCTCTCTCTCTTTCTCAAAAATAAATAAATAAACATTTAAAACACAAAATAAAAGTCCAAAATTCACTGGACAAAATTCAACACCCATTCAAGATTAAACCAATAAACAGAATGGCTCTTAGCAAACTAAGACCTTAAGAAGTTAACTTCCTTAATTGCTCAGTCTGATAAAGGATGTTCAGCAAAAACCCACAGCTAACGTCACACCTAGTAGGAAATTTCAAAACATTTTTTCCCATAATATTGAGAACAAGGCAAGGATCTCCACTCTCACCATTTTGATTCAATTTTGTACTAGTGGTCCTAAATGTTTACAATACAACAGACAGACAAAGACATAACACCAGAAAGGAAGAAGAAAAACTAACTGTATTTTCAGGTGGCATTGTTTGCACAGAAAATGCTTAGAAATCTATAAAACTATGACTAAAGTGACAAGATTAAAAATTACTTTTAATCAGAAAATAAGGTAAGATAAAATTCCATTTATAATAACACCAAAGGAAAACTGCATAAAATACTTAGGAACAAATTTACAGAAGGCAAGCAAGGCCTCTACAACAAAAACTACAAAAAAAAAAAAAAATTGCTGAGAGAAGGTAACAGTGGATAAAAGACTTGAACATACGCTTACCATGAAAAATATATAAACGATCAGGAAATAAATGAAAAGTCCTCAACATTATTAGTCATCAGGGGGTGCAAATTAAAACAAAATGAGGTAACATTACTTCCCACCAGAATAACCAAAATTAAAAACACTGACCACAGCAAATGTTAGTAAGGAAGGATGTAGAACTGAACTTTTCATATTTTATTGGTGAGAATATGGTAAATCTACTTTGGAAGAATTTCTGACACTGTCTTGTACTACTAAGCAACTGCCTACGTTATGACCCAAGAATCCCATTCCTAAGTATTGACTTAGGAAAAAAGAGAACTTACATCCACAGAAAGACTTAGACTACAATTTTCAGGGTAGCTTTATTCACAACAGCCCCCCACCAGGAAAAGCTCAGGTGTCTGGTGAAAACGGGATATTTATACAATGGTGTACTACTAATCAATAGCAAGGGGAAAACTACTGACACGTGAACTGATACAGATAAATCTCAAAGACATGCTGAGTAAAAGAAACCATATACAAAAGCATGTATACCCTATGATCACATTTGTATCAAGTTCTAAAATAGGCAAAACTAGTCTATGCTGTAAAAAAAAAAAAAATCAGAATAGCATTTGTCTCTGGAAGGGGTGGAAGATGGGGATTAACGTGGAGAGGTAGGAGAGGAAATTCTGGGGCTATGTTAATGTTCTATAACTTGATAGGTTTCAGTCACACATTTGCATACATTTGTCTAACCCCAGCAAATGTACACTTAAGATTTTTGCATTTCGTTGTATGTAAATCTATACCAAAAGGAAAAATTGTAGCAAATATTTAACTATTTTATATATGTATGTGAAATAAAGGAAGTGAATTGATCCCTGCGATTTACTTTGAAGTGAGTCAGCAAAGTAAGATAGATAGCTGGACAGATTGACAGATAAATATAGTATTATATTATCAAATGAGCATCGTAAAATGTTATTGGTAGAATCTACAAAATGAATAAATCCATGTGTTCCCCGTAAAACGATTTCAACTTTGTTTTGTTTAAAATTTTTCACAGTAAAACGTTAAAAAAAAATTATCTCAAGAAGCTAGAAAGTATATGGCAAAAGTAAAACAATCAGATTTGGTAAGAAGGAAAATTGAAATTGATCATTTCAAAACAGAAAGATGACCAAGGTAAAAAATTCCAGAGCTACTTCTTTAAAATAAAATAAAATGAGTAGATTACCTAATTTAATACAGAAAATATGTATAGAATATACGTGTATTTCTACACATAAATATACATATTTATGTGTAGAAATACACAAAATAAAAAGTAAAAATAAAATTAAAAAATTAAAAAATACACAAAATAAAAAGTAATAGAAAATTATTATAGAGACTTCAACAGAATCATAAGAGAATACTTCAACTCTCTGCAAATCAATTTTGAAACTGAGATGTAATACATAGTTGTTTATTAAAATAAAAATTTCCAAAAATGACACTAAGAGAGATAGAAACTTAATTAGTTTAAAAATGTTTCCATTATCTTATTCAACGTTTTTATGTGGTCTCTAATGAGAAGGTATTTTCAGATATATAATCTACTATATTTTCATAAGTAGTAGACTATAAAAGTTTCTTGCAAAGCTAAACTATAAAAATGCCCCAAAGGTAATATTCCACAAAAGGAGATCCACAGCCCATGCTCACTTATGAACATTGTTGCAAAATATTCAGTAAAAGTAAACAGAGTCCTCCAGTAATTCCTCCATAATTCAATATTAGGAAATCTATTCCTATATTACCATAGATCATCATATTAATTAGTTAAGAGAGAAAATTTATTTTATCCTCTCCATAGATATTTAAAGGCCTTAATACAATATAATATCTATTCTGGATAAAAAATGTTAAATACTAAATACTAAAAGTAGGTGCCTCATAACATGAATTACACACACATACACCTGTATTTAATGTCTACTTAAATATAGATGTAGTATTTGTCTGGATCCAGAGAGGAAGAGAAAATGAGAGGGAGGATGTATGCACGCATGTATGTACATACGCACATATGCGTGTACATATGTACATATGTATACCAGCCTTCTGCTAAAGCATTATCTTTACAATCTGGAGCAAAATAGGATGTTTCTTGCCAGAAATTTTGTTTATATTGTCTCATAGCTACTAGTATCTGTGATAGACAATAAAAATAATAGAGGTATAAAATTTGAGGCAAAATTATTTTTAATTATTATTATTAAAATCATTACTTGATGGGGTGCCTGGGTGGCTCAGTCGGTTGAGCGTCCGACTTCGGCTCAGGTCATGACCTCACAGCTCGTGAGCTCGAGCCCCGCGTCAGGCTCCATGCTGACAGCTCAGAGCCTGGAGCCTGCTTCTGCTTCTGTGTCTCCCTCTCTCTCTGCCCCTAACCCACTCGCATTCTGTCTCTGTCTCTCTCAAAAATAAATAAACATTAAAAAAATTTTTTTTAATAAAATAAAATTATTACTTGTCATGATTGCTTCTCTGGAAACTGTTGTTATCTCTGGAACACTTAAAGATTCAACTAAAAGTATATCATAAATAATAAGAAAATTCAGTAAAATAGCTGAGTGAAAAAATAATAGTCTTCATATATACAAACCACAACCAGGTAGGTGATATATTAACAAAAAGTAACTACAAATAAGCCTATTCCTTAAAATGCTACTGAGGAGCATAACCAAAAATTTAAATATGGACGAACAGTCAAACCGTAAATAGAAAGAGTCAATATTACAAAGATTTCAATTCTCTCAAAGTCAATATATGTGAATTTCACTTATTCACAACAAAAATAAAAACATTTTTTAATAACACAAGCTAATCCTTAGTTCATGAAAAATTTCTGAAGGAGAAAAATAATGAGGAGGAAAACCTGGCAGATATTAAAACATATTAAAAAGCTACATTAATTAATAAGTCAATCAATAGATTCATGAATACTAGATTCATGATTCATGAAGAATAAAAAGAACAAGGGGGAAAAAAGAGGCCAGAAATAATAATATGTGGAGAAATAATAATAGCTGTTGTTATTTAGAGTTTATTACATGCCAGGAATATTCTAAGCCCTGTACAATATTTGCCTTGTATTATGTTTTCAATAATCCCATGAAATTGTTTTTATTCTCACTCATTGGATGAGGAAATTGAGGCAAAGAGATTAAATAATTTGTTCAAGTTCAAACCATTAGTGGAAGAGCTAAGGTTCAAACCCAGACAGATTGCAGAGGGTATATTCTCCGATGTTGTGTTTTACTACCTAAACGCATGGACGAGTCGAATAGATGATAAAAGTATACTTCAAAGCATTGGCGGAAAGGTAGATTATTCAACACATCATATCTGGTTAAGACATAAGGTTGGGTCCCTGTCTCATACCTATTGGGAAAATCAAAAACCAGGTAGATAAAATGTTTAATATTTAAATGGTGAAAATTAAAAATAAAAGACAAGTATATCATTGCAGCATTGCCTGTAATAACAAAATCAAAATATCCATTAAAACACCGGATTATAAATTAGAGTAAATCTATACTGTGGAATACTATTCAATCGTTTAAAATATTGGGCAGTATTACATACACAGCTAAGGAATATTATGCAAAATACATCCTGAGTATAGAAAGGAAGGAACAGAAAGAACACGGGGTAAACATGACACTGTCATTTGTTTTCAGTGTTGTGTGTGAGTGGTCGGAGTGCACATGCGTGTATTCTCTGACGAGTGCACTAGAACCAGGGGCCAGCATCACCTTGGGAAAGAGAATTTGGATGGTAAGGTCATGGGGGAGAGACTACATTTTCACTGTATATCTTCTTGTGTCTTTTGAATATTTTACAGTATACTGTACATGTCATTACCTATTCATAAATAACAAATTTGAAAACCAACAGCTACCTGTGCGGATATTTTAATCATCACCTGCATAACACTCTCTCTGCCCATGGAAGCAAACACTCTTGGTGAAAACACAAAAGGAAATCATGAGGTTTAAGAGGAAAGCAAAGAATGGCAGAGAAGAAAATCGTTCAATGAGTGGCTCTTTAGGGCTGAATTTTCTTCAGGTCATTCTATCTTTTAACAATCTACAAAAATGGAAGTCATTTGGAAAATAGCACACAATAAAGAGAACAATATCAATAACAACAACAACAATAATAACAACAACCAGTAACAACTAACACTGGATCGGTGCTTCCAGTTTGTCAGACAGCATTTTAAGGACTTTGTGTGTATTTTCCTCATTTAACTGCCTGCAGCAACCCTATGCGGTATATGTGCATATTATTGCCTGCATTTTTCCAAAGAGTAAATTCAAGTTTCCATTTGGTTCATTTCCATCAAATGAAGAATTGTAGAGCATAGTAGACAAGGGCAGATGACAAAACCATCTGGCCATGTTTCTACAAGCCAGGCCTCTGGGCAGAGTTTTCCAAGACATCACCTCCTCCCACACCTGGAACAGTTCCAGAAGCACAAGGTCCCACACAGGTCACCAAATGATGATGATGGCCCCTGGGGTGGCCTGACCCTGAGCAAGTGTCAACATTCAAAGACAATGTTGCTGATGGTGCAATTTCCTGCTTTGAATGCTCCACATTCCTGAGCTTGCACAGGGAAGGCTAATACAAAGATTTATCCCGGGGCGCATACCAAGTGCCATGTGGCGGGGGGCTTGTGAAGACGGAGAAGGCAGTTGGGCACTATGCTTACAGCTGACTGTTGCACGGTGATGGCAGGTGTCACCCAGGGAAAGTTTTAAGCATGACACTTGGAGAAAATCTCACTCCGTAATATCTTTTCTCCACACCTCTGTCCAGAGTGCCTGAAGTTCCACAAGGAAGCATTGCTGTCTGCTGTCTGCCAACGCCACTTTTTAAAAGAAAACCCAACGGAAAAAAATATATATATAATATAATATATATATATATTTTTTTCACTAAATAAAGAGTGAATTCTTTTAAAAGTACAAAGCATAGAGGTCAGTGTCAGATATCTGTTCTAAACTTCATTCTGCCTTTTCAGGACGCCATGCCATCAGGCAAGTTTACTTAATCTGAGTTTGTGTCCTCCTCTGCGAAATGGGGCTACCCATTCTCATTTCACACGGTTGTCGCAAGGATTCAACACAGACACACACACTCCACCAGATACAGAATCCAGTCAAGTGCTAAAGCATTCAGTTAAATGTTCCACTAACATCAGTTTCCTCCTACACTTTCCTACCCAATTAACCCCGTCTTCTTGGCAGGCGATGCGAGAGCACGGTGCCGAAACCAGACCTGACTATCTTGCCTGGAACTGGCCCTTTGTGCAGTAACCACCCCGCGCCCTTTTGTTCGCTCCATTCCCCTGACCCCTGACCCAGTCTGCTCACCGCAGTTCATAGCGTGGTGAGCCAATCTCACAATGAAAAGGGACATTTCCTACCTTTGAAAAAAAATGGGCAGAGAACCAGCAGACTTGTGGTGCCTTCCATTTCCCATATGTAAATTTCTCAAAATACTTTCCAGTAAGCCATCTCTTAGGGCTCATAACGTGATTAATAACGTTGTGTCTCGCTCACTTTTAGTATTTCAGACAGGATAGTGTCTTAGGAATGTATAGTTGTTGAATTATGAAAGGGAGGTGGTCTGATCTGTCTTCTTCCTACTCACACGCACGCTAGAATCTCACAGGGACTACGGGAATCAAGCGAGTGAGCCTTTAACAAGTAAACGTTTTGCTTGAAATCCAGCAGTCAATTAATAGGACTCCTGTGGCTAAAATCCAGCGTTGCCTTGGGGATCCGGAGACCTCAGATCAGCAGGACTAAAGACACTGGACACCTCAGGGTGACTCTACCTGGGAGCACTTTTAAAAATGCTTCTCAGGTTCACATTTGTCTGAAATTTCATCGCTGTAAAGCTGAATCTCACGAGAGCAAGTGTGATCGAGTAGGAGTTTCTCCCTGCAAAACCTGTTTCAGTGTCATTCACCCTAGTGGGGTGGTTGTGCTCTAGAAATGCGCTTCCTAAACTGGCCAGTCCTAACAGCCAGGTCTCCCCACCTCCCCTCGCCACCCATCACAGTGAACGCTGTAGGCTCCTACCCTCATCAGCAGAGCCACGTGCCCTTTTCCAGGCTTCCATGCTTCTTCCATTCCATGCCAGACAAATTAAAACACGGGCAGGGCCTGTGTTCCAGCCACCCTCTTTATCTGCCTTCACATTCCTTCCTCTGCCCATTCATGCTGTTGCAGAGGTCTGGACCAGCTTCCTGTAATCTTGGAGGGGAAAATTTCTCCCTTTAGTGAGGGCTTCTGAGTCTGGTTGTTTTGGGTAACTGATTTCCTCCCCTCTCCTCACTTCTGTGCATATAGCTTCCTTTGCTCAGCCTGTTAACCCTCCTCCAATGGCGAGGAGTGTCTTCTAAGCCCTAGGATTTCAGTGTGCTCTTCTGTTTCCTGCTGTCCGAGCGCAGGATTTCCTGAGCCAGGGATATATACAGAGTGGAGGCACTGCTGGGCTCTATCCTGACCGCACCTCCTAGGGATCATCCTACTGTGTACAACACGTTATATTTATATCTCAGGGCATTGAGGTCAGTCCCTACTTTGATATATCATTTCCTTCATTCCCCAAAGCTGAGCAAAGTGGAAAATCCTTTCTCCTCAAGTACTTTAGCTCCTACCCTCTCCCTGATTTGATCTGGGAGTGGTCTTTCTTCCTCACTCCCTAAACTGAAGGATTTAATTAAAAGATAAATTAATAGCTAGAAAAGCAAAATGTTGCATCATGAGATGTAATCTTCCTGCTGAAATCTCTTCTGAGTATCCTAAATACTTAAAAGACTGAATATTTTGAAAATAAAAGGACTGGTAGGTATCCCTGAATTAGGGTCAATTCTCTGATCCTTTTTATTTCTGACGGAGGAGTAGAAGTAGACACTTTTAACAATTTAAAATATGGATTGCATAAATAAGGAAACTTCTGAATAGTAATTAGAAAATGACCATAGAGATAGGTACTATTTTAAGTCTGGGAAGGTAACCTTTTCCAGTGGAGGTGCAAAGTCAAATACTACATTTCCACGTGGTTCCATAGCAGGAAAGCCAGCCCCTTTACTTCCTGCCATCCCAACCTCTGGTTGCCCATCTCCTTACCATATGCCTGATATAGCCCAAAATTCCCAAGTGTTTTCTCGAATCCAAAGGCAATTCCCAGCTTTCCAGCCTTACAACTGGAGCAGGGACTCAGATGCACGCCCGAGGTCACCGTAGTGGCTGTTGCAAAGCCACTACGCTGCCACCAGATGGTCCCAAAAGGTCCTCCAGTGGCCGTGACAAAGTGTTTTGCAATTGGTCCCGACCAAGGCCGCAGGCCTGAGTGCAGGCCTCCGCTCCCAATGCCTCACCAGCTCATGCGGTTTGTCAAGCTCACTGTGCTCTGTCCAGTACGGTGCTCACCTAGAACTGCACACAACTGACATGGCACTCTCAAAGCCATTTTCTCAGGCACTTCCTCGGCCCTCAGAGCGCCCCTGGGGGTACCTCCCCAGCATAAATGCTCTGGAAGCTTCCCGAACCTTCAACAGCCAGCTCAGGGGAGGAGCCCCAGCAGAGGTTTCTCTTTCCCTTCCCTGGAGAATCTATTTTAGGAGCCTCACTGTTCTCCCCTGTCCCTTGGCCTTCGTTAAGAACATTGTCTTCATCCAGACAGGTTTCCTTAGCTTTGAATCTAAGAGAAAAGGGGTCGGAAACCTCTTTGTAGGCACGTGGACAGCTGCTCTATGAATTGTTTTCTCACAGCTTTAGGTAAAGCCCTCATTATCTGCAGCTTTGATTAACTTCCACTCAGTGAGAGGCCTGCTGTGTTCTAGGCCATGGACTCACTTTGTATCCAATATTTACACCCCCTGCTACAGGATCATGTCCAGTAAATACTGGCTGTTCGGACCTGGTGCCCAGAGGCCACCTTCTCCTTCCAGGTGGCTGTGGTCTCTTCCAGCTGCTGTTGGGAGTCTCCCCAGTAATCCAAGCGCCCACCCCCCCAGATCCAGACACTTATGTCTCACGGCCGTTCTAAGAAGCACCCTTGCCTGGAGACACTGCATCTGAGCCACTCTTTGCAGGTAAAGTCAGGTGAGCTCCACTCTGACCTCGGGAGACTGATGCTCACGGGTATCTCCTAGGAGTTCCATAAATACAGGCTCTAGGCTCACCATGAAGGTGATGGCAGTTTTTCCAGGGGCAGCCTTCATGCCACCTTCCGAATGCTACATGCCCTGCCTGCAGTGGACCAGATGGCACCAGGCCTAAATCGAGCCATACTGCACCCACCTTGCTTCCCCGCCCACCATGCTTCCGCTCCCCAGGCTGCATGCTGTTTGGGACCACCTCCAGCCCAGCCTCCACGTCCTCTAGGGCAGTATGAAAAATTACCTCACATGGCTTGAGGTTACCTGGATCTCCAACGAAGTTCAAAAAGATAGGAATGAAAAACTCCTCTCCCTAAACTCAGAAGTTGAGTTTGTATATGAGAATTGAATCACGATTGTGTCTGGCTACTCGCGTCTCGAGGGGCACCCAGGTCCACAGGTAAATGGTGGTCGGATGTCCTGGGATCAAACTGAGACAGATTCTGGGTCATTTGCTGGTGTGGAGTCAGAGGCCAAATTGGGGACTGTATTTCATGATATCGAATATGTGATCACTTAGCGTTGGTTTGAATTGGGGAGTGTGGTCTCAGAAGGCTCTGGGAGGCATTGTCCCTTTCAGTCTCGGGCACATGAGTAACACTGACAACTGCCACAGTTGCGAAACAAAAAAGATAGGTCCTGACTCCACGAATTTTACACGAAACTCAGAAGACAGCAAAACAATTCTAAACTAAGATACTGTGTTCACTTCCAGCATTAAGAGCAGAAAAAGGAAAGCTCAAACAAACAAACATAGTCATCCAGTAATTGTAAAAGCCAGGCTTTTATATGTTGCTGAGCATCGATAAATTTCTAAATGATGCCATCTGACTAGTCCAATGGCCACCATGCTGTTGTCAATGAGGACAATTATTTCTGTCTGAGAAGTAAAGGTTTCCTAACAAAAGGCATAGGATTGAATGATACAGCTTTGTCTCCACCTGCAGGAAAGAGGAGATTGAATTCTTTCTTAAAGGTATTTGAAAATATGCAAGGCCTCTAGGATTACCACTAAAAATACCAGGTTTAATTAGCACGCGAGCTCTAACTATACATTCTTCTCTAATAAAATAGTAATTGGATCAAAACAGTCAATTACGAGACATAATGGACGTGGACCACTATGCTTACTTTTATAACCTTTTTTTGAACTATAATATACATAGAGAAAAGTTCGCAAGCCTCAACGTAGAGCTGGATGAATTGTCACAAAGGAAACACACTGGTAATCATCGTCTAGATGAAGAAATTAGCAGCCCCCAGAAGCTCATTCACACCTGCACTTAGTTTTGAAACCAGGATTGAAAACCGTAGTCTTTGACCTATCCGTCAGTACATCTAAGGGAGGAAGGAAGCCACAGGCTGCAGAAGGACTCTCGCCCCCTAAGCATCATGGTCCCGGCTCTGCCCCCGAAAAGGCCATCGCCAGCCCTGCGGTGATGGGGAGAAGGCAGCTCTCTTTCTCTGGCTCCTGTCTCCCACAGGGCTCCAGACAAGGTCAGCTCATGCTCCTGTTCAAGGATAGGTCTAGCCCTCGTTTTCATTAGGCTAAGTTCCCTTTATAGGACTCAGTCAGATGAAAATGAAGCAGAGTTTGTGAGCTGTCTTCACCAAAACCCGTGTGTCATGTATTCCTTGCGCCCACAGTACTCAGGGACCCAGATGAGAGTGGAGGTGGCCGCCCGTTACCACAATCAGCACGTCTAACATTGTACACCCACGCCAGGTAAGAAATCGTACCTCTTGGCTTAGGGTCCAAGGTACACCTTCTAACAAAAAAGAAATCTGCATCTGATTCAGGTGATTCCGAGTGGCCTATTGTCTAGTGTTTGAACCTAGTTTTTTTACGCGTTGTCCTTGTTTCTGAGCACGTCCACCCCTGTTACTCCATCTTGGCTGGAAGCAGAAATCTGAAAACTTAAGACTCTGACAGTACTCTGGGCTCTGAGGGAGAACAAGGTTTCTGGAAATACAAAGCATCTTGATTATTCTTAGGCTTTGCTATATAGTGGGAACTGTTTTTTTCTTTTACCATATATGTGCGGTTGCTTGTTTTGTGATCACAAAGTCTGTAAAATGTCTCCAGGCTCCATTTTAAAGGCAGTTAACAATCCCGTCTCCTACTGATTCAGCTGGGAAGAACCAATTCACGTTTTAATGTTAAGAACCCAAGGGAAAAGGAGACAAGGTGAGAGGAAGAATAGAAGGGAAATGATAAAACTTAACGAAATAGAACGGGCTTCATTTTCTTTCCAGTTTTTAAAGTATATGTTAAAGTAGTTTGTTAGACTGTTTCTAATATTTGTTAAAATCATTGTCAAAACATATTTGGACATTTGTCACTCAAAGAGTTAAGCCAGACTCCACGGGAGGGGAAGGGGGGGAGGGGGGGGGACTTGGGAGGCTGGTGACCCTGCCAGGTGCTTTTGGTAAAAGGGAGGTAACAATGTGTCTAGTGGATATTGTGGGTACACTTCAGCCATTCAAACCCAGACAGAGGAAATGGGGGAATGGAGCTGGGGGGGGAGGGATGGGGCTTAGAAAATGAATAAAGAGAGAAAATGGCCCCAAACTCTCTGCTGTGGCTCTTCATGTGCTGAAAGCCTGCATTGTGTGAAGCTGTGAGTCAAAATAAGAAGGTTATTCAGTTATCACAGACTGCATCTGAAATATGAAATCGTTCTATTCCAGTCATTTAGCTTCTCATCCTACCCCCCCCCAAAAAAAAAAGTCTTCCTCATTAGCTACCAGTTGTTTTTTTTTTTTTTCTTCCGCACAAAGTCATTTCATATTTTTAGGGAAAAAAATTAATTGCTTTAAAACCTTTCTTCTCTAACCTGTCAAATGAATTCGTGCATTCCAGTGGACTGGGGTGAGTGTTTGGACCTAACGTGAGGTTTGCCCAAAGAGCCCTCCGACCCCCTGATAAGCATCTGAGCGTTAGGTGGGGAGTAACCCTTACCACCACCCCCCACCCTTCGCTAAAACAAGCTTCCTTCTGCGTCTCTGTCCCCATCCCCCAGGTCCTTCACCACCGCCCATCTATTTTCCTTGGATGAGAGCCTCGCAGTGAATAGGAAACATTTTTAAGAGAGGGGAGGAGGGGTTGTGAAAGAGATTTAGAGGCCAAATGGGGCCTTTGGAGGAAAAAAGAATTCAGAATCGCTGATATAACTCAATGGCATTCACTGTTGCAGAAAGTAATGAACGTTTTCCTTAGCAGCAGTTCATCTAGTGTCCTAGACTAATTGGAGACCATTTTCCAAGAAGAAAAGAAGGGTATGTGGTTCACAGCCACGCATCTGCGCACGGTGTGGAGAGCCATCCGCCTTGCCTTGTGCAGACTTTTGTGTGGGGAAAAGACCCATCTTTGTTCTTCTGCCTGGTTCCTCGTGTGGCTTCTCTCGTAGGAAGAAACAAGGGGGAAATTAGATGGTTGGCAGTCCACTTTAAAGACGTACATTTTTCTGAAAATTATGTGCTGCAGCTCGATCATAATATTCTGTGTCCGAATATCCTTAGACCTCCCGAAGAAGTAGAGTGCATATGAAATATCCAAATACTGATCCTGAAGCTGAGTCTTCTATCAAGTGAGCTGAAAATGTAACACCTTGAGAAACAATGGGGTGTCTTTTCTCATTTCTTCCATGTTAATAAGGATACCTGATCAGAAATAGTAATTTTCATTTGTTGTATTAAAATCTCTAATACTACCTTTGAGTAGAAGGGACATTTCTTTCAGGGAAGGGTCAGTCAGCAGGGCGTGCATGCTGGAGGGTGATCTTTATGCTTCCCGGTGGTCTCGGCTTCCACGGAATCAGCCATTATGCTGTCTCATATATTCAAAAGCAAAGTTCTGAACTTTTAACTTTCATTTGGTTAGATATCAGTCCGTGGGGTATTTGGACACCCTATCGAATTTCTTCTCTCTTTTTGAAGGCAATCTTTCTGGTTTAAGAGCTGAAACCATGAAGAGTGAGGAAAGATTTTCGTTTAGTTTGAACTCAATGCATTTGTAAGTAAAGAGTTCAAAACTCTCCTTATTCAACTTCCTGACCCCCCCTTTTTTTTTTTTTTGAACATCACTGTGAATTTTCACTGCAGCAGGTAGATATCTCTAAGATCCTACAGGAGTTAAAATTCATTCCTTGGCCGGCAGAAAGTTTCTTCCTATTTAGGGAATACTGTGAACTTGCTCATAGCAGGTACCTAATAAATATTTATTAATTTGGTTTAATCTAGGATAATATCTCTGAGGACTATTTGGTAGCCAGATTCTTGAACATTCCTACAATGTTTGTTTCTGATGGTTCAATTCTTAGAGGTGGAACTGAGGTGGGTGATTTTGAAATGATACTCATCTCTGGCTCCCTTTCTTATGACGTCAGAGACACAGCGGTCGGAGGTGACTTCAGGACAGAGTCCTGGACGCGTCCTCAGTCAGTGAAGCCACCCTAGGAATCTGAAAGGATCTATTCAAGGTTCTTGGATGGCTCCTGATGGCTCAGCTGAGATTTGTACCTCTGAGTTCGGCAGGACCCCCTGGTGCCATTTGATCTTCTTCATCTCCATGACACTGAACCTGAGAAGTCACATAGTCTGGCTGGCACCTTTCCAGACCACTTCCTCCAATGAGAAAAGAATAAGGAGGCTTTATAATAATGAAGAAAACACACTGCCTGTCTTGGGTCCCTAGCCCAGGCGAGAAGAGTACCTAGGTTCATCAGAGCCCAACAAGAGGGTGTGGAGATAACTCTGTTGCTTATAGGAACGACCGACCTCAGGGGAACCCATGGCTGATGCCAGCACGGATCGTTCTTGCCTCCAGATTAGCTCCATCATGGGCCAAAGAAGTCTGGGAAGAATTGGTGGCCAGCATAACAATTTCTAATACTCATCAGGCCCTAATCGTATATCCTGCACCGTTTTAAGGTCTACATTAAGTCCTTTGATTCTTACAAGAACTCTACAAGGCCGATACTAAACTTCTTCCTCTTTTACTGATGAAGAAACTGGAGCAGAGAGATTTTAGGTAAGTTGCCCAAGGTTACACATTGTAATGGTGCAAAATCGTGTGAAAAGTCTTTGAAACTCTCTCTTTGAGAAGTGGAGTGTCAATCTCCTCCTCCCTTGATTTGAATCAGACTTAGGACCCAATTCTAATGACTGGAACGTGCTGGCAGTGATGGTACCTCTCACCACACTAGGATAAAAGACGTTGCCCCTTCTATCTGGTTCTCCCTCGGATTGCTCACTCTGGGGGAAGTTGTTATCATGTCTTGAGGACTACAAAGCAGCCTGTAGAGAGGCCCATGTGGAGGACCGATAACCAGCACCACGGTGCCCTCCATGTGCGTGAGCCACTCTGGAAGTGGGTTTTCCTGCCCCAGTCAAACCTTCTGATGACCGCAATCCATGACGGACCCTGAGCCAGAAATGTCCAGCTAAGCCACTTCTACATCTCTGAACTGTAGAAACTGTGACATAAACGTTTATTGTTTTAAACCACTCGGCTTGGGGTAATTTATTATGTATCAATAGATAACTAACGCACACAGTAATATCTAAGTGTCAGGGCCAAGATGCCAACCCAGAGGGTCTGAAAACAGTGCCCACAGTTTACCACCATACCATTCTGCCTCTGTTGATACAAAGGAGATCGTTTGATGAGCTTAGATTCTGAAAAAAATTTTTCAAGGAGCACTTGGGAGGCTCAGTTGGTTAAGTGTCCAACTTTGGCTTAGGTTATGATCTCTGTTCATGAGTTTGAGCCCCACATCAGGCTCTCTGCTGTCAGGGCAGAGCCTGCTTCAGATCCTCTGTATCCCTCTCTTTCTGCTCCCCCCCCCCGATTCTCTCTCTCTCTCAAGAATACATAAATAAGCTTTAAAAAAAATGTTCAATAATTGGAAGATTATTTCTTCCCAGATGTAAGAAATTCTAACGTGTTTCTAAACATTTAGAAATCCAATGATGGCAATGCACACATTAGCTACATAGTCACTCCTTTCCGTGGATATTGAATAAAGGTTGGTTGAGGCCTTTTGACCTATCCTGCTTTTTCTAGACTCCAGGCAGACACTATCTTTCTGTTAGCACTCTACCTCAGACAAGCCTGTTAACACTATAATTAATCAGATTCCAGCTTATTCGCATGTCATTTCTAACCTATGGATACGCCACAGTCACCGTAACCAAATTAGATATGTGTCCAATCTATGGACCTCAAGTATTAGCTTTCTTTTTGTCATCTGTTACTTTTAGGCTGGGAGGAAAATATAAACAATTCGTCTCTTAGACAGGATCACTTCCGCATGTGGTTATTTCCCCGGTACGCGTTCCTTGCTTAGGGCGGCTTGGGTGTCAGAAGGTTGACTCTCTGCTGCCACCTTGCGGACACAACAAACACTAGCGCCCACAGCGCTGGGCTTTGTACAGAGCGAATGCTCCGTCGGTGCCAGTTCTCTCTCTGCCAACACTCTCCACAGAAATTGTTAAACAGCTGTCAATAAGTAACCATCATCTGACATAACGCCACTGCTGGCAGCAAACGTGTTCCCCCACTGCCCATTTTTCAGCATCGAGGTACTTAGAAGACCCGATCAGAGAATCAGAAGGCACTTGGTAACTAACGTCTTCATTTCTTAGAGTCAGGGAGACAGACAGCCTTAAGGACGGTCCAACCGGGAGGAGCTAACCCGACCCCGGGATCCTGACACTCATTGTCTCTCCCCAGGACAGAGGCCACAGCACAGTCTCTCTGTTCCCCGTGGGTTTTCCACGTGGCCGCCAAGTCACTCACGCCTCTGCTTAAAACCCGGAGCCAAGTCCAGTTTTCCACCAGCTAATACCGGAGCTGTTCACAACCTGAGCCTGGCCTAGCTTACCTCTCAGCGATCTTCGTGGCTTTCGATTTAATGACATTGAACTCCACGTACTGTCTGGAGCACCCCTCCTCTCCAGCTCCACACGCCCTTCCTAACTCTGAGGATTTGGCCCGGAGCTTGTCTCCTCTGGAATATCATTGTCCCACTCCACCTCTGCCTTTGCCGCTCCCCCCCTTCACCACTAGAGTGACCCCTCGCCCTTGGGGCTCCAGCCGCACTCTGAAGACAGCCCCGTGTCCCGAGCTGCTGTGACCCCATTATCTGTTTGAATGCTGGTCTCCTCCAGTGTGGTCTGAGCTCTTTGACGACCAGGGCAGGATTACGTCTAACTTTGCGTTCCTGGTACCTGACAAACAGTAGGTGCTTCATAAACGAGGTAATGTACATAAAATATTTAGCACGTCACCTGACAACAGCCAGTGGTCAATTCAGGTTGTTGTTGTGGTTATTGTTAATTTGCCGAATGAAACCAAAGGTTCTCACGTATCCACAGCCAAAAAAAGAAAGGATTGGCTTTCTTCTTGGTAGCAACTAAAGAGAGGAAGGCTGAATGAACAGAAAGAACCATAAGACACGCGTAGAAAACAATGAAGAATCTAAAGACACTAGAGGGAAACGACATAGGCTAAATAATATGAAATTAGTGAGAAGATCAAACAAAGCAGGGGGAATTTGACCAACTTTCCTAGCTGGCCAGATAGTCTCCGCTAGGAAAGTGACTTTGAGGGAAGTGGTAAATTCCCTATAACCTGAGTCATTAAACACTAGACCAGATACACCACTTAAAAGCACACGGCAGCAGACATCGGGGAAGCCGCTGAGTTAGTGGGCTTTTTCGTCCTTTAATTTCCCCGATTCACTCACAAAGTATTTATTATCATAAGGCTGCAAAACATTCTTTACATCTTTTCCCATTTGTTCACCTTCATTTTTCTGAGGGAAAGGTGTACGGTATTAATATTTACTTAGCCAACATTACCCAGCAAGGGGACTGTGCAAGCCCACAGTGGCTAATATTTAACAAGAACACAGAGGCGACCATTTTACTGGAAACATTTTTTGACACAACCTGATTATTTTGCTTCGGTCTGTATTGGGCGGGGGGGGGGGGGGGGGAGAGAATCTTGGGGCAGATTGCTACTGGGTGTTTGTTGATGTAGTCTTTGAATAAAATTGGTCGGCACACATTTTCTTAAGATAACAACCACACGACACGCAAGTTGTACTTTATTGCTCTAGCTCCCTTACTGCTTCCTTGTCTTTCTTCCTCTGCCTTTTCTTTTTTCATCTGATAGTTCCTAGAAACAAAGCCAGACACCAGAATAAAAGAGCTGATACTACTATTCTCTTCAGTTGTTTTCTGTAGCTTTTTAAACGTCGTCATATTTTTCTGACTTTGTTGATTCGAATTTTGCCTAAACAACATCTTTCCAAAGTATCTCCGAAAAGATTGTTTTAGATTTTTTCCAGCTTTCGCTTGAGCTGGCATCTGGATGCTTTATTTTGTTTTTGGTGTATTAAAATGTAATACTACATTAAAAAAATAACTAAGTAATCAGCAATCAGTACTCACTTGAGCAAGCTCTGGGTGAGTGGGGGCAGGGAGGCTCTGGTGGGACGAGTGATGAGTGAGCCGTCATTTTAGTGACGAGTGAGCCACAAAGATGTGTTACAGGGTCACAAAGCTGGTGGGAGTCAAAGCCTAGACTAGAACCCAGATGTCCTCATTTTTCATCTAGAACTTTTCCCGTGACACCAAGGATTAAGTGAGTA
The DNA here is from genome assembly GCF_018350175.1 of Felis catus. NCBI lineage: Eukaryota > Metazoa > Chordata > Mammalia > Carnivora > Felidae > Felis > Felis catus. Next base: position 18,122,635 of record NC_058368.1, on the reverse strand, counting down.
GAGACAACTGAGTTGTGTGCATTTTTTTTTCTTTTTCCCAATCTACCTTTCAGCAATATAACCATAATAAAGACAAGAACTGATAACATCCAATGAACGCTTACTTCATGCTTATCCCCAACCACAGATCAAATAGGAGAGCAACTGAGCATAAAGTAAGTTGTACCAAAAACACTAAATACAGTTCTCGGATTTTTTCACAACCATATTTAATGAGTATCCCACGTTCTGTTCTAAACACCAGAAATAACTGGCCCAACAATTTATTAAAAAGCAAACAAACAAACAAACGTGAATTTCTAGTAGCAAAAAGAAGCCTTCCAAATGTACATTACATTTATAAAATTTTAAAATTACATGAAGGTTGGGGAAAAACAGATAATATGGAAGATTCTGCAAGTCACAACTGAGATGCCCTTTGGCAGATATACACTCAGGGCTTACTGCCCTATTCGGAGTGCCAGGGAGGCAGTTGGATGGGCCTTTTCCTGCAGTTAGACAATCCTGCTCCATGAAACGGAAGATCGTTCTGGAGCTTGCCCACTCAGCTGCACAAAGTGCACCCATGTGGGTTCCCGCTGCCATTTTACACTGGCCTGCTCAAACTTCTGACAACCGTCGTGTTCCCTTGTGTGGTTGATTTTTAGGTTCATTTTCGCCAATAGATATATCATGGAGCAAACAAAAATGTCAATAGATAAATAATTTCCATTTCCATCAGGACTAATTTGAGTACAGGATGACAGGTTTACACAGGCTGACACAGCATTTCTTCTTCTAAAGAACGTGTTCATGTTTCAATAACAAGGAGCTGAATATTAGGTGGATGGAACATAAGTCACAGGAAAGAATTAGCCTATTTCCACAAAACTACCAGCCTTAAAAGAGTCCTGACGGGAGTCAGGCGAGCGCCGAATTTCTCCGTTCCAATGACTACTCTCTAGAGAACCGATGAGTGACAGTGGCCTGGTTCTTTTAGAGACTGGGCACCTCCAATCTACAATCAGACAATCTTCAGTTCAAGGTTCAGTTTTGTTTTGTTTTCTTCCTGTTCTAATCAAAGCAGGGGTGGACAGAGATAATTAGCTTCTAATTACTGAAAATCATGGTGTCCTGGCCTCTGTGGTGGTCAGCAGAAAAGTATCTTCTCTTCCTCTTGTCTGTTAGGAGCCTCACAAACAATCTCCAGAGCTCAGGGCTCCCCCTAGTAGGGAAATCCAGATCACCTCTCCCTTCACACAGCCAGGGGAGTCCATTGGGAAAATACTCACTGCTGCCTCAATCCAGGCCTAAGCCTCTTCCCAAGAAACAAGTGTAGGTAAATATCCCAAAGGAGAGGCACCCTCGGAAGACCAGTCTCCTTCCTCTGGTTGTCTCTGACACAGATTTGCTCTTTTCCGTTCCCGGCATTAGGATGGAGGGAGGCTGGAGAGGTAAGGAGAGCACAGGGTGGACAGAACTGTCTTTGATCCCTGTTCTGCCACCGGGGAAAAGTCCCTCAACCTCTCAGACCTTCCCGATTCTCATCTGGAAAACAGCGATACCACAATGTCTGCTTTGTGGGGTTGGGGAAACCCGGGGAGAGGCTGAGGTTCACGGCATCCCGTAGCTCTGCCTTGGTGCCTCTGGATCAAACACACGGGTCTTGTCGGACACCGAAACAATGCACAAAGAAGTGCCCGAAAGTCTCGCAGTGTGACCCGAGCGGGGCAAGCGCCTTTCCGAATCTGCCGGGAATAGGCCAGAGAGCCCGTTGGCTCTGTTAACCTGCCCAGTGATATTCGGGGGACAGGCCCTGAGTTGTTCGGGAGCGGGGCGGTCCTCGTTCCTCGGCCTTGTATGGGACGCCCCCTAGTGGTGGCAGCTCTTTCCCCGCGCTCCCCTGAGTGGGTGGCAGGTGTGGGCCGCTGTGCCCGCTTCTCCCCATGACAGGAGGAGCGGTGCCTGCTTGAGCCCCGGAAAAGGCAGAACTTTTTCTTAGTGAAAATGAACCCTAAAAAGACGATTCATATCACCAAATGAGGTCTTGCAGAAACGAGAAGAGAAGACAATGAGGAACAAAGAGGGCAGTAACTACACGCTTCAGTTGTTACCAAACTTTTCAGTAATTAAAACCTGATTGGGAGAAATGAAAGCCCGTGATCCTAAGGCTTTTTCATTACGAGTAAGCCTTTTACAATTAATTCTCGAACCGTTCCTCTGAAAGCCAATTTGACAGCGAGCTTTGTTCAGTAGTCTGACTAATGGCTACAGCCACCCCTGGAAACACAAATGAATTTCTTTTTATTTTTAATACAATCAACTGGATTACTAAATAACGTAGAAAGGGAAAAAATGAACAAACACACACAATGGAACCTAATACAGTCAGACTGGGGAGGCGATGGGACAAAAAGCATTGGGCCCAGTGACCGAAGGCTTGGCTTCGGTCCAGCTTCTGTCACTTACGTAAGACAAGTCACTTAATTGTCTCTAAGTTTCAGTTTCTTTATCCGTAGAAGCAGGAACAGAAATAACATTGCACTCTGAGGACCTCAGTGGACAGACGACTGACGGGCTGTTCAGGAATAATGCTTTGTAAAAGCCCTGGACTAACGTTACAGCTCTTAGCGTCACTGTTGCCTGCCTCTGAGGACAGCTCCGTCAGCATGCGGGAGACTCGGGGTGGCTCATGTCGCCTTACGGGGCCCTGAGGGCAATGGTATTCTACTGACGGCCCAAAGAGAAAATGCAGCTAATATGTACAAGACAACAGCAGTAGCGGTGGGTGCTAATTACATAAATCCCCAAATTACCACCTGTGATACAACCAGAAAATGTTCATACCTTCTGGTATCTTATTGATGTCTCATTTTCTTTGCGGGACAGATTTAAATCGTGGAGAGTACCAAGTAGCAAGCATCTTAGACCACAGCACAAGGAATTTTGGTTTAGCGGCACTTGGCAACGTGAAGGCACCTAGTTGCTGGGAGATGTTGCATTTTCCCTAAGGCAAGGAAGTTTGCCAATGTGCCCCACTAGGTGTTAAGGTACCCTGCTCGAGCATTTCCTCCATCCTCACCGATAGGAAAACTGAGGCTTAGAGAGAGCAACTAGTCTGTCCAAGTTCCCACAGGTCCAAATGATGCTCGTAACCATTATTTCATACTGGACCGGACACAGGACACTGTGGGAGGAATCTGGAAAACTGCAAAAGCCACCACCTGGGAGGAGGGGGCCACGCGTTGGTTCAACCACTTTGGAAAGCAGTTTGGCATTCTCTGAAAGCCTTGAACGTTCTGATACGCTAAAATCCAGAAATTCCACTCCAAGGTAGAGAAATTCCCACGTATTTGTACTTTGTTTGTGTACCCAGGAATATCACGGAAGCCTTGCTCGGAGTGCAAAGCAAACAAACAAAAACACCTATAAAACCCAAAGGTTCATTTGAGAGGGGGTGGCTACAAAGAAGGTGTCACACAAGAGTATACAGCAATGGCTATGAATGAGCCAGAACTCTGGAGAGTTGCAGAGATGAATCTTTCGCATGACACTACATGGAGGAGAAAGCTACAGAAGGCTACCTAAGGAATGATACATGCGTATGTGATAGAACTTTCCAAAAAAAATGAAGCGACAGGTCAGAACAAAGTTCAAGCAAATGGTGCCTTCGGAGGGCAAGGGTGAAACGAACACCCCCAGGTAGATGCGAACGCGTTGGGAACATTCTAGTGAGTTGGGCGACAAGTCCTTGGGTGACCGCTTTGTCCTGCTTTGTGCGACCACGTAAATTAAATCACTTCTTTGCATGAGGTACCTATCTCATCATTAAAACCTCTGCTTTAAAGTTACCACGGGTAGGACAGGGGTACAGAGGCCGCCGCCTCTCATCCCCAGCCCGAGGCACCTAGAGCCTAGACGATTAACAGGGAAAACATAAGGCCAAGGTGCATGGCTCCGATTATCCGAGTTTGTTTTTCCGGCCCCTCCAAGCTAGGAGGCTACCTAGGGCTCCGGGTCTGGATAAACAACACCGCCAGCACAGCAGAGCGGATGACAAAGTTCTAGGCCACCCACACAGCAATCAAGAGCTCCGCTGGGTGGGCCAGAAATTGCAAATGTCCCTGCCCCTTGGCAGCAGTGAGCCACCTGTGGAGAGCAGCAGGGGCGGCCGCCGCGGCAGTGTTCCCGTGCTGGAGGCCCAGCTGCCCCCGGGGGCCAGCAGCTGAGTGCCAGCCAGCGAGACATGGACACCAGGCGCTCCAGCTGGGGCAATTTATGTGAGTGGATAATTGCACATAATAGAGTTAAAATATAATTGCCTCATTAAAATGGGTTACTAAATCTCATTGTGTGTGAGTGTGAAAGAGATAGACAGAGACACGTGTGTTAAACTGCGAGAAAACAAAATTGCATAAATGCATGTGAACGGGAGCAGTCGGAGCGCTTGACTGAGCCACCTCGACGGAAGGAGACCCTGGTGCCGGACGGAGCCTGCCGAAGGACTTGGGATGATGTCTCCTCGCACAGTGATGAGGGCTCGGGGTTGGACCTCGCTAACGGCAGCCAGGTCCTATCCCTGCTGGGGAGTCTCCGGTTTGCAAGGTAGAGTCTTGGGTGGCAAAGATCTGCTCTGTCCCCTTCCCCGTCTCCGGTCTCCAGAGTCCATCGTGGCCTGGCTGCCCAAGCAACCAAGCGGTAGGGCAATCTTCACGCCTGCTCCCCTTCACGGCAGCTCTCTGAGCTGAACCTGGAGCCGTCTGCCCGGGTGACAGGTAAATTGAGGTACCAGAGAATAACTGCGAGGAGCCCTCGCCAACCTGTGAGGGGGCCCGCACAAGGGACAGTTCCTCCTCCTCCCTGTAAGAACGCACACCAGCGGTCCCTGGCTAGATTCAGCAAATGTCCCAGTGTTCGAGCGCCTGGGGATACTGCTCTGCTGTCCTCACGGGTGGTGCCCCAGTGCTCCCATCTGAGCACCACCTCCATTTCTAACACCCACATCACCAATGGCCCACGTGAGAGTTCCTAAATGGAGACAAACCCAGCTACTCACCTCCTCTGGATTATTTTGTTAAACGGTTATTTCTAAAATTAACTCTGAGCTCTCATCACCCCAAGAGCCACGCGTGGTCATGCCTCACTTTGTTCTCGAGTTTCTAACGTGCACTCAATCTGGCAATTACCACCTCTCCGTCTGGAAGGAGCAAAGTGAAGTTTTGTCTCCGAGCACTCACACATTAAAATGTCAAGGCTAATGAGTTATTTTCTTTTCAGTATTAGAAAGCAGATACACATTAACAATCTGGTTCAGCAAGTGTCACTAACAAAACCCAAATCCCACGTCCAGGAGTGTTGACTGTGGCCACAGCTGAGGCAAGGGAATGGAGACGGGAAACAGCGGAAGAAGGGGAGGACTGGACACCCGGCCCCAATCTGGGCACCGGACACTGACTGGGCCCCGTCACCCTAACCAGCCTGTGTGACTGACTCACCTCCGCGGCTGAGTCCCTGACTTCAAAGGCAGATTTTCACTTATATGAGCAGATTTGTTTCTATGCATGATTAAATACTCTCTTGATTCGTCAGATAAGTTCAGAAGTGCAAAAAGGAGGAGGATGAGCGTTTTAATTACAAGCAATTCAGCCTGGCAAATAGAACTCTCAACCTGCCAAGTCCTGGGCTTCTAAAGCTCGCCAAGATCCCCATCTGCTTCTACGGGGGATTGGGGAGGGGGTGCTGATTCAAGTTCCCACAGAAAGAATTAGAAAATCTTGGACCAAACGCTTAGCTCTAACAAATAAAGAGCCTCGGTTCTGGATAAAAGTCAAATTGTGAAGATACCGCACAGCTCTGTTTTTTGGGGTTTTTGCGGGGGGCGGCTGTAGAGCAGGGCGAGATGTAGACGGGGAAATGACAGAACCAGATTTCAGCTCATCTTGATGAAATTCTGGAGTTACAAAGGCTACTCTTGTTCCCTCAGGTTTTTTTGGGTGCGGGCCAGGGGTGCCTGGATGTCCATAATCCCTGAATGGGTCTCCCTATCCTGCCCCCAGGCCCGGGTTCCTTGAGTGCCAGGATACCCAGAAGCCTCAGAACGGAGCCCCTGAAATGTTATGAAACGGGAATTGGCAACCCTTTCCTCGGAAGCTGCCAAACTGGAGAAAGAGCCGTGGAGGCACAGGAAAGGTGAATGCAATGTGCCATCTGGGTGTCATGACTCAGCTTGTAAGGTGCCCCCAACTGTGCACCCGCCACTCGAGTGGCAGGCAGATGGAGGGCAGATGGGCAAGAAGGGTGGGCACGGGGGCAGCATCGGGGAGGGTCCCTGGAAGCCAGCAGTGGCCGGGAGGCAGCTGCGGAGTCTCAGCCAGGCTGGCACTGCCATCAGGAAGCTTGGAGTGCCACCCCCTGGTAACTGAGCCAGGGGTTGGTTGCTAAATCCTGTAACAGAACCCTCCCTACAGGCGCTTGGCATTTGAGCCTTAATGGTTTTGGCACGCGGCCTAATTACTCAGAATATGTGCACGGTTAGACAGTAATTCCTTCATCACGTTCCGTGAGTATCTGCACACAGCACAGAAGCTGTGATATTTTTATTCCAATAATTTCTTTGCCGACCACCAAACTTCTATGAAAAAGTCTCAGAAGCTATTAGATATAAACCACACTGAGTTTCACATTAAGTTGATGCTTCGGATTATGGACAGTTTGTATAAACCTCAGAACGTCCACCAAGGCAGAAAGTTGCCTCATTTCGTTCAAGAAACCATCTACAAAGAATGTGGCTACACTCAGTGATGAAAAGGATTCACATCATATACCGTCTCAGAACACTGGAAGCTGGCATTCTTGCTTACGCTTGTTAACGCAATTATGCACCACAACTCATTGTGAGATAAGGTCATTTTGGTTAATGAAATCAGATTGTCTTAACAGGTTGATCTCGTAGAGGTTCAAGTCAGATGCTGGTATTCAAAACACAGTCAGAGCCAACAGAATCCAAGTCACCCACCTGAGGGTTTGGGAGAAGAATAAAAGTGAACAATATGAATGGTAACTCAATGCGCTCTGCGAATTTAGCTTAATTTGCCCTGGGACCAAAGTGACGGGTGTTGCCAGGAGTTCATAGATCAATGACTGGCTTAACTGATAAGGCTACAGTTTATTTTTCTAACTGTGAAGTAGGACACAGGGGGGCATGGCAGAAGGAAATCTATTGTCATCGTCAATCGTTCTTTTTATGAAACAAATTTTATTGCCTCACTCCCTTGTTACAAATGTTAATAGTAAAAATACAAATCACATACTTCTGAGAAACTAAGGGTGCAAAGAAAAAAATCAGAATAGATAAAGTTGAAATGTCTAGAAATAGCCTCAAAACATGTAAGGCAAAAACTGAAAAAAAAAAAAAAAACTAAAAAAAAACAAGCAAACACACAATCTTAGTTAACATTTTTAACAAGTATCTCTCAGCAGCTGATGTAACATGCAGATAAAATACCTAAATCCAATAGATGACTTGAACAAGATTAACAACATTTATCCCCTCAACATGTATAGAACTCTGCACCCAATAACTAAGAACACATCCTTTCCAAATATAAAGGAGACATCCTTCGCTAAAATAGTATTCTGGGGGCGCCTGGGTGGTTCAGTCGGTGAAGCGCTGGACTCTGGGTCAGGTTAGATCTCATGGTTTGTGAGTTCGAGCCCCAAATCGGGCTCTGCACTCATGGTGCATTGATGGGTTTGGGATTCTCTTTCTCTCCCTCTCTCTCTCTCTCCCTCTCAAAATAAAGAAAGAAACTTAAAAATAAATAAAATAGTATGCTGGACCATAAAACAACTATGAACAAATATATAAAGATTGATATACAATATACTGGCTGGCTACAGTGGAGTTAAACTTGATATCAATAATCAATAGATGACTAGGAAATCTTCATGTTTGGAAATACATTTTGAAGTAGTCCATACGTCAAAGAAGAAATCACAATGAAAGTTAGAAAATATTTTGAAGTGAAAAATAATGACAGTATGCCATATAAAAACATGGATATAGCTAAGTTTATGTTTACACAGCAATACAGATATTTCAATGAATATATTACCAAAAAGAGTTTGAAAATTGATACTAATTTTCCTTGACCTACAATAGGCTTGTCTCATTAAATCCACTGTAAGTTGAAATCAGTTGAAAATGCATTTAATATACCTAATCTACTGAACATATAGCTTAGCCTTGCTAGCCTACCTTAAGTGTGCTCAGAACACTTAGAGTGGGCAAATCATCTAATACAAAGCCTATTTTAGAATAAAGTGTTGAATATCCCATTTAATTTCTAAAACACAGCACTGAAAGTAAAAAACACAATGGTGGTAAGGGTATCAGTTGATTACCCCTGCGATTGCGAGGCTGATTGGGAGCTGTGGCTCCTTGCTGCTGTCCAGCATCACAGGAGAAGATCCTACTGCCTATTACTAGCCCAGGGAAAGATCAAAATTCAAAATCTGAAGTACAGTTCCAACTGAATGCATATTGCTTTTGCAACGCTGCAAAGTCAAAAAGTCAGGGACCATTTGTATAAGCATGTACTTCAAGAAGGTAGAAAATGAATGGGGAGCATTCGTGGCTCAGTTGGTTAAGTGTCCGACTTTGGCCCAGGTCATGATCTCACGGTTCGTGAGTTCGAGCCCCGCGGCAGGTTCTGTGCTGACATGTCAGAGCCTGGAACCTGCTTCAGATTCTGTGTCTCCCTCTCTCTCTGCCCCTCCCCCATTCACGCTCTGTCTCTCAAAAATGAATAAACATTAAAAAATAATTTTAAAAAAAAGGTTGAAAATGAAGAGCAAATAACAAAGTAAAAGGAAGGAAATAATAAAAATAGAGCAAAAAATCAATGAAATGTAAAGATAATCAACCATGTCAAAACCAGACTCCTTGAAAACACTAACAAAGTTCATAACTCTTAGCAAGACTAATCAAGAAAGACAGAATAAATTATTAATACCATGTCCACAGACATTAAAAAAGATAAGGGGGGGGGTGCCTGGGTGACTTAGTTGGTTAAGCCTCCTACTCTTGATGTTGGCTCAGGTCATGATCTCACGGTTCCCTGAGATTGAACTCTGCATTGGGCTCAGGCTCTTGTGCTGACAGCATGGAGCCTGCTTAGGATTCTCTCTCTCTCTCTCTCTCTCTCTCTCTCTCTCTCTTTCTCTCTTTCTCTCAAAATAAATAAACTTTTTTTTAAAGATAAGAACATTAAGGAGAACATTATGACAAATTTAGATGAAATGGACATATATCTTGAAAAACAGAATTCATCAAAACTGACACAAGACAAAGTGGACCATATGAATAGTCTTAAATATATTTTAAAAATTGAATCCAAAATTTAAACCTTCTCACAAAGACATCTCTAGACAAGTTGGCTGCTCTTGGAATTCTTCCAAGTACTTAAGGAAGAAGTAACAACAATCTTACACAAACTATTCCAGATAGGAGAAAAAGAGATTATGTACTAATAGGTCAGTACAATCTTGCTACCAAAACCTGACAAAGATATTAAAAGAAAGGAAAATTACAGGGCAATCTGCCATGGGCATAAAGGAAAAACTATAAATAAAATATAAATAAATCAAATATAAAAAAGATTGTTCTTTATAACCATTGGGTTTATTCTGGGAATGCAAAGTTGTTTTGACATTTGAAATTCTCCGCATTAAGCAAAGAAAGGGGGATGGAGACTATAGTTACCTAAAAACAAAAAACAAAACCTACATTTGACAAAATTCAATACTCATTATGATTTAAAGTAATCATAACAAACCAGGGACAGAAGGGGACTTTCTTAATTTGATAAAGCTTATTTACAAAATATCAGCCTAGGAAAAGCATTCCCTCCTTCCTCACATTTTGGAAAAAGACAAGGGTGATCGCTATCACCACTTCTATTCAACACTGTACGTGTTGTACTGGTTGGACACTGCACAGTGTCATAGAGCCAGAAAGACTAACAAGAAAGAGTAAAACTGTCATTCATCATAGACTGTGTGACTGAATTTACAAAGTTTACACAAGCATCTACAAATACCATTTGGAATTTACTAGTAAATTTAGCAAGATCACTAGTCAATATATAAAACAAAACTAAATCCAGTGGTTTGTACAAAAAGAGAAAAGAATACAATCGGTCTGGGATCATCCCAGGAATGCAAGAGTGATCTATGATCAGAAAAACTACACATGTCATTTACCACATTAACATTAAAAAAGAGAAGAGCCATATGATTATTTGATGCTCTCTGATTAATCTACTGAAAACCTACAGCAAACGTAATTCCTAATGGTGAGATACTGGGAACATCTTTAAAATCTGAATTACAAAAAGTGTCCATTATCATTGTTCTGGGTTAACATTGGGCTGGAGGTCCTAGCTAGTCAGCACAGCAAAACAACAAAAGAAATGAAGGGCATAAAGATTGTCAAGAAGGAAACAAAACTGTCATCTAGTCTCAAATAATATAAATGTCTATATAGAACCCCCCCCCAAATCATTAGATGTAAGTGAGCTAAATGCTTAGATTTAAGGTAATCAATATAGAAAAATCAATTCCTCTTCTATACACAGCAACAGATAATTTTAAAATGTAATTAAAAAATAGATACCATTTACCCTATGAACAAGAACTGTACGTTCCTTAGGAATGAATATAACAGTTTTCTCAGATTTATATGAAGAAACATCCATTTTTTTTGAAGAGCACTAAAACTACTGCAATGTAGGGAAAATTTAACGTGTTCATGATTTGGATTATTAACCTTCATAAAGATATTCATTGCACCCCAACCGATGTATAGAGTCCAAGTAATCCCAACCATATTCCCAATGGCTGTTTGCGAAGGAGAAGTTGATTTTAAAACCCAAGTGGAACCACAAAGAGCCAAGAACACCTGAGGCATTCTAAATGAAAAAGACAAAATGGAACATCCCACCAAATATCAAGATTGTGAAGTTATAATATTAAAATATTTGTTATTGGTGCAGGAATAAGTAAACCTACGGAAAGAATGCGAGAAAGATCCAGCAGCGTATCCACATACACAAAAATTTGATTCACGACAGAGACGGCAGGAGTCTCACCCTCTGTATCACACACAAAGTAGGAGGCAATACTAATTCTGCATCATCTCCTGATACCTGTGGTTACCAAGAGCAACACCATGGCTAACGAGTTACCACTTGCAAGGAGAAATCACAGGTAAGTCACAGGAGTGTATTTGCACATTTGCACGGTTTCTGCAAATTCCGTTAGGATTTATTATCGTATGATTCATTGCATCAACCTGTTAACACTCGGTGGGTGAGTGATTTCTTTGTAGGATTGAGAATGAAGGCAGGGTAACTGGACCTGGTTTTTTCGCTTTTGTTGTGTTTAATGGCAGCCTGCTGGCTTTTGAATGCTTGCTTGCTTACATCGTTGTTTATGAAAAGGAGTTCTGAAACACAGTTTTGAAGCGACAAAAATTCCTGGTCTTCTATCAAATACAGATTGCGAGTCTGTCAAATACCAACCAAATCTTTGGTTTCCTTTTTTAAGACTTGGCTTCCTAGGCAAATCCATTTTTCTACCTCAGTGTATTCCTCATTACCCTTTTATATTCCATCTGAGGCCTGGCTTGCAAATAGAAGCCAGCTCTTGTCTGAATTCCCCAAACTAGGATCATACATATGATATCCCTAGACAGGCTCATGGCATCTCAACACATGAGACCTAACTTTAATGCTGGCTTGCATAAGAAAAATCGCTCTTGCTTCTCATCATTCTTTTAGTAGGCAAAAAACTAATGTGTGCTCTGGTGGAATTTCAGATCTTGACATTGATGGAAATAAAGAGAATATTCAAGTAAATTAATTTCCTGCTGGCAAAGCTATGAACTTTCAAAATCGTGGATTGGCTGGGACTTTAACTGTTTAACACATACTATGAAAAAACACTTTGTCAAAAGATGATATATCCTCTCAAAGCATGCAAATATTTCATATGGATATTTTCAGACCTATCAAACATTTTCCCAATTCACCTTATCTTCATAAGTTTAGTACCATTTATTTTTACGTACTAAATTATCACTTCTAGGAAGGTTTTTTTTTAAGTGCTAGTAAAGTTTTTATTTTTGACATCAATGTTAGTTGAATTTGATAGACTTAAATGATTATTATATTTATTTCTTAGCCAATTTATAGTAACTTCATATGTGGATCTGAAAACACATAATTATATCATCTATCTGCAGAAGCACATTCTAAGGGGAGATAAATCCATATTTTCAAGATAGTTGTGCTGAAATATAATTATAGCCCCAAAGTAACCATACGTAGATCTGTGTATTTATATTATTTAAGCAGTATATTTAACTAAGTAAGAGAAAGAAACTGACCTGCTCCAAGTATTCAACATTATTATGTGACTCTGCACTTTACTATCTATTTTAAAATCTATATTGTACAGAAGGTGAAAATTTGTTGCCTATTTAATATAAAGTCACAAAGATTTACACCTATGTTTCCTTTTGAGCGTTTTAGTTCTTAACTTTTACATTGAGATCTTTGACCCATTTGAGCTAATTTTTGTATACAGCATGAGATATGGGTCCAACTTCAATTTTTTTTTTAAAGATTTTAAGTAATCTCTACAAAGTAGGACTCAACCCCACAACCCCGAGATCAAGAGTTGTGTGCCCCACTGACAGAGCCAGCCAGGTGCCCCAGGTTCGATCTTTTTGCGTGTGGATTCCCAGCTTTTCTGGTGCCATTTGCTAAAAATAGTATCCTTTCCCCATTGATGGGTTTTGGCAGCCTTGTAAAAAAATCAGTTGACGACGGATGGATGATTTTACTTCTGAACTCCAAATTCTATCCCATTTATGTCTGCCCTTATGTCAATATCACACTGTTTTGATAACTGTGGAATTGTAAGTTTTAAAATTGGGAAGATTCAAGATTGTTTTGGTTATTCATGGTCCCCTGTATGTCCATATACATTTTGGGATCAGCTTGTCTATTTCTGGATCAAAAAAAAAAAAAAAAAAGGCAAATGACATTTTGATAGGAACTGCATTGAATCCATAGATTCATTTGGGGAAGATTGTCATCTTAATACTGAGTCTTCATCCATGAACATAAAATGCCTTCCCATCTGTTTGGGCCATCTTTAATTTTTTTTCAACAGTGTTGGGTAGCTTGCAGTGGATAAGTATATCACTTCCTTGGTTAAATCTATTCCTAAGTATTTTACACTTTGTGGTGCTACTGTAAATGGAATTGTTTTCTTACTTTAATTTTCAGATTGTTCATTACTAGTGTATAGCGTCTTTTTCACAAGTGTATTCAAACACATCTCTACATGCCTTACATAATGGCTAGCTAGCCCATCCAGCCGCTGAAACACTATTTTTCTATTCTATATTTTCTCTATGTCTGTCATAATCTTTATTATTCCCTTCTTCTTGTTTTCAGTGTCGTTTAGTCCTTTTTCTAGTTTTTTTTTTTAAGGTGTAAAGTTGGGTTAATTTATTTCTTCTTTAATGTAAGCTATCCATTTTCTTCTGAGCACTGTTTTTGCTACATACCGTAAGTATCGGTATGGGGTTTTATACCAAACTTTCATACATCTCAGTTTTCTCTAATTACTTTGTTATTTTCTTTCTAACCCACCGGTTATTTAAGAGCATGTTGTTTAGGGCCGCCCAGGTGGCTCAGTCGGTTAAGCGTCCTACTTCATTCAGCTCAGGTCACGATCTCATGGTTCGTGAGTTTGAGCCCCCCCCCCCCCATTTGAGCCCCCCCACCCCATCGGGCTCTGTGCTGACAGCTCGGAGCCTGGGGCCTGCTTCAGATTGTGTGTGTCCGTCTTTCTGCCCCTCCCCTGCTCATGCTCTCTCTCTTTCAAAAATAAATAAGAAACATTTAAAAAGATTATGTTGTTTAGTTTCCCTATTTATTTTCGTTTTGTTAATGGTTTCTAATTTTGTGTCATTGTAGTCGGAGAAGATACTTTGCATGATCTCAATCTTTTAAAATTTACTGAGACTTGAGATGGGGCCTAACACACAGTCTGCTTTGGAGAAAGCAGAGAGCATGTGGACTTGAGAGAAATGTGTACTGTGCTATCAGGTGGGGTGCTCCATTGATGTCTATTAGGTCTAGCTGGTTTACAAGTGTTGCCCGAGTCTTCTGCTTCCTTGTTATCCTTTCTTTGTTAATTCAAGTGGCTGTCTAGTATCCTTTCATTTCAGCTGCAAGGACTACCTTTAACATTCTTTAGGGCAGGTGTGATAGTTTTTGTTTATCCTGAAATGTCTTAATTTTGCCTGTATTTTCACATGCAGTTTTACTGGCAATAGAAATGCTTTTCGGCCTCTATAGGTTTCTGATGAGAATTGTAATAATTATATATATATATATATGTATATATATATATATACATATATATATATATATCTCCTATCCTATCCATATATATATATATATATATGTCCTATATATATATGTCCTATATATATATATCCTATATATATACACATATATAGGACAGGCAGAGGAAGAGGGAGAGAGAGAGAGAGAGAGAGAGAGAGAGAGAGAGAGAGAAGAGACCCCAAGCAGGCTCCACACTCAGCACAGAGCCCGACACGGGGCTGGATCCCATGACCCTGGTGGCATCATGACCTGAGCCAAAATCAAGAGTCGGATGGATGCTCAACTGACTGAGCCACCCAGGTGCCTCAAAGCATCGTGATAATCTTATTGTAAATCACATGTATATGATGAGTTATCTTTCTTTTTGCTTTCAAAGTCCCCTCTGAGTTTTTGGCTTTTGATAATTTAATCGTGATGTGTCTCAGTGTGTACCTTTATCTGGGCTTGGTAAACTTCTTAAATGTGTGTTATTAAATTTTCAACAAACTTGTACACTTTCTGAAAAAAATATTTCTTCCAAATATTTTTTTGTCCCCTTTCCCCTTTCTTTTCCTTCCAAGACACCCATTGTGTGAATATTGTTGATAACATCTCACAGGTCTCTGAGGCCCTGTTCACTTTCTTCTATTCTTTTTTCTTTCTGTTCCTCAGATTGCATAATCTCTACTGATCTAACTTCAACTTTGCTGATTCTTTTTACTGACTGTTCACAGCTGTTCAACTCCTATAGTGGATTTTTAAATTTCAATTATAATTTTCAACCCCAGACGAGATATTTATACTTTTTATAAAATTATGAGTTTAAATTATAATTTTGATAAGTTTATAACTTTATGAAAACATCTTTTCCAATTTCTAGCTCTTTATTGATAGTCTCTGTTTGAGGAGGCATTGTCCTCATACCTTCCTTCAGTCCCTGAACACATCTAAAATTGCCGATTTAAAGTCTTTGTCTACTAAGTCCAACATCTGGGCTTCTTCAGAGATAGTTTCTACTGAGTGCTCCCCCCCACCCTCCCCGTGTTCTGGCTGTCCTTTAGGTATCTTGTAAACAATTTTTCTTGAAAAGTGGGCATTTGGAACATTACAATGCACACATTCTGCTGAAATTGGATTCTCCTGCCCTGCACCTCAGAGTTCGCTGTGGTCGGTGCTTTTTGTAGCTGTTGTTGTGTGTGATTTTGCTAAATGAATCCTGTAACGTTGACAATTGCTCTGTTGTGTGTGACCACTTAAAGTGGTCCATTAGCTTAGCAGTCTGCTAACAACTGGACAGAGATTTCCTTACGTGTCTGGAACCAAAACAACCTTCCAGTCTTGACTGGGGTGTGCTGTGATGAGTGTTGGGGCATGCCTTCAAGATGCAACCAGAGGTGACAGCTTAGGGTCTCTCTGGTCTTTTCTGGGCATGCAGTCCTAAACAACACATACATAGCTTTCTAGATTTCCAAGGATATGTCTGGGTTTTTCCATGCCTTTACGGAGATCTCACTGCTAACCTCCCTTCCTAAGCTTTTTGCTTAGTCTATTGTTCATCCTATTGCTTCAGGCAGAAGAGAAATGTACGCCCCCTAACTCTCCCCCTATCCTGGGGTGGTGACTTTAGCATTGGAAATGTTCCAAGTTAGATGAGATAAATATAAGCTTTTAGAACAGGAATCTTCTGGGTAGGCATGAGACAGATAAAATAAAAACATTCTTTGCAAAAGGCTACTGCTAAGCTTGGGAACAAGGCACAGGGCTAGCTTAAAATTCCACAAAGCATGCTGTTATCAAGACTCAGCTTTTGTTTTTAAGTATAACCTGACTTGCTGTGAGCTAGTTTCTAGAGTTCTAAAAAAAGTTGTTTTCGGTGGTTCTTGGGGGCCAGTTTTATTGTTGCTTTTACGGAGAGTCAGAATTTTGGGATTCCTTAATACAGTTTTACATCTTAACTAGCTAATTAATGTAACCTAGTCAGTATGTTCATCTCAGAATGAGAAATGTATAGTTGTGCTTTAAAACCTTCTTTTCTGTGCTATCAGCCTCTTAAATATCAAGTACATACATCTGGCTGTTACAGAGGATGGTGTTAGTTTCATTTTTTGCCTCTCACCTACATTTAAAAACCCTCAATGAAATTGCATTATGTTTACTTAGAATACATGTGACCATTTTTGTGCAAGACAGGGATGCAATGATGGATGCAGATTTCAGCAAACTTTTAAAATCCTGTTTATTACAGAGCCTGGTGTTGGTAGCTACTTACTAAATTTGTTTAATAACAAAAAAAAAAACAACTAGTTAACATATATTGAATTCTAACTCTTACCCCAGGTCATGAGCTCAGCAAATTTTTAGAAATATTTTTAAATTGTAAAATATACAGATAAGAGCTCATGTGGGGCGCCTGGGTGGTTCAGTTGGTTGAGCGTCTGACTCTTGATTTGGACTCAGGTCATGATCCCAGGGTCATGGGATCGAGCCCTGCACCGGGTTCCACACTGAGTATGGAGTCTGCTTAAGAGTCTCTCATTCTCTCCCTCTGCCCCTGCCCCTGCTTGCATGCACTCTTTCTCTTAAAAAAAAAAAAAAAATTAAGGTAACATATATGCAAATTTTAGAGATTTAAATGAACACTCAGGTACCAACAACCCAGTGTAAGAGAGCATTAATAACTTTGACAGATCTGGTGCCTCCCTCCTCAGAGATCGTCTTGAATTCCATGCTAATCATTTCCTATATTCTCCTCATAGCTCTATCACATGTGCACCGATATACAACTGGTGTACAATAATGTACAATTTTGTTTTACCTTTTACAAAAAAAATTCTATAAATGGACTCATACTCTTCTATAGTTTTTTCTTAAATATTATTTGAAAATAACTCATTTTTCAATACTGTAGAATATTCCATTATATGGATATATCTAAGGACACCTGAGCTAACAGCAGTCAGGAAAGGCTAGGCTATGCTGAGGTAATAACTCCTAAGGGGAGGAAAAAAGACATTCCAGGATCAAGCCCTAAAGTATGTCAACTTTTAAAAGTTGTAAAGAGGCAAAAGAACCAGGGAAGGAAGTCAAAAAAGGGTTTGGCCTGAGAAATAGAAGGAAAACTAGTAGAAAGTGGTGCCACAAAAGCCTGGAAAACAACAACAACAACAACAACAGTATTTCAAATAAGGATAGTGAAGAATCCATCGGATTTGACAATATATAACAGTAGGAGGATCTCATCAGGTTTAGTTGTGCTGTGCGGTGAGAGGCTGAAGCCTCACCGGGATACTTTAAAGACACAATGGCAGGGGAAGTGGAAGACAGCAGGTGTCAACAACCACTAAAAGAAGCTGAGAGATGACGGTGTTGGGATCTGCAAGGTGCAGAGTTGTTTGTTTGCTTTAAAAGTATTATCAACACTAGAGCGCTGTATATGCTACTGAGGATAATTCTCGGGACAGGCCACGGAGCTGCGGGAGCAAAATGAAGGGATAACTCAGAGATAAAAGCGTCTGAAAAGGTGAAAAGAAAGGATCCAGAGTGCGAAGGAAGGGAACAGCCTATGACAGGACAAGGGGCAGTTTCTCCAAGGCAGGAGGAGGAAAGGCGGAGAAGGCGAGCGCCAGATTCGAAGGTAGGAAAACAGGGGAGCTTAATCTAACAGCTTCTATTTTCTCTATGAACTACGAAGGTCTTTACCTAAGAGTGGGGTGGAAAGTCATCTTGAAAAGCAGAGAGATGAGTTTAGCCAAGAGACGGGAGGTAGAACTACAAGGCAATACTGAGTGCCATTTGAAGACTGTGAACATGAATTTAAAAAGTCAATCAGTCCATTTATGTGACTTTTCTCAGGCAACGTTCACTTGTTCAAGTTCAGGTGCAGAGAAAGAAACCGAAGAGAAACCTTCAATAAGAGAAGGTTTTTGCCAGGCAAATACTTTTCTCTGAAGAAAAGGCTGACACGTATTGACTAAGGTTATACTTAAGCCACATCAAAACAGTTTAAATTGCAAACTATGAAGTCTATGGCAAATACAAGCGTTATGTTCATGGATTAGCACGTACAGTCTTTTGTTTTAACTTCGTGCTCAAGGTTATATTGATAGTACCTTCTGCTCACCCATCTTCCACTGCTTATCTCAACTTCGCCCTACCCTGTACCTCCCTTTCTATTTGTACGTTTTCTGGAAACACAATGATGAGATATATAAAAATACTGCAATTATCACTGTTCTAGAAATAGTTTTAATATGTTGAGAAAACCATGTAAAAAGACAAATACACCTTTTTCCCAGAAAACAAAGGAATTCACTGATGGCAAGGTAGCAATCTTTTCTTCACAGTGGAAATAAATTATATAAAATTTAAGCTCTTGATTTATATCATACTTTATTTTTTTATCTTTTCTGTATCACACATACTCATTGAAGGAAAAAGACTGTGAAAGCTCAGATTCATACCAAAAGAGGTAAGTAACTGCTCTGCCTCCAAAATAATCATATTAATATAAACAATTATAAATTTCAGACAGGTGAACAGGCCACGTTCTGTAAATACTAACACATTATACATTGCATATCATATAAACATTAGTTTTATCTTACTACTTTGCAAAATATTTTAACTTTGTCCATTTTTTCCTTATGCCTCAGTTTTCTTGCTTGTAATTTAGGGACTAACCTCTTTTTATAGATTTGCCAGAAATTAAGATATTTTGCTAAGAAGAATTGTCTTTGAAATCTTATCAACAAAGTACTGAGATTTATTTTTTTGAAAAAGAAGGTGATTCTGAATCTTACTCATAAGTAAAGTTCTAAATTCAGAGCTCCAATCATTCTCTGTGAGCCGTCACCAGGGGGACAGATACACCGTCAATGAACAATTGCTACTCAGAATTTTCCCGCCTGCGTTAGAGCAGGTCATTATTTCTTTGGTTTGAACAAGAGATAAAATTTGTAGTTGGCTGGGTTTAGAGCTCATATTATGTAAGAAGTATCTATCGTTAAACACTAGACTTATAGGCATATAGGATGCCTATATTCCTAACGTCCTTTCGAAGTGCTGAACTTCACCGTGAGTTCAGTCCAGGGCGCGCACAGAGAGAAATCCACCCTGTTTAAATTACTTCTCTCTCTTTTCCCACTTTTTGCTACGTGTATATTTCTGCTCCTCAGTTTAAATATATCCACTCACATTAGTAACTAATAAGAAACCAAATTAATCTTTAGGTAAAGAGACGTTATGTCACATCTTCATAACTCATTCTTCAGTTTCAACAAGTTTCTTATGTATGATTAATTTGGAACTGATGTCGTAAAGAAAACTCCCTCAAACCTCTCATACTTCTTTTTTCCATACATGTATATTCCCGAAAACTGCCGAACCGGGGAGGTGGCTTGCAGAGAACAGAGCATCTCTATGTAAGGCGCAGATACAGAGCAACACAACCCAGGTCAGCATGAAATTACTTCCTGTTATTGTGACCAAAGAAATTATCGAGACCTACAATGAAATGATACAAAGAGAATCATAACCGTCAAATTTCAGAGCAAAGAGCACCAACTGAAGAACAAGAACACCTTCCGAGTTTTAGGGGAGGCGATATTTCGCTGACACATTCAAATAAGAGGATCAGGAGAGAAGTGTCTGCACTTGCTGTGGCGATCGGTGTAGAATGCTCTCCGGATCTTTGTATTCGTTGACTGGATTCATCACAGCGGCATACACTTCCCCATAGGCTCTGCAGACTAATTCTGTAGATTGTTTTATGATCTGCTCTCTAGTGATAAGCAAACAATATGTGAACACACACCGGAAAGTAAAATACTAAGGATAGTAAGAAGCTTCATATTTGAACCAATGCATTTCACTTTCGTAATTATCACATACATACTACAAAGAAATTATTGTACAACCACACAAGTTACTTACTTTGGTTTGGGAATAAAACACACTATTTTATATTCGTTATTTATTCATTGTTGCAGACGGGCAGGGACTATGTTCACAGCTGTATCTTTATGATTACTAAACAAGAAATGGAAACTGTGACCTATCATCAATGTGCTGATTTTGCAAACGTGACTGATAACACATTAACCTTGAAGAAAGAGGCTTATAATTATTCATACTTGCCAATACTTCAAACCTCAGAATAACTTACAATATACTGTCCTTTCACATATATATATACTGTATATATATATATACTGTATATATATACACTGTATATACTGTGTATATATATATATATATATATATATATATATATATATATATATATACTGTTATATATACTGTTATAAATATACTGTTTAGCTCCTACACTAGTAACCACATTTTAGATTTCACTTATATTGCCGGGTAAAATAATGTGACACTTGCCTACAATAGGTAACAGCATTTTCCACAAAGGTCATCTCTACATAAGCATATAAAAGAATAAAACCTTTAAAAAAAATTTGTTTTAATCCTTATTTGTTTTGAGAGAGAGAACAAGAGACAGAGTGCGAGCATGGGAGGAACAGAGAGAGAGGGAGACACAGAATCGGAAGAAGGCTCCAGGCTCTGAGCTGTCAGCCCACGGCCTGATGCGGGGCTTGAACTCACGGACTATGAGATCATGGCCTGAGCCAAAGTCAGATGCTTAACTGACTGAACCACCCAGGCACCCCTTTTATTTACATTTGTTTTAATAAAAATAACGTATAGATCTTTAAATGTCCAAATAAATTTTTAAAAAATCTCTTTCAGTAAATATATACTAACTCCAAGTGGATTAGAAAGCATTTTTTTATTTTTTTAATGTTTACTATTTTTGAGAGAGAGAGAGAGACAGAGTGCAAGCAGGGGAAGGGAGAGAGAGAGGGAGACACAGAATCCGAAGCAGGCTCCAGGCTCCGAGCTGTCAGCACAGAGCCCGACACGGGGCTTGAACTCACCAACCTCAAGTCTATGACCTGAGCCAAAGTTAGACACTCAACTGACTGAGCCACCCAGGTGCCTCAAAGAATAAAAGGATGTAAATGAACTGAAGCAAATTTTTTAAAAATCTGGCCAGAAAAAAACAGCACTGGGTTCATTAAATCTGCATCAGCTCTCTCTGCGTTTTCACGACATTTACTTCATACCAGCCTCAGCTACTTCTATTCCTGTATCACTGTATCTAGTGATAAAAACAGGACTTTTTTTCTGATTTTCACAACTCAATTTAAAGATGTCTTTCAAGCTTTACTCCCAAACCTTCTTTTCTAGTTGTTTCTTCTTTCTGTCAGTGGCACGGCCACGTTTCGTCACCTCCATTCAGACCCTAATGAACTCTTGTACGGAGTACAGAAAAAACTCCTATCTGGTCTTCCCCTCTTGAGTCTCTTCCACCTTCAATCTACGGTAAGCACTACTGCCAGATTAATCTTTCTCAAGCGTACCTTCTATCCTGTCCCTCCCCCACCCGGGGCCTTCCTTCAAGGAGCGTCAATGGCTTCTTCTGGTGCCAGAGAAGTCAAAATCCCTCACTCGGCCATTTAAAACCCTTTAGAATACCTTCCGTAGCACAACTCTAATCCTGAGGTCTGGATCATCAGCACCCTGTTCCGATGGGGTCTCAGACTCTTGGTGGGGTGAAACAACTTGTCATTTCCCTAAAATTGCTAAAGCTTACATAATAAGAGTGGGTAGAAGAAAGTTACGCGGAGTAAATTCTCTGAGCAGAGTGGAGTGATGCTTCTGGCTATGCTACCTTTTCATTGGAAGGGAGGATGGTAAAAACTGGTTTGGAAATCTACTTGACCAGATGAGCCTTCCAGATATTTTTGATCTTAGTGATCATTCCTATAATTAACTGAACTTAACAATTGCATAGATATGATGCAAAACTATTTTCCATAAATGAAATAGATTAAAAATACTATAACCTGGCATTTTTTTTTAACATTTATTTATTTTTGAGAGAGAGACACAGAGCACGAGTTGGGGAGGGGCAGAGAGAGAGGGAGACACAGAATCCAAAGCAGGCTCCAGGCTCCGAGCTGTCAGCACAGGGCCTGACGCAAGGCTTGAACTCACTAACTGTGAGATCATGACCTGAGTGAAGTCAGACGCTTAACTGACTGAGCCACCCAGACGTACCTATCAACTGGCATTTAAAAAATTTGTTAAATATGATACACATTTGATGCCCATTTTGCAACATGTCAAAAATAGATTACTGATATAGTGTTTTTTGTTCTTTACTCAAAGCAGCAAGACAGATTTTTGGGGGGTGTATAAAGCATCCATTACTTACACCTCATATTCTAAAATCTATACTCAGTCCCCATTACTTATACCTCATACTCTAAAATCTATACTCAGTCTGTACATAGTGTGTTATTTGTACCACATAAAGAATACAAAGAAACAAGGCTATTCCCTCTCGTAAGAAATTTAAAATCAGAATACAGCACAATGAATATTAAATATAATTTTTTAAAATCCAGAGTAACTGGTAAATGTAGAATGAGTTGTTGAAAAATATAAAGTAATACATTTTAAATTTTAATCTCAAGTCCAAAGGATGAAAAAATTTAAATTTATTGAAGTTTAGCTGTAACCCAGGGCATGCTTCTATTTATAAGCTAAACTAGCTTACAAATGTCTACAACTCACAATGCAGCAGAAAAATCATTACAAATCTGCAATGGAGAAAACCAGAATAAAGCAATACTGCTAAGACACAAATAAATAAAATCAAGACAATAAGACCAAGCCAGAGTTTATCATTTATTTTCAATGTTGGTGTTTGATAGTATAATACAGTTTCTCATTCCGCTCCTCAGTTTAGGAAGCTACCAAGATAGGGAAGGGATTAAAAAAATGAATACGGCTGTGCTAAACAAGATAAGAGATACCAAAGCTCATGGAGAAAGGAAATCTTTCATGCAGTGGGGTGAATAAAGGGAAGGGGAAAGAACTGTTAGCCAATAGGAGAGAAATGCAATGGAAAGAGAGATTCTCCAGAGCGAATCTGAGTCAAATCCAAACTGTAAAGAGCGGGGAACTGTGACTGATAACGACTCCCCATTCCTGGACAAATGTAAGAGTTCACTATCACTACCAAAGCCGGATATAGAGTCATACACTCACACTCAATGCTTTGTTTCCAGTGAATCATACTCAGTAGAGAGAAAACAGTACAGTGATGGACATTATTGTCAGAAGACCTTGAATCTAGTCGAAGCTCTGCCACTTATTACTGTTGCTTTGAACAAGAAATTTAGCCTTTCTGGGACTAATTTCACCACTGTAAGGCAAAATATTGAACTTGATACTTACAAGGTACTTTCAGTTTTTAAATTATCCCATTGAGGATTAAGAGCATTTTAATGATCTGCTGGTGAAAAAATAAAAACTCGGGTGCCTGGGTGGCTCAGCTGGTCGAGTGTCTGGCTCTTCGTTTTGGCTCAGGTCATGATTTCACGCTTGGGAAATCGAGCCCCGCATCGGGCTCTGCACTGAGTGTGGAGCCTGCTTTGGATTCTCTCCTCTCTCTTTGCCCCTTCCCCACTCGTGTTTGTTCTCTCTCTCTCTCAATAAATATGTACAAAAAATAACAAAAAATAAAAACTCTATGTGCCTATCTAATTTATACACATACGTACATATGCATACATACATACATTCCTCCCCCCACGTTATTTTGGGGAATTGGGTTTCTTAAATACTGATGTATAATAAGCATATCAGTTATCTGTACATAAAATGGGAGGTATCTGAGGTGCTAACATGGGTTTACCGTCTTGCCATTTTACTATCCCCTCCTCTTTATTTATAGTGCTAATTACTATGCAATTATTATGTATCTTTTATCTTAAAAAGTATATATGTATATCTGTGTATATATCTATCTGTTTGCCTGCCTGGTGTCTTGGTCCAAATTATTCACTAATATCATTTATAAAATACACAGTCTCAAATAATGATGAATCATTACAGTGACAAATAACGTTTAAAATGGAAGTTTCAGGTATTCTCTAACTAAATACAAAATCACTGACAAATCATCTCAGTCATACGCTTCTGAAAACTCGGAACGTGCTCATCTGTTGATCGCCTCACGTACAAGAAGGAAGAAAAGCAGTATGTGTTTTCAGTAGTGTATGCTGAGCACTGGCGCGAGCACGGGCATTCACCTCAGATCGCCTGCCACACTGAATTCTGATCAGTCACAGCCAAGACCATAGGTGGTGAATGGAGAGTACCTTTAGAATTATTTCTACAGGTTAAAAATCTGAAGACGAGTCCTGCTTTTCACATAAGCAAAAGGGCCAGTTGAAAGGGAAAAAAGAAATATTTGGATGCAGGCTATGACCGTCTATAAAGTTAGACCGTTAACTGCCTTGGTCTCTTTACCACCATGAAAATCTCATAGGTGGCCACTTATCAGGTGGTGTCCTATTGGCCTTTGGACAGTTTAATAATCCTCACAGTGCAATTATAACTTTCAAATAATTAAAAACATGACTCACACAGATAAAAAATGAAAGAATGCCAATGACTTAATAACTCCTTAATGAGGAACTACTGAGATGGTAAAGCTGGTTCACAGAACATTCTGAGGAACTGGTCATTTATAGGCATTTGAAAAGGAAGGTTAGAATAAAACATGGGTTCATGTCCCCCAGAGCAAAAAAATACATAGGACATGAAGAAGCACGGGGCCTTTAATTATCAACAGTAAGCCGAGCATCAAACTATGATACATGCCCCTAAATAATTAAATAATTCTCGAAGGGCCTGGTAACAATGCTTCAGTGTGACCCTGAAAGGACACGTTGCTCTCCCAGACCTGATCTGCCCTATTTCCAAGTTTTGAAAAATCTTTCTTACATTTAGAAAGTAGTTTGCTATACCAGTGTATACATCAAAGATAATAACCATGCAGTTAACTACTGGGAAAAAAAATGGAAGGAGATGAGGATATTATAAAACTGGAGGGAAAAGCAGTATTTTTCTTAGGCATCAGAATACCATGCATTAAGAAATTCAATGTGTCCAGTTATAAATGTTACAATGCCAAACAATTTATTATAAATGTCAGAAGTACTAATAAAGACTAATATATAATTAAATGGAGATGCCACCCATTTTAAAACAGATTCACAAAACATTTAAAATAATTATTTAAAGCCTTTAGCCATGATAAGAAATGAACTGCATACTTCCAGAATCAGTGAGCTTGTCATTAATCAGTACTTTAGGATTTTTGGTTGCCATAACAACATGACACAACTTTCATCATTACCATAAACCCAGCATTTCTAAAAATAGCTATTTCAACAGTCAGGCTCTGTGATCACTAAAATTGAGCTTTATTACAGAACCACAGTTAAGAGTGCAATCAAATGCATCACGGGAGAGAAGGTATTAACAGCTTAAGTCTTGGAAAACGAAAAAGAAAAGATGATAATGTATTTAGGGATCATAAATGAAAGAATTTTGATTTTTCTTTTATCATAATACCAAAACCAATGATGTCACAATGGATCAAGTTGATTTTTATCCCAGGTCAGCTTTCTGTCACTGACTGTAAAATTAAAGTACATTTTACATAAGACCAAACCCACATATCTCATATAAGTGTTAACCTATCACATATGCAAATATTTTTGAGCTTCCTTTAAAAATAATAATATAATCTCAGGGCCCCTGTGTGGCTCAGTCGGTTAAGCGTCTCACTTCAGCCCAGGTCACGATCTCACAGTTCGTGGGTTCGAGCCCCACATCAGGCTCTGTGCTGACAGCTTGGAGCCTAGAGCCTGCTTCGGATTCTGTGTCTCCCTCTCTCTCCCTGCCCCTCCCCAGCTCATGCTCACACTCTGTCTCTGTCAAAAATAAATACACTTAAAAAATAATAATATAATCTCAACATAGAAAGGACTAATAAAAATACAGTACAGGCTAGTGTTAAAGAGAATAGGCATTGGAATCAGAAATAGTGGATTCAAATCTTGGCTCTGCTTGCTTCTGTTTGCCCTTGGTTCAATTATTTAAACTTTCTAAGTGATGTCGCCACTGGAAAGAGGAAATCCTAATTCATGGGAGGATTAAGTGAAGTTAAAGAATCAATCTGGTTGAGGTGTTCAGATTGATTACACTGTAGGAGTTGGGGTGGGGCAAGGGTGAAAACAGAATAGTTCAGAAGCTAACGTGGTAATATAGGCACAAGTGACACTACCTTGGACCAGAGTGGTGAACTGTGAAGATGTTCAAAAGTAACTAGAGTCTCCTCTCACATACTTTTTTCTAGATAAACATTTAATAAAGTGGTTCTTTGAGAATTATGACTGAAGTTATACTGAATTTATTAGATTAACTATATCACATAACCAGTTGGAAAAGAATACCATATGACTGTTGGAACGCTGAAAATCCACAGCAAAACTCACACTTAATGATGAAACATCCGAAACATTTTCATTAAAATTCAAAGTAAAATATGCACACTCACTATTACATCTACTATTTACCTTGCAGTTCTTAACTGATACAATGATTTTAGTCATAAATACTGAAAAAAAATTAATAAAACTCATTATCCTTAGCTGTCTTCACCAAAAACTAAACAACTGATAAGTTAATAGAACTAAAATAGTTTAGTTACTTGGCCAGATTCAAAATGATCATATGAAATTTAGTACATTTGATATACACCAGCAATACCTAATTAGAACAGGTAACAGAAAATAAAAGATCTTATCATAATAGTCACAGAATTATTTCCTAGGAAGAAACCCGATAATATAGACAGAAGACTATATGAGGAAATTATAAAACTTTATTGAAAATTCTAAAATATCTGAATAAACAGGCATACCATGTTTATAGATAAAAATATTCACTAGTGGATTATACCCATTTCTTTTTTGCTCATTCTTACATTAGCTTGGTGAATGTTTTATAGGCACTTGAAAAGAATGTTACCTTCTATAAATGTGTGTGGTATTCTATATGTATTAGGTTTGATTGCTGGCATTGTTCAGTTCCTTTACACCATGTCAGATTTTTGGTTACTTTTTCTAACAATTACTGAGAGGGGTGTTGAAATACCTACCTACAATTGTCAGTGTATCTATTCTTCCTCAATTCTATGAACTTATACTGCTTATTTTTTGAAGCTCTGCTATTAGATGCACACACTGACAATTATATCCTCTTCACGAATTGATTCTATTATTATTGTAAAACGTACCTCCTTATCTTTGGTATCTGTCTTGCAGTCTAATTTTTCTGATACTAATACAACTTCTTTAGCTTTGTTACGATTTTACTTTTAAACTATCTGTATCCTTACTGTTAAAGTGTATTTCTTATAGACAGCAGACAGTGGGCCATGCTTTTTCATCTAAGAATCTAATCTGCCTTTTAACTGAAGTAACAGTTCTTTTACATTTAATATAATTATTTATAAGGCTGAATTTAAGTCTATCATCCTGCTTTTTTTTTTTTTAGATTTTCCCCTTCTATTCTTTTCCCTTCTTTTTCTGCCTTGTTTTGATATAATTGCTTTTTTAGCATTCTATTTTATCTTGACTATTGGAATGTTAGATAATTTTGTTCATTTGAGAGCTGGCTGCAAGGTTCACAATCTACCTTCAAAAAATATTATTATATTATATAATAACCTTGTAACATCATAAATATGTATTTCTACTTCCTTCCCACTCCATCTTTTGTGCATTTCTTATAAATTTCATTTCTATGTGTTAAAAATTCCACAATTCACTGTTAGTATTTTTGTTTTAAATGGTCCACTACCTTTTATATTTAGCATTTACTGTACTCATTATTCCTGTGTTGATCTGAGTTTTCTTCTGGTATTCTTTTCCTTGAGCCTGACAGACTTCCTTTATCATTTTCTACAGTGCAGCATACTAGTCTACTTTTATTTATCACAAAATGTATTTTTTGTGCGTTGAGTTTGAAAGATACATGTGATGAACACACAAAGTAGACATTTAAAGATGATATTCTATTGCCTTCTCGTTTGCACTGTTTCTAATAAGAAGTCAGTAGTATACTTAACCATCATTCGAATCCTATACACAATATGTCTTTTTCCCTCTGGCTGCTTTCAAGATTTTTCTCTTTATCCCTGGTTTTCAATGATAAGATGATGGTACGTATACTCTGGTATGGTTTTCTCTGCTGAGTTATTTAGCTTCTTGGGTTGTGGGCTCATGTTTTCCATCACATTTGGAAAAACTTGTTTCATTTCTTCAAATTTTTTCTGACTCATTCTCATTATGACACTCCAGTTATTATACCTACTTGAGTTTGCTTAATATTATGCCACAATTCACTAAGGCTCTCTTCATCTTTTTCTAGCCTTTTAATGTTTTCTATCACTGCTTCAGTTTGGATCGTTTCTACTGTACTCTTTTCTTTTTTTTTTTTTTTAATATGAAATTTATTGACAAATTAGTTTCCATACAACACCCAGTGCTCATCCCAAAAGGTGCCCTCCTCAATACCCATCACCCACCCTCTCCTCCCTCCCACCCCCCATCAACCCTCAGTTTGTTCTCAGTTTTTAAGAGTCTCTTATACTTTGGCTCTCTCCCACTCTAACCTGTTTTTTTTTTTTTTTTCCTTCCCCTCCCCCATGGGTTCCTGTTAAATTCTCAGGGTCCACATAAGAGTGAAACCATATGGTATCTGTCTTTCTCTGTATGGCTTATTTCACTTAGCATCACACTCTCCAGTTCCATCCACGTTGCTACAAAAGGCCATATTTCATTTTTTCTCATTGCCACGTAATATTCCATTGTGTATATAAACCACAATTTCTTTATCCATTCATCAGTTGATGGACATTTAGGCTCTTTCCATAATTTGGCTATTGTTGAGAGTGCTGCTATGAACATTGGGGTACAAGTGGCCCTATGCATCAGTACTCCTGTATCCCTTGGATAAATTCCTAGCAGTGCTATTGCTGGGTCATAGGGTAGGTCTATTTTTAATTTTCTGAGGAACCTCCACACTGCTTTCCAGAGCGGCTGCACCAATTTGCATTCCCACCAACAGTGCAAGAGGGTTCCCGTTTCTCCACATCCTCTCCAGCATCTAGAGTCTCCTGATTTGTTCATTTTGGCCACTCTGACTGGCGTGAGGTGATACCTGAGTGTGGTTTTGATTTGTATTTCCCTGATAAGGAGCGACGCTGAACATCTTTTCATGTGCCTGTTGGCCATCCGGATGTCTTCTTTAGAGAAGTGTCTATTCATGTTTTCTGCCCATTTCTTCACTGGGTTATTTGTTTTTCGGGTGTGGAGTTTGGTGAGCTCTTTATAGATTTTGGATACTAGCCCTTTGTCCGATATGTCATTTGCAAATATCTTTTCCCATTCCGTTGGTTGCCTTTTAGTTTTGTTGGTTGTTTCCTTTGCTGTGCAGAAGCTTTTTATCTTCATAAGGTCCCAGTAATTCACTTTTGCTTTTAATTCCCTTGCCTTTGGGGATGTGTCGAGTAAGAGATTGCTACGGCTGAGGTCAGAGAGGTCTTTTCCTGCTTTCTCCTCTAAGGTTTTGATGGTTTCCTGTCTCACATTTAGGTCCTTTATCCATTTTGAGTTTATTTTTGTGAATGGTGTGAGAAAGTGGTCTAGTTTCAACCTTCTGCATGTTGCTGTCCAGTTCTCCCAGCACCATTTGTTAAAGAGGCTGTCTTTTTTCCATTGGATGTTCTTTCCTGCTTTGTCAAAGATGAGTTGGCCATACGTTTGTGGGTCTAGTTCTGGGGTTTCTATTCTATTCCATTGGTCTATGTGTCTGTTTCTGTGCCAATACCATGCTGTCTTGATGATGACAGCTTTGTAGTAGAGGCTAAAGTCTGGGATTGTGATGCCTCCTGCTTTGGTCTTCTTCTTCAAAATTCCTTTGGCTATTCGGGGCCTTTTGTGGTTCCATATGAATTTTAGGATTGCTTGTTCTAGTTTCGAGAAGAATGCTGGTGCAATTTTGATTGGGATTGCATTGAATGTGTAGATAGCTTTGGGTAGTATTGACATTTTGACAATATTTATTTTTCCAATCCATGAGCAGGGAATGTCTTTCCATTTCTTTAAATCTTCTTCAATTTCCTTCATAAGCTTTCTATAGTTTTCAGCATACAGATCCTTTACATCTTTGGTTAGATTTATTCCTAGGTATTTTATGCTTCTTGGTGCAATTGTGAATGGGATCAGTTTCTTTATTTGTCTTTCTGTTGCTTCATTGTTAGTGTATAAGAATGCAACTGATTTCTGTACATTGATTTTGTATCCTGCAACTTTGCTGAATTCCTGTATCAGTTCTAGTAGACTTTTGGTGGAGTCTATCGGATTTTCCATGTATAATATCATGTCATCTGCAAAAAGCGAAAGCTTGACTTCGTCTTTGCCAATTTTGATGCCTTTGATTTCCTTTTGTTGTCTGATTGCTGATGCTAGAACTTCCAGCACTATGTTAAACAGCAGCGGTGAGAGTGGGCATCCTTGTCGTGTTCCTGATCTCAGGGAAAAAGCTCTCAGTTTTTCCCCGTTGAGGATGATGTTAGCTGTGGGCTTTTCATAGATGGCTTTTATGATCTTTAAGTATGTTCCTTCTATCCCGACTTTCTCAAGGGTTTTTATTAAGAAAGGGTGCTGGATTTTGTCAAAGGCCTTTTCTGCATCGATTGACAGGATCATATGGTTCTTCTCTTTTTTTTTGTTAATGTGATGTATCACGTTGATTGATTTGCGAATGTTGAACCAGCCCTGCATCCCAGGAATGAATCCCACTTGATCATGGTGAAGAATTCTTTTTATATGCCGTTGAATTCGATTTGCTAGTATCTTATTGAGAATTTTTGCATCCATATTCATCAGGGATATTGGCCTGTAGTTCTCTTTTTTTACTGGGTCTCTGTCAGGTTTAGGAATCAAAGTAATACTGGCTTCATAGAATGAGTCTGGAAGTTTTCCTTCCCTTTCTATTTCTTGGAATAGCTTGAGAAGGATAGGTATTATCTCTGCTTTAAACGTCTGGTAGAACTCCCCTGGGAAGCCATCTGGTCCTGGACTCTTATTTGTTGGGAGATTTTTGATAACCGATTCAATTTCTTCACTGGTTATGGGTCTGTTCAAGCTTTCTATTTCCTCCTGATTGAGTTTTGGAAGAGTGTGGGTGTTCAGGAATTTGTCCATTTCTTCCAGGTTGTCCAGTTTGTTGGCATATAATTTTTCATAGTATTCCCTGATAATTGTTTGTATCTCTGAGGGATTGGTTGTAATAATTCCATTTTCATTCATGATTTTATCTATTTGGGTCATTTCTCTTTTCTTTTTGAGAAGCCTGGCTAGAGGTTTGTCAATTTTGTTTATTTTTTCAAAAAACCAACTCTTGGTTTCGTTGATCTGCTCTACAGTTTTTTTAGATTCTATATTGTTTATTTCTGCTCTGATCTTTATTATTTCTCTTCTTCTGCTGGGTTTAGGCTGCCTTTGCTGTTCTGCTTCTAGTTCCTTTAGGTGTGCTGTTAGATTTTGTATTTGGGATTTTTCTTGTTTCTTGAGATAGGCCTGGATTGCAATGTATTTTCCTCTCAGGACTGCCTTCGCTGCGTCCCAAAGCGTTTGGATTGTTGTATTTTCATTTTCGTTTGTTTCCATATATTTTTTAATTTCTTCTCTAATTGCCTGGTTGACCCACTCATTCGTTAGTAGGGTGTTCTTTAACCTCCATGCCTTTGGAGGTTTTCCAGACTTTTTCCTGTGGTTGATTTCAAGCTTCATAGCATTGTGGTCTGAAAGTATGCATGGTATAATTTCAATTCTTGTAAACTTATGAAGGGCTGTTTTGTGACCCAGTATGTGATCTATCTTGGAGAATGTTCCATGTGCACTCGAGAAGAAAGTATATTCTGTTGCTTTGGGATGCAGCGTTCTAAATATATCTGTCAAGTCCATCTGATCCAATGTCTCATTCAGGGCCCTTGTTTCTTTATTGATCGTGTGTCTAGATGATCTGTCCATTTCTGTAAGTGGGGTGTTAAAGTCCCCTGCAATTACCACATTCTTATCAATAAGATTGCTTATGTTTATGAGTAATTGTTTTATATATTTGGGGGCTCCGGTATTCGGCGCATAGACATTTATAATTGTTAGCTCTTCCTGATGGATAGACCCTGTAACTATTATATAATGTCCTTCTTCATCTCTTGTTACAGCCTTTAATTTAAAGTCTAGTTTGTCTGATGTAAGTATGGCTACTCCAGCTTTCTTTTGGCTTCCAGTCGCATGATAAATAGTTCTCCATCCCCTCACTCTCAATCTAAAGGTATCCTCAGGTCTAAAATGAGTCTCTTGTAGACAGCAAATAGATGGGTCTTGTTTTTTTATCCATTCTGATACCCTATGTCTTTTGGTTGGTGCATTTAATCCATTTACATTCAGTGTTATTATAGAAAGATACGGGTTGAGAGTCATTGTGATGTCTGTATGATTTATGCTTGTAGTGATGTCTCTGGGACTTTGTCTCACAGGGTCCCCCTTAGGATCTCTTGTAGGGCTGGTTTAGTGGTGACAAATTCCTTCAGTTTTTGTTTGTTTGGGAAAACCTTTATCTCTCCTTCTATTCTAAATGACAGACTTGCTGGGTAAAGGATTCTCGGCTGCATATTTTTTCTGTCTAGCACCCTGAAAATCTCCTGCCAATTCTTTCTGGCCTGCCAAGTTTCAAAAGAGAGATCAGTCACGAGTCTTATAGGTCTCCCTTTATATGTGAGGGCACGTTTACCCCTTGCTGCTTTCAGAATTTTCTCTTTATCCTTGTATTTTGCCAGTTTCACTATGATATGTCGTGCAGAAGATCGATTCAAGTTACGTCTGAAGGGAGTTCTCTGTGCCTCTTGGATTTCAATGCCTTTTTCCTTCCCCAGTTCAGGGAAGTTCTCAGCTATTATTTCTTCAAGTACCCCTTCAGCACCTTTCCCTCTCTCTTCCTCCTCTGGGATACCAATTATGCGTATATTATTTCTTTTTAGTGTATCACTTAGTTCTCTAATTTTCCCCTCATACTCCTGGATTTTTTTATCTCTCTTTTTCTCAGCTTCCTCTTTTTCCATAACTTTATCCTCTAGTTCACCTATTCTCTCCTCTGCCTCTTCAAGCCGAGCTGTGGTGGTTTCCATTTTGTTATGCATTTCGTTTAAAGCGTTTTTCAGCTCCTCGTGACTGTTCCTTAGTCCCTTGATCTCTGTAGCAAGAGATTCTCTGCTGTCCTGTATACTGTTTTCAAGCCCAGCGATTAATTTTATGACTATTATTCTAAATTCACTTTCTGTTAAATTATTTAAATCCTTTTTGATCAGTTCATTAGCTGTTGTTATTTCCTGGAGATTCTTCTGAGGGGAATTCTTCCGCTTGGTCATTTTGGATAGTCCCTGGCGTGGTGAGGACCTGCAGGGCACTTCCCCTGTGTTGTGGTGTATAACTGGAGTTGGTGGGCGGGGCCGCAGTCAGACCTGATGTCTGCCCCCAGCCCACCGCTGGGGCCACAGTCAGACTGGTGTGTGCCTTCTCTTCCCCTCTCCTAGGGGCGGGATTCACTGTGGGGTGGTGTGGCCCGTCTGGGCTACTTGCACACTGCCAGGCTTGTGATGCTGGGGATCTGGCGTATTAGCTGGGGTGGGTAGGCAAGGTGCACGGGGGTAGGAGGGGCAGGCTTAGATCGCTTCTCCTTAGGTGATCCTCTTCAGGAGGGGCCCTGTGGCAGCGGGAGGGAGTCAGATCCGCTGCCAGAGGTTTGGCTCCGCAGAAGCACAGAGTTGGGTGTTTGCGCGGAGCGAGCAAGTTCCCTGGCAGGAACTGGTTCTCTTTGGGATTTTGGCTGGGGGATGGGCGGGGGAGATGGCGCTGGCGAGCGCCTTTGTTCCCCACCAAGCTGAGCTCTGTCGTCAGGGGGCTCAGCAGCTCTCCCTCCCTTTGTCCTCCAGCCTTCCCGCTTTCCGAGCAGAGCTGTTAACTTATGACCTCCCAGACGCTAAGTCGCGCTTGTTGTGGGA
Source organism: Felis catus (assembly GCF_018350175.1). Classification (NCBI taxonomy): domain Eukaryota; kingdom Metazoa; phylum Chordata; class Mammalia; order Carnivora; family Felidae; genus Felis; species Felis catus. The sequence continues at coordinate 18,088,129 of NC_058368.1, read as the reverse complement.
ACACAGTCCGTCAGGCCCCTCCGCTTTTGCCAGCCAGACTCGGGGGCTCTGCTTGGCCGGCGAGCCGCCCCTCCGCCCCGGCTCCCTCCCGCCAGTCCGTGGAGCGCGCACCGCCACGCCGCCCTTCCTACCCTCTTCCGTGGGCCTCTCGTCTGCGTTTGGCTCCGGCGACTCCGTTCTGCTAATCCTCTGGCGGTTTTCTGGGTTATTTAGGCAGGTGTAGGTGGAATCTAAGTGATCAGCAGGACGCGCGGTGAGCCCAGCGTCCTCCTAAGCCGCCATCTTGCCGCTTCCCCCCTCTACTGTACTCTTTTCAAGTTGACTGATCTTTCTCTCTGGGGTGTCCAACTGAGAGTTAAACCCAGTCAGTCAATTTTTCACTTTAGATGTTACACTTTTCAGGTCTAGAATTCTCAGCTCTAAAATTCCCTATTTCTTCTCTCAGTATAATAATGTTTTCCTTTAAGTCCTTGAACACACTGTAACTAGCTGCTTATAAGGAACTTAACTGCTAGTTTTATAAACTGTCATTTGTCTGTTTCTATTGACAGATTTTTTCCTAGTTTTGGTTCATATTTTCCTACTACTTCTTCTAAGTAATATTGCATTACACATGCTATACGGTTGACTGTATTTATTGTCATCCTTAGGAGTGCTAAGCTTTGTTCAGGAAGGCAGTTGGTTTAGTTAAAAATCAGCATGATACTTCATACTTTGTTTTTAAGCTTTTCTGAGTATAAGGTAGGCTTTATGTAGGACTAGATTAACCTCTCTTTGAAGGCTTGGGCTTTCTCGAGTCTCTAAAGCATTGTGCAAGCTCCAGTTATGTTTCAGCTTACAGGTTTCCAGTAGCTGTTCTTTTCCTGGTGGAACTATTTTCCCCCAAAACTTACTTTATTTTTATTGAGAACAGGTATTCCTGATAGTTAATACAGGTGGCTTAAAAGGAGGTAAAGAAGAAAAAAATTATTCTGTATACCTCTTTAAGTAAAGAGGAAATATTTCCTATAAAGGCATTGTTTTTTACATTATTACATTATTTTTTTAGTATGTCAAATCAAGGAAGATTCCTGAATAAGAGTTCTCAAATCACATCTGATATAATAACATTCAGAAATAATTCTGAATCATCAAGAAAAGACACTGAGAATATTTTACATATGCATATATATATACATATATATATATGTATATATATATATATATGTTTAACTGTATCTTCTGTATTCCAATGTCTAATATTTGTATCACTGAAAGGTGAATATTGGAGTTTGACACTGAAAAAAGAACATCTCTAATTCATCCCAAGGAAGAAAAGAAGGAAGAATTCCTTAAAATTATTTTCATTCTCTTTTCTCCACTTTCTATACAACTTTGTTTCCTGGCTAAATTTATTCGAGAGAGACAGACAGACAGACAGACAGACAGACAGTGAGAGAGAGAGAGAGAGAGAGAGAGAGAGAGAGAGAGAGAGAGGGAGAGAGAGGGAGAGAGAGGGAGAGAGAGGGAGGGAGGGGCAGAGAGGGAGGGAGACGCGGAATCTGAAGTAGCCTCCAGGCTCTGAGCCGTCAGCACCAAGCCCAACGCAGGGCTTGAACTCACGAACAGTGAGATCATGACCTGACCTGAAGCTGGACACTTAACCAACTAAGCCACCCAGACGCCCCTCTGTAACTTTACTTTTAACTCTTATTAAAGCTTAGGAATGGGTGGGGGGGAGTCTGTTAGGAGGTATCCCTGAGTCTAGGGACATAAACTTTTAAAGTTTTGATGGAAGTTGTCAAATTGCCCTCTAAAAAGATTGTACTAATTTATACTCTCACATATGAAAATACCCATTTTCCCAGACCCTTTCAATTAGCATATAACAAACGCCTTATTGTCAGCAATCTGATGGACAGATATTCTCACTGCTGTTTTAATTTGCATTTTTTGATAATTATTATGTTCTATTTATTTGCCATTTGCATTTCTTCTGTGAACTGTCCAAACACACAGTGTCTGTTTTTCTACTGTTTTGTCCTGATTTGTGGTATTTTGTTTGCTATTAAGGATAATATATTAAGGATACTTTGTTACATAAATTGAAAATATTGCTCCACATTATGGTTTTTATTTTAACTTGGTTTATATTGTTGTTTTCTGTAAAAACAAAAACAAGACAAAAACTTTAAAGTGTTATGTAGCCAAATCTGTTCCAATTTCCCCTTTATGGCATCTGCTCTACCTGCCATCCTTTATAAAACACGTTAAAACTTCCCGTCATTCAGCATATTATGAAAAGAATCACAGTATGTTTGGGGCGCCTGGGTGGCGCAGTCGGTTAAGCGTCCGACTTCAGCCAGGTCACGATCTCGCGGTCCGTGAGTTCGAGCCCCACGTCAGGCTCTGGGCTGATGGCTCAGAGCCTGGAGCCTGTTTCCCATTCTGTGTCTCCCTCTCTCTCTGCCCCTCCCCCGTTCATGCTCTGTCTCTCTCTGTCCTAAAAATAAATAAACGTTGAAAAAAAAATTTAAAAAAAAAAAAAAAAAAAAAAAAAAAAAAAAAAGAATCACAGTATGTTTTATATTTAGTGACATCCCAGACGGCGCAACATTCAAATACTAAGATTGAAACGTGGTTAAATCTAAAGAACTACAGGTATTCGGTTAAGAAAAATAATTTAAGAAACACACACAAACAATCTGAGACACGGCATAATGGATTTTCTTTTACAATCTCTCAGGTCTTTAGAATTCCAGGTAAGTAGACAGTATGAGATCTTTTAGGATGATAAAATATAAAAGTAAAAAAAAAAATTAAAATCATTAACTACACCTAAAATGATCAAATTTCCCAACTTTATGTCTGAGAAAAACTGATCCATCCCCTTGCCAGTCAATTCTAGTTGGCCAGTCTAATTCAAATTTTCCTGCGTGTTGAGTCAGAAGCCACCTCCTTGCTCTATTGACTGCTGCGGACGTGCCCTCCAGGACAATAGGAAACAAGTGTGCCGTCTCTGCCCCACGGCTCCCCTTCTGGTAACTGGAGTATTTTCTTCAAGTTCAATAGTTCTTTCCTTACCGCACCTTTTCATATAAGTATTTGTGGGGCACCTGGGTGGCTCAGTCAGTTAAGGGCTGGACCAGCTCAGGTCATGATCTCACAGTTCGTGAGCTCGTGCCCTGCCATCAGGCTCTGTGCTGACAGCCCAGAGCCTGGAGCCTGCTTCGGAGTCTGTGTCCCCTTCTCTCTCTGCCCCTCCCCTGCTCATTCTCTCTCTTCTCTCTCCCTCTCTCTCTCAAAAATAATAAACATTTAAAAAATATTAAAATAAAATAAATATTTGTTCACACGTCTAACTGACCCAACAGACTATGATCTCCCTGAAGACAGTGCAAATGTCCTTCAAATCTTAATCCTTAGTGCCTGTTACACAGAAAGCATTTAATACACAGCAGGGCGAATGGAAAGGAAAAAAAAAATGTCTAAAATTGTCTAATTTCCTACTTCCACGCAACTTAAATTTGTCAATATTTTCCTTATAATCAGGAAGGTCAGACAATATGATCCCTCTGTTTCTTCTAACCGTAACATTCTGAGATATTACTGTATAGTTCTTTGTCTTGAACACATTCCTGGTAAATAGGTGATACTGAAAAATTACAAAATATACCTAACAGATCCAAACAGTCTGTACAGCAGCTCGTCTGCACAGCACAATTAATATACTACTGAGCTTCCACGACATTTTCAATGTCATTCTGACATGTTTATTAGTTTGGTATTATGGCTATATGCTTCCATTATAGTCACATCAATTTTAAGAATCATTCACTAAGTAGAGATTTTGGAGCCACCTACATGTAAGCAGTAAGTATGAGCAGGGTCGGGTCAGATCTCTTAGGGTGGCTGAGCCGTGAAAAAAGGCGGGTAACCCTAAATCTTCAATCTATATTCTTCAATCTAGGAGAACGTCAATGTCCTATTCTTGAAAAGAAATTTTTTTCTAAGAAATGTGCTTGCTGTTTTGAAAAATATGTGAATCTTAACCAACTAGTTGAGACAGAAACACACTTACTTCACTGTGGCACTTAGGAGAAAGTTCAGCTGTGGCATTAACAGGCTGTCTGGGGCTGACAGGTAACGATCAAACTGAACCTAAATGAAACCGAGAAAGAGCAAAACATAAAGTGCGTTCATCTGCTAACGGACATCTCAAATATAACCAACTCACTTAAGGGTTAAATCTTAGGAAATATACCATAGTACAAATAGCGACTTCTTTGTGATCAAATGAGTTATTTCTTCAACATTCTAAGTAAAATTCCCTAAAAGTATAAAGTTCATTTTTTAAAAATATTTATTTTTGAGACACAGAGAGAGAGAGAGAGAGAGAGAGAGAGCAAGTGAGCGAGTGGGGGAGGTGCAGAGAGAGAGGAGGACAGAGGATATGAAGTTGGCTCCATGCTAATAGCAGTGAGCCCAATGCGGGGCTCAAACTCACAAACCATGAGATCCTGACCTGAGCCAAAGTCAGACGTTCAACTGACTGAGCCACCCAGGCGCTCCACAAGTGTCGACTTCTTAAAGTAGTTAATATCAGCATAGCTGCTTTGAAAATTCTAAATCCAAGTGGTTCATCTTAATCTCCCTCAACGAACTTTTGAATAAAAAATACTAACAAGAAGTAAAGTGACCAGATTTCAAGCCTACCTTACTTCCTTAAATCCACTGTATGTTAATTATTCATTTACTTATTCCTTCAACTGATATTTATCGAGTACCTACTATTAGGAAGGTAGTATATTAGGTAAAGTATATATAGTGGTGAGCATAAGAGGACAGTCCCTAGCTTCAGAGAGCTACGGCCTACTGAGAAAGATGGTAAGTAAGTAATAAGGTCAATAAATATGTAATTACAAACTGTGTTGGATGCTATGAAGGAAAAAACCAAAGTAGCATAAAAGTGTGAATCAGGAGGATGGACCTAGCTTCTGTGTTTGGCTAAAGAATCTGAGGAAAGGAAACCTGAAGTGAGATCTTAGAGATGAAAAGAGACTGAGTAAGTGTGCGCAGTGAGGGTTCGGGGGTTGCGTGGACGGGACAGCACGAAGACTTGAAGTGAGAAAGAGAATGGCGAACAGAAACCAGTTCGTATAGGTCCCACACGCTTTCTTACAGGATTTTAATTCTTATTGGAAAGGCATGAGGAAGCCATTGAAGGAGGGGAATAATCTGATCTAAGTTTTAAGAAACTAAGTCTGGCCGCAGGAAGAAGGAAATGGAAGGTAGATGCAAGGACACTAAATAGGCAGCTACCGCGGCACCTTAGACACAAGGACAATGACACGGCAGACAGAAGAGGAGATACTTGAGAGAACTGGACGGTAAAATCAGCAGCATCTGCTTAGTGACAGGACGGAAGGGCATGACTCTCAGATCTGGATCTGTGCCATTTAATTCACAGCATTATTACAATTCATAACTGTATTCTTTTCACACTTATTTAGTTGTGTAACAGCTATACCCCTTACTAGATCATGTCTACTTTCATCCCAATTCTTAGCATAATGCCTAGAAAACAGAGGACAATGTTGAAAGAATAATGGACAGAAGCTCTTACTGCTTTCTGAGTTAAGAACACTTGGAGGAGGACCTGGGGGTGGGGGGCAGGAAGTCGTGACAGAGTTCGAGCCTGGGGTATGCCGAACTGAAGTGCCCTGAAGCATTCCAGTGAAGCAGCAGGCAGTTACCACACACAAAACAAGATTCTGTTTCGTTAGAGAGACATAAAATCTTCAACTCAATTGTTATTCAAGTTTAAGACCACGCACAAAAGAACTTGCAACGGGGTTTAAATGTATTTTGTGGGTTTATATCACGGACTGGATATGTGTCGGTGGGGAGAGAAAGACAGGGAGGAAACACATTTAGTGAGTACGAAGATGACTGATCTGTGTGTAGAGTTATGTCCTCATTTTGGGGGGGCAAATACCTTGGAGTGAGACCACTAGGTAGTACGGTGAGTGTATATTTAACTTTCTAAGAAGCTTATCTTTTTTTAAGTTTATTTATTTTGAGAGAGAGAGTGCACACGCGCATGTGTGCCAGTGGAGGAGTAGCAGAGAGGCAGAGAGGGAGAGAGGGAATCCCAAGCAGGGTCCGTGCTGCCAGTGCAGAGCCTGACGCTGGGGCTCAATCCCACAAACCGTGAGACCACGACCTGAGCCGAGATCAAGAGTCAGATGCTTAACCGACTGACCACTCAGGCACCCAGAAACTCACCTTTTTGAAATAATCTAAAATGTATTCATTTCCATTTATCTTTACTTAAACTTTTTAGAATGAAATCTGTTTTGAAAGTTTTTGCTGTGATGTTTGATGAATAGAAGTTATGACTGTTACTTCTCTTTCTCTAGTCTTTTGTCATGATGTGACTTTTCTTATTTAGTAGTTGAGAGTGTAAGTACTAAGTTGAATGGGGTGTTCGGAGGTTTAGAGTTAATACACGAAAAACGCTTGGCACGCGCAACAAATGTTACTGGCTGGTGTTATTCATCACTGTTATTACTATCGCTAGCGTTATTATTATATAGCTTCCAAAGAACATCATCCTACAAGGGCTAAATGAGTGTCACGTGATTGGTGGACATACATACACGCAAAGTCTATACTTAAGACATGGAAACACACTCCGGGAAGCGGCAGGCGGGCAGAGAGGGATGTGCAAGCAAGCTCTTCACTTGAAAAGAAGGTAATAAAGTGGAGGTTCGAGGAGTCTCACGCTCCAGAGTAATACGTTATTTTAAGACTGGACTCTGATTTCAGTGATCTCAGAGAGAAATCAAGAACTATAAAGACTAATAGCAGCAAGTCTTGAATGATATACAGCCCAACTTCTTCGTGTCTGTCATTCCCGTTTCTCTATGACATTAGGAGTAAAACTCTGAAAATGAAGAAAACCTGAACAGGGATGATGAGGTTATGAGGGTGTAGTGGAATATTAGCACAAATGGATGTCGTGTTCGGACCTTAGTTAAAGGAAACGTAGGTGCAATCATCATCCTTAAACCCCCTGTGGATAAAGTATATATCAAGAGACAAAATTACCACTGAGGACAAAACTATCACACAGGAAAAAATTAATAGTGTTCCATAAGGAAACCTATGCTGAAATGCTTGATTTTATTCTTATTCACTTACCATTGCAGCCTTCAGTGCCACGGAATCTAGGTTGGGCAAATTAGCTAAAGAGCCCTAGAAAAAAAAAAAAAAACAAAAACAGCAAAAACAAGATGTAAAAAAGGTGCTACAGTTTCCGTTCACTTATGAAATACAGTCTATTAATAGATTCCCCAAATCTGGAAATTCGGTTCATTTCCAAAGAACTCAAGCGTCATCTCTTCAACCTCAGTGAGAGCAGGGACTATGGCTTGTTCATTTTTGGGTAACTAGCACGAAGGCACATAATCGTATTTGTCGGAGGGAGTGACAAGCAGAAGTTTAACAACAGGAACACCAGGATATTTCAGATTGACTTATAAGCAAGCAAACAGGCGAGGAAGCATTTAGGAAATGGCAGCAAGATACGGAGGCTTGAAGTCTCACCCTGACAATGAGATAGTATAAAACGGCAGCAGAATTGATGCTTCTCTGGTAGAAATCTGCTTGCTGCTTTATCAAAATAACAAATTTGGAGCCGGTGATTTTTGAAAGCTTCATTTAAGAGCTCCTGGACTATAAAATATGTTTCATGTCAATGCCACTTAAACGAGTTCTTTGCGGGGTGCGCCTGGCTGGTGCATGTTGGTACAGTGTGTGACTCCTGATCTCAGGGTCATGGGTTTGAGCCCCGTGGTGGGCATGCAGCCTACTTAATAAGATAAAACAAAATCTTTAAAAAAATGAGTTCTTAGCTTTCTAAAGAAAGATGCTTACGTGAATTTCTCAGGTTCCCCCACTCCCTTCTCTATTTCCACTGGAGTTCTATAACTTAACAAGATGTTATGTTGGTCTCAGAAGTATTTACCTTTCCAAAGTAACAGACCAAGATTTGCTAAGTTAAAAAGGGGATGACTGCATTTACACAGCAATCTATGCATTCAATGAACCCATAGTGATACAGGACTCTGAAAAATTTACCAGTATGAATATCCTTTATACAATTTATAATACTGATTTTTGTATATTTTCATTACTTTTAACCAAAATTATCAATAGTAAAAAGTATAGTTAATATTTAGGGGCACTCTACTACAGTCTCGGGTAGTCATCTAAGAACTGTACATATGTTACCTCACTTAATCTTCGGAACAACCTACGATACAGATATTATCATTACCCCAATTCCACAGCTGAGGAAACAGATACAGAGAGATAAGTCACTTTCCCAGTGAGAATAGCTAGTAAGCGGCAGAGCCAAGGTTCAGTTGGAGGCTAGCTCTAGACCCCACACTCTAAATGCGTATTTCCATGTGCTTACCTGCTCAGGTTTATGTTGCTGCACGGTGTTATAGATATAACTCAAGCCGGCTCTAGTTAAAACATAAGAAGCTTGCTCATTGATAAGTGTGTCCAAATGTGCTTCAATCTAAAAGAAAACCCAGCAGAAAGAAAATATTTTAAAAGAGGAATAAGACCGCGGAGAGTACAAGTAGACCACTCTGGAGTCAGCTCTTCATCACGGACTTATTCCTTGCAGCGGCCATGAGTTCCAGACCATGAGGCACATGGGCCACTTCTGTGACAAAATCTTTGCCTTCCCCCAAAGAGGAAGTCCTCCTACAAAAGGGAGAGAAAGTCTCATTTTAAAAATGAGAACTGAAAGGATTTCAGTACTAGCCACTAGTCAAACAAATTGAGTCTCTTGTTAGCTCTTTTAAAAGATGGCAATAAACAAAACACAAACAAACAGGAAACATTAAAAGATAACAACAATATAAAATACTTAGGAAGACTTCTGGGAAGATGAAGGCCTGATGTTCCTGACCTCCACATACCCCTACCTTCTCAACTTATTGGACTGACTCAACCAATCAAATGTGCCGTATGGAGACGCCTGGAGGCAACGGGTTTCTCCCGGGGAGAAAGCAGGTTTCTGCCAGGGGGGAGTTGAGAACCCAGCAGAAGGTTGGCCAAAGATTTCAGGTTTAGGAACTGTCCACGAAGACTTGACTAGCAGATGTGAGTTGTATGTGCTCACCTGCTTTGTGTTATCCTCGGGGAAGCCATCTAATGCTAATGGGGGCAGAATCCACAGAAGTGGACTACCCTAATGGGCTGAAGTATCCCTTAGTGGGAAGAAGTCTTCTGCCCCCTACTTTTACCAGGACAGGCCTGAGAGTTTGGAGATCTTCCTTCTTCTCCTGACCAGCAAGTTCCCTCAGCTTTGCCAGTCTGTTTGCCGGGGCACAGTAACGCTACCCATTGTGCTGTTACCATCTGAATGCTTCTGTTGTCCGAGTAACTCCAGTTTGCTGCTGAGGCCCTCCCCCTAAAAAACTTCCAACTAACTTAAAAAAGGGGAGTATGTTCTATGAGAAAGCCCATCTGAATGATTAGAAGGAGTAACTTTTCCGGAGGCAACCCTATTAAAAGACGCAGAGTACTTTATTTTTTTCTCTTAAGTAAATGTCCAAGAAAGTACAATTAGAGGCCTTAGACACTAGACTTACTGGAAATCAAAAAAAAAAAAAAAAAAAGAAAGAAAGAAAAACACCAAGATGTGCAAATATAAACATTTAATGAAAGAGCTAAGAATCAAATTAGCATCTGAAGAAGAATGGAAGAAAAGTAACATAGTAACATCAAAGAAAGATTAAATAAAGAGATATGAAAAGATATTAAAAGAGAGATTCTGGAGATAAAACCAATAAAGGCAGAAACTTCAGAATATAAAATATAAAATTTTTATAATTATATAATTATAAAATATAAAATATAGAAAATAGAAAATTCAGAATATACAAAGAAAAGTGATAATTAATTAGGTAATAGAAAACTATATTGAGCAAAAAAAAAGGGTTGAATCTTCAGACTGAAATGGCTCTGCAAAATCCAAATGGGGAAGGAGACATACCAAAAATACCCCGAGGAACTAACTATCTGAACTCAAAGGAAAATCCTTACGAGCTTCCAGATGGACAGAGAAAGTTACCACAAAGAAAAGAGAATCAGACTAGCCTGGACTCCTTACTTGAAACGCTGGAAGAAGGTAAGTCAGAGTAGAAGAAAATTAATAGACCATTGATAGAAAAGGTATGAAAAACCAAAAATTGTTTATGCAGCAAGATAAAATGTCTTTGGAGGGCCTAAATAAACCATGCCTTCCAGTACCCACATCATTGTACAATCCTCTCTCAGAGCTCCGGGCTGGCCCATGCAGCTAGCACTGGCCAACAGCCTATAACCAAGCATGAAGTTAAGTGCAGGCTTCATAAGCACTTACACACTGGGGCTTGTCCCCTTGGAAAGCAAAACATGACCAGGGAATATTTAAGGAACACAGGTGACTGGTGATAAAACAGACTGATGAACACCTGATATACCTGAACAGCTTGAGAAAAGATTTAGACAAATGGCAGGGTTTAGGGATTGAATCAGTGATAAATACAGTAAAAACCAATGAATTTTTTTAAAAAGAGATTTCTAAAAATTTTTTGAGAGTGAGAAGGGCAAAGGAGAGGGAGAGAGAGAGAGTGGGGGGGGGGGAGAGAGAGAGAAAGAGAGAGAATCTTAAGCAGGCTCCATGCTCAGCATGGAGCCCAACACGGGGCTCGATCCCACGACCCTGGGATCATGACCTGAGCCAAAATCAAGAGTCAAATGTTCAACTGACTGAGCCACCCAGGTGCTCCTTAAAAAAAGAATTGTATTCCACAAAAAAACAGTTATTTAAGAAAGGAAAATTAATCATACCTCATTATATTTCTTTTAAAAGAAGAAATTAGAAATTAGAAAATATCACAAGTTTAGACTTATCAAAATTCATGCTTTAGAAAACCCCCAAAGTTCACAAACAAATTTTTACTATAGCCACTGCCATATTACTTATATACTTGTAATAACACAGAACAGTCAGCATTTTTTCTTCAAAACATTATAGACACCAAAAGTCACTATTTCAAAATCAGAAGCCAAGTATCTGGTGAATTTTATAAACGGCTTAGCCACTTCACAAACTCTTAAATGATACTATTTGGTTTATAGGACTAGAGTCATTGGTATAACAAATTGTAATGTTTTGCCTAACACTGGTTTACACATAGATAAAAATGTATCTGTCCTCTGTAACACCTTCTGCACTAGCTAGCAAGCTTGGAAAATATAGCATATTATTCACAGTTCAGCAAGTGAAATCTGCATACAGAGTTGCTGTTCCAATCAATAAGAGAAGCTTCATTCTATCATCACATACTATGGTTTGAATAAAATATCATACTCATTACATATTCTGGCTTCCCAAAACAAAACTGAAACACCAAGTATGTGTGTGCGTTGTGTGTGTGTGTGTGTGTGTGTGTGTGTGTGTATTTCCATCAGACTATACCCAAGAATTTATTGAAATTAGGTCACCGAAATTGGACTAAAGCCAGTAACTGAGATCAGATGAAAAAAGGCTCCGTCACAGTGAGCAGGCATCTTATGACAAAGCTTACCTGAAACTGTAGCATTTCTAGTCGTCTGTCAGTGAACTCAAACAGAGCTAGTGTTGTCTTCATCATATAGAGTGAATTGACCATGAAAGTGGCCATGTCAGCTGTGCCTAAATTGCTGGCAGATACGGTACACATCTGGAGGAGAGGATCTAAGACACACGATAAAACCTGTAAGTGAAAAATAAAATCAAATCTATTTTTTATTCCCCAATCAGTGATACAGGCCTGGGTTAACAGTACTTCAGAAAGAATGACAAACTAATCGGAAGGGGAGCAACTTGTAAGATTAAATGGTATAGTAATCATAATGTTTTTTACAATGGGCATCACGGAATAAAGTACTTTTTAAATTAAAGAGAGCTGATCTAATACGTGAAAGAAAAAATCAATGACAGGGACTGTTACAATGCACGGGTTATAAAATGCCAGAATTTCAACAGAATGTATAACAGAGGAGCAATAAATAATCATTAAAAATGATTTACAACATACTTGCACAAAGTCAGCTTGACGGGCATCTAACGGTACAACTGAAGAATCGTGAGATGCCAAAACTTCACGCAACAATGCGAGTGTCTGATTTAATGCAGAACTTGGTCCAAGATCAGGTGGTGGGAGTTCAACCTAAAATAAAGGGTGGCTTCATCCACTGCTTACATTTTCCACTAAATTTTAATGTATAAATAAATACAATTCACAGTAAAACAATACATGTAAAAGATGTAAAGATTTGGCGAGCATTACAAAATCTAGAATTGATCCATAGCTGATACTAATAAGCATAAAGTGACACCAAAGGTTTTTGTTGTATTATCACAGAATTAATATATTCTTCTCATAATAAGAAGTAAAGAATTTATACTTCTAAAATTCGAAAGTTACAAGAAAACTCAGTAGTCTTTGATGTAGAATTATATTTTTATGCAGATTTGAAATGGCCTACTGTTTTGGGTTTTGTTTTGTTTTGTTTTGTTTTTAGCCCAAGTCATTAGAAAAAGGCAATCTAGAAACCAACACTCCCCCAACGATAATATAGTTGAGAATCATCATCCACCTCCAGGCCCAAATCTCAGAAATGTGGCTCAATATGCATAGGTTTGGGGACTAGGAATCCATCCTTCAATAAGCATCACAGGTGATATTCAGATCAGTCTATGGGCTACACACTTCACAGAAACACAGTGCCCACTATTCTACACGGTGTAACACTGCCACTGAAATCTTTAGCACCGAAGTTAAAGATTAGTTTCACACTTTAGATTACCAATCACTAGTTGTGTGGTCCTGGGTAAGTTCTTTAACTTCTCAGAATTTCAGAGGGATTCTTTAAGGATTAGTGGGATTGTTGCATATAAACTATTGGGTACTAAAACTGGAAGGTATGCCAAGTTCATTCTCTCTACTTGCTGGCATCATGATATCCAAGAAGATGTGCTGGTGAATTTTTGTTGAGTACTTATAATAACATAGTCAGATCTTATCTAAAAAATATGATACTCAGAAGTCTATGTAAGAGACTATAACCTTGTGTCAGACATAAAAGTATAAGAATTTTTAAATATCTGGATTTATATGAAGAATGTTTTATATAGAAAAGTTAATACATAAGTGACAGCAGCAGGAATATCAAAGTATGGACCTCTGAAAATCTTCCCTCTTTCATAAAACAACAAAACCAAAAAATTATAAGACATGCAAAGAAACAAAAATACATGGTCCATGCACAGAAAAAATAGTCAATGGGAACTTCCCCTGAGGAAGCCTGGACACTGGAGTTACTACACAAAAAATCTGAATTGACTATTGTATTTTATTTTAAAGTTTATTTATTTATTTTGAGAGAGAGAGAGAGAGACAGAGAGCACAGCAGGTAAGGGGCAGAGAGAAGGAGAGACAGAATCCCAAGCTTGTGGGGCTCAAACCTACAAACCGTGAGATCATGACCCAAGCTGAGATCAAGAGTCAGATGCCCAACCAACTGAGCCACTCAGCACCTCAAAATTGGCGATTTTAAGAAAGGGAACCAGGTTAATGAACTAAAGGGAAGTATGAGAACAATGTCTCATCAAATAGAGAATATTTACAAAGAAATAAAAATGATAAAAAGAAATAACTGAATAGAAATTTTGTAGTTGAAAGTAACTAAAATGAAAAATTCACTCTAGGGATTCGATAGCACATCTGAGTAGGCAGAATAAGTAATCAGTGAACTTGAAGATAGGTCAATTAAAATTATCCAGTTTGAGGGACAGAAAGAAAAACAAATGAAAGAAAATTCACAAAGCCTCAGAGACCTATGGAACACCATCAACATTAAGTACAATGTGGTTCTCTTAGAAGGAGAGAGGAGCGCAGAAAAAAATATTTGAAGAGCTAATGACAAAGATTTCACAAATGTGATTAAAACAAAACATTAATCTAAGCATCTAAGAAGCTCACAAACTCCACAAGGAATAAACTTACACAGTTTCACACTAAGACACATCACACAAACTGTCAAAAGACAAAGAGAGAATCTGGAAGCAGTAAGAGAAGTGATTATGACAAAGGATTCTCATAAGATTAACAGCTGATTTCTCATCAGAAAACATGGAGGCCGGAAGGCACTGGATAGCATATTCAAGGGCTGCAAGAAAGACTGTCAAGACAGAATTCTATACTCAGTAAAACTACTCTTAAGAATGAAGGAAAACAAAGATTCTTCACCAGTAAACCTGTTCCACAAGAAATATGGGGAATCCTGGGGTGCCTGTGTGGCTCAGTCGGTCGAGTGTCCGACTTCGGCTCAGGTCATGATCTTGCGGTTTGTGAGTTGAAGCCCCGCATCGGGGGGGAGGGTATAAATAAAGTATAAAAATTCCTTTATTTAGAAATAACATTAATTAGCCATCATTACCATCAGTTTAAAAACATTCTGGATATCTTTTTAAATTGGGTGAATGAATAGAAAATACTTTTATAAAGATGGCTTCATATTCTGGAGTTTTTCTTAATTCAGTTTGAATTTAACAGAAAAAAGGAAGCAAAACTGAAGGAGGTATGAAACTTGAAATAAATATTTTCCATGAGAGATACTTTTTATTTAATTTTGTCAATCTTGGTTTCATGTACTTTGTGGTTCTATTGTTAGATGCACACATTTATAATTGTCAGGTCTTCTTGATAATAAAGGTTATAAAATGTGTTTGTTTCTAGTGGTGTTTGTCTTTAAAGTTTATTTTATCTGAAATTAGCATAACTACTCTAGCTCTTGGTTTTTGCTTGCAAAGTCTGTCATTTCCCATCCTTTCACTTTCAACCCCTTTGTGTATTTAAACCTTTCTGGTTTTGTTTTTTTAATGTTTATACACGCATTCTGAGAGAGAGAGCAAGCGCCTGCAGCATGAGTAGAGGAGGAGCAGGGGGGAGGGACGGGGGAGAGAATCCCAAACAGGTTCCGCACTGTCAGAGCAGAGCCCAGTGTGGGGCTTGAATTCACAGACCATGAGATCATGACCTGAGCTGAAATCAAGAGTCAGATGCTCAACTGACTGAGCCACCCAGGTGCCCCTAAACCTTTTGTTTCTTGAAGATAGCATATGGGTAGTTGGATCTTTTTTTTTTTAAGGTCCATCTGCCAGTCTCTGCTTTTTGGACGGCATGTTTAATCCTTTCACGTTTAATTGATGATAAAGTAGAATTTGTGTCTGCTGTTTTGTTATTCTTATGTCTTAACTGTTTTTGTTCCTCTGTCCCTCTGTTACTGCCTTCTTTTGTGTTAATATTTTCTAGTATGCTCCTTTAATTCCCTTACCGTTTATTTACATATATGTGTGTGTGAGTGTGTGTGTGGTGTTTGTTAGTTTCTTAGTGGTGTCCTGGGAATTATAATTAAACATCTTAATTTATAACAGTATACTTCAGGTTAATGCCACCTTACTTTCAATAGCACACAAAAGCTTTACTCTTATGTAGACCAGGTCTCCTCTTCCTTTCCACTACCATAGTTACAAATTGTATCTTTCTATGTTGTGGACTCATTAACACAGAATTATAATTATTGCTTCATGCCATTGTCTTTTGAATCAGGGGAAAAAAGGGAATTACAAATGGAAAATACATTAATACTTTCTTTGCCTATATCAGAACCTTTAGTGGTGTTATTTCTTCATGTGAATTCGAGTTACTGTCCAGTGTCTCTGTATTTTAGTCTGAAGGATTCCCCATATTTCTTTCTTTTAAAAAAAAAATTTCTTTAATGTTTATCTTTGAGAGAGATGGAGAGAAAGCGTGATCAGGGGAGGGGCAGAGAGAGAGGGAGACACAGAATCCGAAGCAGGCTCCAGTCTCTGAGCTGTCAGCACAGAGCCCGACACAGGGCTCGAACTCACGAACCGTGAGATCATGACGGACGCTCAACTGATTGAGCTACCCAGGCACCCCTGTTTTCAGTTTTTAAGAGTCTCTTATGGTTTGGCTCCCTCCCTCTCTTTTTTTTTTTCCTCCTTCCCCTCCCCTAGGGTCTTCCGTTAAGTTTCTCAGGATCCACATAAGAGTGAAAACATGTTATCTGTCTTTCTCTGTATGATTTATTTCACTTAGCATAACACTCTCCAGTTCCATCCACGTTGTTACAAAAGGCCATATTTCATTCTTTCTCATTGCCAAGTAGTATTCCATTGTGCATATAAACCACAATTTCTTTATCCATTCATCAGTTGATGGACATTTAGGCTCTTTCCATAATGTGGCTATTATTGAAAGTGCTGCTATAAACATTGGAGTACATGTGCCCCTATGCATCATCACTCCTGTATCCCTTGGGTAAATTCCTAGCAGTGCTACTGCTGGATCATAGGGTAGATCTATCTTTAATTTTGGGGAGAACCCCCACACTGCTTCCAGAGCAGCTGTGCCAGTTTGCATTCCCACCAACAGTGCAAGAGGGTTCCTGTTTCTCCGCATCCTCTCCAACATCTATAGTCTCCTGATTTGTTCATTTTAGCCACTCTGACTGGTGTGAGGTGGTATCTCTGTGTGGTTTTGATTTGTACACTAATAATGAAGCAACAGAAAGACAAATAAAGAAATTGATCCCATTCACAACTGCACCAAGAATCATAAAACACCTAGGAATAAACCTAACCAAAGATGCAAAAGATCTGTATGCTGACAACTATAGAAAGCTTATAAAGGAAATTGAAGAAGATATAGAGAAATGGAAAAACATTCCGTGCACATGGATTGGAAGAATAAATATTGTTAAAATGTCAATACTACCCAAAGCTATCTACACATTCAATGCAATCCCAATCAAAGTTGCACCATCATTCTTCTCGAAGCTAGAACAAGCAATCCTAAAATTTGTATGGAACCACATAAGACCCCGAATAGCCAAAGTAATTTTGAAGAAGACCAAAGCAGGAGGCTTCACAATCCCAGATTTTAGCCTCTACTACAAAGCTGTAATAATCAAGACAGCATGATATTGGCACAAAAACAGACACTTAGACCAATGGAATAGAGACTCCAGGATTGGACCCACAGAAGTATGGCCAACTAATCTTTGACAAAGCAGGAAAGAATATCCAATGGAAAAAAGACAGTCTCTTTAACAAATGGTGCTGGGAGAACTGGAAAGCAACATGAAGAAGAATGAAAACAGACCACTTTCTTACACCATTCACAAAAATAAACTAAAAATGGATGAAGGACCTGAACGTGAGACAGGAAACCATCAAAACCCTAGAGAGGAAAGCAGGGAAAAACCTCTCTGACCTCAGCCGCAGCAATTTTTTACTTGACACATCTCCAAAGGAAAGGGAATTAAAAGCAAAAAAGAACTATTGGGACCTCATGAAGATAAAAAGCTTCTGCACTGCAAAGGAAACAATCAACAAAACTAAAAGGCAACTGACGGAATGGGAAAAGATATTTGCAAACGACATATTGGACAAAGGGCTAGTATCCAAAATCTATAAAGAACTCACCAAGCTCCACACCCGAAAAACAAATAATCCAGTGACGAAATGGGCAGAAAACATGAATAGACACTTCTCTAAAGAAGACATCCAGATGGCCAACAAGCACATGAAAAGATGCTCAACGTCACTCCTCATCAGGGAAATAAAAATTTCATTTTCAATCGCCATACAGAAGGCTAGTGACAGAAATTTCATGCACCAATAGGAGATAGCTGAAGAGAACCTTTTTTGATCCCCTTGAATTAAGGTCTGTAAAAGCTGCAAAATTCAAACAAAACTCATGCCTTAGTTAGAGCCAATGACAAATGATACAAGTACTACTTGAACTCACTTCATTTAACAAACGGACCTTCTATGAAGTGCTTTTACACATACCAGATTAGCCCTGGGTCAGAATTATGCTTCAAAAGCAAATGAAAACTGTGGCAGATGTCAGATAAATAAAATCTATAATTTTATAATAATGTAGTAAAAATAATGGAAAGAAACTCTAAAGTAGAAAAGTATCTAATTAACATCCTCCTATCACTGCAACTTAATTTCATCCAAGTGAAATGGATTTCTAATGGTTAAGTGTTATACGGGACAGCGTGGTACTGGTAAACGGACAGACAAATAAACCAATGGGAGGAGAATAAACATTCACAAAACAAATCCACGCATATATGGTCTTGCGATTTCTGACAGTTTCCACTGCAATTCAGTGGGAAAGGATTACCTTTATAATAAATGGTGCTTGATGTACTAGATATTCATATGGGAAAAAAAATTAACCTTGACCACTACCTCATCGCATAGTTAAAAATTAATCTGAGATGGATCAAAGACCTAAATGTGGAAACTAAAGAAACCAAGCTTCTTAGAAAAAAACATGTAAGAATAACTTCATAACCTAAGGGCAGGAAGAGATTAGATAAATAAAAGTCAGGATACAGAACAAAATTAAAGTGAAGAAATTCTGTTCATCAAAATACTCCACTAAGAGAGTGAAAAGACACGTTAAATTGGGAGAAAATATTTGTAATGCTTCCTTTTATCCAGAACACATTTAAAAAAAAAATCTTACAAATCAGTAAGAAAAATAGATAACCCAATAGAAAACTGGGTAACAGACTTCAAAAGACACTTCACAGAGAGTATATCCAGCAACCAATAAACATATGAAAGACTGTTCAACATCTTTATAGTCTTCAGGAAAGTGCAAATCACAAATGAAATACCACCACATAATTTCCACAATGGCTGAAACTGAAAAGATCAGCACTATTAAGTACTGGAGAGGATGTGGAACAAACGAAATTCTCACACGTTTCTGGTGGACTAAACTGGTACACACGCTTTAAAAGATGCCTGGTGGTATCTACTAACATTATCAATCCCATCACCCAGACATTCCATTCCTGTGTATACACACGAGAGAAATGAAAACTTACATCCATCAAAAGACATGTACAAGAATATTCACTGGATCCTTATTTACAGTACCTAAGAACTGGAAACAATCCAGTGTCCATCAATACACCGTGGTGCATTTCTAAAACTGAATTATTACACAATAACTGAAAAATAACTACTGCAGACAACATGGGTGAATCTTAAAGATATGTTAAATTGAAAGGAGTCAGATCCAAAAAAGTTGGAAAAAGCATGTATCTATTTATGTGAATTTGAATAGCACACAAAAATAGGAAATAAAAGTCAGATAATGGTTTGCCTTGGGGGGACTGAGTAAAGGCATAAAGAAGCTTTCTGAGATGCTGGAAATGTTTGATGCCTTGATCTGGGTGGAGATAAATGAGCATACAGAAATACAAAAATTCAACTAACTATACACTTAAGATTTGTGTACTGTCAGTTACATCGCCACTTAAAAAGAAAGTTCTTTTGATCTTTTTGTTTATATTTTGTAAGCACTGAAAATCAACAATGGATTATAAAAGTATCCAAAATTCATAAACAACATGGCCATTAATAATTAATGTACAAAAGAGCTTTATGAAAAACACATAAGTTTTATGTACATTTTCCAATTGATAAAGTTGAACTATAAAAATCTCACATTTAAAAACGTTTAGTCTACTGAAAATTTCATATTCCACATATTAGAACATCTCTTTTTTTAACTTTTTTTATTGGCTTTTTTTTTTTTTTTAATTTACATCCAAGTTACTCAGCATATAGTGCAATAATGATTTCAGGAGTAGAATCCAGTGATTCATCCCCTACATATAACACCCAGTGCTCATCCCAAGTGTCTTCCTTAATGCCCCTTGTCCATTTAGCCATCCCCCCACCCACAACCCCTCCAGCAACCCTCGGTTTGTTCTCTATATTTAAGAGCCTCTTATGGTTTGTCGCCCTCCCTGTTTTTATATTGTTTTTCCTTCCCTTCCCTTATGTAGAAACTCTCTTTTTAAAAAATGTATACCGCTAGAAACTAAACAGAGTTGTACTTCCTGTGACTGTTTATTATGACACTTTTCATCCCTTTTATAGGTAGATGTTTTTTTTTTTTTTAAAGTTTATTTATTTGGGGACAGAGCGTGCACAAGCAGGGGAAGGGCAGAGGGAGAGTGAGAGAGAGAATGCCAAGCAGGCCCCATGCTGTCAGGGTGGAGCCCAATGACGCCCAGCTTGATCTCACAAATTGTGAGATCATGGCCTGAGCTGAAAACCAAGAGTCAGACGTTTAACCGACTGAGACACCCAGGCGCCCCTCTGATTTTTTTTCAAAGAAAATGAAAAGGCTGCACCATACAAATTACAAAAACTGTTAAGCCTTTATTCCACTGTCAACTTTAGTTTTATTTTTCAAATATCTTCCATTTAAAGTCCTCTAATTTTCTGTTCTGTAGCTTCTTAGAAGGCCACTCACCCATCTACTTTCAAAAATAAAAAAACCAACCAAAAAAAAAACAACCCTCCTATTTTTAAACTGACTTCTTCATTTTATATATAGACTCCTTTTGCTCTATCTGCATGCATATATGTTCTAGCAACTGACAATACATAGAACTAAGGTGTTTTTTAAAACCACTTTGTTGAGAGGTATGATTGACATAACAAACAGGTGTACTTACTTAACGTATATAATTTGGTGAGTTTGGAGATACACATACACCCATGAAACCATCACCAAATTCGATGCCATAAAACATATCCATCACCTCCAAAAATTCCCTCTTGTCCTACATATTTACTTATGGAATTAAAGTTCTTAAGTCGATAAAAATACCCAAGATAAATCTTAAAATGCAAACTAACATTTGTTTGAGATAACTTCAAATAATTACAACTTTTTATTTAACACAATTTTATTTAAAATTTAAAAAGCATTTTAGCTGAGAATACTGTTTCTGTTTTTCCTGGCAGAACAATCTGTAAGGAATAATGTAAAACTCAAACTCTTCATGTAGGACAGCACTTCTCAAACTTTAACATGCGTACGGATGATCAGGGAACCTTCAAATGCATATTCGGATTCAGTAGGTCTAGGCAAGCCTAAGATTTTTGAACGTCTAAGAAGCTCAGAAGTGACGGCTAAGCTTCTGGTCCATTTACTACATTTCGAACAGTAAAAGAAGATTCCAAACACAAACTAAATACTAGAATTGAAGTCACAATTTATTTAAAGGACCATTTAGTTTAGTTTAGTTTAGTTTAGTTTAGTTTAGTTTAGTTTAGTTTAGTTTAGTTTAGTTTAGTTTAGTTTTGTTTTGTTTTTCCAGAGGACTGAGTAAATTAACCCTGACTACTATTAATTTTATTTGGGTTTCATTTATGACACATGTTAAATTAGAATTATAACACCACTATAGTGAAAAGAATTTTAGCCAACGCCTGTCTAGCTTAAATTGATATGGCACTGTGTATTTTGCAGCACAGATACACATAAACGGTTCCTGACTTATGGTGGTCCAACTTAGAATTTTTTGACTTTACAACCGTGTGAAAGCAATACGCATTCAGTAGAAACTGTATTTCAAATTCTGAATTTTGATTTTTTCCCCGGGCTATCACCAGGCAGTGCACTTCTCTCCTGTGACGCGGGGCAGAAGCAGCAAGCAGCGGCTCCCAGTCAGCCAGGCGGTCACAAGAGTAAACAACTGATGACCACTCTGTGAGCACACAACCAGTTTCTGTCTCACTTTCGGTACGATATTCAAGAGATTACATGACATACTCAATGCTTTAATTATGAAATAGGTTTTGTATTAGATGATGCTGCCCAACTGCAGGCTAATGTAAGTGTTCTGAGCATGTTTAAGATAGGTTAGGCTAAACTATGATGTAGGTTAGGTGTATTAAATGCATTCTCAACTTAGGATATTTTTGGGACACAACCCCGTCGTAAGTCGAGGAAGACTGAATTCCCTTTAGACATTGCTGGCTTTGCAGTTATGAACGTTTCAAGAGAGGTGATAAGGAGGGAGCGCACACACTTGGATACTCTCAAGTGCTGCAAACTGCTTTGTTAGGGAAAAGATACAACTGTCAATAAAATGATGTCCTTGAATGTATTTTTTATAGCGAATAAAGAATTAGTGTCCAAATATGTCTTTTTAAAAGCACAGAAGGAATCATATAAAGAGAGTTCATTTCTGGCAATACCTTTATTTTAAAGGCTACTCTTCCTAATAATTTTACCATATACTTAAATTTTTATTTTATTTGTGTATTTATTTTTTTCACTTACTTAAAATTTTATTAACAAAAATTTCCACTTGGGTGCTTTGCTAATGAAGACCATTCTGAGTAAGTGTTGTTTTCCTTATAAGGGTAGAATCTTTGTAAAAGAAGTGAATGATTTACAAGATGCAGAATAAGAAAAAAATATAATTAATATAAAATATGGAACAGTAAAATTTAATGAAAGGAGGATAATTCTTGAAAGAACCCTGACATGGTTGCAGATGTAAGCAACATGCAAGCTATAAACAGCATCATATTCCCATTTTGATTAATGTTAAAATATCTCTAAATATAGCCCAATTCATATCTGAGAAAAACATTTCAGGGCATAATTACTGATAATGATAACAGTAACCAATAATAGTCAAAACCCATCCACTGCTATAAACTCACATAACTTGCACTTAAAATATTCAAATTACAATTAATTCCCCCCCCCATTTATACCCTATATTGTTCTAGGTTTTAATTGAAAGATGCCATCCTCTTTATCCATTTTATTTTCTTATTTTCTTGCAACTTCTATTTTAACTTTACTAGAGACATAAAATATATAAGAACCTAGTAGTCTGAGTAAAAATAGAATAAATGGATAACCATTTGGGAAAAATAAAGAAACCCTTCCTTCTCAGCATGGACAAAAATAAACTTCAGGTAGATTAAAAATTGATGTAAAAATGAAGCCACAAAAACACCTAAGAACATGCATCTAAATAACTTTATTAAATAATCTAATATTGTCCCACTGACAGATGCTATCATATATTAAATTCTAACTATATTTTCTGGTTGTGGGGAAGTTTTCAAGCATCACATACTCCCAAAGGGAACCCCCACCCCGACCCTGTGAAGAAAAAAACTACCACTACCAACAACAACAAAAACTTCAGATTTTACTATGTAAAAACCAGAAGTAATGTGTCAGAAAATACTATAGGCAAATGTAAAAGGCCAACAATGACCTGGAGAAAATATTTCTAATAAAAGTGACAGTTAATATTCCTAATGTATAAAGAATATCAGAAAATAGTAAGACAAAACCCAGTAGGAAAATGGCAAAGGACATGAACAAGCAACTCACAAACAGCCAATAAACATATTTTCAATGTTCATTCTCACTAGAATCATTGAACCCCCCCCCCCCCGCCCCAAAAAAGATGTCACTTTTTGCTCATATAGCGTAAGGGCAAAGGTATTTTACAATGCCTATTATCCAATGTTAGCAAAGGCTGGCAATCTAAGTAGGAGCAAGCACAGATTTGAGAAAATGGGTGACAGGTAAACAGGAATGGCTGCTTAAGCATATGTACGACTGCCATTATGGCGGGCTTCGCTGAGGTTGGAGATGGTGAGTTTTGGTAAATCTAGTCTGCGTGTCTACATGATTTTCTTCAGGAGTGCTCAGCAGTCAGTATACAAAAGAGAAACTGACAAGCTTAATTCAAGGTGTTCTTGCAAAGTAAGCATGGCACAATGAAAAGGGTACAAAAGACAATAAGTTAGCACAAAATGAAGGGAACTAGTTATTCACCGAACTAATAAGTCCCATGAGATCTGGCATATAGGGATATTACTCTTTCCTTTCTTCCTTATTATGTAACCATTTTAAGCATTAGTGTATGTGTGTGTGTGGCCAATACTAAGTGCTCACTACAACTGATATGACAAATACACAAAGGATCATAAGAGGTACTATGTACAACTATATACCAACAAATTGGACAACCTAGAAGGAATGCAACCTGCCAAAACTGAATTAGGGTGAAACAGAAAATCTGAATAGACCAACTGCTAGTAAGGAGATGAAATCAGTTTAAAAATTTTAAAGAAAGCCCAGGACTAGATGGCTTCACTGTTATATTTCACCAAGCATTTAAAGAATTCACATCAGTCTTTCTCAAACTCTTCCAAAAAATCAGTTGAAATGTCTCCTTTTTTGTTTATAGTTTTGATTTGGGTCTTCTATTTTGCTTGGTGAGTCTAGCTAATAGTTTGTCAATTTTGTTCATCTTTACAAAGAACCAACTCTTAGTTTAGTTAATCCTTCCAATTGTTTTCCTGTTCTGTATTTCATCTACTTCTGCTCTAACCTTTATTATCTCTTTCCTTCTGTTAACTTTGGGCTCAGTTTGTTCTTTCTATCGTTCCCCAAGGTGTACAGGAAGGTTACTTGGGCTTTCGCTTGCTTCTTAACGTAAGTGTTTATTGCTATGAACTTCCCTCTTAGAACTGGTTTTGCTGTATCCCATTACTTCTGGTATATAGTATTTCCATTTTCATTTGTCTCAAGAAACTTTTTTATTTCCCTTTTAATTTCTTCTTTGATCCCTTGGTTGATCAGGAGTGTGTTGTTCAATTTCCATGTTAAATTTTCCAGTTTTCCTCGTTACTGATTTCAGTTTCATATCATTGTGGTCAGGGAAGATAGCTGATATAGTTTAAGTCTCTGAATTTGCTAAGATTTCTTTTGTAGCCTACCTTATTTCTATCCTAGAAAATGTTCCATGTGTGCTATTTATCTTTTACCTATTTTTGTGTCAGACTATTTTGTTGTTGTTGAGTTTTGAAAGTCCTCATATATTCTATGTGTTCCAAATAGTGACAATGTTGTGAGGCTTTTGTCCTATTTTAAGAATTTTATAATTCTAGGTCTACCTTTAAGTCTTTGATCTTACTTGAGTTAATTTTTGTATATGGTGTTAGATAAGGGTCTAACTTCATTTTTTGCATGTGATTATCCAGTTTTCACAACACCGTGTTAAAAAAAGACTGTCCTTTCCCCATAGAATGGTCTTGGCATCCTTTCCAAAAATCTTTTGACCATAAAAGCAAGGGTTTATTCCTGGGTTCTCTATTCTATTTCATTGCGCTATGTATCTGCCTTTATGTTAATACTACATTGTTTTCATTACTGTTGCTTTGTATTAAGTTCTGAAATTAGGAAATGTGAATCCTCTAGCTTTCTTCTTTTTCAAGATTGTTTTGGCTATGCAGGATCCTGTGAGATTCCACATGAATTATAGAATGGGTTTTTCTATTTTTGAAAAAAATGTCCTTGAGATTTTGGTAAGAATTATACTGAATCTATAATTGTTTTGAATTGATATCTTAATAATAGAAAGTCTTCTAATCTATGAACATGGGATGTCTTTCCATTGATTCATGTCCTCTTCAATTTCTTTCGGCAACATTTATAGTTTTCATTGTACAAGTCTATCATCTCCCTGGTTAATTCCTAAGCATTTAATTCTTTTTAATGCTATTATAAATAGAATTTTTTCATAATTTCCTTTCCATTGTTAGTGTATAGAAATGTAACGGATTTTTTGGTATTGATTTTACACCCTGCTACTTTGCTGAAGTCACTCACTAGTTTTTTTTTTTTGTTTGTTCATTTTTTTGCTAGAATCTTTAGGGTTTTCTACATATAAGATCACATCATCTACAAAGACAATTTTACTTTTGCCTTTCCAATTTGGGTAACTTTTGTTTCTCTTTCTTAACTAACTGCTATGGCTAGAACTTGCAAGACTATTTTGTTTGTTTGTTTTAATGTTTATTTATTTTTGAGAGAGAGAGGCAGAGCACGAGTAGGGGAGAGGCAGAAAGGGAGGGAGACACAGAATCCAAAGTGGGCTCCAGGCTCTGAGTTGTCAACACAGAGCCCAACATGGAGCTCACGAGCAGTGACATCATGACCTGAGCTGAAGTCAGACACTTAACTGACTGAGCCACCCAGGCACCCCACTTCAACACTATTTTTAACAGAAGTGGTGAAAGTGGGCATCCTTGCCTTGTTCCTGATCTTAAAGGAAAATATTTTAGTCTTTTCCTTTAGGAAAAGAGCATGATGTTTGCTGGAAGTTTTGTATTATGTTGAGATAGTTTCCTTCAATTCTTAGTTTGTTGAGTGTTTTTTATCATGATAGGGTGCTGAATTTTGTCAAATGCTTTTTCTGCATCAATTGAGATGACCATGTTTTTTTTTTCCATTTGTTAAATGATAACTATATTGTGTGACTTTCATATGCATTCCAGGAATAAATCTCACTTGATCATGGTGTAAAATCTTTTTAATATGCTTCCTAATTTGGTTCATTAGTATTATGCTGATGATTTTTGCATAGGTTTCATGAGAGATATTGGTCTCTAGTTCTTTTTTTTTTAATTTTTTTTTAATGTTTATTTTTGAGAGAGACAGAGACAGCGAGTGGGTTAGGGGCAGAGAGAGAGGGAGACACAGAATCGGAAGCAGGCTCCAGGCTCTGAGCTATCAGCACAGAGCCCGACGTGGGGCTCGAACTCACAAGCCATGAGATCATGACCTGAGCCAAAGTCGGACACTCAACCGACTGAGCCACCCAGGCGCCCCTCTAGTTCCTTTTCTTGTGTCTTTTTCTGGCTTTGGTTTCAGGGTAAGACTGGCCTCATGGAATGAGTTAAGAAGTGTTCCCTCCTCTTCAATTTTTAAAAAAAGTTTGAGAAGGACTGATAGTAGTTCTTTAAATGTTTAGTAGAACTCACCAGTGAAGCCATGAGATCTAGGGCTTTTGTTTGCAGAGTGGGTGTGCAATTGATTTTTGATTACTGATTTGATCTCTCTACTAGTTATAGGTCTATTCAATCTAATTCTTCATGAGTCCTGGTAGCTTTTGTATTTCTAGGAATTTGTCCATTTTATCTGATTATCCAATTTGTTGGCATATCGTTGTTCATTAATACTCTCTTAAAGTCCTTTTTATTTCCATACAATTGGTAGTAATGTCTCACTTTCATTTCTAATTTTAGTAATATGAATCTTCTCTTTTTTCTTAGTCTAGACTAGGTAACGGTTTGTCAATTTCGTTGACATATTCAAAGAACCATATTTTGGTTTGACTGATTTTCTCTTTGTTTTTCTAATCTCCATTTAGATTAGAATAAAGACTGCTCTAGTCTTTATTATTTCCTTTGTGTTAGATTTGAGTTCAGTGTATTCTTTTCTCATTCCTGAAGGTGTAAAGTTAGTTGATGATTTGACATCTTTCTTATTTTATTTTGTTTTTTGAGAGAGAAAGAGAGTGAGATTGCAAGCAGGGGAGAGGGGTAGAAGGAAAGAGAGAGAATCTTAAGCAGGCTCCACACTCAGCACAGAGCTCCACAACCCAGGGATCATGACCTGAGCTGAAATCAAAAGCTGGATGCTCAATCCACTGAGCCACCCAGGGGCCTTTCTTGATTTTTAAATGTAAGTATTTATAGCTATAAAGTTTCCCCTTGATACCACTTTCACTGCATCCTGTAAGTTTTGACATGTTGTGTTTTCATTTTCATTTGTCTCTAAGTAGTTTATGATTAAATTTCTATAGATTTGTGAGTAAATTCAGTTTTTTTTTTGCTACTGATTTGTAACTTTATCCTGTTGTGGTCAGAGAGGACAGTTTGTATCATGTCTATCTTTTAAAATATACTAAGATCAGTTTGTGGCCTAACATACAACTACCATGGAAAATGAGCAATGTGTACTTCAGAAGAACGTGTACACTGTTGTTTTTGTTGTTTTTGTTGGGTAGAGTGCTCTGTATACGTTCATTAGATCTCATCAGTTGACTGTGTCAACTTCTGTCTGATTATTCTATTAATGTAAATAGGTTATTGAAGTCTCCAACTATAAATACAGATCTATTTCTCCCTTCAATTCTGTTAGTTTTGGCTTCATATATTTTGCTGTTTGTCATCAGTTAAGTTTAATAATTGTTTTATGTTCTTGCTGTATTGAACCTTTGATTAATATCCAATTGCCCTTGTTTATCTCCTATAATAATTTTTGACTTAAAGTTTATTTTGTCTTAAACTCAAAATGGATAAAGGACCTGAATGTGAGACAGGAAACCATCAGAACCCTAGAGGAGAAAGCAGGAAAAAAAACCTCTCTGACCTCAGCCGCAGCAACTTCTTACTTGACACATCCCCAAAGGCAAGGCAATTAAAAGCAAAAATGAACTATTGGGACCTCATGAAGATAAAAAGCTTCTGCACTGCAAAGGAAACAATCAACAAAACTAAAAGGCAACCAACGGAATGGGAAAAGGTATTTGCAAATGACATATCGGACAAAGGGCTAGTATCCAAAATCTATAAAGAGCTCACCAAACTCCACACCCGAAAAACAAATAACCCAGTGAAGAAATGGGCAGAAAACATGAATAGACACTTCTCTAAAGAAGACATCCAGATGGCCAACAGGCACATGAAAAGATGCTCAACGTCACTCCTCATCAGGGAAATACAAATCAAAACCACACTCAGATATCACCTCAGGCCAGTCAGAGTGGCCAAAATGAACAAATCAGGAGACTATAGATGCTGGAGAGGATGTGGAGAAACGGGAACCCTCTTGCACTGTTGGTGGGAATGCAAACTGGTGCGGCCACTCTGGAAAACAGTGTGGAGGTTCCTCAAAAAATTAAAAATAGACCTACCCTATGACCCAGCAATAGCACTGCTAGGAATTTACCCAAGGGATACAGGAGTACTGATACATAGGGGCACTTGTACCCCAATGTTTATAGCAGCACTCTCAACAATAGCCAAATTGTGGAAAGAGCCTAAATGTCCATCAACTGACGAATGGATAAAGAAATTGTGGTTTATGTACACAATAAAGTACTACGTGGCAATGAGAAAGAATGAAATATGGCCCTTTGTAGCAACGTGGATGGAACTGGAGAGTGTGATGCTAAGTGAAATAAGCCATACAGAGAAAGATACCATATGTTTTCACCCTTATGTGGATCCTGAGAAACTTAACAGAAACCTATAGGGGAGGGGAAGGAAAGAAAAAAAAAAGAGGTTAGAGTGGGAGAGAGCCAAAGCATAAGAGACTCTTAAAAACTGAGAACAAACTGAGGGTTGATGGGGGGTGGGAGAGAGGGGAGGGTAGGCGATGGGCATTGAAGAGGGCATCTTTTGGGATGAGCACTGGGTATTGTATGGAAACCAATTTGACAATAAATTTCATATATTAAAAAAAATAATAATAAAGTTTATTTTGTCTGATGTTATCACCACGTTTGCTCTCTTCTGGTTAGTATTTACATGGATTACCTTTCTCCTCCCTTTCACTTTCATTATGTGTCTTTATATGTAAAGTAAGTCTCCTGTAGACAGCATATAGTTGCATCTTGTAGTTTTATCCATTCTGCCAATCTCTTATTTGTTTATTGGAGAATTTAATCTGTTTATATTCAAGGTAAATACTGGTAAGAAGAAACTTACTTCTACCATTTTGCTATTATTTTCTATATACCTTATAGTCTTTTGTTGTCTCATTTCCTGCATTATTGTCTTTTTTTAAGTTGGTTTTTATAGTGAATGCAACATTTCAATTCTCATTTTTTTTGTGTATATTTAGCTATTTTCTTTGTGTTTCCCATGGGGATTACGTTTAAGGTCTGAAAATTATGTAACACTCTAATTTGACTTTATACCAGCTAACGTCAATAACCTACAAAACAACCTCTGCTCCTTTACAGCTCCACCTCCACCCTGTCAGTAGCTGATGTCACGAAATACAAACTAATAATTATTTTAAATGCATTAGCCTCTTAAATGCATCATGTAGACAAAAAATGGAATTACAAACCAAAGTCACAACAATGCTAGCTTTTACAGCAAATATTTTTTTTAGAAGATTTTAGGCTCTTAAATCATGTAACAAAAAGTGGAGTTCAAACATTTGTTACAATACTGACTTTTAGTTGCTTGTGTGTTTACCTTTATCGAGATGTTTATTTCTTCATAAAGCTTGGAGTTACTGTCTACTGTCCTTACATCTCACCCTGCAGGGCTCCCTTGAGCATTTCTTACAGGGCAGGGCTAGTAGTAATGAGCTCCCTCAGCTTTATTTTATTTGGGAAGGTCTCATTTTTGTGAAAGAATGCCCTCACTTTTGAAAGACCATCTTGATTTTTTTTCTTCTTTGAGCACTTTAAGTTTTATTTATTTATTTTGAGAGGGAGACGGATTCTGTCAGTGCAATTTTTGTCTTGGTGCAGAGACAGATTACAGGTGCCTCCAACTTCACCACCTTCCCTGAAAACTATTTTTGTGTATTGATCTGGTCACCAAATAACTTCCTAAATACATTTACTAGTTCTAAAACTTTTCAATTAATTTTCTTGGGCTTTTGAAGTAGACAATCATAGCATCTAGAAATAATCTAATGTCTCCTCCTTTGAAATACTTATACCTCTCACTTTTTAATCTGGCCTTTCTATTATTTAAAAATGTTATTGGCAAGCATTCTTGTCTTATTCTTTCTTGACTTACATAGAGTATATTGGTAGTGCTTCTGTGTTCATCATAATGTGGGCTGTTAGTTTTACTTATCTTTACATGGTTAAAGAAGAATTTCTGCTTTCTTATTTAGTAAGATTTTTCCTCCAACAACCTGATCAACTATCATGATAATATAAAATTTTCTTATTTAACACTGAGATATTTAATGTATTTTCTAACACTTAAACATTCTCGTATTTCTGCAAATAACCCATACTTGTTTTGAACATAATGCTGGATTTGGCTTAATGGTATTTTTAACTTTTTTTTTTTTTTAATTTAAAGTGACTGATTTGTGATTTTCACTTTTGTACTGTCTTCTAAAGGCTTTTATGTCAGTGTTACAACACCTAAATTGAACTGGGAATTCTTCTATATTTTCCTGTGTTCTGGATAATTATCTGTTCATAGGTGTGGATGAAGCTATCTGTATAACCTCAACTAAGCCTAGCAGCATGTTCTCCAATAATTTTTCTTCCCTCGCCAGGTGTATTCAAGTTTTCCACTTCTTTTTTTTACCCTTTTGTCCACTTATATTGTCTTAAAATCACTCTTTGTATTCAGATTTTCAGATTATTTTAGCATAAGACTGTTACATTTTAATATGGTATTTTCTAATAAATTTTAGTTCGTATCTCTGGTTAATATCTCAAATTTCTGATATTCTAATTTTTAATTCTTTTTTTTTTTTTTTGGTTAAAGAATTGCCAGAAGGTTGTCAATTTTGTTGGATCTTCTCAAAAAATCAATTTTTCCTGTTTCCTAATTTATCACAGAAATTTAATTCCATCTTTCCTTTTACCATTTTGTTTTGTTGTTCTCTTTCAAATTTCAAAAATATGAATGCCTACTATGTTTTCAGTCTGTAGCCCACATGTTTTCCAACCGGTAAAACTTTGGGTAATAAGCACATCCATGCGCTTTTCCACATTCTACAGTCTGGCTCCTGTCCTCAGCACACAGCTACAATTGTTCTCAGTAAGTCACGGATCCCTATGTGTTGTCCAAGATAACAAACCTACTGTCCTTTTTTTACTAGAACTCTTTATACGGTATCTGTCATTAACCATGTCCTGCTTCTTGAAACTCTATTCTCTTGGCTTTTCTGAGAAAACCCTTTCCTCGCTTTTCTCCTGAGTCTCCCATCATCCTCCCTCAGCATCCCACCACGGTGGGCTTTTTTTCTTCCCTTAAATGTCCGGGTTTCCCAAGACTGTGTGTCTGAGAACTTTGCTCTTATTAAACATGATTCCTAGTGACCTCATCCAAATCCATGGATCCAACTATCTTTTATATGTAAAACTATCTAAACCCATTGTACAGCTCCCAACTGGATAAGACAAAATAGGATATCTCAAGGTATCCTGTCTAACTAATGTCAGCAATATCATCTTTATCCTGTAAATTTTACCATCTTTCCAGGTTATAGATACTTGTGATTACTATCAATATTCCCAGGTTGGTAACATAGGAATTATTTTAGGTTCCTCCCTCTCATGTACCCATATTCAATCAGTCACCAAATTCTGAAGGTTTACCTTTACCCCTTTAAGAATGTGTTCCTTCATGGCTGTTCCTAGAATCTCTACCTTAGATCATGATTTTCATAAAAAACTACCTTGATACTCCCATAATCTTCCTGTCTGCAACCTGGTCTCTCTCCTATCTACATGCTACACTTTCCAGATGATTTTTTTTTATTTAAATTTATTTATTTTGAGAGAAAGAGAAGCAGCAGGGAAGAGGCAAAGAGAGAGGGGGACAGAGGATCTGAAGCGGGCTCTGTGCTGACAGCAGAAAGCCCAACGCAGGGTTGGAACTCACGAACTATGAGATCATGACCTGAGCCAAAGTTGGACACTTAACCAACTGAACCACGCAGGCGCCCCCAGGTGATTTTTTAATAAATGAAATATTTGTTTACTGGTGACTCACAGCTTGTGCTCTTACACATTCTTTTTATTTCCCCTACTTAGGATAGCCTCTGTCTACCCCCTTATCTACCTATTTAAATTCTACGTCCTTCCAAGTTTAAGCCTTCTATCTCCCTCTCTAGAAAGCTCCTTCTCCTTTTGTGCTAGCATTGCACCTTGGGCACATGTCTTTCATAAAACATGTGGTTCTATGGCAACTACTGATTAATTTGACTATTTTCCACTAAAGGAGAAGCAACCCGAGGCCAACCAATCTTGTTTGCCACTGTACTCTCATCAGCTAGCAAATGTTTGTTCATGTTCAAAGTACACATGAACTATTTTTTAAAAATTTTTGTTTAAGAACTCATGTAAACATATATATAACCAGAACTGTTAGTCAGAGAAAGGCAGATATCATATGATTTCATTCATATGTTGGAATCTGAGAAACTTAACATATGACCATAGGGGAAGGGAAGGAAAAGTAAGATACAAACAGAGAAGCAAACCATAAGAGTCTCTTAAACAGAGAACAGGGTTGATAGGGGTAGGGAAAATGGGTGATGGGCACTGAGGAGGGCACTTGTTGGGATGAGCACTGGGTGTTGTATGGAAGTGATGAATCACGGGAATCTACTCCTGAAGCCAAGACTACACTGTATGTTAACTGACTTGACGATAAAAAAGTTTAGAAAACTAACTAACTAAATAAATAAAATCTTAAAGAAAAAAAAAAAAAGAACGGACTACTAGTAAACTTACATAAACAAAAATACATACAACAGAAAAAAACATAAGCGGGTCCAGGTCCATAAATTCATGTTGCTTTTCCAAAAGAATTTGAGTCCTACAGGAGGTCAGACTCCTAAGCTTCTCTGAACTTAGGAATGTAAAAATTGACCAGATAACTCAGGATTGGAATGCTACCAACTATTCTATATTACAATTCTGGGTCTAACATAGCCAGACTATTAGAGTGGTATGATTAAAAGAAAAAAAAAAAAAAAAGCTAGTATGTTGATTGTGATGCATCCTTAAAAGACCTGAGTCCTTAATAATGAAATAAAAATAAAAAAGGGTTTGCTCATTGTAAATCCATTCCTTAAGGTCTTATCACAACACACTGCTCAGTTGAAAATACTAGCTCTTGGGACTCTCAGATTTTGTTACCAGATTTTTGTTGTGGTGCTTTGTTTGTTTCCGGTGGGAGTTTTTTATTATCTTGTTTATTTTCATAATTAATTGCAGTATATAACTCAAAGGAGCATAAATTTCTTAAGGACAAAGCTGGACCATCAGAGAGTAAAACTATAAGCAAACTGTTTAGAAAAAAACATTCAGTAAGAGTTTCAGTTTTCCAATCTGTATGTCATCTTAGCCCTGACCTAAATATAGTAAGTTTGCTTTAATTACAACTTTTTGGTTATAGAAAACTGGTAGTGAAACTAAGGCTTGAGATTCTACCTCTAATTATGACTCAATGTTATACTGTTCCAGGAACCCAGCCTATAAGCCCAGATCCAGTAAAGCCATCTCAAAATAAATTGTTCACAGGAAGCACTCAAAACAACACTGTATGGAATGGGAAAAAATTACCAATGTAAAAACAGTAAAACATTTTTAAATGTGCAAAACTCACACTCACATAGTTTAAGAACTGCATTTTCCAAACATACCTTGTCCATTAATTTACTTGCATGAAGACTCAAGCTATTGAAGAATATTTTTTTGCTTAGCAAATGCATTTCTTCAATGGTAGTCAATAATGTAGTTGCACTATTTCCAACAATGCCACTAAAAGCAAAGAATATTTCAGGTTGCAAAACAAGCCTGACACAATGAGTTCTTTAACTGAATATAATTCGCTTAAAAGATCTAGATTTAAAATAAAAGTATGTATGGAGAATATAAGCTGTGAATTAAAAACAACTACTTTAGTTTCACATAAAAATGACAGAGATATTTTACTTAAGAGTTAGGTAACAAACAAATGTTTCCAGTGTTTCACAATCTCTTTTAGAAAAACACTTATAAGATGCAAATCCATCCATTTTTCTCTATTACGGTAAATGCATGTCTTGATTATCCAAGACCTAATTTTAACTTTAAGGAAGCCATTCCATCAATAATAACTCTATTCATAAAATATTTAAATTTTATTAACACTGATTTATTCTTTCCATTAAAACTCTTACACCAGGGGCGCCTGGGTGGCTTAATCAGTTAAGTGTCTGACTTCGGCTTGGGTCATGATCTTGTGGTTCTTGAGTTGGAGCCCCACATCGGGCTGTGTGCTGACAACGCAGAGCCTGCTTTGGATCTTCTGTCCTTCTCTCTTTCTGCCCCTCCCCCACTTGTTCTCTCTCTCTCTCTCTCTCTCTCTCTCTCTCTCTCTCTCCCCCAAAAATAAGTAAACATTAAAAAAAGGTGAGTAAAAAAAAAAAAACCTGACATCATATATAAAGTTTCTCAATTTTTATACGACTGCCTAAGTAGCAGCAAATTTAGACTGAATATGAAAAATCTTGTAATATTTTAAAATATCTAATTATTAGCACACTCTATACTCCTCAATTTGCTATTACAAGGATATTTCTTAGACCTATCTAAGGAATTTTCTCATTTTTTCTAGAATGTAAAACAAGCCTGTATATAAAACAATTCCCAATTTTATTCTAATTCATGTACTGAAAGTCATTTAAAAATTTGATATTAGGAGAAAAGGTTTTTGTTGATGTGAAAATATACCATAATCCAGTAGGAAATCCTAACTTCTAATGGCACAATACCATCTTACTATACCTAAAAGAAATTTAGATTGCTGAAAATAAATATAATGGCATTACTAAATACCATTAGATAGTAAACAAACAATCAAAAAAAGCCAATTTACAGAAAACTGATATATTACACATGACATGTTATAAAAGCAAATACTAATGCCATTTACTTCAATACATTCTGAAACTAAAACAAATTGGAATGAATTCTTATATAGTTAATGCAGGCAAACCAAATTAACAAACATATATATAAAGTAAATAGCAAAATAAAAGCAAATTCCTAAACAGGTAGCCAAAATACCTATATTTACAAAAAAATAAAGTATTTCAATTAAAAATAGTATAAGCTAAACACCAAAATAAACTGAAAGAAATTCCCACACATGCCTATACATACAATAAAAAAAAGTATGTTTCTAAATAGTAAAATACACCAAGCCAACAGGGGAAAAAACTGAATGTATACAAACAGAAACTGATATTTAAAAATTTCTTTAATGTTTATTTATTTATTTTGAGAGAGAGAGAGAGAGAGAGTGAGTGAGTTGGGGTGGGGCAGAGAGAGAGGGAGAGAGAATCCCAAGCAGGCTCTGTGCTGTCAGCAGAGAGCCTGATGCGGCACTCGAACTCACGAACCATGAGATCAATTATGACCTGAGCTGAAATCAAGAGTTGGACACTTAACTGACTGAGCCGCCCAGGCGCCCAGAAACTGACATTTTAATGAAAACTTTGGAGAGATAACAACATATGTTTACATTCATTTAAAAAAAAAATTGGAGTTATCAGCCATATTTTGCACTTACTCAGATCTAGAATTTACTAATGGTTGCAAAGTACTCAACAGGTACCAGTAACTGGGCCAAGTACTTACAGATGGTTATTGCATTTCACTCCATATTTATACCCAACATGCTTATCCTGCCATTACTTGATTTTTCAGTTTTAGGTATTATTTACAAAAACCCTGCTATGGAAGATGAGAGTCAAATTCTCTTAACATAATGCTCATCCCCCACCACAATATACCCAAACTTCAGCTTTCCCAGGCTCTCTAATACAGTTATATCACAGGGTTCTGGTGAATCAACACTCAATGTTTACAATATTACAGGCATGTAAATACTATTCAGAGCTAACTGAGGCATCAGGGAATTCAACATAAGGGAATGAGCAGGCTGATGAAGAAGACAAACCCCAGTGTCACAGCCTTGCAGGAGGCCTAGAAAGCAAGCAGTCCAGACTGGAGGAAGAGAATGAAGGTTCCAAGAGGAATGTAGGAAGGGAAGAGGGGAGAGAAGTTGGGAAGAATTGGTAGATGTGCTTGACTACACGGTGAGAAAATGTGGAGTCCACTTAAGGGTTTGGGTCTGCAGCAAAAGCACTACCAGGAATTTATCCAAAGGATACAGGACAGGGGCACACGTACCCCAATGTTTATAGCAGCGCTTTCAACAATATGGGAAGAGCCCAATGCCCATCAACTGATGAATAGATGAAGCTGTGGTATATTTATACAATGGAATACTACTTGGCAATGAAAAAGAATGAAATCTTGCCATTTGCAACGATGTGGATGGAACTAGAGGGTATTATGCTAAGTGAAGTAAGTCCGAGAAAGACAGAAATCTTATGTTTTCACTCATATGTGGAATTTAAGAAACTTAAGACCATGGAGGAAGGGAAGGAAAAAAAAAAAAATAGTTACAGACAGAGAGGAAGACAAGCCATAGGAGACTCTTAAATACAGAGAACAAACTGAGGTTTGATGGGGGTGGAGGGGCAGGGGGGGTGGGGAAAATAGGTGATGGGCATTGATGAGGGCACCTGCTGGGATAAGCACTGGGTGTTGTATGTAAGTGATGTATCATAGGAATCTACTCCCAAAGCCAAGAGCACACTGTATACACTGCACGCTAACTTGATGATAAATTATATAGTAAAAGAAAAAAAATTTGGGTCTAAAACAGCAATCAGGACATAGGAAAGTAAGCAAATACAAAAACAAAGCAATTACTAAGCACAGAGAGAAAAAGGTTTACAAGTAAGGAAATGTAATCAAAGTATGCTGGATTCCCTGTTTTCATGGATTCTGCATCTTCCTTTGCCTCGTTCACTATTGCCTTTTGATGGAATCTATCCTCTGGGAGTTTGAATGTATAGGGGGCATTTTTTTTTTTTTTTTTTTTGAAAATTTGCACGTCTCCTATTTTTCCCCAATTTTCTTTGTGGGTTTCTTTTCTTTCTAACCTCTAAATATGAGAGCTCCCCAGGTCTCAGTCTTAGGCCTCTTCTTCATCTGTACTTACTTGCTAAGTGATCTTACCTAGTCCTGTTGCTTCAAATACCATCTATATGCTGCAAACTACCAGATGTATAGGTTCAGCCCTGACTTCTCTGTTGTCTGCTAACTCAACACATCCCACCGCATGTTCACAGGGATGCTGAATCCCACACGGCCAAAACTGAGCTGAACTCTTCAGTACCCACCCACTCCCATAAACCTGTTCCTCTCCAGCATCCTCCCTCTCAGCAAACGACAATACCACCCATCTAACTGTTCAAACCAAAAGCCAAGAATTCGTCCCAGACTCCCCACATTTCACCCTACCTAGTCCATATATATTTCCTATTGTCTCTGGAAACCCTACTTTTCATCACCCCAAGACTATCACTCTGACACATCACCATCTCTGCTCAGAACACAGACTGCTTCCTAAATACCTTGTTCCCCTTTATCCCAGTACACTACATTATTCACAGTGTCCAGAGTCACCTTATATATCATAAATCAGCTCAAGTCACTGAAACATCCCCACCCACCCCCACACACATACATCTTCTCCAACCCTCTCAGTATAAAATCAAAATCTTCACCATAGCCTACAAAGTCCTACATGATCTGGCCTTTGCTTACCTCTCTGATTTCATTCCTCCCTACTCCTTCCATTCACTCTATTCCAACCACTGGCCTTCCTTCTGGTCCTGTAAAATGCAAGCTTTTTCCGGCCTCAGGACCAGAATACCCTGTCTAGGATGCTCTTTAACAAGACCTTTACATGCCCGACTCCTTCACGCTATGCAGGTCTGTGTTCAAATATCACCTCCACCAAAAGGCCTTTAAAATAGCCCCATGCACATACACTTGCTCATATGTGGTCACTCCCTATACTTCGTTTCCTTTCTCCTGCTTTATTTCTCCTTGTTGTCCTTAGCACTATCTAAATTATTATTTTATACTTGTTTGTCTTTCTCCCCATTAGAATGTAAGTTTAAGCGGTTTTGTTCACTGCCATATCTTTAGCATCTAGTAGACTGACATCTGCAATCAATTTTTTAATTGACTAAATGAGGAAATATGTGAACAAGTAAAAAAAGTACATGGAAAAAAATGATCAAAAGATCCAACTGTCATCCTCAAAATCATCACTTTCAAAGACAGAAAAATTACAATTCTCAGAGTCTAATAAATATATTACCTTCAGAATCCAAATGATTTTTTCTTAGCATTCTTTGTATTAGAAACTGAGTTATCTTTATCTTCAAATGATAAATTTTGTTCAGTACCATCATGGGTATTACTACATAAATAATTTAAAAATTATTTACCACTACCTTTGCCTAATACGGCATTAGTTATGTGTTAGCTGCTTTCAGCTGCTGTTGTGTTTTCTAAGTACGTATCATTCTCTTATTTTAGGAAGCTTACCACATCACAATTGAAACTAATTTATTGCTTCTGAGTCATGGCAAATGATGGTAATAAATTTATATCTAAAATGTTAGAGGACTAACCCAAATCCTATCACTGATTAGTTATATATAGCCTGTGGCTTGTTGGTTTTGTTTAAAAATTTACCGGGGTGCCTCGGTGGCTCAGTCAGTTAAGCGTCCGACTTTGGCTCAAGTCATGATCTTGTGGTCCGTGAGTTCGAGCCCCACATCAGGCTCTGTGCTGACAACTCAGAGCCTGGAGACTGCTTCGGATTCTATGTCTCCCTCTCTCTGCCCCTCCCCCACTTGCACTCTGTCTCTCAAAAAATGAATAAGTGTTAAAAAAAATTTTTTTTTTTAATTTACTAATAGCATGTGAATTCCATCTCTTAACTGTGAAGTTCTGGGTGGCTAGTCTCAGCTACAAGAAGGTAGGGAACTACACCACCATAGTCTTTTGGTGCTTCCTTAATTAGAGATCCCTGCACCTCTCCTATTAGTTATAATAACCCCGGATTTTAACAATTGGACTTCTGTTCCTGATACTAACATACTGGATGAAAAATAATTGTTAAGTCATTTTTAATGGATAGTAATGGAAACTATCCAAAATATAGTGTGAAAGGTCATTGTTTTAACACAACTACATGGAACACAAGACACGGAATATGGTCTTATAGTGACATTTATAATAAAGCTCAAGAGTATACCATCACTGCAAAGTGAAGATAAATGAATCTTTTGGAGTCAAAGATCAAATTATAGAGAAAATAAGTGGTTCCTAATCAGATAAAGTAGCTTTTACTGAAAGCAGACAAAGCTATAGTTCTGTTTTATCATTAATAGAAAACTAAATGTTAAAAAAAAAACTTACATTATTTATACCCAGAATAGGACACTTCACTTATTGTGCTCTATTTTGAGTGTAATGTATAATTACTGTAGGTACCATGGATCTCTTTTACAAACTTATACTGTTATATAGGCTGTGTGTGTGTGTGTGTGTGTGTGTGTGTGTGCACAGTTATGTTTGGGGAAGAAAGGGAAAAGAAATGGCGGACCTCAAAATACAGCACAAACAACACATACATAATGATTCATAAGGTGTGGAGGTTCTGCTGGTTTATATTTAGTCAAACAAATGGTGAAAGCAAACAAAACTAAAACCTTATACTGTGTTTCTACCTGAAATTACGTATCACAGAGGGTCTAACAAGCACATTTAACCATTCCACTTACCTGATTGTATGATGGTAAAATTTGAGGAGGTTAGAAATTTTATATAACAAAACTGCCCCAGGTTCAGCAACTATTACTTGTTCAATTCGAACCTGTGAAAATGTGAAAAAAAATTAAACATTTCTTAAAGGCATAATTTTCATTCTACAATCACATGTGGTCTAAACAGCATTTTAAAAAGACAAAATTTAATTCTGTAGAAATCACAAAATTCCTTCTAAGTAATCTCTGAATATTAAATTATAAGGGATAGTAGAGTAACAGAAATATTTTAACACAGATATACTCTACCAAAAAAAAAAAAATCCTTTACCTACAGAATTTGGCTTGAAGGCAGTCGCTACCAAAATAACCAATACATGAGGAGGTCATTGTGAGGTTTTTTACCAGTATATAATGGAATTTAGTTCAGCACTATTTGCAAATCAGCTGTTACCTCCCTAAGAGCAGATTATCAGTGAAATACTGCTCTATCATCAACTATTCAGAAAAAAAAAAAAAATTAAAGAATTCTTATCTTCAAACTATTATACCGAATTTCCTTTTTTAAATTAGCACCAACATATATGTCTAATTACGACTACCAGGGCAATATCAGATCTAGTTCAAAGTTAACTCGATCTCTCTTAAGGTTAACTACTAGGAATCTTGAATTAAATTCCATCCGTTACATTCCCTTTATATTCCCTAATTAATGAATGCAAGCTAAATTACACCGGGATGCACTTCCTTACATATTGTATCTGCCCTTAAGCCGCTGCTTACATTGTGTCTTCCTGTTTTCCTAACTAGATTCTAAACACAGACCTTGTATTTGTTTTCTGCTGCTTTTACATCTCCACAGCATCTGGGAGAACAGTACGTACACCACAGATGCTTAATACATGCTTTTGAAAACTGAAGTTTCTCTGTACTTAGATTTTGGAAGATGTCATAATGCCAACATATGTGATTTGCTAAAATAGATTTACAAATGTATGTATGTGAGCATACAAAAACCTCTCAGATTACAGAAATTAAATGACCTTTACATTAATACGTTTATGAAATTTATACATCTTTTGGCATTACACATTAGTAGAGGAGCTAACTAACACAATATTATAAATTGTGAACAGCATGTGAATTTAAAAACCACAATTTACACATTACGATTTCTTTCTAGGTCCAAGGCCTGCCTCAATAGTGATTTAAATGATATATCAATAAGTGATATTTTCTGAATGTTAATGTAATTATCAGGACAAAATATAATAGATGCTAATTGTAGATAGACAGCTCTTCTCTAGTAGATTTGTAACAGCATCTTAGCTATCTGGCAAAGTCTCTCCAAAAATGTTCAGGCATCAAAAAAATACTCTTTCCGCCAACTCTGTCAAGCAAGTGAGAAAGGAGGAAGAGGGAGGGGAAAAAGGGAAGGAAAAGAGGGAAGACACAGAGGAAGGAAGAGGAAACAAACCCAGTTCCGTCCCTTTTCACACACACACAAAGGTTCTGCGGGAAAGCAGCATCCTTTCAGCTACGATGAAAAGAACAGAGAAAGGCTGAAAAATCAGGGGATTTATGTCCAATACACGAAGGTTGTTTGCCACACCGTTTTCTGAGGGTGACATAAGAGGGCCACCATTTTCAGCAAAGGCCAACAGTCCCAGGAAAAACAACAGGCGATGAGAGAAAAACACAAATGTACAAAGGCTGAAAGAGACTACGGAGGTGGTGGCAGCAGGAACCAACTAGAAAGTAGAAGGCGCCGGAGAAAAACAAGCATTATTAGCAAAGCTGAACAGCAGTGACGGGAAGAATGGCTCAGACGTAACAGGCTTCCAACTGTCCCTGGCACATAATAAACACTCAAGAAACTGTAACTGTATCGGAAGTGGCAGAGATGATAAAGGCAGAAATTAAAAGTAGCCAAAGGGGCCACAGGCAGTTGGACAACAATCTTGGGAGGAGATAAAAGACCCAATGGCGGCTCTCCATTCCAGTGCCAGAGAGAGAGCTGTAGCAAAGCAGGAGTCAGAAAGCAAGAGAAAGATGGAGAGAATCTGTGTTTATGGGGAGGGGACACAAGGAGGAGGCAGGACTGAAAGGGATAATAACAAACCTTTGTCTCAACATCATAGATGGCTGCTTGGAGTAGACGTTTGTTCCCCAGTACACATCAGCAATCTGAGGGCACTATTTCTGTACCATGCAATACAGCATTCAGCTCTATTTCCCATGCCATTTATCTTTGTATATGAACTTATTTTCATACAACCCACCATGATGTATGAAGGTCTGAGCATATCATAAGTTTTTATTAAGAAAGGTAAAATTCAAATGTTAGCTAGTAATCGCTTTGCAACCCAGAACAGTCATATAAAAAGAAGCATCATCTTACCACCTATAGAGTTGGAAAACAAAGATTCAATACATTAATTCTTTTTTTTTTTTAATTTTTGTTTATTTTTGAGAGAGACAGAGACAGAGCACAAGCACAGGGAGTGCGGAGAGAGGCGGAGACACAGAATCCGAAGCAGGCTCCAGGCTCTGAGCTGTCAGCACAGAGCCCGACATGGGCTTGAACCTGTGAACCATGAGATCATGACCGTAATCACGATCAAGCTGAAGTTGGACGCTTAACCGACTGAGCCACCCAGGTGCCTTGATGATGATTATTTTTAAATGTATTTTACAATCCTACACTAATGTGTTAATTTGAGAAAATTATAGCTCGATTTCCAGCTGTGAAGTTATTTTTAAACTCATAGGAATAAGGCAATAATTTATCCAGATACCATATAACATATATAAAAGCAAAATATTTACCTTCAGAGGCCTGCACACACCCTCAGTAATATGCCCAACAACTTCCTGAATATTTTCTTCAACACCTACAATTAATTATAGCATAACTAAAATGTTTTTTCCATATTACGCGTAAGTTCAAAACACGAACAATAATGTATATGATTAATGACACTAATAACAAACATTTAAAATAACATAACAATATTTTATTAAGTTGAATGTCTTTTAGGACATTATTAATTATGTTAACATTTGGGTCTAGAACCTGGTTAATTTATTTCACTGCTGATTAATAAAATGAACAACTTCTTTGTGAAAAAGAATAAATGTATGAGTCACAGGAAAAAAATGACTGGGAAACATTAATTGAAGGGAGTGATATGAAGATGTATTAGCGTCTGCTCTACAAACGCCTTATTCTGGGCAGGGGTGCTGAGCACAGAAGCTGAGATGTAAAAATGGAAAGCACACCTTGTAACCTAAGGGAAAAACTGACATTTACTAAATATTGACTATTTGCCAAGCTCCTGGGTACTTGACATTTACTGCTTGTGACTTTTTTTTTCAGATGGAGAAACTGAGGCTTAGAGGAATTAAGTCATTCTCAAAGAATAACCTATTTCATCCAACTCCGATCTATTTTCTTCCAACCTCTTCACACTGCCTCTCAGATACACTTTACCAAAACATCTTTTAAGAAATACATTATTTTAAACTAGGTAATTAGGATAACAGAAACCCACTTTAAAAAGTGTAGACCTTGTGCCAATCCAGCATACCCACTGAGTCTAATGTGAATTTCAAAGAGCGAGAAAAACAAGCCGGTAAGTACCCTCCCCGATTTGCACACTAGCCTCTCCTGCAGATCAGGATCTGAGCCAGAGCGGCGCAGGCTGACCAGTGCGACAAAGTCACAATATTCCTCTTCACTTCCTATCAAAAACAGAGTACCTTAATTTTCCATTTATCCCTCAAACTCTAACAACAGGCATCTTAAGGTAATCGCCATTAAGAAGACGTGAAATTCTGTAACAACCACACATCAGCAGTTTCTTCCTTGAAATCAAGACCAAAATTTTAAGTACATAAGGTACTACATGGGTAATTATTCAAAAAACTACAACAGCCACATGAGAATGAATAAAGGGGCTGGGTGGTAGAAAGAAATGAGAGACTTAGTGGCTTAACGACCTCAAACCAGACACTTGGTCACACATATAAAAGGAGGATATACCACCTCTCACTTTAAAGTGTGGTGTGGACATCTGAGACCATGTGTGCTACACGCACCAGAAGGGTCTTAAAAGTCAGGCAGAGGAGTCTAGGCCTGATAGGGAAGGTCACAGGGACCGGTGCACAAGTGTGCACAGCTGTGTGACAGGAAGGTGATGGAGGACAGAAGTCTATTAGCAGGAGAGGGGAGAAACCAGAGGAAAACTAATCAGGGCTCTTACTGTGCCACTGAGGGGCGAAGAGCTTATCTCTGTGAAGATGACAGATTTCGAGAAGTCTTGTGTTATTGTCTCTATTTAGATGTCAGCAATTAACAACTGGAGGACCCACCTTGTAGAGTTACATGCTTTAAGAGAGCTTCAAGGTGTTCTTTCTCAGAAGCGGTCGCCTGATGGAGCCAAGCCAACATATCTCCCACGTATCTAATGCAGAAACTGAATGTGAGTAAAGATTTCCTTCAGAAAAGCCTCAAAAATCCCAACACTGTCTGATTACTATACCTCAAGGGGTCATGGGAGTGCATTTCAATGGGTCTTGGCGTGCCTCCCGGGCCCCCTCTCGTAAGAGCATCAATAAATCCACGAACAACGGTACTTCTCCTGGCTGTTCCAAATTCATCCAAGGTATA
The DNA here is from genome assembly GCF_018350175.1 of Felis catus. Classification (NCBI taxonomy): domain Eukaryota; kingdom Metazoa; phylum Chordata; class Mammalia; order Carnivora; family Felidae; genus Felis; species Felis catus. Next base: position 18,043,210 of record NC_058368.1, on the reverse strand, counting down.
CCTGGGAGAAACAAGTTATTGGAGAACCAGAGGTGTTTCTTTCTGATGGTTACATCGAACTATCCATGCAGTTTCTAAGATAAGCAGCTTGTCTCAGCTTCTTTACACAAGGCTCTCAAGCAATAAATACTGTTGTGCACAATTACCTTGCGATCACTTTCTATCTTTTTAAAACAAATTAGAATCAAAATGCTTTGATTTTTCTCCCCTCATGCTCTTAGATTATAAATATGTTTAGTGTAAAGAATGCATTCCTTTAAATGATCACGAATTCTACGAAATGACTTCTGACTAAATGACTACTTACAGCACAAAATTCACAAACTTTTAACTTCTCAAATACGTAAAACGAATCCTCATCCTCAGGACCCAATCTGTCCCAATAAACAGAAGCAATGTAACTTCTGTTTCTAGGGCTATTCACTCTGACCACAAGTTATATTAGAAACCAGTGAATTCACTGGCAATTTAAATAGGGGTGAGGGGACTTATCAAGCCTGACAAACACTAGACTCTGATCCGTATAATTATATGAAATATACGTACACATTAATATTAATGTTAATCTCCCTTTAATAACAGACATGACTTGAAGCAAAACCAGCATGAGTTACAATGAACCTTCAATGACATCTATGTATGTGAAACACCTTTTCCCCGAGAGAGAGGAACATTTCTTTGACTTGAAAGAGATTATTTCCCAACAAAGGTCAAAAATTCAAAATGGAAAAAAAAAGTATTCAAAATGAAACTTTATAAAGGTGAATGTTAGAATTATTTAAATATCCTAAAATGCCTCTGGTTAAAATTAAAAGTTAAAATCCCCATTTTTTCAGCTAGGGCTATAGCAAAAAAAAGAAAAATTCCGGTCAAAAAGTAAATTAAAAGATGAAAGATCTGGGTCCAAAACAAATTAAAAGAATAGTGTAAAAGCCTCTAATAAATGGATCAAATACATAAAGAATGAATAAAAGTCAGCAAATTACTACATTCCTTAACACCTTATATTCTGAAGGTTTACCAAAGGAAGGAAGACATCAATTTATTCATTTCTACTTATAGTAAATTTCTTTATGAAAAAATGGCTACACTTGATTTATTAAAAGCTAACAATGCATTAGCATTCCAGTTACAAGCTACCTAATAAAAGCTGGGTATGGCAACGCCTCCCAAGGACTTCAATAATTACCGTTTTTCTGGCACATGATACCTACATGTTTGAGACACGCTCGAGACACCAAAGCTTTTACTCATTACTTAAAGTACATACGCAGTGCCATCTGGTGGTTAACATGAGACACTGTTAATTTTTTTCTAAATTTAAAGAAACCACCACCTTGAAAATAAATGATAACTTAATGAAAGGCCAACTTTCTCTTTTAGCATTCATCTTACAGGAATCAACTGGTCTTTAAAACTTCCTTCTTCCTAAGTTAACTTCCAAATGCCTCTTACCATGTTCCAAACTGCACTATTGCCCCCCTATTCCCTGGCTTGTGCCTCTTGAAGATAAATCGTGTCTATTATAGTTCTGTTCTTTGCCTTTCAAGCTTTTTCCTGGCTGTAACAATGGATTCTAAATATACCCTTCTGTATTTGACAGCTTTCCAGTTTATCTCCTTTCAAAATAAAAATAATAGCTAAAATTCTGTGATGAGCAAAGCATTATTCTAAGCACCTTATGTGAACAATCTAACTTAAATCTTCACAAAAACCCTGTAAGATAGGCACTATTTTTATCTTTATTTAAGGAAATTGAGGTTTATAAAGGTACAGAGGCTTGTCAAAAAATCTAACTCGGAGCTCGCCTTCTAAACTATTATACAATACTGCTCGTTTCCAAGTGTTTATCAAGAATCAAAATTTAGGGACGCCTTGGTGGCTCAGTCGGTTCAATGTCCGACTCTTGATTTCAGCCCAGGTCGTGATCTCATGGTTGGAAGATCAAGCCCCGCATCAGGCTCCACAGTGTCAGCATGGAGCCTGCTTAGGATTCTCTCTCCCTCTTTCTCTGCCCCTTCCCTACTCGCTCTCTCTTTCTCTCTCAAAATAAAAATAAACATTGAAACAAAAAAAAAGAATCAAAACTTACTAAATATATATTTACGTGATAGAAGTAGGCTGACCAAAACACACAAAGGAATTTTTTTAAACAGAGATTAACCTTGTGAACAAATATGAATCTGTGGACAATGTAACATTTTATTAAAATCAAATACCAAATATTTTCAGTACTAGAAGACTCTCCTAATCAAACACCAATATCTTAAAGTGCCAAGGCTGGGAAAGAAATTTCAAGGTACAACTATAACCTGCTAAGCTGATGATCAGTAGTGAACATTAATTAATCATATGTCCATGCACAACATTCAGCGCTATTACAGTACAGCTCTTACTACCAACCCAGCAACCAGTGCAAGATTTTGCAATCAATTTCCCAAAAATCCATGTTCTCTCTCAATCTACATCTTTGCATCTGCTGTTCCCTCAACCTAGGATGTTTTCAATTCCCTTTTCTTCCTGGAAAATGCCTATTTAACCTTCAGAACTCACTTTAAACCTATTTCCCAGAAGAAACTTTCCCTAACGTTCATCCCTTTCCCCTACCACAGAAAACGGACACATGAACTCTAAAGTAGCAATTAATCTAGTCATTAAAATGGTGTGTTTATATCTGGTCCCATAAAATGAAGCAATTTGAGGGTAGAGGTTTATTGATGCTGTGTCTCTAGTACTTAGAACTGTGCTTAACATATAGTAAGTACTCAGTAAGTAGTACTGGAATGTTATTATTTCATGCAGCTGTCCCAGCACTTGTGTTCTGGAAACTTATTATAGGCTAAGCAACGTTCCAATCAGAAAGCACAGTAATGGGGAAATCCTCTAAAACTATTACAAGCCTCTGAAAGTCATGACTCAGAGCAAGACTGAATGCCTCTGTACACGTTCCCTGGTTTTGTTTCCTGCATAACTCCCCACTTGGTGTCCCTATTTTCATATTATTGCAGAAATTAAAAAAAAAAAAACATTTACTTCTGTTTTATATGAAAGATAGAAGAGTAAAATTAAAATACAGAGTAATAAAAAATATGTCAATAATTAATAATGCCTAGGGTTCTTACCCAAAGCCTCATCATAGATCTCTTAGCTGGCATAACTTACAGAATGAAAGACGTGAATTCTTTCTTTTCTTGAATCCTATTAATGGAATCTTGATTTTCAATGTTCTTTTTTCATTTGGGGGAAGTTATATTTCTGACCCCCTTCTCCCCAGGGCCAGGTTGACAGAGGAGTTTTAGCTTCATACAATTCTAAGGTAGTCAGTGAGATGACAGGATGGGGAAGCCCTTACCTCTACATACATAAGGGGCAGTCTAGACGTAGGGACACCTTGCTTTTCCCCTCCAAACTGCATTCTATAATACACAATACACAAATGAGCTGATGCCCCAACAACACACATATCAGGTAAGAGCATCACTTTAAATAAATTATTTTATTACTGAAACTAAACTATCGTATATCAATTTGATAATACTGAAAGCTAGCATAAATCGTCCAAGAAAAAGTACATTTATTTTTTTTAATTAGGAAAAAGTCACCAACTTATATAAGACAGGTCTATCCTGCAGGGCTTCCATTGCCTGAGTTAATACTGGAGATATGTCACATGATTCCTGCGTCAATGTTCTGCATTCACCTGGAAAACAGTTACCGTGTGATTACAGCTCCTGTTAAATTAAAATTTGGTCTTTATTATATCCATTGTGTACCCACAGTCTAAATTCTGTAGCAGATATTACATTAAAAAAATGCTTGGAAAAACCTAGAGACTATGCCAATCAAAAACTATTTTATGATGGGACACCGGAGCAGCTCAGTGGTTACACATCCGACTCTTCGTTTCAGCTCAGGTCATGATCTCATGGTTCGTGAGATCGAGTCCTGCGTCTGGCTCTGCTCTGACAGAGGAGCCTGCTTAGGATTCTCTTTCTCCTTCTCCCTCTCTCTGCTCCTCTCTCACTCGCTTACGCTCTCTTTTTCTCTCTCAAAATAAATAAACTTTAGAAAAGTAAATAAGTAGGGGCACCTGGGTGGCTCAGTCGGTTAAGCGTCCAACTTCGGCTCTGGTCATGATCCTGCAGTTCGTGAGTTCTAGCCCCGCATGGGGCTCTGTGCTGACAGCTCAGAGCCTGGAGCCTGCTTCGGATTGTGTCACTCTCTCTCTCTCTGCCCCGCCCCCACTCACATCTGTCTTCCTCTCTCTCAAAAATAAACATTAAAAACATAATAATAAATAAATAAACAAAAAATACTGACAGAGGAAGAGGCCACAAACAAAAGACCGTAGGCAGCCTCTAGAACTAGGAAAAGGCCTCAGTCACAGCCAGCAAGGAAACATACCTCAGTTGGTCCTACAGACTCAAGTTACTAAATTATGCCCACAAACTGAATGAGCACAGACACTGAACCTTCCCAGAGCCTCCAGAAATGACTGCAGCTGTGCTAAGCACTTTTAGCGTGGTGAGAAACATGTCTGATTTCTGACCTGCAGAACTATAGGGTAATAATTTGTGTTGTTTTAAGCCATTAAGTTTGTGATGATTTGTTACAGCAACAATAGAATAGCAATTCACCACGTATAAAACAATTACTTAATGACTTTAGAAATAATGACCTTTTTTTTTTATTACATAAAAAACATAGAGCTTGAATGATGGCAAATACTCGTGATACAAACACAAACACAATATGTTCAAAAGTAAAACTCATTTTTCTTTCCCTTTTTTTTAAGTTTCTTTATTTTTGAAAGAGACAGAGAGAAAGAAAGAGAATCCCAAGCAGGCTTTGAGTGCAGCGTGATATGAAGCTCGAACTCTGAACTGTGAGATCATGACCTGAGCTGAAATCAAGAGTCAGACACTTAACCACTGAGCCACACAGGCACCCCCACATTTTTCTTTTTAAAAATACTTTCTGATTACTAAGACCCAAATATGATCTCAAAGGTCAGATGAAATAACTAAATTGAAAACTAATATTTATAAATCTAGACCACATGAAAGAAATCACTTACTTTGAGCCCATCGATAAAGTCTTTCATAAGCTGTTTCTTGAAGCAAGGCCATCTGTTCCATAATTTCTAAACTAAGAAAATTAAAGATTTACTTTAATTTAAAGTTTTAAACAATAGTTACATCTAAAAACTTAATTACTTTGCTTAATTACAGCACATTTTGGTTAAAGCATATAACTTTTTATCATTTTATGGAAGGATTTTTTGATAACTTTTTTATAATTAAATAAATGTTGTCAAATTTTAATAGCATCACTTAGGTATCCAAGTACTGTTTTATTCTAAATGTATCAGGGTATAACTCCCTCCTTATCCAAAGATACATAGAAATTAAATTCCTATTTCATAATATGTCATATAATTTCAGAAAGAACCTAGAATGTCTTTAAAATTTGCGAGATGTAAGAGGAAATGCAATTATGAAGTGAAAAGTTCACTCACCCTGCTGTTTGTTGGTTTGTACGTAAGAGAACTTTAACATCATTATGAATCTGTTTTACTCTTCCCAGTGCCTTGAAAAAATCCTTTAAAATTAAAAACGCAACTTTAAAATGTCCAGGTTTTCTGGTGAAATTACATTACTCTAAATTGAAATGTCACTACAAGGGAAAAACAAATTCTTTCACTTACTCTGATGAAGTGCTCCTATACTGACCACAATTTTCTCTAAATTTTTATTGGAGTGCAACAGATACTTACATTTAAAACATATGTTAATTCAATGTCGACTACGTGCCAAATAGTATGTTAGTTGCCAGGAACACAAAATTTATAAAGACAACTGCTGTCCCTCAAGAAATGCATAGTCTAGTAATAGAGAAGGCACCCCTGAAGATTACTACATAAAGGAAAACATGCTACATATGACATACCTTATGACTTTATAAGTAAGCATAGCTTTGTTATCACTGAAGACGATGTTTTACATTAGCTTTTATATACCTGTTCTTGCCCCCTAATCCAAGAGCAGAATGTAAAGCTGGATACGTAAAAGCTGCTCGTAGATAATAGAGGAGCTGACTGATGCTGAACTCCAAGATTTTTTTGCCTTTTAGAAAGAGGCATTGAAGCCTTCGTTTCCATACAGTCATGGTGTTCCAATCATGAAAATAATGAATGAGTTATTTTTCTTTGATGAATGCAATTAAAAAAAAAAATCTCCTCCAATACTGTTGACAATTTCTGCCAAGTGGAGAAAAGGTCAGATGCCAAATATTTCATATGTGCAAAGTTCCACAATCTACAAGGGCAATAAACACCAATAAGGAAAGTACAAACCCATTCTCGACCTACTTAACTCCTTACTCCTAGATGACTGGGTCCACTCTAGCCTGGCAGTAAGAAGCGGTGACACCTCTGGAGAGCAGCCCAGTACGTCGCACCCACCCTTTGAGAACTCTTCCTGCCCTCAGACCCTAGAGGGATGACAAGTGTCTTAGGTGTATAGCTCCTCCCAGTTAGGAAACTGAAAGATTCCTTTCTGGAGACAGTGAATGTCTTCAGGAAAAAACAAAGAAACAAAAGTCTACCCAGTTAATTGGCACTTTGAGAGGTTTTAGAGTTGTGTGTCAGTTTGGAAAGAAGGGCATCGATTCAGAAGCTAATTTGGTGAAAAGATACGGAATTTCAAATTCCAGGAAAGACAAAAAGTTACAAAGGAAGAAACGTGTAATCACTTCAATGCTACAGTAACGAAAAGGGAAAATGTCATAAAACTGTACTGTGAGGTAGGAAGGAAAGAGAACCTGTATGTGTGCAGGAGAAGGCAGGGTTAAGAGGCTAAAATCTCATATTTCATGACTCGAAACCAACAGAAAATAGGAAACATAGAAAACCAAACCTTTTTTTTTTTTTTTTTAAATCTACGGATCCAGGATACAGAATTTAGAAAAGAAGCAATTAATAAGGTTGAAAATGGTTGACAATGGACAATGGTTGACAGGAAGGAGTGGAAAAGGTGATGAAGATTTTTTTAAAAAATTGATACTCTTCGATTTCTCAAATAAAAAATTATACATATTGCTTTGAAAAAAATACACACACACACAAAAAAAAACCAAATTAAGGTAATTTAAAATATGTATCTTAGTTTCTAAACTTAAAAAAATATTTTAAATAAAACTTTTGTGATGGGAAAATAAAGCCTTAAAACAAGTGACTTATCTATAAATCATTACCTGCTATGCTTTAAATGATTATAAGAAAGCAACATACCTCGGTTATAGGTCCTTCTCTGGTACCTCGGAGGAGACCCATCTCATCAGAAGTCAGCTGGAACTTGGATAAGAAGGCATCTGCGACTTGTGCTCGTATTTCTAGTCTTTGACTATAATAATAATAAAAAACAACCAAGCAATAAAAAAAAAAAAATCAAGCATGCTATGAATTTGCATAGCTTTAAGACAAGCTACATCTCTGACATAATAACTTCTTAAAACCCATGTGAAAGAGTCTCAGTATCTTTGAAAGCCTCATTTCTGCCTCAAACATTAGATGCTCGTCCGGCGGGTAGGTGACAGAATTACCTATATTGTTCTACCTCAGATACCTACACACAGTAAAACGAGTTAACCATCATGCAAAAGAAGAAATAAGTTTACAAATGGTCCTTGCGTAACAAATTCTCAGCCACTTACATGTACCTGAATTGTTCATCTGGTAGTAACAACGTTGTCTTACAGGAGAAAAATATGCCCGTTTTCAACTAATTTCTTTTCAATCACTAAAAAGTCCTAAGCCTCTGAAGTTTTCACATGAAGTGCACAGCAACCAAAAGTCAGGTTTTTTATTTTTTAACTTTCGATTAGAAACAGAAGAACTCATTTACCAATTCCTCATAAATCCATAGAGCACTCCACTTTTGCCTTCACACTTTTTCTGCATACTATGGTAATACAAGAGTCTTCAGTTACATCATGTGAATGCAACCTATGTAGACCAGGTTGACAATTAAGGAAAGGCACACTCTTATTTGGAATGTGACCTGAAGGCCCGGGCCGCATCCCCGTCTAAAGGCTAAGTCCTCCTGAGCAGAAATTCACCATTCCTGGCTTTTCCATCTTAGATTTAAAGATATACACATAAAATTGGGTTTCACCAGCAGTATTCACAAGGCAGTGATATTTCACAACTTAATAATACTCAAATGAGAGTGGACAAAATAAACATCAACATTCTATGTGCAGACAGTACAATGCATCTGCCATATTTGTTTTGTTGGTACGCTTGGGGTTCTAAAGTCAAAGTCAAATGCTCTGAAATAATATAGCAAGTTAGAAAGGAAAAGTCCTCTAGGTGGCAGTAACATTCTGATGATCTCAAATGATAATGTAAATAGTGTAATTAAATCTACACAGATGAATGGCATACGCCCTTAATCATCTTATGGATACCAAAAAGTTACTTTATCGGGTTTTGTTTTATAGTGTTAAAGCTCCAATCGTTACCACACAGGATTTAAAATAATTATAAGAATTCATAAAATTCCTCGAGATTTAGATTAATCATTTTTACTGAAACCTTTCCAGAGCTTCTTTCAGATCTATCTCTAGAGTCAATTTACTGGGCACAAAGGAAACAAATTTCTTTAGTTTATAATTTACTTTTGCTTTAACCAAATCTAGTATTACCTATCTTGATCATACTTCTTAATCATTAAATTTCATTCCAGATAGTAGTTTTGACTAGTATGTATGTATACACACACACACATACACACAGACATAAAAGCCATGAAATAAAAAGACTTTAAGCCAGAGGCTCTATCTCTACAAAAGATTTGGTCCAAAAATATGTTTAATGGTCATATTGCTAAAACAAGGGTTTGGTATCTATCGCAAGATGACAACTTTTAAAGTAATGATGAAATACACTGTAATATATTTTAAAAATCATATTACTCTTTGCTTTCACCCTATATATTCTTCCCAGGTAAAACTGCACAACCTTTCTGATAGAAAGTTACTCTCATATAGTCCAATCACTTGGTTTGGGAGTATCTGTGCAATCTAAGAACACTAACAGGGACCTACAATATATAAAAGCCCTAAGCCAGGGTCTGGCGTGACAAAAGATACATATCAGACTTTGCCTTCATCTTACATCACAACTGAAATATGGTATGTTCTGGAGAGTTTTTAATATCTAAATAAAATCATATGAAATAAATGTTAATATAAAACATATAAATGGCTATTATAAATTACAGTCTCTTTGAGATGTGTTCATGTAATCACTATAATCACTTGGAGATGTATTATATGTTATATAATACGTAAATAAACACAGCAAATACATACTGTGAAATAATGTGCAGCAGATAAAAAATATGAGATAGATCTGGACCTATTAACACAAAATGATCTATAAAGCATTTCTCAGGTACAAAAAGCAAGCCACAAAAAATATGTTGAGCAACAACATCGAGTTTTCAAAATATATACACACCCATAAATGAATTTTCAGGACATGTATTCATAAATTACTTAAATATTTAAAATAAACAGACTAATTAATCCTAATAATGATTCCTTCAAGCATTCTCAGAACATGATTTATGAATCTTATGGTGCCTTCTTTTTCTTTTCCTGAAAATCTGCCTCTGCCATATTTTAACTCTACCTTCTAGATTCACTTTCACCAAATAATTTCAAAATAATAAGAAAAAGATTTTAAAAATGGCCAAAAGATACAAAAGAAAAAAAGGATTAAAAAATATAAATGGCAAGACAAAATGAAAAAAAAAAGCTGACTCACCCACCAACAACATTCAATAAAATATAAATTAGGAGTATGATGCTACTGTTCATCTATGAAATTGCCAAAGTTTTTCATGACAATACCTACTATTGGCAAAGGTTTAATAAAAGAGACATTCTCATTTATTGCCGACAAATATGGAAATTGGTATAACCCTTTTGGAGAGCAATTTAGGCAATATACATTATTTCCTTAGTACATTCTAAGGAAATAATCTGAACTGCACATAATGATTTAAAAACACATGCCAAACCATTATTTTTAGTATTGGAAACAATACTAATATTCAGTGATATAAGAATGTTTAACATACGTGTTGGTTCATTCACAAGATGAAATATAATTTCACCATTAAAAAGCATGGTTTTTCTAAGTAAAAGACATAGAAAAATGAACATAAATTTGTTTTCAAGTTTATATATTTATTTTTGAGAGAGAGAGGACAGAGAAAACGCACACACACAAGCAGGGGCGGACAGAGGGGGAGAGAGAGAATCCTAAGCAGGCTCCAAGCTGTCAGTGCAGAGCCCAGGGAGCTTGAACTCACGAACAGTGAGATCATGACCTGAGCTGAAACCAAGAGTTGGACGCTTAACCAACTGAGCCACCTAGGCACCCCAAAAGTGAACACAAAATATAAGTGAACAAAGTAAAACAGAACTACACACGTATGATCACACTGGGAGGAAATATACCAAAACGTTAACAGTGGTTATGCCTGTGTAGTAAAGTTGTAGCTGATTTTAGTTTTTTTTTCCTCTGAATTTTATACATACAAATGAGAATAAGAAAGAAGAAAAGAGGTCTCTAAGCTTTCCTGCCCGAACAAATATGTTTCTGTAATATATTTTTATATGTATGTTTATGCAAAATAAAGTCTTGTATTTTTGTTACAAACTGCAAAACCTGAATTAAAGTGGTTTATAACAAATAGCACAATTAAAATACAATTAAAACTATTAAAAGATAAAATAGTAAGAAATAGTAAGGAAGGATAAGAAAGTAAATAACATAGCTGAGGAAAACTATAACCTAAGCTTCCCAGCCATCAAAGCCAATGTAGACACAAGATGTGCTGATAGCTTTGTCCAATAAAAGCTCTGGAAGAGGAGAGAAGGATAGCGTCCCTTGACGGATTACCAGGCAATGTGTTCAGCTCCTGTGTAAATCACCTAATCAGCTATTCCCTTTTTTCAGATGTGAAAACTGAGGCTGAAGTTAAGAAGCAACTTGCTCAAAATTAAAAATCTAACGAACTCTTACCCAAAATTTAGATTAGAATTCAGGTTTTCGTCTTCAAAGCCTACATTCTTTCTACTTTAACATACTATACCTCAAAAAGAAATATAAACGTTCACCAGAGATTGTTTCTCTGATTCTAGAAAGAAATTTGGCTGGTGGGCCTTCACAAGAGATAAAAAAATACATGGGGTGCCTGTGTGGCTCAGCTGGTTAAGCATCCAACTTCGGCTCAGGTCATAATCTCAAGGTTCCAGGGTTTGAGCCCTGCGTCCCGCTCCACACTATGCAATACTTGCTTGGGAATCTCTTTCTCCCTCTCTCTACCCCTCCCCCACTCGTGCTCCCTGACCTCTCTCTCAAAATCAATAAATAAACCTAAAAACTTAAAAAATATATATGTATAGTAGTGCCTTCAATAGCATTAAAAAATATGGAAGTGGGGCGCCTGGGTGGCGCAGTCGGTTAAGCGTCCGACTTCAGCCAGGTCACGATCTCGCGGTCCGTGAGTTCGAGCCCCGCGTCAGGCTCTGGGCTGATGGCTCGGAGCCTGGAGCCTGCTTCCGATTCTGTGTCTCCCTCTCTCTCTGCCCCTCCCCCGTTCATGCTCTGTCTCTCTCTGTCCCAAAAATAAATAAACGTTGAAAAAAAAAATTTTTTTTTTTAAATATGGAAGTAGGGACACCTGGGTGGCTCAGTCAGTTAAGCATCAGACTCTGGATTTTGGCTCAGGTCATCTCACAGTTCATTAGATCAAGCCCCGTGTCAGGCTTCATGCTGACAGTGCAGAACCTGCTTGGGATTCTCTCTCTCCCTCTCTCTGTCTCTCTCAAAATAAATAAATAAACTTTAAAAAAATATGGAAGTATATTTATGTGGATATCACTTCCTGATTATCAATGAAACCCATCTTCTATCAACTAAATATTACAAAAAAATATTAACCGCAGTTCCGTGAAGACAATTCTACATCAAACTTTACCTATTAGAGCGTCAGCTATCACAATGACTGAACTTCTAATGTAGTTGGAAAAATATTCATATCATTTATACATCTGTCTTAATAAGAATGGCATGTTATCCAAATAAGCCCACAGAATTTCTATTTTTAAAGCTAATTGCTTATTCGACAAAGTTTCTTGCTAAAAAGATAAGGTAATACTTAAAAATGGAAAAACAACTCTCGGCCAGCTTCCAGGAATCTGTTAGAATTTCTGCTGTGTAATTTTCCTACAATACTTTCCACAAATGTTCACTTGGCACATCATATCCCTAGCTCTTGGGATACTGGAATGTCAGAAATTTTCACTCCCAAAAGCACACCCAGCCAAAACACTTTCATCGGCTTATTAAAATAATAAACATGAACAACGTTGCTTAGTTTTGAGAATATACAGATAGAAACACAATGTTCTAATGTTGCCTCCTATAAACATTAATCAGGGTCCCAAATATGTTACAAGCTCCAATACAATGCTCAGTTTTCAGTTTTTATTTCATGTTCCCTTCTTGGCGTCAGATTAGCTGTATTCCAAATTCATTTATTCAGAAATTATTTATTGAATCTACAATGCATTAGGCACTGGAGATACAAAGAGAGTTAAGAAACTGTCAATGTTCTCAAGGAGCTCACAGTTTAGTAAGAAGAGAGACAGTCAAACCAACAACTGATTACAAAAGACTGTAATACACAATAAAATACATGAATCCATATTCTACTCACTTTCATCCACCCATTTATTCAGTCAACAAATATTAGCATACCTATTTGTAAACTACCACAAGAAGAACTCATGCAGTTAACTCTTAATTATATTAGAGAGGACAGACCATAGCTAAAAATAAGAGACAATGAATGTGAAAAAATAAACATAAGACTACAAAAAATCTAAAATCATCTACATTTTAAAAAGCAATCTTTTTCTTAGATCCGTAGCAAACAATAAACAACACATTGTCATCTCCAAAAAGTGAATAATCCTTCAACCCCAATCAAGTTTGATACTCCTAAAATATTGTTTTGTTTATTTTCCTCTTGGATAATAGCTTAGAACCTTACATGCTGTATGAATTTTGAATCATATTTTTTATTATTTTAACTTTGATTTGGAGTTACCTATAATTTTCTTTCCACTTAATCTCCAAATTAATGAAGAAGAAACTATACAAAGAAAAACTTACCTTTCAGCTTGAAGCTTAGTGGTTTTTACTATCAAATCTTGAGTCTGTTCTTTTGCCGCCTAAAATTATAAACATATCCAACATGAGCACATTTCGATTATTTTATATTTCAGAAAACTAATAGTACCACTTACTAAAGCTCAAACTTAGCAGCATGTGAGATCACACTCCAGAGCTCAAAAGTTTTAAAAAGGCCAAATAACTGAACTAGATGTTGCCAGGCTCATATACTACCTTCACTAAGAGAAGCTCAGAGTTCTCAACAGACACAACACCAAGGCTTACAAGAAAGAAAATGGTGTGAGGATGCTAAGGCATTTAACAATTCATGATGTTTTTAGTGAAACAGAACTACTGGAAAAGCAGGGTCGGAATAAAAATCATGACTTCCGTTATGAATATGTGACTTGAATATGAGACCTCTAAATAGAGTTTTAAGTTAAGTCACTGAAACGCTGGTGTGGAACTGAACAGAAATGCCCAAGATGGAGATAAACATTTGAGAGGTGGAATACACGAACTACCCCTCATATAGGGTTTTGGGGAAGATCAGAGATAGCCCTATCTAAAAGACACAGGGCTGTTACCGACAAATTTTGTATTAAGCAACCCTTCCTTCCCCAAGCCAGAGTCGAAAGGATCAGGAATGAAAACTTGATGAAAAGCTATTCTGTCCTAAGATTAGGCAATTATTTTACAGTAGACTGAAACAAAAGAAAATGTAGCTAATCAGATTCTCAAAGACCTAAACATAAAGGTGTTTAGCAAAGAGAGGAGAAACAAGTGGGTGTATGCAGCTGGAGACATGGGGTCCATGCCCTTCAGGGACATGGAGTGGGCTAGAATTATGTATAAATAAAGCCACTAGTAAGTGGAAATTACAGTTGACCTTAAACACCACATGTGTGAACTGTGTGTGTCCACTTACACAAGGAATTTTTAAAAATAATACACTATAGGGGCACCTGGGTGGCTCAGCCAGTTAAGCGTCCAACTCCGGCTCAGGTCATGATCTCACGGTTTGTGGTTCGAGCCCCGTGTCGGGCTCTGTGCTGACAGCTCGGAGCCTGGAGCCTGCTTCTGATTCTGTGTCTCCCTCTCTCTCTCTGCCCCTCCCCTGCTTATGCTGTCTCTCTCTGTCTCTCAAAAATAAGTAAAGGAAAAAAAATTGTTTTTAAATAATAAAAAATAAATGTAAAAAAAATTTTTTTAATAATACATTACAGTTCTGTAAATCTATTTTCTCTTCCTTATGATTTTATTAATAGCATTTTCTTCTCTAGATTACTTTATTGTAAGAATACAGTATATAATATATATATATATATATATATATATAACATACAAAATGTGTTTTGACTGTGTATGTTAACAGCTTCTGGTCAACAGTAGGCTGTTAATGGTTAAGTTTTGGGGAGTCAAAAATTAGGCATGGATTTCTGTGTGCACGGGGGTCAACTCCCCTAACCTCCTCATTGTTCAAAGGTCGACTGTATAAAGCAGACAAACACATATTATAGAAGGTCAGTCTCTTAAAGATAGGATACCAGAGCAAATATCAGAAGATACGGGGTCATTTCCATGCTGGAACACGATCATAAAGAGCAAGCTTCTGCTGCTAAGGTTCTAGAGCTGCATTAGATCTACACAGGAAACCCCAGCCCCCTGCAAGTTCTGGGTTCTTCGAGGCCTAAGCCTTCTACAATCTTTCAGACTGGCAGCAACGTTTCTGCCTTATTGCTTCATACAGGTATCCCATCAACAAGAGCCCCAGCCCCACCTCCATCTGAGTCCGTGCTCCTTGCAACCAAATCGCATGCCTAGCAAACAGTAGGTATTTGTTAAGAAAATAGATTTGAACCTAGATAATTCAGCACATCAATAACTTTTGAGGAATGGAGTCGAACACAATGACTTCCATGGTACTATTCTAAAATTATTACTCTTTAAATCCACTAATTTCTTCCAATTCTTCCTCATCTTTCCTAATCCCATTTTACTTTCAGGATCCACTGCCACCTTACTCCTGCTTAATACAACTTTTAAGAATATTTAAAATATTTAAAAAATTCTAAAATATATTTACATTTTAATATTTGTGAAAAAGGAATGCCACACAAAATCAATATCAAAAAGTGCTTCCTAGCTTCTTTTTTTAGCTGCAGTCATTATTAAATTGAAGGTATATCTTACAAAAAACACCACCTGTTAATCACTGACGTAAGATACTTGATTACAATGTGATGCAGTAAGAATTATGCATATTTCTTGACTCTTCATTTACAAATTGTGGTAACAATCCCAAACTAATGTTTAATAATACCAGTGAAGATCATTATCGTAAAACAATTTCCAATTTATCTTAAATGTTGAGGATGATTATTTCTCATTAAATAATAAACATATGCCTCTAAATGTAATTTATCCAAGCAAATCCACAAAGGGAAAAGCCACAGCATATAAAAAATTACTGGTTATATTTTTTCAGTATCTTGTAATAACAATTTCTAAAATGTCCCCAATCCAAAATTACTTTTTAAAATATGAGCTAATTTAATTAGTCCTGTGTATAACATCCTAAAATGAAAAAGTAGTACTTTCCTCTATGGATAAACTGAAAACCTTATTCTAGAGTTGACAGTCTGAGCGGGTACCATTAAGATTCGAAAAACATATGCAAATAAATCAGTGCCAATGGCTGAAAACTTCCAAAGTCACCGATCTAATCCCTGCTAATACAAGAATCAAAATCGAATGTAAACAACAAGTAGTACAAAATATTTTTAAACATGAAATTTAAAAAGTGACGAAAATGTTGCACCATGATTATGGTAGCTGTTTCATAGGTGTATAATTGTCAAACACATCGATTTGTACACATCAGATGAATGCAGTTTATTACTGCACATAAATTCTTCCTCAGTAAAACTGATATAAAAAAGGAAAGAAAGGAAGAAGGGCCCATGCCATTATAGGGGGAAAAAATAGGGTTGGTGGATGTAAAGAAAATATCGAGGACAAAATGAAGAGGATACTCTGTGATTTAAAATACTTCTAATCTGTTTTGAAAACAGCACGAAGGATAAAAATACTTTGATCTTTTCCATCTACAAATAGGTATAATAAAAAGAATAAAAATATAATTGAGGATAAGAATTACGCAATGAGATACAACCACTAAAAAGAGGAACTTGAGTAATCCTGTATAACACAAAATATAAAATTAGTATTACAAAACAAATCCGAGAGTATAGTATAGAAAATCTTATAGAGTGTAATTTGAGAAAAGGCATTAAATCAAGGAAGCTAGAAGATGAGAGAAGGAAATAAAGAGAAAGTGACAGAAACAGAATCGTCAAACAACAAAAGTAATACTAAGCGACAGAAGTAATACTACAAAAAATGTGAAATGACAATAATTAGCAAAGACTTTATGACTACTTAAGGGCTATATAATTAATAAAGATCTAAAGATTGAATAGATATGCCAATAATAATTGATATATTAGTAAGAGTACTGAAATTTAGATAAAGCTAGGAAAGCTAAAATTTTAGAGAAACAGGAAACTGGCTAGTTCTAGAGACAGATCATGTAAGTAGCTTATGATTAATTTGGGGAATATGCATAGATTAATGATTCTTCCTAGAATCAGTGTCGCTCTCAACAGTTCTAGGAGAATCTTAAAGGTATAAGTTTGAAATATAAATGTGAAGGTGGTAAATACAGTCATGACTGACTCTCATGGGGAAACCCTAGTCTATTCAGTATTCCAAAATTACATAAATGAGGGTAATGCAACCAAACTAGACGTTTCAAACTTTTTTTTTTTCTTTTTTTTGAGACAGAGACAGAGCATGAGCAGGGGAGGGGCAGAGAGAGAGAGGGAGTCACAGAATCCAAAGCAGGCTCCAGGCTCTGAGCTGACAGCTCAGAGCCTGACGCGGGGCTCAAACTCATGGACTGTGAGATCATGACCTGAGCTGAAGTCAGACGCTCAACCAACTGAGCCACCCAGGCGCCCCTGAAACTGCTTTAATAAACAGACATAGAACCAGAGATATTTTCCTGAGGTTTTGTGTGTGTGTGTGTGTGTGTGTGTGTGTGTGTGTGTGTGTGTGTTTGGGGGGGTGGGGGGTGCTGAACATAAATCATAATTAAGCTGGGTCTTTGCTGAGCATAGTTTTAGTGTCGACTTACTCCTAAGACTTTCTACCAATGAACTCATTTCTGCTGGACTTACGGGATATTATAGGATTGAAAGGTTCATCAGTTAGCTCTACGCTGGCTAGATCAAAATATAAAGGCTTCAGGAGTTAACTGAACAGTAAACTATCATGCAAAGAAACCCATTTATAGTTAAAAAAAATACGCATAATATTTACACTCAAACTGCCTATTGGGCATGATATATTAGATATCCATATATTTGACAGACTTAGCTAACAATTTCTGAAAGCTTACTTTGAACCAGGAACTACGCTAAAATCCAGCCATTATACAGTACCTGTAGGCGACTTGTCATGTCTTGACAACAACTGCTCATTGCTTGAACATCTTCATTTATGCTTTCAAGTTCCTGAAAAGAAAAAAAGTAACAAGCACTACATATATTATTAAAGAAATTCTCTTAGCCGAATCCTTATTTTCATCTCACGAATTTTTTTTTTTTGGCAGAGCATGACAAAAGATCCCATATTTAAGATGGGAAATAATTAAAATAATAACATCTAATGTTAGAACAGATATAAAGAAATTAGTATAAGCTTTTTAAAAGATGTGACAATGGGAAACAGCAAATAAAATATGACTACCTCATCATTCAGAATTTTAAAATTAAGATTTATCCTAAGGAATTAATCAGGTAAGTGTGCAACAATATATGTAAGATGATCAACAGAATTGCCTAAAACCAACGGAAAATGTGAAACATTTTCAAACACACAATGGAAATCTGTGCATTTATTAACAATAATTATGTGTGTGTGTGTGTGTGTGTGTGTGTGTGTGTGTGTGTGTATTTTCGTTGGCATGGAGGGATGTCTATATAAGGTAAAAAAAAATAAAAGTACTATGAAACAATGCATATAATATCCCTCATTTTTTAAGAAAAGTACATATACGTATATAGAAAAACACAGGAAAACCAGGCAATAAAATAATGACCAAGGTTATTTCTGGGTGATAGGGTCATAAACAATTGTTCTATTTCTGACCTTATCTAACTTTTCTATAATGGATTGTTTGTAACTTTTAATTAACAAAAACAAGCAAATATGAAAACCCAATAAACTAAAAACAGTGCCTCCTCTCTCTCATCATCACATATTGGATCATGCCACAAACCTGGTAATTTTCTCAGTAACATTCTTTCCCTCTGTACTTCCATCTCCAGCCCCCTCCAGATACATGTGAATTTAACTGGCCACTAAGTCCTGTCATTTATATCCTTAATATATATGTATTCTCTGTTTCTTTTTTACTACTCTAAGAGCTACTACTTTGGTTCAGGTCTATTGGTACCACTTGGGTGAACTGATCATTTTTTTTTCAACAGGTCTCCCAGGCTCTATACTTTTTACCAAACCATTCTCTAGTCTTTATTGAGTTAATGAAAAATATGATTTGAAAAAATGGTATCACAAAACCACATTTAGCTTCATACTGCACTCCTATCTTCTTTTTCACAATTGGGTGTCACTTAACAGGAAGATATACAAGGAAGTTTCAGTGGCAGACCACAGACAATCCCTTTCAGCACCATGCCCAGACCTTCAAATAGAAACATGACAGTTTTTATGAAGGGACAGGCCAGTCAGAGGGCAAGTAATAAGAAAGCAGCCAGGTGAGGCTGTAAACAAAGTGTGAGGATGAACCAGTTAGAAAATCATTTATCAGAATATGAGCATAAATCTAAGTTCTAGAAGTAAGATTTTTCTCCCTTCTCTCCATAAAGTGCTTTGAATGAAATAGAACTATCAGAGTACCCAATGTTTTTAAATGTTCCTACATTTCACTATAAATAGGATATAAATCAAATTATTAAATGAAGTCCTAAGCTACTTTGAGGTGAATAATAAAAAAAATCAAATAAAAAATAAAAATTAAATAAAAATTAAAAAATAAAAAAAAGCATGATTTCAAAATATCAATTAATATCAGCAACAGCAGAGACCTAAGTAAACTCATCTCACCATTCCCTTAAATCTCACCGTGTAATCTCATACGAACAACACTGCCATTATCAGCCAGCTAGGTCAAAAACAACTACGCCTAATATTTACTTTAGCCACCATAATGTACCAAATGGATCTGATTTGTCAAATAATATAAATCACATCTCTATATGTGATCTAAATGCAGAGTTTTGATTACTGTAATTCAATGACCGTTACATTACTTATAAAGTATTTGACCTTACAGTCAACTTTTTCTCACCCAGTTAAATAAAGTTACAGGCTGTGAAATATAATTGGTGTATGATAAGCTTTTAAAAAACTTATTATTATGGAAACTTTTCAAAAATATCTCAAAGTTGAGATAATATGAATGTCAATGTCATACCACCTACCTTCAACAATTACCAACCCATAACCACTCGTTTCATCTATCTCTCTACACACTTTCTCTTTTTCCTTTTCTTTTTTTAAGTTTATTTATTTTGAGAGAGAGAGAGACACAGAGTGTGTGAGTATGCACAAGAGGGGGAAGTGAGAGAGAGAGAGAGAGAGAGAGAGAGAGAGAGAGAGGGAAAGAGAGAATCCCAAGCAGGCTCCACAGCCTTAGCACGGAGCCTGACACAGAACCCACAGACCGTGAGATCAAGACCTGAGCTGAAATCAACAGTCAGGTGCTTAACCGACTGAGCCACCCAGGCGCCCCCTCTCTACCCACTTTCTATCTTTCTTCCATCCCTTTCTCCCTCCCAAACAAACAGAATTATTTTGAATGCATAATGTCATATCATTTCATTCATAAATATATCAATATCTACTTCCAAGATTTAAAAAAAATTTTTTTAATGTTTATTTATTTTTGAGAGAAGACAGAGACAGAGTGCGAGGCACGGAGGGGCAGAGAGAGAAAGGGAAATAGAGAATCTAAAGCAGGCTCCAGGCTCTGAGCGGTCAGCATAGAGCCTGATGTGGAGGTGAACCCACGAACCCTGAGATCATGACCTGAGCTGCAGTCAGATGCTTAACCAACTGAGCCACCCCAGCGCCCCTCTAAAAAGACTTTTTTAAAAAATGCCATTTTGGGAGGTGTAGGTGGCTTAATCGGATGAACATCCATCGCTTGATTTTGGCTCAGGTAATGATCTCATGGTTCATGAGTTTGAACCCTGCATTGGCTCTGTGCTGGCAGGTGCAGAGCCTGCTTGAGATTCTCTCAGTCTTCCTCTCTCTGCCCTTCTCCCACCCACACTCTTTCTGTCAAAATAAATAAACTTTTTAAAACATGCCACTTTCACATCCAAATATTTAACAATAATCTCTTAATATCAAATGTCCTGTCAGCATTCCAGTCTCTGCAACTGTCTCAATTTTAAATAATTATTTCAAGTCAGGAACTAACAAAGACTCACAAATTGCTACTGGTTGCTACTTCTCATTTCTTTTTTTTAATCTACAGAGTCTCACTCCTCCCTATTTCTCTTTGTCTTACAATTTATTTGTTGAAGAAATTCATTTGTATAGTTCCCAACACTCTGCATTTTCTGACTGCATATTTGTGGTGTTAACATGTTCCTCTGATCTCAGTATTTTCTATGAACGGGCAGTTAGGTCTAGAAGCTTGATCGTATTCTGGTTCATTTTTCTGGCAAGAATTTTTCATAGATGGTGTTGTATACTTTTACTAGAAGTGATAGATATGGATGTTTCTCTCTTTGTGAGGTTAGCTGCCAATGATGACCAATGGCTAGATCGATGGTGCTCAACTGGGGCAACTGGGTCCCCCACCGTGGCACTTGACAGTGTCTGGAGAAATATTTGGGTGGAACAACTAAGGAAAAAGTAGTACAACTGGCAGTGAGTGGTTACAGCCCAGGGATGCTGTTCAATACCCTAAATAGTGCAACCCCAACTGTGTGACCCAAAAGGTAAACAGGGCCGAGTTGAGAAACCTTGAACTAGATCCATAAATTCAACAGCGGTGGCAAAATATTCTATCAATCCCTCTTCATTTCTTCAACAGAATAGAGTTATAAAGAGCAGCTTCCTCCCAACAACTCTATGTAGTTGGAACAAAAGACAGGATAAATGTTGGACCCTTTCCTTTTATTTACTAGGTTTCAAAATAAGTTGGTTCCCTTATATCCACCAGATATAACCAATGAGGGCTCTTTTTGGGTTTTAGTATCGGTATGAATCCTTGGGTTTAAACATGTTTGATAGGTTTCAGCCCACTCAGTTATTCTTATTGATGCTCTAACTGTCCTACCTCTGGCCAGTGGAAGCCTCATCAACTTAGCTCCAAAGTTCTTCTGCCGCTTTCCCCATAGTCTTAGCTTCCCTGCTTTCTGATATGTGCAACATTGTCTCTTTCAGTGGGAAATGGTGTTTAGAGAACACAATCTGGATGTGCTCATGAGTACTCTATTTTTGCTTAATGTTTATTTACTTCGACAGAGACAACAAGTGAACAGGGGAGGGGCAGAGAAAGAGGGTGAGAGAGAGAATCCCAAGCAGGCTCCATACTGTCAGCATGGAGCCCAATGCAGGGCTCGAACTCACAAACCATGAGATCATGACCTGAACTGAAATTGAGTGTCAAAAGCTCAACCGAATGAGCCACCCAAACGTCCCTACTCTATTTTTATGAACACTTAACCAAACATTCCTTTCAACCTTCCTGATTTTAGCCTCAGTGAAATCTTTCTGAACTGTTAAATATAATCTGTTTATTAATTAGTCATTAATATTATATATAACACATACACCTCACACAGAATAATTACGTGATACTAACAAAATTAACAAAGTATTGCATAATAAATATAATAACATAATAAGTAAAATCCATTTTTACCCCATGGTGAGTAGACTGCTCACTCAAATACGATAAATTATTTATGCACTGAAGTAACTGATCTGAATTAATCTGAAAATTTCATAATTTATGATGCACTAAAATAACTCACTCCTAATTAATCTCCAATGGAGAAGTGGTTATCCAAGGAGGTTTATTCAGTAAGGAAAAATTTCACTGGAAAGTCATTTAAAGAAATGTTTCTTCTTCTTGTTGCTAAAAAAGCAAAAATTTCGGGGCACTTGGGTGGCTCAGTCAGTTAAGCATCCGACTTTGGATCGGGTCATGAACTCAGGGATCGTGAGTTTGAGCACCGCATCGGGCTCTGTGCTGACAGCTCAGAGCCTGGAGCCTGCTTCGGATCCTGTGTCTCCCTCTCTCTTTGCCCCTCTCCTACTCACATTCATTCTGTCTCTCTCTCTCTCAAAAATAAACATTTAAAAAAATTTCTAAGAGAATATCCTAGAACAAATGTTACAACTTCTTAAGAAGCAGCATTAGTGGAGGTCACAGATTCAGAAATCACACTAAGTGAAGGACCTAGATGCTGCAAGAGTAAGTAGTTAAATCTTCTATTTGAACACGGTACACGAATAGTAAACGTATCAACCCAATTCATAAAAATATTTAGCACAGAGTCAGGCATACAGTTAAGTTCTCAATAAATGTAAAACAAAAAGAATTTACATACTTCCTTCACCTCCTTGAAAATGTTGACAAACTCTTCATTGATGGCTAAACTTCTGCGTTCAATATCTCCACGTAAATTCCTTCGAGTCCGCAAACTGTTTTCAACGAAAAAGGTTGAAAGTGCCTTGAGAGCTTCCAACATCTCCTACACAAGTGATAACAGAAGACAATTACTGGGACTGATTTTCAAATGTTTTCCTAATCTCAAGCCAAATTTTAATGAAATCATTTTCAAATTATGTTTGCATTAAACAATCAAAAAAATACTGGATGGCCTTCACAGTACTGAATAGTAAACTTACTTCCAGAACACAGTAAGGATGTACTTACTTGTGTATTGTAGCATATATAAGAGATTATTCACAGCAGGATAGTCTGGAAGTGTCAAGACTGGAAATACCCTCAATGCCCATCTAAAGAGGATTGGTTACAGAAATTATGATATATCCATTTTAGGAAAGATGAAAATTCTTTATGTACTTAATAAAACTTCAAGATACGGTAAGTGAGACAACAAGGTATAGAAACAGTTATAATACCAACTGTTACAAAAGAGAAAGGACTATGGTGCATGCATATTTGCCAGTGAATAGATAAACTACCTCTGGAAGGATGTAGTATGTAAGAAGTAAGCACCACCTGTAGCCTCCAGGCAGAGAACGGAGTAACTGGCAGCAGAGAGGAAGGCCTCTTTGAGGTGACTTCGGAACAGAGGCCTGAGTGACAGGAAAGGCATCCATGGGAACCAAGCCAGTCCACTAGAGGTTTTAGGCAAAGGAGTAATATAACGTGCTTTATATGTTCAAAAGTTTATTCCAACTTTGTGAGGAGAGCAGATGGGGGGCGGGGGGGGGGGGTGGCAAGAAAGGAAGCAGGCAAGAAGAAACTAAAATAATCCCAACAAGATTTGACAGTGACTTAGAACAAGACAGTAGCACTGCAGACGAAGGGGAGATGATCCGAAACAATTATTTTTTTTCAAGGCAGCGCCTATAGGATTTGTTAATGGACTGAATACATGATGTGAAAACAATGACAGGAATCAAAACTATTTATACACTTTTTGTTTCTGTGGGTACCTGATGTTCTTTACTAACAGTGGAAAGTAGAACCAGTTTGGAGAAAAACTAAGGGTCTGGCTGTGTTAAGTTTTTACGATGTCGATCAGGTATCTAATTGGAGCTGTCATATGAACAACCGACTGTTACAAATCTGGAGTTGAGCAGAGATGTCAAGAACAGGGTTCTAAATTTGAGAATCACCACCCTTTTTGCTATTTAAAACCATGAAAGAAAGAGACCTCTCTTACAGAGACAGTCTGCACAGAGGACAGAAGGGAGAAAGAAGGCCAAGCCCAGGATATCCAATAGTACCCTAACTCCAGATACAAATTCCTACAGCTGAACTAGCATATATCCTAACAGGTTTCTGTGTTTCTGTTAACATGGTATTGTGCGATATTGGCTGGACTGACAAAAACAGTAAAGCTATTTAAATTCAGTTCTATATTTAAAAGATCATTACAAATATTTACTGTACAAAAAAGAAAAAGATGAAGAAAAACCATAGACACTAAGGAGGGCACCTGTTGGGATGAGCACTGGGTGTTGCATGGAAACCAATTTGACAATAAATTTCATATAAAGAGAAAGAGAGAAAGAAAGAAAGAAAGAAAGAAAGAAAGAAAGAAAGAAAGAAAGAAAAGGAAAACCATAGAATGAAGCCACTTCTTTTGACTACAACCTTGAAATTTCCTAGGCCTGGCTCAGAAGTGGTTAGTAAATCATGAATGGACAAGACCACACACACAGGTGCAAATTACAGTTTCCTCAGTTATTTGATCGTATGATTTAACCTAGTTATACTTTTTCCATACCTTATTTTTCTCCTGGGTAAAAAGAGAGATAATGTTACCTACATCATAGTAGCTGTATTAAATGAGATCATACATGCCAGTATCAGACACATTAAACACGTAATAAACTGTATGATAACATGAACATTTAATAAGCAACAGTAAGGGCCAGGCACTGTGCTGAGAACCCCAGACAGACTCTCTTGGTGAATCTCCACAACAACCCTGAGAAAGTTACCAGCAGAAGTCCCAATTTAGAAATGATGAGAAACAAGCTTAGAGAAATTAAAGGACTTACTCAAATCATAGTGCTTCGGTTTGATGGCTGTATCCAATAAGCGGTGGCCCCAGAGCCCGTCTTTCTTACTATGTTATAATGTTATTTTTTATACACATTCTTATTGAGGGCTTATTTTCAGTTACCTACAAATTTATCTATAAAGGTCTCTCTCACTGCTACATATACTTTTTCTTTATGTCTACTGACATGACCAATTTACCTAAAGATTCAAAGATACAGAAGAGATCATCACCTAGGACAGGGGCTGAACGGAGGAGTTTCCGGTGCTACTCGGGAGAGGATGTGGACAGTTTATCTTGCAAAGAAAAACAGCATGAGCCCAGATATCACAGACAGTGCTTAGCTAACAACAAAAACTGATACAAATTATTTCGTTTGAGCTATGAGCAAACAGTAGTTCTCTCGCGCTGCAAATCACTCCAGTCGTTCTCACTCGTCAAGTGGAAACGCTCAATTATGCCTATCCGGGTTCCCCAGTCCCTCCTACCCACTTTGCGTTGTCTTGTCTCGTAAGTTACTCCGACACAGGCTTCTAAGCCTGCCCGGGGCTCTGCTCTCTCCCTGCTCAGACCCCCGAACACCTCCGGGGTACGGAGATTCCACGGTTGGCTACCTGGATCCAGAGTCTTCCAGGACAGGTTTTTCAAATAAGGGGTGACACCCAAGACACCTTTTCGCTTTTCCAGGGGCCCTCGGCCTCCCTCTTCCTACTCGCCCCACGCCGGATCCGGAGGGATGGAGGCACGAGGCAGTGGGTGTCGACAAACGCCTCCCCCGGCCAGGGTCAACTCCGCGGACGACTCTGGACCCCGGGCCCTGATAGCCCCGGTTACCTTGTCGTTGTCCAGCCGCGTCTCCAGGATCTTATGCAGCTTCCGCGACAGCGGGTTGTTGGTCTGCGCCGGGCCCCCGCCTGCCCCATTGCTGAGGCCGTTGGCAGCCGCGGACGCGGGTACCGCTACCACTTCCCCACCGCTCTCGGCCATAGTGTCGCAGACCCCGCCCCCAACTCCGAGGGGACCCCCTAGGCTTTCGGCAGGGACCCGCGCAGGCCGCGCGAGTACTGCGCGTGTGCGTGGACTGCGCGCATGCGCCCCGGGTCCCGGAAGGCTCCGCCAGCCCTGCTCAGCTGAGCCACGCTGCTGGAGAGGCGGGGTTAGAGCGAGGGGTAGGTGGGCAGATCCTTAGGGAAGGGGAGACTGAGGGGAGGTTTCGCATACGGTCTGGAAATATAATCGTGTTTAAAGTTTGGGGATTACGGTTAAAAGGATTTCAGAATCCTGAATCAATGAAAATCTAAGCTAAGTTTGAGTAACATACACTTGACACCCGTGCCTGGCGTATAAATTCTACAGTAATTAAATTCATTTTACCTGATTTTTTTTTTTGTAAAGTATTTATTAAAGGTGTATTACATGCTAGGTACTCGAGTAGGCATTAGGGGATGTCTGAGACAGAGGAGTTAAATGTTAAGATTGTGATGAGTGCTCTGAAGGTATTGAAGTGCAGAGTTGAAAGAGAATAGTGAAGGGAGGGTCCTACTTCACCCAGGAAGGTCTGGTAAGGAGTTCACATTTAAACTGAGATTTGAAGGAGAGTCTGAAACATGGGGTGAAATCGTCCCCCCCCCCCACCAGAGTGTATAAATGGAAAGGTCCAAAGACAAGAAGAAACTTGGAGGGTCCGTGAATTGGCCAAAGCCAGTGCGGCTGCAGAATAACAGATGAGGGAGTAATAAGATGAAAAATAAATTCCCCAGAGGGTCTAGATAACAAATATTGTTGTTTTTTACATTTCTTTTCTCACTTAAAAAAAAATTGGATCAGAACAAAATCTCTGAACTTCTTGTTTAGTATTTTTCTGAAACACTAACCATTTAGCTTTTGTCCTTAATTTGCGTTGTCGTGTGTGTATGTATAGACATAGACATAGACATATGTGTATACCTGACCAAGACACTCACCCCAGTTCCGGCAAGTGAAGAAATGGCTCAACTGGCAAAAAGAAACGACTGTAAAGTCCCTATGACCCCAATAAGAAATACATAGGACTTAGATGAGGAAAACTTGCAAGTGTTATTGAGGGAAAAATAAAGAGGAGGGAGGGAGCAAGAGAAAGAGAAACTAGAAACAACCAAAGTGTCCACTGATAAAGTACTGAACAAATAAATTATGGTTCGTTCACTCAGTACGATACTATGCAATTCGGGTGCCTGGGTGGCTAAGTCAGTTAATCGATTGACTTCTGATTTTACCTAAGGCATGATCTCACAGCTTGTGAGTTTGAGCCCATGACGAGCTCCACACTGACAGTGTGGAGACTGCTTGGGATTCTTTCTCTCTCTGCCCCTGCTCTCTCTCTCTCTCTCAAAATAAAGAAACTTAAAACAACAACAACAACAACAACAACAACAACAAACAATACTATGCAACTGTTATCTGCCACAAAGGAAATTTAAATGCTAATGTAGAAAGAATTCCAAAATACAATATATGGAAAAAGCAACATGCATTATAGTGCATATAGTGTGATCCCTGTGTGTAAGAGACAGATACACTTAAACTTTAGCTTTTTCTTTTTTTTCAGGGTGGCTTTCCTGTGGAAGGGAGGCTTTTACTTTTCATTTTGTACGTTTCTAAATGGACTGAAAATTCCTATCTTAACCCATGTGCCACTGAATTATTAACAGAGATTATTAAGGTAGGGTAATTATGGTCTGTTTTTCTTTGCTCACTTGTACTTCTCTGAATTTGCAGTTGTAAAAAAAGGAAGCAAAATCATTTGAAAATTAGAATATTATGTGGTTGTATAAAAACAGAAATTATTGCACAATTTAAACATACTTAAAGCCATTTGTATATGTTTTAATTATCATATGTCCCATAAGGCTAACTATAAATTATAAGTTAAATGCTTAACATCAATATGTTTCAAATGTTAAAATAAATGTTCTGGTGAGCCTTGTCAGACATGTATTTATATATACGTATGTATATAATTGAACATAAAGGTTTTCTTTTCGTGAAAATGTGAAAGGTAATTTTGTATACTGAGCTCTTTAGTATACTAGAGCACTAAAAGAATTAAAACACAGGCTCTGGCTTAAATATTTCAGTTTAATGGGAGAATAAAAACACGCACATAAAAGGGTAAAGCATTCTTGGAGTGCCTGGGTGGCTCAGTCGGTTAAGCGTCAGACTCTTGGTTTTAGCTCACATCATGATCTCACAGTTGGTGGGTCCAAGCCCCTTGTCCTAGCCCTGCTTGGGATTCTCTGTCTCCCTAGTTCTCTGTCCCTCCCCCGCTGGCTCGCGCTCTCTCTCTCTCTCTCTCTCTCTCTCTCTCTCTCTCTCTCTCTCTCCCTCCTCCCTCTTTCTCCCTCCTCCCTCTCTCTCTCCCTCTCAAAAATAAATAAATAAACTTAAAACAAAACAAGTAAAGAATTCTTACATAACTACAGGGGAAATGTGCTGTAGAGTAAAATGTAGAGATTCTTACCTTCCAAGTGATGGTTGAAATCATTTGGCTTCTGAAATAAGTGGGAATCATATTATACTGGCATGGCTTCATTAAAATATGATATGACATGTATTAAAGCCATATCTGGTGAGTCATAGAATTTTCAGCCCTCTGTATTTTTCACTGTATTAATAGCAATAGCTCCTATCGCTTAGCGTTCAAATGTACTGATAATCTGACTCAGTGCTAGATATTTTTAATATACTATCCTTATCTTGATAACTACCCTGCAGCATAAGGATCATTACCATGTTATCATATAATTAGTACTCTGATGAGTAATCCAAGACTAACAATCTTTCCAAGGCTATATGGCTAACCTTCGATTGCATAGCTACTTCTAGCTAAGTTGGTAATTAGTTGCCAAATTCTATTACTGCTTCCTTGTTTTGGTTTTGAGTTGTGTACACTTCTTACTTGGAACATAGTTAAAATTTTGTAACTAAACGTCCAAATGCATTTTATGCTGGCATTGACTTGACCCCATTCTTACTGCCTTCATATTGACACCAGCATTATTTTTCTTTAAAAAAAAATTGTTTTTAATGTGTCTTTGAGATGGAGAGACAGAGCACAAGCAGGGGAGGGGCAGAGAGAGAGGGAGAGAGAGAATCCCAAGCAGGCTCCATGCTGCCAATGCAGAGCCCGAGTGGGGCTCCAGCCCACCAACTGTGAGATCATGACCTGAGCCAAAACCAAGAGTCGGGTGCTGAACCAACTGAGCCACCCAGGTGCCCCTAAGTTAGAGTTCTTAATTGCAGTTAATAGGAGCTGACTGTTGGGGCGCCTGGGTGGCGCAGTCGGTTAAGCGTCCGACTTCAGCCAGGTCACGATCTCGCGGTCCAGGAGTTCGAGCCCGACGGGGCTCTGGGCTGATGGCTCAGAGCCTGGAGCCTGTTTCCGATTCTGTGTCTCCCTCTCTCTCTGCCCCTCCCCCGTTCATGCTCTGTCTCTCTCTGTCCCAAAAATAAATAAACGTTGAAAAAAAAAAAATAGGAGCTGACTGTGGATGGCTTAAGGAGAAATTTATTTAACAAGAGGATATTGGGTAAATCTCAGAATCAACAGGAAGGGTGAAGAGCCGTGCTCCGAAAAGAGGCAGAAACGAAAGGAGATGGGCCACATGGAACAGTTGCCAAAATCACCCCACACAGCAGCTCGCTGTGGGTCCCAGTGTCATTACTGCTGAAGCCTGGGATCCACGGGTCACTGTAGCCACGTTCCTGACCCTGGATGTAGGATGCCTCCGTGGCACAATTGCCAATGCTCTTTGGAGACTATGTTGCTTAAAATTTTACCATTCCTGGGGCGCCTGGGTGGCGCAGTTGGTTAAGCGTCCGACTTCAGCCAGGTCACGATCTCGCGGTCTGTGAGTTCGAGCCCCGCGTGGGGCTCTGGGCTGATGGCCCAGAGCCTGGAGCCTGTTTCTGATTCTGTGTCTCCCTCTCTCTCTGCCCCTCCCCCATTCATGCTCTGTCTCTCTCTGTCCCAAAAATAAATAAACGTTGAAAAAAAATTTAAAAAAAAATTTACCATTCCTGAGGAGTTCTCCACTGTCTCTGCTTTTTGTGCCACTTTCTCTTGTTTCAAAGTCTAGGACAAGTGCTTCCCATCGGCAGAGCTCAGGTAACAGATTTGTGCGCATTGTCAGGGAGCTGAGAAAGTGGACAATTGCTCAAAACTAGAAAGAATATTCGTATACCATGCAACTCCCTCTCCCACACATGCACGCATGCATACACATACGTATATTGCAAATGTCTACCACAATTTACCCCTTTGAAACAAAATTTTTTTAAACGTTTATTCATTTTTGAGAGAGACAGAATGCAAGTGGGACAGAGGCAGAAAGAGAGGTAGACACAGAACCCGAAGCAAGCTTCAGGCTCCGAGCTGTCAGCACAGAGCCTGACACGGGGCTTGAACCCACGAATTATGAGATCATGACCTGAGCCGAAGACAGAGGCTCAACTGACTGAGCCACCCAGGCGCCCCTCACAATTTGCCCCTTCAAGTGGATAATATCAACATGTGCTCTTCTTCCCATACTTATCCTTAAAAAATATTTTTGCCTCATTTAATGTAATTTATTTACCACATAACCAAAACCCCACTTACTTTATCCCGTGAGGTAACAAGCCAAAATCAAATCTGTTTGTCTATTCCAAAGTCAAAAGCTCAAAGTCAGAATTCTCTCTAGTTTTGCTCCCCCCAATATCATGTAATCTATGGATTAAACTGTAAAGTAACCACCGAGCACCAGTTTTTTAAAAAGTGCTATTCGAGAAAGAAAAGTCAGAAAACAGGGGTAATGTCAGAGTTTTTATTTCTACAACTTCACAGAGCTGTCATTGGAACTCGGGATTTCTGTTCTTTCCACGACCCCTTTGTCTTCAGCCAACACATCAGTTGACCAAAGTTCTTTATCCACTGAGGTGACCCAAACTGCCATGCCAAAAGCAGCTGGGCCTCTGAGGGGTCTGGCTGTATGAAGTTACTGTGGTTTCCTTTGAATTTGGCCCCTGGACATGGAAGTCCTAGGAAGTACTCAGGGAATTCTGTAGATGGCTGTCCTTACTTCTTTCTGGCTCTACTATATAGCAACACCCAACTTCCCCTTTATGGTCAGGATCCGTCACTCTGCACAACCATATAACCCCCTTTTTCGTCTGTTCACCCACTTCCACTAGGAAGGAGTCTCAATATCTGGTTCAATTCGGACAACTATTATTACTCCTGGAATATGTTAGTTCTCTTTCCTAGGGCCCTGACACTTTTAATGACAAGATCTAAGTTATGCAATAACACACATCTATTCTCATACTTTTAGAAGACAGAAGTGCACCCAACACAGAATTCCAGAGTCAACATCAGCAGCAGTGCCAGACTTTTGGAGACCAAGAGCAAAATGTTTGCAAGTGGGTAATAGATACCGTGGAGATGCCATTCCCACCCACGCCCTTTATCTGTAGATCATATATTCTGGCTGCAGGAGAAACAGGACAAATACTGATCTCCAGTTTGGAGAATGGCATGCATAAAACTTATGAGGTGCTGTCTTCTTGCTGTTTCTCTGTGGAGGTCCTGGTAGCACATTCTGTCTTTGCTGCATATTTCTCTCAGGGACTTGGAGTAATGATCCCATGTCTCCTATGCATCTTGAATCACAACTTCCTAGCCCTTTTTTCGCACCTCCTATTTTTTGCCTTTACCACTCACTCCTCAGTTTTTAGGCATTGAGGCTTCTCACGTTGAAGTACATACTGATTTCTCTGATCTCCCTGTGACTTCATGAATTTTGAAAGTGCCTTCCAGTTTCTCATATTCTTTTTTATTCAGACATTTTCTCCAGTAGTTCTCACCCTTCAGTTTAAATTCTCTGCAACCTTAGCAGTGGTGGATGTAATGGTCTCAAATTTTTTAGCAATAAAATTATTTCCAACCTTCTTCAAATGAAATTTGCAGGACAGATAACAGTGTGGCTGATCTGACTGAAGCCTCTTGCCCTTTCTCCACTAAGGACGACCCTTTCTTCATCTGTACAGCCTCCTCTAGCTGCCTGTATCACTTGGAGTTTTGAGGCTGCAAAGTAACTGACAGTGTAATTTATTGGAAGGGTATGAAGACTCAAAGGGCTGAAGGGAAGACTGAAGGCTCAACTGAACAGATAGCCATGGGAGATCTTAGCGGCTAGAACCACTATTTGGGTTTTAGGGCACTCCTGCTAGGTTTATTTTTGTTTGTTTTGGTTTGGTTTGGTTTTGGTTTTTGGTTTTTTGCCTTTGCTCAACATTAAAAGTCCTGAAGCAAGTCCACTTTGGCCACATGCCCATCCGTTGGTCAGGACATCATGATTTGCAATCCCAACCCGATAGCGTGCAACACCAGAAAGGTAATTGTAGTCAACTTCATAGCTATAAATTTGTGGTCTGGGAGACAGATAAGGAAGCAATCTATTAAGAAAGGTGCAAAATCAACTAGGTAGGAAAGAGATTAGTTTTAACCCCAGCGCAGGGGAGAGGTGGGAGACTGTCCTGAAGATTCCAATTAACTTTGAGCAGACAGCAGAGGTTAACTGCAGCTAGGTGGGGCAGGAGGTATAATTCGGCAATTATATTTATGAAGGTGGCATGGTAACAGCCGTGTCAGAAGTTATAGTAAAGGTAAAATGGCTCAGGATGAAACTATTTGTGAGAAAATGCAAGGATTTGAAAAGCCTCCTTTCTATATGAAAAGGCTTGGTATTTTTTAACTTTCTTTTTTTTTTTGAGAGAGAGAGAGAGAAACAGAGCACAACTGAAGGAGGTACAGAGACACAGGGAGACACAGAATCCGAAGCAGGCTCCAGGCTCTGTGCTGAGCTGTCAGCACAGAGTCCAACATGGGGCTCAAACTCATGAGCTGTGAGATCATGACCTGGGTGGAGGTTGGATGTTTAACCAACTGAGCCACCCAGGTGCCCCGAAAAGGTCTGGTATGTTAACAGGCAGCTCAGGTATCGCTATTCTGGAAATTGCCACTAGGTTCCAAGTCCCTGTCCAGAATCTCTGATCATCACTTGAAATTTTTTGAGTAAAGAGATGGACAAATGACAGCAACTCCAGGAAAATGCAAAGATAACCAGAGGAAAAATAATGATAAAATCAAATCCTTGGAATCAATATTTCTATACCAAATTTAGAACATTAAGGGCAAATCTAGGTGACCACAGCTGCAGGAAATAAATAAAAAAGAAAATGGGAAATTTGAACAATATATAACCATCTGAAAAATGTGTGTTGCCTTGTTCTTAAATCTAATATATTAAGGGGTGCCTAGGTGCTCAGTCAGTTAAGCACCCTACTCTTGATTTTGGCTCAGGTCATGATCTCATGGGTGTAAGACTGAGCCCCGCATCTGGCTCTGCACTGAGTGTGGAGCCTGCTTGGGATTCTCTGTCTTCCTCTCTCTCTCTCTGACCCTCCCCCACTTGCACGTGGGCTCTCTCTCTCTCTCTCTCTCGCTCTATCAAAATAAATAAACATTTTAAAAAATCTTGTATGTTAACTATGACATATTAAATTTATAATTTTCATTTATAGTGTTTTTTGTGATTTTAAACTTAATAGATGCAATCTTATTTGATAAATTTTTAACAGTATTTATAAGTTTAAATAAATCTGAATCATCAAATCTTTATTCTTAGGTTTATAAGTATCATTTAAGTACTAAAGAAAATTTTGTAACATTTGTGATTCCACTTGCTTATCTGTTTGAAGTACTTCAGAAAACCAGATGTATTAAATATCTATTTTAAGTTAAAAAGTTTCAGATAATCAAAACGATTGCATTTACAAAGACTTTTAATTATTTAGGAGAACGTACACTTTGCATGACTTTAATGTGAAATGTTTAACATACGAGTTAAATTTAAGAGTTGTACTTAAATGGTTGGAGAAATTTAGTATCTTAACTTCAGAGACTAGCTGAGTATTAATTAACAATCACTAGATTAGTAAGTAGACTTATTTGATATGTAAGTTGTATGTACAAGTTATATTTAAAATTTTAATATGTTGACTATCAGTGAAAATAAATGCAGATGTAAGGATTTCTTTCTGCATACAAAAGCTATCCATATACATTTAAGAAAAAAGCACCTCCATTATCAAAAGATAATTTTCCAGGGGCGCCTGGGTGGCGCAGTCGGTTAAGCGTCCGACTTCAGCCAGGTCACGATCTCGCGCTCCGTGAGTTCGAGCCCCGCGTCGGGCTCTGGGCTGATGGCTCAGAGCCTGGAGCCTGTTTCCGATTCTGTGTCTCCCTCTCTCTCTGCCCCTCCCCCGTTCATGCTCTGTCTCTCTCTGTCCCAAAAATAAATAAACGTTGAAAAAAAAATTAAAAAAAAAAAAAAAGGTAATTTTCCAGAAGGATTGATGTAGCGTCACCGCGGAAAAGGAGAACGAATTTACAAATGTCCAGCATGCTTGCCCCTGCAAGGTGCTTGGGCCCCTGTGGAGCCCATTTGAAAACCCCTAGTGAAGTGGTCGATGCTCTGGTCCTGTGGTTTGAGTCTCAGCTTTGCCACAGTATGACACTATGACACTGGGCCATTCACCTTTCGCCTGCCATTCTGAGTCTTATCTGCAAAACATAGTAATGCCACCCAGATTGTTGAATCACGAGGATTTGATGGAATCAAACGTGTGCAGCATGTAGCATATAATCCGTAAAGTGACGCGTCGTTGCCACATTCGTCGGAGCTATTGCCCACCACCATCAGTGGAACCAAAGGATAATCTTTCATTTTTGCCCATCTCATGCAACAGTTTCTCATTTTTGGGCAGAGCACGTAGAGTTTCTCACATTCCCTACCCTCTTTCAGCTTCAGGCTTCTCACACACACACACACACTTTCATAGTAAGGTGTAAGCATCCATGTGCTTCCTAGAGCTCTGGTTGTGGCCTCCTTCCTTCTGTGGATGCCTGTATCTGGTTGTGCAAGCTTCCGCTTGTGTTTCTTGTCTATTCTCATGGTTCTCATCTGCAGGTTGCCAGCCAGCCTCTGTCATTTAACACTTACCACGTTTAATCACTGGATAGTAATGTCTCCAATTTAAATCACCGCAGTTAATATTTTCATTGTTCAACTTCTATGATCTAAACCGCAAATTTCCCTCTCTTTTTATTTGCCCTCCTCCGGTCGCCATTCTGCATAGACCTGACAGCCTTCCACTTTTAATTGATTGCTATTGATTCTCTTTTCAGAATATATGAGCCCCTGGCCTCTTTGCAGAAGTAAGCAGTCCACCTGTCACAGAGCATCTGATTTCTGTTGAACTCCCTCTGCTTGAGCTTCCCACGAACCTGTGCTGTGCCTTGACCGTCCTGTACCCTCTGCCTGGAACACATCCCTTTCTTCTCCCCTTGGCTCGCACTTTGTCATTCTTTTACTCTTCTCCAGAGCCTCATCTTCCAAAAATGTTCCCAGCCGGGCCAGGTGTCCCTCCATGTGTTTGCAAATCCCCCTACAGATGGTTCTGTAATTGCACTTCTCACATTATATATCATCATCAATACATTTTTATTATTCCCACTAATCCGTGAGCTCCCTGAGGCTAGACACAAGCTCATTTATCTTTGAATCCTTAGCACTTTACAGGGTTTCTGGAATGTAGTAGGAGTTGATTAAGCATTTGTTGAGTAGATTAAAAATTAATATAAATAAATAGACTGATTTATTTAAATACACCATGACTCAAATTGTACATCATCTGTTCCATTCTAAACCAAATTGAAGACAGCATTTGTATTTTTATCAATGTCCTTGCCTTTGGTTCAGTTATCCAGGGGAGAAACTCCTCGTTACCTTTGGTTTGCCTCCGTTACTCCCTTCACTTTCTCTAGTAGTGAATCATTTATTGAAATCCTGCAGACCTTACCCCCACGATATCTACTGCACCTAGCTTCCCCTTCCTGTTTCCACCGCTCGCTCCTTTCTTGAAGCCTTGATTTCTGAGTCACCTCCCTTCTTTCTGCCTCACAGTTCATCATCGAATAGTTGCTTTTATAGCACACTCGTGCCATTTCTTCCCCTACAGTTCTTGGTATATCTCCACGTATCCCTTCCTGGATCAAAATCTTTAATGAATCCCAATTCAAAAACGTAAAGCAGTAGTTCCTCAAAAATTCAAAACCTATCACCCCCTCTCAGGTAAAACATTTTGAGAATGTACAATGCACAGACACATATTTATAAATGTATACTGAAGTTATGACTGTACTAATACATTAGATATGTTCTTAAGCAGGTATAAAAA
This sequence comes from Felis catus, assembly GCF_018350175.1. Taxonomy (NCBI): domain Eukaryota; kingdom Metazoa; phylum Chordata; class Mammalia; order Carnivora; family Felidae; genus Felis; species Felis catus. Next base: position 18,006,763 of record NC_058368.1, on the reverse strand, counting down.
GGGGCGCCTGGGTGGCTCAGTCGGCTAAGCGTCCGACTTCGGCTCAGGTCATGATCTCATGGTTTGTGGGTTCGAGCCCCACATCGGGCTCTGTGCTGACAGCCTGGGAGCCTGGAGCCTTGGATTCTGTGTCTCCCTCTGTCTCTGCCCCTCCCCCACTTGCACTCCGTCTCTCTCTCTCTCTCTCTCTCTCTGTCCCTCAAAAATAAAGATTAAAAAATAAATTTAAACAGGCATAAAAATTTAAAAAAGTTGAGATAGAAAATAAAAGTATTTGAATGATTTTATTTTTAATGTTTCAAAGAACTTCTTAGCTCTCTAGCTTTTTATCACTAATGTTATATATGTTTATTTCCATAGCATGTAATTTGGTATGAATAGATTTTATGTGTATTTATTCATATTTATGGCATATGTACAGGGGTCATTATGTTTAAAAAAGTGGGTTCATACTTTGTGAGGCACTAGCTGAGGGTGCTCTTCCTGTTCCAAGTTCGGTTTATTTCAGTACCTACTCTAAGGGCTATCGTGGCAAAAAGACGTAAAAAGCCCCAAGATTTCACAAAGGCATGACACATAGCATGCCATTTATGAGAAGGCTCATTGTAAGTAACTTTGGATCTATGTCCGTATTTCAAAGATCATTTTTTAGAACAGTATTTCTTTTCAGGTCTCATCAAATCGCCCCTGTGCTCATTTTGTAATGTGGTCGACAGACACCATGTACTTAGTGTAAAGGGAATGTCAGCTCTGCCATTTTTTATTGACCTGTGACGGCATTATTAGCATCATCTTCATCTGTGAGTTCTCCAAAGAAATCCTGTAAAACTGCTTGCCAGTGCTCGCTTTGGCAGCGCACGCACTAAAATTATTTGCCATTTCGTGGGCATGCCTTTAGTTAAAATGAGAGCGGCATAGGCTATAAACCCACCTAACCGGGCCCGCAAACCTGCAAACTCACTGAGAGGTAGGGAGCACGTTGCAGTGAGCAGCTCACTGAAAACTAGTAGAGAATGAGGGGTCCCTCCCAACCTCTCAGCCTCCCAGAGCACCCACTCTTCCTTTGGGATGCCTCCCACACTGTGCATTCAATAAGACACGTGACCTTGAAACATGGTCAGTGAGGGAACCAGTCAGTAGAGCAAATTTTTAGTAATGCTTCTTTGTTTATTTTTTTAGTTTTTAAGATTAAAAATTAAAACAAACTGAAGTTTGGGGCGCCTGGGTGGCTCAGTCGGTTAAGCGTCCCACTCTTGGTTCCAGCTCAGGTCATGATCTCACCGTTCGTGGGTTCGAGCCCCACGTCAGGCTCTATGCCAACACCGTGGAGCCTGCTTGGGATTCTCTCTCTCCCTCTTTCTCTGCCCCTCCCCTGCTAGTGCTATCTTTGTCTCTATCAAAATAAATCAATAAATAAAATAAAATAAAATAAAATAAAATAAAATAAAATAAAATAAAATAAAATAAAATAAAACTGACTGAAGTTTTGACATCTCCTCACACCCCAGTGCGTTCTCTTACATACCTCCCAGAGTTTACACCCCACTCTGGGGAATGCTAGTGTAGAGAATCAAATCCAGACTGCTGTCTCTGGCTTCCAGGTACTCTAGAATTCGACCCTAAGCCATCTGAGAAATAAATCCTTCTGTGTCACTCACACTGCTGCCCCAGATTTATTTTATGCTGCACTCCAGGCATTATGCTCCTTGTTTCTCAACATGCCCGGTGTCTTTCTCCCCTCTCTCCACATGGCCTCCCTTCTGCCTTGAATGTTTTCCTCGTTGTTACCTCAGCATGTCTGCCTGTCAGGTTTCTCCTCCAAGAAATGTCCATTTGGGTATAATTCCTTTTTATGTCACCTGAGCATGAGTTTATAGAACCGGAAGATTTTCTTCGGCACTATGAATTAGAAATAGTTACGCACATGTATTATGTTTTCTATCAACAGAGTATTAACACCTTAAGAAAAGGCGCTGGGTGTCACTAATTTTTCAGTTCCTAACAATTATCCTACAAATTTCTTGGCACACAGTAGGCATGTGTTAGCAGGCAGTGTGATACTGTAGAACAATGTGAAGTTGGGAATCACACAGACCTGTCTCACAGAAGAATGAACATTTCTGTGAAGATTTTGGAAAGAAAATTACCTTCTGTCATTTAGAGATGCCCGATCAGAGAATGGTTATACCTTCATTCTCACTGGAAGTGTTGAAGCAGGAGCCAATTGAAAATCCTCGGAGAGGTGGAGAAGAGACGTCTCCAT